>NC_141149.1:87398667-88648667 GCF_053477565.2 Lygodium microphyllum
AGCACACCAATTTTTATCTCTAACTGCCTCACTAAATTTTGTATGCTCTATGTAGCCTAACACTTTGGTCATATATGCATAATGTTTTGTTGAATACCCACTGTATATCAACCTATCAACTGGTTTCCTAACCCTTTCAAATCTTCTCAACTACAATTCACTATACGATTGCCTCTCATGAGGCAGCACGTACCTACTCTACCTTACACCAAGCATCATAACCAATGGTATGTGTGGGAGCTTTCGCTCGACCGCCAAGACCCATGGACCGCTTATTGTTTCAAGTGTTCCAAGCGAGCTCTAATGGCTATCTCTCACCTAGCCGATGCGCCATCGATCCTATGAGTGTAGTGAGCTTACCTTGATGCTCGATCGAGTACCCTCCTCCCTCTTGCACTCCGGTAGCTCCACGATCCTAGATGCTAGCTCAAGCATCCTCAAGCCTCCTCCATCTCCAAGCTCCATCCTCCATAGCTGCGCGCGCAAGAGGAGAGAAGAGAAGAGAAGAGAAGAAGAGGAGAGGAGATGGTGAAGAGCTTCACCCTCTTGATCCCTCACTCTCACACACACTCACTCCCTCACACTCTCACACTCCCTCTCTCAAGAGCACACACAAGCAAGGAAGAGAGAAGAAGAGAGGAAGAAGAAGACTCTTTTTGCCACACACCAAAGAATGAGCTTCTCATTCACTTTTCAACTTTATATACAAAACCCTAAATCCGTTTTGGGCGGTCATCCCCTTTTTACATGGTCGGCCATAGCCTAGGCCCTTTTTTCCATTGTCCTTCTATCTTCCTAGCTTCCTTTTCACCGCCCATCTACATTTACAAATTGCACGGGTGAGAGCCCGGAGTTCTTTTACAAGATTTTAGGATGCGCCTTTCCCATTTTGTATTTGCCTTGGACTTTTAAGGTTGCCCTTGCGCTTTTGGCCTTTCCTCCTTTTCTTTCTTCAGTCGGGCTACCTTTTTTCCGCCTTTGCCCTGCGTCTTTTCCACTTCCTTTTGCTTTCTTCGTTTTGGGGGTAGTGCTAGTCTTCTCTATTGTGCACAAGACATATTTGATTAGTTTGGAAGACAGGTCGAACTCTAAGCAAGCTGAGAGTATTGTCCTGCACTTGAGGATCCAAACTGTGAATATACTTCTGTGCAGGCATTATGTGAGTGCTTGTGCATACTTGGATATTACTTAGTTAGAAGACTGTCAGCCTGGTTCCTTGTATAGCGAGGGGTCAGTGAAGCAAGGGGCTAAGTTGATGGAAAAATGTGTCAATGAAGACGGGGAGTACACTTGAAGATTGCTGGAGACGTCATTATGGTCTTTCCATTGTCTTTCAAGCCTTGCTTACCATGGTGGGTTGTAAAGGCGTGCAAAAGAATATCATGGGTGAGGCAAGCTCCCTAGGTATGTCCTGCCCTTAATGTGCCCTCGACAATTGTGGGGGATGTATGAAAGGGCTAGGGGATTAGAGACGGAGCCAGCCGACCAAGGTCGCTAGACGTACCTAATTTGAGGACCCCTAGGTGCGGTGCTGTGATCGTGTGTGCTTTTTCTTTCTTTCTTTCTTTCTTTTTCTTTCTTTTTTTTTTTTCTGATAGCATGAGGAGGCATATACATGGAGGCAACGGTACAAGGGCATGACAGGAGTTTACTCCTCATCATCTGAATAGTGGGTAGGGGTTGGTGGAGGGCAGGGGGCCTTGTTAAGGAATTTTCGACTCAACAAGTAGCCTTTGATGTGGAGGCGGGTTTTGAGGGTGGTGGTAGAAAGAAAGGGGTGGTTGCACTGGGTGAATTTGCTGTCGTTCATGTCTTCGAGTAGTGCACCACAGAAGGATGGCAAAAGAGAAGCACGCATCATGAGGTGAGTTATGGTGTTGTTGTCTATGGCGTTGGGGTCAAAATAGAGGGGTGGGAGGTGGTGCTCTTGGGGTGCGGGCTCTTGGTGAACTAGGATCCTAATTAACCTAAGATAATTACAAGTGGTGATGAATGCGGGATCGGGGAAAGAGGTCAAGTCGCTAAGAAATTTATCTATAGAGCTATACAAGTCGGGGAGGGTGAAAAGGAGGGCATTTCTATGGGAGGTGCTATTGGTATTATAGATGATGGGGAAATCGAACCTGCCGTGGATGGACGGGTTGAAGTCCACTCCTACCCTTCGAGGATACGGCATAAAAGTGGGGTCGTTTCTCTCTGAAGGGAGGGTGTTGCAAATGTTGAGAGAGAGAGAGAGTATGAGAGAGATACACAAGACATGCTCCCAAAGAATGATTCATATTGATGTAGAGTTAGTATATATAGGTGAGACCCAAGTCAAGTGTAACATCCCCACTCAAACAAAGGTCTCTGGCTGCGAGTGAAAAAACCCTTGGGGAGAACAAGGGAAAAACCCAAGCCCTTACACATACCTACGATACAAAAATAATTTACTATAAAGTTTTCTTGAATACAATGATACATGCCTCAATCAGTGAGACAAGAACTTGGAACAATACCAAGTGCATGTCTTAATGAGCTAAAGCGAGCTTCACTAAGAGCTTTTGTGAAGATGTCTGCAACCATTTGATCACTAGGACAATGCTCCACCATAATGGAACCTTTCTTGACTTCATGTCGAACATAATGATAATGAATAGCAATATGCTTTGATTTACTATGTTGTATATAGTCTTTGGTAAGACTAATAGCACTTTGGTTATCGCATCAAAGAGGTGTACTAGATGATGAAGGATGTCCCAAATCTGCAAGTAGTTGTCGAAGCCAAACTAGCTCGCGAGCTGCTAATGATGCAGCAACATATTCAGCTTCAGTTGTAGAAACCGCAATACATCGTTGTTTCTTGCTGGACCAAGAAACCAAACATCCATTTACAAAGAAACAATTCCCACTTGTAGATCGCATGGATAAGTGTGAACTTGCCCAATCAGCATCTGTATATCCAATAAGGTCAAGAGAAGTTGAAGAAGATAAAGAAGAATCCTCTCGACGACGATAAATAAGACCAAATTCCTTAGTACCCTTGAGGTTCTTAAGAATACGTTTTGCAGCACTCCAATGAATAGTGGAAGGGGAAGAAAGATACTGTCCCAAAAAGTTAGCTGCAAATAAAATATCTGGTCTTGTGTTTAAACCAATAAATTGAAGACAACCAACAAGATTAGCAAAAGGTTGATGAATGGCTGATTCTTCATTGTGTGTTGTAGATGTACCCTTGGTAGAGCTTGAAAGAATGGGAGTGTTGGCAGAGTGCGCATTTGTCAACCCAAACTTCTTAACAATATCATTAATAAACTTTGTCTGGCGAAGAAGAAGAATGCCTTGTTGTCGGTGTCGTTGAACTTGAATACCCAAACAAGAATGTATCTCACCAAGATCCACCATTTCAAATGCAGTCGATAAAAGCTTCTTCATAGCATCCAAGAAAGCAATATTATTTGACACAAGAATAGTATCATCAACATATAGAGCAAGAATAATAAAATATTTGTCCTCCCTTTTGATGTAAAGATTTGGATCAGCAAAACATGCAACAAAACCTTTAGATGTGAGGAACTGATCAATCTTAATATACCAAGCACGAGAGGCTTGCTTCAATCCATATAATGCACGATGAAGCTGGCATACAAGATGCTCCTTTCCTGCAATCATAAAACCTTCAGGTTGCTCCATATAGATTTCTTCTTCAAGATCTCCATTGAGAAAAGCCGTTTTAACATCCATTTGGTGAATTTCTAGATCAAATAGTGTTGCAAAAGCCAAAATCATACGAACAGTTGTGGAGCGCACAACGAGAGAAAATGTTTCTTGATAATCTACTCCTGCAATCTGTGAGTAACCTTTTGCAACAAGTCGTGCTTTGAACTTATCAAATGAGCCATCAGCTTTGGTCTTGGTTTTGTAAACCCATTTACATTTGATAGGAACACGATTTGGGGGGAGTTCAGTAAGAATCCATGTACCTTTGAGATTAAAGAATTGTACTCAGCTTGCATAGCTTCTTGCCATTGATCCCTTTGAGACAAATTGATAACTTCCATATATGATATTGGATCCTCTTGGACAGACATAGCATCATCAAAGACATCATATTCAATAGAATAGAATCCATGCTCTATCTCAATAGGAAGATCAACATAGATCTCCAAATTTTCATCAATCTTCTTTGGAGGTGAAGGAGGTTTATGATCATCAGAATTAGTAGAATCACAAAGCAAGTAAGGAAATGCACTAAGCAAAGACTGTGTATCATCTGAAACATCTGACGACCATGTGCCACCCATAGTCTTCTCATCAAATATAGCATCACGACTAATGATAACCTTTTGAGAAGAAGGATCATAAAATTTATAACCTTTGGAATGATCTGAATATCCAAGAAAAATAACCTTCAAACCTGGAGGATCCAACTTATGTCGAGTGTCCTTGGGCACATGAATATAAGCAATGCAGCCAAATGTGCGAAAGTGAGAGACTGAAGGTGTCTTCCCTGTCCAAATTGTTATAGGAATTTTACCAGCAAGCGTAGTAGTTGGAAGATGATTTTGAATAAAAACAGCTGTTAGAAGTGCTGCAGTCCAAAACTTTCGAGACAAACCAGAGTGTATAAGCATGCAACGTATAGCATTAAGAATCGTGCGGTTTTTGTGCTCAGCAACACCATTTTGCTGAGGAGAATAAGGAACTGTAAACTCATGATGAATACCTTGATCCTTACAGAAGTCATCAAATAGATTGGATACATATTCACCACCATTGTCACTGCGAAGCGTCTTTATAGAGAATCCAATTTGAAGCTCCACACTTATCTTGTATTGTTTAAATATAGGTAAAGCCTCAGACTTATGTCGAAGAAGATAGACATGTGTGTACCGTGAGAAATCATCAATGAAAGTTATAAAATATCGATATTGAGACTTTGAGGCAGGAAAAGGACCGCAAATATCGGTATGAACCAAATCCAAGAGAGCACAGGAATGTGATGAAGAAGAAGTGTGGAAAGGCGAACGATGGTGTTTTCCAAGTGCACAGTACTCACATATTCCCATACGTGGATGAGATTTAAGATCCATACCTTGCACAAGACCATGACGATGAATATCAAGAATTTTGGCAAAATCGGAGTGTGCAAATCGTTGATGCCATAATTTGCAATCTGCATCTCCAGGGGCAGTAACAACATTTGCAACTGTATCGTTCAATGATAGCTCAAATAGATTACCATGTCGAGGAGCCACTGCTATAGTATGCCCGTCTTTCTCTATACGACATTGATTATGATCAAAGACAACAAAAAAACCAAGATCAACTAGACGAGCAACAGAAAGAAGATTTCTTTGCAAATCTGGAACATGAAGAACTCCTCTTAATATTCTAGTGGATGAAACAGTCCCCAGATATAAATCACCCACTCCTTTGACTTGACAAGTCGTATCATCCGCAAGGTAAACAAACTTCTTGACAGGAAGAGAATGATAATTGTGAAGCCACTGCGATTGGTATGTCATGTTTCCAGTGGCACCTGAATCAACGATGAATAGAGAACCATCATGAACATGAAGTACCTTTTCTGGAGAGATATCATAATGAACGAAATTGAGCTCCTGATGAGTATGATCATCATCAGTTTAAGTTTGCTGAACAATATAAGCTCGAGAACGTTCTTCATCATATCTTCGTTTATAACAACGACAGATGGATGATCTGTATGTGCACAATAATCACAAGGAGGAAAACTTTTGGACGAGCGAGGTTGCTTTGTAGTAACTCCATGCTCCTCATCATATTGACGTGCCCAGCAATCAGAAGCCACATGACCTTACTTATCACAGTAAGAACAATGTTTGTTAGGATAAGCAAGACGAGAAGATTTACTACCTGGATTAGAGCGTCCACCCTGCTGAAAACGTGAAGCAGGACGCTTGCGAGCAACAAAAGCAGCATCAAAATCCCTTTGTTCGCAAGTGATCAAAACAGCATCAGATTTTTCCAAATGATGCTCATGACGTTGAGAATATTCAATAAGAGATATACATGCTTTATCAAAGTGGATATCATCCTTGTTAGACAAAATAGTGATGATATTGTCATATAAAGGATCTTTGATGGTATGAAGAAGTTAAGTAACAATCTGATTTTTAGCAACAGGAGCGCCGGCAGCACCAAGCTGATTGATAATGTCTTTAAAAACCTCGATATGAGAGTGCATAGAAGTACCAACCTTATATTGAAGATTCTTCAAACAAGTTTGGAGATATAAAATTTCGGTGACCGATTTCTTCTCAAACGTTGAGATAAGATACTCCCAAATAGCATGAGAGGTTTCCAGATGAAAGACATCCAACATAAGTGAGTCAGGAAGTGCAAACAATATATAACGACGAGCCGCTTTGTCACGATGAATCCAATTAGTGTGATCAATTTTCCATTATTCAAATAATGGACCATCAGTAATCACAAAATTGTTATTCATCACATCAATAGGTTGAACTGGGCAAGATAGGTCGCCCAAAACAATATCAAATAATTCGTCACCTTCGAGAATTAGCATCATCTTTGCTTTCCACCCAGGAAAGCCTTGTCCTTGGAAGAAGGGAACCGAACGTTGGCCAGACGGATATCCGTTAACAATTACGCAATTGGCCATGCCTGTATGTCGAGAGAAAACAAATAAGATGAGATCGCAGAATCTGCAAACCATGATCAAGACGAGCGTAGTTGAGACGCATGACAATCAAAATAGGGATATGCACGTAAGAACGGCAAAAAGTATTGAGTGACTAAAAAGAAAGCCCGAAATAGAGAGGCATAACGTGCAAGACGAGATGACGCATATAAGAAAAGTGTTATTTCGGTCGAGCAAAGAACGTGAACGATAATAAAACATCGCTAAAAATAGCAAGATGTTTGCTTGTCGTAATCAACATCATTAACGAAGATGAGCGATTAATAAACTCTAATTGGGGATTAACGAACTGTAATTAGAAATACAGTTTTAAATAAAGAATCGTAGATTCGAGCAGAATTGCTGTCTTGAATCCTGAACAGTCATAACTTTTGATCCAGAACTCCGATTGACAAGCGGTTTTGACAGGATTCGAGAGCACGACGAGAACTACGCACCTGGACCTGGTTTTGTTTTTAAAGACAAAATTAACTAATACTTCTAATTTGAACAAGTTCATGTATCAAATCATCACTTGTGCAAAGAATTCAATCAAGTATAAACAATGAAACAACTTATCTTCCTTGTTGTTGTTACGCATCCATAGCTCTGATACCATGTTGAGAGAGAGAGAGAGAGAGTACGAGAGAGATATACAAGACATGCTCCCAAAGAATGATTCATATTGATGTAGAGTTAGTATATATAGGTGAGACCCAAGTCAAGTGAGAGATGATATATATATTTGTAACAGCAAAATGCCATCCACGCTTCCAGGTTGACGTCAAAAATGCGTCTCCTCCAGATGGGTTGGCAATTATAGCCTTCCACTGATCTAGGCACCTGGAGGACTTTATCTTGCCAAAACTCGCAGTCCTCGACTCCCCAAGCAGTTGGGTGAGCCTCACGCTCCGCTAACCATTTGGCTTTGAGCCTTGCCCCCATGGCAATGACATCCTCCACCAGCTGAATGGGCAGTACCCTATTCAAGGCTGTGGGGAACTCAAAGTGCAAGTCAAAGGGGTCGCGGTTATACTCCTGTTGTTCCCAGATAATCAATTCAGCACGGAATTTAGCAAAGGGAATCTTGGGTGCGTAGTAGGAGAGGAGCAGGCTGTCTCGGGACAGGTCTGGCATTCAGCTTTCTTCTTGCCTTCTCCACCATCTCTTTCCTACAGTTGGTTTGGGCCACTCTCGGCAGATGTATCAGGGGGCTGTACTTCGGCTTGTTGTGGTTGAGGGGGTGGTGGGACATATTCCTCCTCCTGAGGTCCCAGATCGAGCTCCGATTCACCCCCTTCTGCTTGTTCATCTTCTTGTGTTTTTTCCTCTGTGAAACCGAGGTCGTCTATCTCCTGCGTCGTCAGGCCTACCTATGCAAGATATCTTCTCTGCTCTTCTAGGCTCTGCGGCGGGCCTCCTAGCTACAGCGGCACGTGCAAGCCTGCTGTGAGATCTCTGCGCGCAATGGTTAGCTTCCTTTGCAGCTGATCATTGGCTTCATCTCCTTCTGGTCTGGTGGCGTGGAGCAGCGTATTGAGAAAGGTGTGCTACTAGGCTATCATGGAGAGCTAGGCCGCTTCTGCCTGATTCTCAGCCAGCACCCTATCTCCTTCGGCCTTGGCTAGCCGGTGTGCTAAGTCCCGTACCCTATGCTCGTTATGATCGAACCATTCTTTTGCCCTTCTTTCCATATCTTCCAGGAACTCCCCCTGATGGAGGGTCATTGCCATGAGTTGTTGCTGCTGGGCCTCGAGCTCACGGTGCAGGCGAGACTGCTCCTGGTGTTCCTCTGCGATTTGCGCATTGAGTTGGTCCAGCTTCACCTACATCCTTCGTACTTGTTCTACCCTTAATTGATCCAGCTCTGCAGCCTCCTGTCTGATTTTGTCAAGCTGGCTTTGCACTTCCAGGTTGGCTGTAGATAACTGATCATTCTTGCGCCGAAGGTGGGCATTTGTTTCCCTCTCCCCGTTGAGACGCTCCATCAGGATTTTCCTTCTTCCCTCCCAGGCAGCATCGCGTTCCTTCAGGGCTCTTAGTTCTTCTGCCTCCTGGCTTCCTCCCTGAGCATAGTGATTTCCCTTTGATATTCTGCTATCTGCTTCACTCTGTCCAGCTGGAGGGCGGCTTGTGATTCTCGTTCCGTTGCCAACTCCTCCACGGCTATCCTCCTTTCCTGTCTAGCTCCCTGCAACTGTGCGAGTAGCTCCTTCACGTACTCGTCATAGTGGCCTGCTAGAGGTGGGGGATGGGGCATGGTTATAGTGGTGGCAAGCTCTTCTAATTTTTATCTTTTCAATTCCGACCTTGGCTCTAGTTCGGCCGTGGCTGCCCTTTTGGCTCCTGAAGCTGGGGTGGCCACGGCCGCTTCCCTTGCCAGCTCCCTTTCCACCAAAAACTGCAGCCAGGTGACCACGTTGCTCTCATCGACTTTTGGGGTGTGTCCCCGGGTGGCAGTGGCAGGGGGTGTCACTATGATAGGGGTGGCTTGCATGGGTGGCATGAGAAGAGGGGAGGCTGGCCTGATTGGGTTCTTTCCTTTTCCTTCTGCAGGAGGCAGGTGCACAATTTTCGACACACCAGTACTGGGACCGGGTGCCTCAGGTTGGTGCGGACCCCCTGCTCCTTCCACGTCTCTTCTTCGATGTTCCTCGATGAAGAGACGGGTTGCCAGCTCCAAATCTTCCTCTTCCTTCCTTCTCAGCTCCTCCTTGGTCCTCTTTTTTCTTTCCTCCTCATCCCTTACCGACTCCCTTTGGACCTATTCAAGCTCTTCCTTCTCTTTCCTCTTTCGCTCCTCCTCTCTTCTTCCATGTAGGGCCTTAGTTTGTTGTTCCACCTTCCTTTTTGGTGTAGCCTGGGGTTCTCCCTCCTCGTCGGTGTTTGTTTCCGTTGCATCAGACTGCTCTTCCGCGTGAGGCTGGGACTACGACGGTGATTCGCCACTTTTCTCGTCACCTCCCTGTTTGTCTTCTCCTGCTTGTCCCCCTGCCCTATCGCTTCGTGAATGATTGCGGTAAGGACACCTCCAAACCCTATGGTGGAGGCCTTGGAGGATGAGGCTTTGCGGGTCGATCGGGGTGAAGGGGATTCTCCTGCCATGGCTCTTCCTCCTGTCGCCAGGGCCTTTGCCGAAGCCTCAATTGTCTTTCTTACGAACCCATTGAGGTTCACCTCGTCCAGCGATTGCACCACGATGCTTTCGAGCAGAGGTACATTGATTCTGGACATAATGTTGTTGTACCGCTGGCTCGAGAACAGGGCATACATCATCTTTGCCTGCAGCTGAATCTCTTGGTTGGGGATGTCTGCCAGGCTAATTTCGTCGTTGGTGTGGACCTTCACTTTATCCATCCCCAACATGGCATAGACGTCTCTTTTTGGTTTCCTTTCCACCTTGTTTGGCAGCCCTAGTGCCCTTTCTACTAGCTCGGGGGTTAGTTCTGCACTTGTCTGGTAGCTTCCATGTCCCGCACCGTGACGGTGCCCTTGTTTCTGTTGAAGGAGCGCAAGAACTCGGCGCACAGGGTGTAGTTTATCCTCTGGCCCACTGCGTCCAGGTACCTCTGTAGGTGGCATTGCTCTAAAATTTGACGTACCGCCGGTTCTTCGATGACTATGTCTTCCAGGTTGAGTATGTGGCGGAACTTCAGCTGGTTGAACGCTCTTGTTTCCACCGTGAGGCCATACTTCACTTATTCTTCCTCCGAGAAGGGGAGCTTGCTTGCTTTGTCTTGGCTTGCCATGGTCGCCACCTGCACATTTAGCCAATTCCCTTTTTAGTATTTTTTGGCAACTAATTTGCTAGACGACCAAAAGCATAGCAGATTTTATTGCCCGTAGCCCTAACTTTTCCTTTCAGACTTCTATCACCTCCTTTTATATGGCATTTCAATTTTGAGCCTTTCACACTTGGTTTACTTTTTAGATTTAACTTCGTTTATCCCCCTAACTGCCCCTTCCCCCTTTTGGAAAAGAAGAATCCGTCCTAGGATTGGAGGTTGTGGGGCCAAGGCGTTCATGTTTATTTGTGTAGGAGCCAAACATAGAAGTTGGGGTTATATTCCAGGTGTGCAACCAATCTAGGTCACAGGGTCGAATGCCTACATGTGTGATGTACGTGAGGACATCTGTGAGCAAATCACCGGAGTCAACCCGACTTGCGATGTGGAGCTCTTCCTCTGTTAAGAGGCCGTTGAGATAGGGGTGCCCTGAGATATGATCGTCCATGGACCGACCCCGAAGAGTGGTTAACACTCTATATGAGGTAGGCACGACGTAGGTGGGATCATACTCGGCCGTTTTGATGGCTCGGCATTGTTCGGCGTTGGTCATTATGCGGCATCCGTCGACTTTCCATTTTAACCTAAGAGCGTACCAGTGCTTCAAGAAGGGTGATCCCGTATCTGCCAGGTGGGATAACCTTGTGCTCTCTTGGTCAGTGATGGCAGACGTTGTCCGTGGGTCAAATGATGTGATGAGGCGTTGCTTAATGGCTTGCTCTTTGGAGACCTCGCTAGTGAGCAACTGCGGCAGAGCGAGAAGCCTGTGCAAAGGCGAATTCAAAAGTCTCCCAAGAGCAAGGCATATTCCGCACGTCTGTTGCAAAGGGTTCTGCTAATAGTCCCAAGTCTAGGCGATCATAGCTGAGGGCCAGTGCAACAAAGGTGGCATCGAGCTGTTTGATGCAGTCCACCACATCAGCTCCAGTGTCCTCTGCAAGGTCAGCGGCCAGCGTTAGAAATGACTTTCATTCATAGAAGGGCTTAAGGCCGGCAGGTGGTTGAGGTTTGCTGGAGCTGGAGGTTCTGACAATACAGAGTTGCAGCTGGGGGTCCGTTTGAGTCGGTAACCTGAGTGTTGGCAAGATGGATGGGTCGGGTCTGATCTCAAGGGCTATGCTGCTGCAGTCAGCTAGGCTGCGGAGCGACGGGTTGAGTTGGTTGGATGATGCCACTTGTGGTGATGGCCATTGTTTGGGCCGATAGGCGTGTGCGACACTCTTAGGTTGACACATAGAGGGGTCGGATGACTGGGGTGAGCCCTACGATTCATGGTCGTGAAGCATCGGGGGTGAGGCCGACGTAAAACTAGTGCGTTTGACAGTTGGGCTTTTAGGGATCCACAATGAGGCATTCCCCTCATAGTAGCCTTATGCATGCAGGAGGATTTTAGGGACCCATATTTGTTTAATCACGCGGCACTTGCGATGATGGCGTCTTGGTTTCCTAGGTTTAGATTTGTAGGTCTTCTGCAGACATGTGCGTCTAGTTCTAGGCGGTTCTCGAGGCTGCTTAGGTACCCATTGCAAGTGAGGCTATTGGGGTTTTGCTTTGGGTGCTGCGGGCTGCGGTTTATGGGGATCTGGGTGTGGTAGATATGCATGGCCCCCCTCCTTAGTCCTAGCTACGATTGTTTCTATCGGTGGCCCTGTGAGCGATAATAGGGTTACGAGGCCCTTGCTGAAAGTCGTGACAATACGCACGTTGTCGATCGTTAAGTGGATGCGTTGCGACTCATAATCAACATTACAATGGGTCTGCTTTTTAAAGGTTCGCCCGAGCAATGACTCTGTGCTTGCATCCATGGTACTTGGCAACACGTAAAACAACATGGGAATAGTTTCAGACTCGATAGAAATGGCGACTCGGCATGTGCCGAGAATCGAGTAGGATTGAGCCCCGTATGGGCTTAATTTGGCTCTTGTGGGATGAAGTATTGGCGTGCCAAGCTGGATCCAATGCTTGTGTGTTAAAACGTTAAAATCCGCCCCCTCATCAATCAGGGCGTCGAAGGAGCACGTCTGCTTGGCAGTGACTGTGACATGGAGGTAGGTGGGTTCTACAGGCTCCTCCTCATTCTCGCAGATTTCTGTAATTGTGGCTACTCGTATTTTGACAGGTGGTTCCACCATTGGTGGCTCATGCAAGGGATGAGTGGGCGGGTAGTACTTTTTGACCTGGCTGCCATTGAAGAAGCACATCCCTTCACCATCCATTGTTTCCAACTCGACATTACCAGTTTGGTTGATTGCCCGGACCTTGAAGGGTCCGAGACCTCTGAATTTCATCTTTTGCTTATGTCCTTTAACTGAGTAGAGGAGCACTAGGTCACCCTGCTCAAACTCCCATTGCTTGACATGTTTGTCAAACCAGCTTTTGTGTCGGGATTTCTTGCAGATAAGTGCGTGGGTGGCTAGAAGACGAACCTCTGACAGGCGTTCCAGCTCAACCAAGCATTGCGTCCATGCTTCCTTCCCTTCCCATCATTCTTGGAGCGCTATCCTCAGGCTAGGGACGAAGAATTCTAATGGGAGAATGGCTTCAGTCCCATAGGTTAGCCTAAAAGGTGTTTGACTGACGGCCGTTTTATAAGCTGTTCGGTAGGCCCACAAGGCTGCCATCAACTTGTTATCCCAGTCACTTCATGAGGCTGAGACTACTTTACTCAGGACATTGATGAGAATTTTGTTGGTTGATTCCGCCTGGCCATTAGCCTGAGGGTAGTATGGTGAGGATTTGCGATGGATGATGAGAAAGGTGGATAGGAGATGGGCTATCACTTCGTTGATGAAGTGCGTCCCCTGGTCGCTAACCAGTTCGATGGGGCAACCAAAACGCGAGATTACTTGCTCCCATAAGAACTTGGCAGTCGTCCTAGCATCGTTTCTCCGCGTGGCTCTCGCCTCCGCCCATTTGGTGAGGTAATCTGTGGCCACCACGATGTACCTGGCTTGTGAGTATTGTGCCGCGGGGCTGATGGGTCCTATGAAGTCAATCCCCCATTTTTCGAAGGGTTGGCGAGCAATAACAGGGGTCAACTCCATCTGATCTTTACAAATCGGGACTTTTGTCTATTGGCACTCGTCACAATGCTTGACGAATTGTGTAGCATCGCGGAAAAGTGTGGGCCACCATAGCTAGGACTGCAGCACCTTCCGTGCTGTCGTGTCTCCGCTAAAGTGTCCTCCTGCAATACCATTGTGCGCCTCTGAGAGCACATCGTGCATCTCATGCTCACATACGCACCTACGTAGCAATCCGTCTTGCCCCAGCCTATAGAGCTGGCCTGCAATTAGCTGGTAGGGTTGGATTTTCAGGATCAAGAGCCTAAGTCGTGCCTGTTCTATTGGTCGTTCGGGCAGCCCATGCTCGAGCACTTGGACTATGTTGTCTGCCCAGTATGGTGACAGATCGGCCCTGAATAGGTCTCCTTCCTCGCTGGACAGATGGAATAAGTGGCTGTCCCCAGTAACTCGTCCATGATGCCTTGTCTTGCGGCTTCTCTTGTGGGTATACGGGACAAATGATCAGCCATGTAATGTTGTTTTCCCTTCCGCACCACCACGGAGAAGTCGAACTCTAGGAGCAGGAGAAGCCATCGAGCTATACGTCCTGTAGCACAAGGTTTGTTCACTAAATAGAGCAGGGCTTGATGGTCTACGAAGAAGGTGAAGGGGGTGGCCAGGAGGTAATGCCGGAACTTCTTCACGGCAAACACCATGGCTAATCCCTCCCTTTCTGTTGTCAAATAATTCATCTCCGTCTTAGTGAGTTGCCTGCTAGCAAAACTCACTGGGTAATCTAGGTTATGCTAACCAGGTTGGCACAACACTGCCCCCACGGCAAACTTAGAGGCGTCAATGTGTACGTGGAAAGTAATGGTCCAATCTGGGGCTCGTAGAATAGGTGCCGTTGTTAGAGCCTTTTTCAATTCTTCGTACGCCTGTTGGCATGCTTCGGTCCACTCGAAGACAATTAGCAGTTTGTACAATGGCCTAGCGATTAGCGCGTAGTTTAGTACAAACCGTCGATAGTATCTTGTGTGTCCTAAGAAGCATTGAACTCCCTTGTAATTACCTAGGGGTGGAAGGTCAACGATAACTTTGACCTTCGAGAAGTCCGTGGCAATGCCGTTCTTTGACACCACGTGTCCTAAGATGCATCCGTGCTTCACCCAAAACTGACATTTCAAGGGGTTCAGGGAGAGACGGTATAAGCGACACCGTTCAAAGACCGCGTGGAGTTTGTCTAGATGTTCAATCCAGGTCGAATGGACACACAGGTCATCGACAAAGACCTCTAATTCCTTGCGAAGCATTTTCTTGAATATGGTGCACATGAGGCGTTGAAAGGTGGCGGGGGCATTGGTTAACCCGAAGGGCATGACTACGTACACAAAGACGCCCCACTCAGTGGCGAAGGCGGTCTTGTGCCTGTCTACAGGATGCCCTTGCACCTGATTGTACCCCGAGAAGCCATCCAGGAAACTATAGGCTTCCTTACCTGCCACTCTCTCAAGCATGTGCTCAGTGTACGGTAAGGGGTAGTTGTCTCTCTTTGTAGCAGCGTTCACCTTCTTGTAATTGACGCACACTCGAATCTTGCCGTTTTTCTTCATCACAATGACTATGGGTGACACCCAGTCTGTGTGCTCAATTTCGTAAATGAATCCAGCTCTCATCAGCTTGTCGATTTCCTCCTTGACAGCATGAGCGTGCTTTGGATTCATGGGGTACGGTCGCTGCTTGACCGGCGTTGCATCCGTTGTCATGGGTATGTTGTGAGTCACAACACTTGGATCTACCCCTCGTAGCTTATCTAAGGACCAAGCAAATACGTCCATGTACTCCCGCAAAAGAGTGACAAGACCGAACTCTTCTTCAATGGTCAAGTCCTCGACAATAAACAATGGTCGGGGTACTTCCCCTTCTAGGGCTAGGTTTACCTCCTTGACCTTGGCTGGCCCTTCGATTGGTTCGCTGGTTTGCCCTTGGCGCTTGGCACTTAGCAGAACCACTACCCTATCCCCTCTTTTGAATTTAGAGAAGCGTTTAGGGAGGTCTTGCGGCTTCCTTTGTTCCTCTGATCGTGCATGCTTCGGACGCTTTGCCTCATCCTGCCGCAACCATCTGCGCCTCAGGTGGACAGGTAAGTCCCCCTTGGTGCATCTGGTCATGGGTGGCCTAGGGATTTCTGGGTCACTATCCGAAGTAACTTCCGATTCAGAGTTAAACCCCCCATTTTCACTAGAGGAGGTGGTCTCCCCTGGTGGCCGCAGTTCAGATGGCGATTCGGTTCTAAGCAGTACTGTCGTTCCTGGTTGGGCTAGGCCGGCTTGCTCAAAGTCTACTGCTCCTATCCGTTCCAACCAAGCACGATCACATTTCGTACACATAACTCCTTGGTCCACTCTAAGGGCCTATCTCTTCTGCGGCTTAGCATCGGCCCGTATCTACTCAATTTCTCGCCCTTCGGTGTCGTATTCTATGGTATCCACCTCACCCTCACTTTCATCATCGAAGGATTGGCAATCTTTGTATTCATCACAGGAATTTTTATCGCTCGACTACTCATCGTCTCCCAAGGCTTGCTTTGCCTCGTCTTGTTGGTCAGGAATCAAAGCCCAGTTATACCTGAGGTTCAGTTCGTGTACCCTGGTCCACTTCCACTCGGACTCTTCCAAGAGGTCCTAGAGTGGCTTGAGGTTGGCGGCTGCGTTGTCTGCCAGTCGGTCCGTTAAGTGCTCCAGTATTCCCTGGAGTTCTTTCTTGTTGGAAGGTACTTGGAAGATGACAGGCTTAGGCCCTTCATGGAGGCTTGCTGCCATCATGTAGACAGGTATAGAGAGTGTTTCATTTGGCTTGCCAAATGTTTTGATAGCCTGCTCGTACGCCTCATGGTCTGAGAACGGCAGGTCAAGTGTAGCGAGAACGTGCATCCAATCCCGCTCGTCCTCTGGGCATGGGATATACTTAGTTAAGGACCCATAGAGTTCCGTGTCCTGAGTGTTCCCCTTGAGCATAGTAGAGATGGCGTCTAGGTCGACTGACGAGGTCTTCCAAGTGTCCATCTCTATTCTCACGGTGTCAGTTCAGTTGCCAAGGAAGATCAGGCTGTTACCCCAATCTTCGATAACTCTAGCATTGCGCATCCAGGGTCGACCCAATAGGATATCATAGTCCACTCCCTTCATGACTATAAAGTTGACAGAGAACTGGACTCCTGCAATCTTTACTGGCCAATTCTTCAAGACCCAGAATGGCTTCACTCACATACCATTTGCTAGCGTGACATTAAACCGAGCAGCTTCAACAGGCGGGTTTCCCCATGTCTGCAGCACTGCGTGGCTAAGCACGTTAACCCTAGCTCATGTGTCTACAATTCCCTTCCTCGTTGCGTCTCCCAGGGCTAGGACCGACAGGACTACGTGCATCTCCGAGCCCTCCCAGAAGGCGTTGACGTGCAAGGATTTAGGCCCGGAGTGTAGGGTCAAACTTGGCAATTGTGTTTCCGCATCCTGGTCTTGAGGATCTGTCGGGCCTGCTCTTGCGGTCCCTCGACCCACTGCTTGAGGTCTTGCCATAGGGTAGGGTGCTGCTTAAGCAGATCTCCCAAGCCAAACGTTACAGGGGTGGTCACTAGCGTGGTCAAGAGATCACTAAACACTCGTCCTTCCTTTAGCCTAGACTGTCCGGGCCAATGGCCGCGGCTGATCTGCGGCTCTGTTGCGCCTAGGCTTGGCCTCAATGGCACTGCTTGTGGCATAGTAGCCTCGGCCGACTTAGGTTGAGGCGGTGATATTGGTGTGCTTATGCTGGAGAGATCATCGATCTCGTCCTCCGTGATGGGTTCAACATCCTTGAGGTGCTGTTGAGCCTCCCTCACCCATTCCTTCACCTTTTCTATGGCCTCTAATTGCCGCTTGGGGTGTGGGTATTCCCCTACCTTAGCGCTTCCCTTTTGGGCTGTTTTAGGGGCTGAAGTCTTTGTCTTCGCGTCTGAGACTTTGTTCCCTTGAGATAAGGTCGTAATACTGTCGGTTTTTAGTGCAACCTTAGCCTCTGATCTCTTCTTTTTCTGCCTGCGGCTTTTCTTTCCTACCGAGGTTGCGTCAAGATTGCTAGGTCCTGGCAGAGAGATGCCGGCCTGCTTCGTTTGTGCTCGGGTCATAACTCGCAAGGGAATAGGTGTGGCCTCCCCATCGGGGTTTTCAAAACCGAACAGCCCTAATGGGACGGATGGCAAATTAGCAGAACTGGAGGGCAACTTCCGTTTTGGGCAGTCTATGAAAAGATGGGTGATTCCGCACTTTGCGCATCTTTGGTCAGCTTTGTCCCTGTTTTACTGTTCTCTTTCGGGGCAGCGCGATGAGACATGACCGGGATGTCCACAAGTCCAACAAGTGACCGGATCCTGTGGCTGCCCTCCTAGGCCTCTACCCCGTCCTCGTCCTAATGCCATCATCGGCACGGGTCGGTAATCCATGAGGACCGCATTGCCCTCGTCGTCATGTGAGATGTAAGGGTATAGGTAGGTCTCTTCGTCACTGGGCTCCTCTACGTAGTATACGGGAGCATCGCTCGATGGGTGGGTCACATAGGGACCAGGCGGTCTGGGAATGCCAGTAGGATTTATGTCCAACCTAGGGACAGCTGGTTTCATATCGTTAGGCACAGGTAGGGCTAGCGAGGCTCCCCGTCCGAAGAATGGCTGCGGCCTGTTAGCCAGATAAGGCTGGCTGTAGAGTTGCGCGTATGGTAGTCTTCGTGGTAGTCTACAGTGTGCGGCATCGTGGCCGAACCTACCGCAGTTAGTGCAGGGTCTTGACCTAGGGTCTTGACACTCTACTAGCAGGTGGTTTCCTCCACAGTACACGCACTGGACGTGCGGATGCATCGGTCGCCTCAACATGTCTTGTATTTTGGCCAATTCCATCTTGACCTTGGCCAAGCCGTGGTCCGTCTTGGTGGTCTTTCCCTTATCTTGGGATGACGGGTTTAATCGCTCGCTAGAGGGTGACGTTTGCTCTAAACTCCGTGGGTTTCTTCTAGGTTTGAGCTCCTAGAGCTCCGCTCTTTCAGCTGGTCATTGACCCTGATGGCTTCCTCAAAAACCCTAGCCACCACGTCCCGTTGCAAGCTTGAGTTGCCTGTTAGTGCCTTGTACAATTCCTCATCTCGAATTCCGCTGATGAATACAGTCGATACTGCCTTGTCAGTCGGTCTCTCGCCTAAGGGGATTCTTTTAAGGAGGCTTCTCACGTGGGTCACATAGTCGCGGATGCCCTCCTTCTCCTTCTGCTTGACGTTCATCAGGCGTACTAGTAGGTTGTCAGAGTATCCGGGTTCGGCAAACCTCTTAACAAAAAGGTCCTTGAGGTTATTGAAGTTGGCTCGTTCTATGGCGTCCAGGCTTGTATACCACGTCCTACCCTTATCGCTTAAGCAAAGTCCGAATGCTTCCGAACGTTGAGCCTGGTCGTTGAGGCCATTGGCTTCACAGACTTGCTCAAATTGCTCGACGAAGCTGTACGGGTCGTCAGGTGGATGGTACTTGTCGAGTTGCTTGGCGACAATAGGTATTTTGGCTTGGCTCTTTGAGCCTTGGTTTGCCCCCAGCCCTGCAAGTAGCGATGTTGCTAGCGCAGTGGCACTCTGTTCTACCGCGGTGTTATCGAGCAGCTGTTTCATGAGGAGCTCGCCCAGTGTCAGGTCTTCCTCTCGTGCTCTTTCCTGGTTCTGGCCAGCCAAGTTCAGCACTCACTGCACCTCATGCAGCTCCATGCTTTGCCTTAGGCTCCTGGCTTGTTGGTCCCTATTATACTCGACTATGCCCTGCAATGCCTTGCGGGCTAGCCTTCTCTCCTCCTCTAGGTCCGCAATGATATCATCTGCCGTCCTACCACGGTGCTCGTATCGAGCATGCGCATCGTAACTAGTCACCATCTGCTGTATAGCATTTGGGAATGTGCTCAAACTATTGAAATACAAGACAAAAAGAGAAAGAAAGAACACGATACAGATGAGAACTCAAATGTATGCATGGGAAATGGAATCCATATATCTGAACACGAGACAGTCGCATACAACGGTGAGTCACTGGCTGCGTGGGCACTGGCACTGGCTCCGTCTCCTCTCTCCACAGAGTCTGCAGATGGTGAAGATGATAATAATGACTGAGGAGGAGCACTGAGTATAAATAGGCTGAAAAAGTGGGGAGCAATAATGCTGGTCGAACAGCATTAATGCTGGCCGACTGGTGCATAAAAATGCTCCACTGGCATAAAATGCCACACCAAAAAAATACCTAATAAAAATGCCCAGCCCAGATCAAGCTCAGACTCACACATGAGCTGACAACTACTCTGCTAACACCCTCTCTCAGATCATGGGTGATCTGATACAATACAATAGTACAACAAAAAGGGATCAGAAACTATACAACATAGAACCACCAAGTAGAACCATGGATACCCAAGCAGTGGGTGATCAAGCCACCACCAAGGTGCCTCGGAGAGAACCTAATGTCGATGTCGATCGTACCAAACACCTAAAAATAGAGAAGATCATAGAATGTCTTTGTGTCCATCACGGATGTCTTGCAGTAGCATACAAGACCATCCTATCAAAAATGCCTCTGAACATATGTGACCATGGATTCCCCGCCTTTGGCCAGACCGCCAAAGTGTCCCCTCACGTGAGCACCAGATGAAAGCCTCCCACTCTCTGTCAGATAACCAACTCATCATGAACCTGGATGTCAATCCCAGCTCCAGGATTTGATTCCGCCGACTGAAGTCGATGCGTCAGGGACGTCCCTCTCTGGAACTTGTGCACCTATATAAAAGTATAGATGAGGCGCGGTTGCCCCATCTGAACACCCGCTCACACTTCCTCTCTGGCACAAGAGAGTCGTAAGGGATGACCTCATCACCACCACTAGAAAGCAGCCGAGGAAGGGGCCACCAAGCCCTTCCCATGATCTAAAGAAGAGGATCCCTTCCGCACCTTGGACTTCACCTTGGTCGGAGGATCGGAGTCGGAGTCTGATGAAGGAGAGGACACATCGGTAGAGTCAACATCCCACTTCGTCTTCTGCTCCGTCTTCCTGGAAGCCGCTAACGTCTTGCAGTCCTTCCGCAAATGTCCCTTCTTGCCACAGTGGTAACACTAGGCCTTCGACTTCTTCTTCCCGTTACCCCTCTCTAAAGCTACATAAGCCTCGCCTCCATAATGTGCCGGAAGCCGCCCCTGTAATCGCAAGGATGTCTCATGCTCAAGAAGCATCGAGGTCATATGTGTAAAACTGGCAGGAGACAATGATGTCTGCACCCGCAAAGCATTGGCCACTCCATCAAACTCCGGGGGGAGCTTGTAGAGGACCGTCCCGACGAGATGCGCCTCAGAAAGAGCAGATTGCATGTGCCGAAGTTGGTCCTGTACCTGCGTAACACGAAGAAGAAAAGACTGAATAGTATCTTTCGGCTCAAACTTTATCTGCTCGAGCTAGCCATAAAGTGTGATTGCCCGCATGGTGGAAGGTGCCTCGTACATCTGCTACAACTTCTGCTATACTTCAGGAGATGTCCTACAGGAGGTAACTGCCGATAAGACCGCTTTAGAAATACACCGAAGCAACACCGAGTAAGCACGGGCATCGTCCGAGTCCCATGTGAGCACCGCTTCCTCATGGTTGTCCTCATCAAAGTCTTCAAGAAGAGGAAAGCGATGGAGAGGTCGAGCAATAGCTCCACAGATGATGTACCATAACTGCTTCTACACAAACCAAGCTTTCCTCACAACACTCCATGTGAGATAATCAGGTCCATGTAACTTATCATCAGTGGAAGTGCACGGAGGAGCCATATGGAGAGGATAAGAAGAGAAATAGAGAAGAGATGGAATTTAGAGAGGAAACACAGCCAAAACACAAGCACAGACTGCAGAAAATGAGAGTTCACATACAATGTAAACCAAAATCTGATCAATAGAAGACAAAATCTACTGCAGAAAGTCAAAAAATCAGTCAAAAACTACCAAAAACAGCAAAAACGGCCTGAAGTAACAGTCACCCAACCATGAGAGATGCAGAATCAGCAAAACGCAGGTTGTAAACTGGAGAAGAACAGGTAGAAAACTGTCGCCAGCAACTACAAATGAAAAACGTAGGCAGTAGAGGGTGCGTAGGCAGCAGGCGATGGCAAAACTGCAAAAAACGCAGGCTGAAAACAGCCCCAAAATAGGTCGCCTAGCTGCGACAATAGTCGTCTAATCAACAGGGGTACAAAACAGTCCTAAAATTAGCAATAAAACATAGTAGAAACACAGATCCTGAAAACTGATACCATGTCAGAAGCGAAGCAGCGGTGGAAGCATAAACATGTGCTGAAATAAACTGTTGAAACACAAGACAAAAAGAGAAAGAAAGAACACGATACAGATGAGAAGTCAAATGTATGCACGGGAAATGGAATCCATATATCTGAACACGAGACAGTAGCATACAACGGTGAGTCACTGGCTGCGTGGGCACTGGCACTGGCTCCGGCTCCTCTCTCCACAGAGTCTGCAGATGGTGAAGATGATAATAATGACTGAGGAGGAGCACTGAGTATAAATAGGCTGAAAAAGTGGGGAGCAATAATGCTGGTCGGACAGCATCAATGCTGGCCGACTAGTGCATAAAAATGCTCCACTGGCATAAAATGCCACACCAGAAAAATACCTAAAATACCTAATAAAAATGCCCAGCCCAGATCAAGCTCAGACTCACACATGAGCTGACAAATACTCTGCTAACATTTATGACATGCCGTATAAACAAAAAACCTTGCCTATTTTCCAAACCGACAAGCAGAACAAACATGTCCTAAATCATTGTACTTAAACTTTGGCGAGCCAAGTAGAACCTGCTTCTACTGCATATTTCTCAACCTCTAAATATTTACATGACCAATGTGTTTGTGCCAGATTTCTACATCTTGAACTACTCCATTATCATGGGCAAACATGATTGCTTTCAATTTAGGAATAAAAGCATCAAGTGTGAACATATTTCCATCTCTTCTGCCTCTAGCAATCAATTTGCAGCCATTTCTGTACTCTTCAATAAAGAAACCATCCTTGTTGAACCTTCCCTATAAATTATGTTCTGCCATCATTTGACCAACAAATAGTAGGTTCTTAGTGATTTAAGATACATGTAATATATCACATAAACTCTCTTTTTTCCATTATGCATAATCAAGGGAACCACACCTGTATGCTAAATATCATGTTGTGTGTCGTCACCAATGCAAACATATCCATGAGATCCTGCTACTAATTTGTCAAACCAGTCACTGTGTGGATTCACGTGATTAGATGCTCCTGAGTCTATATACCACTTTTCATCCTTGTCTTGCTTAGGCATATTCTTAGAAACATGTTGCATAGCAAATAGTCTATCTCCCTAATAATTCTGTGTACCACTAGAAGATGCATAATTTCCATAATGTTTACCTTTCATATATGCTTTCTTTTTATGACAGCCCTTCGCTATGTGTCTGTATCTACCACAATAATGACAATGTTTATCCTTGTTAAATTGATCATATTACTAGCAGGAGCCACTTCTGCCTCTAGGTGATCTCCCCCTGCCTCGAAATGCTCCTAATCCACATTAACCTTGTGCATTAGAACTCAACCATGCATTTTGCTATTGTTGTCCATGTGCATTCCGAGTATCCCTTTGACCTCGAAAAGATCCATAGCCTTTGCCACCTCTAGCACACTGACTAGAGTAAAGTATAGTGTCTCTTCCCTAAAAGGTACTGAAACTAGTGTTCAATCCGAGTTTAACTTCATCATGCAACAATAGAGTAAGAAACTCATCCCAATCAGGAGGTTCTCCTCTCATAGATATCGATGTGTCAAATTCCTTATACTCCTTGCCTAATCCATTCAATGTAACTACAATCATGTCATCCTCTAACACTTTAGAACCAATAATAGCAAGCTGGTTTGCTATGGTTTTTATCTCTGTCATATAAGCTTGGATGCCCCTACCATTTTATTAAACTATTGCTTCAATTGTATCTTCCTTGCATGAGTAACATTGCCATAATTCTTCATGAGAATATCACAAGCATCCTTTGGGGACTGACAGCTTGTAATTTGCATAGCCATTGCATCAGAAATTCATAAAGAGAACTAGTGTAACACTTTGCTTGCTCTTTCCAACGACCGTCAGTGAGATCTTTGCTGATCATGAGTCAGATTCCATTCAGGTAATTCACGTTCTACTTTAGCTCCCGTGCATAAATCCTAGTAACCTCTGCCAATCAGGAAATTTTGCATCCTGAACTTCCACAAAGCAAAGTTTTTATTATCAAGCTTCTCTCCCACAATTTGAGTTATATTGTCAGTGCCTTGAGCATCTGCCATATATGTAGTTATAGTCTTCAGTGTTGTGTACCTCTTGTAAGTGCCTGACTCCCTACAAACCACTCAGATGTTTGTGATAGTTTCAATCCAAGAATATGTAATAGTAATTCTTAGTAATAACCAAGGTATCTCAACTCACTGACATGTCGAAAACATCCCCAAACATGTAGCAAAACATCTAGATATGGTGGCATTCCAAGTAGATAGCATAAACTTGATGTAGATGTTTTCCAACCACTTATGACAAACAATGGTCTGTGTATAACCAACCATAAATCCTTTGCACAAATTGAAATATTTCTAGCTCAAAATAGTCTCAAACCATCTCCAACATATACCATAACCTCTGGGGTTCAATGCATGTACATAGAAGCTTCAACAATAGTTAAGATAGGCAATAACAATGCTAAATAAACTCTTGACAAGCTATAGATAACCAGCCCAATGCATAACCAGTAGCAAAATTGGTTCATATTTAGAGTATTTACAACCCACAACATCCCATAGACATGTCCATATGCATACATGACATATTTAGAGTCAATACATCCACTTGGAGTACTTGAATAATAGCAAACCGCTTTATGGGAGCCCTATCAAGATGCATGCTAGTTTTATAATGTATTACATCAATAAAAACATAGTCATACTAAGGTCAATGTAACCCCAAAACAACTCAAAATTATCCCAAAGCACTACCACAACATCTGGGTATAAAGACAAGTCCAAATAGGCATCGACAGATGCATTAAAACCATGCCAAATCATCTTACTATCAATGATAGACCATAGCCCATTATAACTAGTAGATATTCTTCAGTAACCAATAGTACATTAGCTCAAAATAGAGCAATCATTGCTCAAACCATTTCATATATCATCCCAAAGTAATCAAGCATCAATATTCCATTACCAAGGCTTTATTGAAGCATAGACACATCAAATGCTTGTTGAATACAATGTTTCCAGCATTCTATCTAATGTACATAGAGAACTTAGGAGGCTCAACCCAATGCCAAGATGAAAGCCATCAATGCCTAGAGAGTGACCAATGCCTTTGCCAAGGTTGCCAATGTATATAAATGTCAAGAAGCCTGAAAACACCTATTGTTCTTGCAGTAAATAGGCAGTTTGCACAGGTCTGTGCTAAATATCTCAAAATCCGTGAAGAATTTGAAAAACAAATTATTCTACAAAGTTGTAGACCATGTTGAAACAATTAGAGATCTTGGGCTCTTTCTCCAAATCCATTTTTTTTGTAAGATATGGCTTCTGCAAGAACGAGCTGCTACAGGAACACACTGATTTGATGATGTGGCTATTCTATTCCAAATGGTAGCCTTAATGTACACAATCCAAGGCTCCAATACAAGCTAATGAGCCCCCTTTTGCAAGCCTCGGTATGCTCTATCAGTTGTAAACTCTAGAGATGCTGATACATACCACATCAAGTGCAAGCTATGGCTGACAATGAACCTCTACAAGGTTCCTTCTCAAGCTGCAGGTCATAGACACCTTCTAGCTTCTAGATCCTTCAAGCCTGAGCTCTTGTGTACCATGAAGCTAAGATAACCTTTCTCTGGCTGTGATACCATGTCAAAGTTTTAGAGGGAGAGAGAAAGACACAGACATTGGAAACCCACACAGAGAGTAGAGTACTCTCATGTTCATCTCTTCATTGTTCATAACTCATAGACTGAAGTCTAATCACACACACTTTATAGTCTAGTCTACTAACTGACTATGTCACTAACTACGGTTGAGTCTCTGACTTATTTATTGAACACACATGACAGATGATGATAGCTAAGACTACAGTTATCAAGGTAGAGTTGGTGTCGATGATCATGAGCTTGAATCTCAACATGTCTATCTCTTAAAAAGATTCTACCCAATAGGGTACTTCTGCTACATGTGGTAGCACATGAAAAATCATGGGGAGGCTTTTAGCCTCAATTCCTAGCATTATCTTACACATCTACATCCAAGCATCATGCATTAAGATGTTAAACTCGGATCCCTTGCTGATGGGTGTATCAAGGGTATGTTCCTATGTCACGATTATCATGACCATAAGATAGGTAGGTCGTACTAGATTCTCTTCTTCACGATCAAATTCTAAGGTTGCTCCCTTAGTGAGCGTTGTTCTAGCCTCATCTGCTTTATCATTGGTATGAGGATTCAACAAGTTTTCTTCCACAATTAAGGCTTCTTCCTTAGGTATGTCATTGTTGTCAAGCTTGTTACTGAAGTCTCCCTTTGTGGACCACTCACTATCAATGTGTTGCTTGTCAACTAGAGCTTTCTTTATTCAAGAGGATGTAGTTTATCTGAGATTTATGTCATGCACCTTCCTCCATTTCCATTTGTGGGCTTTCATGAGTTCTTCTAGGGGTTCTAGCAATGTTATTGGATTGTTTTTTAGATCCTCTCTAAAAAGCTCTAGAAAATTAATTAGCTCTAGCTTGCAAGTTGGTACTCATAAAATCATGCCAAGGATTGCCCCACTATCTACACAAACTACCATCATGCATAAAGATACTATGGAAAGGGCTTCTTTTGAGACTTGATTCAAGTTTACCACCTTGCTTGAATTTCTTGCTTTCTTAACCAATTTATTGTGTTCTTGCTTGTCAGCTAAGAATGGCATGTTGATTGTTGCAAGAATATACATCGGATTGTGCTCATCCTCTAAGAAAAGTATGTATCTAGTGAGTGATCTATACTTAGGAAACTTTGTGAACCTCCTTTAAGTAGTGCAAAAATGGCATCTAGGTCAATCGAAGAAGTCTTCCACATGTCGACAAAATCCTTGAGTTTGATTTCCAAGGAATATTAGTCTATTGTGATTACTCAAGCATTTCTAATCTATGTCTACATAGTAGGATGCAATAGTTTATTCCCTTTTCATGATGATGAAATTTAACAAGAATTGGATACCTGGAATCTTGAGTGGTCAATCTTTAAAGACCCCAAATGGTGTTCACTTTAGTGCCATTAGCCAACGTTACATTGAAATGGGCAATCTCAATGGGAGGGCTACCCCAAGCTTGTAGAACTACATGGCTCATAATACTAACACCAACTCTTGCGTTGATAATTCCTCATTGAATTGCCTCCTAATGCCACCACTGGTATAGGACTACATGTGTTTCCATTCCTTTCCAGAGGGCAGTGACTTGAAAGGTTCCAAGCACTAGGCTAGCTATTAAGCTAGGTATTTACATTTGAGCTTCATGATCCATAATGATTCCTATTCCAAGTTGTGTATGCCCTTTTATCTATTCCTTTAGGGCTTCCCAAAGTGCTAGACTGTCTCAAAGAAATTGTTCAAGTGGTAGGGTGGTTGGAGTAGAGGTTAGAGTGGCTAATAGATTTGCATCCATCTCTTCATGTTAGTGCACTTTGTCCCCTTATTCCCAATTCTTGTTTTGGTCATCATTGAGCAGAAAATATTTTAGGTGCTTGATTTCCTTTGATCTAATGTATGTGGGAGAGGAAGGCGAGCTCATGCTTGTGAGTTCTTGCAATTCATCTGCCATCGTAGGTTTAGTATCTTGAAGATGCACCTATGCCTCTCTCAACCCATTCTCTTCCACCATAGGTTCAGCATCTTGGAGATGTGCCTGCACCTCTCTTACCCAATTCTTGACCTTCTCTATTATTTTCAATTGCTGCATTAGAACAAGGTAGTCTCCAATTCTAGCACTCCCTTTTCCCTTCATTTTTGGTGCAAATGTTTTTGCTTTTGCATTGTGGGCTTTTCTCCCCATATTCAACATTGTCTCCATTTTTAGCATGAATTTTGCCTCAATTTTCTTTTCCTTCTTCTTCCAATTCTTATTGCCCATTAATGATACATTGAAGTTTCTAGGCTCAAGCACTACTATGCTTGCTTGTTTGGCTTAAGCTCGAATCATCACATTTAGTGGTATTGAAGTTGCCTCATTGTCAAGAGATTCTATATCGCATAGTCTCGGTGGCACAAATGGCATCATTATTGAAGTGATTGGGGGCCTTCACCTAGGACAATTCACATAAAGATGGGTAATGCTGCATTCAAGACATCATTATTCAACTTAGTTCTTGTTTTCTTTCTTTCTTCCTAGGCATCTTAATGACATGTTCCTTGAGTGTCCCCACAATTCCAACATGTGAAAGGATCTTGTAATTGTTTGCCTCTCATATCTCAACCTTCTCCTCTGTCCCAAGCCATCACAAAAACCAATTTTAAGTCCATTAAAATTGGATACCCTTCCTCATCATAAATGACATAAGGGCTTATGTATATCTCTTTGTTCACCAACTCTTCCACATATAGTGCACATGTACATCATATGGAAAGTGAGTGACAATGGGTTCAAATGATATAAGCATCCCTATTGGATTGATTTCTACCCTAGGTGCCATGGGTTAGTATTCATTAAGTGCTAGTAATGCCAATGGAACTCCTTGTCCAAATTTGGCTTTCTTATTCAATGGATAGACTTGTCATGGATAGGGTTGAGGATATTGTAGTCTTGTAGCCATTCAAATATGTACGGCCTCATGCCATATCTCCCACAATTTTTGTGCAAGTGTGCAATCATGAATCAAGACATTCCATTGAGAGGTGATTCCCTCTATAATGGATGCATTGCACATGAGATCTAGTGGGATACTTTAGCATGTCTTGGAATTTTTCCATTTCCAACTTTAGTGTGGCCATTTCTTATATTAGGTTTATCTCCTTCCCTTTCTCTTATGTCTCATAGATTGGTTGTTCATTTCATATAGTGGATCTCTCACTATGTATGATGATGGCTCTTAGTGGTTGGATAGCCTCTACGCTACTACAAGGTTATCTACATACCTTTCTTCCAAGAATCATTTAATGAAGAGGTCCTTGAGTACTTTGATTGTCATTCCTCTGAACTTCATCTAAGCTAGTGAACCAAGTTCTATCTTTGTCACTCAAACATAGACTGAAGGCTTGTGCTTGCTTGCTTGCATGTCCTAGAGGTTGTTGGCCTCACGAACTTGCTCAAATAGCTCTACAAAACTGAAGGGATCATTGCATGTTTGTACTTCCCAATTTGCTTCACAACTATGGGAATCTTATTTTGGTTCCTAGCATTAGATGTGATGCCTAATCCAACCAAGATAGAGGCTACTAAAGTGACACTATTTTTCTCATTGGTGGAGTTATCATAGAGTTGTTTGATGAGAAGTTTAAAAGGAGAGATGTCTATTTTGATGGTACATTCTCTTAATGTTTGCTCTCGGTCCTATTTGTCCTACTAGTTTTAAGAGCCATTGGACCTAATTTAGTTCAACCTCACTTCATTGCTACCAATTTGATATGCTTGTAAGAATCTAGAGACTTGTATTAGTAGATCTTTCCCTAGTAACCTCTCCTCTTCTAAGTATGCTAGTATTTCTTGTGATGTCATCCCTATATGCATTGTCTTTGTTTTCTAGTCATACTATGTGATTCACTGCTAAATATCCAATGGGAGTTTAGTTGGGTCTAATCATAGGGTGTTTGCATTTGAGCTTGAGGTTGCCATGGCTCTTATCTTCTCTTGTAAGACTAGGTATTCAATGAGACTTATTAGTTTGGATAATGAGATGGTGGCTCTTAAGGAAGATGTGTATTAGTCTAGAAGATTGTTGTGTGTTCGATATATCACATGCTAGGGGTTAAAATGGTTGTTGCTTGATTTTCCCTTATTAGCTAGAGAGGCAAATTATGCACTGTGGTCTCTATTTTTCTTTCATTTGGGTGTGGGCATTTTTTGGGCTTCCCTTGGCTTCATCCTTATTTTTTTGTTTAAGATATGAGATTTATTGCTAGGTGTGTTTTCTTTCTAGCTTGCTCTTTTAAGAGTTCTATTGCACCGCTCATCTTTCTTTCAACGTCCTTAGTAGCATGTTAGTCCCTTTTGTATATATGTTTATTTCACTGTGGTCCCTTAATCCTTTGCTATTGTTTTGCAAGTATGGTTCTTGTCCCTCTTTGTTTGTTTCAATCAGTGTAACCACAGTTTGTTTTCTCATAGTGCTTCTTTGTGATCTCTTGTCAAATGGTTTCTTTTGCAAGTTTAATGGCATTTGAAGTTCTTTTCCTATGTTCTTGTAATGAATCATTGTTTGCACAAATAGGCCTTTTCTTGTGCAACTCGTGCTCAATCAAGAATTTTTACTTTCAATAGTAATAGCATATCATCTGCAAACAAATTTTTAACATTGTGCAATGTGGCCTCTGGTCTTCAGTTTTAGGCATAGTGTTCCCTCAAGATGAGTGTGGTTTCCTTTGCCCATTTGGCCATAGTTGGGTAGTCTTCATTGCTATGTAGCCTCTTTAGGCTTGACTATGGCTAGTCAAGGTGAGGAAGCATGGCTATGTGCACCATTGAATGTGTGATTTTGGCCTATGATTTCTAGATTATTCATTGGCGTGCAAGCAATTTCATGGCTCTTGGTAGAGTTGTCCCAAGAAGTATAGCTTTGAACATGGCTCTCCAATAAGGCATGGGTTTTCTTGATGTGGAAAGGTTCTCATTGATCATTTCAATTGCAAAACAACCCTTGAGACTACTAAATTCCCTTTGTGTCGATAACATGTTTGTATAGAGATCCCTTGCTAAAAGGTCCTCAATAGAACACAAGGCAATCAATTAATCCCCTAGTTATCAATGCTCCCATTGTATTTACACTCATGCAAGTATGCATTTGGTTCACAAAGAACTTGGAGAGGTTATGATCACTCACATAGTTCATGTCCTAGGTGAGTGAAAAGATATGCTGCCACAATCACAATCCCTACACCAATGATTCTTGCATGATGTCAGATAGGAATCATGCCTCTCAAATCCAAGATTATGTGGTCACTCGCTCAATTAGATAGGCACCCTTGTGATGTTATTCGAATATCAAATCAAGTTGATGTTTTGATTTGTAAAAGGAACTCAAGCTAGTGCTCCAACCAATCACTTGAATTTTGAGAAGTTGAGATGCTCTTAATAACAGGAGGCATAAGGCACCCAAAGTATGCAAAAGCAACTCAAGCAAGTGTTCCAACCAATCACTTGAAGCTTTGAGAAGTTGAGATGCTCTTAGCATGAGGTGTAAGGCACCCCAATTATGTGAGCACAAAATTTTCCCTTGATCAAGGGGACTTGAAATGAGAAGGTGCCCTTGAAAGTAGCCCTCCAAGTGATTTCTCTACTATTGTCTTGAGTGTAGTAATTCAAGGGTACATAGCCTCTCCTAGTGTTATGTTTCTAGTCCACAAGGTATTATTTGTAGAAGACCTTCTAAAGTGAGACCTAGGATCCAAGGGATGTAGGGAAAGGATCAATGAGCCTCCAAGTATTCCACAAGAAGTATTGTGAATGCTTCCAAATCAAGCAAACTAGCCTTTATCTTGGAGAGATTGAAGTGTGATGCTCTAAGTTCTACTTAGGTTGCTCATTTGAAGTAACAAGTTATTCCAACTATGCATGGTGTCTTGTAGAGTTGTAGCCCCAAGGTGTACCAAGTATAGTAATATCCCATTGAGTACTAGTGATAGCTTGGGTGTGTGTCTCAAGGAATCATCCCAATGATTGTTTGCTTCTTCTTTTTCCCTAGTAACACTAGTTCTTATGATAGGATTAGGGTCAAGTGATATGTTCCATGCAAGGTGGTGGGACAAGGAATATCTCCCTCAAGGTATTCCTTATGTTAGTTCCCCTAAGAATTATCTACTATGCTATGGTAGTATCCTTGTTGAACCTACAATGATATGAAATGCTCTTTCAATCTCCAAAAAATGTGATAATGGTGTCAAATCGCAAGGTCTCTAAGGACAAGGCTCAAGCATCACAATGACTAGGAATGTTGAGTCTTGATGTGTTGGATTATTCGATACATCAAGGGGGAGTTCACCATCCAATGATGGCCTTTTAGGTTAGGGAGAGTGGAAGGTATGGTTATTCATTGCATTATAGAAGGGTGGAGATGATGAGTACAAGTTGAGAAAGAGAAAGTTGCAAGGACCTAGGTGTAGACGTTGAGATATCCACTTGGACACTATCTAACAGTGCCAACTTTGTTCTTATCACATTATGCTTTCTAGCCTTGGCAAGTCATAAAGCTCTTTTACCTCCTAAAGTCAAGCTAGTAGTCATGAGCTCCAACTACAAGGTTTGCAATGAGTGCATGAGTCAATAAAGTGGCAACTCAACAATCCAAGGTATGCATCCAAATGAGAACTGAGTTCCCTTGACTACCATATGAATTTGAGTGGGGCAACTAGGGGAACCCTCTAATGTGCTCTCAAGGGGATTTAGTGGCATACACGTTAAGGCACATGTTGCACTTAAGGTGGGGTGTTGCAATGTAACTTAGCACTTATTGATGTATTTGAATTAAGCTTCTAACAATTTCCAATTACTCATAGTGAGCTACCAAAATTTCCAACAAGATATCACTTATCTTCCAAGTAGCTTGAGTGTCCCGACCCCCAACTAGCAAAAATGGTTGCTAGAGGCAGTGGAAATATTATTTTTTCCACTTAATGGAGGTGATATGCTTCTTCCACATAGACTCAACAACAGGAGCAACTAATCAACAACTCTAGTTAAAGGAAATGCTTCAACTTGGTAGCTATGGTGATGCCAATCTAAGTGATTTGAGATTAGAGTGATCCTATTTGATCATGTTGAATTCTTCTCAACATGTGGTCAAGTGGCTGAACATTGTGTCATTAACTCAAGGCATTCCATTTGTGTCATCTTGAGGTCACTTAAGGGAACTACTCAAGATAGTTGAGGCACTTCTCACATTTAGGCTCCAGTGGAATGACTCTATGTTCAAGTGTGGAACTCAACTAACATCTCAAAAGGGGAAACTTGCAGTATGTCACATCTCAAGTTGGCCAAGTTTGTGGAGATTGGGTTTCTTAGTTTGGTAGTTAGAATTTAGATGTGTACCCATGTTTGCATTATGGTGGGGAACTCTTGAGACACGTAACCTAAGGTGGGTTAGTCATGCAATTTTTAAATGCATCATGGATATGAAATATTTGTATCACATTACTAATAACAACCATGCATCCTTGTGATTGCAGTCTCTAGATAGACGAGTAAAAGGTCATGCCAATCAAGGTATTCAATTTCAATGATCCCTAGTGTATTTAATGGAAATTGCACCCCTCTCATGTACTTTAAGGATTGATGAATTTTCTCTCAAGATTTTCCCCTCTCATTGTTGATCTTGTGTAACACTCAATTGTACATGTTAAAAGCCTTAATGACATGATGGGTGGTAGATTGAGACGGCATCAAGGTCTCATGGCCCTACCCCAAGAAGCCTCACTTGCCATTCACATGTGTTTGATTTCTATCTGTCCATAGTTAATTCAATTTGTTGTTACTCTTGCTTTTATCTTCATCATCATTAGGCCATAATTGGTACCCATCTTGGCTATTTTGGCCATACTATCAAAAGGTGGTAGGCGACATGACCACTTACATGCCATGGTTGATGGCCGATAATAATTGGGAGGTCCAAGGGTTGTTGTCACTATCTGAACAACCAACATGAAAATCCAAGAGTAGCCAAAGAGGTCCAAGGCTATTGATGTGGGGGATCCAATGATGAGGAAGAGTATGTTAGTGTGGCCTAGAGGCCTTTATGGCCAATGTGTATAATTGGTGAGGAGAGTTGAGTGATGAGGCTTGGGTTGAGCTTCAAAGGCCTAATTGCTGAGGGGGCCACAAAGAGGTCAAGGGTTGAATGCATATGTGGAGAGTGTGGCCTAAGATACACATGGGCCAAGAAGCAAAATTCCTTTGGACCTTAGTCAACTATGGGCAAGCAACAATCCGTCCGAAGTCATGGCAAGACTTTTGAGTTCATGCCCTATAACTAATCCAAGGGGAGCACGTAGTGAAAACGCGTAAGGGCCTAAAGTCAAGTGCTTAGCTGAGGGGAGGTGGCTTGAGTGGGGTGCCTAAAGGCCTAAGAGGGCCAAGTCAAGAAGCTCCCAAGGCTTAGGCATATGGTCATCTAAGCCCTTGTGGGCTTATGTCTATGCATGGTGTGTTTGTGTCCAATCTTGAACACAAACCACAGTATCAAGCCGCTCTAAGGGTAACCTTTTGACCTATGGCAAGCCAAGTATTTTGTAGTGCTGTGATTATGAGAGTTATGGACAAGGAGATGAAAACCAAGGCCTTTAGGCCAAGATGAAGGCAAATATAGTCAAGGCCTTTGCTATAGGTTGAGATGTTGAAGGCCTTAGTTTAGGCCAAAGTGATGTTGTTTGAGGCATTTAGGCCTAGTTAATGATGTATGAGGCCTTGATTTAGGCGTTGCTACTTTGATCTCCTCCTCCTCTCTCATGCTCTATCTTCATAAATCTCCAAAACACATCAAAGGAAAATCCCAAAGATAAAAGGTACAAACTCAAGCTAAGCCCCCTACTAACATAAACCCCTTGCTCTTCAATCTCACAAGCAAGCCTCTTACAATTCCCACAAGGTATTCAACAAAGAACCACATGTTTGAATTTTTAAAGGTTTTTAAGGCTGAAGGTTCCTTTTCTAAGGTTGTTCTAACTCTTGAATCTATTGCAAATCCAATTTTTTAACTAAGAATCAACTATTCTCTCCTATCCATGTGTCCTAACCAATGTCACACTTGTTTTAGAGCCGCGCTTCCATTCCAATGCATGATAGAGAGAATGTATGCTATTAAAGGTGATTCCATTGTGTCTTGGAAAAAATACACAAGATTTTCACAAAAAGCAAATGCAAAAGGTGCAAACATGAACACCCAATACAAAAGAGAAAGGAAAACTTGAAAATCTGACACTAGATCTAGGAAAAAGCAAGAATCTTGCTTTTGAGCAACTCATAAGACTCTGTCAAGTCCCCCTATTTGTGCTTTTTTGTCAAATACTAGAGGTTTAGAAAATTTATCTCTTAAATATTTTCTAAGGTTTACTTCTATCTTCCTACACTTCTCATGAAAAAATATGATACACAACCAAAACTAAAAAACTGGCCCTCAAGATTGAATCGATTGTCTCTTGATCCCCTAATCCTATGCTAATATGCACAACATTTCGAAATATGAGCCCAAATTTTGCAACTTTTCCAAGCTCAACACACTGTTAGAGGATGGGATGCCTCTTGTTTCAAGAACTTCTCCCATCTTGGAAATGGATACCTCTCACATAACTGATACATCTCTTATGCTCTTCACCGATCTATCCATCCTTCTCTCAAACCCCATGAAAGTAAGAATGAACAAATTAATAAGGGTGAAGTGAGCTCACCTTCTTACCTTCTTCTCATGCTCCAATGTGAAGGCTTGCAAGTGGCTCAGTGATCTTTGTAATGGTCCTCAATCCGTTTTACTACTCCATAGCTCCCAATCTCATCTATAAGTGCTTGACCCATATGAGGAATTGAAAAGAAGAAGAGAAGCAACCCAATCTCTCCTCCAATCTACCTCGCACCTAAGATGAAGGGGAAGAAGAGAAAAGCATGGAGCAAGAGAGAATCTTCACTTCCCAAGTCCCTTTGGTTTTGGTTACCCTTGCCTTAGTACTACAAACACTCGTCTATGTTCCATGCTTAATCATTCATGATGACCCAAGGTTTGTTGCACAAGGTGGCTCCATCTTCTTAAGAATTTACTAGTCTATCTAACTGGTGGACTCTAGGTTTTTTTATCAAGTAATGAGAGTTGGGATATTTGGAGTGCATTGTACTTATGGTAGGGTGCTAGAGTCTACCTATGGTCCAAGAGATTTCCTTTTGGTTTATGGGGTTTTCTTGCTTCCTTGTCCTTAGTTGGTTTTGTCCCTCGTTATATCGTCAAGTTAAAGAGAATAGGTTTCTATTGTGCAAGATTTTTGCATGCCTTTAAAACCCTTGAGTTCAATCATCCTTGTTGAGATACAATTTCTCTTCCTATTATTTATCTTGCATCATATGTCTCTTGGTTGCCCCTACTATGGTCTACACTTTCTAGAGCTTCTAGCGCTTGTTTGTTTAAAACCTCTAATTGGTCTTTTGACTCTAGTTATTTACTTGCTAAATATGGGATACTCAATATGGCGTCTTGGTTTCTCATATGCTAGCCAACTATGCTTCCCTAAGTTCATTATGTAAGAAGTTTTGGTCCTTGAACAATTTTCCATCCTAGGATTTGTTGTAGTCCCCTAGAGCCATGCATAATCTATGTGCTACTCTTGCCCTCGTGTCCTTCTACATTTGTTATCCTTGGTTGAAAGTTGAGTGTCACTTAATAGCTCAATGGTTATGATATTTTGGGGGATATGTTGCAAGATGCTTGATGGCTAGAGAGCATGACTTTGCTATTCAAGAAGCATGGTCTAGCTCAACTATGTTCTGTCCTTCCCTAGAGAGGTCACATATTTCGTCCACGTGTTTGAGCATCACTTGAATTTTCAAGGCCTTTTGGCCCCACCCAAGGATTATAGAGCACTATCCAACAAGGCAAGCAACTTAAGGTGTCATAATGGATACTCTTGCCCCTCTTGATCTTCAAAATCTTGACACAAATTTCAAGCTTAGTTGCAAGATAGTCCTCCAATCTCACAATTTAAGCATGTCTTCAATTGTGCTCTTGCAAGTAAGTGAGTTCATGCTTAGTATCTGTGATAACTTTGTTGATCCCTTTGCTTGTAATTCACTTGTTCATGATCTCCTAGGATGCATTATGAGGGTGGTCATTTTTTCCAAATCCTTAAGGTGGACAAGATGCTCACAAGATTTTATTTCTATTTTAGGTGAGTTCAAACCCTATGCATGGATGGACTTGAGAGTATTTTCTTTCTTCAAGTTAGGAGCTTAGCATCACCTAAATCTTCTTTGAGTTGGAGTTGAGGCCATCCCCCTCCTTTATACTTCTCTATTTGCTTGGAAACCAAGAGAATCCTTTCTTGATCCTCAAAACCAATCATTGTCATGAGCAACATGTCCATTCACTAAAACTTAGAGACTAAATAGAAATGCTATGATTTCATATGTGTGTCGTGACCAGTGTTTGGTAACGAAAATGGAAGTTGATTATGTCAAAGTCTATATGGGAGTATGAATGATAGTTCGGGATACGTCAAAGACTTTTCGAGTGTAAGATGGAGTTTACATATGATATACCTATCAAGTTGGTGATCATGTGCTTTGCAAAGGTTGTAAATGGTTAGGACCAAAAGTGTCAAGAATAAGTGAGTGCCCAAGATAATGTCCACTACTCATGGGACAAGGGAAAAGTGTCCAAGTGAACATGCAAAGGGTAAGAAGAAAAAAGGTGGGACTTTTGTGTGAAGCCAGTCAAATAGATAGCTAGAAAGGGAAAAAAATGGTGCAATAATTCTAGCCTACTTGTGGAAAAAACATGGAGAGGTTAGGAAGGAGAGATTTATGCTTCTTATGCTCATCATCGGTTGTGCATTGGGACAATAGTACTTTGGGAGGGGCCCATTTCAACCTACATATAATTGTCTCAAGGTGTACTCCATATTGTTTTACTTGGGTCATCTAAACATCAATAGTTTGACCACGTAATTATAGTTTTGTCTTATTCAGGACATTTGAGTATCATGATAGCTATCTTCTTACCTTTAACCAAATAAATATGTTCTTATACTGTGCTTCATTTGGTAGGATTTATGTCAGAGAAGGAGATGACCTAGGCATGGACTTAGAAATCCAAATTTGGTATCCACTAGCTCAATTAGCACTTTTGCAACCTCAATTTGGTTTTGGATGAAGTCAAACGAGAATATGCCTTCGTACCATGATGCACTCCTAGGTATGTTCAATCCTACAAAAGTTGATGCCTCAAAGGGGAGGTTTCCAAGGTTCATTTGACAATAAATATTATGAATGGTGGTATTGAGTTTGGCCATGGAGAAGACAAGGCTGCTCAAGATAAAATTGATGCATACATTAAAATCACACAATTCTTTAGCATTGATTAGCTGGCAACGACTTGGATTATGAAAAAATAGAACATTATTAGAAATGAATGCATTCTTTTACATGAGCACCATTTTAACAAATTTCCAACCATGTTAAAATGGTAAATTGTCTTCTACCATTGTAACTCTCATAATCTATTGTCATTATGTGATCTTTCTAGGCAATACATCACAAATCTCAATGCCATAGTAGTCATGACCAATTATGCTAGCATATCCAAAGTGACTTTGTAACAATTTCCTACTATCAAATAGACAATATAGATACCTATTGAGATCCTAGAGATTTTTCATAGATTGTTGACAAGTGGGTTTTAATTATCATTTGACAAGAACTAACTATGAAATGGAAATGCAAGAAATCATTGATGTAGACAAACACACTCCTAACAACTACAAGTAATGATAGGGGTTTTTTGTTTTCGCAAAATGGCATAACATATTTAGCCCTCCCCTAGCCTATAAGCATCAATGCTTAGCAATAAGGCTCATAATGTGGGAGAAATTGAACCACAAATTGATAAACTAATCAATCAATCGCACAAATTGAAATGAAACACAAAAAAGAAAATATATATTCAATATTTAAGGCATGATACCAATTGGGTGCAATCTCCCCCCATGCATTGAGAGGATTCTCCTTGATGCATGTATTTTTTGTATTATTGATTTTATGTCCAAAATAGGATATTTTATCCTTACTTTGTGCTCTTTCCATGGATGACTCCTATTTTCCTAAAACTTATACAATATCTAAAATCCTAGATAATATATTTGCAGAAATAGTCTTCCATAGATTCGATCCATGTTTTTGCTTCGGTTGGAATATCCCTCCCTTTACCATCAAACTTCAGTGAAATCAAACACAGAAATGCACTGAAGATTAAATTCGAGCTGTATTATTGGAATCAAAGTTGATACATGGATCAAGGACCCAAATGGTCATAGCACAACTCTTTGAGTGAATAAGGACTAGACAACTAATGGATACATTGACCAAGGCAGTACTAATGCAAAACACAATGACTAAGGACAATACAATACAAGCTCTATTGTGAGAGAGAGCACTCAGGATGCCAATCAGGAAGATTGAAAGAAAAACTCAAGAAGGATATGGCATCAAGCAAGAGGACTTCCCATTGCTTGGCCCCCATGACTATGAGTATGCTCAAACAACAACAACCACCATGCTTCACTCCCTAGTTGTTGTTGCGGTGGAACCTTCACTCTACCCATGTGCCCTGTCAAGTGGCAAGACATTATTTTCGCCCATGTGTCATGCTGGGTCACCTTTACTCCTCTACTCCCATTGGCCCTTCAATACATCGTTGGTGACTGTGTTTAATGCCGCTACTACCTTTAACACTAGCAAGCATAGTGGATTCGGACCCATAGTGTTACTCGTTGACATTGCCTTCATCCTTGGTGGCAGGCACGTCGTCTTGTTGGATCCTGGTCCAAAAGTGAAGCAAGGGGGACCAAACCCAAGGAAATGGATGGGAGTAGGGGATGGGGGCTTGGTAGGGACCAATAGCAAGGTGCTTCCGGCTAGCTATGGCCTTAGTGGAGGGAGAGGGTTTATTGGAGGTGGTGCTGCTGGAGCCAAAGGTCCATGTGGGTCCAAAGGGGTAGTTGTGGGGTATTGTGGAAGACAAGCTCTCAACCACAAGCTTATCCATGTAGATTATGTCAAGTCGTTTCTACTATTTGAGCTCTTCCTACTTGAAGAACACTCGGGCAAGGTGGGTCTACGTGCCATCCAACTCCTACTTGTGCATGGTCTCAGCACTATGGAGGGCATGAATGCAATGCCATCACTTGAGAGAGAGAGCTTTGGATTCAACCAGTTGAGCCTGGAGTTAAGCATTAGTGACTAACTTCATTATGTCGTAGTGGGGGCACAAGGGTGTTTAGATAATGGATCGTCAAGGTTAGGATCTTCACCTCCCTGACCCTAGCTTGGGCCATTATGATTTGGAGATCCATCCCCCTAATTGAAGCATGGCTCTTGCTTGATCTTGATCTTGGGATGGAGGCAAGCACTTCAGTGCCTTTTTGGTGGAGGATGAGAATCGAGGCCGAGGGATACCTACCTCCTTTATATGTCAAGCTGCTCTAACCCATTGTTGCCTTGGGATGTGCTACCAAAGGAGGTGGGATTCCATCTTCCAATCCCGATTTATGTCTAGGAGAGCTTGTTGCAGGACTTGAATCTACTCTACCTCAACATTCCACTACTCCACACTAGGCAATGTTTGACTATAATCTGCCACTTTGGATGCATGGAGCTTGTGCCAATAGAGAAGTCAATAAAGTCCAAGACTAAGGCCTTGGGTGAATCTTTCTCATTGCTTGAGGTGTAATCAATCTCCTCTATGACAATCTCCTTCCCTTTTTTTGGTAGGTTCAAGGGGCTTGTCTACAAGTCCAAACTCCCTATCGAGTCAATTGGTGATGATTTGGTGGAGAATGGCTACTTGAGACTTTGATAGGGCAATGAGCTTGAATTTGTTCATTGAGCCAGAGGTGCGGAGTGTGTTGGGGTGGAACCAGTGGGGGCACTCTCACTTTGCTACTAAGGAGAAGATGAGGCCATAGTGGTCGGTGGTTGGGTAGGAGGGATGGACTTAGCCTCAGAGTAGCTCATCAGGCTTGTAGGACAAAAGCAGGAGCTTGGAGCAACGGCCTGGAGTTTCCATTTTAGCTTCTCCCAGTGGTCAATCCACTCCCACTCATAGTCCTGTTGGAGTTCCTCAATGATCCCCAAGGCGAGCGGATTCGTGCCATCCATGTTCTCCGCTCCAACCACTCAAGCTTAGAGAAACACATTCTCCCTCTCTTGCTGCTGGACTCTACTCCAAACATCATTAGTGAAGGTGAGCTAGGCAGTTTGTCATGCTTCCAACTATTTTTGATGGTCACAGAGGGCAGCATCTCTCTGAGGAAGCTATTCGAAGAGGGTGGTGTTCGCCTGCTTTAGGCGGTTGACATGTGCAGTGAGCTCGTACTCCCTACCAGTGTTGCTACTGCTAAGTCAAGAACCAATTGTTGAAGTTCAATTACCAGAGAGCCATTTCCCAATTGAACTCTCACAGGATGAGAATAAGCGGTGCGGGTGTGGCAGTGAGGAGGGGCTAGGTAGTAAAGGTGGTGCCATTCTGGTCTATGGGATGTTTGATCACTTAGGTGGGGGGACTTGCTCTCCTATTGGGGTTCTTCTTCCCACATGTGCTTTTGGCCCTTCAACTTCAGGATAGCAAGTTTGGTGGAGAGGCTAGTGGCTAAGGTGGCTTTCTTGGGTGAGGGAGGGTTTGAGGTTGCCTAGTGGGGGCATTCCTGGGTGGCAACATGCTTGTAAAGGTTGCTCTCCGAGAGGTCCTCCTTTTTTAGGACTTTGTCTTTGGTGCTTTGCATGGCGGCCAAGACCTCATCTTTGAGTCCTTGTCCTTCCTCATCTTCCATACCCTCCTCAATGAGATTGGAGATTGGCGTTGCAGTGTTGCCATTTGGGGAGTGTCAACCACCCCTGTTGGTGAGGCAAGGAGGCGGGCATGGTCAACCAAGGCAAGGGGAATAGAAGAGTGAAGTGTTTCCCACACATCACCTTCATGGCCTTGGCATTGGATGGCTAGTGGGTAACACATGTGGCCTCAATGAAGAGGCACTCCTGAAGAATATGGGACTAAGCAATTGTAGGAAGAAGAAGAGAAAAAGAAGAGAGAAAGAAGAGAGAGGCTATCTTCCTCGAAATGCTGAAGGCCTTTGTCTCCAAGTAGAGAACTTGAGGGTCTCCTACTTTGACTTGTGTGGTGCGAGGATGTTGCTGAGCCAATATTCCTTGTCAGTGATGGGGCCAAAGACATCTTCCATTTCATGTGTGGAGATTTTTGGTGGGTTGATCTCAACTTGGTCTAGCAAAGACAACTTCTCCTACACATGGCAAATGGAGAGGTTGTACTTGCAGTAGGATGTGAATGGCATGGCTTTTGTCAAGTTGCTCCAAGATCAATAGGGTTTTTGGGTGCATGAGGATAGTGGCCCATGGGAGGGTGATGTATTGAGTTAGTTGCAAAGGATTAAGGCAAGGACGGGTGTTGTCAATAGCCTCTATGCTAGGTAGGTACATCTCCTCATTGTAAAGCTAGAAGTCCACCATAGTAGCACTCAAGACGAAGGATGCATAGAAGGCACTGAGAGTATAGAGAGGGTAGATTGGGGAGCTAAGGCAATGATCACAATAGGAGATGACAAAGTACCTTAAAAGGCCAATGAGTTAATGCAAAGGGATTGTGACCAATGCATGCACATCACATCAGCAAAATAGGCCATAACCATGTATAATGCGAATGAGGTTCGTGAGAAATCATGTTGTCGTCGGGTTTATTCTCAAATGAGTGGGTACCATAAAGGAACACCACATCAACAAGACTTGCGACTTCCAAATCAAATTTGATTTGGAGGCGAGTGACCAATGGAGAAGATAATCTAGAATCCGATGTGGAAGGAGAAGTGGGAGAATCTAGATTGATGGGGAATGGGCACTGGAGACCTTCCATATGGTAATGTCATAGCTGGATTCCATTAACAGGCTTTGGTAGCAACTTGCCTTGTAAGTTGATCAAATAAAATGAATTAGTGCTAATCATGATATACCTAGAAAGGACCACTCCAACCAGAACTTGAGCTTGTAAGGGAGTTTCCCCATCTAGGTTTTGAAAACTAGGATGAGTTAGCCCTTGTAGAACAATGGATTCTTGGACAATAGGTCGACTTTGTGTTTCTATTAGGCTTGGAATTCGGATAAGATGTAAGTGCATCTATTCTTCTTTGAGCTAGGGTGATGGCTTCAATCTAGAATGGGAGTGACTCCTTTCAAATGAACCGATCTTGTATCACTAATCGAAGACTGGGGACTATAAATTCCAATGGCATAATGGCTTCCGACCCAAAGGCTAGCTTATAGGGTGTCATACCAATTACAACCTTGAAATATGTCAAAAAATCCCAAAGTGCGGCAGGAAGCTTTATATCCCAATCTTTCTTACTTTGATTTACTAATTTAATTAGAATCTTGCATGGAACTTTGTTGGTGGATTCTGCTAAACCATTGGCTTTCAGATAGTAAGGATATAAATTTTTATGTACAATTAGAAAGAACGGGGTGAGCTCTTTGATGACTCTATTTACAAAGTGTGTACCTCAGTCATCACTGACCAATTTGATTGACATTCCACATTAGTGAAGATATCCCTGAATAAACATTTGGCTACTAACTTGGTGGTATTATCCAATAGAGTCCAAGCTTCTATCCATTTGGTGTAGTATGTACTACTTGTTGCAAGTGTAGGCAACAATCAAAGAGATGGGACCAACAAAGTCCAATCCCCACTTCTAAAAAAGTTCTAAGGGTAGAATTGACTGGAGTACTAAGCAATGTTTGGCTTCGAGCCGGCCCAACTATTGGGAGGATTCATAGTACTAGATCCACTTACAAACATCACCATGCATCATTGGCCACCATAAACTAGCTTGCTAGATTTTTCAGATGGGGACTTCAGTAGCAAAGTGATCACCATAATACCTTGGTGTGCTTCCTCCAAGATAGCAGGTTGCTCCATCATGAGGACCACTTTCTATAACACTCCAGAGAGATTGTAGTAATACACTTGGCCCATTATGATCTCAAAATGCACACTCTAGAGAGCCAGTTGTTTCCTATTGTCCTTTTGGAGATGGGGTAGGGGCACACCTATTTCTAGGAAAGTAATCATCTCTTAATTCCCAAGACCCATGAGGGTTTGGCAACTTAGGGTCTATGTTAACTATTGTTGCAATAAAGAGTTGTGCATTTGGGCATTCAATATCAATGCCAATTGGTGGTTCTCTAGAATCAAGTCAAGACAAAAAGTTTGCTATGACATATTGGGTTCTAGGGCAATGTACTATTGTTTACTCAAATTCTTGCAACAACAGGATCCATCAAGCAAGTGGCCCGATGACATTTTGTTGCTTGACCAAGTAGACCAATGTTGAATGGTCCACATGAAAAGTAAATGGGTGCCCTAGCAAATAGTGTTGGAACTTTTTAATGGAGTAGATCATGCCTAGACATTCTCTTTTAATGACTGAATAGCTTTTCTCTGCATCTCATGCTGGTATAAAGCATAGGCCGAAACCATCCATTTTCATCTCGTTGCATCAGCATGCTTCCAATAACTATGTTAGAAGCATAAACAAATATAAGGAAGGGCTTTGCCCAAAACCGAGTGGAATCACAATGGGGGCCTTTGAGAATAATAGCTAGAGGTGTCAAAATGCCACATTGGCTTTTTCATTTCATTAATAAGTAGCTTTAGATATGTGTGCCAATTTATTGAGTGGGACAACCAAATGTGCTAAAAGTAGGTGATGGCCATGCCGTTGGATTTGGCCTAAAAATTGGAGTAACACATATGGTTAATTCAATGAACAACAAATACACATTTGAAGGGATTCAAACTTAAATGTACCTCATGGCATCTAGTGAGGCAGAGTTGTAGATGCATCAGGTGAAGCATGGCCAATCTAAAAACATTGAAATTATCCAAGAAGACCCTAATGAAATCCATGAGAAGGTAGGGATCTCTTCTATATCTCTTTGAAAGGATGCCCAAGCATTCTTGAGGACGAACCACATCACTATGCATACATAGACTCCCCATGCAGTGATGAAATCTATCTTAGCTTGGTCTTCTAGGGCAAGGCGTGCTTGATTGTATCCATTGAAACCATCAAGGAAAGAATACATCTCATGGATAGTTACTTCATCTAGTATGGTATCTAGGTAAGGAATATGGAAAGGATCAAAGATTGTCGTTGCATTCAGCTTTTGATAATCCATACATATGTGTAGCTTCTTATTCTTTTTGCAAATAATGAAGATTGGGTTTATTCAATCCATACGATCTACTAGAGCGATAAGACCTACTCTTAGTAGTCGATCCAACTCCTCTTTGACCAATTTGGCCATATGAGGGTTCATTTTGTAGTGCTACATTAGCATCCGATTTCAAAGGAATCTGATGTTGATAGAATTAGGGATCCAGTCCCTTCATATCTAAATACTCCCATGCAAACACATCCTTGAAGTTGATCAACAAACTATTGAGTTGCTACTGCCAAAAATTTGGTTGCAATTTGGCATTGATCCTGACTAGTTTGGTCTTGCAGACCAAGATACACTATGTCCAACGCATCCTCTTTGACTACTATGACCTTTTGCATCTATGCTTCAAACTTGCTCTCTTGACTCAAGATTTCACTGATGTTAGCATCAACAATTCAGTCAATGATGGTGGTGCCTTCAGTGCAATCCGAGTTTTGAATTCCATCGAAATTGACTGGATTGTTGTTCTATTCTTGCTCTTTCAGGGCTTGAGGTTGCAAACTCTAACATTACATGTATTGTTCACTAATTTGGAGAACATTAATGAGACACCAGGGTTGCAAGTTAGCATTAAGCTTTAGGAACTCCTCTTCTTCATCATCACTTAATCCTTCAACCATATTAACTGTTTCAATGATGACAATTGGTTAGTGATGCGAGGCAGATGGGGCAACATTAGGGTCAAGAAGACAATTGCCTTATGCTAGTTTTTTTGGATAATCAATTTATTCTTATCCCAGTTTTGATTTTGCTTGGCGGAGCCAAGGTCTACCCAATAGCAAGCAATAATCTTCGCCAGCATGCTCCATGTTTAGAACTACTAGAGGTATTAGAAACTGCATTGTTGTAATTTCTAGAAGTACTAACCTAATGAGGCCCAGAGGCCAGAACTCTCGGTTGATTGGCCATCTGTACCAAGAAAGGGGCAAGTTTCCACTCCATCAATCCTAGTTGTTGGCAAGTGGCCAATGTGATGATATTCACCCCTAATCCATTGTCAAGCAAGACATTCTAGATGATCTAGTATTTGCACCGAACATGAATTACTGAAATGGTTGGGATAGGGGGCATGCTTGCATCGGCTAATTTTGAATTTTTCTCACTATTTCCTTTAGGGCTTGGGCCATCATGGCTACTACTTTTGATTCTAATAGTACCAAGCATTCAAGTTGAATCATCTTTAGGAGTAGAGCTTTGAAAGCCGAGACTAGATTAAGTAAGTCACCTAATGGGATAGTAATATTAACAGGGCCCCATCTAGCTGATACTTTAAATGAGTCTAGAATAGTGAAAGTGCTTGGCATGTTCCCTTCCATTGATGTGGGATTCACCTCTATCTTCTAACTTCCACTGCCATGAGGTTAGCATCCGAGGTGTTGCTCTATCTCTATCTAGGATGATCCTCCGAATTTTTCTTTTGATCTTTTTTGGGATTATCTATCAAAATTTAACTTTTTTACTTGCTAAGATGAGCTTCTGGTGGCTTCCCTCTTTAATTTCCAAGACTATAGCTAGGGTTCTTTGCTCCACTAGATTGTGGGTCTTCTCGTGCCACTTGTTTGTTTTTCTATTATGGTGGGTTTGATATTTTAAAGGCCAAATGTGGCTATGGTTTGAACTTCATGCAGACTCTGGATGTATGCTCAACTTGGAATTGCATTGGCTTCCTGCTGTTGTGCCCTCCCGTTGTGTTGCATTCCCTAAGTGGATTGAATATGCACATTGATTGGCTTGCGATTTCGAGCTTCCTGTCCGGGTTCAACCTGTAGATTGAAGTGGGGATTGACACTTTAGTTGCCACACCAGCTCACTTATCTTGCTACTTGGTGGGGGACTTTCTTTTGCTCGGCCCACAAAGTGCCTATGTTGCAATGCGGCATCCTTGAAGGTCTTGTTGGACCAAGTGAAAACATGCACCTCTAGTTTGGACAATTCCTTGATCACCACCATATTGGCTCATGGCATCTGCACTGGGCCCTGTCCTTGTCTTTTCTAAGCATCATATGCTTGGGCATCTGGGCATTCATCCTACCAGCGTCCTTCCTACATAGAAAAGAAGTAATGTTTAGAAAAGGGCCAAAAATTCCCTCGACCTCTTCCACCTCAACCATGCCTACCATGGCCATTGCTGGGTTGTTGGTAGTCTTGATTTGTATACACCACAGCTGGTGTAGGAACCAAATTGGCCTAGAGATTTGTCCATTGGCTAGAGTTGGTTGCTTTGATCCCTTATCATCCTCTAGGATGGGTTATCTGGAACCTGCCATTGTACTAGCAGTATACTTGGTGTTGTGTGTGGCCATGTTGCAAATATTGCACCATCTTTGGTTTAGGCTACATTTAGCTTAGACATGTTTGATATTGTTGCACTATGTGCATCGAGAGGTTTCTAACCTCATTCTTCTTGGTGTTGTCTATTGTTTTCTTTCCTTTGTCTTTTCTTCTTGCTCTTTTATTTATTTATTTCTTCCTCCACCTCAAAATCATACTCTAGTACTGCTAGAAGCTACGTCCGAGTCAAAATTAGAAGTTAATTCATTACTAACTTCATGCTAATGTTTTATCGCTAACTTGCTAGATCTCTTTCCTTTTTCCTGCCTTCTCCTTCGACAGGAATTGCTCTATCTTGAGAGCTTTCTGATAAAATGGGTCAATGCTAGTATCAGATAGATCATCAAAAGCAAAGGCTTTTTGAATGGGTTTATTCATATAGGGTATTTAGCATTTCATCCTTTGGCTACACATTTGGATTAATGCAACTATTCAAGTTAGTGAACTTAGCAGTATATACCTGAATTAATTTGTCACCTTACTTGAGGTGGCAAAGTCATTCAAGTTTTTACACATCTATTCGGTCTAGTTGAAACTGAATATGGAAGGCATTTAGGGCCTCATTCCATGATAACCGTCCATGTTCTACAGCTAGCCAGGTTGCAATCTTCTTTTGCATCGAGGATTTGAAGACGGCAACCTTGTGAGCTTCATTAATCTAACCAGGGTAATTGACTATGTATTCCATGTCAAACTGCTAGAGAAAAGCATCCAGATCTTCATTGGAAGATCTAGAGAACTTTGGCAGAGAAATACTAGGATGGTGTGCCATTGAGATCATGATGATAGGTGAAGTTGGGATTACTATTGGGACACCTGCCAAGTTGAGTAAAGTTGAAAATCGACGTTATATTTAAAGGTGTGATAGGTGGAAAGACAAAAGGGTTCACAGTTTGTTTCCTGTCAAGGGAGTGAAATGTGAACAACACTTTTGGAATTCTAGGAAAGTTTGCTATGCCTTGACTAGGGCCTCGTTGAGGAACATAGGATAGCCTCACAAGGTGGTATCGTCTAGCGTTGTCGAGACTAGGACTGCCATGTATGGCTTACAATCAAAATTGCCTCGGGCAAACCATGCGAACGTGTATGCATTCATCTTAGCACACTGAGGATGATGGTCACCATGTGTTATTAGTATCCAAGCATAGCCACCACAGCTATGACAATAAGCGTACTTAAAACCAACACTGATAGACTTTGACATCACTTTTGACATTCAGAGCTTAGGTTGAAGAGCAAGACATAATCATAGCATAGGAAGTCAAACACAAAAATGTACTCGAGACTAAATCCAAAGTGTATTCTTAGAATCAAAGTCGATACAACAATCAAGGATCAAATGGTCACATCACAATTCTTTGAGAGAACAAGGACTAGACAACTAATGGATACATTGACCAAGGTAGTACTACTGCCAAATACAATGATTAAGGACAATACAATATGATCTCTATTGTGAGAGAGAGCACTCAAGATGCTAGTTAGGAAGATTGAAAGAAAGACTCAAGAAGGATATGACATCGAGCAAGAGGACTTCCTTTTGCTTGGCCTCCAGGACTATGAGTATGCTCAAACAACAACAACCACTGTGCTTTGCTCCCTATATATATGTTGCTGCCTACAATAGAACCTTCTCTCTACCCATATGCCATGTTAGGTGATGGGACATCTATTCACTCGTGTGCCATATTGGAACACCTTTACTCCTTTGCTCCCATCAGCTCTTCAATGCGCCATTGGTAGCTCTTGTGTTTAATGCTGCCATTACCTTTACCAATCTTCATTTATCAACTCTTCCATGTGATGGTTGGGGTGTTACTCAAGGGATGTATTTCATATCAATATAGTAGTCTAGGTATACTTAATGGTGTTATAAAACATGGTTTGAGCAAGGAGATGATAGTGAACTATGGGGGAAAGGAAAAGAACAAGTAGAGAATCATGATACCATGAAGGAGTTTTGATTGATTAATAGTCATGCCAAGTATATTATTTTATAGAATTTTAGCTGGGATATGCTATCCTCTCTTTACTTATGTGATTTCACACCTTATCATACATCATATGTGCCTCTAGCACCATACATCTTCATAACCTCACTCCCCCTTTATGCTAGCTCACCCTCTAGATAAATGCACCTAAGGATATAGGTTTCCCCCCTTAATGCATGCAAGACTTTTTAGCTCATGCAGTTTCAAAAGAAATGTAGATAATACAATATTTTTAAAAAGAGTTTCATTATATTGTTTAGAAGATGATGATTCTTGCACATAATTGGCTTTTTGATTTTAGAATTCCTTCTCGATGTGGCCAAAATTGTTGCAATTCTTGCACTTGGTTTTCCCTTTGTTCCAATAATCTTGCTCCTAGAGGGAGCCTAGTAAACTCAATTGCTAACACTAAATATCCAAGATGACTAGTACAAGGTATTATGGAAGCAACAAGACTGATGCAGATGCCATGGAAGTTGTGAATGAAGCTCTCTTCTGGGCTGAAGTGAATGTCAATGAAGCTCCTTGAATGCCCACTCTCATACCATTTAAAAGGTGGAGCAAGAGGTGAGAGCACAAGCTAAAGCAAGAATACGAAAGAGCTATGGAGATTCAAGCAAGAGAGAGCAAGACTGTGTGCGAGAACTCCAATAGTCACAATGTATGTCCTACCGTCCCTTATTCTATTGTCATAGAAAGAATAAAGAAGTGATAGTGATGGGTAGTTGCCACTTGTAGTATACATGTGTGTGGGTAGTAAGCACAAGTAAATGTAGGCAACTAGGCACATGCGACCTTTAACCCCCAACATTTGACTTGCCACTTTATCCCTCACATAGGTACAACAAGAAGAGCATTGAAGACACAAGTTGGAATAAAGAAACATGGTATTTTCTAATGAGTGCAGAGAGTTTACAAGGTACCATAGTCTTGGGATAACAAGTTACAGGTGGATATAGGAGAAAGAGGGCATTTCAAGCCTTCCTTAGGTGTTTCCCATGCATTGCAAGGTACTCAAATAATTTTTGGAATCATATAGATTGATCACATGTCATATAAGGTTTCTTTCAACATATAAATGTCCCACAACGATTGCTATAGGGTTTAGATACCTTATACAAGTCTATGAAATAGGGCTATTATAAGTTGTTGAAGTGTTCTAAATAGCCATTAAAAAATATTCATAGAATTTTTTGATCTGATTCTAACCACACATCTAATAGCTCATGTCAAAGAGCTTATCCTTAGCTTTGATTTGAATTGGAAACTATAATATTTGCAGGTCAAGATCAAAAGACGGAGCCAATTTTTGCAACACCATATCTATTTAGGTAGCACTAAAAAATGGTAAGAAATAGGGGTAAAAATAAGGCTAATGATGATATTCAATAATAAATTAGAGAGCTTACAGATTCTATGGTTGAGCACCCATAAGAGGAGTATAATGAGGATTCTCAAGAGTATGGGACATATAGTGCACTTAGTGCCACCTTGTGCAATCATGAGACATGATATTAGGTCATGCACCTTGAATGAGTGTCCAAATTTGATCAAATAGCCAATTCAAGTACACAAACCAAAGAGGTTATTGATCACATGGCCCAATCCACAAAGATTGCTTAAGGAGGTGAACATGAGCATCATTGCAAAGTTAGCCTCAACCTTGATGAATGTATATGTATCTAGGCGAATGAATAGAAACACAAATTATAGGTACAACCAAGCATGAGATAATCCCCCAATCAAATATTGGTTTGCAACATCTGAAATTTGCAGGTTTAAAATGATTGTGGTAGAACCCATGCAAACCATGAGAACTTGAATGGATTGGAATAAACGATAAAACATGAGTAGAAAACATGCCTAAAATCATTTCTGGATCAACACATAGAAATACATGCTCCATGTACAAGAAGCACAAATAAGTGAATGCCAATTCATGAATAACAAAACAATCATGCTTTTTCGTGAGACTAATACCATTGGATATAATACTTCTCTACATGCAAATAGCTAAAAAGCTCTTTCAATCCTTGCAAAGCAATCAATAGAATGGAACATATACCATTTCTCTACACTAGATTGTAGTCATTTTTAAATTTGTTTGGAAAATTTCACAAGAAAATAAAATTTGATCCACTATTTTCTCTCCAATCTCTACTATTTTTACTCCACTCTTCCTATTCCATCAAAGTAGTTCCCTTCTAATTTGCCCTTCCTAAACTAGCAAATTGTGGCTTGGTAAGGCCCCCTATTTTGACAATGATGTGTGGTTTAGTAAGGCTACCTATTCTGACACAATGATATGAATATGAGCAAATCAAGGGAGCAAATTCGATCCCATCCTAATTCTTCCATGCAATCCACTACTCAACATAAAGAATGCCATATTGAGAAGAAAAGGGAGAAAAGCTTGAACTATAGAGAAGCATATGGACCAAATCTTCCTTATAACTCCATTGAAGAATGCCATGTCAAGAAAAGCTTGAACTCATAGAAGTACATGCATCAAATCCCCCTTATATTTGACATAACAACCAAGGATCTAAACATGTTCTTGTTGAGAATCAATGTTAGCTAGGCAAAATCGTTTTCCCACAAAGAGATATTGTTGCAACATTGTCTTTGCATGATAGGTTTGTATACACCATCCTATAAATTCATCCTTGCACGATGGCTTGCCCATAAAAAAGAGATAGATAGAGCCTTACCAAATTAGAAATCAACATACATTTGATTAGGCTTCATGAGTAAAAATGCGACATGGGCTTTGAGTATTCTTTTGACTTTTGTAATCTTGGCCAGCCTCAAGGTGTTGTGGAATGTGAGGTCCTACTATTCGAGTCATTGCTCCATTTGCTTAAAAGCCATCCCAACATCTTGAGTGGCATGCAGATAATCCAAGTCCATTGTATTGCATCACTTGCTCTCTTTCTTGTACCTTAACTTCTTGCTCTCTAATTGTTGGAGTCATTGCTCCATTTGCTTAAAAGCCATCCCAACATCTTGATCCAAGTCAGTTGTATCACTTGCTCTCTAATTTTTCTCAACACGTTTTTGCCCTTCTTGTTCCCTAACTTCTTGTACCTTGGGTGGCGAAAGTCTGGCTTAGGATGTGAAGCTCACTCTGTGTTTGTGCTCGCGTGGGAGAGCACCTAGTAGCCACTTAAAAGGTTGGTTTCCGACCGTTTTGCCAAATATAAACCACGCGTGACACGGGCCCAGTTCGAAAGAGAAGAGGCACACTTTGAAACGCCTGTGCCGGAGCAGACGCTCCAAGTAATCACACAAATGCTACGCTTTCCGACCCTGCGCCCTCCCACCCTGGAGCATCACTCGCAGTGGACCACCGCGCTACTCTGCGACGAGGCCCTTCTCGCCCAAGAGGAAGCCGAGCTCGAAGACAAGGTCCGCTCCTCTCTGTATGCCTTTCACGTGCGATGATCGTATCATCGCTTCGCATTTCGTTAGGCTTGCTCGGAACCTTTGAACTTCGTGCACTTAGAGCAACTCCTTGTCTAACAATCAATTTATCATTGTCCCAATCCATCTTTAGAATGATGTACGGAAAGAGAGGCAGTTCATGCGCTGAACCACGGATTTTGATGGGACTAGATGAAATCCTTTCATATAACTCTCATGCTAGCCAGGTTTACAATACACAGCTTGGTCCTTGAGGGCAAACTAGGGCTTTCCACTGGTGCACTTAAACTGGATCCAGAAATATCAATCCTTGTACCCATTATATCAATCTTGCATACTTTGCAAGTCCAGGTTATCTATCTTGCATAATTTGCCAGTTTTGTTCATGCTACCATAGGGCGAATTCTGATGCTAATGCATTTATGGAAATTTTGCATGCTCGTTGTCTTTAGTTGCTGACAACATATTTTCCTCGTGTTATGTATCTATAGACATGTGAATGAAAACCACTATAGACTGATGCATTAGAGATTGTGAAGGTATATCTAAATCTTCAAGAACATCCTAGAGTGGAAGTCATTAGCAAAGGCTGCAAGAAAGCAAAACAATCTCTTGCCAGTATACTCCCCTAATGTGCAGAAGCTATTTCGTAGAGTACGGTTTTGGGTTCTGCAAAACTTTGGAAACTTGAAGTTTGTTGATGAGGAAAGTTGAGAATTGTAGTGAAAGTTGTATCAATGCATCATACTAAGGATGGTTTTGTTGGCTCTGAACTACTTGAAGTCCAAAGTTCCCTCTAGTGGAAGACTAACTGACTCTGAAGACAAGAGGGCTAACAAAGTGCAGTATGGACTCTGGAAATAAAAATGAATGCTTGGATAAGTGGAATGAGAGAGCAGCTAGCCAGTAGCTGAAGGATTCCAGAATGCAAGATGAATGCTTATACAGAGGGAGCGGTCTGGGAGCAGCAACAACTGCACTTGGTGATGTTTACAGTAATAGTAGGGTGGTGGCTGATGCAGTTGCATGGGCAGCAGGGCCAGCGAAACCTGAATTTTGGAAGTAGCTTGGTTGCTGAAATCTATGCTTGGACCTGGTACAGCAGTATAGACAGTCAGTGCAGCAATTTGGGAAGGGAAATCTGTGTTTTGGGTAGTTCCATAGCAGTGTGATAGTTGTGGCAGCAGTTGATGATGATACTGCCACTGCAAGAGGGTTCTTGACAGATATGGAGTAGTTGTAACAGCAGCAGGGTTAGTCATGATAGTACGATGTAGTGTGGAGGTCCGAGGGGCTAATGATGATGGTGTTGAAGTGCATCATGTTGAGAGCGTGAGATGCTGACGATGGAATTTAGGTGTGCAAGTTGGATGGAGAGGGCTGAAATGGGGCTGTCCTTTGTGGCCCCTTTTTTTGACCAAGCAAAACTCAAATAAGAGAAATAAATTTGAGTTAAGTGTTCCTGGCCTAAATTTTCTGTTCTTAAGATCTATCAAAGGGAGGTCAAGAAGAGAGGACAACAATGTCTTTCCTTTAATGTTGAATTTTTGTATTTTAAACGAAATTAAGGGAGCTGAGGAGGAAAGTACTGCCCTCAAGGATCTCTTTGAGGGAATGTTTTCAAAAGTAGAAAGCTGCTCAAGATCCATGGTCGTAGAAAAGGGCAAGGGAGCCTATCAATATCATCTATGAAGAGGTAAAATGCAACAAACGTGCAAAATTTTTTATTTGGACATTTTTCAAATTGGGTTGTCTAACTACTGCCAAATCATAAAGCACAATGTTGGGATTTGGAGAGTTAGAGGAGACTCAGAGGTGTTGTCTATGGGATTGTCCTTAGAACTAAGACATGTACTGTTAGAGGAGATTTAGAGGCACTTTGGGATTGTCCTAGACCTCAGGGGTGTGGAGTAGGGCCCTTAGGTCTCCATGGCACAAAAGAGACCATGGTAGCAACATGGGTGGTAGTAGTTTGGGTCACATAGAAAGGCCTAGCATGTGGACACGAGGACTTTTGGGGGAGCCACTCTTTTGCCATCATTGGTTAGCATTTGAGTAGGATTCCCATTCTACATTACTCACAAACATAGTGGACTCAAAGACAGTGTCATAGATGAGAGTTGACTTGCTAGTAGCCTAATACCATTGCTTGGTTCATTTGAATTGCAAGGTGTAGCCATGCTATTGACCTTTAGGAAGTCCCCATTGCAAAGACTTTGTGTAGGACATGGATAGAGATCATTCACACTCTGTGGGGGAGATGGGAGAGGCTTGTTAAGCTAAAAAAGATGCATCACACATTGGATCTGCATTTACTTATTAAAAACAGCCCCAAAACCAAAGATTATCAAAGTTTTTGTGTTCCATAATCAAAACATCCAAACGTTGGGAGGATCCACATATATAAGTAGGAGGTCGCTTGGCCTCTTCGTTCATTCTTGTTTTGCAAATTTCAGCCATCAGCTTTCCTTCTAATGGCTGTCCAGCTGCTGCATTTGCATTTCAGCATGTCGTCCTGATGTCTTGCTTCATTCACATCAGTTCCTAGTTTGTACTTTGTGTTTGTTGTAGGTTATCAAAATCCGACATTCCAGGTGTCGCCCAGTTGTTTATTGTGGAATGTGACCAGCTGCGCTTCTCTTCCAGCAATTACATTGCTGTGCTTACCAATTTCAGCCTTTGACACTACTGCATTTTGGTTTCTAGCTTGTTGCCTTCCACTTCTAGCATCATCTTAGCTCCGATGGGTGGTTACAACTCTTGGGATTTGTCCCCAATACTCTCTGACTATCTCCTTAGCCCTCCCCCACGAGAATCATTGGCTGTTGGACAGCTTTGTTTTTGAGTGTCTTCTACATTGTTTCCTTCATTTATGGCATTTATTCATTCACTTGAGAGTTCTCTTTCTTCTTTGTTTGTGTTTTTGCGCTAAGCATTTGTATTTGAGTTCTTTGTGTTTTAATTGTGGTTATACACTTGGTGTTTTCTTTTGCAAACCCTAATATATCTCCACATGTTATTAGAGCTAGTGCTCTTCTAAGAGTTACTTGAGGCCATCGTGGATTGCTTGGTTTGTTCGTGATTACATTATACGTCATGTGCTTCATGATGGCTCAAACCACTCCATCTCTAGATTCTTTGATGTTCTCTCAGGTTACTCTTTCAATGGAGGCTTTGTTAAGACACTACGATCTTAATTTGGAGAAGAAAGCTTCATCTATGAACCTTTTTTCTGGGGATCATTCATCGAGGCCCAACTCTTTTTCATCTCATATTCCTTTACAAGGTGCATCTTAGTTGGAGCACTTTGCTAACAAGACTTATTACATCTCAGTTGAGAGAAGATAATCTTCTTAAGACACAATCGAAAGTTCAAGTTCTTCATAAATAATCTTAATGGCAAGTTCATACAATTCATTTTTGTATGATCTTGATTATGTTTATAGTATTCCTTTAGCTATGTAGGGAACAATTGTAAGTTACCATGGAGATTCAGATTGGTATCGGTATGGAGTAGAAAAAACTCTATGATTAGAGATGTTTCACAAAGTAATCCTTTATCTTTTGTCTCATTAGAGTGTGAGTTTGGTGCTTTACATTCATGTTTACATTTCTTGCCATTCTCTCCTATTGTCGCTTTTCACTTTGATTCTTCTCTCTTTTATCTAAAACCCTACTTTAAACCTACTATAGGTTATTTAATCTTAGCTCACATTGTCTTTGATGCATATGTAGGTTTTAGGCTATCATTAGATACTTAGAGATGTATCACTTTGCACTTTGGTGTCTAGTGAATGCCGCCTGCACATTGTATCTTTCCCATATGTGCAAGTGTGTCACTCTCTTTCCTCTAGTCCCCTTTACTGGGTACGTATTTGCTACTGTTAGCAGGTGGTTGGACATTTCATCTTCTTCATCTTTAGCTTATTCTTCATGGCTTTTTGTATTTAGAAAAGGTGGTCTTTCGCCTTTATGTCCTTGTTAATTTCTTCCATAAAGTTTGATTGTCTTTTAAACTTGTATTTATCTTTACGACAACTGATCTTCTTGCAACGGTTGCATTTAGGTAAGTATCTTAGTCTGCATTTAGAATTGATGTGGCCTTTTCTCCTATAATGGTAGCTATTAGTAGTGTAGTTAGCTCATGAGTGAGTCTGGGCACAAGGTTCAGTGGGTCAGATATTCTAGATATTTTGGGTATTTTTAATGTGCCATTTTTATGGTGTTTTTAACATTTATTACTGGCTGACCAACATAAAATGCTGGCCAACCTAATGCTTTTATTGCATTATTTTTGGCCTATTTATTTAGGCTCTTTTCTCCACAGTTTGGTATTCATCATCTGTAGATTCTATTGTAAATCCTATTGGGGAGAGGGAACCGGTGCCAATGCCCAGGCAACTAGTGACTCACTACTGTACGTGATTGTCTCATGTTTGATATATAGACTTCATTTCATGGGCATATCTTTGAGTTCTCCCTTTGTAATTTTCTCTTTTTTTTTTGGTGTTGTAAAGTCTATTATAGTAGTTTTCTATGCTTCTATTGTTACACCCACTTTTGATAGTAGCATTCTTAAGGTTATTTTGTTATGTCTCTATGCGAAAGTGTCTGCTTGTAGATGACTTGATTTGCCTTTTGAGTTTTTTTCTTTTAGCAAAATTGATGAAATACACCCTTCAAGTTTTGGTGATTCAAGACTAAAATTTGTATCCTTTAAAGACTCATACTCCTTTGAAAGACATACAAGCATCATTGCAATTACATATTTTTCAAGGATAGTCATTTCGATACCTTTAATATGACTTATTGTACTTCTTAGCTTGGATATATATTTCACTAGAGGCGAATCTTCAAATTCATAATATAAGTTACAAAAGTCAAAATTTAAATGCATTTCTTGTTTTTTTGCCTTTGATTAAAATTTTTAATTTAATTCTTCCCATGTATGTTTTGCAAATTCTTTGATATTTATATGATGGATAAGTCTTGGGACTAGATGAAGACCAATCTAAGCTAGTGCTTGTTTATTTTTTTCAAAACAAATTTGTGTAGCTTATATATTATATTTTTCTCCCCCTTTAAAATTTTAAATCTCAAACAAGTTACTAGAAGTTGATACCATGCTATTTTCGAAGAGGTCTTATGAAGCTTATAGTGATGCTTTGCAATGTCTAACTTCTTACAAAAAGAAAAAAATATTGGTATTTTTAGAGAGGTCTTACTAAGCTTATAGTGACGCTTGGTAGTGTCGAAATCCTTATAAAAAGAGGGAATTATTTTGGAGTTTTCAAGTGCATGTAATGTATAAAAAGTACAATCTTTACAATATGCAGTTTTGATGTAATCAACCTTTTGTATATCAATTGTTATGAAGACATATTGGCTCAATGATTTAAATTAATTTAATGCTCATGTACTTTGAAAGGCGATTTGTATTACATAAGTGTTTCAAAATATGATTAATATTAATTTTTCTATTTAAGGGTAGCCAATGGCCAGAATGCCTTATATTTATACTTGGGTTGTCATTGACGAGATGTCCAAGAGAAATTAAAAGTTTAGTCAAGTGGTCAGATTGATCATAAAGCTTTGAATGACTAAGACTAAAAATATATATACCGAGTGGTTTTAGAAAGTGAAACCGGTTGCTTATATCAAAGAAATGAACCATGAATTAGTGAACCCATATAATGAAGCTCTCTAGAAACAAAATTTGGCATATTCTAAAATTTAGGAGGTTATTATTTTTGAAAATTTCTCAAATGAAAATTTTGTTTATATCAAAGGCTTTGGAATTTTGCAAGGAACAATATTGTCTTCAACGGCTATCTCAAATTCTTAACCATTTGAGAGATTTTTAGAGTAGAAAGTTTAGAAGTTTTTTCCTTTAGAAAAGTGACATGTGGCGTCTAGAATAGGACATGTGTCATTTTGAAGAGATAAGTATCCTTACACTTTTCATTTTCAAAAAACACTTGTCATTTGTAGCATATACTTTTCACTTTTGAGCACAAAAGCTCCACATCTATATATTGGAAGTTTTTTTCTTCGTTTGGAATAAACCTAATTCAAGCACTAAAGAAGAAAATTAGCTTACTGTTTGGAGTTTGTAAAAATTAGGATTCAAATTTCTAAATTTCAAAATTGTAGTAAATCAACCCTTTTGTATATGGTTCGGGCACTTGGTGCATATGGTTTGTTTCAATAAATTGCTATAAAGAGGGAGGGGTCGGTTTTTCTCTTAACATCGTGTCGATTATTTTCTCTCTCTTTTTGTTCTAATTTTCATGGTGATAATTGATTGAGTTGGTTAAGTTTAAAGTATTGTCATTCTCATGTTCTTTCACATGCTTACATTAATATCAGAGCAAGGACTTTTTCTTTGTAAGAAATTTTATGGATGATAAGATCGTTGGGTCCAACTTTCTCACCATGTCAAGATACGAAGAGAATTTTGGTGAACAATTGGAAGGCTCTTGACACTTTGTATTTGTATATTTCTTTGATTATGAAAAGATACAAAGATATCAATAGCTCAAAGCCGATCTAAAAATTCAAGCTTTGATGGAGAGAAGGGCTAAAGCATAGGCTAAAGCGAAGGTCTTTGAAGATTTCTCTACTGAGAAGACTCTTAAGATATATAATATTACGAATGTGAAGGCCTATCTCAATATCATCTATCATTCGAGGATCCATCCAACGTTAACTTCAAACTCTCATCATATATAAGTTACTTCATGAAGTCCCAAGAATCTTTTCATGGAGAAGGGTAAGGAGAAAGTCAAAGAACCGGCCATTTCCATGGTAGTTGAATCTCCAAAGATATTTTTAGCAAAGAAGAATGATGCCAAAAGAGACTTCAAGCTTGGAGAGAAGAGTGTTATGTTTGACGTTTTCTATGGTAAGAGAGATTCTTAGAAAGTCCATGTGTCACAGACATAAAATGTATGGATTAATTATTGCTTCTGCCATATGAATCCACACCCCATGTGGACTTGCCCTTGCCATATCATCATGGAACCCTCTAGAAGATATGCTATGCCATTGCTTACATCATCGATGATGTTATCATAAAACCTTTTAGAAGATATATCATGTTATTACATGCATAATCGATAATGTCATCATGGAACATTCTAGAAGATCTTTAGCTGCCCTTCAACACCTATAAAAGAAGGGGCTCATCATAGAGCTCCTCAGTCTTGCCAATGCTAGTCTTGGGAGTTCATTGAGTTGAGACCTCATAGTAAGTAACTTCAAGTTCTAGGTCTAGTTTTTATCTAGTCATGATATCTAGTATTGTCTTGTCTTTCATTATACTCGTGTTGTCTTGTCACCTTGTAATCTTGTAGTATGAGATCTTGTCTAGTATTGTCTTGTATCTTGTTCATCCTTGTCGAGGGAGATCTTGTGTCTATACCTACAGTCTTGGGTTGTGGGATTTTCCATATCTTTGTTAGATTATCATTGTATCTTGTGCCCCTAAGTGGTATTATCTTGTAATCAGAATTCTTGTAACAAATCTTGCATCTAGTCTTGTCTCTGAAGCACAATCTAGTACTTCCATAATAGTTTGGCAAGATTGCTTTCTCGCCCTACTAAGCACCATGGAGATGACCGTTGAAGAATCGTGGCCTCCCTTCAAAACCTCCAACAACAAATTCAAGACTTAAATAAATGACAAGTGCAACTTTAAATAGAACACCCTATGTATCTAGGCCTTGCGCTTCAAGAGATACAAGACCAGATCCAAGACTTGCAGAATGATAGAGAAAGTGATGAGATGATTCCGCGTGTTTATCAACCCCTAAGAAGATAACCCACAATCAACATGTCAGAGAAGTTCAATAGTGACCGTTCGAAGTTCAGGGGATTCTTGCAATAGGTAAAGCTCTATATTCACATGCAATCGGATAGGTATCTAGATGATGCTTCCAAGGTGGAATTCATTGGAACTTTGCTTTGTGGTTAAGCTTTATCATGGTACATCTCAATCTTGGAAAAGAATAAGCTAGTACTTCAAAACTATGAGGCATTTCTTTGCAAGCTCACTTCCTCATTTGGAGATGCAGACACACCGATCAAGTAGAAAAAACAAAACTTCGAAAGCTACAATAAGGTAACCACTCTGCCTCTGTCTATGCATCTGAATTTAGGTAATTAATTTGTGGCCTCACTTGGCACGAGGAGTATTTTATCAACCAATTCGAATGGGATCTTCAAGATGACATCAAGGACCTCATGCTCACCATGCTTGAGGCAAAAATACTCAACGATTATATCATGCAAGCCATCTAGTGTGATACACACCGATCAAGTAGAAAAAACAAAACTTCGAAAGCTACAATAAGGTAACCACTTTGCCTTCGCCTATGCATCTGAATTTAGGTAATTAATTTGTGGCCTCACTTGGCACGAGGAGTATTTTATCAACCAATTCGAATGGGATCTTCAAGATGACATCAAGGACCTCATGCTCACCATGCTTGAGGCAAAAATACTCAACGATTATATCATGCAAGCCATCTAGTGTGATACTAGATTGTTTGAGAAGAAGTAAGAAAAGCGAGAAGAATTAAGGCCTTGCCAATGGAATCCAATCCCAATCAGAGAAGAAATCAAGACCAAACCAATGCAAATAGATAATATCAAATTTCAATCCTTGACCCTAGAAGAAAAGCAAAGACAAAGATAGAATCGCCTATGTCTATATTGTGGAAACCTTGGACATATTGCCCTAAATTGCCCAAATAAGAGAGCAAGAGCCCCAAGAGTTGCTGCAACCACTCTCGAGTAGGAAAATGAGGATGTTCGGTTGTGAATGAGACCGTACAAGCGGATCTTGATATAAGAAAGGGTCTCTCGATTCCAACCATACCCATGGAAACTTTCCTTGTCATAGTCCATATGATCCTACCAAGAAAGATCATTTTCCTCAAAGCCTTGATCGACTTGGAGCCTCCGTATGTTTTATTGATGATGGCTTTGTGAATAGATATCAGGTTCTAGTACTCAAAAAGATCAATCCTGCACCAGCTGAAGTTGTGGATGGAAGATCTCTAGCATTTGGAGATATTACCAAGGAAACTCGACCACTCATGGTAACTTTTGGCGATCACAAATCTCGTGTATGGTTTAATGTCATATCAAATGCCACAATCCAATCATCCTTGGGATGCCTTGGCAAAAGCATATCCAATCTCACAATCCAATCATCCTTGGGATACATTGGCAAAAGAAACACAACTCAGAAATTAATTGGATTAAGCAAAAGATTACATGTCATGAAAATCAAGAAAAGTTGGTATATCTAGGAGCCAAAGCCTTTATGTATATAGCAAGGCAGGAACTGACCTATATGGTATATCATATACCAGCTCAAGAATCTAGTAAGGATAAGTCAGTCAAGTTACCAAGCCAGTATTAAGAATTCCAAGATGTCTTTGAAAAAAAAATGTAGATCTCTTGTTTGAGCACAGACCATATGATTATGCTATAGAACTCTATGAGAGGTCTCCATCACCTTTTGGACCCATCTATAGGCTATCCCTTGATGAACTAGTTGAACTATAGAAGAATATTGATGTGAACTTAGCCAAAGGGTTCATTGGGTACTTGAAGTCTCCTGTTGGAGCTTCAATTCTGTTCGTGAAGAAGAAAGGCGGGTCACTTCGAATGTGTGTGGATTATTGAGAACTCAACAAGATAACAATCAAGAATTGATACCCTTTGCCGTTGATACCAGAGCTCTTGCAACACCTTGGAAAAGGTAAGATCTTCACAAAGATTGATCTATGAGGAGCTTACAATGTTGTACGGATCAGAGAAGGAGATAAATGGAAGATAGCCTTCTGTACAAGGTATGGTTACTTCGAATATATTGTTATGCCATTCGGTCTCACCAATTGGTGCGTAGATCGGATGCTGTACGCTTACGTAGTGAATGTCGGAAGGTTCCCAAGAACAAAAGAACTCTACTTTTTGCACAAAACTCAAGATAAAAAACATGCATGACATAAACAAGAGACCAATTGGGTGCAATCTTCCCCCATGCCTTGTGTAAGCGCTCCACAAAGCATGTATTTTATGTATTAATCATCTTCAAGCTCAAATAATAGCTCAAATTACAAAATAGCAAGCTTTTGGCTTTTGAGTTTGCTTTAGCATAAAATAAAAATAAAGCTAATGGGCGGTGCCCAAAGAGTCAAGCATACCCAATACAATGTCTAAGTACAAATAACATAATCGTGCGCCCATACGCATACAAAATAACAAATAAATATCCAACGCCTCAATAAATAGGCGCGACAAAATATAGGCGCCATGGCTAAGGTATGCGCCCATCAAAATATAAGTGATAACTCGAATACTCGCTATCTTTTAATACTTTCCTCCGCCACTGTTGCTATCTCTACACATCAACTGAAGCATTCACAATCGTTAGTAAAATAATACAATTAAATCGACAAAAGTGAATACCTAGCAGTCTTCAGTTACATGAATAAATCAACTGGTTAGAAATCAATCCTAACTTTAATTTATTACGAGTGCGCACTCTAACTCATAAACGTTTATTAATTTAATATGCATTTTGCGGAATTACCCGCTATGGAATTACTCATGTACATACTAAATTAATGAAATGCCCGAAAAGGATAGGTGTCCCCATCAACTTCTGGCACAAAGAATCCACTTTGTGTATGAGCCCTGGTTAACAAAGTTTACGGAATCCACCGTAAAACCTCACAAAATCCACCGTGGCACGGAATCCACTGTGAAATATGCCTCCTAGCATCATACCCCCGGGGTGGGATAGCAATTGATCTCAATTGCTATTAGCTCAATGTGGAGCTAACAGAGTGGGGAAAGCATTTAAGTCTCTAGCGTGCATCCATTGGGCTTCCTCTAGAGGATGGTTCTTAAATTTGACTAAGTATCTAGAATATCTTCGGGCAGTTCTAGTGGTCATAAAGTCAATGTCTATGATAGCTTCAGGTTCAAGTATTTCAGTCTCTTCCTCTAACAAAGGTGGGTTTGCATAAACAGGGTGTACATGCAATTGGCCTCTAAAGGGTCGTAATAAACTAATGTGAAATGTGTTGTGAATTTTTCAGTGAGGTGGTAATTCTAACTTGAATGCATTGTCATTAATTTTGTGAATGATCTTAAATGGTCCATAGAATCTAGGTGCTAATTTCACAACTGGGTGTGTATCTACACTTTGTAATCTACGTTTTTCTATTCTCAATCAAACATAGTCATCAACTTTGAAGTTCATTGCTTGTCTTTTCTTATTGGCTTGTTTGGTATATGATTGCTGGGCTTTGGCAATCATGTCTTTAATCTCATAAAAAATAGTAGCGCGCATAGTAGCAATATTATCAGCACTTTGAATTCTATTTGATAAAGATGCAATAGGTGTAGACAATCTATAACCATAAATCACTTCAAACGGTGCTTTCTTTGTAGATGTGTGTGGTGTATTGTTATATGCAAACTGTAATAAATGCAAATGTGTGTCCCATGTCTGTGGTTTAGAAATAGTGTAAGCACGTAAAAGATCTAAAATAGTACTGTTAGTGGCTTCTGTTTGTCCATTAGTTTCAGGATGAAATGCAGATGAAAAATCAATTTTTGTTCCTAAGTTAGCAAACAAAGTAATCCAAAAGTTGTTACAAAATCTAGAATCACGATTAGAAATAATAACTTTTGGTAATCTATGGTTAGTGAAAACAGTTTTGAAAAACAATTGTGCTGCTTGAGATGCTGTTAAAGTTTTTTACATGGAATAAAATATGCTTGTTTACTAAACCTATCTACTACAGTCTAAATCATATCATGGTTAGCTTTAGTATTAGGTAATCTAGTAATAAAATCCATAGAAATTTGTTTCCATGGTCTTGATGGAATAGATAAAGGCATAAGTAATCCATACTGTTTACCGTGATGTCTCTTAACTCTTTGACAAATCAAACATTCAGAAACAAAGTTAGATACATCTGTGTCCATATGTGGCCAATAAAAATCTTCAGTTAATGTACGTAAAGTAGATATGATACCTTTATGTCCTTGATATGGAGGACAATGAATCTCATTGAAAACAAAAGATCTGAATGGAACTGTAACACATAATCTCTTTTCATAAAACATGAATCCATCATTATAAGACTGAATCAATAGGAATCCAGTTATTTTCAACTAATTTATTTCAATTAGCATGAAAAGTAATGTCTTGATGATAAGTATCTTTCATAGGAGTTAAAGAATCAAATGATATAACATAAATATTATGAATGGTGGGTCTTCTACTTAATGCATCGGCCACTACATTTTCTTTACCTGATTGATATTGGATAATCGGATGAAAACTTTGAATGAAGGCTGTCCATTTGATATGTCGGTCAGATATTTGGGATTGACTAAGTAAATGTCTAATACTTTGTTGGTCAATCTTAATCATAAACTCAGAACCCATTAAGCAATGTTTCCATTGTTTTAAAGCTTGTACTACAGCTAATAAATTTTTATCATATGTGGAATATTTAAGTTCGGAGGGTTTCAGTTTACAACTAGAATAGGCTATAGGATGATTGTCTTGCATAAGTACGGCTACTATTTCAGATCCGCTAGTATCAGTAACTACTAAAAAGAATGGTCTATTAAAATCAGGTAGTTGTAAAACAGGAGCATGGGTTAATGCATGTTTCAATAAGTCAAAGGATTTCTGTTGATTATCAGACCAATGATAAACAATACATTTCTTTAAAAGTTTGGTCAAAGGCAAAGCAAGTAATGAAAAATTACGCACAAACTTTCTGTAGAAACTAGCAAGACCTAGAAAAGATCGTAACTCATGCACATTTTTAGGTATAGGCCAGTTCAATATTGCTTCTATTTTCTTAGGGTCAACCTTAATACCATCTGATGATACAATATGACCTAAATATTCAATTTCTGTTTTAAAGAACTTACTCTTTTTCGGATTGGTATATAGTTGATTATCTTTCAATAACTTAAAAACCAATGATAGATGTTCATAATGTTCTTTTTCATTTTGACTAAACACCAAAATATCATCAAAGAATACAATAACACAATGCTGATATTTTAAAAATATATGGTTCATCGTTCTACTAAATGTAGCAGGTGCATTAGTCAATCCGAAAGGCATCATTAAAAATTCATAATGACCAAATTGTGTCCTAAATGCAGTCTTGAATATGTCAAACTTATCTAATCTCACCTGATGATAACCAGATTTAAGGTCTATTTTACTAAATATGGCAGAATCTTGTAGTTTATCCATAAGGTCATCGACTTTAGGAATTGGATATCTATTCTTTACAGTGATCTTATTTAAAGCATGATAGTTAATGCACATACGATAGGTATTATTTTTCTTCTTTACTAACAAAATAGGTGCACCAAATGGAGAACTACTAGGTCTAATCAATCCTCTATTTAGTAATTCCTCAACTTGATTTTGAATTTCTTTTTGCTCTATTTGGTTATGCCTATATGGTGCTTTACAAGATGGTTGTGTACCAGGAATCATCTATTTTGTGATCTTCTGGACGTAAAGGAGGTAAACCAGGTGGTAGATTTTCTGCAAAACAGTCTTTAAAGTGTGCAAAAAATTCTTTATGCCTAGGGTGCATATGGTTTTCTTTAACTTGCAATTCATTCATCCAAATGAGATAAGATTTACTATTTTTGCGTAATGCACTTTTAGCTTGAGTATGAGAAAGCAGTAAAAAAACATTAGATGCATGCAATACCATACAATATAATATGTTTTTCTTGAAATTGAATATTAATTGAATGTGTGGAATAATCTATGTCAGGGTTATGCTAATGACGCCAAGGCATACCTAAAATAATATAACTGGACTGTAATGGTAAAACTAAAAAATTCATTCTTTCAGTGTATTGACCAATTTGAATTTCTAAATCATGCACCTCTTGTGTTCCATTATACATTGTGCTTAAGAATGCTGCTTTAATGCGATAATGTGTAGGTACAGTTTGTAATTTCAATTCTTTCACTAACTTTGCAGAAATAAAATCATGAGTACTACCATCATCATGTAAAATAATCTTTTCTTTTCCATGCACTAAACATTTCATTGTCAATAAAAAATGTGGAGTTGGTATACCTAGTAAAGTATCCGAAGGAGTAGTAATGTCGTCTTCATCTTCCGTGAAATCAGGCATTTCTTCATGCTCGACATCTTCCATTGCTCCAAGGTAGTTGATATGAACAGGTGGCTTCTTCGATTGGCAATTGGCTGCTAGATGTCCAGGTTGGTGGCATTTGTAACACACTAGAGATTTGGCTTTAGATACATTATTGTTTGCAATGACAGGAAGTTTAGGAATATTAGGATTTGGCTGTGAAATAGGCTTAGGGTTTTGATTAGTATTGGATGGTAAAGCAGGTAGTTTTGCCCAAGTTTTACGGAAAGATGATGAAGGAAAACGACCTTAATTAAATCTTCTAAAATTTGAGTTGAATTGCTTAGATCCATAGTTACCATTGGTTTGAAATTACTGTGGACGCTTGTCTCTTCCTCGAAGCTTGTTTTCAGTGTCATGAGCTAAAGAAATTGCGTCTTCAAGAGTTGCAGGCTTGAACATATTGACTTTAGCGTAGTAATGCCCAAGTAATCCAGACATATACTTGCGCTTGTGTGTTGCTTCAGGTACGTCTTCAAGCATGCGTAACTGGAGTAATGCATTTCAAAAGCGTTCGGTGTACTGAGGAATAAGCTCAGATCTCTTTGTTGAAGAATGTCCCATTGCTTTATGGCTTTTTCATGGAATTATGGAGGAAGTCCCATTGCTTTATGGCTTTTTCATGGAATTATGGAGGAAGGAAATTCTGCATAAACTTCTTCTTGAAATTCTTCAAGCATGCGTAACTGGAGTAATGCATTTCAAAAGCGTTCGGTGTACTGAGGAATAAGCTCAGATCTCTTTGTTGAAGAATGTCCCATTGCTTTATGGCTTTTTCATGGAATTATGGAGGAAGTCCCATTGCTTTATGGCTTTTTCATGGAATTATGGAGGAAGGAAATTCTGCATAAACTTCTTCTTGAAATTCTCCCAGGTAGTGGGACAATCTAGACTCTTACGAATCACGGTCCACCTAAGAGATGCTCTATCCACTAAATGATTAGTGAGAGACTTGATTTTATCTTTTTCTGTATATGTTTCCTCATGAAAGTAATCATCAAACTGACTGATGAATGCAATAACAGTTTTTCCATCTCGGGTGCCATTGAAAGTACGGAATTTGAAATTTCTTTTATTTATCTTTGTTTCTTTGCGGATGGATTGAGCTTCGAGAGTCGTTTTTCCACGCCGAAAATCACGCTGAGGACATGTGGAGTTACCAGACGTCAAATTTTTGTGGCCTTTAAGTTTTATTATTAAGCTTAATACTAATGAAAGCTTTTAAGCTTTTGAAGATATAGAGTTTATCTCTGTGTAACCATGACTTGTATGAGAGCATGTAGGAGTGGTCCTCTGCTGTTGCAGGCCGGTCCTTCGCGATCAGAGGATGGAAACAGAGGTTCTTGTCTACCAGGAATCCATCCGTATCGACCGTTCGCGATGAGATTGGCCGTAGAGCTCGATCGTTCTAGGAGCTCTGCCTTTGCATAAGATAGGTAGCGATTGGAAGCTCTTGATCTTAGCTTCGCTCTGATACCACTGGTGCGCAGATTGGATGCTGTACGCTCGCATAGTGCATGCCGGAAGGTCCCCAAGAACAAAAGAACTCTACTTTTTGCACAAAACTCAAGATAAAAAGCATGCACGACATGAACAAGAGACCAATTGGGTGCAATCTCCCCCCATGCCTTGTGTAAGCGCTCCACAAAGCATGTATTTTATGTATTAATCATCTTCAAGCTCAAATAATAGCCCAAATTACAAAATAGCAAGCTTTTGGCTTTTGAGTTTACTTTAGCACAAAATAGAAATAAAGCTAATGGGCGGTGCCCAAAGAGTCAGGCATATCCAATACAATGTCCAAGTACAAATAATATAATCGTGCGCCCATGCGCATACAAAATAATAAATAAATATCCAACGCCTCAATAAATAGGCGCGACAAAATATAGGTGTCATGCCTAAGGTATGCGCCCATCAAAATATAAGTGATAACTCGAATACTCGCTATCTTTTAATGCTTTCCTCCGCCACTGTTACTATCTCTACACATCAACTGAAGCATTCACAATCTTTAGTAAAATAATACAATTAAATCGACAAAAGTGAATACTTAGCAGTCTTCAGCTACATAAATAAATCAAGTGGTTAGAAATCAATCCTAGCCTTAATTTATTACGAGTGCGCACTCTAACTCATAAATGTTTATTAATTTAATATGCATTTTGCGGAATCACTCGCTATGGAATTACCTATGTACACACTAAATTAATGAAACGCCCGAAAAGGATAGGCGTCCCCATCAACTTCTCGCACAAAGAATCCACTTTGTGTATGAGCCCCGGTTAACAAAGTTTACGGAATCCACCGTAAAACCTCACAGAATCCACCGTGGCACGGAATCCACCGTGAAATATGCCTCCTGGCATCACCAATGCTCTTGCAGTGTTTCAACATATGATGAATGATATCTGTTGAGAGCATCTAGATGATTGTGTAGTTACATACTTCGATGATATGTTGATATTCTCAAAAGATCCAAAGGAGCATGAGCACCATGTAAAATTAGTTTTGGAAAAGCTCAGAGAAAAATGACTATATGCAAAACTTGAGAAGTGTTTTTTCCATCAGACAGAAGTGGAATTCTTGGGGAGAGAGGAATCTTCATGGATCCCAAGAAGATCGAGACTAGTCTTGATTGGTAGACATCCACATGTGTCTATGATGTCTAGGTTCCTTGGCTTTGCCAACTTCTACAGGATATATATCAAGGATTACTCAAAGATAGTCACATCACTCACCAGACTCATAAGAAACTCAAAGTTCTCATGGACCCTAGAAGCCGAGAAGACCTTCTAGACCCTAAAGACCGCTTTCACCATTGTCCCAATTCTAGTCCACCCAGATTTTACCAAGCCATTTTTCCTGGAGACTGGTGTATCAGACTATGCTTTAGGAGCCATCTTGTCCTAACATGGAGATGATGGTTATATGTATCTAGTGGCATTCTAGTCAAGGAAGTTCTCCCCTCCAGAGATAAACTATGAGATCCATGATAGAAAACTTCTTGCCATTGTAGATCCCTTTGATACTTGGGGTCATCATCTAGAGGGTGTATCCCATAAAGTTATCGTCTATACAGATCACAAAAATCTAGAATACTTTATGACAACTTGCATTTTGAATCAAAGATAATCTCGCTGGAGTAACTTATCTAGGTTTGACTATGTCATCACCTATTACCCAGGATGCCAACAATGCCAATCAGATGCTTTATCAAGGAGATTCTGTAAAAAATTACACGGCGCAGCGAACAAAATCTGAGAAAGAGATAGAGAGTACACAACAGATAAGAGGAGAATGAATAAATTCTTTAGCTCCAAACAACTGATACAAAGATGGCTCTGTCCATCCGTGCGCTTCCACTGTGTGAAGCTTAGATGGCGATCTAGACAGAAGATAGGTGAAGAGCTTAAGGCTATTTGTAACAACTCTGACTGGGTGAAAGTTGAATGATAGATGGCTGTGAAAGGATTTAGCTTTTATAGCCCGCGAAGGCCATTAGGTCGGCTTGACCGACCTACCATCTGAGTCTCCACTAGTCGGCTAGGGAAATATTCTAGGAAATATTTCCTTTACCATCGGGCTGGGGGCACTGCCCCCGGACCCCCGCCAGGAGGGCTGTTGGCCCCCCTGGGATCCCCCAGCCGTGGCCAAAGCGGCCCCCGGACCCCAAAATAAGGGTCCCTTTTAACTCCCTTACCCCGCAAACTTGATGCAATGCGCCTCGAGTTACTACCAGCTTAACCACTCTGTCTAACCCAAAGATTAGACCCACAACGGTCACCTTTTTGCCATCCGGTCACATAGACCTCATCTGATATACAAGTCAGGACTCAACCAATGTCCGGGCTCACATTTGGCTTCTCCTCATAATGGGGGCCTTACAACTTTGAGCACCATGGATCATTGGTGGCACCTAATGAGGGTGGGGCATTGATCATATCTAACAGATTCTACTTGACACCTAAGAGAGGAGAAGAAGCTTTTGATCAACAATGAGCAATACTACTCAAGCCACAGCACCTCTAGCTAGTAACCATCTCTAGTTGTCACCAAGATGACCCTACCTTGATCCAGTTAATCCATGAAGCCTTGCCACATGATGATTTGACTAAAAATGTCAAGGGAAAAAATCAAGATGGAAAAGGAAATGAAGTTTATGAGTTTTGGAAAACTAATGTATTGTTATACTATAAGGATCTACTTTACATCCATCTAGGAAAGCTGAGACTCCAAGTACTCCAACAACACCATGACAACCCAATAGCAGGACACTTTGGAGTTAATAAGACCTTAGAGTTTATTTCAAGAGATTTCTGGTGGCCTGAGATGTGGAAAGAAGTTAATGAATATATAAAATCATGTGATACTTGCAACAGGGCCAAGGTACCTTGTCACAAACCACATGGCCTCTTACAACTCTTGCTTATTTCAATGCGACCCTGGTCTTCTTTGTCTATGGATTTCATAACAGATCTTTCCAAATCAGACAAATATGACTCTATTCTTGTTGTGGTAGATAGGTTCACAAAAATGACACATTTCATCCCTACCACTAAGACCATCGCAGGCGCAACTATCGCTAGACTTTTCCTCAGATACATTTTCAGATTACATGGACTCCTAGATGACATCAAGAGCAATCGGGGTCCCCAATTCATATCTAGTTTTTGGAAGAGCCTTTGCAATCTCCTTGGAGTCCAAGTTAAGTTATCCACAGCCAATCATCGACAGATTGATGGTTAAACAGAACGAGTAAAACAAGTCTTAAAACAATTCTCCGCTACATCATCGACTACCATCAAAATGATTGGTTTGAGCTCTTGCCCTTTGCAAAGTTTGCTTTATAGTAATAGTATCTATGCATCTACCAAGCAAACTCCTTTCTTTTGCAAACTATGGCCAACATCTAAGGATAGATGTACATCTCTCCAATCAAGTAAAAAACGCAGCCGCTCAAGATAAAGCTCAACACCTAGCAGATATACACAAAGAACTCAAGCAACAAATCCAAAAGGCTTAAAATCAATATAACCACTATGTGGACCAACATCGTCTCCAATATCTAGCATACAAAGTCGGTGATAAAGTATGATTACTCAGGCATAATCTCCAGACAACAAGGCCCTCCATCAAGCTAGACCACCAGAGATTTGGGCCCTTTACTATCATTGCCTAGATCAATCTAGTTGCTTACCGACTCCAACTAGGGTTATCTATAGGAGGAAAGAAATATTTCATTACCTTTGTTAATGATGCCACACACAAAGTATAGGTTTATCCAATCCGTTGTAAAAATAAGATCTTGGATAAATTTAAAACATTCCTGGCACTTGTTGAAAATTAGAACAGTTAGACATTAAAGTGTCTTAGCTCTGACAGTGGTGGAGAATATGCATGCAAAGCCTTTCAAAGACTTTTGTGATAGCAAAGGGATTAAAAGAGAGCTCACTGCCCCTCACAATCCACCCCAAAATGGTGTTGTAGAGCGTATGAACAGGACCATTCAAGAGAAAATCATATGCTGCTTTAGCTCATGGATTTTGGGCAGAGCTTGTTATGACAGCCGTACACTTGATTAATCGATTATCAAACAGGTCTTTGGGGAGGTAAGTTCATCAAGAAGCGTGGTTGGGCAAGCCACCTTTGTATGCTCACTTAAAAGTGTTTGGCTGCGAGGCATTTGTGCACATTCGCAAGGAAGAACACAACAAACTTGAGCCAAAGTCCTGTAAATGTATTTTTCTAGGATGTGGTGATGAAGATGAAATGGGGTATCGATTATGGGATCTTGAGAAAAGAAAAGTAGTATGCAACAACCTGATTAATCGATCATCAAATAGGTCTTTAGGGAGGGGAGTTCCTCAAGAAGTGTGGTTGGGCAAGCCACCTTTGTATGCTCACTTGAAAGTGTTTGGCTGCGAGACATTTGTGCATATTCGCAAGAAAGAACACAACAAACTTGAGGCAAAGTCCTATAAATGTATTTTCCGAGGATATGGCGATGAAGGTGAAATGGAGTATCGATTATGGAATCTCGAGAGAAGAAAAATAGTATACAACAATGATATTATCTTTCAGGAAGATCGCATGCACAAACAACCCGAAAAGATAGAGGAGATCAGAAGGGTTGTATTCCAGGAGGATGTATTGATTGGACATCAAAGAATACCCGCTAGAAATATCTGCTGAAAATGTCCGTGAAAATGTAGGGAATAATGTAGAAAATGATCAGCAAGATATTGCCTATAATATACCACAAATTCAACAAGAACAAATGCCTTTGGAACAACCAGAACCAGTTGTACAACATGCTAAACCTACAGAACAGGCTGTTAATGTAGATTTGTAGGTTTAACAACCAAAAAATCTTAATCATTGGGTTTGTAGATTAATCGGAGTGCAAAGACAGCCAAGCAGGTTTGTTCTTGGTGTCAATTATGTGGTTGATTATGTTATGATGACCAATTGTTGTGAGCCATCATGATTCCACGAAGCAATGGACAGAAAAGGTAGTGAGAAATGACATAAGGCTATGTTGTTAGAGATGGAATCTCTCATGAAAAACGACACTTGAGATTTGGTGTATTTGCCTAAAGGGCAGAAAGTGCTACCATGCAAATGGGCTTACAAAATGAAAGTCTCTTCTAGTTCTTTGTCAAAGTACAAGGTACAACTAGTTGCTAAAGGGTACAAGCAAGGAATTAATTTTGATGATTTTTTTTTTCTATAGTCAAAATGACTACTTTGCAAATCATATTGGGCTTGGTTGCATGTGAAGATATGAAATTCATATAGATGGATATCAAGACAACCTTCTTATATGGTGATTTGCACGAGGAGATCTATATGTAGCAACCTGAGGGTTTTGTTGCAAAGGGGAAAGAGCACATAGTATGTTAACTCAACAAGAGTTTGTATGGCGTGAAATAGGCACCACGAGAATGGTATCATAAATTCAATATATGTATGCAATCTTATGGATTCCATCGCTCTCGATTTGATCATTGCTTGTACACTAAGAAGGCAGTAGATGGCAGCCTTATTCTCTTGGTTTTGTATGTGGATGACATGTTGATTGCAAGCAGGGATGTTCATGCCTTGGACTCCTTAAAGTAGGGCTTATATAACATCTTTAATATAAAAGATCTTGGTGAAGCCAATCATATTCTTGGTATGTGTATACTCAAGGACAGATCGAATGGTCTTTTCTATCTATCACAACAGGAGTATGTTACTGAGGTTTTGCAGTATTTCAATATGGAGGGGAGGAAAGCCGTTGGTGTACCATTGCCTCCATATGTGAAACTTAGTACAGATGACAATCCTACATTTGATGATGGAAAGGTTGAGATGGCCAAGATTCCTTATGTTTCAGTTGTTGGTAGTTTGATGTATGCTATGGTTGCTACACATGTTGATATTGCATTTGCGGTGGAAGTGGTTAGCAGGTACATGGCATATCCTTGCAAAAAACATTGGGAAGCAATGAAAGGTATTATGAGATACCTTAAGGGCACAAGGGATTTGTGTATCTGATTTGGGAAGTAGAAGTCATCTATTCTTGGCTTTTCAGATGCAGACTATGCTGGTCATCGTGACTGCAGAAAGTTTACTTTAGGATATGTGTCCACATTTACAAGGGGAGCAGTCTCTTGGATATCGAGGTTGCAAAAGTGTATTGCATTGTCTACTATAAAGGCAGAGTATGTGGCTACCACTGAGGCATGCAAAGAGGCTTTATGGTTTTCACGTGTGGTGAGAGAGCTTGGTATTACAGAGGTTCCTATTCTCCATTGCGACAGTCAGAGTACTATTATGCTAGCACATACAAGTGAAGTATTATTTTATTAGGGATGTACTTGACAACAAGAGTATTGATCTTGTCAAGCTACATATAGATAATAATCGTGTAGGCCTTATGAAGGGTCTTCTAAGAGAGCGGTCTGCTCATTACCACCAGATGATGGGGATTGGATAGTATATGTGCATCTCAGCTTTGTACATACACAGACTTAGCTGATACCTTCCTCTACCTTTAGGCACAGTGGCTTTAGATGGGAGGTTGTTGGGAATAAAGTCTCACCATGCCTTTTACGGTGTTCGGGTGTGCATCCTCCATTATGACAGTCAGAGTGCTATTATGCTAGTACGAAATCCTGTCTTTCACGCAAAGACAAAGCACATATAGATGAAGTATCATTTTATCAGGGATGTACTTGATAGCAAGAGCATTGAGTTTGTCAAGGTACATATAGATGATAATCCTGCAGACCTTATGAAGGGGTTTTGTAACAGAGCAGTTTACTCATTGCCGCTAGATGATGGGGGTTGTTAAGAAGACTGCTAGGGTTTGCACTGAGGACACACAGAGTGTACGACCACGACAGAAACACAAAGACACAGACACAGACACAGAGGGCAAAACTCAAACTCTATATGCAAAACTCAAAACTCAAACCCTAAATGCAAAACTCAAAACTCAAATACAAAAACTCAAACACAAGCAGAAGAAGGGAGAGAGAGAACACAACTTTGAAGTGAATGAATGCTGTAAATGAATGTAAGAGTGTATAGTGTGCTCAAGGGCAGAGCAATGTCGGAGTGTGACGTCCACCGAAGATGGATCCGAAGTTTGTGACCACCAGTCAGAGTGTAGGAGTGCTGAATAGTGAATGGCAGCAGGCTGGTCACCAAAACGCAGCAGTCTGGAGGTTGGAAACTGGTAAACGCAGCAGTGTACCACCGATCGGGGGCTGGAAACTGTGCACAGTCTGCTGTAAATAGTAGGCTGAAACAGTGTTTGAGAGTGCCAGGGCCTGCAATGCTGAAAACGCAGGCTGGCTGACCCTGGAGATGATGGATAGCAGGCTGAACAGCAGTCTGGGACAGTTTGGGGCAGTTGCCAGCAGCTGAGAGCTGTCGCCTATAGCAATGGACAGGCTGAAGATGATGTGGTTGCAGTCGATGATGGCTGGGCAGCAGATGGAGGCGGGCTGTAGGCTGGAAACTAGGCACCAACAGCAGCAGAGGGTGTGTGGGCTGGTGTAACTTGCAAAACATGGATGATGGCTGAATGGGGACAGCCTGTCTATTTATAGATATGGAAGGGTGCTCCAAAAATTAGGGTTTCCACTAAAATTTCTCGAACTGCTCCCTGTTTTAGGGTTTTACTCTAAAAGAGCATTTTTAGTGTGTTTTGGGGCTGTTTAAGAGGCTAATCAGCAAGTAATGCATATTTTAGCTCAATACCTCTCAGGCCCAAAACTGAGTCGAAAGGTTAGGCCAGCCATTGTGATGTTGATATACCCCAAGGCGTCCCACCCCAAAGCAGCCAAGGAATCGGACAAAGGGTGCACGTCAGCTGCCCAGTGGCCTACCAAGACTACATAGGTGATGGTTATCTTACCAAGGGAATTCAAGTAGTCACCCCAGAGAGGACAGGGCATCAGACAAAGGATGCACGTCGGTTGCCCAGTGGCCTACCAAGCCCTACAAAGGTGGATGGAACTACATGGAACTTTTGTGTGTGTGTTTTTTTTTTGTGAATAAGTGTGATATGGGATGTGGCTGATTGAGGAATAGTGACCTAGAAGACGGGAGTAGGGAGGGTATACCCAACACATCACAAAACAGTACAAGCTTACCCATCCACTCAGGGTGTCGATGACGAGGAAAAGTAGGTGATGAGGTATCCATGTGATGAAGAAGGATGGTGGTCTGGTAACAACAGCCGCCGGTGGAAATAGCTTAGGATCCGCTCAAGTAGTGCTATGCACAATGAGATGCAAAGTATGCTACATGCTGAAGAATGCTCATGCAACAGGTACCACTTGTCCAAGCGCCCTAGTACAAAGATGATGAAATCATGCAATACAAAGGGTAAGGTACAATAGGGGGAAGAAGCCGATGTCGAAGACAAAGTGCTAAAGCCTGTAGAATACCAAGAAGGGTAAGAATCCCCTCTCAACCTGAATGTAGATGCCGAAGAAGGAAGAGGAGCCTGATGTTGGTCTTCGTGTGGTGTCGAGAACCATAAGGAATGAAGAGGAGGAGGAAGCATCCCAATAAACAAAACAAAACTAAAATGAAAAGCTAATTGAAGAAACAAGTGCAAAGATGCAAATGTGTATGTGTGTGTGAGTAAATGCAGCAGAAGACTTAAAATGTAAAGACAAAAATCCTATGGGCCCGACTCTAAGAGTGCGAAAAATGAATGCTAGACTGACCTAGGGTATCCGAAAGGACCTAGAGACATGCTAGTATAAGAAGGTGGCCACCATCGCATACGTCCAATAGCAGGGCTTTACCAAGGGAACGCCTAACGAGGTGGGGAGGAAGGTGAGATAGATGCATGAAGTGCAATGGGATCGGAACTTGCAGACCAATCAACCAATCCTTCAGGAGTAGAGAAGGATGGCCGCTGAGGCTATCCAAGTGCCTCATGTCTAGTAGTCGCTGTGGGGTTGGAGGAGCAGATGGGGCAGCGGCAGAAGGCGTAGCCCCATTGGACTGTGAAGTCGCAGCGGTCTGCTGAGGCTTTTTAGGTGGAAGACCTTAGGCCTTGGAGTGACACTCCTCGTCCACATGGCTTGCTCTCTGGCAGTGTGTGCAAAACCGGTTTTTCTTAGGGAGTGCTGTCAGATAGGTCTTGATTTTTTGGTTCATCGGAGGAAGAGGAGTCACCCTTTGATTGGCTTGTCTTCGCATCTAGCGAGTTCTTGCCACTGGTGGTTTTCCCTCCCGAAGAAGAAGCAACCAACCCCCTCTGCTTTGAATAAGACTGTGATGAGGATTTCTTGTGGACTTGATCATGCGGCCTTGTGTAACGCAAGAACTGGTACTTAAACTCGTAGAAGGTTGACAATCGAGGTTGGGAGATGATGTGTTGAATGAAATTGAAGTATTTTGCGGGCAACTTATTCAAGAAGAATGTAACTTGATCGTCATCTAACTTTGGAGAGCCAGTAGTGGCGAACTCCGCAAGTAACCGCCTATAGTCAGGCAGCTTGACTTTCAGATCATCCCCTTCCTTAAGAGAGAACTCTTGAAGCTCAAAGTCGAGATTGATGCGCCGAGTATGATCACGAGCCGCATAGCGGTCGAGAAGGTGACTCCAACGCTCTGATGCGAGCGGGAAGTGTTGCAACTGAGAGTGAAACTCAGGAAGCAATCCTTCCATGAGCTCAACATTGGTTGTAGCTGTTAGAGATCAGATCATAGCCTGATCAGGGGCAGCAGGCTGGTGCAGTCGGACTGGCAGTCGAACTGCACAGTCGGACTGCCACGTGGCAGTCCGACCTGCAGCAGCCAGTTGGCTCCATTTAATGCATCCATCTGCCTATTTTTGGCACCCTATTTCCCCCGGTTTTTCAGCTATTTATACTTGGCACTTTCAGCAGTCTAGTACACTTCTCTGCTCGCAGATTACAGAGCAGTGACACGCGCAGATTCCGTCTCTGTTTCAGACAGCAGACAGTGCAGACTGCAGCGGACTTCGAGGTGAACAGGAGGTTGCATCGTCGAGGTGGAGACACGCAGTCCAGCGCACTGCGCCCGTGTATATATCTGCATATCTTTGTATTCAGCATTCTTTATACAACAGATCTTCATCGTCCACTCTCTCTCTCTCTCTTCTCTCTCTGCGTTCTCTCTCTCTCTCAGTCCTACGCTTCCGCACCGCTGCACTCTGACATGGTATCAGAGCAGTGTTTGAGGGCTGACTGAGCACAGAATCAACCTGAAGAAGAGTTTCCATCGCGACACAAATTTGCGTTTTTTGCGTTTAAGGGCAGACAGGAAGGCTGCGCGTTGGAACAAGGCTGAAACGAGTGTGGGCGCACAGGAAAGGAGTACAGGTGGTGGATTTGCTGCTGTTTACTGTTGTTTGACGCGGAGGAAGTTTGAGTTTTCAGCCTACAAGTGTAGGTTTTACTTTTTCATCGCCTCCGGCGGGTGAAGAAGATTCAGGACGTGGAAGAGCCTTAGCAGGCTAAGTTTTCCCAGTCAGAGGGGGCTGCTTTTGCGTTTGTGAAGGCATTGCAGGTGAAGATGTCTACAGAGATTGACTTGGAGTTCCAGGCGATTATGGACCGGAAGGTGCTTGTCTTACCGGCTCTTCCTGTAGATCAGAAGCTCGATGGCGACAACTACCGCATTTGGCGCGTCATGATGTTGGCCATTCTTGAGTCCTATGATTTGGCGGAGTTGGTACAGGAGGAGATTGACCGGCCCTCGGTAAGAGATGAGTCCAAACTCTCTTTCGATGCTCGTTCGGAGTTGGCCAAGGCCCAGTCTCATTGGGACAAACTGAATGCCAGGATTCGATCCTTTCTCTTTCTATCATGCACTACAGCCGTGATCGCTCACATCGAGCACTTGATGTTGGCTCGGGAGATATGGCTGGAGCTTGATCAGATGTACAATCGGATGACCCTAACGAAGCGGGTTTCTTTGGAGGTACAGATGCGGACCTTGTCCGTAAATAAGTCTTCTTCGCTGCGGGAGCACATTAACAAGCTAAGGCAGCTTCAGATGCAGGTTCAGAATGCGGGGAAGCCGATTTCCTCCGAAGACATGGCGATCACACTATTGTCCCAGTTGCCGCCACGATTCGGTACATTTTACTCTGCCATTATAGCTTCGGGGCGAGAGTCTACTCTTCGGTGGGAAGAGTTGGTTCCTATGGTCTTGGACCAAGAGGAACAATTAAAGGGATAGAATGCTTCCAAGTCGGAGGCATTGACAGGTCAAGCCTCTCAGAAGAAGGGAAAGGACCAAAAGAAGAAGAAGAGGGATAACAAGTCCAAGAAGGACAAGGACAAAGATTCCACATGCCATATTTGTGGAAAGACTAGCCATTGGAAGAAGGATTGCCCTGACAAAGACACGAAGAACACCAAGAAGAAGGATACCAAGGATTCTGGAGCGGTGGCTGCACCCTCATCAGCTGCATTTCTTCATCTAGCTGTCATTGAGGACGCTTCACCGAATGCTTCTGATGCTGCGATGACGGCTCCCCAGGCTTGAGAGTGGATTATTGATAGTGGTGCCTCACGGCACACGACTCCTTCATCAGATGGTGTCGCCCAGTTGCGACCCTCGTATGGGCAGATTCTCATTGGAGGCAGCTCTTCAGTTTCTATTGCAGGTCGGGGTAAGATGTAGCTTATTCCCGATGGGCGAGGTGGTACCCATACCTCAGAGGTTTTGCATGTACCAGGTTTAGGGTACCATCTCCTTTTAGTTCATAAGATTTGCTCCCTTGGCCTTTTGGTGGAGTTTGACAGTACTACGGTGCGAGTTCTTGATCGAGGATCGAGGAAGGTTCTCTCATCCGGATATGAGGAGAATGGCATTTACAAACTGAAGTCTTCCACCGCCCTCTCTACTCTTCTTCTTACCTCACAGTCACAATCAAAGTTATGGCATACTCGGTTTGGTCACCTGAACTATGACTATCTTCGGAGGGCGTCACGTGGACAGCTTGTTCCAGGATTGCTGGATATAGTGGTGAGCCAGCAGCCATGTGTCTCCTGCATTCGGGGGAAGCAGCATAGGGATGCCATTCCCCACACAGCTTCACGGCGGTCTACTTCACCGTTGGCGCTAGTATCTACGGATCTATGTGGCCCTATGAGGAATGAGTCCTTGCGTGGGTACCATCTCCTTTTAGTTCATAAGATTTGCTCCCTTGGCCTTTTGGTGGAGTTTGACAGTACTACGGTGCGAGTCCTTGATCGAGGATCGAGGAAGGTTCTCTCATCCGGATATGAGGAGAATGGCATTTACAAACTGAAGTCTTCCACCGCCCTCTCTACTCTTCTTCTTACCTCACAGTTACAATTAGAGTTATGGCATACTCGGTTTGGTCACCTGAACTATGACTATCTTCGGAGGGCGTCACGTGGACAGCTTGTTCCAGGATTGCTGGATATAGTGGTGAGCCAGCAGCCATGTGTCTCCTGCATTCGGGGGAAGCAGCATAGGGATGCCATTCCCCACATAGCTTCACGGCGGTCTACTTCACCGTTGGCGCTAGTATCTACGGATCTATGTGGCCCTATGAGGAATGAGTCCTTGCGTGGGAGCTCGTACTTCATGCTGATCGTGGATGACTACAGCAGGATGACATGGGCCTATTTTTTGGCATTAAAGTCAGAAGCTTTCTCGCACTTCAAGGATTGGCTTCTCTTTGAGGAGAACCGATCGGGCCGGAAGTTGAAGACCTTGCGATCCGACAAGAGAGGTGAATTTGTTTCTAATGAGTTTGCTCGGTTTTGTGCAGATAGAGGAATTCACCAGGAGTTTGCCAATACCAATACTCCTCAAGAAAATGATATTCTTGAATGGAAGAACCGCAGTGTGATCGAGATGGCGCGCACCATGATGGAGCACCAACAGACCCCTCAGGTTCTGTGGGCCGAGGCTGTGGCTACTACAGTTCACATCCTTAATCGATCCCCTACTTCGGCCGTGGAAGGGATGACCCCATTTGAGGCTTATTTTGGGACGAAGCCAGATGTTTCTTACTTTCGAGTCTTTGGGTATGATGCCTATGTTCACATTTCCAAGGCTCACCGTGATAAATTTGAAGCAGCTTTTCGAAAACAGGTATTTGTTGGCTACAGCTCCTAGTCCCAAGGCTACCGACTGTATGATTCCGTCAAGCGGGATGTGTACACTAGCCGTGATGTGCGGTTTGTGGAGGTTGCGGCTACTTCAACGGGTGAGGAGCATTCCGTTCTTGGAGATCCCGGGGAGAGTTGGGCTCCTTCTACAGTTCCACTGGAGCCCGTGCCTTTTGATTATGATTCTGTTTCTGACACAGAGTCTACTGTTCCACCGAACACCTCTGAGGCGTTACCGCCGGTGGATATTCCAGAGTCTTCTGCTGATGGAGAATGATGAGAGGAGGTTCGGCCTCCTCCTCGCTGGGCCCGTGACACACTCCGTGATTCAGGGATCGAGGGGGTTCCTGAGGAGTGGGGACCGCAGGATAGTCCGCGGCGGTCACAGAGGCACCAGTCACATTCTACTGAGCTTGTTTGCTCCAACTATTGTTTGATGACCCATGTTATGCAGGATCGAGAGCCCACCTCCGTGAAGGAGGCTTTACAGTCCGCACCATGGAAGAAAGCTGTGGAAGCTGAGTTGGAGGCTATTGAGAGAAATGACACTTGGTCACTTGTGCCCTGCCCCCCGAAGAAGAAGGTGATTGGAGTCAAGTGGGTCTTCAAGACCAAATACCTTAGCGATGGTTCTTTGGATAAGCACAAGGCTCGCCTTGTTGCTACAGGTTTTGCACAGCGCCCAGGTATTGACTGTCATGATACTTTTGCCCCCACCGCTCGTATGGCGATCATTAGAGCTGTTCTTGCTTTGGCTGGCCATAGGAGATGGCCTGTTTATCAGTTGGATGTGAAGTCGGCCTTTCTCAATGGTGATTTGAAGGAGGAGATCTATGTTGAGTAGCCTCCTGGCTTTGGTTCTTCAGATGGGAAAGTCTACAGGTTGAAGAAGGCCTTGTATGGCCTCAAGCAGGCTCCGTGTGCATGGAACGAGAAGATTGATTCGTTCCTCCAGTCTTAGTTGGGATATCAGCGGTCCAAGGCTGATCCGCAGCTGTATGTTCATACTTCCGAGGATGGTTGTGTGTTGTTTGTCTTATATGTTGATGATTTGATTGTCACAGGTGATGATGCACAGCGGGTCCAAGAGACGAAGTCAGCCTTACATCAGACGTTCGAGATGACAGACTTGGGTCTACTCCATTTCTTTTTGGGTCGTGAGATTTATCAGTCTCAGGGGGGGATCTTTATCTCTCAACAGAGATATGTAGAGGAGCTCTTGGTGTCTTTTTTGATGGAGGATTGTCGGGCCCTATCTACTCCTATGGATCCGAATTGGAAGGCCACTTCCCATTTAGCTTCTCCTTTGGCGGATGCGTTCCGCTATCGACAGTTGATTGGGTCTTTGATTTGGCTTCTCAACACCAAGGTTGATCTATGTTTTGCTGTTGGGCTCTTGGCAGGGTTCATGAGTGAACCTAAGACGGTGCATTGGCAGGCTGCTCAGAGGATACTTCGGTATTTGAGGGGGACGTCTGATTTAGGGATTCATTACCCCGCAGGGACAGATGGGTCAGATCTTGTACTTGCAGGTTGGAGCGACTCGGATTGGGCCGGTGATGTGGACCACAGGCGGTCTATTACAGGTTACTGTTTTACTTTGGGTACAGGTGTTATTTCATGGAGTAGCAAGAAGCAGCCCACGGTAGCCCTTTCGTCTACTGAGGCGGAGTATCGAGCCGCGTCTTCCACCACCTGCGAGGTCGTGTGGCTTCGGAGATTATTGGAGGAGCTTGGGTGCCCCCAGACTCGTCCTACATTGCTGCGATGTGACAATGAGAGTTGCATTGCCTTGGCAAGGAATCCTGTTTTTCATGCCTAGACGAAGCACATAGAGATCCAGTACCACTTCATCCGCGAAAAGCTTCTGGATGAGACCATCACTGTGGAGTATTGCAAGACGGAGGACAATCTTGCGGATTTGTTTACGAAGGCGCTTCCTCAGGCTCTCCTTCGGAGACATTCCAGATCCCTCAGGCTTCTGCCCTGCCCAGGCTCTGAGAGGGGGTGTTAGAGATCAGATCATAGCCTGATCAGGGGCAGTAGGCTGGTGCAGTCGGACTGGCAGTTGGACTGTACAGTCGGACTGCCACGTGGCAGTCTGACTTGCAGCAGCTAGTCGGTTGCATTTAATGCAGCCGCCTGGCTATTTTTGGCGCCCTATTTCCCCCGGTTTTTCAGCTATTTATACCTGGCACTTTCAGCAGTCTGGTACACTTCTCTGCTCGCAGATTACAGACCGGTGACACGCGCAGATTCCGTCTCTGTTCGCAGATTTCAGACAGCAGACAGTGCAGACTGCGGCGGACTTCGAGGTGAACAGCAGGTTGCATCGTCGAGGTGGAGACACGCAGTCCAGCGCACTGCGCCCGTGCATATATCTGCATATCTTTGTATTCAGCATTCTTTATACAGCAGATCTTCATCGTCCACTGTCTCTTTCTCTCTCTTCTCTCTCTGCGTTCTCTCTCTCTCTCAGTCCTACGCTTCCGCACCGCTGCACTCTGATAGTAGCATTGCAGACTCTTCATAGTCAGGGTGAGCTAGTCGAGGGTCCGACATAGGCTCTAGACCAATGACGAGGTCCCAAAGACCCTGAGACTCAAGCACTTGTTGCATGAAATTCGACCAAGTAGTGAAATTTGACCCATTAAAACATGTCTTATCCGTGAAGGCATTCTTGGCCGTTGCAACAGGAGTGGTAGTGCTCGGAGATGGATAGTGTGAAAAAGTGTAGTGGGGGTAGGAGGGGGAGTGGAGTACACTTGGGAATGGGCCCCAAAGTACTCACCAAGCATGCGGATAGTATGCAAGGTGGATCCATAGGTAGGGATGGGCTGACTAGGCATGAGCATGGTAGCCGCATGAGGAACCCAAGAAGGTGGGATGGGAACATGGGGAGCAAAAGATGGGAATCCCAACGTAGGTGTAACCCAAGGAGATTGTGAAGACGCACCATAAGCTGAGGATGGAAACCCTTGCGTATGAGTGGTTATGGGAGATGTGAAGCTGGGGATAGTGAGAGGGATGCCCATCACAATTGACCGAGGAGTGATGGGTGTGCTCATTTGCTGAAAGGTGAGAGGCACTGTGTTAAAGGGTGGCATTTCCCCTAACGAAGTACCATGGTGCAAAGAGGTAGAGAATGGGGTGGAGAAGGAAAAGGTGCTAGGAGCGGAGATGGTAGATCCAACCCCCAGGGTGTATGATGCAGATATGGAGTATAATCCAAGATTTTGGAAAGATGACGAGAGATGATTAAGGTGTGATATAGAAGAGGGTGGGATGGGAGGGAAGTGAGAAGTGTGTGTAATATTCTCAAATGAAACAGAAGTTGTAGATGTACCTGAATTTCGTTTGCTTCGTGAACCTCCTCTATTGAAGTTCACATACGCAAAGCCATCCGGATCCTGTACCTCAAAAGAAAAAACAGGCGAGGGTTTTGATTCATGCAACACAAAAGAATTGTACAAACTTGACATTGGACCTGGCAGAGATGATGAAGATGGATCGCTAGACTTTACGAATGCTGTATGTCCTCCATGATCGGAGAGGTGGCCAGCCTCACCAACAGGTCCGAATGTGGTAGCAAAACTGGTAGGAGGGGTGTAAACATCACTATACTTGTTGCGATAGTACTCCTCAAAGTCCTCCTCTGTCATGTTAGTGAAATTTGGTGAAGGTGGAGTGCTGTCCTCCTCACCGAGTCCATAATGCCATCTCAGAGCCTCCAATGATGGAGAAGCCTGATAAGACATCATAGGAATTGGAGAAGAAGGTGTCTGGGACATTGTGATTCGGTTACGAGTCGTATTGTGTGCCTTGCACAAAGACTAGCTCTCAACAATATCCGCAGGATACTCTTTACAAGAGCACTGGCTCTGATACCATGTTAAGAAGACTGCTAGGGTTTTCACTGAGGACATAGAGAGTGTACGATCACGACAGAAACACAAATACACAGACACAAACACAGAGGGCAAAACTCAAACCCTAAACGCAAAACTCAAAACTCAAACACAAACAGAAGAAGGGAGAGAGAGAACACAACTCTGAAGTGAATGAATGCTGTAAATGAATGTAAGAGTGTATAGTGTGCTCAAGGGCAGAGCAATGTCGGAGTGTGATGTCCACCGAAGACAGATCTCAAGTCAGTGACTACCAGTCGGAGTGTAGGAGTGCTGAATAGTGAATGGCAGTAGACTGGTCACCAAAATGCAGCAGTCTGGAGGTTGGAAACTGGTAAACGCAGCAGTGTACCACCGATCGGTGGCTGGAAACTGTGTACAGTCTGCTGGAAACTGTGTACAGTCTGCTGTAAACAGCAGGCTGAAACAGTGTCTGAGAGTGTCAGGGCCTGCAATGCTGAAAACACAGGCTGGTTGACCCTGGAGATGATGGACAGTAGGCTGAACAGCAGTCTGGGATAGTTTGGAGCAGTCGCCAGTAGCTGAGAGCTGTCGCCTACAGCAATGGACAGGCTGAAGATGATGTGGCTGCAGTCGATGATGGCTGAAAGGAGATGGAGGTGGGCCGCAGGTTGGAAGCTGGGCGCCAACAGCAGTAGAGGGTGTGTGGGCTGGTGTAACCTGCAAAACGATGATGGTTGAATGGGAGCAGCCTGTTTATTTATAGATGTGGAAGGGCGCCCCAAAAATTAGGGTTTCCACTAAACTTTTTCAAACCGCTTCCTGTTTTAGGGTTTTACTCTAAAAGAGCATTTTTAGTGTGTTTTGGGGCTGTTTAAGAGGCTAATCAGCAAGTAATGCATATTTTAGCTCAACAAGGGTTTGATAGTATATGTGTATCTTAGCTTTGTACATATATAGACTTAGCTGATTCTTTCCTCTACCTTCAGGCATTTTGCCTTTAGGTGGGAGATTGTTGGGAATAAAGACTCATCGTTGTTGGAGCGTGTAAGGATTGAAGGTCACCGCAAGGGTTTGACAAGGGAAGGGAGTAAGATGGACGAGAGCTTGGAATCAGGAGGTGGATGGGATTAGAGAAGAGTTTTAGGGTTTCGGGAATGGATTGAAGAATTTCAACTTCAAGCACTGATCAAGAACATGTAAACCTTCAATCACTTGGAATGCATTACCATAGGCTTCCTTGTATCTTAACACCCATTCATGTAAACAACTGTTGATCCGCTTTGCATAAGCCAGATACTATATAGATTGGAGATTAGACAAGACTATGTTCAAAGACAATGTTTTTAGCGCAACAAGATTTGAAATGACTTCAAGTGGTATGATTTGAGATTTCAGCCCAAGGGAATCAAGTATTACAGCCAAGATTTGGAAGATAAAAAAATTCTTCTTACATCAAGAGAAATTAGCTACATGAAGGGTACATGTAGTGCTCTATCACAAGAGCTCCTGGAAGATACAAATCTTATCAAAAGGGCTTGTATGATGCAAGAGAAATAGGAAGAACTAGCTGCTATTAGTTTGGAACCATTATGGCTGAAAATTACAGCCCTAAATCAGCCCAAAAATATCTTCAAGAAACACCTTTGTTAATAGCTCAAGCTCCTGTAACATAAGACTGCTTAGAGCACCTAGTTGCAAGTACAATGCTCCTTGTCAAAGCCAATAGAATAAAAGATAATTTTGCTGCCCACAAGATGACTGTGAGGACTGCCTATATCAGTCCTAATAGTTCACACAAATCATCCAAGACAGCACTTTGGTCTTTCAATCAATTCAGCCCTGTCATAAACTTCATGTATCAAGCAAGATAGAGCACGTAAAATGCTTGTAGAAGAAGAGAGATGGCTGGTAATCTTTCTTGCCCTTTCCTGCTTCTATAAGTGACTGCCTTTTTCAGCCTAAGCATGAAGAAGGACAAGCAAGATAGCTTCTGAATCTTCTCTTCAGTATGCTAGTGCAATGTTAGCTTGCACTAGACATTCAGTCCATCCAATGTCAGAAAATACCCAAATATGATGAGAAATGCTTCAAGAAAAAGAGATGGAAACAGTTGCCCCAATAATCCCTGTAGTAGGCTGCCTATCTCAGCCTCAAAAGCAGCACATAAATTATTTGAGAAGCTGCACAAAGGCTCTATCCATCAAGAAGACATAATCATAGAGTATAGGAGTATGATCAAGTCCAAAATCCACCATAGGATGCTTACAATTGACAGAGCAAATGAGTGTGTGATTTTTACAAGAATCTTGTGTCTAGCATGTAGGTAAATTCTCAAGCCAAGATACCCCTTTGATATGATAGAAGTAGATGCAAATACATTAGGATGAGCTTCAGCCCATTAAATGACAGTTTTGGACAGCCAATAACAGTCCAAAATCATCTCATATTTCCATCATGAAAAAACATTGAATGCCTCTCAAGGCAAGGAATATAAAGTCCAGCATGTAGTTGAAGATTCAAGCCAAGATTGGTCTTTGAAGTGACAAGATTGGAGTGGAGGTTCAAATGAAGAGCTTCAGCCCACTAAATTGCAGGTTTGGGCAGCCAATAGCAGCCCACATTCCATACAAAATACAACCAAGAAGGCACTCCTATTGGCTCTCTTGATTGGATAGATTATTCACAGCATGTAGATGGAAACACAAGACAAGATTCACCTCTTCCTCTTCCAAGAATGATTAGCGATTTCCAAGAATGGGCTGCTGCCCTAAACATCAGTTTTTCCCCTGTTTTTCACAGCCACATGATGCTTCATTTATAGCCAATGCACACGCACAAGACACACTTACTTGCCAAGTGGTGGAGAGTGCTCATTGTCTCCCTCTTCCTTTGTGGTTTGCATGCCTTCTTCTCCTTTGTGTGGTAGTGTATGAGTTTCCTTCTCCTTCATCCAGGATGCGCCCTGCTCCAGCCTAAGAAAACTCGTACAATGCGGCGCAAAAAGTGGAGAGTTTATGACTTTCAAATAGATCACAACTAGATCACATAAGCAAAGGCTATGGTAAACACAATGTCCTACACTTAGTAAATATAGACAAGTTTATCTTCTTTACAACTTTTCTTGTCAATACACTTGTAACTCTTAAATATCAAGAGTACACAACCACATCATAGGCTCCAGGAAAATATAAACCAAGGGAACCTACCAAGTCATCTGCTTGTGACCATACTTTTATGTTTTTTGTTCCATGACTTACAGAACTTGTAGCAACTTCATATAAGCAATGCAAGGAAAGATAAGAGTAAATAACAAAAACCCAATCATCTTGTCAAGGATCCATGATGATTATATTGTTTTTTAAGGCAGAGAGCCCCATCTTTATTACACCATGTCACATGTTGGTGGACTTAGGTGTTTTAAGATTTATTGAACTAGGCAAGTCTTCATGTAGCATGTCTAGGATACAAGTGACTAAGTGATACATGTAAAGGATAAAGGCTTTGTTTTTAAACCATGGGCAAGAAATCCCATGACACCGTGTCTTTTATGTTGTTCGGGTGTGCACACGTCCTTACACTTGTACTTTATATATATTATCAAAACCTAGAGTGATACATCTTGTCATTGTACCAAACACTTTGTGTGTCATGCTCTAATTGCTTCTGCTTACTTTCCTTGCTTTGAACTCTACATTCAAACTAATCTGCGTTGTATCTCAATCCTTGCCCATTGACATTAGTTTGTATATTGGCTTTGGACTCATTGGTCAAATCCTTAGTAATCTTCAAAAACATCCTTGTTTGTAATTGGAGTTAGATATTGTTAAGCATCACTATAAGCTTGATAAAATCTCTCCAAAAAATCATGGCATCAACTTTTAGTAACTTGTTTGGGATTGAAAATTTTGAAGGGGAAGAAAAGTATCATACATGGGCGATACAAGCTTAGCTCTTGCTTATGCACAAAAAATTACGGACCGTAATTTGAGATGATCCTTCATCACAAGCAATTGATGAATGGGTGAAAAAAGATGAACAAGCAATAGTCTTGATTGGTCTTTATCTAGCGCCATGACTTATCAATCATACAAATACAAAGGGATTATAAAAGAAACTTGAAAAGAATTAAAAGAAACTTTTGGAGCAAAGGCGAACAACCAAGAAATGTATCTAAAAATTGACTTCTACAGCTTATATCATGAATTGAAAGTTACTTTCGTAAAACATGTGTATAAAGTAAGAAGCATATTAACTCAACTTGAAGGCATTAAAGTGATCGTTGAAGGGTATATTTCATCACTTTTACTATAAGAAAAAGAACTCAACGAGCAAGCTGAGTCATCTACAAGCAAAGACACTCTATTTTTTTTTACAAAGAAGAGCCCAACATGTGAACCTAAAGAATACTGCTACCACAGGAGGAAAGGCCACCTTGTCAGGACGCAGATTAAAATACTTGTCTAAATGCAACCATTGCAAGAAGATTGGTCATCATGAAGATTAGTGCATGTTTAAAAGATAGTTGAACTTGATGGAAGAAAACAATACAAAGATAAAATGGAATTTGTTTTGAAGACCAAGAAGACAAAGTGTCGAAAGGGAAAGAAGATGATAAGAAGCGGTTGACTACCTACTAGTACTACTAGTAGAGAGACACCTAGCGAGGGGGGAGAATAAAATTACCTGATCACCTTGTAGTAGCCATAGTAAGCACCAAATGGGGGGGGGCGTGTTGAGAGAAGTGGTTTTTGATAGTATGTATGAGTTCATGTATATAATAAATGTATCCTATCAGCAAGTGAGAGAGATTGTCTTATTAGTGAAGCTATAAAACAATGAACTTAGTTCAAGTTCAATGCAAGCAAAAAATCCATTTGAGCATTCTTTTGTCATCTCAATCATGGTGTTTCTTGTTTATGAGCCTCCTTGATCTATGTGTCTTAAAATGGTCTCCCTTCCCTATTATACTTACCCTTTGCATTGCATAATCATTATTATTGTAAAAGGCTGCTTGGGCAAGCAAATAATTTTCCAACGCGGAACACTGTCCAAGTGGCACCTTGTTGCATTTATCTATGCATCTCATTGTGTAAAGTACTCGTGAGTGGATATTGAGCTGTTTCCATTGGTGATTCTTTTACCATCGTATCTCCATATTGCTCTATCATTTCCTTCATCATTGACATCCTAGACGGGTGGTTGGGATTGTCTCTTGTTTTGTGAGATTGGATCTGACCATCCCTTTATTTTCCCTATGGGTAGAGTTACTCCATTTCATAACAATAACCCAAAAAAAAAAGAAAAAAGGTTGAAAGTGGTTTCATCACCTTTGTAGGTCTTGGTAGGCCATTGGGCAATTGATGAGCACCCTTTGTGCGATGCCTTGGCCTCTTTGGGGTGACCCTTTTGGGCTCCTAGGGTAAGATAACTATTGCCTTTATAGTCTTGATAGGTCCTTGGGTGGCTGACATGTTGCTTTGGTGTGTGACACCTTGGGGTTTTATGGGTTAAGCTATGCTTGCAATCCCTTTTTGGTTCAAGTTTTGGGCCTAAAAGGGGGTGTTAGGTTGAAAAAGAGGCATTAGATATTAAATCTTCATTAGTTCATTAAAACAACCAAAGCTAAAACCAATGTTTCAGTGTCCCATACGCAAAATACCCTAAATTTGTGAAGATCCACATCTATATATAGGAGGCTACTTGGCCACTCAATTCATCCTTGTTTTGTAGATTTCAGCCATCAGCTCTCCTTCCAGTGGTTGTCCAGCCCACCATGATTGCACTCCTTTCTTCATTTACAGCATTCATTCATTCACTTTAGAGTTCTCTTTCTTCTCTTCTTGTGTTTTGCATTTGTGTTTGAGTTCTCTATGTTTTAGTTGTGGTCATACATCAAGGTTTTCTTTTGCAAAGCCTAGCATATCTTCACAAGACTGCAGGGTGGTTTTGAGAGATGAGGAGAGGAAGAAATGCTAGGTGGGATTCCGACACCTTCTTTAATCTAGCCCTTGATATAGTTTGGCACTATAGCGTAGTAGATTGGTTGTTCACTCAACCATTGTACTTATGATGTACTTAGCTGCTCTTTACATATCTTTCTTTGTACTGTGTATATTTTACGTTGAGGGGTTTTTTCCTCCAAGATGTCAGAACTAGAATCTTCTTTTCTTGAAAAGAAACAAAAAAACAAAACACAGTGTCATGCAAGGAAGATGCTATTCAATTGGGTAGTCATATATTATGTAGCATGCATCCCTTTTACCTTAGCTAGGAGGAAATTGTTGGGACTTTACGCACATACTAAGTTGCCACCACTGTTCTCCAAGCACCATGCCTTAATCAATAACACCCCACATGGATCTGCCATTGTTTGCCAAGTGCCGTTTCTTATCTTCAACACCCTTGGGGGGCAGATTTGCACTATAGTTTCCTGTATTGGTAGTTAAAAATGGCTATTTATGAGCCATTTTAAAAAGAGAGACAGAAAAAAGACCTGAAAGAAGATAACCATTGCCTTTTCAATTTTCTGGGATCTGGGATAGTCTTCTTATGACACTTTTGGTCCAATGCTTTGGTCCCTTTGGGTGACTTTGAGTTGGGCAAAGAACATGCTCCTCATTCCCCTTGTACTCTTTTTTCTGCCTTGAGGGGGTGTTTAGCCACCTGAAATTTAGTCACATATAATAATAATTAAGTGGCTGAATTATTGGGCCCTCGTAATGCCTGAAAAATAATTTACGATTAAGTTGTGATACCAAACAGATAGGACAATTGGCTCCAAGAAGTCTATACGAAAGCAGATTATTGGCAGGTCATTCCTTCATCCCCTTCTGTTTCACACTGCCATACTAGATTGCCTTCGCTGACATCATTACTGCCTTGAGCTCTTATCACCCTACCCAGCTAGGTGTTCCCATGTTCATCGTTTTTCCCACCCTGGAGTGGAGGTGATTGCTTTTGCTGTCTGGAGCAGCATGGTGTTCTTCCTTGCTGCACCATTCTGCTGCTGCCCACTCCAACTCAAGAACTGCAGCTTGTATGATTGCATGAAAGATTTCAATAGCTGCATTTTACTGCCCTGGTTGCTGATGATTGCTGTTCATACTGCACATGCTGGTGGTTCCATCCTTGGAGTCTCCATGCTATTACTTTTTTTGCTCCTAGCAGGACTGTTGCTATCATTGCACAGCTGTGTTTTGGGCTGTTTAAGCCTGCTCACAGCTGACTGACTGTCCATCTAGATTGAGTGGCGTGTTCTTGTTGACATTTGAGATTTGTCAAGAGTATGACAATCTCCTCCTGCATCCCTCAGCTCACTCCCAAGAGATAGAGGCCTGAGTGGACAGCACCTTACTCCTTGACCATCCATTGTATCTCATACCTTTCATATATTTGGTTTGTCCATCGAGTTCAATGGTTGATTGGTCATTCGATCTTTGAGATCATTTATCAGTTGTGTGTGGTGTGTACACTTTGCATTTTCTCTAGCACTGGCCAAGAGCGTTTTGAGCTTCTTCTTTAGTGGAGGTGATTTCAGGTATAGAGGGGATATAGGGATGCTGATTTGGATAGTTTATTGAGGGTTGGTCTTGTGGATTGCACTTCATGTGGCAATATGTATTAGTGTTGAGCCTTGCTTGATGGATTGATTTGAGCCATGGTCATGTTGTGAGAGTGTGCAATGGAAGAGAATCATGGGCATGGATAGAAAAGGAGAGGAGAACAATGAAGGAAAATTGAATACAATGACGACTGGTTAGTCTTTGCATGCAGCCCAACCCGTCAGGAAGGGCATTGGATCAGGCTGAATAATGATGACAGCACTTGTGATGGTGATGGAGACGGAGTGTGGAGCCAGTAGTCCTCACTAGAGACAGAGAAGGCGCAACAATTTGAATGTGCACATACTTGCTAGAAACAATCAAAAACACTGTCGCAAGGCTGAAAACACTATCGTGCAGCAAATGCTGAAAAGGCAGTAGTTGCAGGTCAAAATGTAGATAGAAAAATCATTAAGTGTAGTTGTTTGTTAGAATTTTCCCATTCTATGGGCGGTGCCCAAATTTTTAGTTAGTTGGTTTGTAGTGTGAACACAACTACATTAATAAGTTGTATCACCACTTCTAGAGTTAGTTCTAGAGTTAAATTAACTCTAGTTGATGTAGGGATAGGTTTAACTTAAGACCTATTGTACTTTCATTCTATTAATTCTAGCACTTGCATCTTTTGAGTGTGGAATTGTTGCCCACTCTTGCTCATTGTCTTGTGTTCACTCTCTCTCTCTCTCTCTCTCTTTCCATTTTCAACATTTGGTATCATAGTAGCTTCTACGCACGGATCTCGAACAACCACTATCAACTGGTGTTGCTCAGCCAATGTTCAACCCAAGGAATAGAAGTTGTTGTTTTGGAGGAGGTGTTGTTGCTGCTTTTAGCCTACATGCAGTCTCGTATACAGTCTTGCATGCAATTGTGCACACAAAACCTCTCTTAGCTCTGTTCGTAATATTCTCAGCCCTGCCTGCCATTTCCTCAATCTTTCTTACCATTTTCTCAGCCTTGCTCGCCATTTTTTGCAGATACGAGGAAAAACACAGAAACTCTAATTTTCCAAATTTGGGGGTTTTCAAGAATTTGTGCAATTTCTAATGTGTCTTGCTCGTCACATACCTAATTTCAAAGAAATTTGCATTTTCTTATAGAGTGTGAAAAGAATTTGGGGGTTTTCGGTCAACTTTTCCAATTTAAAAAATTTATTGAGAAAAGTTGGGGCTTTTGCCCGATTCAAGTTTCATGTGTGAATCTCCACTCAAATTGCTAGCATTGCACAATTTCTTTAACATTGGTGCAAGAAGCTTGGGGCTTTTCAGTTTTTTGGCTCTGGCACACATTTTGAGGTGGATTCCAGTCGCTGGTTATTATTGGCACGTGTCTTGAGGCAACATTTTTGTAGAAATTCAGATTGTAAGGTAAAAATTTCTTCAATTTCTTTGAAATTCTAAGAAGAAATATGGGGCATTTGCCCTCTCTGATCCCAAGGCAAGAAATTAGTGATACAACAACATTTAACTACTACTACAGCTAGATTGAATAGTACATTTGGGGGAAATTCAGAAATTTTGGTGAGAATCGGCATTAAATTATTGGAATTTGTAAATTTGTGGGCACACATTATAAGGCAGGTGTACTACTGTAGTATATAACATTGCATTGCTGTTATTCTTGTGGTCGAGTGTTGATTTGGGAGACATTGTGCACACTTTGGCATTTGTGTGAAAATTTGGCACTTGTTTGACAGTTTTGAAGGATTTTTGGTACTTTGAGGAGTACATACACTATACTTCAGCATTGAAGTATTTGGTTGTAGATTTTTACTCATTCTTGACAACATGGCATGTCAAGGCAATAATGATCAGAGTAGCATCTTTTACCCCCCCTTTTGGAGCCAACGGAACTATGAGATTTGCGGTTTGAATAGCAAAGGAGAAGCTAGTGTTTGGTGCGAGTCTTTGGGTATAATAGGGTGAGACCGGACACGGTGAAGGGGAGACTCATTGTAAGTGTTTTCTTAATTAAGGATTGGTTTTGGGATACTTTGAGCCTTTGCTCTCTTGCATGTATGTTGTTTCATCTCTCGTTGGTTTCTCCTCTATGTAATCTCTATCATCATCTCTACTCTTATATGTCTTGCCCAGATGTGGGAGGAAAATATAGATAGCCAAAAAATGGTTGAAATTGGCCAACCTGCTGTTGGAGGTTAAAAAGAATGCAGTTGGCCAGTCATAAATTGGCCAACCAGCCTGCCTAAAATGCGAAAATGCTAACACCAGCTGGTGATCAGGCTGCCTTGCTCCAATCACTAGTTTATAGGCTGGCTGCCAGCTGAAACAGCTCCAAACTGCCCACTGCAGAGTGTGAACACACTTTGACACTCACTGAAAAAGAAATGCAGACGAACTAGATGCTCCAATTGCTAATATACAGGCTAGCTGCCCATTGAAATAGCTTGAAACTGCCCATTGCACAATGTGAACACACCTGATACACTGAAAAGAAATACAGACCATTTGGATGCTCCGGAATAGTTAGAGCTCTAATGTCTCCATTTGACTCTAATAGAGCTCACAACTAGGAGATGATTGATCGACAAAATGGCAAGGTACAGGCTTGTCAACAATAATGTCTTGATAGTGCTTTGGCCTTTGCTTGCTCTCTTGGTCCTCTTGGTGTCATTTAACTTGTTATGAACTCAACCACCTTTGCTTAAACTTGCTTAGCTTGTAATGTTGTCCTAGCATCTCACCACCTTTGAACTGATCTTGCCCTCTGTGGGAGCTTTCGCTCAACTGCCAAGACTGACGGACCCCTTATTGTTTCAAGCGTTCCAAGCCGAGCACTAATGGCTACCTCTCACATAGCCGACTCGCCATCCATATCTACAGGTGTAGTAAGCTTATCTCCATGCCAATCGAGTTACCTCCTCTTCCGTGCACTCCGGTAGCTCCACGATCCAAGTGTAAGCTTCAAGCAAGCTCCATCCTCAAGCTCCACGCTCCAAGCTCTATTGCCGTGAGCAAGAGAAGAGAAGAGAAGAGAAGAGAAGAGGAGAAGATGGAAAGCTTCTCCTCCCTGGTCCCTCACCCTCACACACTTACTCCCTCACACTCTCACACTCCCTCTCTCAAACACAAGCTCAAGCAAGCAAAAAGGAGAAGAAGAAGAATAAGAAGAAGAGGAGAGCCATCTTTGGCCACACATAAGAATCAGCTTCTCATTCACTTTTCAACTTTATATAAAAAACCCTAAATCCCTTTTGGGCGGTCATCCCCTTATCTCCTTTTTTACATGGCCGGTGGTGGTCTAGGTCATTTTTCCCATTGTCATTATATCTTCCTAGCTTCCTTCCTACCGCCCATTTACCTTTACAAATTGCACGAGTGGGAGCCCAACGCTCTTAAAATTAAACCATGATGCGCTTGCGCTCTTTTACAAAAGTATTGACTTGCGTTTTTTCTTATGCACATTTTTTCTTTATTTAGGACTTTTCTGCATTTCTTGTGCTTTCATATTTTTCTTGGCGCGTCTTCATTTTCCGTTCCACTTTTACCTTGGCCTTTGTCTTCTGCTTTAGATTTTTCAAATCTTTCACATTGTTCGTCTGATGGTTAACATTATCCCCCTCCTAGACGAGTGCCAGTCCCATGGCACTCACCGTCGTAGGTAGCAGGCTTTGGCATGCATTGAAGACGAGGGTGGAAGGGATATTTGTGGTTGCCGTGAAGGAGTGTTGGTGGTGGTGTGGAGGAAGGTCGTTGGGGGCACGTTGGTGGCCTAGGTGGCTGGTGGTAGGGGAGTTGGAGTTGGTAGTAGGGCTGTTTTTTCTTGGGGATTGCATTGATGGCCAACACAAGTGTTGGTTTGTTGGGGATTGTGCACATGACGATTCTTGGCGGGCTTGTAGGATGATAAAGGATAAGAATTAAGAGTTGAGTGTCGATGAAGAGCAAATGACACTTTCGTTGGAGTCTTCAATACTTGCAACTGAAAACCTCTCTCATATGTGGTCTCTCCCTAAGGGTAGTGTTAGTCTTCTTTATCGTGCACAATACGTAGTTCAATTAGTTTGGGAGATAGGTCGAACTCTAAGTTAGCTGAGAGTATTGTTTTGCACTTGAGGACCCAAACTATGTATATATTTCGGTGCAGATATTATGTGAGTGCTCGTGCATACTTAGATATTACGTAGTTAGAAGACCGCGGGCTAGTTTCTCGTGCATACTTAGATATTACCCATGTTGAAAAGAAGTACACGTGAAGGTGTATGAGACATCCTTTGCATTGTGACTGTAGGAGGTAGCACAATTGAACACATGGACAACGCACTCTCGGTAGCTGGTAGCTATTGGACCTGTGTGATGAGGACGGTGTACTTTTCATGGCCATTCGTGCGGTGCTTACCAGGATTGATTGCAATAGTATTAAGGCAGAGTGCAAGAGGGAATCGTGCGAATGGATTAGAGTGACAGGTCTAACGATAGGCGAGACAAGCTCCCTAGGTATGTCCTGCCCTTGATGTGTCCTGAACAATTGTGGGTGATGCGAAAGGGCGAGGGGACTAGGGACGGAGCCAGTCGACCAAGGTCATTGGACGTACCTAATTTGAGGACCCCTAGGTGCTGTGCTGTGATCATGGGCGATTCTTTTCTTTTTGTCTTTTTTTTTTTTTTTTTTTTTTTTTTTTTGACTTGCCTGAGTACAACCATTGCAATATATTGAGGCTATCAGCCTTTCAATGGGTTGGGAAATGTCGAGTTTCGAAGGCTCAAGAAATGGATATTACAGCGATGATGTTTCCTAGCCTCGTTGTTAGAGAAGCAGTTGTTGAGATGGGGAGAGATACTTGAGATTTTGCAATCCTCTTTGAAACATGTGATGTTGGTACAATTGAGGTAACAACTGTTGTGAGTGCCCGGTGTAGAGTGTAACCTAGAAAGAGAAAGTGGTTAAGATCATGCTTTGGGCCATGCGATGTGGGCGATCGGTATGTTGAAAAACACGGATCTAGAGTATGGCAGCTATGGAGGTTGGAACTCAAAGTACAAACTCATGAAGACATAGACTAGACAAGACCAATTGTCACAGAAGTGAATTAGGTTCCAAGATTGAGACTTGGACTCATAAAGACATTCTTGTGTGTAAGGACAATGACACTGGCACTTGATTGAAAGGACAATAGCGTTACTTGAAAAGTGAACCAAGTACATATCTTTATAGCTTTTCAACTTCTCCACTCTCCTCACTGTGCTTATGGGATACAGTACCTCATCCTGCAGCATACATCATTTGTCTATTTCTCAACACCCCCCCTCAAATGATGAATCTCTACCCTTGCTGGCTTTTGGTCCCCCTGCATACAAAGATAGACCAGGAGACTAGCTCTATGGCAGCCTAGTCAAGTTAAGGCTTGAAATTGTACATTTTTGGTAGGGTTTTTCCAAAGTGAAATCCAAAAAGATCCACTATGGGAAAAACATACAATAAAAATTCTTCAAAACAATCTGTCAGAGTTGTTGATGGTAGCGGAAGGATCTTCTTCTTCTTTTTCTTCATTAGCATCTTCTTCTTCTTTTTCTTCATTCATAAACTGGTTTTGGTGATGATCACTTTGCACTTGTTGGGCTCTTTTCTTGTGGAAACATTCACTGGCTACATGGCCAATCTTACCACAATAATGGCATGTCATCCGACTTCTATTGTCGGCGTTGAATCCTCGACCTCTTCCTTTGGGTCCAGTATCTCCTCTAGTGTATAAGAGGTTTTTCCTTGAGCTGGTCTCTTTTACATATTTGCTTTTAAATTTGCTTTCTTCAAGCAGTGAGTGCTCAATATCTTTGAGTGAGAGACTCGGAACATTACTTAGAGTGGACACAAGGTTCTCATATGGATCCTTGTTTACCCTTGCAAGCAGTACGGCTATTGCTTCATCTTCATCAATATTCTTTTTAAGAGTTGCAAGCTGGGTTTTTAAACTCTTAAACTTATTAATGTGTATGGACATGGAAGCACTATCCTTTATATCCAGCTTATAAAATTGCATGAGTAAATTTACCTTTGAATTCTTTGTTTGAGTACCAAAGATCTTGTCAAGCTCTTCCCAAGCCTTTGTAGCATCTCTGATGCCAGAGATATGATGCAAGACATCATCAGATAGTCCCCATGCAATGATGCCTAGAGCTTTGTTGTTCATCTTCTTCCATTCTTTGGTTCTTGGTGGAGCTACTGCAAGTATCCCGATTTTTGCATCTTCCTCCTTGTCATTTGTATCTTTTTCCTCATCTTCAAATAGGTCCCACAAATCCTTCCACATGAGGTGGTACATGGTCTTCTCCTTCCAAGCATGGAAGCCTTCTCCATTGAACTTTGCTATTTGCTCAAGCTCTGCCATGTTGAGCAGCTTCAATTAACTGAGAAAAGACCAGCAAGGGGGATTTGTGAAGTGTCACAAGGAGGTTAGTGTCAACTGACACTAGTTGAGTATCAATTGATACTATTCTTGAGCTTAGTATTGAATGTCGGTGCTTGATCTTCTTCTTGCTTGTTGATTTGAAGTGTTAATCTTGCTGGGAACTGAGTTCAGACTCAGATAAGAGTGGCAGTGTGTGCCCTAAGTTGAGGGGAATGAGAAATTGAAAAAAAATGAGCTTGAACCTTGATGGCTATGGCTTCTTGGATTAGGGTTTTGACCCAGACTTGGTTTTTTCCAGATATCTAGAGCTAGAGTTGATCATTTTAAAAAGTTTTTTTATGAAAATGTAGCTTACTCCATGCTTTACAAGAGCCCCATGAAAAACATCAGGATCGGGTACAGCAGTATGCGTGCAGATCAGCGAATCGTAAACAGGCGCAGTTATGGCAGCGACGTTGAATTTCAGCAATGCCAGGCTTGTGAGTGCCCAATGCCAAGCTTAGATGTGATAGGAAGAAGCTCCTTGAGTAGAAGAACAATCCTCCAGAACAAAGCACACTGAAATATTACCTGGTTTGAGAGATATGAGAGCTCAAAGTGAGGTATGTCCTGCAGGCCACAAACTGGGGCTATGGCAGCAACTGACAATAGTGACAATGCTGAGGTCCAGATAGCCAAATCTCATGGATTGATGTGATACAGGGAAGCTTTGTGAGGTGGGGAACACCTCTCTAGAAGGAAGCTCAGAGAGATTTGGTATGTGGAGGGAGATACACAAGCTTCAAGATGACAGGGTGCTGTTGGTTATGGTTGACATGGAAGCTCAAGTGAAGGTAGAGTTCAGAGATAAAGTCATGGACTAGAACTGAGCTGACTAGAGTTGAAGAGGGATTGAGAGAGAGTAGAGGAGAGCTAAACCATGCTCAACTGAGCTCTGATACCATGTTGGAAAACACGGATCTAGAGCATGGCAGCTATGGAGGTTGGAACTCAAAGTACAAACTCATGAAGACATAGACTAGACAAGACCAATTGTCACACAAGTGAATTGGGTTCCAAGATTGCGACTTGGACTCATAAAGACATTCTTGTGTGTAAGGACAATGATACTGACACTTGATTGAAAGGACAATAACATTACTTGAAAAGTGAACCAAGTACATGTCTTTATAGCTTTCCAACTTCTCCACTCTCCTCACTGTGCTTATGGTCTCCTCGTTGTGTTTATGGTATACAACACCTCATCCTGCAGCATACATCATTTGTCTATTTCTCAACACGGTAAGGGTGATTTTCGCTTTCGGCAATGTGGCTTTGTTGCGGCTCTTTGTGAGGTTGGTGGTCTTGCGGTGACTTGGGCATTGAACACTTTCGTACGAAGATCTGTATCGTCCTGCATTCACTTGTCACTTCGTGAGAGTATATGCAAGTCGCATACATCAAGTACAACGAACAGATGCAATCACGACAAGATATTACTTTATCAAAATCCTATGATGTTGACTGCGATGCATATTCCGGTGCTTGTTAAAGATGTGGCATATATTAGCGGTAGGTAAGGAAAGTGTATACAGTTGGGGAGCTTGCCCCTTTAACCATTTAAAGACAAAAAGTTATGGCAGGATGGCGTTTGTTAAGTAGCTTATACATCATAGGGGCTACTCTATTTGTACGAGGCGGGGTGAGTCTAGGTGGTCAGGCGATTGGGGCTGTGCCGATGAGGGGCTCCTGTGAGGCTGAGTGGGGAAGATGTCGGTCGGGACCTGAATGATATAGTCCCTGGCCGCAATTGTTTCCAGAATGCTTTTGAACAATGCATCAAATTTCTGCTTGTCTCGAGCTGTCTTCTTCTTTGAGCACTTGGTGCCAGAGCGTCTGGTGGGGGCCTACACGGCTGGTGTTGCTACGCCCCGTGTGCTCCCTTGAGCCCTCGTCCTCTTAGTTTGGGGAGTTTTTGGCTTGCGTCCTGGGCGGTGTCGTTTGGGGCCTCTTTTCGGTGCGTACCTCTTTAGAGTAGGCATGTAGAGTTTTGGTGGGGGTGCTAGTGTCTCTGATAGCGGAGAGCTTCCTTGCAAGCCAGGTGCACTATGTGGTCCATGACTGCTACCGTAGGGGGACCTGCAAAATGCGAACCAAGGGTTAGGCCTTGAGGCAGGATAAAACTATTCGCATGGAAGGGATTATACAGTGGGTTATCAAGCGCATATGACGAGGAGGGGTGAGGTGAGGCATGCAATATTTGTTGTAAAGGGACAGTCCCCGTGATGATGTTCATTTTGCCTCCATTCATTAGCAGATCTTGGCTTATGCTAAGCTGTGGGACTGGTTGTCATGGAGTGGAGCAAGGCTCATCCCCGGAAGGATAGACCAGAAAGAGAAAAGGTGTATAGAAAGGGACGGTGCCCTGTCTATATCATCAGAGATGTTGGTCAGGGCTTTCTATGGCGGTAATGAGGGTTGCATGCTCTCCTCTTGGAGGCGGGAATGGTCACCCGACTTCTAAATGTGTGGTGAGAGGAGGACCTGAGGAGCTCAGTCTATCAAACCCAACTCTTCTCCATGCGCTTGACTATCATTGCTTGTGTGTGTTGATATTATCTATATAGGGTCTAAAATTCATTGTTCATTTATGTGCATATTTACGAATCCATGTCACTTCATGAGGATAAAAACCAATTGTAGAACTCCGGATTGTACTGGAGTATAGTACACGCATCCAGTACTCGTGGCAACTTACTCAATAACGATAGATATTTTGCAACATCGAGTAGCATGGCACATTGTGTGAGTCTACTGGCAACATGTAACTCCTCCTTAGTGAGAATCTTATCAGCCAGAGAGTTCTCTTGGCTAGTTCTAGCTAAGCTTGTACTCCGAATGGTAGTTAGCACTTGAAAGGAAGTTGGTGCCACATAGGTTGGGTCTCTTTTAGACTGCCATTTAGCCAATCGCTCCTCTGAGACTGTCATAATTTGGGCTCTTAGTTTGGCCATTGCAATGCGGTTTTCAAATCAACGTTTTTCAAATTGACTTCGATCCTTTGATTGTCGCTTTAGTTTCTCTATCTCTAAGAGATTTGGTTGGCAGAGCACATCATTGAATGTTACGGTTAAGCGTAGTTCGTCGGCTTCCTTGTCAGAGGTGAGTCGCATGTATTCATGTAGCAGCTTGTCATAGTGTTCGCCAAGATATTCTTGCTCTTTCCAAGATTGGGGAAATGGCAAGTATTCTTCAGGCTGCTCCCTAGGGAATACGCCCATATCTACAAGGACGTAGATACGTGCAAATACTCTGAGTTTAGCATCCAACTCAGTTAAGCATTTTGCAATACTTGTATGTTCATCGAGGGCTTGCTCGGTTGCTATCTCATGCAAAGTTCTAGGAGTTTCCCTAGGCTTTAGCATGGCCGGGGGCTTAGGTCTAGATGAGCAAGATTGGTCAACGCTAGGATTGCCTATGCTCTCGGGGTTTCCATGTTTCTCTTGAGGCTTTGTTATTGCATCATGGTTCTCCTTGGATGTGACTGGTATAAATTTGTCACCCTGTTGTGCCAGTGTTGTATCCACTCTTGATTGGTCAATGCGAGTTCTGTTGTTGGTGGATTGAGTGTTGCAAGTAACCGTTGATGGTAACGACTGCTTTGATTTTTCAGCACGCACGAATGTGAATGAGGTTTCACCGCTATTAAAAGAGACACCAATGGGTTCATTGGTGGATGGACTCGATGCTTTATTCCTCAGCTCTTCGGCACTCTTGGTCTTAATCTTCTTGGGGTCTACAATCACTTGCAACTGCCGCCGTTGTTTTCGTTCTTTTTTCTTCTTTTTCTTAAGCAATCGAGGTGTATCCCTTGAAGACTCGGGACCTTGAACTAGGTCAGTCGTCGATGTGCTTGGCTAGGCCTTAGCATTCTCTTTCTCTAGTGTGTCCTCATGGGACATAGCCACGGCCTGCTGAATAGCCTTGCTAGGTTCTGAGGGTACAACCCCCTCTCTTTTTGGAGAGTCTAGCTCTTCAACCAATTCCCTTTTGTTTAACTCTTCCAGCCTAGGCTTTAGGTGCTTTGGAAGTGTTGGAGTTGTCAAGGAAGTTGATTGCGACACAGATGAACTACTAAGGACACGTTTTGCAAGGGGCATTGTTACGGCCAAGGGCTGTGACTGATGTGATCCCTGATTGGAAGTAGTAGTAGCTAGTTCAGTGGACTGGCTACTATTGGTGAATTGCGGTGTCAAGTCCTTAGGCCGATTGAAAGTGGTCGTGTCTTTTGTTGCCCTTTGAGTATTCACTTGTGCAGATCGAGCCTTAACTGATCTAGTTACAATAGATTGCATAGGCATATCCTTGGGCCGAGAGCTACGGGTGGTGCCATGTCCCACCTCTTGGACATCTGGAAGCTTAGATGGAGATAGAGGTTGGGATTGGGCAGCTGCACTTGACGGCTGCTTTTGTGCTTCCTGTGTCCGTTTAGGGAAGGAGTGTGTAGGAGATCTGGGACTCTTAGGTGGACTCGGTACTGGCTGGAAGATTTTCTCGCGGCTGATAGACGATTGTGCCATTTGCTTTGTTGAGCAATCAGCCTTCTTATGAGTAGCGTTGTGCCTGTGGTGCTCATGATCCTCTTGGGAAGTCAAAAGCTCCTTGAGCACTAGTGATCTTTGTGCACGCTTAATGATTACATTTGACATCTGCTTATTAAGCATGCTAGGCTCTTCCTTTCAATACTTATGTTTGGTTTCTTGCCCTGAGATCTAAATTTTCTCTTAGATTTCCTCATGTGCTTCTTTGCTTTTGATGCAATCTGAGCTTTAACTGATAGCGGTAGTTTAGCAAGGGACTTTGGTATCCAAATCCATCGGTTACCTGTGTAATACCCTTGGGCACGTAGCGACGCTTTGGATATCCATCGCGCTGTTGTGTTGGCTCTCCATTTATACCTTCGTCTATAAGGCTTGGGCTTCTTTTGTGGTTTTCTACGATATTTGTAAGTTCAAAGCCTATCCTTGGCATTGTCTCCTGATCTTCTTGTTTCACGCATAGCCTCGCTCACTGGTTCTCTCTGTTCAACCTGTGCTTGTATCAACTCTTTCAACAGGTCCTTGCTCTCATTACTAGGCTTGCTTGTTATGTCAGCACCTTCTTTGCCTTTTTCTCGAGGTTCGATGAGGTCACCTTGCTAAAGGTTGTGATTATCCTCACACCCAATAGTGTCAAGTATATCCTCTGTGCTACATAATCGGCCTCACACTTGGTCGTCCTTTTGAAGGGTCTTCTTAGGAGGGCTTTCTTTCCGTAATTAGCACTATTTGGAGGAACATGAAATAGGATAGACAAGCTCTCAATTTCAATTGTCGCGAGGATTTTGCACTTCTCTATAAGTGCTCGTGGATGTGTTCTGTAAGGACTAAGAGTTACATTAGTTGGTGTGAGCTCTGGTTGGCCTAGTAGAGTCCATACTTCATAGGTTAAGATATTAAAATTTGCTCCTTCATCAATTAGAGCATCGATAGTGTGCTCTCTTTTTGTAGTGAGTTTGACCCTAAGATAAGCAGGTGGTACTATGTCTTCGTTTTCTGGATCTTGGCTTGTAAATTAAGCCGTTTGACAAATGCCCTTGAGTCCCCAACTGCACGACCAGATGTGGATTCTCCATTGATGTCTTGGATCGTGTGTGCAGTGCTAGCTATTCAAGGTGCATCTATCGTCAAGACTGTCATATCTAGTCATTTCCACAGTTGTAACTTGATGTTGTCGATTTCCGCTTTGACTAGATGTAGTCCGAATGGAATACATACGTATTTTTGCGGTGTGGCCTTTTTGCCCTTGTTGGCTAGACTGGCCCATTGAGGTTCTAGGGTCTCTGTTTGTCTTTGTTCGAGTATGGGCTTTTGGTTGCTCCTTTACAAGTGAGAATCCATGCTTGCGCAGGGCCATTACTACATTAGGATCTAATTTGGAGGACCTGTCACGGTGCGCGTTTTCTCTCCAACCTACTTGGGGGAGGTGCGGAGGGGGCAGAGCCCCCCCTCTGTGGGGGCCCGGGAGGGGCAGTTCTTGTTAGCAGTCATGTTTGTCATGCCTTGTCATCTCTTGCTTGTGAGCCTCAGTCTGAGTCAGACGAGGACATTAGGAGCTTTGACATGTCTGTCATGTGTTATGATGGGAGAGGCTAGTCACTCTCGACTGGCTGTCTTAGGTTGTGTATTTCTTTTTGGCCTCTTTTAGTGGGCAGCCACTGGCTGCCCGGCCACTTTTTGGTCATTGTTGTGGGGCGCCCATTTTAGGGCACTTTTAGGGTTTGCGCCCATTTTAGGGTTTGCGCCCATTTTAGGGTTAGGGTTAGGGTTTGTCCGTTGCCTATTTATTGTCAGCTCCCCTCCCCACTTTATCACTTGTCTTCTTGCAGATTCCGACACTCCTTCTCCCCCGTGGTGGTGCTACCATCATCATCAGCTTGATCTGGTGCCCTCACTAACGCTGTGGGCTGCGTGCAGGGACTGATCAGTCCATTTCAGTGTATTCAGCATTCATTTCAGTCAGTGCAGATTTCTCTTCATTATTTTCTGCTCTCTCTCTCTCTCTCCCTCCGTGTTCGTATTTTCTCTTCCGCAGCGCACTCTCACATGGTATCATCGCCAAATTGAGAGCACGGAGGTCTTCATCGACTGGAGAGAGACCACACCTATCATTTGTTGCTGCCCCCCTTCTCTCCAACAGCCAGGCGGCCCCTCCAAGTGGTCTGAATATTTGCGTTTGCTGCATAGGTGGTCTGAATATTTGCGTTTGCTGTATCAGCCCTTTCCAGAGGCTGCCACGTCATCAACTAGCTCCTGCTCCTTGCGTTTTCAGCTGGGTGGCCTTCTCTTCAGCTGGGCGGCCTTCACTTCAGCTGGGCGACTCCACTACAGGCTGCGTTTTGCATCCAAGGTGGTCGTTTTCCCTCCTGGCGGCTCATCTCCAGCTGGCGCTTCTTTTCTGGGCTGCGTTTTGGTGCCTGGCAACTTTCCCTCCGGATTTTGTGCCCTACACAGCTGCGTTTTCACCTTCTGGTGCTTGACGACCTGATTTCCTGGAGTTTGGTGGTTCTTCTGGTGGTTGGTGACCCTTCTGGTGGTCATTCTTCGGCATCGGCACAGTTTTCTTTGGTGTTTGGTATTTTGCAGATTGGAAGATGTCTTATCATCAGTCTACAGGTTTTGATGATTCAGATGACGAGCTTTTGTCTCAACACTCATCTGAACGGAGGCGTGATTTCTATCGCGATGATCGTCCTACGGAGTCTATTCCTCGTTCCCGTCCGCCTTCTATTCATGTATCTCGGCGTTCCCCTTTCAGTGGGCCGACGATGCAGCCTTTGATACCCCCTGTACAGGTACCCGTACTTCCTCAGCTGCCTAGAGAGGACCGGTTGGATGGCTCCAACTTTTCTCTATGGTTCTGCAAGGTGGAGTGTATCTTGGACTCCTTCGATCTTTGGGAGCTTGTTTCTGTTCCTATTTCCCGGCCTATGGTGGATCCCGCAGATGGGACATCTATGGATCGCGCAGCCTTATGGGATCGGCTCAATTCTAGAGCCCGATCTTTCCTCTTTCTGAGTTTGCAGGATTCTGTCCTTGTTCATGTTCACAGGTTGAAGACTGCAGTGGACGTGTGGCAGAAGCTAGTGCCTCTCTATCAGCAGAAGACGTTTGCCCACCGGATATCTCTTGAAAAGAAGTTGCGGATGCTCGCTATTGATGATAGTCCTTCCATGAAGGACCACATCAACAGATTACAGGATATGAGGGATGAGCTTGCATCCCTCGGTCGGACGATATCTTGTGAAGACATGGCTATGATTCTTTTGACTCAGCTGCCATCGCCTCGGTTTGATGTTTTCTACACCAGCCTTCTTACATCGAGGACCCGTGAGAAGCTTCTATGGGAGGAGCTATCCCCGCTTGTCTTGGAGCATGACGAGCGACTCAGAGAGGTCAGTGCTAGTGGATCCGACTCCACTAGAGCCTTTGTTGCAGGTTCGGGAGGACAGAAGAAGAAGACGAAGTCAAAGGCTAAGCAGAAGGACAGTTCTTCAGGCTCTGACTCAGATTCAGAGAGACCGAAGTGTCCACATTGTGGGAAAGGGACTCATCCCGAGGAGAAATGCTGGAAGAAGTACCCTCACCTTCGTCTGGGAGCGAAGGGTGGATCTACATCGGAGCCTTCTACCTCTACACCAGCTCTTACCCATGAGTCAGTGTTCCTTCATATCCATGCTTTGGAGGAGGATCCTTCTTCCGTGGCTGCAGTGTCTTCTGCGCAGCCTTGGTTAGTGGACAGTGGTGCTTCGAGTCATATGACTCCCCGAGGTGATTTGTTACAGGATCTCCGTCCATCAGAGGGTTCAGTCACTGTTGGTGACCTTTTATCGGTGCCTATTAGTGGTGTTGGCACATTGCCTTTGTTTACGGACCGACCTTTGAGCTCCTTTTCACAGGCCCTATATGTTCTGGATTTGGGCCTTCCCCTCCTCTCAGTTTATGGCCTTACGTGGCTTGCCACACGAGTGATCTTCACCGAGCATGCCGTTGTTATTGAGGATTCTTTTACAGGAGTTGTCTTATTTACAGGTTGGCAGGAGAGCGGGCTTTACAGGCTCCATTCCCCTTCTTTGATGCAGGGTCCTCCGAGGCAGTCTATTGCTACACCGTTCTTGCTCGTGCACCTTCTATTCCACAGGTTCCTTCCCATCCCCCACCTTCTCCTCCGGTGGTTCCCTCGTACCCCCCATCCCTTTCAGAGGGGAAATTTCTCGGTGATGCGGCTGTGGATTCCCTGGCCCCTAGTGTTTTAGAGGGGGATTCCCAGGATCGTGAGGAGCTCCTTCAGCGGCAGTCTACACCGACGGACTTCATCGACATTGGCATTCCTCTTGCCACCCCAGGATCTATTTCCTCTTCGGCCTTCAGCCACATCCAGGATCTGAGAGGGGGTGTTAGCAGTCATGTTTGTCATGCCTTGTCATCTCCTGCCTGTGAGCCTCAGTCTGAGTCGGACGAGGACATTAGGAGCTCTGACATGTCTGTCATGTGTTATGATGGGGGAGGCTAGTCACTCTCGACTGGCTGTCTTAGGTTGTGTATTTCTTTTTGGCCTCTTTTAGTGGGCAGCCACTGGCTACTTGGCCACTTTTTGGTCATTGTTGTGGGGCGCCCATTTTAGGGCACTTTTAGGGTTTGCGCCCATTTTAGGGTTTGCGCCCATTTTAGGGTTAGGGTTAGGGTTTGTCCGTTGCCTATTTATTGGCAGCCCCCCTCCCCACTTTATCACTTGTCTTCTTGCAGATTCCGACGCTCCTTCTCCCCCGTGGTGGTGCTGCCATCATCATCAGCCTGATCTGGTGCCCTCATTGACCCTGTGGGCTGCGTGCAGGGACTGATCAGTCCATTTCAGTGTATTCAGCATTCATTTCAGTCAGTGCAGATTTCTCTTCCTTATTTTCTGCTTTCTCTCTCTCTCTCCCTCCGTGTTCGTATTTCCTCTTCCGCAGTGCACTCTCACAGTTCCCTCCGGCCTGCAAGGCCGTTACGGTAAACATCATGTGCAATTTGAAGGACCGTTCGTAGCCAAATTTTGAACTACTTGCTCTAAATTTCAGCCCAGTGATTGATCTATGATATGGTTTCGGCTCTATATGGTCTCTTGGTCAGTTTCAGAGTCTATAGGTTAAAATTTGAAAAAATCCAAATTCGGCTCAATAGGTCCGAATTGCAGGGGCCGAATGTCCGATTTGACCCATCCGAGGACGGAGGGCCGAATGAGAAATGACCGAATGTAACTGGTCCGAATGTCAAATTCGGCCAGTCCGAGGGCTGAGTGGGTGGAGGGTTGAGTCAAGTGGGCCGAGGGCCGAGTGGTGAATTCGGCTGTGCCGAATATCAACTTGTCCGAGTAGGGTTGGGCCTAGTTGGTAGGGTTGAGCACTGAATTTCAATGTTGGTTCGAATGCTTCACTCGGACGGGCCGAGTGAAAGGCGTTTGAGTGTATTGGACCAAAGGGCCAAGTGGTCCGAGGGCCGAGTGGTCCGAGGGCCGAGTGGTCCGAGGGCCGATTCTAGGACTCGGTCTAGAATTGCCGTCACTTGGACGGGCCAAGTGCGACGCGATTTTTACCGGACTTCAAAGAATTCTTTGCGCCGAGCGATTGAGGGCTTCCTACTTGTTGAGCACCTTTAGATTCAAGCTACTCATATAGGGGAAGGTGTGGAATTACCTGGGCTGGGTAAATAGCTCCTAGATGACCAGATCGAAGCAGGTCCATGCGATGAGGCTCTCACCCTCTCTCCTGCTCTCTTGAAATCCTGCAATGCAAAATGTGGCCTTTCTTGCTACTCCTGGCTCCTTATCACCCTGCCCAGGCCTGCACTCACCTTAGTCTTGCTCCCTTCACCAACATTTAACCCAAATTTTCATTTTTTGTCATTCTTTTCCTTGTTTCAGCCTGTTATACAGTAACAGAAAACCCTACTGTTTGCTTCAATATTTTGCTCGTATCCTTTCTAAATGCAAGAAAAAATCATAAGGGAAACACCTACACTACTCCATCATGCTTTTCGAAGTCCAAAAACCAAAAATCTACTTGCTAAGGAGATCGAATACCTCTTCAAACTCCCTCGCTTCCTACCTATCTATCTTAAGCACCGGTTCATGGAAAACTCTACTTCGATGCTCGATTTGAAGCGCACAAGTGCTCAAGGCTTATATCCGTTGGTCCCGGCAATGGAACAAAAATGTAGGGTATTTCGCTCAACCGCCAAGACCCACAGACCGTTTATTGTTTCAAGCGTTCCAAGTCGAGCACTAATGGCTACCTTTCACATAGCCGACGCGCCATCCATATCTACGGGTGTAGTGAGCTTACCTCCATGCCGATCGAGTTACCTCCTCTCCTGTGCACTCCGGTAGCTTCACGATCCAAGTGCAAGCTTCAAGCAAGCTCCATCCTCAAGCTCCATGCTCCAAGCTCCATCGCCGTGAGCAAGAGAAGAGAAAAGAGAAGAGAAGAGAAGAATAGAGGAGAAGATGGAGAGCTTTTTTTCCCCGGTCCCTCACCCTCACACTCTCACACTCCCTCTCTCAAACACAAGCTCAAGCAAGCAAGAAGAAGAACAAGAAGAAGAAGAGAGCCACCTTTGGCTACACATAAGAATCAGTTTCTTATTCACTTTTCAACTTTATATACAAAACTCTAAATTCCTTTTGGGCGGTCATTCCCTTATTCCTTTTTTTATATGGCCGGCGGTGGCCTAGGCCTTTTTTCCCATTGTCTTTCTATCTTCCTAGCTTCCTTCCTACCGCCCATCTACCTTTACAAATTGCACGGGTGAAAGCCCGGGTGAGAGCCCGACGCTCTTAAAATTAAACCATGATACGCTTGCGCTCTTTTACAAAAGTATTGACTTGTGCTTTTTCTTGTGTGCTTTTTTCCTTTATTTAGGATCTTTTTGCATTTCTTATGCTTCCATATTTTTCTTGGCGCGTCTTCGTTTTCCGTTTCACTTTTACCTTGGCCTTTGTCTTTTGCTTTAGATTTTCCACCTTGTTCGTCTGACGGTTAACACTCTCTCCTTCGGATCACACAATGCCTCTAAATAAGTTGCTTAGGTGTATAGATGTTGAGGAATCCAATGCATGAATCCATGATATCTAGCCTCACCCATAAAGCTCTACTTGCAATAGTAGTCTCGTGATACTGTCAAAGTGCAGCAATGTGGAAGCATAGGACAAAGATTGAGAGAGAGTGAACACAGAGAGAAGAGAGAGAGAGAGGAGAGACAGTGAAACACAGAAAATCTGCAGTGTAGTATACTGTATAGGAGTGCAGAAATATACACGGGTGCAGAGAAAATATCTGTGTGTGTCTTCGCCTTGAGGACTTGGATTTCCGTTAGTCGGTGTGCTGTTAGTCACAACAGGCTGTCTTTGTCAGATCTCAAGATCCAAGATGTGTCCAAGCGCTGCTGGACCAGTCTGCTATAAATAGCAGAAAATATCATGAAAAAATAGGCAGAAACAGTGCAGCCGACTGCACGGAAAAATTGGCCGATTGCAGCTGTGCCACGTGGCACCTGTTTGTGTTGCTGATGTGGCACTCTGGCCGTACTGCTCTGCACACTGCTGTCCAGGAAATGACTCTCTAACAGATACCACACATAGGACAATAGACCCGAGCCAATTGAGGTGTGAACTCCTTCACTCTAGCCATGGGTACTGATTGAGTACTCCCAATAGGTGCTAGACGCTCTTGTAAGTAGCTCTCCGACTCTACTGGTCTAAGAGGGGGAGAGCTTATGCTCCTGAAGACGAAGAATGTCAATGTGACTTGCAAGGGTAGGTAAGCAGCACTTGCAAGACATTTAGCCTCTTAGAACCTTGTGCTCTATTTAAGAGGCTAGTGACATTCCAAGATGCGAGGTGTATGCTCATGGGGAAGCTTTGAGACTTGTCCGATAGGCTCTTGCTTGGTATGGTTGAAGACAAAGAGGATGGGGAACTAGGGGCCATCCAATGGTGCTTGGTGATAGGTTCAAAGGGTGAATAGTAAACTGTGAACTTCACTTCCCCATGGTTGTCTATGGGCGTAGAAGGGGGATGATGTCCGCTTCTTAAACCATTGAGTGCACCTCCAAGAGCTTTACTCTCAGGTGAGCATCTGAGACATGATAATATTGAAGAGCTTGGGCTGGCAATCACTTGATCACACCTATGGTAGATGCCATTATGGCATGGTACAGATGAGGATGCCAAAATGAGGAAACTCTACACTAGATTGTTGGTTAATGTCTATCATGAAACACTGCAGGTGATGAGGTGGCAGGTGGTGTCAACTGGAGGTGGCAGTGCAGCAGCGGTGTTGACTGGAGGGTACTGGCAGAGGGTAGTGGTGACAGCACACATCAGGCAGGGGACACAGCTTCTAGTGAGCTTATGATTTGCAATAGTTGGCATGCTTGCTCTCAGCTTATATTAACATTAAGTGGATTTTTGGGTAGCTTATGATTTGCAATGGTTAATATGCTTGCTTTCAGCTTATATTAACATTAAGTGTATTTTTGGATTCACAGTTGAGAGGCTTTACTGGATTAATGAATGTGCATTATTCAGGCTTTACTGGATTAATGAATGTGCATTATTCAGCAGTAGGCCTAGGGGTGAATTGTGAACTGCCTGACAATCATCCAGACCCTTGAGATGGCATGGGCAATAAAGAAAGCCAAAACTCGTCTAGGCAAATACATGGACCCATACTGCTTTCATGAAGGTGAAGCAAAAAAGGTTTAATTGGTGCTCATTCAGGAGGCTATTTTGGCATCTACAATGTTCACTCTACCCCTTGCAGTAGGGGCACCAATAACATCCCACTTATAAATTGAATGCTACATCCTGTCAAAATTATAGTTTCTAAGGGCCTGGATGATGTTTCCTGATGTATTGGTAGTGGCTAACTCACAACAGGAGAAATATATTCATTGTCATGCTTAATGTGACATTCAACTGAAGCTGTTCTGTAGTCTAGTAATAGCTTGCTACATGGATAATCATCGCCTTTATCTAGTATTCTTGGGCTGTGTGGCATCTTCATTTAGGTGCTTCCTAGTTCCACCCTACCAAAAATATATTTAGAAGGGTTATGTGCCATGCTGTCTCTTGTTTACTCAGTGGTGTTGGCTAACACACTGAAGAGTAAAAGCAGGTGGATAACTGCATTAAAGCTGTTCTATCTTTAGCTGTAGACAAGCAAGCTAAGTGTATTTTCTGTCTTTCGTACTGTTTGGCAGTATAATGAGATACGGACTGAAAATGAGGGTTTGATTTGGATTGGAAAGACAAATATGGACAATGACCAAGAGGAATATGAGCCTGATGGAGAAGAAGACGATGGAGATAATGTGGATGAAGAGAGTGAAGGTGAAGATTTTGAGCAAGAAGCTGGATAATACTTGAAGTTTTCATTTTTCATTTTTCAGAGTGAAACAGGATACTAAACTAGTAAAATCCTGAATTGCACCTTAACTACTAAACTACTTCTATCGGCGTAAGTGCCTCCTTTGTTCCTAATATTCAAATCGTGTATCTTAAGAGTGTCACTGAGAGTCAGTTTGTAAACTGAAACTTCAGGCAACCATACATGGACGCTAAACAATATTACTCGTTTGTTTATAATTGAGCTAAGTTCGACATTGGTTCTATCAAAGTGAAGCTTCAAGCAACGGAGTTGCAGAAAACAACGTCTACACTCCTCTGTCTTGTGCTGAGCAACCAAACTGTTGGTGAGCGTGTTGTGGGAAGCATTTAGATTGTCAAATCCACTCCATATGAGTGACAGAAAGTGCTCTTGCCAAATTGGAGCAGAAGCTCTGAGTGTGAGAGGACAAGCTGTTGGCTTGAAGCCCATGGGGAATGAAAGCCGTACTATTTGAGCCCAAAACGTGCCACTTTCTAAGGGTGAGATCAATGCTTCGTTAAGTTAATGTATAAGAGATGAACATGGTGGCGGTATAGTGTCAAAGATGCATCAGAAACAGTCACAAAAGCAAAGAATCTAGGGATTTGCTCGCAGATCATAAAAAACTCAATGTGGCATTTACAAAAAAAGGTTGAAAGGAGGCAAGGGGGGAACGTGTTCTCAAATGATTGGCAATCCAGCAAAGCAATGAGTTTTGTGCATTAGATTAGGCACCAGCAATCCATCATGAAGAGGTCTTTGTCTAAAGGAAGTTTTATCTCGTATACACACAACACACACACATGCTTGTCATATGACCTCCTAATGATCAATGGATGCAAGGTTCCTTGTTATCTACGTTGAGAGGAAGACTAACAAGAACAAGAGTATGGGGTCTCTAGATTTTGTTTCCACCATGGGTAAAGGGGCCGATAGAGTAACATTTAAATGGTAGTTTTTAATCTAGGTGCGTATCACCATGACTTGTTATAGTTACACTCAAATAAAAACATGTAGGACCTTTTGATTTTTTAATGGAGGAGAGCTAGATATAAATGAAGTGTTTACAAAAGAGTGACAATGAGGGGACAATGGAGTGGCATTCAAGGACAAGGTTTTACAAAATCCAAGATACAAAACAATTTATGTGGCTCAATTGTTTGATTGTCATGAAACTCATTTAATATAACAATTTTGTGCCACAGCTTAAGGTTGGTAAATTTGATGCATCTTTTGTGCAACATTTTCTTTAAATTGGTGTGGTGGTGTGTTTTACTTTTGTAGGGTGTCACTTTATTGTCCTTTTTACCCTATGTTTGTTTTAATGATGTTTGAAAGCATATCCTTGCAATATGTTATCCATTGGCATGATATAGTAGGGCTACATCCTTAGTGTTGGAATTATCTTGTTAAAGGGCATCCAAGGAACCTTTGCTCTTGTTTGAAATGAGCTGAAATTTTAGTTGCAAAGGGGGCCATAATACGCATGTCATATTATATCCATGTCCATTGGAAATTAACAAGTATTCTTGGATTGCTTGCAAAATGTGAAAGGCATGATGTCATAAGTTTAAGAATGAATCATATCAATTAAATAGATTAATATTTTTGTATCTTTGGTAAGAAGATGGAACATTATAAGAATTTGGAAGTTAAGGTACTCAAACAAAACAAGCCAAAATGTCAAATTTTATTTTAATGCATAGAGTAAAGCAACAAGATAATAATATAATGACATAAAATAGTTACAAATAGCAAAAGCTTCCATAAATATGAAGAGAGAGCAAAAACCATAGACTTGGATGTCTTTTTAAATTTTTTAAAAGAAAATGTTATGATTGGATCAATCTATCCATTTCACATAGTTTGGTTGGTTATGTGTCTTTTATTGCACGTTGTTACGCGAGCGGTGATCAAGAACAAGTTTCACTCACTATCCGATAACGAGATGTTAAGAAGTGTCGGTTGGGAAAATTGATTTTATCGGATGTACAACATAACTCAAGAAACTTTAAATATTAGACAAACACCACAAGCCACACACGAAATGAAACAACACACAAATATGCCTCTTGTAGCTCAAACAACTAAAAACCCAAATCTGAGTAGGGTATCACTCCAATAAAATTTTTAGAAACACCAACAATTCAAAGACAAAACCGAGTGAATTATATTCTCATACCTTGATAGCCTTGAGCCAATGCTCGGCGCTTCGAAGTCCAAAAGCTAAGACTTTCAAATTGGCATAACAAGAGCTCACTTTAGCATGCGGCCTTTCTCTCATATCTCTCACAAGATACAAGATGAATACATTGGAAAGGCCCATAAGACTCCACTCAACTCCCTTCATATAGTTTTTCTGGTCCATTCATATGTTGTGCTTTTGGCTTTTGCTTTTTCAAAAAGCCTTAGGCTTTTTATGCCTTTAGCTTTCTCATCGTTTAAGCTTTAAAGTTTTTTAAAAAAGAGTCAAAAGCCTTTAAGACTTTATTACATCAAATACTGCCGCCCTGCGTTCCAGTACGCCATCTTATGCCAATGATTAAAAGCATCTCTTAGCCCATGATCAACGTCGAGTCTTCTTGCCTGCCATCAATGTCGTCGTATTGCATGTCTTCATTGGTAACTACCAATCAGGCCGCTATAGCTGTCATCTTTCTTGCAACTTCATCTCCGCGCCATTTGAGCCTTAGTTTGTGCATGCATTCGTTAACGTATTGTTGATGCCATGAGCTCTAACGCGATAAGATTGAGCTGTGCTTCCATGACCAACACGAGCAATGGACCACAGAATATTAGCTCCTGCACTCTTGAACAAGGACTTAACACCCTCATTCTGAATTATCTGATCGAAGCAATCAGGTGAACCTAAATATTTAACCACTCCCCATACGTCTTCACCATAAAACACCTCTCTGTCATCAAAGTCTTAAGGATCTGTGTCATAAATTATCAGCCACCGTCACCCTTCATTTCTGAATGCCGCCATCTCAGAATATGCCATTCTCACATCGAGCAAGCCATGATCAATGACAGCCTTATTATCTCCTTATTTGTTTGGAAGAAATGTCGTCGACTTACCTTGTCATTCCGCGTGTCAAACGTCTCCTTTCTTCATGTCGCTACCTGCCGTTTAATTTATGCATATCCAAGTGCCACCATTACTTCACGTGTTTCTAAAAAAATCGCCCCCTATACATCTTCAACAGTAGCCATCTCCGTCATTCTGGTATCACAGAATAATGCCATCTCATTGCATTCCTAAAATTGTTGGCGATTATTTATATGTTGTTGCACACCATCCTAACAGCCTTTATTCTTTTTCTTGCAGGTTCATATATTCATGGTGTTCTTCATACATTGCTTATTGTTTCCTATCTTCATGTTCAGCTTGTATAGCTTGAAACTTCGCTTTTCGAGCATGTCTCTTCTTGTTTGCGCTTAAGCTCAAAGACCTTCGTTGCATGAATTGAGCTGTTGAGTTCACGCAGCGCTTTCACTCCTCTTTAAAAAGCCTCGACATATTCTACGATCACCTGGCCTTCTTTTCCTCGTTTCCATTACTATCTATAAAAGTGAGCTCCGTTTATTTTTATCCAAGGACACATTCAATTCTTCATCAATGTTGGAATCATTATAATCCAACAAGAAATCTCCTGCTTGTCTTTTAGGCAAAACATATGATGAGACTGATGATGATACGGGCTTCTCGACTTCCATAGGCTGTCCAAGAGAGATTGTATATACACATGTCAAATGACAACTTGACACATTGTAGCCAGCTAATAACAAAAGCTATAAGCTGCAGTATCTTGGACTCTTCGAGCAAAAACTTGATATATGCCGAATATGTGACTAAGCTTGTCATTGATACATCTTCCAACTCTTGTTTCTTTCGTAGCACCCATCTCTTTTGATTAGCTTGTCATTGATACATCTTCCAACTCTTGTTTCTTTCGTAGCACCCATCTCTTTTGATAGTAATCACCAGTTATATTCCTGCTATGCAATCTGATCCTAAAGACAATGCTTAGGAATAGATTTTCGTGCTCATTCACTCATGATTCAAGATCAGATGCAATGTCGAATCCATGATATGCAACCAATCAATCTATGCTCTACACAAAATATGAATGCACTTGAAGAAGTGTGCCTAGCCTATCTAGATGTGCTCGTGCGTCATGCATTATGCAAACATAGTTCCTTGATTATTTAAATCCTTATCCTCACCTCTCAACGCTCAGCAAAAGAAATGCCAATCTCCACTCCACCCACCATAATCTCATCGTTGCTCAAGAAAATAATGATGGTCCTCAAGATGTTAACCAAATAAGAACAACCCATCTCATAATTGGCGACTTCCTTTATGACCCTTTGACTCACCCAACCACCTTACACACTCATCCATAGGTTCTGATAAACATCCCAAATGGTGCGTGCAAGAAATAGTGCGTGCTCATTGACAGGTGCTCTCTCATGTGCGCGTGCATCTAAGATTGATAGGTGTCTCATGCCGTACAAGTGGTCAGCAATGGTACAAAACATGCATAATCCCAACCCATGGCATGGCAGATTTTGAAAAAATCAAGAGACGACCCCTGAGTGCAGTGCATTAAACAAGTGTAACATGAAGTGCTTGTGAATCCATGATCCCCGTGATGTGCAAGAATCTCAGCAAGAAAATATACATTGTTTTATAATGTTCGACAGCTACTAACAAACTCTAGTTTCAACCTATAAAAAATATATTGAACTCGACCAAGGCTATCAAGTTTTCACACTTAACAAAACAAACATAATGACAAAAACAAATCCTACACTAGACAAACACAAGAAATCCAATCACAAAACGACAACAAAAAAATTCACGCAAACAATTAAGCTAACAAAAATCAAACCTATCTACAATTTGACTCGGGGTTTTTAGTTTCCAAAAAAATGCTTGACAATGTGTGTGTTATTTTTACATTAGTCTAGTATGCATGAGATTTGCAGGCTTGGATTTATATTTTATAGTGTTTTTGGATCATAGGCAAGGGGATTGTGTTTTGACATCATGATCATAAGGTGGACCTTAACTTGTCTTACCATTGCTTGCCATGAATTTGCGTCTATACTCAAATTTGGGCTTCATTAGATCTTGACACTAGGCATTCCTTGAGGCTTGATAGGTATCATTTGTAAGTTCCATGATAATTTACAGCTCACAAGCCCTTATGCTTTTGATTGCAATGAACATGGATGATGGAAATGATGCTTGCTTGCTTTTGCTTTCACCGTATAAGATTTTGTAGTGATGGAAATAAATGTACAAATAAATATGCTAAAAGGATGAAATTGGAGAACTTGCATTAGTGGAGGAAAATGATATGGATGAGGGCATACTTGATATGTAGCAAAGTTGACTTAAATATGGCTAGTATTCGATGTGGTGGGTGCGTAAATATAGAACAATAGCCATGGTGGGTCTTGATCAATCATGCAAATCACACCAAATGATGTGGTAGAGTCCAAAAAACTTAGACTAGCATCCTCTATTCAGTTGCTTTTTGCTTAAGCAAGAGATAAGCAAATAGAGTTTTTAGTTATTGCTTTGGAAGCTTAAGAATAGGAAATTGCACTTCAAGCACATGTCTAAAGGAATCCTCTAATAAACATATTTAAGTGAGGCCTTGCTATACAAAAATGACATGGACCCAAAGCTTCATGCCTCTTTTTGAGAACGAGTATCATTATGTGAGGGATTGACATCTCTTGGGTGGACAGGTAGCATAGGCAAGGTAGACACCACAATTGCTAAAAGTGTGCGAAAGGCTATGTTTTAAGCCTTTTGAAGAAGATTTGAGTTTGTCGCCTCTGGCCTTTCAAAAATAAAGTTCTTTAGTGAATGATTGAAAGAAGTCCTCATGGTCTTTGAGATAGATGGAGTATTCAATATTAAGTTTTAATGACTTAATGAGTTTTTTGGATGAATGTAAATACATGCAATGATTTATTTGAGTGATACAAGTCCTCCAAGCTGAAAAATATTAAAAAGTGATATGTTTATACAATAGTGGCATTTTCAACTATTTTGGAAGGATTTTTGCAAACTTTCCCATGTTGCCTTGTTGATCAAGTCTTTTTGCTTTGATTTGGCTATTTGGATGACCCTATTTTGAGTTCATATGCAAAAATTACGGTAAAAACAAGTTGCAGTCAGGCACAAAAAAAAAGAACACATGAAAATCAAACAACAAGAGTTCAGATGGCAAAAAGTTTAAAATGCAACAGTGAAAAGCAGGCCTGAACTGTTGTAAATGGTTATAAATAGAGATATGAGCCGTTGTAACACGTCTAAGCAAATAAACAAGTGATTTTTTGCCTAAAAGGCCTACCTTAGAGTCTAAAAAATGGGAGGTCCAATTGAAGATGAAGTTGTTAGGACAATAGATATTAGAGATTTAATGAGGACTTATGAATTAATTAGACAAGAGGCTATTATCAAGGCTTTGCAAGAAGTGATTGCAGAGATGAAGAAGTTTGATGGCAGTAATATTTCTAGGTTTCTTTGCTTCCATGCAAAAAACCTAGAGTTGGCTGGTGTACTAGTAGATGATATGTTGAGATATTTTACCATGGCCATTTTTGATCAAATTTGGAGTTTCATAGAGTCCATCTATATAGATTATGGAAATATAGGTGGCTTTAAGAGATCCCTAAAAGAGGAGAATTTAATAGAGGATGCAAATAGAGTAACCAAGCAAACTTTCCTAGAGTGTTTGATAAACTTGCAAAGGGCCTTTCCACTCTAGAACTACAAAAGAGAGTTTGAGATGAAGTTTGATAAATTAGATAGTGTAGAGCGATTATTTTTGATTATATAGAAAGTTCTTTTGTTTTTATAGGTTGTAGACCCTTCAATGCTACTAGAGCTAGAGAAGTTGTTAGGACATAAAGAGTAAATGGAAAGATGTGTAGGATGCTATATCTAAATTAGTGAAGAGACAAAAGAGAGAGTTGTTGGCCATGCCTAGACCTATGCTCAATTAGTCATGGGTGTTAGAGCTAGTGATTAGGTAGCCATATCCCATGCCTTTTGTAGATTCTTCAAAATATAGTACTATGGAAGAACTTATACAAAATATGTGAGATTTACAGATCAAGCTTACTAAGCATGAAGAGTGCTTCTACTTTGAAGATCCCACCTTGGAAAGATTTTGTTTGCCGTTGCATATGGTATGACAATGGAGAGCATGATTATAGATTCCTTTAAAAGATAGTGCCATGCAAGAACTTATAAAAAATATGAGAAATTTGAAGATCAAGCTTGCTAAGCATGAAGAGTGCTTCTACTTGGAAGACCTCACCTTGGGAAGATTTTGTCTATTGTTGCATATGTTATAACAATGCAAAGCATGATTGTAGAGGCTGCAAGTCATATAGAGATGCTATAAGAAAGAAATTAATTTTTTGGAAAAATAGAAATATTCATGCAAATGAGACTAGTATGCCCCTTTCTATAAACTTCGGGAAGAGAGGTATATAGAAGATTCTTAAAGTTGTTGTAGTGCTAAATGTATATGCAACCATAGATGTTACTATCTATGGATTGTAAATAGAGAGATCTCTAGTTTGCAATGCATGTAAGAAAGTAGAGTTGACGACCCATGCCATGTAGATTACAAGTCAGGGTAAAGTACCAAAGATAGAGCTAAATGATATAAGTTGGAGTACTAGAGAGAAGATGGTGGGATTTTCCAGTGGATTTCTATTTTGTCTATACTTATTTGGTAAAGCAATAGAACAAAGAAATAATAGTGAAAGATAAAAGAAAAAGAGATGATATGAACCCTAGGACGTTGTCGCAGCACATAGGGTTGAAGGTCACCACAGGGGTTTGGCAAGAAAACTGGACAAGATAGATGGAGAAGTATCTTCAAGAGATAAGTAGATTACAGTGAATGTTGAAAGGTTCAAGAGGTACTTCACGGTCAATCACAGGGGTTTGAGAGAAAAGAATGTATGGGGGTTCAAGAGCTTAGACTCCAGAGATGGTAGAGATAAGAGAAATGTTGAAGCTTTCAAGCCAAGTTCTTGAAGAAGTTAATAGAGCTTTCAATTGCATGTTCTTAGCAAAGATCACAAGAGTATTATTTCATAAGTTCTAACTCAAATCAATCTTGTTTTCTTGACTGTAAGAGCAATCACCAATTATAAAATCAAGTACAATATGCTGTCATGTATCATAAACAACTCTGCATCCCATCATTCATACATGATGCCATATCATGAATCAACTTTGCATGATTACATTAATCAATGTAGACTAGTAGGGACAAAAGCTTATGAGTCAATTACAAGGCTTGTAGGGCAAAGAGACTTGCTTCAAGAGAGCTTCAAATTGAGTTCCTGATAAGGATAAGTTATCACAACCGAGAAATAAGAGAAAAATCCCCTCTTAATTCAACTCAAAGCATCTATGAATGATCTACAAACATTGCCCTGCCATAGGGGCACATAATACTTGCATATTTTGACAAGATGTCTTATGTAGAGTAAGAAATGAATCAAAAGAACAATGCTGTAGCTAATTCTCTAAATATGGCTGAAGATATCAGCCCTAAATCAACCCAAATATCTTTCGGAATTCACCTCAGATGATAGCATTAACTTCCCCTAACACGGTGTTGGTGCGTTTGGTGTCGAGAGTCCACCATAGGGGTAAGAGACAACAGGGTGAAGGTAGATTCAAGGAGAGGAGTAGAGAAGGGGTTCGAAGAAATTGAAGAAATAGAAGAATACTCCCAAAAAGAATTAGAAAATGTAGAAGAATACTAACAGAGATGAAGCCTGTTAGTTTATTCTTGCATTATGAGAAGATAAAACTCTAATAGACAAAAACATGTATAAATTAATACATTCCTCTATGCTACTTAGATCGCCAATCTAATGCCTCCATTGGCTCCAAAAGGGGGGTAAAATACCAGGACACCAGACCAAAATTCAACTAGATCACTCCTTCATCTCCCACTTTGAAGTGCTATTCACTAAAAACAGTGATCGCGCATCGTACGATTTCACCAATCTCTCTTTTTACATAAAATCCTCTTAAATTGACCGAAAGCTACATGCTTTCTTTTACATGTCATCCTAATCTAGAAGTTGTCTATAGTTTTATGGATTTTTACAAGAGATAATATCTAAAATATAAAAAATTGGCTAAAAATTGTCCAAAAACTAATATTTTTGAACCATGGACACTAACACTAATGTCTAAAATGGCATTGGCTCTCTAAATAAATAAGAAAGCCACACTCTAGATTTTTTTACACGGCGTGTGCGTAGCGGCACGACAACGTCAAAGAAGATTAGTAGAGGGGGTGGCACGACAGATTGGAGCAATACATGCCTCCTACTAGGTTTGGTCCAGACTAGAACATGGAAGATGTACTGAAGAAGAATGAGCCTAAAGGAAAAAAAAAAAAGAAAAGCCAAAGGAAAAGCAACTAGGATACATGTTGTTCTCTGAATAGAGATAGTCACAAATCTTGAAAAGGTTTTGGAAGAGAGGATTCTAAACAGTAAAGTTCAGTTTACATTGGAAGAGATAATCACAAATCTTGAAAAGGTTTTGGAAGAGAGGATTCCAAACAGTAAAGTTCAGTTTACATTGGATGAAATGCTTGAAATAACAAAAAGAGAGTTCCATGAAGAAATTATAGATATTATAAAAAGAGAAAGATAGTTTGTGGGTGAGCCACCTTAGGCTATGATGTAAAGTAAAGAAGAAAAAGGTTTACATGGCACACTGATGGTTTTGGAAGATGATGCATGTGTAAAGAAGTAGAAGAGCTTATTGTAGATACTGGTAAAGTGAGCAATGTTGCAGAGAAGGCTATAATATACACTAGAAACACAAGAGAGAGAGAGACTCAAGATATGACTAGTTCAAGTTGGCTTTGGAGAGCAGAGATTTGACTACTATGAAAACTCCCTTGGGCTTGGTTAGGATTTTTACCCTATCGCAAGATGGATGTGATGAACAAGGTCCTTAGAGATTATACCCCTTAGTTGAGGATCCCATTTTTGAAGGATGTGCCAATTAAAGGCTATGTAGAAGAAGAGAAGAATGAGACGTTGAATAGCCAAGGTTACAAGTTTTTTGTTACATCACATACAACAAATTGTGAGAAAATTATATCCAAATTGGAGGAAGTGAACTTGGCAGTGTCAAGGAAAAATTCTATGTTTGGAGTGAATGAGATACTCATAGTAGGGATTCCCACATATCATCTTGCTCTCTCTTCTGCTTGAACCTCCATAGCTCTTGCTTCATCTTGCTTCTGCTTGTGTTCTTACCCTTTCTTTGCCTTTTTCAACTAGTATTAGAGTATGCATTCAAGGAGCTTCACTAATATTCACTCTCATTTAGGTTAATTGATCCTAATTTACACAAAAGTGACAGAAGTTTCATGCATACAATCCTAAAATCTGTTGTAGGGCTTCCATATTTGGAAATTGTTACAATTTGCATTGGGAAAGAGATTTACTATTACACTTTATTACAAAATCATTTTGTCTTCATATTATAATTGCTCAAAATAACACGATAAAGCTCAAAAAATTTATTTATATTAGAAATTTATGACTTTACTAATTGTCTTTGACCTTCTTTATCTTGCTTTTCTTTGTTTTTGACTTGCTTTGACCTTTTCCTCTCTTTTTATGGTTAACATTTGGATTTTGACATCCTAACCTATGATGCATGGACTAAGATTGGACTAGTAAACATGTGCCAACAAACAAAAGTATAAACCTTAACATCCCCATATACCCTCCTAGGAAAATGCAATATTCTCATGAATAAAATGAAAGCATATCACTAATGCTTTACATTCTTTCGAGAATAGGAAAAATGTGGGAAAAAAATTCCTCCTTGGAAGAACTTTCAACAAGCATGTAACTATGTCAAGAAGGGGAAGGATGATTGCAAGAGAGTTGTGGAAGCACCAGAGGGGGTGACTAGTGCTGAGGATGGAGCAAAAAGGTCAGGGACAGTAGCACAAAATACACCACAATTTTTGGGTGCTACTAATCAACAATCTTGGTCATCCCACTACTCCATTCGTTGCTCCTCATGCCTAAGATCCATGCTTGAAATCTCTGATGTCCAAGGAAAGATGGAAGAAATGTTTGGAAGGATAATTGGGGATGGTAGCCATGGCAACTCTCCAAAAGGAGCTTAGAAAGAGAAAAAGAAGCCTTTATTGAAAAAGTAATCATAGACAAAACCTTCACCAAGTCCCTCCATTCTTTTTTGGTAATTCACCTCCAAAAATTTTCAAAAATTTGAGTGTGAGTTGAAAACGGTCTACTAATTTTTACCTCTTGCCTCCAAAATTTTCCAAGCCTCCAGCCATAACCTATATGGTCTTCAAGAAAGATGCCATTGATTGTAGTACTCCTTGCTGTACTTGTACTACTTGCTGCCAGAGTTTCTAGGGTTTTTAGATTTGAAAAGGGAACTAGATAGAGAAAAATGACCAAAGCCTAAAACTTTGATACCAATTGTAACGAAAGTGTAACAAGCGGGATACACACCGACTAGGGTTTAGACACCCCGTCACACTGACCGGGGTATTTAAGGTGTAAGAGCCCCAGATTAGGGCAACCAATTATTATCAAGATCACACTCTTCACCTTCATCTCCAGCTTCCATGGCTTCCTTCTCCCTTCTCTCCTCTTTTCTCTCTTCCTCTCTCCTCTTCTAGTCTTCTTCATTCTTCTTCTTGTTCTCTTTCCTCTCCTCAGCTCTTCTTCTCTCTCCTCTTAGCTTCTTTCATTACAAGTGGTATCAAAGCTTCCGGCTTTGGTCCTTTTCCTCTTTCCCCTTTCTCCCTTTTCAAATCCCAAAAAGCCTAGTTACTCAGCTTACATATACACGTACAACAAGAAAGACTGCAGCTAACTTCAGCTTTTTGGAGCAAGTAGGAGCTATGGCTGGAGACTCAAACATATTTGGAGGTACAATGGTTAAAATAGCAGGTCGTCACTTCTTTTCATGCAAATTTTAAGGGTTCTAGGACAAGTTTAGAGTCCCAGGAGTTGGAAGAAGGCAAAACCTCAGTCACTTTTTGCCCCAGCCCTCTTTCTCGCTCTTCTCCTACAAGTTGCCATGGCTGCCAACCCAAAGAAACCCCAAAAAAATGTGACCTGAGGGTGCTCTCCAACATCAACCAGCCCCGGGATTCCTTCCCTAAACCCCCAAGCTTCTGATTAAGTGGTGGATTGGGGGGATTTGCTGCCCAGGAGGCTTACAGGATAGCCCTGTAAATTTCGGCGCATTTTGCACTGGTTGTCCTGCCCCTCCCCAACCCTCCTACTACTCCTCCTCTTGCTACCCTCGCCCCTGCCACCCTAGGGCATTGATTCAGCACATTGGCATTTTCCCTTTGACACTTTTTCTCCTAGGAATCAACTCCCATGGTGGACAGCAGTTGGGACTGTTTGACACAGTTTGGGGCAGCTATGGATTCTTCTAACTGAAGCTTTCTCTGACCCGGAGAGCTCAACCCCACAACCCCTTCAGCCCGTGAAGGATTTCTCTTGCTCGGATGAAGCCATTGAGCTCAACATGCATGGGAACTTTGCGGGCAGCCATGAAAGTTTCACTTGAAGCTTCCCATTCTTGAAGCTCAAGCTCGGGGATAAGCTTGGGAGCCTTCTTCATTAGCAAGAGTACTCAAATGCTGAATCACTCTTCCACGGATGCCAACCAACAATCGTACTTGATCAATGGAGCAAGCGGCATCATGATGATTCAGGCTTCAACGGTCTTCCCAAGCATTAAAGAGGTATGCCATTTTGATCTTAATCTCTCAATATAGCCACTTGCTGAGCTTAATCCATTGTTGGAGAGGTTCAAGATTGCATACAAGCATCATAACTCTTCCTAAATTTCATTGCAATGGTTGACATTAATCCCCTACCTTGTCTTATGATATTGGAGGAATATTAGCCATTGTAAATTGTGTAAGTAGTAGCCAGTGAGTCACTGGACTGCCAAGGTAACCCCTACTCCAACCTTCATCATTCCTTGCATCTCATGAAAAGGCCCAATGTCTTCTTTCCAATGCATCTCATGCTGATTGCTAATTAAAAATGTCTGTCATGTATACTCTGGCTGAGGAAAAAGGCCGATGCCAGGCGAGGTGGTAAGACAAAAGAGAGGTGACCCTCCCTTACCACTTAAGACCCTGAATGGGTGCACAACCCAGCCCGGGGGAAACTTTGCCCACCTCCCGATGATCCGGAGCCCAATACTTGTTTGCAGGTGCAAGTACTTCCATGAGATCCACTCCCCTACCCCAATGATCTCTCTTGGATACCCCACAATGCTAATGGCACCCATGTATGCCACTTGAAGTACATGCAGTCAATGGAGATGTATGGCAGTGAATGTACTTATGCATGAATGGCGGAGTTGATGGATATGCAATGATGCTTGGGATTATTTTCAGTATGCTCAAAATGCTATTGATGTGGCAGATTAGGCCCCTTGATCTATGCTCTATCCATGTAAGACATTGGTACTAAGGGACAGGTAGTGTTTTTGGTCACAATCCTGCATTACTGTCACAAAGATCCATTATAGAAAATTCTATCTTGAATCTGGGGGTGAACCCTATAGCTCATCTCGAAGAATACTTTGTCCCCTCCGGTTTGAATCAAAAATCTCCCCAATTGGAGCTACGCTGTGAAAGTTATGCCCATTTTTGTGCACTAGGGTCACTGTGGACAGCAGACCGCTCCAGGACAGGCGTTGTAAACCCCCTACATAAAATTCTGATAATTTTCTATAATAAATATTAATAGCTCATCTCAAAGAGGCCGTCATCCCCTCCGACTTGATCCCAAAATCTCATCAATCAGAGTTTCCTACAAAGAGTTACGCCCCTTTTACTGACGTTAGGTCTTGTGGACTACACCCAGATGGCTGACCAGAACGGGAAAGGCAAGGTCCAAGAGGAACTCCAGAGGGAGATTAGAGACTCCCGGACCTCCATGAATGAGCAACCAAGCTAAGTGCAAGATTATCATGGTGACATACAGGAGAAAATGCCTGAAACGGACCCGTATGCCCTTCTCAATCACACCCTTTGCCAACATGAGCTACATCATATGGAACGCCACAATGATATGGTCACCAACCACTGCCAAATGATGTCCAAGTTTGATGAAGCGATCGAGCACATGGCTATCTCAAACTCAAAGACCCAACAGACCATGGAACAGCTCACTGCTCTTGTTGCTCAGCTATAGTGACGGCCTCATCCCAAGAGAAGACCAATGACTCAAGACATGAGTCTAGACACCCTCCACATTAGGAACCATTGCATGGACCACAGGGTATACTTGGTGCTAAGGGAATTTCCCCTTCTACCTATGAGATCGGGGAACCCTCTCATACGTATGATGAGCCCCTATTGAATTCCCTCGTCCACCATGCCAGCAACATTCACTTGAGGCCTTCTCCCACCTTGGGTCGAATTTCACCCGCTCTACCTAGGAGCCCCCATGCACCACATATGAATCAGGCCCATCAAGGACAATATGGTACAAATGGCTAGCTTGGCAATCATGGACAGCATGGTTGTAATGGACAACATGGGCTGAATGCACCACAAGGGATGTATGGACAACATGGCATGTATGGCCACCATGGGATGCATCGACAACAAGGATTTCATGGGCAGCATGGCCCCTATGATTTGCGTGACAAGGTCATTCTCACAAAGTACAATGGGCAATCCCCCTCACCATCTAACCTGGAAGAATGGATGTCCAAGTTGGAGTCCTACTTCAACATCACCCCCGCACTGATGATCGAAAAATACTTTTTGCTTCTCTCCATTTGGAAGGTTTTGCCCACACTTGGTGGCGCTATATCAATCGAAAGAATCAACATTTCATTGATTGGGAAGATTTCAAAATGCATATGGTCCAAGTTTTTGTGTCCCATGTGGAAAAAGAACGGTTGGCAAGACGAGAACGAACATTTAGTGATGAGAGATTCTTGCTTGACCAACGTAACCTTATTGTACGTGACTACACCAATCAGTTCATGAACTTGACCATGTATGTGGAAAGCATTAGTGATGATGCTAAATTGCATAAGTACATCTATGGGTTGGAACCGAGTCTATCGGCTAATGTCATGACCCAAAAACCCTCTACACTATTTGATGCAATCGAACTGGCTTAGAGATATGTAAGAAGTATTGTAAGAATAAGCATTTTCAGTAAGGTGTTGGACCTCCTTGCATCCCTTCACGATCAACCCCACATGGAGGTGGTTTTCGAGGCACTTCTACGCCTAATAATAGTCCCAAAGTACCCACTTACCCCGCCTTCCATGTTGAAATAAAAATGGGCACTTTTGGGATAGCATCAGGCTCTACTACTGAAAATAGGTATGCTAAAAATAAATAGTCCGCTACACCACCTTCCCATGGATCCAGTAGTCAACGGTTCATCTCCCCAGATGTTATGAAGGAATGGAAAGAAAAGAGCCTATGCTTTAAATGTGGAGATAAGTACACTGTTGATCATGCCTCCAAATGCCCGTACAAGATAGCTAAGGTCAAAGCATAGTATGTATGTCATGGAAGATTGGTACAATGAAGAGGATGACCTGGCCATTGACCAGACTGAGCCCACGGAGGATGTTAATCATGAGCAGTTCTATGACCTGGAGGATGGGTTTCCCTTTGACCCAGGTGGTGCTCCCTCACAGATACTTGATTTAACATCCCACCCACCTCCCACTTCCCTTTGCTCAATCTCCTTGGATGCTTGGACGGGTTCCCGTAGCCCCAGTATCCTTGGCATTCAAGGCAGTATTAATGGGAAGCATGTTTTTATCCTTGTGGATAGTGGAAGCACTCATAGTTTTGTCAAAAAATTAGCCATTGATCGGTTGAAATGTACTCCTATGGCATTACATCACCCCTTGAAGGTCCAAGTAGCAAATAGAGAAGAAGAAATTAGCACACATATATGTCCCGTAGTTCCCTTATACTTAGCTGAAAACTATGTGGCACTGGTTGATCTGATTGCCCTACATATAGGCCCCATTGATGTTGTCTTGGGCTATGACTGGCTGAAACAATTGGGGAAAATTTCTATGGACTTCTCTCAACTTTACATGGAGTTTATGATGCATGGATAGCCTATCCACCTAGAGGGAGATCGAGATCATGCTGATTTTTAGCTCATTACAGCAAAGCAACTCAAACGGAAGCTTAAGAAATGCTCACAAATCTTTGTTTTGCAATTAAATAAGGACACTTCTGATCAGCCCTCCGCAGTATCACATAACTCTACCTTGCAGGCCTTACTTGAGGAATACAATGACTTATTTCAGATGTCTACATCCCTTCCTCCCAAGAGACAAGTGGACCACCCACTTGACCTAGAGCCCCATTCCAAACCAGTGAACAAACCCCCCTATAGACTCTCCAAGTGTGAGCATGAAGAGGTTGCAAAGAAAATCAAGGAGTTGTTGGAGATGGGTTTCATTGAAGCGAGTTCTTCCCCCTATGCATCCCCTGTCCTCTTAGTCAAAAAGAAAGATGGCTCCTTTCGCATGTGCATTGACCACAGGGATTTGAACAAAATTACAGTGAAGAACCACTACCTCATACCATGGATTGATGATTTGCTGGATGAGTTAAAAGAGGCATGCTTTTTCACTAAGATTGACTTGCGCTCTGGCTACCATTAGATTCGTATACGGGCAAGAGATGAGGTCAAAACAGCCTTCAGGATTGATCGTGGACTTTACCATTTTCTTGTGATGCCTTTTGGGTTGACTAACGCCCCTGCCACCTTTCAAAGCCTCATGAACAAAATCCTGCAGCCCTTTTTGTTCAAGTTCGTGCTTGTCTTCTTTGATGACATCCTCATTTACAGCAAGTCATCTAGGGAGCACTTGACACACATTCGGAGGGTGTTTGACATATTGAGAGAGCATTGACTCTTTGATAAGGAGAGAAAATGCATATTCATGTAGACATCTGTGGAGTACTTGCGACACATTGTGAGCAAAAATGGTATACAGGTTGACCCAAAAAAGGTGCAATGTGTTAAGGATTGGCCCACTCCTTTCACCACCACTTCCTTGGGTGGCTTCCTTCGTCTCTCCCATTCTATAGACATTTCATTAAGCACTATGCCACCATTGTAGCACCTTTGACTGATTGCTTGAAAAAAGAGTAATTCTTTTGGGATGCCACTGCAGATCATAGCTTCAAACAATTAAAGGATGCACTTACTTTAGCTCCCATCCTTGTTTGCCCTAACTTCTCTAAGCTATTTACCACTCATTTTGATGCGAGTGGCCGGGGTATTGGTGCAGTATTGTTGCAAGAGCATGGTGTGATTGCATTTGAAAACCGCAAGCTTGATGAGAAGGAGATGCAAATGAATATATACGACCAAGAGGTGTTGGCCATCCTCCATGCCATCAAGAAATGGCACCACTATTTGTATGGTAGCTACTTCTAAGTGAAAAGCGATCACCAAGTCCTCCAATACTTCTTGACTCAGTCTACTTTGACTCTTAAGCAAAGGCGATAGGTGGCAACCTTACAGAACTATGACTTTGACATTTCACACACGCGGGGCAAGGATAATATTGTGGTTGATTCTCTCTCTCGAATGTAGGCTTGCAGAGTCTCCTCTGTCTCAGAATTGCATAGTGATTGGGTTGAAGAGCTCCAAGAGGCTTACTTGTTAGATGATCATTTCAGCCACACATTTCAAAAGTTACATCATGGGGTTATGGTAGAAAACTCCCAATATTAGCTCAAGCATGGCCTTATTTGGTCCCATGGCAAGATTGCCATTCCACACACTTCCCCTTCACGCAGAAGATCATGGAAGAAATGCATTCTTGCCCCACTACTGGTCACTTGGGTGTTTTCAAAACATATGACAGAATTGCCAAGAGCTTTCATTGGAAAGGCTTATGGAGGGATGTCAAGGACTTTGTGATCAAATGTGTTCCATGCCAACAGAGCAAGGATAGTACACTCAGGCTCGCTGGCCTCTTACAGCCTTTCCCTATCCTTGAAGGGAAATTGATTCACATCACAATGGACTTTATCACTAGCCTTCCTGTGACTAAGAAAGGGTGGAACAGTATCTATATGGTTGTTGATCGCCTCACCAAAGCTTCCCACTTTATCCCCACTAAGGTCCAATATACTGCCTCTCAGGTGGCCACTCAGTTTATGGAAATGTCTTCAAGTTGCATGGCTTACCACAAGTCATAGTACATGATCGGGATGCAAAGTTTATGAGCAACTTTTGGTAGACAGTTTTCACCTCCATGGGGACTAAGCTTGCTCCATCCACTGCATACCACCCTTAGACTGATGGCCAAACTGAGAGAGTGAACAAATGGCTTGAGACATATTTGAGGCACTTTTGTCATGATGTACAACATAGTTGGGATATGTGGCTTCACTTGGCTGAGTTTGCATATAATAACTCCACACACTCTAGCATTGGAGTTTCCCCTTTTGAGGCCTTATATGGGTATAAGGTTCCCCTTCCTATAATATTGTTTATTGACAAGATCAATCCTCAGAGTCAAGTTGAATTGGATTGCATGCAAGCTTTACTTCAGTAATGCAAAATGAATCTTCAGAAGGCCCAGACACACATGAAACTATATACTGATGAAAGACGAAGGCATTTGGAATTCCAAGAGGGGGAATTGGTCCTTTTGAAAGTGCCTAAGTCCCACTACTCAACTCTCAAAGAGAGCAACAGTAACAAGCTAGCCCATCGCTTCTATGGCCCATACCGAATCTTGAAGAGAGTTGGTGACTTGACCTACCGCTTAGAACTCCCCCCTACCACCAAAATCCACAATGAGTTTCATGTCAGTCAGCTGAAACCCTTTGTAGGCTCCTTAGTGGACTATGTGGAAGAGCTTCCCCCCATAGATGAAGAGGGCATCACTTAATATGTCCCTGAAGCAATCATTGGGCAGTGAGATAGGCACTTATGATCCTGATCCATCAAAGAATACCTCATCAAATGGCAAGGCATACCCTTGGAAGAAGCCTCTTGGCTCCCAGCAACCATCCTTAATGAATTTCCCTGTCTCAGTGAACCCCAATGGCTGGAAGACTAGCCGGTCATGCCCCAAATTGCCCACTTTTCGCCTACAGACTGCACACTATTTTAGAATAGTTTTGTACTTACTCAAATCACATGCATGTGCATTCTACATAGGCTGAAAGTACTCGTCATAAGCTCCATTTCAACATATGGTATGCCCTATTTGGAGTAGCCTATCAAAAGTTATGACTAGTTTACTTCAGCAGATCAGTTTTGGACTGCATGCTGTCCCCAGTCTCTCCACACATAATCTTTATTGTCAAAGGGCTCTGAGTAGTACTCTACAACCCTCCCTTAGCCCACCCATCACTTCCCTCTATTTCTCCTTGTTTTTGAGGGAAAAAACCTTTCGAGTGGGAATGGATTGTAACAAGCGGGATACACACCGATTAGGGTTTAGATACCCCGTCACACTGACCGAGGTATTTAAGGTGTAAGAGCCCTAGATTAGGGCAATCAATTATTATCAAGATCACACTCTTCATCTTCTTCTCAGCTTCCATGGCTTCCTTCTCCCTTCTCTCCTCTTTTCTCTCTTCCTCTCTCCTCTTCTAGTCTTCTTCCTTCTTCTTCTTGTTCTCTTTCTCTCTCCTCAGCTCTCCTTCTCTCTCCTCTCAGCTTCTTTCATTATAGAATGAGGATAAGAGGAGAGAGAATAATGAGTAAAAGAGAGAGAATGAGAGGAAGAAGAAGAGAGAGAAATATTAAAAGAGGAGAGAGAAATGCAAGAAAGAGGGGAGGAGGAAAGAAGCCATAAAAGCTAAAGGAGAAGGTGAAGAGTCGGTTCTTGATTATATTTGGATGCCCTAAACTCGGTCTCTTACACCTTTTATACCTTGGTGAAGAGTCAATTCTTGATTATATTTGGATGCCCTAAACCAGGTCTTTTACACCTTTTATACCTTGGTTAGTGTATCTGGGTATCTAGCCCCTATTTTCATGTATCTTCTCATCACAAAGGTCCTCTAGTGAGGTGTAAGGACTTAGTAAAGTAAGAAAAGAGTAGCCAAGCTCAAAGTTTGAGCAAAGCAACTAGTCTTGATGATGTTAGAGTGCCATGGTGTATGCATGAATTGAACAAAGAGTTTGAACATGAAGAGGAGACAATGAATGATGAGGATGATCAACATTGAATCCAAAATAATAATCACAAAAAAGAATATACAAGAGGGTGTGTATGCATAAAAGCTAGAGGCCTAAAAATTAGTACAACAAACTTACTAGCTAACTAGAAAAGGGTGCCTATAAATAGGCTCAAAATGCAAAGAGAAATAGATGCAGTTGCCTTAGGGTAGAAGGGCCAATAGATTGTCATCAAAGAAATCATCTCACATGATTCAAGAATGGGTGCAACAAAAAGCAAAAAACCATAGAGAAGAAAAAAAAAGCAGGCATAGATCCATAAATTCTCCATGAGGGTCCAAAAGGACAATAAATCCTCACTATCAAACTCATGTTTATGCTATAAGCACCCAACACATCGACATAATGAGTGCTCCAACAACACTCCTTAGTCCCAATCCTTTGGCTCATCATCATTTTATTGTTGGGGGGTTGCTAGCTTTTTGGCCCCCGTATCCTACCCAAAAGGGCCAACTAGCATGTGCTAACTAGGTGGCCATATGGCAATTCGATATTCCTGGTTCACAAACCTACCTAACTACCCTCTACCTCTCTAAAATCTATTGCCCATGCCCTACTATGCATTAATCCACCTATGTGTAGTTGTCCACTACCTTACACACACTACCCACCCAACCTACCTACATATTGTGACGAGATGTCAATATCTAGCACCCCCTCCCAAATCCTAGATGCAACTTAAGGCTCAAGGATTTAGAATTCTATCAATAATGACATAAGTAATATTTTGGGTCAAGAGGCCCACTAAGTTGTCTTTTGTCTTGCATTATTCTACCTCTATGGTATCATCCAAGATCTTCTTAAAAATATAGTGGTACTAAATCTCAATGTGTTTCATCTATGCATGAAACACTAGTTTCCACACAAGAGCTATGTAACTCTCATTGTCAATAAGAGAGTAGTTATTTAGGTTTAAGGATAGCCTAGCTCTCCCAACATCCATGAAAGCCACAAGATCTCACGGGTGGTAGAAGATGCCACTCGATACTTGACCTCCATAGAATAAAGGACAACTATATGTTGCTTCTTGGTCCTCTCTGAGACAATATCTATATTGAGTAGAAAGCAATTTTTTTTTGGTGGATTGATCAATATCATCATCCCAATTTAAATCTATCCATTGATACAATACCAGATTGGTGTCTCCCAAACATGTGGTGATGGGTACATTTCATAGCTTTTTTATTTTTTCCATGTGAATCTCCTTTTAGAATTATGTAATGTGTACATAGCTTTGGGGTGTGTAGTTTAACCCTTATATAATAATTGATGTTTGTAAATGCTTACACATGTCTACCAAATAAGAGTGATCTAATTTTCTCTTAGGAAATTTATTTCTAGAACTTATCATATTTGGAATATTTATTTACAATAATTCTAGCATTGGGCTTGGATGAATTTGGAGGTGGGCCACATGACATTTAAAAACTTTGGAGTGGTACATAAGAGTCTTCTCACATTTAAGAAATGGTGCCAAGTATACAAGGAAATCAACATGAGAACAAGAGGATATGAGGATGCCTCCTTTAAATTTTTTTAAAACTTGTCAATCATTTGTAGCCAAGATAATTAAAAATAAAAGGGGGAGGTGGAACCAAGCTTGGATACACATGTCTTTGAGTATTTTAAGAAAATACTTCAATAAATCTCCCATGTTGCATAGAAAAAGATTTGGGCCACCAAAATAAGAAAAAAAACCAATATATTTATGCATAAAAGGATTCGTAGCAAATGCTATATTTACAATGCTAGAGAATTTAGGCTCTTCTTGAATATTATTTAAAGTCTTTTTCTCCATGAATCTCTCTCCAAAGTTAGCTTTCTATTCTTTTGTAGAATGAGAACATATTGTAAGAAGTATGTATACATTTGTCCATTCTCTCTACTTAAATCCTTGTAAAATTATCCATCCCATATTGTAAAGCATCACATTATACTAGTAATGCACATGCACATGCACCAATCTCCCTCACATATTTCAACCTTTGTATTTTACCTTCCATTTTCTCATTTTCTTTGGAAAGCTTGACTATGAAGGCTTATGCACAAAAAATAATAAAATGTATTATGAAGGGAGACTCTATGCACTATCTTATATCATCTAGTGCATAATCCAATTTGGAGCTTTAATTAATCAAGATTGCACTTGATTAATTGGGGTTAATAAATAATATAGTCTAGCTAAGTTCCTATAAAAGAGAACCCCTTTGAGCCTTCAAGGAGAGACACATATACTCCACTCTACCACCATTCTTACTATATTTATTATCTTTCTATTCTTTACTATTTTTCCATTCCTCTTCATTGCACTACCCTTCTTTTTCACTTAATCACACACACCATCTTCCTCTCTCTCACTCCACCCATCTCCTAACTCCATCACCTTCATTGTCTCCGCCTCTCACTTTATCGTACCCTCACCCTCTTCTATTCATATCCTTCCATCCCTCCATTATCCCCATTCTCTCCATTTCGCTACCCCAAACCCCTTTGGATAATCATTCTCTTCACCACCTCATCCTTTTTATCTTTCTACATTGTTACCACCATTATCCCTCCAGTTATGTGTGATTCTCTCCCCCCCCCCCCCCCCCCCCCCCCCCCCCCCCCCACCCAACTATTTTGGGTTAAGATGCATTAGTTGTAACTCTAAATATTAATGTCTTCAATGATTTGCTTCATATTGTATCAGATTTTCTCCTCTCTTTCTCTTTTACATCATCACCTCTCTATTCATGTGTAAAAAGTATCCTAGTCCACTTCTAATCTGGCTAGGTGGTGCCCCTTTCACCTCTCTACTCATGTGTAAAAAATTTCCTAGTTTACTTCTAATCTAGTAGATGGTGTCCCTTTCACATCCCCTTAATGTGAGAAGATTGTTCCAACTCGTGTAGAGGTCATAAGTGCTCATTTTTTTCTCTCATTAATTGATACCCTTGCTTTAGATATTCTACATAAAACCTTTAGTCTCTCTTTGAGAGGTGAAAGTTTATATTTTCTTTCTAAGTTTTTATCAAAGATGAAAAATGGTAGTACAAAGAATCAACCATTTAGAGAGGACATGCCATTTGTGCCTTCTCATTTTCAACTAGTTCACATTATCTTTAGTTAAAAAATCCATTTTCAACAATGTATAACTCTTGTGTTCAAGTCACAAAGGCTAGTTGAGATTACTTTGGTAGAGTAATTTATTCTTCCCATCATTCTTCCCATCATCAACTATTAAAATTTATTTGATCACAATTTTCATCTTGTAATAGACAACTTTGTGAAAATATAATATGTATCTAACTTTTTCATCCTTTCCTACTTTGAACAACAATAATATTATAATAATATCATTCCCAAGTTTCTTTGGTCGCCTAAGGGATAATGTTACTAATTTCATGGATAGCTTGGAAATGGCTTTCCTTGTCTTAGGTTGGGATGATAAGACCACAAAGCTTTGTGGTCTACCATTGGTTCTTAAAAAAGAAGTAAGGGTTTGGTATCATGGCCTGAGTAATGAAACTAAAGCCACACGGTGTTGTGCCACTACACGGACACAGTGTGAAAAACTCTGGAATGCATCATCATTCGACTTCTTATTAATCAAGAGAGTCAGTGTGATCTAAGTCATTGGTATTAGTGTGAGTTGCATGGATTATCCAAAAATGCTAGATTTTTGGATAATTTTAGCCTATTTTTGATATTATTTATTGTAAAAAAAATCCAAAAAAGTTAGAAAAGCTTCTAGATTAGGATGGCATACAAAAAGCTAGTTGCTTTTTCAACCAATTATGGGTTTTTCATAAAAAAGATAGATTGACGAAATCACGCACGTTGCGATCGCTGTAAACAAGTTAAAAACTGCACTTTGAACAGACAGAAGAAGAAGGAGTGATTTGGGAGATCCGTGATCAAATGTCTTGTGGTTTTACCCCCCTTTCGGAGCCAACAAAGCCATCAAATTTGGGTTTCGAGTAGCAGAGAAGGAGCTGTAATTTTGATGCACGTTTTGTTCTACGAAGAGGCTCCAGGAGATCTAATGCCTAGAGATTGCTTCTGAGCAGTGCAAATATTCTAGGTTCTTTCAATACATATTGATTTAGTTCATTGTGCTTTGTCTTTTTCGTGTTTACCTCTTGTCTATTCTCTTTCTTCTCTTCCATCTCCTATCTCTACTTTCTTCTACCTCTGATCCCCAGTGGATTCGACCTTTTGACAAAAATCCCTCTAACATTGGTGAACCCGACGTGAAAGGTGGTCAAAAGAAGGAAAGACAAGATGGGAGAATCTTCGAACACAATCTCCAATGATGTTTTACAACATTTGGTGCAAAATATGAATATGATTATGCAGGTACAACAACAATGGGTGATGCAAGCTTCTGCTCAAATAGAAAGTATTGTGATGAATGCTTTGCAAGCAGTTGAGCGTGAGGTGAAGTTATTTAATGGTAGGAATGTATTTGTATATGTACATACCTATGCTCAGAAGATGGAATTCTTTGGGGTGGCTCAATCTACATGGAGCCGGTATTTTGTATGTGTTATTGCTCATGAATTGAAAGCACGGATTACTGAATTATACTTGCAGGATGCTGACTGGGTAGCCTTTAAGAAGACACCCATGGAAGAATTTTACATTGAGGACACCCATTTGATAATGCTGTTATGCGAGCGGTGATCGAGAGCAAGCCTCACTCACAACCCGATAACGAGAGGTTAAGGAGTGCCGGTTAGGATAATTGACTTTGTTGGATGCACAACAAAACTTGAAAAATTTAAATATTTGACAATACACCACAAGCCACATATAAAAACAAGACAAAACACAATGCCTCTTGAAGCTCAAAACAAGTAAAAACCCGAAGAGAGATAAGATGTATCATTTGGGTCTAGAGGTGAGTGGATCCCCTACTCTTAAAGTAAAAATAAAAAATAATGTTCATGCTATTTGTTCAAGTGAAAGTGAATATGTATGTGTTGCCATCTAAAGAGGAAGGCTATCCAATTATACTAGGAATACCTTGGCTCATTGCTATGAAAGTAAGGCAAGATTGGGAGTTTGTTACACTCATGTTGCAACCACAAGGAAAGGCTAAAAGAGAAGGACAAGCCATTTGAGACTTCAAAAGATGAGTGGAGCTGAGGATCCTCATCCAATGAAGAGACATTGGAAGAAGAAGATATAAGTTTATTAGAAGTTATGGGAGTTTCCCTAAAGGAGCTAGTTGATGGAGGTGAGTCAAGCACCTAGGTGGGACCAAGTGAAGAGGATATTAGTACAAAAGAAAAGGAGGATTACATGGTAATGTTGAGAAAGCATGCTGCTTTGTTTATCTCTAATTATGTTTACATTGTAGGAGTGATCATTATGGACCACCACATCAAGTTGAAGCCAAACAATAGACTGATAATACAAAAGTTGCAGTGATTGGGGGATCATACAATAAAATGCTCTCCTAATGGAAGTAAAAAGGCTATCAAAGGCAAATTTTATCTTTCTTATGGAGGATTTTGAATAGGTTTCAAAGTTGTGGTAACACCTAAGAAAAATGGAAAGTGGAGGGTTGGTGTGGACTACAAAGTACTTAATGTGTATATGACAAACAAAGATCATTTTCCTCTTCCATTTCAAGATGAGATTCTCAATGAGCTAGTTGGTCATGAAAGATACAAAAATTTTGATAATGGATACTTGAGCTATTTTCAAATTTGAATTACTAAAAAAGTTCAACGAAAGACAACATTCATTAATCCTTGGGGATGTTTTGCATTAGGGTCATGCTCTTGGGCTAATCAATACTCTTGCTACCTTTCAGTATTTAATGAACTTTGTCTCATAGCCTTTCTTTGGTAAGTCAATTAGGGTGTTTATGAATTACTTTTATATCCACAGTTCTCACAATCCCCACTTGGCCAGAGTGGATGAAGAGCTAAGTAAATTAGCACAAATGGGTAGATAACTCAACATAGATAAATATCACATCTAAAAAAGAAAGGTGGTCTTGCTAGGCCATTTGGTGTCAGAAAATGGAATTGAAGCTAACTCAGAGAAGATTCATCCTCTCTTGACATTACGAGCTCCTACCTCAATTGAGGACCTAAATTGTTTCATCCAAAAGGTTAGATACCTAAGCCAATTTATTCATCTATTGGCACAATTAGTCTTGCACTTGTAGCAACTCACTAATGTAGGAATACTTCCTTGGAATAAAGAGAGTGAGCAATAGTACCAAGAAATAAAAGAGATCCTAGGATCTCTTTCCATTATCCTACCATCAGGTTGGGACTAAGATTTTTAAATGAATCCTAGTGTGGGATCAGAGTTTCTAGGAGTAGTATTACTACAAAAGTATCTAAAGACCTCACTCATGGGGTCTATCTACTTTGCTAGTAGCGTGATGAAACTAATAGAGAAGAACTACACTCATATTGAGAAGAACTACACTCATATATTGAATGTAAATTTAAAGATACATAGATACACTTTGTTCCAAGAGACAAGAATCAAATTGTAGATACATTGGCTTGTGAAAAAATGGGAGATCAGATGGTGGGAGTTGTAGAGCTACAATATCTTAATTTTCAAGGTAGTAAACATCTATATGAGTTTTTTTAAAAGAGATAGGAGAGTATTCAAATCACTTAGCTAAGGAGCAATGAAGGTAGCCAACTCAAAAGCCAATTATATATCAGTTGTAATATTTCCACGCAATAAAAGTTAGTCAGCTAGTTCGAAAGTTAGTTAGTCAATTAATAAGTTAGTAAGATTACCAACTAAAGACTAACTAAAGTAAAAACTAACTAACATTTTTATTTAATTAAAAATATATTAAAAAAATCGAGAGTCGTAAATCCAATATTGTTCTCGGATTGACAAGGACTGTAGCCACCCTTCACGAAAGTTACAACGTGGAGGTGACTTATGAGCCATATTAATCACTAGTATTGATGTGTATAGTTTGGATGGTCCAAAAATATTAGATTTTTGGGAAAAAAAACTAGTATATTTTAGATATTATCCTAAAAAGATAGAACTAAAAGTCATTTAAAAGAAAAGACAAGTGATGTTTTAGTTAGTTTTGGAGATTTTATAAAAAGAAAAATAAAGAAAAATGACTAGCAAAATCACACGCGCCGCTATCACAGTCTATAGGCAGACAACACTTTGAATAGAGAAAAGAAGGAGTGAGCTGAGAGCTTTCTAAGTAAGTGTCTTGGGGTTTTTCCCCCTGTTAGAAGCCAATGCAACCATTAGATTTATGATCTGAGCATCACATCACTGAGTCTTCCAAGAGCCCCTCCACTCTTGTTCTCAGCCTTATCCCCTCCTCTCTAATTCATTATAAATATGAGGCATGGGGAGGCACAAGGGAGCATAAGGAGAACCTGAGAGGCTGCGAGAGAGAGGTAGAGAGAAGGATACCCCTCCAAGATATTGTGAGAGAGAGAGAGAGAGAGAGAGAGAGAGAGAGAGAGAGAGAGAGAGAGAGAGAGAGAGAGAGAGAGAGAGAGAGAGAGAGAGAGAGAGAGAGAGAGAGAGAGAGAGAGAGAGAGAGAGAGAGAGAGAGAGAGAGAGAGAGAGAAGAGTTACCTCGAGAGGCTGCACGATTCCCTCTATCTCGATCCTGGACTTAGCCATCTTCTCTTACCCTCTCCCATCTCGAATCCATTTTGCCTTTTTAATCTCTTGAGTCTACTTGCGGACGATGGCCTCCAAGCGAAGAATGTCACGTGCGGATGGCAATCTTACAACCAGCAAAACGGAGCTTTGAGCGAAGGCATCATGGTCAATCCAACTACAGTTCCGGTCGTAAGTGATGTATTTCTAAATTAATAGACACTTGCTTTGATTCTTGCAAGAGATACGTTAGGCTCCGTACTTTGTGATGCTAGAATAGGTCATTGAAAAGGATAAATCGCATCTCAAATATTCAAAGATGAAGTTTGTGAAGTGCTTGTATCAAAGGGAGTTAAATTGCACCTAGTTGCTGTGTGATGAATCCATGCATAGCATAAGCAGCATATGGGACACTAAAGTATTGAGCATCGATGAGTCTTTGATTAATCTTTACCTAGGTCGATATTGATTAAGGTTTGCAAACGCACATAAACAATACATACATGGGAGATATTATGTGAACTTTACATCAATGACATGCGACTCCTTGACTTAGGAGAAAGGAAGATAAAGCCAAGATAAAATGTTGCATAGTAGGAAAAGGCTAAAAGGTAATTGTTACTTAGAGAAGAGGCATAACTGCTCTTGCTAGACATTGGAATGATAGGACTTACATCGTGTATAGTATTGGAACCTTTAGCATATGCCTTAGGCTAAAGGAGGGAATGTTAAGTAAATTTTACTCTTTGGCCCAAGGGGGAGAGCGAATATGCGATGGAATTATTATCGCATCTATTCTTGTATTGTTTAGAAAAAAATACAATTAGTTTTATTGGTTGATTGAATAACATCCAAAATGTTTTTCTTTCAGTCAATTGATTGTTGCATTGTGATTTGGATAAATATTCCAAGGCTTGTGTTGATGGAAAATGCATGGCAGGGGTCTGTAATGACAAGTTGCCATGGGAATAAAGGAATGTTTTCCTAGAAGATGATATTAGGGCAGATTGCCTTGATTATGCTTGATTCTTGATTTGGTTAATTAAGGAAGGATATTTGCACAGGTGGATCATCTCCAAGATCACACCGTGGATTACCCCAAGAGGGCACTGCTCAATCCATAGACCAATGGTCAAGTGATAAAAAGGCCAACCACGGAAAGTGTGTCTCGCTCCTAGGTCACTTGGGGTTAGTGGAGCTCTGGACACCCCTTGCCAAGTCCGGAACGGAGTTGTAGACTACCGTGAGTCCAACATCTGGGGCGTTGGAAGATCCTATTCTAGATAAAGAATGGAAATTTTGGTGCCATGTGATTTGGACCAGGTACTTCTATTGGATAGAAGGGATACAAAATTCTCCTGTATGGGTAGGAGACAAAGATTAACTTGAAGATAAGTTAAGGAACTTGTTTGTTAAAAGGACTGCTTGTTTTGTTTTTGTGTCTGTGCTGTAAATTACATAAACAAACCCTGTTCCCTAAAAGGCTTAATTAATGAAGTTGATTTTAAATGTCACACATAAATGTGGTAGGACCTAATTAGAAAACTAAAGCTATTGAGGGAAGTGGGTGGATGGAATCCCGGACGGGTCTGTCCTACGGCAGGATGGTCCCAAAGAATTGGTTGGCTTCTCACAAGGATTTATCACTAGGTTGACTTTAGGTATTGTTGAGTTAGAACCTGATTCATGCCGTTTTAGGGGATCGGAATGGGACTATGCCCTATGGGTAGAGAGGTTGAGTGGTGCATCCCTCTCATTTCCCATTCTCTTTGAACCAAGTGTGGTATGGATTTGCTTCGGGTTGGATATCTCTATGTAAAGTAGGATGTCCAAAACCTGACACTAGAATGCTGTTAGGAGACCTTGATGACTAGGAACCCATATTTCAGGTCAATCCTAGTGGGCTCAGCTACGAACGTTCCATTGCGAGGCAAACTCGGGAAACCCTAGGCGACAAACCCCGGAACATTCCATGGGAGTGCCGGGTGACGACGCTTAGATTCATTTCTTGATGGATTGCTAAAACGTGCTTAGATAGCCAATAGGAGGGCACGCTACATCATCGTATCAACAATGATCTCTATTATTAAGGAAAATATCAAGTTCTTTACAAGATCCCATCTTACAATGAAATTAGTGACATTTTGGAAGCCTGCCATGATGGAGTATGTGGTAGCCATTTTTCCCATGATATCACTAGTAGAAAAATACTTCACGCAAGATATATTTGGCCAAATCTACATTAGGATGTGAAATTTTGGTGCAAGGCTTGTGATGCATGCCAAAGAATCAGGCTAAGGAAGCTCACTCATTAATCTCAAATCCCTATTAAATCATATGAGCCATTTAAAAAGTGAGAGATTGATGTAATTGACTCTCTTCCATGTACTAATACTAAAAAAGAATTCATCATAGTGGGAGTGAACTACATGATTAGATGGATAGGAGTTATTGCCACAAGTAGAATCACTATCAAAGAAGTAAGAAAATTTATTTTTGAATCCATTTGTTGCAAATTGGATCTCCACTAGAGATTATTTTAGTAGGGCACTAAGCTTTCATGGAGACCTTGTAAAGGATATCATGGGGAGGCCTAGGCATAAAACATAGGCATTCTACTCCTTTGTAATATTCTCACCGCAACACTTCATATCAAGAAACGAATTCGGGCTTGAGGTATTTTAAAAATTACTTATCAAGGTGTCACATACGTGACCACACACAATTTTCTTGATATTGAGTCTCTCACATTAAATTAATTTCGCAATCCGACATGAGAAGATGCCTCAATGATCCCAGCCAACAAAAAGCAAAGACGCCTCGTAAATAATATTATGATGGCTTGATCATATACTTCTTTCTATATTATATTTGATTTGGCATTCCTAATTCCATTTAATGCATCAAGGACTGCATTGATTTTGTAACCGCAAGATAATTCACAAAAGCCTCAATTGGTAAATGAAGGACATGCAAGAACGAGCCTGATATTGAGTAAGTTAAGTATCAAATAGTATGAAAATGACTTTATATACTAGATAAGTCATGAAGTAACTAGGCTAAAAACCACTAGAAGAAGTCGTTTTGAAGAAAGAAGGATGTTTTTGAAAAAATAGACCAAAATACATGACGTTTTTGATGTCTAGAGGGAGAGAAAGCATGAAAATATCATCCCCATGCCACCGTTCAACAGGTAAGCAATCAAAATGAATATTTAATAAAGCTCAATTGGCTCTTGACAAGTAGCCAAATGAATTAGTCGACTACATAATCCCCCTCAAGCAAGAAGTAAAACCTCTTGATGATGGAAAAATTTCTTTACTTCTCTTATCCATTGAAGCTTTGAGCCTTGAAAGAGGAAAATACCCCCCTTCTACCTCATTTTCATTTTCTCTACCCCTTGTTACTCCTTCATCCCATACGATCAAATCGCTAGGCGAAACACTGGAATTTTTTTTCTAGATGATCACAAATTCTCCTTGAACTACCACATCAATTTTACTTAACATCTGATGGCTCCACAAGGTCGTAGATATTCAAAAAATACATTTGAAGCAAGGGAAGCAAGGAATACGGCCAATGGAGAAAATGGCGTGGTAGGAATTGGCAATACCCCCATCACATCAAACCTGAGAGAGGTAACATCTTGTTGGTTTGGAAAAAAATAATATTTTATAAGATTATTGCTTTATTTGGCTTTAAATAATTATAAACACATTCTAATGAAAGTGCATATAAACTGTTGCTTAGGAAAATAACCTAAGTAATATAATAATTAACTATTCAGCAAAAAGACTCTTTCACTTGAAAAATGATTATATGCTTGTCATTAAGGAAATATTTTAATTATGGTTTATTTCACAATATTTATTATTATTTAATTAAAGATGCATGTGATCGTGATAACAAAAATGTAAGAGAGGGGGATTTAATAATGGGAAAATACTAGCTACACTGTCTGGTATATAAGGTGTTAGGGACTTGATTTTTGGACCATCAGATAATAATACAAGTCTCCTTTCATCTTTACCTCTCTCTCCAAGCTTTCATAGCTTCTTCCTCTCTCTTTCTGGCTTTCTCTCTCCTTTCCTAGTCTTTCTCTCTCCTCGTCACTCTCTTTCTCTCTCTTCTGCACTCTCTCTCTATTCTCTTCTTCTCCCTCTCTTGTCCTCTTCATGACAAGTGGTATCAAAGCTTCTCAAGTTCTTGATCCAGTTAGTCATATTTCATTTAGTTCCTCCTTTTCAGTCACATAGATTTAAGAGCCATAAGTACACAGGTATAGACATGACATGGAGCAATAGTGCACTTATCAAGAAGTTTTGGACCACAAGGACTACATGTATGGAGCATTAATGGAGTCTTGGACCAAGTTTGAGGTTAGAAGACCAGATTCAGCAACTCGTGGGTCATTTTAGACCATTTTCTGAAGGTATCTTCCTAAAAAAAGTGGTAACAGGAGTAGAAGAGGATGTAGTTGATGTTACCTTTTAGGGAGAGTCTTTCTTCTTCTTTCTTTTCAAGCTTCTGCCAAGCTTGCATGGAGGGTATCGTTCCCTTCTTCCTTCGATCTTCTTCCTTCGAGCTTCAAATCCAGGCCACTAGTTTATTTTTCGCTATCTTGGGTGCTACATAATCTACTATGTTCATAGGCTTTGCAGCACCCTCGTAGGACTCTATGGCAATGAGTTCCCACATCCTTCACCCCTGTAGAACAAGTCTAGCATCAAGCGGAAACATTCTCCACCAAAACTTTGAGCTGCAATGGAATGATCGAGAAGAGCATCTTCTTGTACTGATCAAACTGCTACGGTAGGAACTCCTTGATGTCGCACAATGTAGCTGCTCCGACTATCACTGCGGTAGGAACTCCTTGATGCCACACAATGCAGCTGCTTTGGCTATCGTCGATGGTTGGAACTCAAGAAACCTTAGATCTCGAATGACAAGGCGAATCACTTCTTCAATCCTGGCGTGGAGAACCCCTTGAGTGATGTTGCTTAGCCTGAGTCTTCAAATGAAGTAATCAATGGCAGATCGGGTGTCGTGTGCAAGCTCAAGAGAGTCGCAAAGGCTGGCTCAGCACAGGCATGTACGCAGAATTCTTCGCATTGCTGGACAGGTGCTCCTGCATGGCAATCTCATTAAATAGGTCCAAGTAATATCTCATCTGTTGTTTGTCACCTGCATAATGAGTAGCTGTTGCTCCCAATGTATAGATACTAGCTTGGCCACATAAAAATGTCACTCCCTGTTTCAATGACACTGCAGCAGCAACACAACTGTCTGTAATATACAAGCACAATGTCAGATCCTCCACACTTCCCACAACTTCATAGCTCCGAAAACAAAGGAATGCAATCCCAAGCATTCTCGTATACAACATGGGGTCTTGTAATTGCATTCCTCTTCTAAACTAGGTAGCTTATAGGACCTCATTTTTCAAGCTGGTAGCAGCAGACAGGATTTGGCGAGAATCCAAAAGTTTGAACTGTTAGCCATTCGTTCTGTACTCCCATTTTGTACTCCACAAGAGAGGGACAATCGTCATCGTGGTAGTTGGTGAGGTTTGATTTTTTCGATTGGTAGCAAGAAGAAGCAGAAGAAGAAGGATAAGAAGCTCTATAGATCCTACCAGGCGAGCCTTGTCGGAAGATTTGTATGGTGAAGCTGATCTCTATTCTCTCTCCTTTTGTCAAGAGAGGCTCCAAATAGTCTCTATGCTAGTTCTGATCTCTCTCTCTCTCCCATGGAATTCTAATGTGTCCGATGAAAGACCTGGTGCAAACATCCTTCTTTTACAAGAACTTCTTCCACCATGTACATGATCAGATTTGCTAGTCTCCAGATAATCCATAGAATGGGTGCTAAGTATCTTGCCTCAAGATGTTGCTTGCACTCCTAAGTGTGTAAGAAAAATATGGGTGGAGCGATGCAAGTGTGATCGAGTTGTTCAGGTACATTCTACGTACGCTTGTTGATTTATTTTTGGCACTATTATATAAAAAAATTGTCATTTTTAAAAGTGTTTTATGATTTCTTTTCAAGTTGCTAAAGTATCCTATATTACTACTTGGAAATACCATGCCTAAGTCTTGTGATGATGCGCGGCATATTTTACAAAAGCTTGGCATGGACTACAACAACATCCATGCATGCGTCAATGATTGCGTGCTGTTTCGAGGAGAGTATATGACTATGGAGACATGTCCAAGATGTGGTGCTCATAGGTATCAATAAGACTTGCAAGGGCAAACCATCCCTCAGAAAGCTCTTAGACACTTTTTACTTATTTACTGTATATGTCACATGTTTCATACATCGGGCATGGCAAGCTTGACAACAGGCATGCACAGAATAGATCCATAGATGGAGCCCAACGAATATCAGCAGATTCATGCACATGGAGCCACATTGACTCTACCTTTTCAAGCTTTACACCAGAGCCAAGAAATCTTTGGCTAGGTCTTGCTATGAATGGCATGAACCCATTTGGTCTTCACTCAACTTCTTACAGTGTGTGGCATGTAGTCCTTGTTAACTACAACATCCCGCCATGGCTTTCTATGAAGAAAGGACAATTGATCCTTAGCTTGCTTGTTCTTGGCCGCTACAAAGTCAAGAATACAGACATCTATCTTTGTCCATTAGTCGATGAGCTTAAGATTTTGTAGGAGAAGGGGGTCACCGTGGAAGATATGAGCAAGCGCGATGGTCGAGGGTCCCCGTCAATATAGGAGCCATTCTCATGTGGAACATGCATGACTTTTTGGGATTTGGAGAGTGCTCAGGTAAGTAGGCTTTTGTTATTGTTGGTAATATCTATCATAGCTTGTTCAAGTTTATGTTTACTAAATAGGGGTGTTGGGACATGTCTGGTTACCTCAGGTTATCATGCATGTCCATTGTGTGGGCCACAGTTAGACTCCCAAAGGTCACGAACCATGAAGAAGATGATATATCAAAGGCACACTTCTTTCTTGCATATGAGTTGAAAATGGTCCATATGGAGCCACATCCAAATGGAATGCAACAGTTCTTAGTTTTCTACGAGTCACCATATTGGAACCACTTACAAATCAACCACTTGTTGGATCCAATGCATATTTTCAAGAATGTGAGTAGCTTACTATGGGACCATGTCACGAGAAAGAGAGACAGTGCAAGGGCATGAATGGATTTGAAGGATGTAGGCAAGATGGAGACACTTTGCCACAGTCAAGTGTTGATGGTCACTTGTAACTACCTTGTGCTCCTTGGGTTTTGTCCACTAAATAAGAGTGCATTGTGAAGCAAATTATGAGGTCTATCCACACTGTGACGGGTATGATGCATTATCTCAGATCCACTTTTTCTAAAGACAACCAACTGACATGCTAAAATCCCATGATTGGCATAATATATATCAGGTTTGTACTTGCCTCAATTATAAGTGGCCTACATATTTTGCTATTTTTGGAGTCTAGTAGATGTTTGTAATGCTTCTTCATTTGTGGCAATTTGTACTATCGATCACAATCATGGGATATCTCACTCCAAAAATATGCGGGGCGATTTACAGGTTGTTAAATTTAGTATAAAGGATCTCACAAAAGGAGATCAATACATCCCCTATCGAATCTTGGGGTCCATAGAAGTCCTCAAGTTTGCACCTTTAGGGGCAATAATTTGAGGCTTTCTATTGACCATACAATATGATCTCTTGTGAACAAAAACTAAATTTTTTGCAGAAACAGAATCTTCATTGGTATCTTCCATATTTTTGGCATAAGCATTTGTAGAGATAAATTGTATGTATGATTGTTGTTGTAGTAGCAATGTTCCATCATCAAAGGTGAGTTGTTTAATAGGCCATCTTTCCAAAGTGACATAGTGGAGATTGTCATCTATGTATGTTCTTGTGGCTTGATCAAGGGCTTTATCTACCACCACACCAACATCCTCTTCTCCTAGAAATTCAAAGTTTATCACATCATATGGAAAAGCCAATAATATAACTCTTGTCCCAACACACGTTGTGTTGCCTTCTGTCCATAGCATCACTCTATGTTCTCTCCAACTTTCACGAATGCTTAGCATATCAATATGCTCATGGTTTGATTCATAATCATCTCTTTTGTCATGATTTTTTATGGAGTTTGAAACAACCACCACATCTTTCTTTCCCCATTTTGCAAAACCACCTACACCTTCGTGAACCTTCATTGCGTCAATTGTTGGGAATAATAAGTATGTTGCTACATTTAGACATTTATTAATAACCATTGAAATATATCCATATTCAAGTGTTTCTCCATGGCATGTCTCATTTGGATGTATTGTATACACTCTCCCAAGTGCAACAATCTCATGATCAACTAGCAAATTTACAGTTTCTCCAAAATAAAATTCGTTATTCATGATACCTGTACAAGTGAGAAAATGGAAATTTTATAATTTGTATGTTTTCACCTCTCAAAAAGAAGAAAACAGTAATGAAATTGCTAAATACAATGAAGTATCAAATTTCATTGAAATGAAAAAAGCACTTAAATATGAGATAGAATAAGTCCAATATCCATAATAGAAAGTATTAATGGAAACATCGTACAGAAAGGGGATAGATTTGACCATATGGCCAAAAACAAACTTACTCATGAACTATGCCCTAAAGTAAAGAAGAAAAGTTTATTCTATTATTTTTAGTTGCCCTTGATTTTACTTTATTTTATTAGCTACTCTTTGAGTAAGAAAAAACTTCATTGTGTATTCTCATTGGGAAAATATATAGCAGATGTTCAAAACTTGTACTATATCTATTCAACACGAGAACAATGATTAAAATTCTTTATAATGTGTATAGGAAAAGATTTATCCACCTGGTCAAAAATCTATTGTATGTATTCCATACCATAGAAAGTATAAAAATTCTTTGTGATCCCCATAGGAGAAAACATAGTCAAATGATTGAAACCTTTGTTGTATGTATCACATTACAAAAAGGATAAAAGTTCATTGTCGTGTCCATAGAAAAGTATTTGGCCAGATGGTCAAAAACTCAAGCAAAATACATATAACAAGGATAAAAGTTCATTGTGATCTTTATGGAAAAAACTTTAGTCAGATGGTTAAAACCTCTATTGCAACTATTTTACACAAGACTTATGATTAAAATTCTTTGTGATGTCCACAATAAAAGATTTAGCCATATGGTCAAAACATGTATTGTATGTAACCTAGATGATAGCAAGGATAATAATTATTTGTGATGTCCATAGAACAAGATTTAGCCAAATGGTCAAAGTCTTTATTGTATGTCAACAAGGATAAATAATCTTTGTGATCTCCATTAGAAAATATTTGATCAAATGATCAAAACCTTTATTTCATGTATTTCACATGACAACAAGGATAGATATATTTTATGAGAGACTTTGATCTCGTGCTTAAATGTTGAAATCACAAGGATCTCTAAAGAATAGGAGATTTCATTCCCTATGACACGAAGCTATAAATATTGAGGAAATTTCAGCATCAATTTGAAGCTATTTAAGAAGGAAAGATCATTTTTATCATTGTTAAATACTTATAAATCTTATACTATCTACCTGTTGACAATAGTAAAATGTATCATATTACATTTTATTTTCAAGTTATACTATTTTAGTCTAAATCATGTTATATTAGTATATCGTACTATGTGCATATTATAGAATATAGTATCGAAATATATTTGTAAAAGAGTGGGGATAGACACGTAGGACACGGATTAGCATGGGAATACCTAGTTATATTGACAGGGTATATAAGGTGTCGAGAGACCCAATTAGGGCATCAATTATCAATAATCAAGTCTCTCTTTTCTCCTTCCTTCCAGCTTTCATGGCTTCTCTCCTCTTTCTCTCTCTTTTCCTGTCTTTCTCTCTCTTTTCCTGTCTTTCTCTCTCTTTTGCTAGTCTTTCTCTCTCTTCTTCTCTCATCTTCTTCATCTTTCTCTCTCTTCTCTGTAGTCTGTCCCTTCTCTCCTTCTCTCTCCTAGGTCTCCTTTATTACAGTTGGTATCAGAGCTTCGGTCTTTGATCCAGTCTTCTCTCTCCTTCCTCACATCTAGTTGTAGTTTTCAAAAAATGAGAGAGAGAAAACCCTAGTCACACATGTACAGGAGCTGTAAGGAAAATTAATGGAGTACCACAAGGTGTTGGCAGCTTTCTTGGACTCCACATGAGCTATAACAGGAGGCACACTTAAATCTAGAGGCAAGGAGACCAAAAATGACAACTCGTTTTCAACTTTGAGGTAAAATTTTAGGGGTTTTGGGTGAAGGAGGTCAATACATGACTTGACAGAGGTCTAAATGGGGTTACTTCTCCAAAAGTGAGTCTTCTTCTTCTTCAAATTTCAAGCTTCTCTTCAAACTTTCATGGTGCAACCAAGATCTCTACTCCATTTCTTGTTAGGATCTTCATCTCTCTGCTGCAATGGATATCATGGGACATTTCCTTGCTTGCTAAGCTTCAGATCAAGCACCACATACAACAGTACTCAGCTCCATTTCTTCTCCTACAAGCATTACATTCTCAAGGTGTAGTTGTCGGTAGTCTACATCTACATGGGCTTCAATCAAATATTGCCACTTGTAGACCAGTGACCTCAACTTGGTGAAGTCCATCCCCAGAAGTTTGTGAGGACATTTTTCCCCTGGACATCCTCTGCACAAAGCTTTATCTTCCTTGTTGATTGATCTTCATCTTGCTAAAGATCAGCAAGTGAGCATTCAAACACTCGTCCTTTCAATCCATCAGCTGCAATCTTGGTCCCTTGTGTCCTTGTAACTAGGGTCTTCCCAATGGATCGCTGAGTGAAGGTCGAGGGAGCTTTCCCATCATACCAGTCTTTCTTGGAGAAAGGATCGACAACTTTCTTCTTACCTCCAGGGAGATTGGAGATCTGAGCGGTTTTGCCATGTCCAAGTGAGCAATAGTGACCATAATGCCTTATTATTCCAAATATTTGTAGAAGAAACTAGCACAGGATGGTCTATGTGATCCAATGCTGTATTAGAAGTAGTCCGTGTGTCCATTTGCTTCTCAAATAAGCCATCCTTTGAACAGTAATCTCCACACACAGGGAGTCGACGGAGAAGAACAGGAGGTGCTCTCACCTTTGTCGCAGTTACAGACGGTTTCACATGCTTTGCTTCTTCTTCGTCAGATTCACTTTCCTCAGAGGTTTCATCTTGCGCAGGAATTAGACTGATTAATGTTTATCTTCCAAACTCCACCTTGGCTTCATGCTATAGTAGTGCTATGGTTGGAAGAGCCACAAGATAGGGCTCTCATCTGGACTGTCCTACAGTGGAAGCATCATGTAGTGAGGACAACCTCTTGTCCTGCGTCAGTTCTAAGGGATCATGTAGAGGACTTGTTGCTCTGTTTTTTGTGATTTATTGCAACATATCCATTGTCATTCTACTTTGCACTTGCTAATACTTTAGAAGCACCGAAGGTCCCTCAGTTGTTGCTGATGTAGATACCGAAGGTAGGATAACACCTTGTTCAATGAGGACGATTAGCTGCAGTGGTCATGTCGTACCTCCAATGCATGAGAATTTTTCTCGATGTGTGTAAGGAAACCTATAGATATTCTTTCTTCTATCAAGTGATAGGAACTTGGTACGCTCCTAGGAGCATGATAACAAATATGTAGTACAGAGAGGCCACTGAAGAGGCCATTGTTTTTAAGGTGGGGATCCAGACTCCCCTTGGTCATGTTTTATGCCTGAAGTGCTTAGTCTTCTAGCTGCAGTCTCTGGGACTTCTGAAGCAGCAGATATAGTGGAGTTGCATCTCCCATTTTTCGTGGTTTGCGAGAACGCATCTGCTTGCACCATGTCGCTTGCACTGTCCATTGGCTCGTGCTCCTCATAAACAGTAGAATCCTGGTTAACCTTGGCTTCATTCAGCACATTCTCTTCATTCAAATTGGATGGATTTGCCTCTGGTGTAAGAGAGCCAATTGACATGTCGTCTTCTATAGTATCAGGGACATGTATTGGAGGTGGTGGAGCAACACTCTGCTGCTGTCCCCTATGGCATCTGTCTTTCATGCTGCAGCAGCTATCTACACTAGTTATCTTAACGGAGGCTACCAAGGGCAGTGATATAGACTGTCATTTCCCCATCGTGCCATAGCCATTATCTTTCTTCAGACCAACATGATGCTCAGATGAAATCATAACTTCTGATTGAGTGTTGGATTTTGATAGTGAACTGATCATAGGATCTTGAATCCCTTTCGAGCTTGTGGATGGCCTCTTGATGCTTGCAATCCACGCGAAAGAAGGCTGCTTGTTACTACATAATAGAGCAAACTAGAAAGCCTTTCTGACTATTGTAGTATCACTGCAAGTCTCCATAATTGTACTGGAATCATTCTTCAGCAACACCCATTGGTAAAGGTTTATCTCATCATCCACAACTTTCTTGCCAGGATAAGAAACTCCATGCTTCGCTGCTCCTCAAAAAGCCATAGGTACTGCCTGACAACATCTGTAGTACCCTGAAACTAGTTGGGGTTCTCTAGGCCTACTTCTTTTCATGGCATTCGTTTCGCCGAACGCTCTTTGCTTGGAGTATTCATGACATAATTTGGATCTGCTCTCCCATAATCAGGACTAGTTCCAGAACAGTGCTTCAGATACACAAGCTTGGAATTGTATGGTTTTCTGTGCCAGCTATGGGACTTTTGCAGGCTGCTCTTCTTGTTTGAGCAAGTGACCAAATATTGCATGTGCTTTAGAGGTTGAGTAACTAGCTGAACCAAACTGGTTGCAGGGAAGAGTAGATGACATTAGCACATGAAATGGTGTGGATTTGGGTCACTCTCTCTGTATCCAACCCTCGTGGATGGTTGCTGTTGCTTTGGTTGTGTTTGTGGCAATGACACCAGGATTGGTTTATTAAGGGTATCATGACATATGCCCTCAAGGATATGTATTGAAGGTATCATCACAAATGTGTTTAGCTGGGCAATTCTGGATCACAGAACTTTTGTTGTCTAAAGCAATCTATATTCTTTAGAAGCATTTCCAACAATCTCTGGGTCTCTCCGAAAACCAAAGCCTCACATCAGCTTATTGATCTGCCCAATGAAAAGGAAATTGGAAAAGCGCTACCAGCTTTAAACTCGAGGGGTTTTGAAGCAATGGAATGCATTGGATGTGTGAGGAATCATGGGGTGTATGCCTAAAATGCAGTGATTTACTTGTAAAGATAAGGCTTTGCACTTTGATTTTCTTGATAGTGGCACTTATATGCTTATGTTGGTATGAAGATGTTTATGCAAGCGGCAATGGTACTCACGGGATATGCCTATGCCTTTGATTGGCAATCTTGGTAATGATGCTTATGATTGGTCTTGAGATGTCATGTCTGGTAAGGTTATGCTCTTGTTGGCAATGTATTAGCCCTAATCAGCAACAAGGATTTGGCTCATATTGGCAATGGTTCCCATGCAGAGTGATGCATGGAAGTTGCAAAGTATTGCAGGGGTGTAGACTCAGGGAATTGCTGACAAAAGTCAATTACAGCAAAGCCTTCTTGTGTGACTGAGTTTTTTATAGCTTATTTGAAGAGGGCATCTCCCCCTTTGATCTGAACCAAAAATCTCCCCATTCTGCCCTACGGTTTGGGAGATAAGCTCAATTTTGTGCTCAAAGGTACTGTGGGACTGGCAAGAGTCCTACACAGCCAGTCCATAAAAAGTGATTACAGCAAAGCCCTGATCATTTACTGTCAGAGATATTTTTACATAGCCTCGTAGAGGGGATTGAGAGCTTTAATTTGAATTAAAAATTTTGGCGATCAGAGCTTCCTAGCTCAAGATATTGCCATTTCTGTAACAAGGGGTTTGGTAGACTGTACTTGGGATGGTAGGCCACAAGGGTAAAGCAAAAGCCCAAGAGGACTTCCAGCATGAAATAAGGGACTCCCATGCCTCAATGAATGATCCTAGCTCAGCCAAGAGGATTGTGAAGACATGTTTGAAGAGGGTGCCCCCAAGATGGACCGTTTAACTATGCTCAACCAAACTCTATGCCAACATGAGACTCATCATGCTGAACAACATCGAGAGATGGAACAACACCATACGGAGATGGAAAAGATCACCGTCATTCCGAGATGATGGCCAAGATGGACTTACTCATAGAGCGCATGGGCTCCCTCATCCCCGCCATTGCACCCCCCTGGATTGACCCAAGGAGCATGTCCCTCCCCGTGAGGCCAACTCCCCACCTACCTTGGAGACCGGGCATAACCCACAAGGTTTTGGTGGCACCCATGGCCTTCCCCATAGCACCTATGAGTTGGGTGAGCCCCCTATGCGACATGATGAATCCATTCTCCTATCACATGTAACAAACCCTTCTAGTTCATCCTTGGGACAACAGCTCCCCCGTAGTGGAAGCTATATGCGAGGGCAAAATGCAAATTTTTGGGGAGCATAGTATGTAGGATGCACATGGGCAGCATGCACATGGCAGTTTTGGGTAGCAATGACCTAGTGTTTAGTTTGGTTTGCATGTTTTTTGGCAGCAAGGCCCTAATAATTAGTTTGGTCTACATATAATGCATGGGCAGCATGGCACCCATGGACATTTTGGTTAGCAAGGCATGTATGGGCATTCTCATGGACATTATGAGTACCATGACCATTGGCATGGGTTCGATGTGCAAAGGCAAGTGCATGCGCCTACTTATGGTCAACATGCATATGATGAGTGTGAATATTTTGAGCAGCATGCATCTGATGACTATATATGTTCTTATGAACTACATTCTGGTCACATACATGGACAACCATCTAGACAGCATTATGTACATGGACAACATCATGCAAATGTATATGAGTATGTACATGGGGAGCAACATCATTATCAGCAATGGAGTGCTCCATATCATCAGTCACTTGATCATTACTATAAGCAACATGCGCATCCTTATGAGCCACATGATACTTCTCAAGAATGATGCCATGATGAGAGCATCTCACTGCCGCAGACTCATGAGCAGATGCCCCATCAGCCCAAGGCCCTTAACTTTGAATGCCCAATAATAGTCATGCATGTGAAACTCATGGACATGAAATGCCTAGGGATTGATGCATTGAATGCTGTATTGATTGTAGCCTCATTTGCTCTAGTCCAATTTGACCTAGTGGTTCCCAATGAGTTTATGGACAAGTCAATGCATGCTACCATATGGGTTGGTAAGGATCTTGTGCCACCATCAGTGCTTGACGATGACACCATGAATTACTTCTATGATACAATGGATGCATTGGATCACAATTATCCTTTTGACCCCAGTGGTAGTATGGTGACCCATGCTTGTATGGATGACCCTTGTGCCCTTGATGCTTATTATGCATGTTATCCATTTGATCTCGGGGAATGGAATGGTCTTGGAAAAGCCCTATGCTGATCAACATTTCACTAGTGCAGTTCTTTTCCTACTTCAAGGATGCAATTTTGATTGAGCAGTAGCTAAATTTATCCTTGTTTGAAATGTAGACAACTTACAGACAACATACTATTTTAAAACGGTTTTTACCCTGCATTAATGATAGTCAAGTGTCACCTATATGGATTGAAAGTATGCTTCATGAGCTTTGTTTTGACATGTCACACGCCTCAATCAGAGCTGCCCATAGGAAGTTATGACCAGTTTTCTCTAGCAGGCCTATTCTAGATAGCATGCTGTCCACTGTTTGTCAGCTCCTAATTGTCAAGAATTGGAGGCCAAACTCATATGCTATCAACTTGCACATGTCATATACATCATATACACAATTCTATGCCCCAATTCCACATGAGATAGTACTTCACCATACCTGTATTCTCCTTTGTAATGCTGAGCAGAGTAGTACTCTGCAACCCTCCCTTTTCAGTGTGAGCCATAGGTCCTCTTTTTGTTTTTGAGGGCAAAAACCTTCGGGGTCGGGATGGAATGTAAAAGAGTGGGGATAGACGGGTAGGACACGGATTAGCATGGAAATAGCCAGTTATACTAACAGGGTATATAAGGTGTTGAGAGACCCAATTAAGGCATCAGTTTTATCAATAATCAAGCCTCTCTTTTCTCCTTCCTCCTAGCTTTCATGGCTTCCTTCCTCTTTCTCTCTCTTTTCTTGTCTTTCTCTCTCTTTTGCTAGTCTTTCTCTCTCTTCTCTCATCTTCTTCCTCTTTCTCTCTTCTCTCTGTAGTCTCTCGCTTCTCTCCTTCTCTCTCCTAGGTCTCCTTCATTGCGATATTTTAGAAAATATTTATTAATTTACTTTAGTAATAATTAATAAATCTAATTAAAATATATTAAATCATATTTTATAAGATTATGTATATTCAATGCATCTAATATGTAATGTGTAATATCATTGAGGATTTTGAAGCCACCTTAGTGATAGTTTGAGTGTAGAATCTCTAGCTGTGGAAATAGGGACAATATCCCAATGGTGGGCTCTTAAGGAGGGGCGAGGGGGAAAGAGCGAGTCTAGGAGAAATGCCATTGGTGAGAGTTTGAGGGCAATGTCCTCCTCGGTGTAGGTTTGGGAGCAATGCCCCCAATCAAGGTTTGGGGATAACGCCTCTTGTAACGATTTGGGGGCAATCCTCCCAATGGGGGGTTCGAGGGGTAGCGCCCCCTGGTGGGGGTCTGGGGGCAACACCCCTAGTGGGGGGTTGGGGGTAGCGTCCCTGGTGTGAGTTAGGGAGCAATGCCCCCAATGGGGAGTCTAAGTGGCAGTGCCCCATGGTGGGAGTTTGGGGGCAATGCCCCCAATAGGGGTTCAGGGGCAGCACCCCCAGTGGGGGTTCGGGGACACCGCCCCCAACGGGGGTTCGGGGGGTAGTGCCCCTAGTGGGGGTCTGGGGGGGCAATGCCCCCAACGGGGGTTTGGGGGTAGCACCGCTTGATGGGGGTTGGGGGCAGTGCCCTCGGTGGGGGTTTGGGGGCAATGCCATTATGTGATTTTTGAAAACATCGCGACTTGAAATCTTTAATAAAATTAAAAAATAGTTACAAAAATAAGATCTAAATCTACTCGTATTTTGTAACAAGTTATGGTAATTTGATAGTATGATACATTAAACGATCCCTTTCACGAGGTCAGTCTTTACAACTAATCAAACGAGTTTCTCTTCCCCTCCCTCTCTCTTCCACACAAATCTCTAACCTGAGTGTTTTCTCTATTGCATTTTTACAATTGCAGGTTTTGCATCTCTGATCCTTTGCATTCTTATCTCTGCTCCTGTCGCCCCTGTCTTACTACAGGTTTTGTGGCCCTAATACTTGGTGGTTCTATCCCCTTACTCTTCTTTGTGACTGCTCTCCACTGTTTCATTTTCTCAAACTGAAACAGATTGTACAGTGCAAATTTTGGTTCGAATTAGGGTACTATGACCAAAACTATCCGCATCTTCAAATCAAAAATCTTGCTTCAAGGATTCAGCAATTCAACATGGCAGTGAATGATCACCACTCCACAACGTGTCTGCTCTACTTCACGGGTGATTTTTGTTACATTGGCACAGATTGCTAACTTCTACTAATTACAACAGGTTTTCAACTCTTCCCTACTTCATTTCTAACTTTGAGTTAAACTACATTGCTTTTGATCATTTCAATCCATACAATTACTACAAATCACACTACTGCTCTTTTTTATGATTAGTATCAAATAATATTAAGATCAAACACTAGAAGCATTTTCTAAATAAGAATCATGTATGAAAATTAAATGTAATTTTTATTTATGTAGCAATGAGATTAGGCACTCTCTCTTGAGAATTCAATGTCTGCTTCTTCTTCTTCTTGATTGCTTGATTGATCTCCTGGAGTGCCTATCTTTTTTGCTGTCCCACTACCTTACAAATGATAGCTTATTTGCTGTGAAAATGAAAAACATGATTTCTTGTACTATTGAAAATACTCTCGTTGATGTGAATATGAAATATATGATTTGTGCAATGTTGAAAAAACTCTCTTGGATGTGAATATGGAATAAATGGTTTGTGCAATGCTTTCATTAATGAGTGCTTTCAAAATACTAACCTTTCTTTCTATTCTGTGTTGCTATATACCTTAAGGTTTTACCTCAAGGCTAAATCTAGCCTTATATTTCTTGTATCCTTTAGTAATATTAGAGCATTTTATCAAGTTCTTATACATAGTATAATACTTTACTATATAGAACTTTCTATTATACTGTATTTTCATAGTAAAAGCATTTCTATCAAATTTTATGGTTACATTCTCTATAATTTTACAATAAGCATATGGCTATACAATACTTACCAATACTCAATATGATTTTGCCATAGGATGTAATTTGATATTCTAATAACACATATCATGATCTTTCATTAATCTATAGATTAGACCATATGGTAAAAAAAATTCTTACAATATAAGAAGTACTTTTTGTTATCTTATTCAATACAATTTGAGATTTGGCCATGAGGTCAAATCTTTTCTTAAAATATAAGATGTAATTTTTGTTGTTTTTCCTAATATACTGTGAGTTTTGGCCATGCAACCAAATCTTCTCCTTAAACTATCTCTTGGCCAAAATAAGGACTCTTGTAGTATCACAATATCTTGCAACAAATCAACCACTTTGTTCATTTTACTACAAGAATGATGTTTCATCATTTGGTCAAATGCTTGCTTATATTATCAATCCTTACTTCCAAAGGGAAAGACTAGTTTCTACTTAGAATTTCTTAATTCTATAATTTTGCCATGTGGTCAAATCTTGTCTTGTAACAAACAAACCACTTTTTTGGGAATTGATCCTGAAAAATTAAGACTAAATCTATGGTGGGTTCAATTGCACAAATTTTGGGTACGCTAGATTTGGATGTATGGAAAATTCTTGTAAGAAAAACATCTTCTGTATTATCTCCAAAAAGGAAGACCATGTTCTACTTGGAACTCCTTAATTACCTACTATATTTATAGGAAGTTTCACCACGTGATCAAAACTTGTCATGTAACAAACAAACAACTTTGTTTCCATAAACCATTTCTTTCATTTCAAATTTTCATAACTTCCTATCTATATGTTCATATATAAATATCATATCATTTTACCACAATTAGGCACTTTTTCCATTCCACTACAAAATAAAAATTGGCCATATGGTCAAATCTTTCATTTGGTTATCAATGCTACCATCCAAGAATCCCCCATTCTTGTTTTGTTTGGCCATATGATCAAATATAATCTCATACATCTTGCAAACCATGAGACCGCTTTTTTCATTCCACTATAAAATAATATTTAGCTATATAGTGAAATCTAATTTCACAACATGTTGCAACAAATGAATCACTTTTTTCATATGGTTATGAAACTAGATTTTGCCATATGGTTAAAACCAGTTTATAGAAATATAGATATCTTGTAGGTTTCACCATGATGTCAATTCTCCACCTTTCAAGTGTTTTTTACATTACCTTATATTGATATCTATGGGATTTGTTACATAGCCATATTTGTTTATATATGAATCTGATATCACAATAAATCGCATCCTCTCTTTAACTAGCCTTTAAAAACCATATGGTAAAAAACCATGGCAAAGCTTCTAATCTTATAGATAAGTCTTATGACTAAATAGGATTTAACCACATGGATAAAACCAATGACAATGTTTCTATAATATAGCTCCTTTCAAGGAAAACTTACATGTGCACCAATTAAAATGTTAACTTTGGACCAAATGGAATCGTGAGATTGTTACATAACCACATTGATATATGGGTGGATCTCATGTTGGACTAAATCTCATTCTTTGATTAAATAGGATTTGACCACATGGCCAAAAACCTTAGCAAAGTTCCTAGAGTATGATCCTTGCATAGGAAACTTACATGGAGAAGAAATCCAATGTTAACTTAGGGACAAAATCATCCCTGATATTTTCTACATGACCACAATGATTTTTCACTAGATCTCTTACCACGCTCAAACTCAACATTTCATTATTACTGGACCATTTGGTTAAGCCCATGGTCAAGTCTTACTATTAATAGAATTTGATCTTCTCACCAAAGTTTTACTATATGATTCTTGCAAGAGAAACATAATTAATGCTAACTTAGGGCCAAAATAATCCATGATATTTGATACATAAGCACATATATTTATGGTTAGATCTCATACTACACTTAGTCTCAAATTTCAATATTTCATTTTATGGAAGAGTCCCTTTGGAGTACATTTGTCTTGTATTTCGTAAAATCTTATGTTGTGTTTTCAATTTTCAACCTAGAAATCTTATATATGTACTTGGGTTTTGTGAATTTTGACTATTTTTAAATCCAATTTTGTTTGACAACTTTTTCTCTTTGTAGAACCATTCAATGGCAAAGAAAGATAGCACATCCAGAAAGGAGACCCAAACCATTGATGGAGTTAGTGGTGATTTTGTGTGTCCTTGGTATGTGGATGTTTATGATAGTTGAGGAAAAAGGGCTCACAATGTTCTCTTATTTACTTTAAAGAGTAATATTACATTTTTTCAACAAGATGGTGTCATAAAGAAGATAATAGATGGATGTGCTGGGAAAGAGGGAATACCATGTAATCTTGTTAAGATCAAGGGGAAAAATGTAGTATATTAACTTGATCCTTTGTCATTTCACTTTGTAGGTATTAAAGAGGGCAAAGAATACTCTTTGAAAACAATGGGATGGACCTTATTTGAGGAGGTAAAGGGCATAAAAGACATTATATTAGCATTCCAAGTTGTCCAAAATAGTGAGCTACTTTCCCTATCAAGAAAATGTGATCGCCCCAACAAAAGAATGAAGCTCCAAGATAAAGAAATAGACTTCAGATCTTCACCTGCTCCTCAATGAGGCAATAAATCACCAAATCCCACAAGCTCAAAGTCAAAATCACCTCCATAAAGTTCCTTGTCACAAGCTCTTGTTGTTAGTATGGCTGTTAACACTAATGAGAATGATGCCACTTTACCTTCCATGCTAAAAGTTGCACCTGCAAAGCCAATAATTTCTCTTGAGGACAAGGGAGTAGAAAGAATATTTGATTTTCTTGAGAAAGTTAAGAAGGGAAATAAGGAAGAATCAGGATTTCACATGTTTGAAAAATTCTTTCCATTTGGTCCGACAATACAAATTTCTATTCTCGTTGATAGGTGCTATGAGGCGTCTCCTTTGTATGCTTATAGATCACTGTGTTGGGATTATGTAGAGAAGCTAATCACGTCTTTCATAAAGAATCCCGTGAATCTAGCAATAGCAGCATATCTTATGCCTTTTGTACAAGACAACAATGAGAAGAGATCCATGCATCATGATGAGGTGGATGCTAATAAGTTGGACACTTATAGTTATTGGATTATATCAGGGCTTCACTCAAATCATGCAGCAAAGATATATATTCAAAGTAATACTGCACATTGTCTAGCAACCGAGCATTTATACACCACGAGAAATGCTAGAATATTAGCTGATTGTCATGCGAAAATGTGCATTGAGCTTTCGCAAATGAAAAATATGGAATCACATAATGTTATGAAGAATGCCCCTTATGTTGAGCAACTTCAACAATTAAGAGATCAATGGCTAGCATTTGGTTCTCCACCAAAATCTCAACAAGGGCTTTCTAAGACAAGCTCTCAAAGAGTACCATGGCAAGTAATCACATATAAGCTTACCTTCTCTTTTTGTGAAGATTAGTATGATGCTCTTTCTTTTGTTCTATGCTCACTATTTTGATCTTTTTTTGTGTAGAGATTTGTGGTATACATTGGAGAAAATTGTGCATCTAGAGATTTCCATATGATTGTTAGCTCCCAAGAAATATTTGATAGTTGGATCAAAATCATGAAGAGATACTCTAGAAATGAGCTTATATCCCAAGAGGAGAGGTTGAGAAAAAAGGGAAGGTAACCTTCTTTTGCTGCATTTCGTTGCCTTATGGGTTTAAAGGATGGAGACATACTTACACTACAAGAGGAGATCAATGAAGGTCATATCCTTTTTCTTAGAAACAAATGGGATAATGAAGATATGATTGACAATGAAACAAGGGCTAATAAAATCAAGCAAGATAGGGTCCTAAAGGAGGAATTAGTCACTCTTTTCAATGCCTCAGTTCTATAAAGTAGTGCTATGATGAAGACCTGGGAAGAGCTTGTTGATGATTATGATATCAATGATGAAGTCTACACAGAGATTTTAGATATTTGCAATGATTGGGTATCAAAGAAGCTCACACGTGGAGCTAATGTAGGGTCCCTACCAAATGGAGCAAAAGATATTGTGAACTTCCTAATTGGAAAAAAGTAAAATCCTCTTCAATCCTCCACTACTTTCCCTTGGCATGTATATGTTGTCGGATGCAATCTAGAAACCTTTGATCTTATACATAATGTTTACAGAGATCCAATTACCATAGGGGTTATTATTCTAGATGCAGCACATGGGGTTGAGGGAATGAAATGGGACTCTATAAAGTTTGGAAAGGTTGTATCCACTCTACTACAAATGACATGTGAACCTAAACAATTCATGTTGTTGTCATTTCTTGATCGAAAGCAAATGGTACCTTTGAAAAATGCTCTTGAAAAAGCATTTCTTGCAAGTATCACATGCTAGTTGGTAGTGTTGTCTTCCTACCAATGAGCGATATATAAACAATGTAAAAAAACCTTCCATTTTGGACTTTGAAGGCTTGGACAATGAGTGCAATGATGAAGATCTTGAAGAAGAACAAAGGATTCCAAAGTCTATTTTGAGAAAGAAAATGAAAGTTATGGAAACTAGAATCAAAGCATTCAATGATGCTCATGAGGTTGTATTTGATATACATGCAAGTGGACTTGCATCTAAGGTGGCATTGGTAAATCATATGAAGACTATTGTAGTGGTTTGCAATACTCAAGAGCAAAGAGAGGTTGAAGCATAATTGTGGAGGGTCCATGAGAGTGCCAAACAAAATTCAAACTCCCAAGAGGTTCCTCCTACTAAAGTTCAAGTTCTTGAAGTACCACCCGAGGGCATAGAAGAATCAAGCCAAGATATGGCAAGTCTAATTATGAAAGAGAAATTAAAGGCTACTTCAGTTGTTTAAACTCCGTTGCTTCTCTTTTCATCAAGGAAGACACATTGATATAATTTTTATTTTTCCTTGAGAAGTTACTTCCATTAGCATTTGCAATATTTTCTTTCTTTGGTGATATTACTTAAAGAGACTATGTCTTTAGTTTTTAATTTTTTACAAAAGGTACCAATCATGTTTGGTTTAGAAAATCTATTTAAGTAAATATTTTATTAAAATATTATTAAATAGCTCATTAAAATTTATCATCCTTTGTAAGGATAACTGTTTAATTGTAATCTAGTGTGTAAGAGTACTTATCATAATGAAAAGTTTGAGCTAGCTATGCAAAATTTACTTAAGTCTATTTTAAATCTTATTTCAATTAACCTCTTATATGTATCGTGTAATGATTTTGTCATGTCAGTTTTGGTTAGATTTGTCCACATGGTCAAATCTCTTATCTCTTATAACCTCTTTTACTACATTACTAGTGTATGTCTATGCATGTACCTTAGGATAAGAGAGCTAACAATATATTGCACACCACAAAAAAGATTCATTGCACCTCCCAAAGGAGTTTTACCTCAGTAGCATGTTGAGATATTGAGCTCCACTCGTGATATGCCAGGGTGACCGTTGTGCATTTATGTCACCGACTTGTCAGTTGCAGATGCGGTTGGTACACCGCCCATGAATAATAGCTAGATAACAACTATCCTTATCTACTCTAGTTCGTGACTCAGTTAGTATGCCACCTTAGTTAGTTGAGTTTGGTTTGAGACCCATGTATAGGGTTCTTCTATTGCTTTGTATTGGAGTTCTTTTGGCTTACACAACTAAGAAGAGGAAAACTGTTTTCAGCCTCCACCTTTGTGTGTATACCCCCATTGTGCAAGCAAGAAAGCTACAAGTGAGACTCCTTTCTTCTCTTCCACAATCTTGACATGGTATCAGAGCCTTGTTCGTGGTAAGGAGCTCAAGAAAACAAGCCAAGTTCGCAGTGTTCTGGTAAGAGGACCAGTGTTGCTTTCATTCTTCTGTTTTGGGAGCAAGTCTCTGCAGGTAGCACAGCCGGAAAGTGCAAGAGTGCATTGTCTCAGGTTGAGATGCCCTTCGCGGTGAAGCAAGAGGGCAGTATATGCTGCGGGAAAGGCTTTAGCCCTTAGTGACCCTGTTTTTTTGATTTGAGGCCATTTTGGGGCCTATTTTGGAGGCGGAAGTTTTCTGCACGCACTCAGGAAAAGGCCCAGTTTTCAGCATTTCAGACTATATGATTGTGCATATTCAAGATGCAAGTACACCAAAGGAGGCATGGGATACTTTGTCAAAAATGTATAGCACAAATACGCAAGCCAGGAAAATGCAGCTCAAGCAAGAGTTGCATAATGTGCAAAGAGAAAATATGAGCATCAATGACTACCACATGAAGGTGAAGAAGATTGCAGATGCACTTGCTTCCATTGGGTCACCAGTGTAAGATGATGATTTAGTTTTTGTGACCTTAAATGGTCTAGGAAAGGATTATGCACAGTTTCGAATTGCTCTTCTAATTTCTAAGGAGGCAGAGAAATGGTGGTGCATCTTCTTCAGGAGGAAATTCAAAAGAAGCTGTCTTCTACTCAAATGCTGGAAGAGGTAGAGGCAGAGGTAGAGGAGGCCGATTTGGAGGCCGTGGTAGAAATTAGAATATGCAACAAAGTCAAGAAAACCAGTCCTATGGAGGAGGACGTGGTAACTCTAGAGGCAGGGGGAGCCAAAGAGGTCATGGTGGATGGCAAAGAGGCCAAAATGCAAACAGTAATGTTGAATGCTACTACTGTGGTAAAATGGGTAATATGGCTAAAGACTACTATAAAAAGCAGAATGACAACATGAATGGAAAATTGCAACAAGGAAATTATGCATCTTCTAGTAGACAGGGTGATGACAGAAATGGGCATTTGTTTATGGTGCAGCACATGACCAATTCTGTGACAAGTGCAAAAGAAAGCAACGATATATGGTATGTTGACTCAAGTGCATCAAACCACATGACAGGTCATGCAGAATGGATGGAGGATGCAAGGAAAATGGAAAAACCAGGATTTGTGGAGACTGGTGATGATACTGCACATCCTATTGTGCAGATTGGAAAAATTCATTTGTCTATGCAAGATGGGAAAAAGAAATACCTGTCCGATGTATTTCATGTCCCGAATATCACCAAGAATCTGGTTTCTATTGGTCAAATGGTTGAGCATGGCTTGCAAGTCAGATTTAATCCTCATGATGCTTTGTTGAGGATATGAAAAATAAAGGTCGCTTGATAGCAAAAGGAAAGAAGAAGGGCAGAATGTTTACGTTGGATGCAGACATGTCTGAATTGAGTGCATCAATGTTTGCACATGGACAGGTGTAGTTGCAGATATTGATATCTGGCATAAACGCATTGGTCATGTTAATGTACAACGACTTAAATCAATGCAGGCCCAAAATATTGTTGCAGGATTGCCTAAATTCAAGGTTGCAGAAATGCATAAGGTATGTGAAGCCTGCCAATTTGGAAAACAAGTAAGGAAACCATTTTCTAGACATGTTCAAAAGAGTAAGAAGCCATTGGAATTAATCCACTCTGATGTGTGGACTATTAAAGCTGCATCTCTTGGAGGCTATCATTATTTTGTCACTTTTATTGATGACTATAGTAGAAAAGTTTGGGTGTATTTTATGAAAAATAAAAGTGAAGTTTTTGGGTATTTTAAAACTCTTAAAGCTATGGTTGAAAAAGAAACAGGCCTGCAAATAAAATGCCTAAGGTCAGATGGAGGGGGAGAGTACCTCTCAAATGAGTTTGCAAGGTTCCTGTAGGAGCATGGCATAAAGCAGCAATATTCATGTAGTCATACCCCACAACAAAATGGAATCGCAGAAAGGAAAAATAGGCATATTGGAGAGGTATCTCGTGCCATGCTCAATGAAAAAGACTTGCCAGATTTTTACTGGTTGGGCTGTAGGCTGAAGCAGTTGCTACAGTAGTCTACATAATGAACAGGACTTCCACTGCAGCAATACATGGGATGACTCCAGAGGAGAGGTATACTGGTAGGAAACCAGATATTTCTCATTTGAAATTTTTTGGTTGCATTGCCTATGTTCATGTGCCAGATGAGTTGAGATCCAAGTTGGATCCAAAAGCTGAGAAGTGCATCTTTATTGGTTATTCTCTGCAGCAAAAAGGATGTAGATGCTATAACCCTTCTACTCGTAAGTTTACAGTGAGCAGAGATGTTGTTTTTTATGAGATGAGTAGCTGGTATAAACCAGTAAATGTGATTGATAATGTAGATGCACAAAACGGTAATGCTGCACAGAATTCACAGTAGCAGTCACAAGATATTAGTGGACTTGGAGCGTCCTCTAGCAGTAGTTTACATTCTTCGCCATGGACATGCAGATTGAGATCAAGAGAATCTTCTCAAAGCAATGCAGATAGTGGTATGCAGGTATCACGAAAAGGAAAAGAGAAGGTAGATTAGCCCATGTTTGATGTGAATGCAGGTCACTCTTATGCGGATGATAAATCCAGTGGCTCAGAACAGAGCATTGATAATGAGCTGGGTATTTCTTCTATTGTTACACCTGGAGTAAGGAAGACCAGGGATGTTTTGAGAGCACCTGGGAGTGAACCTACTTTGCGCAGGTCTACCAAAGCTAGGTATCCTGTGGATAGGTTGAAATATGATGGATTTACAACCATTCACTATGCATATATGGTCAAAGTGATACAGAAACCAGAACCCACTTCTTTTGAGCAAGCCATGGGAAAAGAAAAATGGGAGAAAGCCATGGATGAAGAAATGGATGCCTTAGAAGCAAATGCTACATGGAAATTGGTACCTTTGCCTAAAGATAAGAATGCAATTAGTTGTAAGTGGATTTATAAGGTGAAGCACAATGCAGATGGTTCTGTGAACAGATACAAGGCAAGATTAGTAGTCAAGGGGTATGCATAAACATATGGCATTGATTATGAAGAAACATTCAGTTTGGTTGCAAGGATGGCAACTATAAGAGCAGTCATTGCTATGGCTACATCAAAGGAATGGTCTTTACATAAGATGGATGTAAAGAATGCCTTCTTGCATGGTGATTTGCAAGAAGAGATATATATGGAGCAGCCACCAGGTTATGTGCATGCTGTTCATCCTGAGTTTGTTTACAGGTTGAAGAAAGCCTTGTATGGCTTGAAGAAAGCACCTAGAGAATGGTTTGACAAGATAGCACAGTATCTTGTCACTATTGGCTTTCAGATTTCCAAGGCAGATTTCTCACTTTATGTGAGAAAAACAGATAAAGGTATTATGCTACTTGTCATTCAAGTGGGATACGGCTCTTGCAGAGGCAGTATGGATTGAACATGCTATCCAAATATGGGATGACAGGCTGTAAGTCTATTTCAGTTCCTTTGGAGCAGAATGTGAAGCTGAGCGCAGATGTAGGTGAGCTTCTGGAAGACCCTACTATGTACAGACGCATAGTAGGAAGTTTGATTTATATGACTATTACCAGGCCAAATTTGAGCTATGCTGTTGGATTGGTAAGTCAATTTATGTAGGCTCCAAGGAAACCACATTTAGATGTGGCTAGACGCATACTTAGGTATGTGAAGTCCACATTGCAGTATGGACTATTTTATGAGACTGGGGTTCAGATACAGTTGCATGGATACACTGATGCTGATTGGGCTGGTAGTATTTCTGATAGACGATCTACCAGTGGATATGTTTTCTCTTTTGGGAGTGCTGTAGTCACTTGGAGTAGCAAGAAACAACCTACATTTGCCTTGTCGAGCACAGAGGCTGAGTACAGGGGTGCAGCAATGGCTGCATGTGAGGTAGCTTGGTTGCATAAGCTACTTTATGATATGCATCAGCCTACAGATGGACTAGTTGTCATTTATTGTGACAACATGAGCAGTATAAACTTGGCAAATAACCAAGTCTATTATGCTAGAACAAAGCATACTGAGGTGCATTATCACTATGTGCGGGAGAGGGTTTTACTAGGTCTTATTGATCTAGTTTATGTCGGCACAGAGAATCATGTAGCTGACATATTTACGAAGGCATTGGGCGCAGAGAAGCTGCGCAAGTTCAGAGACCTGCTTGGTGTGCAGGAATTGGGATTGAGCTCGAGGGGGAGTGTTGAGATATCGAGCTCCACTCGAGATATGCCAGGGTGACCGTTATGCATTTATGTCACCAACTTGTTAGTTGCAGATGCGGTTGATACACCGCCCATGAATAATAGCTAGATGATAGCTATCCTTATCTACTCTAGTTCTGGCTTAGTTAGTATGCCACCTTAGTTAGTTGGGTTTGGTTTGAGACCCATATATAGGGTTCTTCTATTTCTTTGTACTGGAGTTCTTTGGGCTTACACAACTAAGAAGAGGAAAACTGTTTTCAGCCTCCACCTTTGTGTGTATTCCCCCATTGTGCAAGCAAGAAAGCTACAAGTGAGACTCCTTCCTTCTCTCCCACAATCTTGATATAGCAAATATTGCAACAAAGATTTCACCTCCAATGTATCTTTTGAGATGTATATATGGAATATTAAGGTAAAATCCTTGTTACAATTCATGAGTTTAAATATCTATGGGATATAACTGGTTCAAAAATAGAATGGCTAGTTCTTAAGAAGAAACTATGAAAACTTATCCAAATAGAGTATAACTTATCTTAATTAAATTGTCATGTGTCACTTATATGTGACATAGTTTTGGTCACATGGTCAAAAGTATCATGTTTAAATTTTCTTTTAATAATTAGGACTAATAACACCTTGTTTGTACATGCCATTTGAAGGCCTTTTTAGAAACTGAGTATATTTAATATTATAATGATAAGATAATTTTTGTAACTAATTACAAGAGTCTATTATTAGTATCTCAAGTATACCTATAATTAGTGATAAAAAGTAGGTATGGAAAAATGACTTTATTAGAATAGATTTTACTTCAAAGAAATCATCATATATATTTTTTTCACCTCATGATATTACTCTTGGTTAGATTTGTCCACATAGTCAAATGTCTATTTTCTTAAGACATCATTTATTAAGTAATACCTATGTATGTATTTGTCAATGTGAAATTAAATTGCTTTAGTGTTCTATGCCAGTTTATAGCTCAAACGTTAAGTAGAATGATGAGGAAGTAAATGAATCTAATGTGCTTCTTTTTCTTCTTTGTAACTTCAACTAAGACATCTATGGTCGGATATCTAAAAGATTCAACAACAATAGAGCATGATGATATGATTGATGTGTCCTTAATAAGAAATGCAACACAATTATGTGTAATACTTGATCTCAATGGTCTTCTTTTACAACGATGCTTTGTTAAGTGTAAAAAGTTTCAAAGCTTTCAAATGGGAAAGCAATGGCTTGTTCTTTGACCAAGATGTATGGAGTTTATTGAAGTATTATTTGTAAGATTCCAAGTGGGAGTATGGTCAATAGATTTACATAAGAATTTCATGGCAGTTATTAAGTGCTTGGAGATCTATGCAAAAAGGAAATATCCTTTCTCTATGATTTGGGGCCAAGAACAATGTCATAGACATCGACTCAAAATCATATATAGGCCAAATAAGATGGGAGTAGAAGCAATATTCAAGTCTCTAAAGTATGTATGGGATCAATATGGAGATGTTTGTCAGCATACCAAGACTCTTCTCATAGATAATAGTCCTTACAAAGGACCTCTTGAGAATTGCATTTATAAAAAAACATTTGATATTGATCGTGGAGATCTATCTTGATCAAAGAACTTCTACCATACTTGACTCGCTTAAGCAAATACCATGATGCACATTGTCGCAGTGCATAGGGTTGAAAGTCACCACAAGGGTTTGGCAATAGAATAATGTATGGGGGTTCAAGAGCTTAGACTCCAGAGATGGTAGAGATAAGAGAAGGGTTGAAGGTTTCAAGCCAAGTTCTTGAAGATAAGAGACACTAGGGTGAAGGTAGATTTAGGGAGAGGAGTAGACCGAAGAGAAGGGGTTTAAAGAAATTGAAACATAGAAGAATACTAAAAAAAAGAAAAAAGAAAATGTAAAATAATATTAACAGAGATGAAGCATGTCAGTTTCTTTCAGCATTATGAGAAGATATAACTCTAATAGACAAAAATGTGTATAAAATAATACATTTCTCTATGCTGCTCAGATCGCCAATTTGATGCTTCCATTGGCTCTGAAAGGGGGGTAAAATACTAGCACGCTTGACTAGAATTTTGCTAGACCAATCCTTCGCCTCCCCTTTGAAGTGCTGTTCACTACCTAAAAATAGCGATTGCGCCGCATTGCACGATTTCATCAATCTCTCTTTTTACATAAAACCCTCTCAAATTGGCTGAAAGCTATATGCTTTCTTTTACATGTCATCCTAATCTAGAAGTTGTCTATAGTTTTATAGATTTTTATAAGAGCTAATATCTAGAAGATAAAAAATTGACTAAAAACTTGTTCAAAAAAATCTAATATTTTGAACCATGAACACTAACACTAATGCCTAAAGTGGCATTGGCTCTCTAAATCTAAAAGGAAGCCACACTCTAGATTTTTTTACACGGTATGTGTGTAGCGGCATGGCATCCACCCCTTCCTAACCTGCACATTCTTTGGCATGTGCCAAAGTCTTACGAATTTGCAATGTCAAGAAGTACCTTCTACCATGCTAATGTCTTCATCTTCTGCCTCTTCTTCTTCCTCTATGTCTTCATGCGCTTGAATTATATTCAAGTCTTCTAACTCATATGTTGAACTTTCTCTTCATTTGAAGAGCTTGATTCTTTTTCCAGCTACGGGTATCTTTATGCTGGTCCCATCCAATTTAGCCAATGAATATGTGGAATTGTCATGAATGACCTTTACCACATATGGGCCAAACCAATGCTTTATCATCTTCCTAGAAGTAATGTATTGATTATCTAGGTTGCTATCATAGAAAAGCACACAATCATTTTCATGAATTCCTCTTGGCCGAAGTCGATGTCACTTATCAAATCTTATTTTGTTCTTTAGTCTTGATGTCTTTAGCTTCTCAATAGATGCTTGAACATCTTTGGGCCTTCTTTCTAGCTACCATATGCGCAGAGTCAGCAACTCTTCTCTAATGATGTCTTCCTCCCAAGGTAGGAGACTCATGTGAGAATAGATTCTTCAATTGGCATAAGTGGTTGTTGTTCATGCATAAGTTCAGCTGGCATATAGCCAGTCACTAAACTGTGAGTAGTCCGGTCAACCCATAATGCAAAAGGTAGCATTTTAGGCCATTCTTTGATCTTTCCTCTACAAGACTTTGCTAATTTAGCTTTGAGAATAGGTTGATGACCTCTCTCACTCTTTCCATTTCCTTCAGGATTGTAGGTTGATGTCAAAGCCAACTTGATACCCAATTGAGCAAAGAATTTGCGTGCCTCATCAACATCCAATTCTCCTCTATCTGCAGTTACTTTACCCACACAACCATATTTGCAAAATACATCTTCAAGCAAAAAATGACAAACAACTTGAGTGGTCGTGGTTGTTAAGGCTTTGCCTTTAACTTGATTGGTTAGATCCTCTCTTGCAAGCACTAAATACTGCATATTCCATATTCCTGTAGGCATGGTTACAAGCTCAATAACCCATCTATAATGTATAGACAAGGGATAAGTCGGTTGTAACCCATCTCGATGCTTGACCATAGAATACATCTGACACACATAACATGTTTCAACAAAATGTGCTATGTCTCGATACATGTTTTGCCACTAATATTTTTCTTTGACTCTACTAAAGGCTGCCCATATGCCTCTATGGCCAACCTACATGCTTTCATGAAATTCCTACATTACCTGTTGTTACAGTCTTTTGTTACCTAAAACTCTGATAGGCACTCCTTTCTTCTTCTTTGTGTGTTTCCATAGATGTCCTTCTTTAAGAAAAAGGCCATAAGCTTTCCTCTTGATATGCTTGAACTCCTTATCGGTCCAAGTCTGCTTCTTTTTCATTGTGCTCAAATATTGGCCGATCTTCAGCCAATCTTCTTCATAATCTTCTTTAAGGAAAGGAACTAAAACTTGAGTAATGAAATGAGCATGCTGGCTTCTAGTTGACCACCTTGTTGTTTTTAGCTTTGGGCCAGTATATGCAGTAACTGAAAATGTATTTTCAGTAGCCATGGAATGAAATTCAGCAAGTATAGATTTTTCAGCTTCATCTTCTTCCATAAGCTCTTCTTAATTGTCATATCTTGCACGTGATAACATGTCAACAACTGGATTCACCTTTCCTGCAATATGCTTTAATTCAAGGTTGAGAGATTTAAAATATGCAATCCATCTTAGCATAGCAATGTCGGGTGTAGAGCAGTTGGTAATCATGCCCAATAGTGAAAGACAATCAGTTTCTACCACTACGGAAGCACCTATAAAGTATTCATGATAACACTTTCGTACTGTTACTTCCTTTTTTACTTGTGCATACCTTCTTTGACATTCATTGAGAACTTTTGCTCCAAAATGAATTGCATACTTGTTACCTTCAAGATCCTCTTGGCCAATAGCCCATCCTATCCCAATGGGACTTGTATCCACAGTAAGGATGATGGGTTGACCATTTGAATAATCAGCCCTTTTGAGAGTGGGGGCTGAAATTAATAGCTTATTTAATTTACGCATAGTGAGAGTATGCTCATTACCCCAAGAGAATCTTTGGCCTTTTCTTTAATAATTGATAAAGATTTTCAGCTACATGAGCAAAATGTGGTATCCATATGAGATAGAATATGCATGCGGCAAGAAATCTTCTTACTTCTGAAACATTTGTGCATTTTTCTTGCATTCTATTGATGGAATCTATCTTGATTGGCGAAGGTTTGCATCCATAGGGGCCATATAGATTACCGACCACTAGGACTTCTTTTACTCCAAAAATCGACTTAGCTCCAAAAAGGGTAAGATGTACCTCTTCTAGCCTTGTCAAAATCCTGTCACAATCATGAATATGGTTAATTACAAATGTTCTGCAGCCATCTTCGTCAAGCTCCTCATTCTTTTCATTGACTTCACATCCCTTGATAGGTACATCATCAAGAAATGGAAAAGCAAGTTTTGGAATAAATTCCCTTAAGACTATGCATGGCATTCATCATATGGGCTACGGAGTTTGTTGCACCTTGTGGTAGAGTGCACATGCGGACTAATCCAAGAGGTGTCTTCATTATGGTAATGTCTAGGCTTTCTAATGAAAGATGAAATTGGTCATATCCTGAATATAGGTTGCCCATGGAATAAATTACTCTACCTGCAAAAGCTTCAGCAAACTCGCCAACAATTGGACCCGAACCAACATTTCAGATTATTACATGATTAGTAGGCTGTAGATCTTGAATGAATCGTAAAGATCCATTTTTCTTGGGCATGGTAAACCATCGATTTGAGTAAGGTGCTGAAGAAGGTTCTAAAAACTTCATTCCAATCTTGTCATTTAGAAGTTTCAATAATTTGGGCAAATGTACCCTTGGAACAGGAATAGGCTTGAGGCTTTAAGGCACATGTGGGATCGTAAAAATGACCATAGGAGCCACAATATTTGGATCCATACAACCTATTTCATTTGGCTAAAATGATTTTTTTTTTCCATGTTTCATTAGCATTTACATAAATAAGTGTTTTTCAACTGACGAAAGAAAAGAATTTTCACCTAATTTGAGCTCTTTTATACTTTCAGATGTGAACTTGTGACCAAGGTTGGAAGGATCACGAAGACTTGGCTGATTTGCTACCTTATTAGCCAGCCCTTCACTTTCAAGAGGCAGTGGGACTTGACTTTCTTATCCACCATCTTGTATTTTGTCTCCACTTGCGCTTCAGCCTTGTTGACTAAACCAATGTCTTCCTGCTCAACAAATTCTTGAATTGTTTGATAAAAATTCAATGTACATACTTCTATTGTAACATTTCTCGTCCCATAAGATCTCCCCTTTTAAAAATTTTAAAAATTAGTTCACAATTTTTAACCTCTCTCTCTCCCCTGCCGATAGCATGTCGGGGAGAGAGAGAGAGAGAGAGGGAGTAGAGTGGGAGAGGGGACATGCATCCCTTAGGTGTAGGGGTGGCGGCCCGCCATCAAACGGCCATCTCCCCCCCATGAACCACCCCCTCCCCACTATATAAGGGGAACCCCCCCGGTCGTGGTCTTCAGCTCCATCCCCCCTGCTTCGTCTTCAACGCCACATACCCCTTGATCCGCCTGACAAGCAACGCCACCCCCCTCCCCCCTGCTCTGCCTACACGACACCAAGCCACCAGACTTCCGCCCCATATCGTCGTCACCAACATCTTTGTCTTCCCAGCACGATTGAGGAGGAGGAGTCATTGTCAGGCCAATTGACAGAAAGAAAGAAGCGAAAGAAGTTTCCACAAAAATCTCCTTAAGGGTGCTTTACCGACGGATCTCGTGAAGGACACAGTTTGTTTGTGAAGGGAGTTTCCTTGTGGGAAGGGAGGACTACCAACTTGCAGAAAATTTCAGCACACCCTCCACTTGCCCGACTTATTCCCCAAGTCCCAATTGCGATGGCCCCAAAGTGCCACACAAGAGGAGCACACGCGGGAGTAAGAGGAGCACATGTAGGAGTCCCCACCCAAAGCGCAAGAATCGATAATACCCTCCTTGCGGATGTTCAGGTTCCATCAAATTCACCCTTTTCATTTTCGCATGATATGGGTGCATTAAGTATAAATTCACACAGGGAAAACTTAATTGCATTATTAGAATGCTTTTTTTAAAAAAGATCATAGGAATGTTCGGAAAAGTTTTAAATTGCATGACAAGGTACTTATATTTCTTGCACCATCATGATGAAAGGTTGTTACATTTTTGAATATATGGTTCATGTGTTAAAAGATGCACTTATGCAATAATGTCCTAGTTGCATCTCGCATATAGGTTAAATATAAATTGTGATGTTCTTGTGCATTGGAAGGTTTGCATTGGGTAATTTACCTTGGAAAGAATGAATTATGTTGTATACAATGCATTTGTGCAATAAAAATCCCTTGTGACGACCGTAAATAGGTTAATTCATAGAAGGATGTTTAATTAAATAATAGAGAGTTGCTATGGAGAGGAATAAAAGAGTTATATTTTATTTAGAATTTACATAAGCAACTGCATTCTTATTCACATGACTTGCATGGGAAAAGAAAAGATTATGTTTTTATGGCATTATAAATTTACGTAGCATAACTTGTATGCATAAGCAACTTGCATACATAAGTAGATGTATGAAAAGAAAAAGTGTTATATTTCATTTGATGAAAAGCATATAGGATGCAATACGCATGAAATGATAGTTACATTCAATATAAAAGATAGGTTAAGTTAAGTTAAAATGTTGCTTAGTATTGCACTTGCAGAGTTAATCCAGCATTCTCGTACTTAGATCATTCTATGTTGCGAGTAAGAGAGGGTACCAAGCCTTAGGATATGAATACTAGTAATATCGACAAACAAAGGGATGTAATTCCTCAAGATAGGCACTGCTACCTATCTCGTGCAACTAGTCTACAAGGTCATATGCTATTGCAACTAAATTATAAGATGCTACTACTACATCTTAGGCCAAGGGAGGTGAGATCTAATTACAAGTTAGATTCGTTAAGAAGTCGAGTAGTCACCCTACTCCAAATCTCTCTCTTGGGGACCAATTTGTCAAACTTAGGGAAATTGTGAATTACCAAGAAGCAAATTGACCAACCGAGGACGACGGGGTTGTCCAATATCTATTTGACTATAGTACAAGGAGACCTAAGGTAATGAAAATTGGGGTCGGCAGGGTATAAACCCTAACCCAAAGAAAAAGGGGAAACAAGCAACCTAGCTTGCCAAGCCCTTGGAATCTCGCCGAGTCGCGAATGATCTAGGATCGAATGCTGGGAGTATTCGGAAAGAAGGAATCACACCTTAGCAGTTGGTCGTATGAATGACCACAGAAAAGATCGTGATTATACATTAGGTACATTGTTTGAACTTCTTTGCTCAAGAAACTAATTCAAGGCCAAACACTTAATGCTTTAGGTTAATAGCCTGAAGGGAGAGGCATGTTCAATTACCTCCAATGCCTGCCTGGCCCTATCCAAGGGGGTTGTTAGCTGCGCCGGGTACATGGACCGAACCCGATGCGAGAGGTCTCTCCTTGGGTACTGCTTAGAGCGAGAGGACGCTTGGGTGCCAGGGGAGGCTCTGGCTCTAAATTCCTTGCCTCCAGATCCCGCATAAGAGGCCGACGTGACTCGAGATGGGATCTTAAGGCCCGTGTACTAGTCTATGGGCGAAACTTGGAGCAGCAATCCTGATGATTGCTGGGATAGCCTTCGGGCAAGATACTTGATGTATTCCAAGATTATGATAAATAAAGATCAAATATTTGAAAAAGAAACTTGCTTGGCATCATTTTTTAATGTCAGTGCCTAAGTTACGTGAAGGAACTTGTGTTTAAATTGGTTAATTAAAGAAGTTGCCTTTGCATGTCAAACATAATGTGGTAGGTTATTAGATAACTAAGCAACCCGAGGAAAGTGCGGTGGATGTGACTTGGGTCCATCCTACGGAAGGGTGGTCCCAGTTAGCTGGGAAATTTTCTCAAAGGCTGATAACGAAACTGTGAAGACCTAGAGACAGTAGAGTTAGAATCTCGATTTATGCTGTTTTAAGGGAGCGGAATGGGACTATGCCTTATGGGCAGAAAGGTTGAGCTTCACATCCCTCTCGTTTCACATTCTCCATGAGCCAAGTGCAGCATAAATCCGCTTCAACTCTGTTCCTATGCAAAGTGGTTCATCTGGGGCTCGACGCTAGCTACTTCCTAGAGACTTGGTTGATAGGAAAAAAAAAACCATGACTTCAGGTCGGTCCTAAGTGGGAACGACCAGATACTTCCACTTCGGGGCAGACTCGGAAAGATCTAGACCACAAACCCTGTGACATTCCTTGCGAGTGCCAGGTGGCATTTTCTAGACTCTCCTCCCGATGGGTTGCTAAGACATGTCCCACAAATAGACAAGCGGACACATTACAGTTGGTATCAAAGCGAACCAACGAGATCTAAAGATTATAGGGGAACTTAATGGAGGGAAAATAAAGGGAATAAGGGGATAAACAGGGGAGGGTGAGTAGAATAGAGTAGTGTTTTCTATTGAAAACATTTCTTTACTCACTTATGGATGTTGGGTTGCAGAGTCATGAAGCATGGAGCAAGTTCTTGGTGTTCCAGGTCATGTTCATGACTACAATGCATGCTTCGAATTATCATCAGAGGCTTGGCATGATAAATATTTTGGACCGCATCTATAATCCTTCGCTCCTGTATGAGGAGTGGAGATGGATGGGAGACTCAGGAATATACTACATAGCAGCCCACCGACTCACGTACCTTCAACTTGAAGAGAATCAAGTGGATGGAGGATTTAAAGATCGTGAAGCTATTCATCTTTGTCGAAGCTCACGTAAATGCAACTTTGCATGTTAGCGGTCGGTAAGTCAAGCAGAACAAGTATGTCTATGAAGAAGTGACCCAATTGATCTCTATTGAGAGAATCAAAGTGTTAGGGCGCTATGAGAAGAACATGTATCAAAGGAAGGGATACCCCAAGCTTCCTATGACTTATCATTTCTTGAAAATCCATGACCCCACTCCATATTATTATTCCGTCCCTGTAGTTGATTGTAGCACAATCCTATTTTCCACAAACTGATGTATCAATCAGCCTTTCCTACTTATCCAAAATAAATGTACTCAAAGGGTTATGCCTTCATGAATAAATAAGACTTTTTACAATTGTCTATCTTGATCATAAATGTTAACTAAGGTGTTAAGTGATTAAATCACTTAGCTAAAAAGTTGTGCTAGTGATATTAATGTAATATGCGAATGTACGATAAGATGTTAACGTAAATAATCTTATTGTTTAGATGCAATCCCAAGTGCAAGTTCCAAATCCAACCCCTGCACTAAGTCTAGCTACGACTCAAGAGAAGAAATTCCTTCTCAAACAAATTAAGCCACCCAAGTTTGATGGCAAGGGAAGGACCGTTCAAGCCGACACCGAGATCTGGATTGAGTCCATGGAGGACTATTTTGAGGCAGCAGGAGCTGCACCTACTAACCAAGCCATGCTTGCTAAACTTAAGCTAACAGGTGAAGCGAGACTTTGGTGGAAACAGTGGTGCAGAGACCAAGTGATATCAGAGGGGACAGTCACTTGGGATAAGCTTAAGGAAGCTATGCGAGGAAGGTATCTGCCACTTGCGTACGGCACACAAAAGATGAATGAATTCTATGACTTGAAGTAGCTAGGATTATCCCTTGAAGCATATTATTTGAAGTTTGTCACACTCTTAAAGTATGCACCTCCAATGGATATGACACAACAGGTGTCAAAATTTTGTATTGGATTGAATCCACCCATAAACACTTGATTGGAATCAATGCGCCCAATGGACCTACAAGATGCACTCATTCGAGATGCTCCAATAATACAGGAGGTGCAGACCAAACCAAGGAACAACAGGATTTGGCCTTACAAGGATCAAAATAAGGGCATGTCTAAGGCTCAGACCAAGACAGCATAGGGTCTGAATTAGGGCCAAAGAAAGAAAGCTAGAGTCAATGCTGTCAACAACTTTGTTCCAACACAAAGCAATGATCGCAACCCACGTTGCTTCCATTGCAACGAACCCCGACACTTCAAGTGGGAGTGTCCCAAGCTTGGAAGAGGGCATCGCTAGGGGCAATTCCAAGGTCAAAATAGAGCCGCTCATGGCCAAGGAACCACCATTATGGCCAGAGGGAGAACCTCCAATGTTTCTACCAAGGAGTTGGACAATGACGAAGATCCATCCATGGATGCTGACATTGAGAGGGCAACGGTTTACGCCACTCTTTACAAAAAGGGTCCAAATCGCCAATTCTCGGTGATTCAAACTCCATTAGAATATCAAGGTAAAAGCTTCAAAACCTTGATTGTCTGTGGTAGTATACATTCCTTCATTTCACCAATCTGTGCAAAAAGATTAGGGATAGCCACAATAGATGCACCTACTTTACTTGTGGAATTAGCAAATGGTCGTGAGGTCACTTGTACTAGGTGAACTGCTAAGGTAAAATTCCTAATGGGTGGGAAGCCAACTTCTGTGAGATTGAGGGTAATGAACCTAGGTGTCCATGAATATTTACTCAGAATGGATTGGCTAATACCCAATGATGCCCACATCCACTGTGGGAAGGGACAAGTCTCCTTCCGCAATTCTGAAGGGGAACTAGTCACGACTCAAGGTGAGGCTGGTAAGCCAAAAATACAGTTGGCAAAAGCAACACGGATAATAAAAGGTGTTCAAAAGGATCTACATGTCTATCTAATTAAACTGAATAAGTTAGATCAAAATTAGGAATTCGGAGAAGAACCTTCATGGTTAAAGGAATATGTAGATGTATTCCCTGAAGATTTGACGAAACTTCATCCCCAAAGGGAAGTCGACCATGAAATCAAACTTGTGCTAGGAGCTGCACCGGTCGCAAAGAGGCCATATAAGATGTCCATCCTGGAAGCTATCGAGCTGAAAGAGCAACTCAAGCAGCTATTAGATCAAGGCTACATCCATCCTAGCAGTTCACCATGGGGAGCGCCAGTGTTGTTCCAAAAGAAAAAAGATGGAACGCTTCACCTATGCATTGATTACAGAGGGTTGAACCAAGCAACCATAAAAAATAAATAACCCATTATAAGAATAGATGAATTACTTGACCGTCTTCAAGGGGCAAAGATCTTCTCAAAGATAGATGAATTACTTGACCGTCTTCAAGGGGCGAATATCTTCTTAAAGATAGATCTCAGATCTGGATATTATTAGATAAGGATAAAAGAAGAAGATATCCCAAAGACTGCATTCAGTACAAGGTATGGACACTTCAAATTTCTAGTGATGTCATTCGGGCTGACGAATGCTCTTGCTACCTTCAACAGGTTAATGCAGGATATCTTTAGGCCCTATCTTGATGACTTTGTACTCGTCTTTTTTGACGATACCCTAGTCTACTCAAAACAAGGAAAGGATCATGAACCCCAGCTTTGCATTGTTCTTGAAACAATGAGAGCACACAAGCTTTATGCCAAGAAGAAGAAGTGTGCATTTTTCAAGCGACAGATTGAATATCTGGGATTCATTGTATCACCAAAAGGAATTTCAGTAGATCCAGCTAAGGTCAAAGATGTTTTGGAATGGCCAACACCAACTTTTGTCAAAGAAATACGTAGTTTTCTTGGGTTGACAGGGTGGTACAGAATTTTCATCAAAGATTATTTTTTGATTGCAGCACCTTTGACTGATCTACTAAAGAAGCAAGTAGCAATTGTATGGTCACTCTGTTGAATAGACTAGCTTTGACAAACTAAAACAAAGCTTAATATCAGCACCCATCCTGAAACTTCCTGATCTTAGTAAGGAGTTTGAAGTGGTAACTGATGCTAGCGCACTTGCTTTAGGATGTGTACTTATGCAAGAAGGTCATCTCGTAGCATATTCTTCAAGAAAATTGAAGAGCCATGAAAGGAATTATGCTACCCATGACCTAGATCTGTTGGCTGTCATCCATGCTCTCAAACTTTGGAGACATTACTTGCTAGGCAACAAATTTTCCTTAGTAACGGACCACGAGAGTCTTAAATGAATTTTCACCCAGAATGACCTCAATATGAAGCATGGATCGAAGTGCTGGAAGAATATGATTTTGAAATCAAATATAGGCCTAGAAGAGAGAATGTAGTTGCCAATGCACTCAGTTGCAAGGCATTTCTAAATTCTCTCATTTTGCAAGATTGATCAACAGCAAGGTCTCTAGCCACAAAGGTATCAATGCCAAATAACCCGATTCTTGAGCTAGCAAAAGAAGGGGCATATCATGACCGAGTCTATTAGAAAATGCTAAGGGAGATCCCCATCAAGGATCAAGACCCGAAGCTAAAGACGAAGTATCAAGAATTCTCCATCAGTAATGGAATTGTCTACTTTAGGACAAGATTATGTATCCCTGCAAACCAAACTCTCAAGCAGAAGATACTTTGGAAAGCCCATGAATCCCCTTTTTTAGGGCATCCTGGTTATGCCAAGACCCTTGATACAGTCAGAAAGAGCTATTTTTGGGAAAGACTCAAGGAAGATGTACTCAAATATGTCACGGAATGTTTGTCTTGTCAACGCATTAAGGTGGAACATGTTAAAATGCCAGGGAAATTGCAACCACTTGACATTCCACAAATGAAATGGGAGTTCATTAGTATGAACCTTATTGTTGGCTTACCCCAAGTTCAAGGAGGATATAACTCTATTTTGGTTGTAGTAGATATGCTCACCAAGGTCTCACATCTCATCCCTGTCAATATGAACTATAAAGCTTCAGACATCGCAAGATTATTCATTAAGAAAATATTCAAACTTCATGGGTTACCCAGAAGAATCATTAGTGATCGTGACTCTCTTTTCACATCACACTTCTGGAGGGATATCACCCCCCCTCGCTCCGCCTACACGACGCCAGGCCACCGGACTGCCGCCCCCATATCGTCGTCACCAATATCTTCGTCTTCCCAGCCCGATTGAGGAGGAGTCACTATCAGGCCAACTGACAGAAAGGAAGAAGCTAAAGAAGCTTCTTAAGAAGCTTTTAGAAAAAGCTGCTTCAGGATGCTTCACTCACGGATCGCGTAAAGGACATAGTTTGTCTATGAAGGGAGTTTCCTTGCAGGAAGGGAGGACTGCCAACTTGTAGAAAATTTCAGCACATCCTCCACCTTGCAGGAAGGGAGGACTACCAACTTGCAAAAAATTTCAACGCACCCTCCACCTGCCCGACTTATTCCCAAGTCCCAATTGCGATGGCCCCAAAGCACCACACAAGAGGAGCACATGCGGGAGTAAGAGGAGCACATGTAAGAGTCCCCACCCGAAGCACAAGAACTGATAATACCCCACCTGCGGATGTTTAGGTTCCATCAAATTCACCCTTTTCGTTTCTGCATGATATGGGTGCATTAAGTATAAATTCGCATAGGAATACTTAATTGCGTTATTAGAACGCTTTGATTTAAAAAGATCATAGGAATGTTCGAAAAAGTTTTAGATTGCATGACAAGGTACTTATATTTCTTGCACCATCATGATGAAAGGTTGTTCCATTTTTTGAATATATGGTTCATGTGTTAAAAGATGCACTTATGCAATAATGTCCTAGTTGCATCTTGCATATAAGTTAAATATAAATTGCGATGTTTTTATGCATTGGAAGGTTTGCATAGGGTAATTTATGTTGGAGAGAATGAATTATGTTGTATACAATGCATTTGTGCAATAAAAATCCCTTATGACGATCGTAAATAGGTTAATTCATAGAAGGATATTTAATTAAAGAATAGATAGTTGCTATGGAGAGGAATAAAAGAGTTACATTTTATTTAGAATTCACATAAACAACTGCATTCTTATTTACGTGACTTGCATGGAAAAAGAAAAGATTATGTTTTTATAGCATTATAAATTTACGTAGCATAACTTGCATGCATAAGCAACTTGCATGCATAAGTAGATGTATGAAAAGAAAAAGGGTTATATTTCATTTGATGAAAAGCATATAGGATGCAATATGCATAAAATGTTAGTTACATTCAATATGAAAGATAGGTTAAGTTAAGTTAAAATGTTGCTTAGTATTGCGCTTGTAGAGTTAATCCAACGTTCTCGTACTTAGATCGTTCTATGTTACAAGTAAGAGAGGGTACTAGGCCTTAGGACATGAATACTAGTAATATCGACAAACAAAGGGATGTAATTCCTCAAGATAGGCACTACTACCTATCTCGTGCAACCTCAGGGGGGGAGGGAGGTCACTCATAAATATATGTATATATAACGTGAGTGCAAAATAAGGGGTTTTTAAAACACAATTTTTATACATTTTTTACATACAGAAGGGTTTCATATAAAGTGGTTACTTATAGATTGAATAGAAAAGGGTTGTGTTTTATTCAAGAAAAATTTCACATTTTAGGATATTTATAAATAGGCCATGAATGCACGTTATATAGAGAATATATATATATAGTGAATCCCCTGAGCGTGCAACTAGTCTGCAAGGTCATATGCTATTGCAACTAAATCATAAGATTACTATTACATCTTAGACCAAGGGAGGCGAGATCTAATTACAAGTTAGATTCGTTAAGAAGTCGAGTAGTCACCCTACTACAACTCTCTCTCTTGGAGACCGATTTGTCAAACTTAGGGAAATTGTGAATTGCTAAGAAGCAAATTGACCAACCGAGGACGATGGGGTTGTCCAAGATCTATTTGACTATAGTACAAGGAGACCTAAGTATTGAAATTTGGGATCGGTAAGGTATAAACCCTAACCCGAAGAAAAAGGGGAAACAAGCAACCTAGCTTGCCAAGCCCTTGGAATCTCGCCAAATCGCAAACGATCCAGGATCGAATGCTGGGAGTATTGGGACAGAAGGAATCACACCTTAGCAGTTGGTCGTACGAACGACCACAGAAAAGATTGTGATTGTACACTTAGGTACATTGTTTGAACTTCTTTGCTCAAGAAACTAATTTAAGGCCAAATACTTAATGCTTTAGGTTAATAGCTTGGAGGGAGAGGCACGTTCAGTTACCTCCAATTGCCTACGTGGCCCTATCCAAGGGGGTTGTTAGCTGCGCCGGGTACATGGACCGAACCCTCTGCGAGAGGTCTCTCCGTGGGTGCTGCTTGGAGCAAGAGGACACTTGGGTGCCAGGGGAGGCTCTGGCCATAACTCCGGATCCCGCACAAGAGGCTGACGTGACTCAAGATGGGATCTCGAGGCCCATGTACTAGTCTATGGGCGAAACTTGGAGCAGCAATCATGATGATTGCTGGGATAGCCTTCGGGCAAGATACTTGATGTATTCCAAGATTATGATAAATAAAGATCAAATATTTGAAAAAGGAACTTGCTTGGCATCGTTTTTTAATGCCAGTGCCTAAGTTACGTGAAGGAACCTGTGTTTAAATTGGTTAATTAAGGAAGCTGCCTTTGCATGTCAAACATAATGTGGTAGGTAATTAGATAACTAAGCAACCCGAGGAAAGTGCGGTGGACGTGACTTGGGTCCGTCCTATGGAAGGGTGGTCCCAGTTAGTTGGGAACTTTTCTCAAAGATGTGATAGCGAAACTGTGAAGACCTAGAGACAGTAGAGTTAGAATCTCGATTTATGTTGCTTTAGGGGAGCGGAATGGGACTATGCCTTATGGGCAGAAAGGTTGAGCTTCGCATCCCTCTCGTTTCCCATTCTCCATGAGCCAAGTGCAGCATAAATCCACTTCGACTCTGTTGTTCCTACGCAAAGTGGTTCATTTGGGGCTTGATGCTAGCTACTTCCTAGAGACTTGACTGATAGGAAGAAAAAAACCATGACTTCAGGTCGGGTCCTAAGTGGAAACAGCCGAATACTTCCGCTTTGGGGCAGACTCGGGAAGACCTAGACCACAAACCCTGTGACATTCCTTGCGAGTGCCACGTGGTGCTTTCTAGACTCTCCTCCTGATGGGTTGCTAAGACGTGCCCCACAACTGGACAAGCAGACACGTTACATTTCTGGCCTGATTTTTAGCTTGATTTTTTGTATGAGCAGCTGCATATATTTTAGCTAATGTGTTAGTAGTAATTAATCCAAAAAAAATACCCGAAATATCTTCATTTTCAGCCATCATGTCATAAGTTTTCAGCTCCATTTTTACATGACATAAGTATTTTCTTTTAGCTTTAGTCATGGTTGAAAGAGACTTATAACAACCCATACTATTGGCTGTAAAGCCTCCTTTTATAGCAGTGCAGCCCAAAAACCCTTGAATTCTTAGGCATTAGGAGGCACAGGGTAATCACACAATCGATCTCTATTTCGATGATGGTTAACATACACAGTAAGAAATTGGGCAGCTCGCTCGTTTATTATTATTGCTTCAGATTTGAGCATAGGAAGAACCATAATCAAGAGCTTTTGTTTCCAAGTGGGCTTCAGAAATGTAAGGTTGCCCAAGAATGATAGGGTAACTACAAGAGTCTTGAACAAAAAAGTGAAAATTTTCTTTTATGTCTCCAATAGTTACCTGCACATTAGGATATGCAGTATGTAACTCTCCAGAAAAGTTGCTTTGCAGCTCTCATTCGCCAATCTGGATCAACATCTATGGGCCATCCGCCACTTTCATAGAGACTCCTTGCCATGACATTTATCTTTGAGCCATGGTCTAAGAGTGCAATACATGGTGTTTCTTTTTCTCCAATTTTGACGACTGTCTCTGTTGTTGCTCTTGCCCAATGCGTGGGAGTAGTGACTGCTTAGAATAAACCAAGCCTCCTTCTCCTTATGCATGTGCTGTAGATGGCCTTCTTTTTGAGAGGTGGGCTGCCCAACTGGTTTGGAGAGGGAGAGGGAGGGAGAGTGCATTCTCTGTCTCCCTTTCCCTTTTGCTTTTGGAAAGTGTTAAGATATATTGTAAGAGGGAGAGGAAATACAAGAGAAAGAGAAAGAGAGGGAGGGAGAGGGAGAGAAAGAGAAAGATAACATATATTGTAATGATAGCATATCCATGATTATGGTAATGGTATCCACTTTACTTTTTTTATGGGTACCGTTACATCGACTCCTTAAGGGGGCTAAAAATTAGTCATACCGTTTATAAAGTCTAATTAGGAGATTTAAGATGCACGACAATAGACTTATCAATAAAGGGATTTGAGTATAAGTAATCCATTTATGAGCATCATTGAAGATCTCTTAGTCTAATAACAAATCAGTCTCAACAAAAAGCATCTTAGAAATGTGGTTTTTTTGTCCTAGGATCGCGTATTAAAATTAATACCATCTATGAAATTTATCAACTATAGTAATAAAGTTTATTTCAATCAATTCTACTCATAGTCATAAGACTTGAGAGAAAATATCCTATACTCAATTTAAGGGATTCTTCTTCTATAACAATACTTTTGGGTTCATTTTGATGAAGTACCGTAATGACCATTAGCTAGGGTATCATTTTCTTTTAGTCCTTCCGTTGACTAGTTTGCATGATTTCTAATTTGTTATGCCTATAAAGTTAATACAAAAACAATGAATTATGCATATCACAATTAGATCCCCTACTTGGACATTATGAAGGAGTTTTTTACAATAACGAATAATTATCTACCGGGACAAACAAATCCTTGAGCATGATACAAGGTCGAGATATAACATTAAAAAATCTCTCAACTACTATGTACAATGCAAGATTTATGGTCAACTTGCAACTTGACGTACATCTCCATAAAGCTATCCATTTAAGCCTCGTTTGCTGTAATGTAGATAAGATGGAAAATGAAGAAGGTCTTATTGTTCAAGATCGCGAGACGTATCTTAATCAACGTGTCCCATGTCCTTGCTCTCAATGCAAGTTGGCAATTAGACGAAAACGCTGATTGTCTATAGAACACATACGATGATTTGGCGATTTTCAATTTGAGATCATTGATCAGGCGATTGCGGATTTTCAGCAAACGGTAATTTGAAGTTAATATCAATCATGCATTGTACTCGCAAGCTAATTGAAAACCATACACAATAAGATTGGGTCTTGTTGGCAAATTTTCTATCCAGGGGGGTGATGTCTCGACCCAAGGGGGGGTGCACCCTTTGTGGCCAATTAGAAGAGTTCGTGGACGTGCGATGGATGGATTGCAAGAGCCAATCCACCACTCGCAAGGCCCATCTATACCGTCAATGCCAGAGGAGACAAACAACCTTCCCGACCTACGTATAATCTTGGAGCCTGAGATGGAGGCAATGATCGATGCATTGATTCCCATGGATATGGAGACATCTGACCCACTTAGAGAGGAAGCATCCATACCATTATATGATGGGTGCCGAGTATCTCCGTTGAAGACATTTCTTGCACTCTTAAGTGTGCAAGCAAAATACGGTTGGAGCGATACGAGTGTGACTGAGTTATTCAAGTACCTTGCACATAGACTTCATTGATTTTATTTTTTTACAGTATTATTGCAAACATTTGTGCTTTTTCAAGGTGTTTTATGATTTTTTTCAGGTTATTGAAATATCATGTATTACCACCTGCAAATACCATGCCTGAGTCTCGTGATGATGCACGACATGTTTTACGGAAGCTTGGCATGGACTACAATAACATCCATGCATGTATCAACGACTGCATACTATTTTGAGATGAATACGAGACTATGGAGACATGTCCAAAGTGTGGTGCTCGTAGGTATCGACAGGACTTGCAAGGACAAACCATCCCTCAAAAGTTCTCAGACACTTTCCGCTCATCCTCCGCATAAACCACATGTTTCACACGTCTGGCATGGCAAGCTTGACAATGTGGCATGTGTAGAATAGGTCCACGGATGGAGTTCAACGAATATCAGCAGATTCGCGCGCATGGAGCCACATTGACTCTACCTTCCCAGGCTTTGCGCGAGAGCCAATGAATCTTCGTCTCAGTCTCGCTATGGATGGTGTGAACCCATTCCGTCTGCGCTCGACTTTTTACAGTATGTGGCCTATAGTGCCTGTCAACTACAACATCCATCCATGGATTTCTACAAAAAAAGGACATCTCATCCTTAGCTTGCTCGTCCCGGGCCGCTACAAAGTAAAAAATATGGATGTGTATCTTTGTCCATTAGTTGATGAGCTTAAGATTTTGTGGAAGGAGGGGGTCATTGTACAAGATATGAGCAGGCGCGATGCTCGGCGGTCAGCCAACATTCGAGCCATTCTCATGTGGACGATGCATGACTTTCCGGGATTGGGAGAGTGCTCAGGTGAGCAGACCTCCGTTCTCGCTGGTAATATCTATATTTTATTTCATTCAATCAAGTATTCACTAGGTCGTGGCTCGCCTTACATGTCTGCTTATCTCAGGTTATCATGCATGTCCATTGTGTGGGCCACAGTTAGACTCCCGAAGGTCACGAACCATGAAGAAGATGGTATATCAAGGACATGCCGCTTTCTTGCCAGAGGATCATGAACTCAGGGAAGGTTTTCTTGGATGACCTCCAACACGTATGAACGCTGCAAGTTGGTAAGAGCTGAAAATGGTAAACTCGGAATCACATCCAAATGGAATGCGATGGTTCTCAGTTTTCTACGAGTTGCCATATTGGACCCATGTACAGGTCAACCACTTGTTGGATCCCATGCATATTTTCAAGAATGTGGGCAGCTTGCTATGGGACCACATCATAGGAAAGAGAGACACTATAGGGTCACGAATGGATTTAAAGGAGGTAGATAAGATGGAGGCACTTTGGCCACAGTCCAATGCTGAAGGGGGAGTGTAGCTTCCTCGCGCTCCTTGGGTTTTGTCCACCAAAGAAGAGCGCATTGTGAAGAAAGTAATCAAGTTTATCCACACTCCGACAGGTATGATGCGTTCTCTCAAGTCCGCATTTTCTAAAGATGACCAATTGTCGGGGCTAAAATCCCATGATTGGCATAAGATATGTCAGGTTTGTGAACAGAATGGATTGTAATTAGCATGGGCATTTTGCAATTTAAAAAGTGGCCATTATTCATAATGCTTTCTCATTTGTGGCAATTTGTCCTACCGATCGCGATCGCAGGATGCCTTACTCCAGAAATTCGCGGGGCCATTTACAAGTTGTCGACTTTGGTGCAATGGATCTCACAGAAAGAGATTAAGATGTTCTCTATTGAATCCGTGAGGCGGGGAGCAGTGGAGACGGTCTGTCTCTTTGAGAAATACCTGCCCACTAGCATGCTCACGATACAAGTTCACCTTCTTGTGCATCTTGTGGACGAAGTGGAGATTGCTGGACCTATCCATATGCAATGGATGTTCTTCCTGGAGCGCTTCATGAAAACCCTGAAAGTCTTTGTGTGACAACGAGCTTGTCCATAAGGTAGCATGGCGGAAGGTTGGTTGGTGTCAGAGGCGTGGATTGATATGTTGTTTCTTTTTCTGCAGAATCCGTTCGATGCTCCTTTGCGACGGGATGAGCTTTCGGGAGATGAGGATTTATAGCTCACACTTGGATCCTTGCAGCTCACACACCTTTAGTTTTTAGTCGCTTGATCTATGTAGACATTTTCTATGTATTAGTGATATCCATTCATGATTGTACCAATCGCATTTTATGCGATCATGTATTTATTTCATGTATCAGTTTTATGATTTCAGTATACATTCTTTTTGTTTGCAAGTGCTTTGTATGTAATAGTGCAAAAACTATTTTCCCTGTTACCATCGCTATTTGCGTCGCAAATTTACTGCTCACGTCGCTATTGGCCTCGCTATGCGCATTGCAAATTCACTGGTTGCATCGCTATATGCATTGCATTTGCGACGCATATAGAGATGCAAATAGCGACGTTTCTATGGTGTCGTCAATAACGATGTTTTTTGTGACGACGGGGGTAAATTTTGTTGTTTGTATTTTCGTCGCTTTAAACATCGATATAAGGTCTATATCTTGTAGCGATAGATGTGCATCCGACAATGGCAGAGATTGGAAGATATGATGGCATAAGCTTAGATACTGTGAGTGCCATCATAGCAGCACAGGAGAATATTACCTCGGTTGAAGAAGATTACCTTGTGCCAGATACTGAATTCGAAGCACTACAGCATGATTTGTTTGGACCAAGGCCCCAGCTTCCTACCAAGGAGTTTGTAGATCCCTCTACCCAAAGAGGTGCCTCCTTGACACACGAGGAAATGAAGATACAAGATGATCTGGAGAAGGTGAGATTTCTAACTACCATATATTTTTATGCCATGAAATTTGATGGTAGGGTGTGTCGGGTCACCTCGAGTCCACCAGTGAAATCTTGGCAAAAAATGATGCATGCAGCTATCTTGTCCGAAGTCTTGCATTTGGGGCCACTTTGGATAGGACAGCTGCAAGTATCATTTTTTGCCAACATTTCACAGGTGGACTCCGGGGACTCGACACACCCTACTATCAAGTTTCATCACTTTCTGATAACTCTAGGTTAGTTGCTAAATATATTGTTTGATTTAAATTTGTCATTCAGGACATACTGTATATAGATGAGTTTGCATCAAGGCAAGGAGGAGCTCAACATGCGAATCAACATAAGGATTCAACTTTGAAGGAGTATATCGGTAACCTTGTTGTAGATTTGGTGGTTTTCCATAAGAAGTGCTCACTAGGAGGGCAATAAATAATCATGAAAATTTGAGCTTTGACCAAGTTTGGACCTTTTTGAGCGATACCTATTACATCTAGCTTGGAGAAGGTGGTGTTAATCAAGTAGTCAAAGCTTCTTTACTTGTTTGACCAAACGCATGGTGAAGCAATGTGTGTGCTTGCTACATTAGGCAACCTCGCTAAAGTGTCAGATCTGCTTCTCTAAGAGCTGAAGGGGGAGCATATCATTTTTGAAGCAAAGAAGGAACTTATATTTTCATCGGAAGCTGGCTCCTCTTCTCCATCGATGAAAAAGACAAGGAACAATTGAGAGTTCTTGTTGGCTATCGGCTTTTTGTATCTACCATCACTAACAACCATCACATGTATTTTTATTGATGAATATAAGATACTTTACTTTGTCCCTACAAATAAATATTTTTTAAATAATTGTGTGGTTCGTATAGGTGTGATGATTTGCGGTACGTGAATGACGCATTCGCATACGTTAACATAATTCAACGCGTAGTACTGCACTTGCGATTGTGTATGTGTGACAATAATGTGTGGTACATGAATGACACATCTGCATACATTAACATAATTCAACATGTAGTACTGCACTTGCAATCATGCATAAGCAATAACATAACTTGTATCCGTATGTCTTACTAGTTTTGATGTATTCATACGTCAAACAAAAATTAAGAGTCATGCATTTCAAGAAACAAAACAAAACAACTTTACTCAATTATTTGAATTCAGTATAACACATCGCATGAGATATTATGTATATATAAATAAATATTCCAATGTAGCAGAGTATACAAAATTTTTTGGCCTTCCAAAATGTTATGGTGCTATAGCACTCATTACAAACATTGTATCATTAATCTAGTAAACTATGGCAGAGTCCCCTTGCCGTGTCAAAGCCAAATGATAAAGTTCATGTCTTTATTTGTGATTGTGACACGCTTTGCATGGATGGCCACAAGGTGTGTACCATTGAACAAGTCGATGAGAAACCCCTCTTTGCAACTGTTTGTAGGGCCTCCATAGCTATAGCAGTCCACCTTCTTGCTCGTGGGCCATCCCGCACTCGTGCCTAAAATCTTCCCATCCCTTTTAACTCCAAGTCTTGCGTGACTTCTCGAATAACCTTATGAAAAGAACTTTTCAGGATGAGAAGCTCATATCCGCGTTGGATTCTCCTTATCTCTTGAAGGGCGACTGTACCCGATTTCCATCTCCTCTTCTTCTGTGGTGGTCCTTGTGCTCTATGGGGAGCACCTGTTGCTGCAATAGAGGAGGCTCCAGCTTGTGCTCTAGGTATCGGGCCTTGGCATGATGTCTTCCGTGGGCCAAAACGGCGACATGCTTGCTTGGTGCATGCCATGCAAGCTCGAGGAGAGTAAGACGGAGAAGAGACAGAGGTTGGGGTTGTGAAAATGGAGGAACAAAGAAAGCAAGATGTGAATATGAGAAGAAGAATGAGCTTTTAACCCATTTAAACCCCAAAACCGGGTTAATGCAGCTTCATACGCATTGTCCATCGTGTGATCATAAATCCATAATCTTTTATTGGAATGTGACAAAACTTCACATGCACACTCATTAGCTGGCCAAAAGCCCTTTTTTTTTTGAAAAAAAATTGCCTGTAGACCCATCGTCCGAAAGCTCCAAATGCAAGACTTTGGACTAGGGGTCTATAACAAGCACTTTTTTTTCAAAAAAAAAGGGCTCTTGGCCACCTAACAAGTGCATGTGTGAAGTTTAGTCGCATTCCGATACAGTTTAGTATTTTAAAAATTATCCCACACCAAAATTATAGATGGATTGATAATTGAAAAATCAACATCGTGACTACTAGCCCTTAGAAACTTTGCACCACATAGACCATACAGAGGCATCAGGAGTAAAGTCAGTAATAAGAAATGGAAAATTTTTGCATATTATTTCTATTGAAATTGACAGTGCTAGCAAAAATTATAAGTAAGAATTGAGATTAATACAGCAAAGACGCACAGTCAAAGTTTAGATCGAAGGACAAGTGTAAAATTTTAATTCATATTTTAAGGGCGTATACAATAGTTTTGCACTGGGACATAGTCTTCTGTTCAAAGCACGAGGATAATACTATGCCAAAAAAGATAACATTACAAACTATGTTCATTCCATTGGAATGAATGTATCCTTTAATGCTTGAAGATTTCTTACAAGTTGGAAGTCCTTGGGAGTTACAGTGATGCACTTTGCATGTATTGCACAACGTTGACATCAAGTCAACTAAAAAGGCCTCTCGAGCACACTGTAGAGTATGAACACATTCTTTTGTGAAGCAATCAGGTCTATCCTAACCTTCTACTTTTTGTGCGGTAGAGGTCTTGCACAATCTCACGAACAACTCTCGAGAAACTCACCTTCGGAATGATGAGATCAATAGAGCATTGATACCTCCTAATTTCTCTCAAGGCCACTGTACTTGGCTTCCACTTGTATTTCTTGTGGGGATGCTGAGGAGGACCCTTGTGAGGGCAGTTTAAGGAAGGTGGATTAGGTTGAGAAGGGGGTGCATCTGAGTTAGTAGATGTTCCAAGGGGTTGAACACGATATGGGCCTCTGAGCGGAAGCTTATTTGCAACTACCTTGGACCTAGCCATCTTTCCTGCACAAGAGATGTGAGAACTCAATGAATAAGATAGAGAGTGAAACCCTCTTTTAGATAACCCTAAACTGTGAGACTCATTCACATAGATGCATACTCTCTCTTTCTCTCTTAAACTATGAATTGCATTCACATTGACTCACATTGTTCATCTTACTATCTTAGGTATTTTCGAGCCCATTTCATGCCTTGTTGAAGCCTTGTTTCTAGTCACTTGGCATGGTTTTCTTTGGCACTTGAGGCTTCATAACGTACTCTTTTAGTGACACGACGTGATTCCATCATGTCTGCAGCTGATTCATTAGCACTTTCATTTGCTCTCTTTTGTAAGAGTTTAGCTTCATCCGCTACTATAATCCTATACCACCAAGATAGCAATTGGATCATTGGATTGCCACCATTCACCCCTCCATCATGATTAGTTTTTCTTTGATATGCACCATGCTCTATCCAATGTGAGTTTTCCATCCCTTGTGTGGAGACCAAATTAAGAAGCTTCCCTTTTTTGCAAAGTATGGCCCATGTGCCTCAAGGATATGCTACAAAGACACATATCACACATGAGTAAAACTATGCTCAATAGTTTATATAATTCATACATTTTTAAAATATTAGCTTAGTATGCACCATGTAATGTGTGATAGAGCTTTTGCCCCACGCTTCCACCATGTTTTTGTAGAAGCTATGCACAACATTGATAAATTCTTCCTTATCTTCATTGTTAAACACCATCTTGTGAAGTAAGGGAGCCAATTTGTTAAGACTTATCCAAACCTTAGCTTTGGCCAATCTTGTTTTTCCTTCATTACTTCGATCAGAAACTGCAAAATGTAACTTTTTCCACCCATCGTAGTCCTGCAGCCTACGAATCATGACATTCCATTCCTCATTGATGGGTGCTGAGAGAAACTTCCTAGCCTTTGATCCTCCAAAGCAAGGCTTTTTTGGCAAGTTACAAGATTTTCCTGATCTCTTCTCATCTTTTTCAATCATAACTTGATGCTTGTGTAGCCCAATTTCTGATAACACTTGCTCCACATTCCTACATGTTGCAATGGCTTCTTTTTCTTGTTGCATCCTATAAGCAAAGAAAATTTATTCATATATAAGTTTGTCCATGATTTTGACAAAAGCATGCAATGAACAAATGTGAATACAATCCAAGGGAATATTGAAGATGGGCTTCCAAGTGGGATCTACTCTATTGCACGTCGGTGCAGCACTTGTCACCCTTCGCTAGTTCTTCTTTTCGTCCTTTCCTTCCACCCTCTCTGTCAAGAAATATAGGCATGGATTCTTTGTATTTGCATCGTTGGAGATTCCACACATGCATTTTAAAGTTTTCAAGTCTCGTGCAAGATGCCATTCAACCAAGTATTGACCATACCCTTCAACCGAGAGCATCTCACCATGTTCTTGATGATCGATGATGCTTGGAATGCTTGTGTGCATAAAGAACAACTGCAACACCTCAAATGTTTCCTTAGGAAATTCCAATGTGGCGAGCCACCACACATGGCACTCAGATTGAACACTAAAGTTGCCTGGGTTGTTCTTGTCGAATTGTAAAGCTTTATTTGTCAAACTTACACTAACTCTTTCAAGCTTTACTCCTTTGATGACCTCACTTTCATCTAATTTTATAACAAACTGCAATTTACCATCACATTCCTCAACAGACATATTGTAGTACATTACCATTGCCGACTGCACCTTGTTCAAATCTAAATAGTAATTGTTGAGTTCAGGGAACTTCACCTCATATGCATTTTTGGTCCCAACCTTTAGTGTTTCCACACATTGAATATGCATGGTGTAACGTGTCCCCTAGTATCATCCAGGACACATCTTAGCAGTCCATCGGAAAGGATGTCTAGAAAGCTCCGCCTGGCACTCCCATGGAATGTTACAGGTTTTGCGATCTAGTTCTTCCCGCGTCTGCCACGTAGCGGAAGTATCCTGGCCGTTCCCACTTAGGATCGACCGGAATTAGGGTTTTCCTAATGGGTCATTAGCTAACAACAACTAGCGTCAGACCCGAGCGAACTACTTTACGCAGAAACGCCAGGTCTGAAGTGGATTCACACTGCACTTGGTTCAAGGAGAATGGGAAACGTGAGGGATGCAAAGCTCAACCTCTCTGCCATAAGGCATAGTCCCATTCTGTTCCCCTAAAATAGCGTAAATTGAGTAAGACGTAACTCTAGGTCATCGTTCTCGTTATTCTTTTTGATGATGATGATCATTCCGCTGTTCTTCGAGATTTTTGAGAAAAGTTCCTGGCTAACCGGGACCACCCAACCGTAGGACGGACCCATGGCCCATTCTCCGCACTTTCCTCGGTTTGTTTTAGTTATGTAATTATCTAACACATTAATTTGACATATAACAATCAGCTTCTTTAATTAACCTTGTTAAGCACTGGTTCCTTCAAGTAATCTTATCACGTGACATAGAAAAACAACATCAAGCAAGTTCTTTTAACATTTCATCATTTTATCTTTGAAATACAAGGAGTTCCGTCTGTAGGCTTGTCCATAATTTGCTGAAGGCTAACCAGTAATCCTCAGGGATCACTATTCCAAGCTTCCGTCCGTCAACTAGTATGCGGGCCTTGAGATCCAATCCCGAGTCACGTTAGCCTCTTGTGCAGGACCCCGAAGGTGAGGGATTTACAGCCAGAGCCCCCCCTAGCACCCAAGCGTCCTCCTGCTCCAAGTAGAACTCAACGGAGAGATCTCTCGCGACGGGTTCGATCCACGTTCCCGGCGCGGTCAACAACCCCCTTGGTTAGGGTTAGGCAGGCAGTCGGGGGTAACTGAAGCTGCCTCTCCCTTCAGGCCTTTAACCTGAAGTATAGGTACACATTTAATTTGTAATTTATATTTCAAACAGAGCTCTAAAATCTCTAGCAAGCACAAACATTTCCGTTAATCAACCGAGTTGTTTGACAAACTGCTAAGGAAGTGTTCTTTCCTTTTCAAGTGTACCAGCACTCATTCCCAAGGTGTCTTGTAACTTGGCAAGATCTCTTACACTCTGGTGTAGGGCATACCCAATTTGGTTAATCCCTAAAGTGCCTTAGATGTGCTAGTTTCTGGTTTACAATTCTCTTTATTTAGAAGGATATCCAAAAATAAATCTTTTTGCAAGATAACTTGCGTAGGGATCTGCCGTCCTTGATGAGGGTTTTTCCCTTTTCTCCTTGTGAATCAATCACAAGACTAAATGATTTCATATATGTTGCGCAAGTCCTGCGATGGAATAATCTGTTTAGATTCTTTAAGCTGACGTATGTCAAGCCTAGGGTTTCTTCTTTTAAGAACCTTAAGGACAAACCCTAGTTTCATATCTTTATGAATTTATTGTCCCTACGGTAAGGAAAGTAGTCAAGTGTTTAGGGTATGAATGTTTCTATGTTTAGATTGGTTCAGTTATCTTTTGGAAGGTAATATTAATCGTCTTGTTACGGTTTTACTATCCTTGTGACAATTTACTCTCCCAATCAATACAGTTTAATTTGGCATATAGCCTAATGCCAAGGTGATACAAAGAGCGACAATACTCCTTGGGACAAAAAGGCCTAGCTGTGAAATTGGTGTATACACACTTTATTAGTTTCCAAGTCCTCAAATAGCAAGGGAAAAGTATTAATAGAGTGTCATCTAGCAATTCCCCATTACATTTTCTTTCCAAATGAGTTCGTATATCTAATTTTTATACTTGTTAATTTTTAACTTTTAACTTCCGTTTTCTTTAAAGATGAACTCATGCTAAATAACAACAATTTCCTTGCTAAGATGTGCAACTAGCAAAGATAACTCCCTCGTAATTTAAGCATCGAAAGAAACATTTCTTGAATTTAGCCATTTACCATGAATCGTTGCGAAAGAAATAAGACTAATGCTGCAAGATATAATTTCTACACCTTAGGATTTAACTAAAATATATTACTATAGTAAATGGATAATCTTGCTCGTAATTTATAATGCTTGATGCAATTCGAAGAAAGCTAAGTTCTATACATTGTCATTCCTAAGCTAAACTCCGTCGTTACCAATAGCTCGAACAAATATATTCTATCCTTAACATTTTTCCTTTGCATGATTGACTTAAAACCGAATTAACGCCAAGAAGAAAAAAACCTGGCTTTGAGGTGAGATATCCACATGGATACCGGGGGATGACCCTCCCGCAGCTACACCTTGGACTTTCTTTGGCGGCATCGTAGATCGAATGTGAGATAGCCTTTTCCTCTATCTTCTGGAATTCCATTGTCTTCTCCTTCTTTCCCTTTCTTTTGTTTTTTTTTCCCACTCTTCCTCCTTCACTCCTTTTCACTCCCTTCTCTTTCCCTCCCTATCTTTTATCTCACGGCTATTTTTCCCTTACGGGGTACCATCCGAGGCCATGATGATAGTTAGGTTCGGGGGGGGGGGGGGGGGGGGGGAATAATAATGGGGATACGGGGGATTAGGAAGAAAGCTTAGGGAGTTGTGGGAAAATGAGAGTTATGAGGGGGTTGAAGAAGGGTTAAAAAGGGTTATAAGGGGGTGAAAAAAGGGTTTAGGGGAATAAAACACGGGGGTTATTAAAACCCGGGAGGGGGGGAACAAGGGCTTAGGGGGGAATTAAAAACCCGGGGGGGGGGGGGAAACAAGGGCTTAGGGGGGAATTAAAACCCCGGGAGGGGGGGGGGAAACAAGGGGGCTTATGGGGGGAAAAACAAGGGCGTTATGGGGATTAGAAAGGCTTAAAGACCTCTTAAGGCCTTCTAAGGATAAATTCGGGGGGGGGGGGGGGGGGGAACCAAGGCTTAGGGGGGATTTAAAACCCGGAGGGGGGGGGTGAAAGGGGGCTTAAAAGGACTAAAACTGGGGGGGGGGGGGGGGGGGAAAGGGGGCTTAGAGAGCCCCCTTGGAAGCTTCCAAGCCTTCTGGAAGCCTCACAAAGGCACGTGGGGGGGGGGGGGGGGTGAAAGGGGTTGCGTGGCTAAATGGTGGCTGACGACAACAAATGGCGGTTGAATGGCAGCAGATGGCAGCGGCCTCTCGTCTTCCTCCCTCAGCTCGGAGTTATGGCGGCACTCTCCTTGTCTCGCTCGGCCTCCTCTCTCACGGCTCAGCCTCCCCACTGTAAAGCGCCCCCCCCGGTTTAAATAGTGGAAGGGAGGGGGATCTTTCCTCACGGCGTGTCATCACGCATGGTCCCCCTCCCTCCTAAGGCTCCACCAAGGAGCTTATAGCTCCTTCTATTCCCCTCCCCCTCCAGCTCGTCAGTCGGCTGGAGGGATAAGGGGGGAATATTTTTTTTTTCCATAAATCCCATTGATTCCTTTAACGCGGAATATTACACATGGGATCTCCTATCAACTCCAAAACCTTCGTATTAAGTTGCCATTGGGACTCTATTAACTTTGAAGGTTGAGGAAGAGACACAGTTCTATTTCTCTTTAGCACACTACCAAACCTAGCCTTCACACCTTTGAATATCTTTGAGTAAGTCGTTGTGCTAATACCAGCCCTATCACAAATAGATTGTGCATCCAGAGCTGAGAACTCATTTGACACATCTTTTAGCATGCACTCAATCACCTTTTCCTTCACGGCCTTAGACTTAGGATTTCTCAAAGCATTTTCCAATGTACTTACCTTCAACAATCTACTAATACACGATCCAACCTCACCCTCACCTAGGTTCTCTTTCTAAGCTACCTTACATGCTTTAATACGTCGCTTCCATTGACCATTATTTGGAATTAACTGAATGATTGGCTTCTTCTTTTGTTTGCGCTCCTGTGTTAGCTTGATATTGATCTTTCTCAAGTCGTCTAATTGTGCCTTTGTCTCCTCATATGAGACACCAATGTCATGGATAGTGTCTTGCATTGAAATAATTTGATTATTTTGTTGAATTATAGTGTCATTCAGTTGTACCACTTGTCCTATGAGCTGTTGTATATGAAGTTGATGTGCAATGATCACATCATGTCAATTTTTTATGGTTGCTTGGTAAGTTGTAAATACTTTGAAATCTTGATCATTGAGCCGCCTAGTATAACCGACTAACCTATTTTCACCCTCGCATATATACTTTAGCAAATTTGTGATTCCTGAGAAAGTTGGAGGTCTATTTTTTAAGATGTAAATTGGGTAGATTCACCAACCAACCCACAAATCCACATGTTTCAATCCCATTTGCCTATAACTCTGCAAAACCTGAGGGTCGACACTGGTACGCTGGGTTCTTTTAAATAATGGGGTATATCACTACAAGGAATTGGGCAATTAGCGATGCCGATTAGCGACAGTGGATATCGGCGTTGCTATTGGCATCGCTATATGCATCGCTATATGCGACGCAAATAGCGACGCCGCAGGGGAAAAAATGCGGCCGAAACCCGAGCACCGTTTTTATTTCTTTTGCTTCGACTTTTGAGAGCAAGAGCGAGGGAGAGAGCGAAGGCTTTGTGAGAGAAGAAGAGGAAGAAGACTTGCTGCCGCCGCCGCCACCGCCGCCGCCGTTGTTCGCGAAGGAGAGGAGGAGCCCTCATTGCAAAGAGAAGCCACCCCACGCTCGCCATATCTCATTGGTGAGTCTCCCTCTCTCTTTCTTTTGCTTGTTGAAGGTTTAAATCCTTCTCTTTTTTGCTTGTTTAGGAGAGGAAACGAGAGAGTAAGAGAGAAAGAGAGGGAGTGGGAGAGGGAGAGGGAGAGAAAGAGAAAGAGAAAGAGAAAGAGAAAGAGAAAGAGAGGGAGAGGGAGGGGGAGGAAATGAGAGAGGGAGAGAAAGAGAAAGAGAGGGAGAAGGAGGGAGAGTGCATTCTCTCTCTCCCTCTCCCTTTTGCTTGTTTAATGTTTAAATCACTTTATTTTTTGCTTATTTAGGAGAGGAAATGAGAGAGAAAGAGAGCGAGCGGGAGAGGGAGGGGAAGGAAATGAGAGAGGGATAGAAAGAGAAAGAGAGGGAGAGTGCATTGTATCTCTCCCTCTCCCTTTTTCTTGGAGGATGTTTAAATCACTTTATTTTTTGCTTGTTTAGGAAATGAGAGAGAAAGAGAGATAGAGAGGGAGAGGAAGAAAAAGAGAAAGAGAGGGAGAGGGAGAGGGAGGGGAAGGAAATGAGAGAGGGAGAGAAAGAGAACGAGAGGGAGAGGGAGAGGGTGAGAGAGAGTGTGTGCATTCTCTCTCTCACGACGGGTTTGGTTGTTTGTTGTTTGAATCACTTTCTTTTTTGCTTGTTTAGGAGAGAGGAGAGGGAGGGGAAGGAAATGATAGAGTAAGAGAGAAAGAGAGGGAGAGGGAGAGGGAGAGGGAGAGAAAGAGAGGGAGAGGGAGAGGGAGGGGGAGGAAATGAGAGAGGGAGAGAAAGAGAAAGAGAGGGAGGAGGGAGAGTGCATTCTCTCTCTCCCTCTCCCTTTTGCTTGTTTAATGTTTAAATAAATTTATTTTTTGCTTGTTTAGTAGAGGAAATGAGAGAGAAAGAGAGCGAGGGGGAGAGGGAGGGGAAGGAAATGAAAGAGGGATAGAAAGAGAAAGAGAGAGAGTGTGTGTATTGTATCTCTCCCTGTCCCTTTTGCTTGGAGGATGTTTAAATCACTTTATTTTTTGCTTGGTTAGGAAATGAGAGAGAAAGAGAGATAGAGAGGGAGAGGGAGAAAAAGAGAAGGAGAGGGAGAGGGAGAGGAAGGGGAAGGATTAAATGAGAGAGAGAGAGAAAGAAAACGAGAGGGAGAGGGAGAGGGTGAGAGAAAGAGAGAAAGAGAGGGAGAGGGAGAGAGAGGGAGAGAAAGAGAGGGAGAGGGAGGGGAAGGAAATTTAAGATAATAGACTTATTGATAATGGTATGCAATGTGCTTTGCCATGGGCCACATACATTGGTAACTCTTTAAGATGGCTTAAATATGGTCAATTCCTTCATAATGTCCAAGTAGGGGATCTAATTGTGATATGCATAATTCATTGTTTTTATATTAACTTTATAGGCATGCCAAATTAGAAATCATGCCAACTAGTCAACGGAAGGACTAAAAGAAAATGATACCCTAGCTAATGGTCATTAAGGTACTTCATCAAAATGAACCCAAAAGTATTGTTATAGAAGAAGAAACCCTTAAATTGAGTATAGGATAATTTCTCTCAGGTCTTATGACTATGAGTATAATTGATTGAAATAAATTATATTACTATAGTTATTAAATTTCATAGATGGCGCGCATTAATTTTAAAACGGATTACTTATACTCAAAGCCGAGATATAACAAATAATTATCTACCGGGAAAAACAAATCCTTGAGCATGATACAAGGCCAAGATATAACATCGGAAAATCTCTCAACTACTATATACAATGCAAGATTTATGGTCAACTTGCAACTTGATGTACATCTCCATAAAGCTATCCATTTAAGCCTCATTTGCTGTAATGTAGATAAGATGGAAAACGAAGAAGGTCTTATTGTTCAAGACCGCGAGACGTATCTTAATGAGCGTGTCCCATGTCCTTGCTCTCAATGCAAGTTGGCAATTAGACGAAAACGCCTATTGTCTATAGAACACGTACGACGATTTGGCGAGTTTCAATCTGAGATCATTGATCAGGCGATTGCGGATTTTCAACAAACGGTAATTTGAAGTTAATATTAATCATGCATTGTACTCTCAAGCTAATTGAAAACCATACACAATAAGATTGGGTCTTGTTGGCAAATTTTCTATCCTGGGGGGTGATGTCTCGACCCAAGGGGGAGTGCACCCTTTGCGGCCAATTAGAAGAGTTCGTGGACGTGCGATGGATGGATTGCAGGAGCCAATCGACCACTCGCAAGGCCCATCTATACCTTCAATGCAAGAGGAGACAGACAACCTTCTCGACCTGCCTACAATCTTGGAGCCTGAGATGGAGGCAATGATTGATGCATTGATTCCCATGGATGTTGAGACATCTGACCTGCTTAGAGAGGAAGCATCCATACCATTATATGATGGGTGCCGAGTATCTCGGTTGAAGACATTGCTTGCACTCTTAAGTGTGCAAGCAAAATACGGTTGGAGCGATACAAGTGTGACTGAGTTATTCAAGTACCTTGCACACAGGCTTCATTGATTTTTTTAAAAATAGTATTATTGCAAACATTTGTGTTTTTTCAAGGTGTTTTATGATTTTTTTCAGGTTATTGAAATATCATATATTACCACTTGCAAATACCATGCCTGAGTCTCGTGATGATGCACGACATGTTTTACGGAAGCTTGGCATGGACTACAATAACATCCATGCATGTATCAACGACTGCATATTGTTTCGATATGAATACGAGACTATGGAGACATGTCCAAAGTGTGGTGCTCACAAGTATCGGTAGGACTTGCAAGGGCAAACCATCCCTCAAAAATTTCTCAGACACTTTCCGCTCATCCCCCGCATAAACCACATGTTTTGCCATGGCAAGCTTGACAACGTGGCATGTGCAGAATAGGTCCATGGATGGAGTTCAACGAATATCAGCAGACTCGCGCGCATGGTGCCACATTGACTCTACCTTCCCAGGCTTTGCGCGAGAGCCAAGGAATCTTCGGCTGGGTCTCGCCATGGATGGTGTGAACCCATTTGGTCTGTGCTCGACTTCTTACAGTGTGTGGCCTATAGTGCTTGTCAACTACAACATCCCTCCATGGCTTTCTACGAAGAAAGAACATCTCATCCTTAGCTTGCTCGTCCCGGGCCACTAAAAAGTAAAAAATATGGACGTGTATCTTCGTCCATTAGTCGATGAGCTTAAGATTTTGTGGGAGGAGGGGGTCACGGTGCAAGATATGAGCAGGCGCGATGGTCGGCGGTCAGCCAACATTCGAGCCATTCTCATGTGGACGATGCATGACTTTCCGGGATTGGGAGAGTGCTCAGGTGAGCAAACCTCCGTTCTCGCTGGTAATATCTATATTTTATTTCATTCAATCAAGTATTCACTAGGTCGTGGCTCGCCTTACAGGTGTGGTTACCTCAGGTTATCATGCATGTCCATTGTGTGGGCCACAGTTAGACTCTTGAAGGTCACGAACCATGAAGAAGATGGTATATCAAGGACACACCGCTTTCTTGCCGGAGGATCATGAACTCAGGGAAGGTTTTCACAAAATTCGCTCCACAATGGACTGTGGTGTCATGGCAAGGTTTGTGCAAGAGAGTTGGCGACGAGCAACAGATCGGAACACGGTTGTGGATGAGATGGAGTATTTTGGGAACTTGCAAAGTATTATTATGGTGGATTACCGTAGCTTCTCGATGATACTATTCGAAGTGCAGTGGTTTAAAGTGGTACTTGGAGAAGCTGGAGCAATAGTTTGACGAGGTCCATCTGGATTTCTCGAAATAGATTCCGATAAAAAAGGGACGGATTTGCGCGACACCTTTGTGTTGCTGGCCCATTGTGAATAGGTGCAAATAGTCATTTGCTTGCTAATTGTAATACGACATGGTTTATGTCACAATGGTTTGAACTCGCTTTGTAAGTGTTTGTGAACATGTAATCTTCTATCCAAACCCCCGACAACCTCGATGGTGGTATGTTATACCTTCAACTCCTCGAGGTGCGAGAGTATATGATCAAAGCGATGTTCTAGGCATAGATGAAGAAAATATTGAAAATAGAGGGGTCGATATTACAATGGGTGGAGGCCACCACAAGCTTGGAGCCTGCATCGGCTAACAATGATGGAAATACAGAAGTCGTAGAATTTTTTGGGAACGAGGCAGACTCGTTCTTTTGTGGTGACATGTCTATCGACCTTCCAGTGTATGCAGAGTTGTGTCAGGAGATTAACATGGGACCATAGAATACTTCATTCTTGGAGAGTTGTATTACTCAATTCGTTGTTTAGATCTCTTATAAAGGTAGATAAGATATGCATTTTAAGAGGGATTTTTCAAAAATGATTTATATTAATGTGCTTTGTATAGTTTAAATTGATTATTCTAACATCATTTTTAATCTGTGCAGGTATCGACATTTTCAGGATGAGTCGAGAGATGAGCGATGAGGAGTTTCAGGACACGATGGCATGCATGTCTCCAAATCAGCTCGCGAGATTCAGAGAGATGGCAGATCAGGAGCTGTCTGGTTCTTCGTCAGGGCGCTCTACTAGATCTGCTTTAGCACAATCAGATGTTTCAGCTTCGAGCATACAATCTCAACGCTCGCGACTTGGGCCAGAGGGAGGGACTACGACTGCAGGAGGATCAGGGGGGTGCTGCCGTGGAGACACGGACGCGGTGTCTCCGTCTCGTTGTTCAGCTGGAGATGTGTCACCTCTAGGATTTGTCATACCTATGGGGACGTCGACTCCAGTTACTCCGGCTTTTGCGCAGCCGTCGGCAGATGGCACGCCTTTTGGTGGCACTCCTTTTGGTGGCACCCCCTTTGGTGGCACCCCTTTGAGTGGCACTCCGGGAGAGGGTATCCCCGTCGGTACACTAGATGTACAGGGGTCTCCTGGATATGCCCAGGAGCGTGGACAGAGATGGGAGAGGGCCCATCTTAGGCAGACTCCTAGGGATTATGGATACCTAGTGGATAGTAGGTCAAGAGCCATCATCATGAATGATGAGGGGAGGAGGGTGATGGCTCGCATGAGGGAGTTGTGCCAACAAGTTTTTCGGCACAATGTCCTGGATCATTGGAGGAACATATCGGAGGGGAGCAAGGACTACGTAGTAGCATCCTTGCACGAGGAGTTCCCGGTGCCAGCCGCAGTAGATAGATTCTCTATGGGCTGGATGATGGATTTCATGCGTGCATACATGTCACATAGACGATCCGACGCACGTAAGGCAATCAAGAGTGGGGCTCCAACGCCCGAGTGGTTAGATGCAGACGACTGGCGCCGACTGAGGGAGGAGGCTATAAATTTGCCAGGACGTTGGAGTTAGCAGCGGGAGGCGGCGAGGGCACGAATCGAGGCCGGATCGGTGCATCATCTTGGGAGTGGTGGCCACATGACATATTTGGAGGACTTTGTAAGTTTCTCTTTTGTTTTGCTTATTTGTTTTTTGAGATATTCTTTGTACTGACAATCATGTTTCTAACAGTTAGCATTTTGTTTTCTTTGCAGCACTCCATTACAAATCGCGATCTGCAAGGCCTTGAGACTCGATATGCAGAGAGGCACGGTCTCAGGGCATTGATGGTCTGATTGTATAGACGCGGCGGCCCTGTAAGTCACTCATCTTTCTTGTCCATAGTTATCATGAGATATTTGAATGCATTATTGTATGGTGGATTGATATGTTGTTTCTTTTTCTGCAGAATCCGTTTGATGCTCCTTTGTGGCGGGACGAGCTTTCGGGGGACGAGGATTTGTAGCTCGCCCTTGGATCCTTAGAGCTCACACACCTTTAGTTTTTAGTTGCCTGATCTATGTAGACATTTTCTATATATTAGTGATATCATTTCATGATTGTACCAATCGCATTTTATGCGATCATGTATTTATTTCATGTATCAGTTTTATGATTTCAGTATATATTCTTTTTGTTTGCAAGCGCTTTGTATGCAATAGTGCAGAAACTATTTTGTATGGCTCTCATACAGCACACACCCTGCCACAAAATTTTTTTTATATGTTACCATCGCTATTTGCGTCGCAAATTTATTGCTCACGTCGCTATTGGCATCACTATGAGCGTCGCAAATTCTCTATAACCATCGCTATATGCGTCGCATTTGTGATGCATATAGCGACGCATATAGCGATGATTCTATGGCGTCGTCAATAACGACGCTTTTTGCGACGACGGGGGCAAATTTTGTTGTTTGTATTTTCGTCGCTATAAGGTCTATATCTTGTAGTGTATTCAATCTCTACCTCAATATGTAGCTCATTCTTTTATGTATTCATTTTACTATTAATAGAAATGGAGAGCCTACTTGGTTGTCACAAGAGATAGAGTGGAGATGCATAGAGAGGCACACAAAGGTGCCAAGGGAAAGGAGGGTGTAAGTAATTCACTCTATTAATGAAGGTTGCATAAACACAGAGAAGAGGTCACAATAGAGCCATGAGAGAGTATAGATATAGGGAAAATAGCTCAGAGGGTAGGGATGTCCAAGACTTTTCATATTTTAGATATTTCTATTTTTCCTCCAAAAACATCTTAAAAAAACACGAAATTTGACCAGTTGGTTTGTTTTTGGACCAAAAGCTAGAATATAAAAAATCCCCAAAATATCTTAAAAGAAACTTTCGAAGTTTTATTTTCCTTGTTCTTGATTAAAAAATCAATTACCTCGTATCTACTAATCATTTTGCATTGAAAACGAAGCACCACACTCCCATAACTAACTCCTTTTTGCATATAAAATTTGGTTGAAAAAGACTTCTTGAATGAGGAGAGACAAGGAATCTGAGTATATCTTTGTAGATAATATAAAAAAGACAAAATGAGATCGCAAAAGTGGAAAGAGAGGAGGATTATTATACTATTCTTCTCTCCTCTTTTCCTTGTTTTAAGGAGGAGAGAGGGGAGACTAAAAGGCCTATTTGTGAGTTCATTTTTTTCCTAATGCTTGGAATAATGATCCAAATCACATCCCAACAATCAGTTTAATGCAAAAGCATTTAGGGTGTTATTTGATCAATCAACAAAAATAATGGTATCCTTTTCCAAACATTGCAGGAATAGTCGTGATAACCTTTCCATCACATATTTTCTCTCCTTGTTGGGATCCGGAGCAGTTCTATGTAAAATTTACCTAACACACCCTTCTTTCAACTAAGGCACATGTTAAGGTTTCAAACATTGTACAAGACATAAGTTCTATTAATCACTTACATTGATTGACAAGCCAACCTTCTTTCCAACAAGTACAAAAGCATCGGTCTTTCCCTTGACTTGGGCTTTCCTAACCCCTTGAGCTCTTTGCTTGCCTTTGAAGACCAGAGATGTGGTTTGCATCTAGCCCAACCCTAAATAGGATTGATAAACATAGTCGCTATCGGATGGACCTCAAGGCATCTTAGTCTTGATCCTTATGACCATTTCTTCTACTACTACGCACATCATCAAGATTTTGATCTATCAAGCATGAGTTATCAGTTCGTGTTATCACCAAAAGCTTGGGCAAAGGACTAGAGTTCCGAAAATGATTCTCTTTAGGCTAGGTTGCTTGCCATGCAATCCATCGAGTGTGCAAGTTTTAGCATATACCTTTAAAGTGATGAAGACGCCCTACTATTGCGAGGATGGGAAGTCGACAATGCTTGAGCCTTATATGTTGTTTATAAATTTATCGCATAGCATCAAAATACAATTAACTTCTCTTGATACACGCATTTAAGGAATTCAATCCTTCGAACACTTGCGATGTAGTTTAACCTTTTCAATGTCTACTCTCGTGCAACATAATACGCGTCTAATGCTCCTCATGTGGGAATCAAAGGAAGCATTCATCAACTTGGAAATATGTTGCTTACGACCGGTATCGCAGTTGGATGGGCAGTGATGTCCTCACTCGAGGATTTCATTGCGAGATTACCATCCATGTGTGACATTTTTCGCTTGGGGGCCATTATTGAATCTTCATCTTCCTTGGATGCAAATTGCACAAGACTTGCGCACCTTTTCCTTGATTAGCGGGGGCCGATTGAGGAGAGAATTGAGATTGCAAGTGGGGGATAATCTCACGAGACATGGTATAAATTTACGGCCAATGAGGGAAGAACGGATGCGTGCGGACAGCCTCTAACAAGGGGAAAAGAATGATATCTCTCTCTCTCTATCTTTCCCTCTCTCTCTCTCCCTCTTCTTCTTCTTCTTCTCTTCTTCTTCTCTCTCTCTCCCTCTCTCTTTCTCTCTCTCTCTCTCTTCTTTTTCTTCTTCTTCTTCTTCTCTCTTCTCACTTCTCTTTCTTCCTCCTCTCTCTCTCTCCTTTTTCTTCTTCTTCTTCTCTCTTCTCACTTCTCTTTCTTCTTCCTCTTCTCTCTCTCTCTCTCTCTCTCTCTCTCTCTCTCTCTCTCTCTCTCACCCTTTTTCTCATCCTTCTGTCCTATAACAAGGTGTTCCCAAAGAATTGGGAGGCTTCTCACAAGGTCCGATCCTTAAAAATTGTTAGGTTAGAACCATGATTCATGCCATTTTAGGGGACCAAAATTGGACTATGCCCTATCCATAGAGAGGTTGAGCAACACATACCTCTTGTTTTCCATCCTCTTTTTTGAACCAATTGTGGTGTTGATCTGCTTCGGCTTGGGTATCTTTGCGTAAGGTAGGATGTCCAGAATGTGCGACGCTAGAATACTATCAAGAGACCTTCATCACTAGGAACCAATTGTTGCATGGATATGCTTCGGCTTGGGTATCTTTGTGTAAGGTAGGATGTCTAGGACCCGCAACGTTAGAATGCTGGCAGGAGACCTCGACCACTAGGAACCCGGATTTTAGATTGATCCTAGTGAGTTTGACCGCGAACATTCTGTTGTGAGGCAGACTTGAGAAAACCTAGGCGACAAACCTTGTAACATTCCATGGGAGTGATAACTGCGGTCACTCAGATTTGTCTCTCGATGGACCACTAAAAACGTGCTTGGAAAATCCATAGAGGCATGCACATTACAGTTGGTATCATAATGTGCCCACTTATCAGGTGTCCAAGTATGTTTTAGCAATCCATCGAGAGACAAATCTAAGTGACCGCACTCAGCACTCCCATGGAATGTTACAGGGTTTGTCACCTAGGGTTTCTCGAGTCCACCTCACAACAGAATGTTCGTGGTCAAACTCACTAGGATCAATCTAAAATCCAGGTTCCTAGTGGTCAAGGTCTCTTGACAACATTCTAGTGTCACGGGTCCTGGACATCCTTCTTTACATAGACATACCCAAGCCAAAGATGATTCATACCGTACTTGGTTCAAAAGAGAATGGGAAACAAGAGGGATGCGCTCCTCAACCTCTCTACTTGTAGGGCATAGTCCCATTCCTATCCCCTAAAATGGCATGAATCGGTGTTCTAACCTAACAATACCCAAAGGTCTAAAACCTTGTGATAAGCCTCCTAGTTCTCTAGGACCATCTTGCCATAGGAAAAACCCATTGGGGGTTTCACCCACCCACTTCCCTTGATAGCTTTAGTTTTTCGATTAGGTCCTACCACAATTATGTGTGATGCTTCAAACCAACTTGCTGAATTAAGCCTTTAGGGAACACGGTTCGTTCACATAATTTACACCACAGACACGAATACAGAGTAAGCAATCCTTTGAAAAATAAGTTCAAACAAATTTCTTAGCTTATCTTCAGGTTAATCTTTGTCTCTTGCCCATACATGAGAAATTATATATCCCTTTTGTCCAACAGAAGTACCCGGTCCCAATCACATGGTACCATAATTTTTATCCATTATCTAGAATAGGATATTCCAATGCTACAGACATTGGGCTTATGGTATCTTGAACTTAGTTTCGGACTAGGAAAGGGGTGTCCAAAGCTCCATCTAACCCCAAGTGGCCTAGGAGAGAGACACAAATTCTATGGTTGGCTTTCACCACTCGACCTTCAGCCCGTGAAGAATCGAGCAATGACCTCTCAAGTTCAAACGTGGCATGACCTTAGAGATGACCCACCCACTCAAAGTATCCTTCCTTAGTTAATCCAATTAAGAATCAAGCACAAGCAAGGAAATGAGCCTAATATCATCTTCCAAGAAAATATTCCTTTATTTTCCATGGCAGCTTGTCATCACTGACCCCTACCATGCATTTACCATCAAACACAAGCACTTGGAATAATCATCCAAATAACATCCCAACAATCAGCATAATGCAAGAGCATTTAGGATGTTGTTTGATCAATCAACAAAAACAATGGTATCCTTTTTCAATCATTGCACGAATAGTCGCAATAACCTTTCCATCGTGTATTTTCTCTCCTCCTTGGGATCACGAGTGGTTCACGATGAATCCAAGATATTCAATCTGACATTTGAAGAATGCACACTTCTTCATCTTAACATAGAGCTTTGTGTGCCCTCATTGTTTCAAGGACAATCAAGAGTTGGGGTTCATGATCTTCTTCCTGTTTAGAATAGATTAAAGTGTCGTCGAAGAAGATGAGTAAGAAGTCATCAAGATATGGCCTAAAGATATCCTGCATTAACCTGTTGAAGGTGGCAGGCACATTCATGAGCCTGAACGACATAACTAGGAGCTCAAAGTGTCCATATCTTGTGTTGAAGGCCCTCTTTGGGATATCTTCTTCCTTGATCCTTATCTGATAGTAACCAGACCTGAGATCAATCTTGGAGAAGATCTTCGCACCCTGAAGATAATCAAGAAGCTCATCTATTCTAGGAATAGGGTACTTGTTCTTTACATTTGATTGATTCAACCCTCTGTAATCCATACACAGATGAAGCGTTCCATCTTTCTTTTTCTGGAACTGTACTGGAGCTCCCCATGGTGAAGTGCTAGGATGGATGTAGCCCTGATCTAGCAGTTGCTTGAGTTGCTCCTTCAGCTCAATTGCTTCTGGGATGGACATCCTATAAGGCCTCTTTGCGATTGGCGCAGCTCTTGGCATGAGCTTGATGTCATGATCCACTTCTCTTTGAGGCGGGAGTTTTGTCAGCTCTTCAGGAAATACGTCCGCGTGCTCCTTTAGCCATGAAGATTCTTCACTAGACTCTTGCTTCTAATCTAACTTATTGAGCTTAATCAAGTATACATGTAGTCCCTTTCTAACTTCCTTTATAATCTGAGATTCTTTAGCCAATTGAATTTTCCACTTTCCAGCTTCTCCTTGAGTTGTGACCAATTTCCCCTCAGAGTTTCAAAAGGAAACTTGGCCCTTTCCATAATGAATGTGGGAATCCTTAGATTTAAGCCCATCCATTCGAAGTAAACACTCATGGATACCTAGGTTCACGACTCTGAATTTGACCGAAGTCGTCTTTCCTCCCAGAAAGAATTCCACCTTAGCAGTTTTCCTGGTACAAGTGGCCTCACGACCATTTGCTAATTCCAGAAGCAAGGTAGGTGCTTCTACTATGGCTATTCCTAATCTTCTTGCAAAAGTTGGAGAGATAAAGGAATGTGTATTGCCACAATCAATCAAGGTTTTGAAACCTTTACCTTGATAGTCCCGATGGTGTCTGAATCACCGAAAACTGGCGATTTGAGCCTTTCTTGTGAAGGGCAGCATGGACTATTGCCCTTTCAACCTCTGCTTCCATGGTCGGGTCTTCTTCTTCGCACAATTCCTAGTTGGAAACACAGGCGATTCTTTCTCTGCCTCAGGTGGTGGCTCCCTGACCACGGCGAGTTCCTTAGAAAGGTGCTTGACGATGTTCTCCTTCAAGCTTGGGATATTTCCTTTTGAAATGACCGGGCTCATTGCAGTGGAAACAACGTAGATTTCAGCCATTGCTTTGGGTAGGGACAAACTTGTTGACATTATTGGTCCTTGCTTTCTTTCTTTATCCCCGGTTTTGACCTTAAACTCTTTTCACTTGGGTTCTATATGCTCATCTGTTTTGGTCATTATAAGTCCAAGTTTTGTTACTTCTTAGCCTAGCTTGCACCTCCCAAATTATGGGCGCAGCTCGAATGAGTGCATCCTGTAGATTCGTTGTTGGGCACATAGATTTGAGGCAAGTATTCATTGGTGGGTTTAAACTAGCACAAAATTTTGACACCTGCTGTGTCATGTCCATCTGTGGCGCATACTTAAGAAGTGAGATGAATTTTGAGTAGTATGCGTCAAGAGTGAGTCCCAGCTATTTCAACGCGTAGAATTCATTCATTTTCTCGGTGCGATACGCAAGTGGTAAGTATCTTCCTTGCACAACTTTCTTCAGCTTTTCCTAGGTAACGAATCCTTCCGAGATCCCTTGATCTCTGCACTATTACTTCCACCAAAGCCTGGCTTCGCTGGTGAGCTTCAGCTTGGTGAGCATAGCCTAGTTGATAGGTGCAGTACTAGTTGCTTCAAAGTAATCTTCCATAGACTCTATCCAAATCTCAGTATCCGCTTGGATAGTCCTACCTTTCCCGTCAAATTCTGGCATCTTGATCTGCTTGAGAGGAAACTTCTTCTCTTGGATCACGGCCGTACTTGATGTAGGGGGCGAACTGGGAATCTGTACTTGGGGTTGTGCCTAGATAGAGGATTCTTAATGTTATAACTCGCTAATTGTTATGATTCATATTTCATACCCAATTCAGCCATCAACCAAGAAACCTAGCCACTTAACTTTTTATCAATTCTCATAGACAAGACAGACATTGATAAAAAAAGTCTTATTCCATTTATATGGGCATAACCCTTTCGGAGTACAATATTTCCTGGGATGATAGAGCAACTGTTACATTTAGTTTGGGGAGAATAGTGTTGTATTATATTTAGCTATGGGAACTAGATAATAGTATGGTTTCGGGTCATGGATCTTCAGGAAGAATCGATAGGTCATCGGAAGATTAGGGTATCCTTTCCTTTGGTACCCATTCTTCTCGTAGCATCCCAACACCTTGATCCTGTCGGCGGGGATTACGTGGGTTGCTTCCTCATATACATATGAGTTCAGCTCAACCCTCCGACCTTCGATATGTAAAGTTGATTTTACGTGAGCCTCCACAAAAATGAATAGCTTCACGATCTTCAGATCCTCCAACCACTTGATCCTCTTTAGGTTGGTTCGAAGGTACGCAAACCGTTGGGCAGCTATGTCGTAGATTCCTGAGTCACCCGTCCATCTCTGTTCCACGTACGAAGGCAATGGATCATAAATACGATCTAGGATATTCATCATATCAATCCTTTGTCAATAATCTCAGGAGTGTATCGTGGTTATCAACATGACTTGGAACACTAAGAACTTGTTCCATGCTTCATAATTCTGCAAGATAGCATCGAAAGTAAGGAAATGTCCTAAACAGCAACATTTTCTTTACTTCTTCTTATTAAGATTTAAAAAAACAAATCCTTCGTTGGTTTTCTCTAATACCAACTATAACGTGTCCACATGTTCCCTTTAGGACACGTCTTAGTAGTCCATCGGAAAGGAGGTCTAGAAAGCTCTGCCTGGCACTCCCATGGAATGTTACGGGGTTTGCGATCTAGGACTTTCCGCATTTGCCACGTAGCAGAAGTATTCAAGCTATTCCCACTTAGGATTGACTTGAATCAGGGCTTCCCCTAATGGTCATTTCCTAAACGATAACTAGCATCAAATCCCGAGCGAACTACTTTACGTAGAAACACCAGGGCCAAAGTGGATTCACGCTGCACTTGGTTCAAGGAGAATGGGAAACGAGAGGGATGCAAGGCTTGACCTCTCTGCCATAAGGCATAGTCCCATTATGTTCCCCTAAAACAGCGTAAACTGAGATTATTATAACCTCGAATCTAGGTCAGCGCCCTTGCTATTCATTTTCTTTGAGAAGATCTCCTTGGTGTTCATTATGATTGAGAAAAGTTCCCGGCCAAACAGGAGCACCCATCTGTAGAATGGACCCATGGCCGCATCCACCGCACTTTATTCAGGTTGTTTTGGTTCTCTAATTACCTACCACATGCATCGAGCAACTTCCTTAATTAGCCCATTAGACACCGGTTCCTTCACGTAATCTTAGTACTTGACATAGAAAATCAATGTCAAACAAGTTCCTTTTCAATAGGTTATCATATTTATTTTTGGAATACATTCATAAAGTCCAGGTCGCAGGCTTATCCATAATCGGCCCGAAGGCTATCCAACAATCCACAGGGATTACCAATCCAAGATTCTGCCCGTAGACTAGTATGCGGGCCTCGAGATCCAATCTCGAGTCACGTTGACCTCTTTTGGAGGGCCTGAAAGGCAAGGGATTTACGGCCAAAGCCCCCCTGGCACCCAAGCGTCCTCCTGCTCCAAGTAGCGCTCAACGAAGAGATCTCACGGGGCGGGTTCGATCCACGTTTTCGGCGTGGCTAACAACCCCCTTGGTTAGGGTCAGGCAGATAGTCGAGGGTAACTGAGACTGCCTCTCCCTTCAGGACTTTTACCTGAAGCATTAGATATATTTTCATCCTTTAATTTCTTGAGCAAATAAATCAAACAGTGCTCTCTAAACTATTACGAGCACAATCATATCCAATGGTCGTTATTTGGCCAACTGCTAAGGAGTGAATCCTTCTCTCTGAATGCATTCAGCATTCCATCCAAGATCAATTGCGACTTGGCAAGATCCCCAAGGGTTTGTTTGTTAACCCTTATGTCCTTGGGTTAGGGCCATACCCTATTAACCCAACTTAACCAATACCTTAAGTTCTATTAACTAAAAATCATGGCGAATATGTTACTTCAAATTATTGATTTGTCCTTTGCTTCCAAGCAAATACCTAATTCCCTTATCTTTGCAATTTTATAATAGGATGACTACTCATCCTCTTGCGAGTTTAACTTACGCAAGAGTTTGCCAATCTCATCCTGAGGAATTTGCCATTCTCTTGTGATCAAACCACAAGATCATGCAACGTTGTAACATGTTGCACAAGTGTCACATCTAATCCATGGGACTATTTCACCCATCGAATGGCGTCTTCTAATCACAAAATCATAATTAGATAAGAAACAGGGTTTAGGATGTCTTCATATCCAATCCATTCCTGATTGTACTAGGCCGACATCGTTGGTCCTAGAGGTTCCAACTCAATCCGAGTTTCATCTTTTTAACGAGTGATCTTTAGGGCAGAAACCCTAATTCGTTTCTTGCAAGTACGTCCAATTGTCCCTACATTCCGTGAATGTGGGTAGGACTTTAGGGTATGAGAGTTTCAACTTGGCAATAAGTGTGACTAGGTCAAGTCCTTAACGTGCTAAACCCTAGTTAGCACTTGGAGTATATTGTATCGATTTAACCATCCTAAGTCAGTCCTTTGCAGTTTAGGTGTTTTGGGTAATCCAATTTACCTATCTTACGACAAGGATGAACTATTCCTAAAGATATTTTCTTGATCAAAGAAGGGAAAAACTAGTTGCATTACATCATAATTCACATAAGTACGTAATTCATTTCCTCTAGATTCACAATCCCTAACTTTTCTAGTTAAGACCAAGCACATGTTAAAATTTGTATAACTTCCATTGATCCTACTAGTGTCAGGATTGTGGGAGAGAAGGAAGGAGTCTCGCTTGAAGCTTTCTTGCTTGCACAATGGGGGAAGACACACAAGGGTGGAGGCTGAAAACAGTTTTCCTCTTCTTAGTTGTGTAAGCCAAAAAAAAAACTCTAGTACAAAGAAATAGAAGAACCCTATATATGGGTCTCAAACCAAACTCAATTAACTAAGGTGGCATACTAACTAAGCCACGAACTAGAGTAGATAAGGATAGCTATCATGTAGCTATTATTCATGGGTGGTGTACCAACCGCGTCTGTAAATACACAATGGTCACCCTGGCATATCACGAGTGGAGCTCGATATCTCAACACTCCCCCCCGAGCTCAATCCCAATTCCTACACACCAAGCAGGTCTCTGAACTTGCGCAGCTTCTCTGTGCCCAATGCCTTCGTAAATATGTCAGCTACCTGATCCTCTGTGCTGACATAAACTAGATCAATAAGACCTAGTAAAACCCTCTCTTGCACATAGTGATAATGCACCTCAATGTGCTTTGTTCTAGCATGATAGACTCGGTTATTGGCCAAGTGTATACTACTCATGTTGTCACAATAAATGACAATTGGCCCATCTGTAGACTGATGCATATCATAAAGTAGCTTATGCAACCAAGCTACCTCACATGTAGCCATTGTTGCACCCCTGTACTCAGCCTCTGTGCTTGACAAGGCAACTGTAGGCTGTTTCTTGCTGCTCCAAGTGACTGCAGCACTCCCAAAAGAGAACACATATCCACTAGTAGATTGTCTATCAGAAATACTACCAGCCCAATCAGCATCAGTGTATCCATGCAGCTGTATGTGAACCCCAGTCTCATAAAATAGTCCATACTGCAATGTGGACTTCACATACCTGAGTATGCGTCTAGCCGCATCCAAATGCGGTTTCCTTGGAGCCTGCATAAACTGACTTACCAATCCAACAGCATAGCTCAAATCTGGCCTGGTAATAGTCATATAAATCAAACTTCCTACTATGCGTCTGTACATAGTAGGGTCTTCCAGAAGCTCACCTGCATCTATGCTCAACTTCACATTCTGCTCCAAAGGAACTGAAATAGGCTTACAGCCTGTCATCCCATATTTGGACAGCATGTCCAATCCATACTGCCTCTACAAGAGCTGTATCCCACTTGGTGATCTAATCACCTCAATTCCCAAGAAATAACGCAACTCTCCCAAATCCTTCATCTCAAACTTCTGCTTCAATAGCATTTTCACATGAAGGATATCTTCATCACTGTCACCTGTCATAATCAAATCATCAACATAAATGACAAGTAGCATAATACCTTTCTCTGTTTTTCTCACATAAAGTGAGAAATCTGCCTTGGAAATATGAAAGCCAATAGTGACAAGATATTGTCCTATCTTGTCAGACCATGCTCTAGGTGCTTGCTTCAAGCCATATAAGGCTTTCTTCAACTTGCAAACAAACTCAGGATGAACAGCATGTACATAACCTGGTGGCTGCTCCATATAGACCTCTTCTTGCAAATCACCATGCAAGAAGGCATTCTTTACATCCATCTGATGTAAAGACCATCCCTTTGATGCAGCCATAGCAATGACTGCTCTTACGGTTGCCATCCTTGCAACCGGACTGAATGTTTCTTCATAGTAAATGCCATATGTTTGTGCATACCCCTTGACTACTAATCTTGCCTTGTATCTATTCACAGAACCATCTGCATTGTGCTTCACCTTATAAACCCACTTACAGCCAATTGCATTCTTACCTTTAGGCAAAGGTACCAATTCCCATGTAGCATTTGCTTCCAAGGCATCCATTTCTTCATCCATGGCTTTCTCCCATTTTTATTTTCCCATGGCTTGCTCAAAAGAAGTGGGTTCTGGTTCCTGTATCACCTTGACCATATATGCATAGTGAATGGCTGTAAATCCATCATATTTCAGCCTATCCACAGGATACCTAACTCTGGTTGACCTGCGCAAAGTAGGTTCACTCCCAGGTGCTCTCAAAACATCCCTGGTCTTCCTTACTCCAAGTGTAACAATAGAAGGAATACCCAACTCATCATCAATGCTCTGTTCTGAGCCACTGGATTCACCATCCACATAAGAGTGACCTGCATTCACATCAAACATGGGCTGATCTACCTTCTCTTTTCCTTTTCTTGATACCTGCATACCACTATTTGCATTGCTTTGGAAAGATTCTCCTGATCTCAATCTGCCTGTCCATGGCGAAGGATGTGAACCACTGCTAGAGGACGCTCCAGGTCCACTAATACTTTGTGACTGCTGTTGTGAATTCTGTGCAGCATTACCATTTTGTGCATCTACATCATCAATCACATTTACTAGTTTATACCAGCTACTCATCTCATAAAAAAAAACATCTCTGCTCACTGTAAACTTATGAGTAGAAGGGTTATAGCATCTATACCCTTTTTGCTGCAGAGAGTAACCAATAAAGATGCACTTCTCAGCTTTTGGATCCAACTTGGATCTCAACTCATCTGGCACATGTACATAGGCAATGCAACCAAAAATTTTCAAATGAGAAATATCCGGTTTCCTACCAGTATACCTCTCCTCTGGATTCATCCCATGTATTGCTGCAGTGGGAGTCCTCTTCATTATGTAAACTGCTGTAGCAACTGCTTCAGCCCAATAAAAATCTGGCAAGTCTTTTTCGTTGAGCATGGCACGAGATACCTCTCCAATATGCCTATTTTTCCTTTCTGCAATTCCATTTTGTTGTGGGGTATGACTACATGAATATTGCTGCTTTATGCCATGCTCCTGCAAGAACCTTGCAAACTCATTTGAGAGGTACTCTCCCCCTCCATCTGACCTTAGGCATTTTATTTGCAGACCTGTTTCTTTTTCAACCATATCTTTAAGAGTTTTGAAATGCCCAAACACTTCACTTTTCTTCTTCATAAAATACACCCAAACTTTTCTGCTATAGTCATCAATAAAAGTGACAAAATAATGACAGCCTCCAAGAGATGCAGCTTTAGTAGTCCACACATCAGAGTGGATTAATTCCAATGGCTTCTTACTCTCTTGAACATGTCTAGGAAATGGTTTCCTTGCCTGTTTTCCAAACTGACAGGCTTCACATACCTTATGCATTTCTGCAACCTTGAATTTTGGCAATCCTGCAACAATATTTTGGGCCTGCATTGATTTAAGTCGTTGTACATTAACATGACCAATGCGTTTATGCCAGATATCAATATCTGCAACTACACTAGTCCCATGTGCAAACATTGCTACACTCAATTCAGACATGTCTGCATCCAATGTAAGCATTCTGCCCTTCTTCTTTCTTTTTGGTATCAAGCGACCTTTATTTTTCATATCCTCAACAAAGCATCCATGAGGATTAAATCTGACCTGCAAGCCCTGCTCAACCATTTGACCGACAGAAACCAGATTCTTGGTGATATTCGGGACATGAAATACATTGGACAGGTATTTCTTTTTCCCATCCTGCATAGACAAGGGAATTTTTCCAATCTGCACAATAGGATGTGCAGTATCATCACCAGTCTCCACAAATCCTGGTTTTTCCATTTCCCTTGCATCCTCCATCCATTCTGCATGACCTGTCATGTGGTTTGATGCACCTAAGTCAACATACCATACATCATTGCTTTCTTCTGCACTTGTCACAGAATTGTTCATGTGCTGCACCATGAACAAATGCTCATTTCTGTCATCACCCTGTCTGCTAGAAGATGCATAATTCCCTTGTTGCAGTTTTCCATTCATGATGTCATTCTGCTTTTTATAGTAGTCTTTGGCCATATGACCCATTTTACCACAGTAGTAGCATTCAACATTACTGTTTGTATTTTGACCTCTTTGCCATCCACCACGACCTCTTTGGCTCCCCCTGCCTCTAGAGTTACCACGTCCTCCTCCATAGGACTGGTTTTCTTGAGTTTGCTGCATTTTCTGATTTCTACCATGGCCTCCAAATCGGCCTCCTCTACCTCTCCCTCTACCTCTTCCAGCATTTGAGTAGAAGACAACTTCTTTTGAAGTTCCTCCTGAAGAAGATGCACCACCATTTCTTTGCTCCTCAGAAATTAGAAGAGCAATCAGCTCCTCAAAATCAGGAAATCTTTCACGAACTGAAATGGATGTCCGAAACTGTGCATAATCCTTTCCTAGACCATTCAAGGTCACAGAAACTAAATCATCATCTTCCACTGGCGACCCGATGGAAGCAAGTGCATCTGCAATCTTCTTCACCTTCATGTGGTAGTCATTGATGCTCATATTTTCTCTTTGCACATTATGCAACTCTTCCTTGAGCTGCATTTTCCTGGCTTGCGTATTTGTGCTATACATTTTTGACAAAGTATCCCATGCCTCCTTTGGCGTACTTGCATCCTGAATATGCACAATCATAGAGTCTGAAATGCTAATAGACAGCCAGTACATAACTTTCCTGGCTCTCTCATGCCATGTTTTAAATGCCTACATTTGCTGTTGATTGGGAACATCAGGAAGAACTGGTTCTTCTTAATTTCTTGCAACAAATTTCCAATATCCTTTTCCCATAAGGAAATTCGCCATTCTAAACTTCCATGCTTGGAAGTTGTTCTTGTCAAGCTTTTCAGTGACAATCTGTGAAAGAGAATCAGATGCCATTACAGAACACTGCAAAAAATTCTGTCACTGCAAAAAACACAGCTTCACCCTCACAAGGGAAAATCTGCAAAACTGGCGAAAGTGGTATTTGACCACACAGTCACTTCCTAGTGACGATTTTGCATCAACAGGCAATAGGGATGATTCTGTAACTCCCAATGTCTCTGCGCACAAGCATACGATGCAATTTCTACAGTAACTTTTCACCGACCTGTAGAACAGTGGCTGCACAGCATAAAATTGGGCCTTTTTCTGAGTGCGTGCAGAAAACTTCCGCCTCCAAAACAGGCCCTGAAATGGCCTCAAATAAAAAAAACAAGGTCGCCAAGGGCTAAAGGCCTTCTCCCGCAGCATATACTGCCCTCTTGCTTCACCGCGAAGGGCGTCTCAACCTGAGACAATGCACTCCTGCACTTTGCGGCTGTGCTACCTGCAGAGATCTGCTCCCAAAACAGAAAATGAAAGCAACACTGCTCCTCTTACCAGAACACCGCGAGCTTGGCTCTGATACCATGGTTGATAATGACTTTTTAATGAATCATTAGGAAGAAGATTTGTCTAAAATATGCAACATGCGATTTAATCTTTCCGTGCATAACCAAAGGTGTACTACAATAATTTCGACTTTGTAATGATAGTCATTAGTTGTTCTAGATTCGTTACTTTGCAATGTACAAGGGCTACTTGCTAAAAATGCATAGACACCTTATGTTCTTTTTCGTTCATTCCATTGAAAAAAAAATACAAATGATGGATCTTCAATCATCAGTTACTTCCTTTAGAATAGCCAATGTATTTCAATCGCATGTGCATCCTAATTCCATGAAATCACCATGCATAATTGCAATACTTCAATGTAAATTTTTTTAAAAAGGAAGAAAACCTGGACTTGTGGGTTCGGTGAAATATCCACATGAATATTACGAGATGATCCTCGTGCGGTTGCGCCTTGTGACTTTTTAGGGGCCATCATGAATTCGACTTCTGGTTAGCCTTCGTGGATTTCAACTTCTTATGATCTTGGCATGTCTCCCTCGTACGTGGAAATCCCTTTGAGGTACGGCTCCTTGACAGCAGTACCGACTTGTGGAATTTGGCTTTGGAAGGCCTTAGGGTTCAGAGCTTGGGCCTTCTTCCTTTCGGAAAAGAGGGATTTTGTGAAGGGATCTTGTGAAGGCCTTGCAAAAAAGGTGGCTTGAGAGATATTCTTCTCCTTGAAATTCCGGCTAGGAATGGATTTATGGGGCCTTTCGGAAATGGGGATTTATGAACTTCTCCTTCTTCTCATAAAAATTTCGGGGTAAAGATCTTGTGGACAGGGGGTTTAAAGAAATCCTCCTCTTCTCTACAAGACCCAGGGGAAAAAAATAGGGATGGCTTATGGGGGAAATCGAGTGGGAAGGGGCTTAGAGAAACCCCTCTTCTTCTTTACAAGAACCGAGGGGGGGGGGGGGGGGGGAAACTAGGGATGGGCTTATGGAGATCCAATGGGAAGGGAGCTTAAAAAACCGGGGCTAATATAGACTTGTGGTGGATCTAATAGGAAGGGGGCTTAGAGAAGCCCCCTTAGAAGCTTCTTGGGGGGGGTGTGTGCAGGATCACGTGGACAAGAAAGAAGGCCAATAGTGAATGAGGGAAGGGCAGCGTCAGCAGCCAGCCGTGGTGTAGTGAAGGCGGATCTAGTGGCATACTTAGCTGGTGGCTCCCTCCAGCATAGCGGCTCCACGGACTACAGCAACTCCTTCCTCCTCCACGCACACATTCTGTAGCTCTCCCTTCCTTTACTTCCTTCCACCCTCGTGCAGCTTGTCGCAGCTCTCTCCTCTTCCACACCTACCTTATCCGCCTCCCAAAGGGGTTTTTTATAGTCTGGGGGGAAGAGGGGACGTCCCCCCTACGTGGCCCCCTTGCATGGCATCCTCCCCCCACCTCCTCGGATTTCCCTTAATGGCCCATCCCCTTCCCTCAACCACGCATCGGCTGGGGAAGGTAAATATTTTTTTTTTTGCAATAATCCCATCATTATCCTCTTAACCTCCTCCCAAGAGGACATTTCCCTACAGATGAAGCGGTTTTTGATCCTCTGTCTCGGTTGACCAATGCGGAGTACTCCATTTCTTGCATATGATTATAGATCAACTACCGGCATATGAGTTTACGGTGCACGTGAGGTTGGTCTAGTAATATTTTTATTTAAACGGAAATATTACAGTGTTGAGTCTTAGAATATCTCAACTGTCAATCCAATGTGCCTATTAAGATTTGCATGCCATGTGGCTACTATCCTTATAACAACTACTCTATAATACCCACATTTCATACAATGTATTGAGTCAAATTAGGCTCCTCTTCATTATAATAAAATTTATTTTGGTGAAATTGTTTGAGTATTCATGTGCTATTCTTTTCATTATATTTCATGCAAATGGTATGATTAAAGTGATGTCTTGAAATTAAATATATACTTTGTGTTGATGTATATATCCACATGCGTTTTGATATCGATGTTTATGTTTGTTTACAAAAGTGTAAACATCTCTTAATGCCATGTTGAATTGTATGGCACATTGGTGATTACTGGATAGACTTAAAATGCTTATTATTTAGGAGTTAATATGATGGAACCTAGAACGGACCAGCACTGGCTCGTGCACTAGCCGGACCTCTATCTCACGCGCTCAACAACCCCACGGCCTCGCGGCCAGAAGCGCTGATGACACATACATTGCCTTCCTAGACATCTTGCGTTTGTATTACGTCATTTGTAATCCACTCTTCTCTCACCCACTACTCCTCAAAGGGAGTCCCTTACACATTGCCTAATGGCATGAAGCACAAACATAGGGGGTCCTCCAATGGCTGAGTGCCGCCACCCTCTATGACTCTCCTACACCTTGGGGATTGGCCCCTCGGTGCGTCGCTCAACATATAAACATTTCGCACAAAATCCACTCAAGGTACCATTTAATTGTAACATGAATGTACCATTGTCCTTACTTCTCTTTCCCCTAGACCCCATGACTAGCCTATGGCTTAGGGTGTCATGTCTCTCACTCAATGTGGGTCAAGGTCCTAATGAAAGCAATTGCTGTGCATCTAGGATTTCTGATACCTTTAAATATTTCCACGATTTATGCATATTGTGGATGCTAAGTGCTCAAACAATTATGAAATCAATATTGTGCACATGTGGAAAACATCCTTTCAATGATTTTCAACTACCATTCTTATGCGGCGTTGCACGAACCTAGTACCGACCTCGTGCTACTAGGCTCTCCTCCTATAATTATTCACCGACCTATATGGCATGCAAACAAAAACCAGCAATCTTTTCATCATTTTACTCCGCATTTAGACACATTTTAACCACTCTACGCTCCCATCGATCAAATGTTGCATTGTTGTATAGATTTATAAGCCATTTTGCCATCATTTTATGTGTAAAAAGCGGAAAAAGACACACTAGAATAAGAAGGTGGGGCTGAACTGAGGCAAATCCTCATGCTTCAGTCCCCACAAACACTCACGAACATCGTTCTTAAATTTCATTAATTTTCCGCACCCAAAATGCATTTTTCCCCTATTTTTTGTGGTTTTTTCTCTATTTTTATTGTATCTTTCCTTATTTTTTGTATTATTTTATTACTGAAAATTCAAAATAGGTTATGGGCTTGGCCCTTAGTTCCTTCTTGCAACAAAAATGAAAATTTAGTTGGTGTTCCTATTTATTCTTTCATTTTTATGCTCAAAACCATCATTTTCCCTTGATTTTCCATATTTTACATGTTTTAGTGTATTATTTTGGGCCACAAGGTGCATGTTTTTCTAGTTTTCTGATTATGATCAACAAATACTCATGGAAAACAGCAACATGAACAATTTTTAGCCCACATGAACAACATTTTATCAATCAAAAGCCATGAAATCTCAAATTTCCTTTGGAAAAATTGAATTACCGCTTATTTGTGTGTCTCGGGTTTCATGTCCATGGCTGCAAATCTGAAAATCAGCAGCACTTCATGCTCATGACGATCACACGTCACCATCTCCAGCCCGTGGAGCGATCCGATCGATGCCGGACAAGCCTCCATCATTCTTTCTTCTTCCTTTCTCTTCCCACATGAACAGGAGAGAGAGGGAGGAGAGAGAAAGAATGATTTTCTCTCTCCCTCTACAGGCTACCATTTCTCACGTGGACCGGAGTGATGCGGAGTGCGGAATGAATGCAATACCCTGATGTGCTTGGTTCAATGGCTTGCTTTACAGCCATCATTTCGATTTGTGGGGGGGGGGCGTTTTTTTTGTGGCCTGCTGCAGTACGCTGCCTTCCTCCATTTCGTGGTTTTTTTTGGAAGGGGGGGTTGCCCCTTCATAAAGGCACCCCTTCACTCCTCCTTTTGGGCACCTCTCCCATTTTGACCGGCCTTTTGGCCCTTTTCCCGTCTCTCTCGCATACGGTGTCCGAATCCCGATCTGAAAATTTTTGTGAGCTCGTCTCGGCATCCTGGACTGGTCGGCAGCTCCACTGATTGGCACAAGCACATGGGAAATTTACTAAAAATCCGCAAGTGTTGCCCGGGCGTCCTTAGAGCACTTTGATGCTTAAAATTGTCCTAGGTCGAGCCGCCGCCTTTGACATTGGATATTTTTTCCTTGATATTCATAAATTTTAGCTATTTTTAAGCAATTCATGGCAACAAAATTCCGCTCTCATTGGCGACCACGGGATAGGGCGACTTAGCCCGTGGAATCCACGAACATATCTACACATAAACAACCAAAGAAGCATCAAGCTGATACAAAACAAATATATAATAAAACTCAGCACAATGCTCAACCTACCCCCTGACAGAACCAAGGCATGGCATCCACAAGGAGTAGGCCTAGCATTATCTAATAGAAGATCCGAAGCGAGTCACTAACCAACTGCTCCAACACAACCAAACCAAAAAACCTATCAAAGAGGTTTCCCTAAGTGGTAGTCAGAACTACTTACCAACTAAAGACAACACAACTAGGAGCTCCTACAAGGTGAGGACTCCTATAGCTTGATCAAGGAGTATTTTCTTTTAGTACATTTCTTCTTTTAGGGTTCTTATTTTATCAACATACTTGTGCATGTAAAAAGGAGGGAGCTGAGCATAGTGACCCAAGGAGAACAGGGCATCGGCCTCAGGACCTGTCTCGACACCCAAGAACTTACCAAGCCCTCGCAAGGCGACACTTAATCCTTTTCTAACGCTCACTTTTATTTTCGCTCCAACCTTCCTTGTTTTGTTAATTTTTTTTCCCAACAAAAAGCCACCCCTAGGAAGACAAGATATCGGCCCCGGGTCTGACTCGTCCCCAGGAACCTACCACACCTTCGCAAGGTGATGATCAATTGCCTATACATTTTCATTCCTTTTTTCCTTTGATAGGGGTTAGAACCCCTTTTTACACACCTTCGTATTTATATTCATCTTTTAGGATGTTCAGGGTTTCTTGGCATCATCATTATAATCTTCTGACAGACTTCTCTAACTGCCTCACTACTAACAAGAACTCCTAGAACAGCTGCCTAGCAAGCTAGCAAAACAGGGCCACTAGGACTTCCTTCTAAAACATGTCTTTCGATGCCTGACAATGTCTTTACAGGAGGCAATGACTACTCCGACCTTCCTCAAACATACTTAGCCTAAACCTGGGACTTCATGCCTTGGTTGCCAGTACCCAACAAAAATATATCCCCTTGACAAGTACAAATACATATATAACACGAAAGAAAGGTACTCGTAAAGGAGAGGTATCACCTGGATTGGCCACAAGAAGCTTCCATCGCAGCAAAGGCTCCTCCAGGCTCCACCAAATTCCACGAACCACCAAACCTGTCTAGCACAACACTTAAAACAAAAACCCAATTAAACGCACCCACACTAGACAGGGAAATGGCCCTCTTGGCCTAATGAAATCAAACATGAATTTGCCAATAGATGGGCCCTCTTGGCCTAATGAAATCAAACAATACTACGCATAACATCCTCCTAGAAACAACTATGATAGACATCAAAGCATACCATTCCCAGGGGAACATAGGCTTGTAGCCCTAAACTAGGTGCATTAAATTATGACCCATCCCTCCTGCGTATATCACAAGAGGTGTTTGCATCACATGTCGTCTAATCAGTCTGTGGGTCCAAGATAATAAAGGCAGATGAGTCTCGCCTACCCTCTGCATCACCCAGATCAACCATCGTCTGCCAAAGAGGGCATGTTCAGAAAGCATACCCCACAAACGACCAGGTCCTGTCTCACCATCAATAGATATATCGGGACAAGGGCCACAATTAAAGAAGAGGTCTTCTTCATATGCAAAATTAGCCAATGAATCGGCAAACTGATTCCAGTTTCGTGGAATCAGCTGAAAAGACACTCTATCAAATTCGTCTAGCAGGGCTATGGCAGTATGATCGTACATGCAAAGGATGGGGTTTCGTACCATGTACGTCCCATTGAGTTGATTTAAAACCAACTGAGAGTCCCCTTTCACCAATAACTGACGGATACCACCCTTCTTTGCAATATTCAAACCCATAATCAGGGCTTTGTATTCTGCCATATTATTGGTAAAATTCACCCCGAGATAAGCAGCTAACTTCATGACAATGCGTCGTGGGGGGTCTCGGATGACAACTCCTACACTTCCTTTTTTGCATGGACCCCTGGACGCCCCATCAAAGTACAAGGTGTACGTCCATAAAGGGTTTACATATCCCGCCATCCGGAACTCTACTCGTAATTATGGTAATCGAAATTCAGCATATTCAACGGGTGGACTGTAGGCTCCATCCCTCCATCATCATTGAATTCAACAGGGATGCTCGTCAAAATTTGTAGGCAGTGATGGCATAAGACCTTGATCTCCCAAATAAATGTCCCACCTTCTAGCTCAGTCACCTTATATCCTTTGCTCCACCAAATGAGCTTTCCCTGATAATATCGTTGTTCTAAATATGGGTGTTCTAAATAAGGGAACAGACGACCCATCAACCTCTATCACGATTTCCTTACAGATGTTTGATCGATCTCGCCTAGACCTGCAAGGCAGTCATAGTATTAGTGCAATCAGAAATAATAAGGTTTAATCTTATTAAGATTAACCTTATTTTTAAATTCTATCCCCTCAAGGTCAGCTAATAAGACTATGGATTTATTCTTTCCTATTCTAACGATCCTATAGGGCCCGTCCCATTTGGGCTCTAGCTTGCCTGGAAATAATTCACGTCATGCGTCATAATACAGAACAAGCTGTCCTTTCTTGAAGGTGCATTTCTTGGCTTTGAGGTCGTGTAGCCGCTTCATTCGGCGCTTTTCCACTTCTTGGTGCAATAAGCTCTGCAGCTTAAGCTCATCTAAATGTGCCAGTGTCGTCAAGCGCTCAAAAAGTGGTCTTCATCACTCAAAGAATGATTGATGGCAAACCGAATAGTCGGCAGCTCAATCTCTAAAGGCAAGACACACTCCTCCCCATATACTAACTTGAACGGGGTATGGCCAGTGGCTCGTTTGAAAGTCGTATTATAGGCCCACACTGCCACGTATAACTTTTTATCCCAATCCCATTTCTTTTCCAACACAATTTTGGACAGGATGCCCACAAGCTGCTTGTTGGTGCTTTCAACTTGCCCATTGGCTTGCGGCTTATATGGGGTTGTCTTGTTATGCTTGATTTGCCAAGTCTCTGTCAAACTTTTGATCACCTTATTTAGGAAATGGGTTCCGCAGTCCGACACTAATTCTTTCGGCGGACCAAAACGGCATATTATCTGCTCTAAAAGGAAACTAGCAGTTTCTTTAGCATCATCTTTCCTTGTTGCACGTGCTTCTGACCACTTTGTAAAGTAGTCAGTTGCTACAATGATATACCTCTTTTGCGCAGTCGACGACGGAGTAATAGGACCCACAAAGTCTATTCCCCACTTCTCAAATGGAAGTATCGCCATAATAGGGGTGAGTGGTTGTTTCCTGTTCTCTTGACTATCATGTCGTTGACAAATATCGTAACTCTTAACATACGCAAACGCATCCTGGAAGATGGCAGGCCACCAATAACCTGCTCTTAAAGCCTTTTGTGCTGTAAGCCGTCCAGCAAAATGGCCACCGCAAGCAGAATCATGGCACTCTTCCAAAATGAATGGCACCTCGTCAGGCATCACACATCGGCGATAGATGTCATCAACCCCTTACCGATATAATGTACCTGCGATCAAGGAAAACTTTAACGCTTGCTGTCTAATTTTCCTTCTCTCAGCTTTAGATAATTCGGATCCCGCCTCTCTCGTCGATAAATAATGAGTTATTGCAGCGTACCAGGAGGGAATAGATGTCGTATCTATTTTAAATAACAACTCCATGTCACTACCTTCAGCCAAAGATTCTTTCGGCTCCCCAAAGTCCACAAGACATTCCACGATGCCTTGCAACCTTGGTGGCTTACTCCTGATTTCATAATCAAATTCCTGCAAAGTGATTAACCACTTCGCTAGATGATCAGGCGGTTGTAGCTTATTCATCAATAGTCGAAGCCCCTCCGCCTTCGTATAAAGCACAACTTTCTCATAGAGAATGTAATGCTTGAATTTCTTGGTCCCAAAGACCATCGCTAGACACAACTTCTCCATGTAGGTATAATTGATCTCTGAAATGCCCAATTTTCGACTAGCAAAGGCTATCGGATGATACCACTTCTCTTCACAAATTTGGGCTAAATAGCAGTTGATACTATACATAGTGGCTGCTGAGAATATATAGAACACCTCACCTCTTTTAGGTGCTTTTAAAACGGGAGCTCTTGCCAGCTCCTATTTCACATCCTCGAATGCTACCTTACAAGGGTCACCCCATACAAACAAACAGCTAAAGGACAATAAATTTGTAAGCGGCAACGTTCTTTGTGCCAAGGCGTTTATGAATCTATGGTAATAACCAACCGAAGACAGAAAGCTATGAACTTCTTTCGGAGTGCGCGGTGGACCCATGGCAACTATAACTTTGACCTCCTTGGGGTCTGTCGCAATTCCTACTGAACTGGCCATATGACCCAGCAATAGCCCATAAGGTACTCCAAAAACACACTTCCGTGGGTTTAGGGCGATGCAAAATTGTCTACAGCACTCAAAGCATTTTCTTAAAATGATCAACTGCCTTCCTCTCACGGTGGCGGCCCCTAAGTCATCAATAAACACCTTCAACTCTTCAGGGAATATGTCACCGAATGTCTTATCTACTGTTGGTTGCCACGAACCAAGCGCATTGTATAAACCAAAGGCCATCACATGGTACACAAAAGTACCAAATACAGTAATAAAATTTGTTTTCAACTTGTCCTCTTCTGCAATTGCCATCTGGTTATATCCTGCAAAGCAATCCATAAACAAATATATCTCCCTACCTACTAATTGATCCAAAATCTGGTCAATAAATGGCAACGGGTAGTAGTCCTTAACTGTCTGCTTATTCAGCTCTCTAAAGTCTACACATAATCAAATTTGATTATTTTTCTTCTTTCTAATCACAACCGGCGAACACCATTCCGTGTGTTGCACAGGAAAAATCAAACCCGCTTTTCGAAGCTTCTGTAACTCTTCAAACAGTCGGTCCCTCAGTTGGAAAGGCATATGCCTTACTTTCTGTCGTACAGGACGACTGCCCTCTTTCAACGGAATTGTATGAACAGCAAGACTAGGAGGAATGCCTCTCAGCTCATCATAACTCCAGGCAAAGATATCACGGAATTCCTGAATCAAGGCCACATAGTCCTCCCTTTCTACTGTGCTGAGCATAGAACCTAATTTGATTGGCTGTGAATCATTAGGCGTACCAAGGTCTAGCTCGATAACATCTGCATCTCTTATATGATCTTGGCCCTCTATCGGCTCCTTCAAAGTGATCTGATAGATGTCTTCCATGGTGGATCTCTCTTTGGACTCATCACTCGATGATGTCTCACTGGCAGATAAATCTTCTAATATCTCCAATTCTGTAGAGGATAGCGGAGCTCTCTCACTCTATGGGGACTCAGGATAAGCATCAACCACCACACGCTGGGCACCTCTGCCGAATATTAGTCAACCGGCGGGTATATCTACTTGGCAGTCCGCTTGCAAGATCCAAGGTCGTCCGAGTAATACTTGGTAACTTGGACGGCCTGCAAAACGAATCACCCTAAAGTCCAATAGGCATTCTACATTTGCAACAGTGACATGGACCCTAGTAATGCAGCCTTCCGGCTGCCTCAAACTATCATCTGCCATTCTGAGAATTGTGGAGGTATCTTTTTGGATCGCAAGACCCAACCTTTCCATCAGTTTAGAACTCATAATGTTAACAGATGATCCCGTGTCGACAATGGCATAATCTACTAATATCCCATCGACATAGACTGCAACCCTTGGGCAATGCTTCTCAGCATGCTCGAACCAGTCATCACCAACTCGCGCAATACCCAAAGGTTCTACGATATACCCAGTACGTAGGATCTTTCTAAATTCCTTGCGTACTCCTGGGGAAAGATTAATAAGCTGTAAGAGATTCACATCCGGCTTGACTTCGCAAAGAGAGCTCGCCAAATCGAATTCATGAAAGTTCGATAGAGTTCACTTTTCACGCCAAACCATCCACTCTTTAGGTCGCTGAACCGGCTTTATTGCCTCTTTCTTAACTTTCACCTTCTTCTTTGGTGGTTCCTTATCGGCTTTACTTTCCACGGGCTTCAAAGGTCCCCCTTCCATGGCAGGATCCAAAACTTGCGTTCCTTTGTCGCCTTATTTAGGGTTTCCGTCGACAGGCTTATCCTTGTCGGCTTCTCTACCCTTTTGACCTCTTGAAAGAACAGCTCGCAGATTAGAGGTTTCAGCATCATTAATGCGTACAACCTCAATCAAACTAACCCCACTACCACTGGGTAGCTCCTCCACTGTAGTCTTTGGTCATTGAAGTATTTGTTTAGGCCTGTCTTCTCGCTGGGGATCATTTCCTTGCACACGATGATTAACAAGCCCTGGTTGCCGACTACCTTGCTGGAGGGAACTGATCTTACTCCAACAAGTAGCTGCTAAATGGCCGGATTTTCCACAGATGTCACACTTAACATTTGGGCGATTTCTTGGATAGTGTTGCCCACCACACCATTTGCAGCTAAACCTCGAAGGTGCACCCTCTTCTGGGTATCTACTTCCTATCAAATTTTGTTGTTTTTTAAGGAAGTTGACATCAATGGCTATTTGCCGATACTGCTCCATAATCATGTCAGTATAATGCTTCATCATGTCCTTAACATCGTCAAGAACATTGGAAGCGCTCGACTCATAGCCTTGGTCATTACCATGTCATTCCATCAGCCTAACAATTTGATTAGGCACTGGTTGTTGAGCCACAGGAATGGTATTAGAATTGACCGCTTGGCCTCTACCATTTGGAGCCATTTGACTACCCGTAGGCATCGACATGCTAGGGGGAGCTGGTAATAAAGGGACATTCTGCATCATGTTCCCTCTCCCATTAAGGTTAGCCATCGCTATCCCTTGGCCACTACTGCCATTGGCCATCGCCATATTTTTTGCCAATACTAAACCCATATTCGAATTGCCTCGAGAAGCATAGGCTACTTGTAGTCGGGATTCCACCTCTTGTGCTCGTGTAATGGCAGTATCTATATCCCCCAAGGGGACACTACTCAACTGCAATTGGATGTTAAAGTCCAAACCATGTAGGAAATATTGCAATTGGGCAGCTGCGGGGATAGGAATAGAGGTGTCCAACTTACGGAAAACCTCTTTTATTTTCTTCGCATAAGCACGAATATCCTCGTGTGGTTCTTGGCGGGTCACTTTGAGTACACGCAACCAATACTGCCCACCCCTTTCAGGGACAAACTCCCTTCGAAAAGCTCCATAAAATGAATCAATATTCAATATGGTTCCGCCTTCTAAACCATGATACCATATAGCGGCTCTTCCTTTGAGAGTCATGTTGAAGAACATCATTAAATGCCCTTCTTCTTGGATGCGACAGTTAAACATCAGCTTTTGAAACTCCCTAATGTGGAGTTCCGCATCTTCCTCAACTAGCCCATTAAAAATGGGTAGCGGGTAACCTAGAGCCGGCAAATCCGTCGTTCCTGCTGGGATTGCAATAGGCTGCGCCATGACGAGGATTGGATTTGCACTAGGAATAAGGGACGGTGGGGTTACACCTCCCGCACTTGATGTAGACTGGCTTATGGAAGAAAGGGGAGCACTAGAGCTTCCACCTTCTCCTAACTTACTGCTTGTGGCCCCAAGACCACTAGATCCACTCCCTCGTAAGCGTTTAGCACCACTACGCTTAGGGGAATATCTCCTAAAAATTTCAACACGTCGCCTAGCTCTTTCGTCTCTTTCTTGCTTTTGGATTTCTGCTAGACGATGCTTATCAATAAATAACGGATCAATTACAGTATCCTTTGGCATAAACTGCAAGTTGGTCCCTAGACAACCAGGATTCGAGAATCGCCACTTTTAAGCGGCTCCCCATAGACGCACCACTGATGGAACCTAGAACGGGCTGGCACTGGCTCGTGCACTAGCCAGATCTCTATCTCACGCGCTCAACAACCCCACGGCCTCGTGGCCAGGAGCGTTGATGACACATACATTGCCTTCCTAAACATCTTTGCGTTTGTATTACGTCGTTTGTAATCCACTCTTCTATCACCCACTACTCCTCAGAGGGAGTACCTTACACATTGCCTAACGGCACGAAGCACAGACATAGGGGGTCCTCCAACGGCTGAGTGCCGCCACCCCTCTATGACTCTCCTACACCTTGGGGATTGGCCCCTCGGTGCGTCGCTCAACATATAAACATTTCGCACAAAATCCACTCAAGGTACCATTTAATTGTAATAGGAATGTACCATTGTCCTTACTTCTCTTTCCCCTAGACCCCATGACTAGCCTATGGCTTAGGGTGTCCTGTCTCTCACTCAACGTGGGTCAAGGTCCTAATAAAAGCAATTGCTGTGCATCCAGGATTTCTGATACCTTTAAATATTTCCACGATTTATGCATATTGTGGATGCTAAGTGCTCAAACAATTATGAAATCAATATTGTGCACATGTGGAAAACATCCTTTCAATGATTTTCAACTACCATTCTTATGCGGCGTTGCACGAACCTAGTACCGACCTCGTGCTACTAGGCTCTCCTCCTATAATTATTCACCGACCTATATGGCATGCAAACAAAAACCAGCAATCTTTTCATCATTTTACTCCGCATTTAGACACATTTTAACCACTCTACGCTCCCATCGATCAAATGTTGCATTGTTGTATAGATTTATAAGCCATTTTGCCATCATTTTATGTGTAAAAAGCGGAAAAAGACACACTAGAATAAGAAGGTGGGGCTGAACTGAGGCAAATCCTCATGCTTCAGTCCCCACAAACACTCACGAACATCGTTCTTAAATTTCATTAATTTTCCGCACCCAAAATGCATTTTTCCCCTATTTTTTGTGGTTTTTTCTCTATTTTTATTGTATCTTTCCTTATTTTTTGCATTATTTTATTACTGAAAATTCAAAATAGGTTATGGGCTTGGCCCTTAGTTCCTTCTTGCAACAAAAATGAAAATTTAGTTGGTGTTCCTATTTATTCTTTCATTTTTATGCTCAAAATCATCATTTTCCCTTGATTTTCCATATTTTACATGTTTTAGTGTATTATTTTGGGCCACAAGGTGCATGTTTTTCTAGTTTTCTGATTATGATCAACAAATACTCATGGAAAATAGCAACATGAACAATTTTTAGCCCACATGAACAACATTTTATCAATCAAAAGCCATGAAATCTCAAATTTCCTTTGGAAAAATTAAATTACCGCTTATTTGCATGTCTCGGGTTTCATGTCCATGGCTGCAAATCTGAAAATCAGCAGCACTTCATGCTCATGACGATCACACGTCACCATCTCCAGCCCGTGGAGCAATCTGATCGATGCCGGACAAGCCTCCATCATTCTTTCTTCTTCCTTTCACTTCCCACATGAACTCCCCCTTAGAGGAGAGAGAGGGAGGAGAGAGAAATACTGATTTTCTCTCTCCCTCTACAGCCTGCCATTTGTCGCGCGGACTGGAGCGATGCGGAGCGTGGAATGAATGCAATACCCTACTGTGCTTGGTTCAATGGCTTGCTTTACAGCCATCATTTTCGATTTGTGGGGGGGAGGGGGGCCGTTTTTTTTGCGGCCTGCTGCAGCACGCCGCCTTCCTCCATTTCGTGGTTTTTTTTGGAAGGGGGGGGGTTCCCCTTCACAAAGGCACCCCTTCACTCCTCCTTTTGGGCACCTCTCCCATTTTGACCGGCCTTTTGGCCCTTTTCCCGTCTCTCTCGCATACGGTGTTCGAATCCCGATCTGAAAATTTCTGTGAGCTCATCTCGGCATCCTGGACTGGTCGACAGCTCCACTGACTGGCACAGGCACATAGAAAAATTACTAAAAATCCGCAAGTGTTGCCCGGTCGTCCTTAGAGCACTTTGACGCTTAAAATCGTCCTAGGTCGAGCTGCCGCCTTTGAGATTGGATATTTTTCCCTTGATATTCATTATTTTTAGCTATTTTTAAGCAACTCTTGGCACCAAAATTCCGCTCTCATAATACATACTTCTTTACATCTAATGCATAGGTTATAATACCTAAGAGAAGAACAAGCATTCTCTCGATAGAAGTACATAACAGAAAAGATGAAGGGAATTGGATCACTGATATGTATCATTGCTCATCTTGGGTACATATGCGTCCAAGTATGAAGGGAGCTTTCAAGGTGAAAGCATATGCAATTACAGATGTATCAAAGCACTAGAAGGGTAAAATTTTAGCTCTCAGACAAAGGTATGTTGATTCTTACCTTGTAACAGAGGCATTTGTACAACATGTATTCATGCAAAAACAAATACACATTGCGCCCACTATGCCCTTTCAACGAAACATTGCAAACAGTAAGTATTTGCAACTCATTGAGAATGAGAACTTTCATGATACCTATGTAACAACTTGTCTTGTATTTACATAAGTATACCCTTTGGATTCCTTTGAGTGGCAAAATGTTGAGAGTTTCACTGGTTCTTTTAAGTGTTACCACCTCGAAATTGGTAGATTGCTCTTTGAGGGGCGTACAACTAAGCAACTCATAGAGGACCTTGTTTTTTTCTATGACTCCAAGTACATATTACCCAAGGGGAGTCGAGAATATGGAACCCTTGAGTATATGCACATATCGAATCTCAATAGTATAGAATGGCCATTGTGTAGTAGTGACATTTTGCACATGTGTAGCACAAAAATTTCAGGAGACATATTGAATTGTATGAAGACAAGCATCGGCTCAAAGAATGTACATTTCAGCTGCTTCATAGTGATTGCAATTTTTTACACACATGTTCAAGGAATGTAATGGTTTGAGACGTACCAAAAGCATGTACATCATAAAAAATACATCAGATGATTATCTAACAAGGATTCTAGGCAAAACTTGGACATAAAAAATAACTCACAGTCCTGACACAGTGGAGTGTCGAGTTACAACAAGGGACATGGCTTTCAGGTAAAAATTTTCTCTCTTAGTTGACTATTATCTTACTTTGGGATGAATCGACTAACTTTCCTTTCCAATTATAGGTACTTTGTCGCACGACAAACTTTATGCCTAGTGTTCAACTATCGTAGATGGAGGATGCTCAAGGGTAAATGGTTGTGCCTTGATCAAGACATGCATCAAAGTGCAATTGTGGATGTTATTGTCATTTGTGAGGGCCGCAAGCCCCAAGTGTTGCAAATGGAGGATGATTGGCCCTTGAGTATAATGCGCCAGGAAATTACAATGTTAATGCAGAATCCACCTGTTAGCTTCTATTTTGAGCTAGATGGTAGAAAAATTTAAAGCTGAGTTGAGGATACTATTATCTGCGAAAAGTGTGTGGCTTCATGATGCTAGGAGGTATATTTCACGGTGGATTCCATGCCACGGTGGATTCCGTGAGGTTTTACAGTGGATTCTGTAAACTTTGACGACCGGGGCTCATACACAAAGTGGATTCTTTGTGCGAGAAGTTGATGGGGACGCTTGTCCTTTTCGGGCATTTCATTAATTTAGTGTGTACATGGGTGATTCCATAGCGGGTGATTCCGCAAAATGCATATTAAATTAATAAACGTTTATGAGTTTTGAGTGCGCACTTGTAATAAATTAAGGTTAGGATTTATTTCTAACCAGTTGATTTATTTATGTAGCTGAAGACAGCTAGGTATTCACTTTTGTCGATTTAATTGTATTATTTTACTAACGATTGTGAATGCTTCAGTTGATGTGTAGAGATAGCAACAGTGGTGGAGGAAAGCATTGGAGGATAGCGAGTATTCGATTTATGGATTATATTTTGATAGGCGCCACGCCTATATTTTGTCATGCCTATTTATTGAGGCATCGATTATTTATTATTATTTTGTATGCGCATGGGCGCACGATGATGTTATTTCTATTTGGACATTGTATTGGGCGTGCCAGACTCTTTGGGCACCGTCCACTAGCTTTATTCCTATTTTTGTGTTAAAGCAAACTCAAAAGCTAAAAGCTTGCTATATTTTTGTAAATTGGGCTATTATTGAGCATAAAGATGAAATACATAAAATACATGCTTTGTGAAGCGGTCACACAAGGCATGGGGGGAGATTGCACCCAATTGGTCTCTTGCTCTTGTCGTTCATGCTTTTTACCTTGTAACTTGTGCAAAAAGTAGAGTTCATTGTTCTTGGGGACCTTTCGGCATTCACTACGCGAGCATATAGCGCCCGATCTGTGCACCAGTGGTATCAGAGCTGAGCTGAGATCAAGAGCTTCCAATCGCTACCCATCTCATGCGAAGGCGGAGCTCCTAGAACGATCGGGCTCTACGGTCAATCTTGTCGCGAACCGTCGATACAAGCAGAGTTCTGGCGATCAAGAACCCCTGTTTCTATTATTGGATCGCGAAGGATCGGGCTACAGAGGCGGAGGACCATTTCCAACTTTCCTTCATCAAGTCGTGGAAAAACAGTGAGAAATCATCCATAGCTAATCTTTTTAATAAGCTTAATAATAAAGCTTATAAGCTTTAAGAAGCTTAAAAGCTTCGAATTCAACCCGCGAGGTCTCTGAGGACCTCCGATTTTTCTGCGACGTCATAAAAAACGGCCCGCCCCCACGTTTTCTCCCGTTTCCTGCTTATTAAGCTTTAAGCTTAATCAATTAAGCTTAGCCACATAAGTTCTTCAATCTTGCAAGTCACCATTATCTCCAGGTCACACCCAAACAATCAAGTTCAGCAAGTATCTTCAAGTCAAATTCTGCAAGTCAGTTAAATCGACTAAGTTCTGCAAGTCTGCAACTCTACAAGTCAGTTAGATCGACTAAGTTCTGCAAGTCTGTAACTCTGCAAGTCACATAAGTCTGCAACTCTACAAGTCACACAAGTCAACTAGAGTCAGAACTGACTTGTGCTCAAAACTCCTAGAAGGACTGTTCCTGTGCAGAAACTCCGAACTGCAAAGTTGTTCATTGGAAGGTACTCTACCCATACGCAGGTTGGCTGAAGCATTTTCAACATATGCAAAAGGATAAAATGTAGATTTTCTGAAGATTGAGAAATCCATACCCAAAAATACATAAGCCTTCTATTCCCGAACTTGAGCTACGCTCATCCTGCTAACTTGATTTTGAGTGAGAAAGGTCTTTTTAGTTTTGCACGATGACGGAACCACATATGAATGATCTTATGGCTGAAGGCGACTTACTAAACCTACGATGGAGCAAAAGCTGGACTTAATCATGATGCAATTGGAAGAAGAACGAAGGGCTAGGTAAGCATTACAAGCTTAACTGGCAAATTTACAAAGAGCGTCTACCGACAAAGAAGAACCTCAAGCTGAAGATCTTATTTGACGTACCATCGACGCAACTCTTGAAGCTCAAACCATCCGCAAGGAATCAAAGATAAGTAAAAGAAGTTTCAAATTCTGTACTTTCAATGGAATACGAGAAGGAAAAATTGTTCTAGCATTCATTAGTCAGTTTGATGACTATTTCCATGAGGAAACCTATGCAGAAAAAGATAAAATCAAGTGTGTCACTAATCATTTAGTAGAGAGAGCATCTCTTTGGTGGACTGTAGTATGCAAGAGCATAGATTTTCCTGATACTTGGGAGAATTTCAAGAAGAAATTCATGCAGAATTTCCTTCCACCACAATTTCATGAGAAAGCTATTAAGCAATGGGATCTTCTTCAGCAACGGGATCGTGAGCGTATTCCTCAGTATACATAGCGTTTTTGGAATGCATTACTCTAGCTACGCATGCTTGAAGACATACCTGAAGCGACACACAAGCGCAAGTATATGTCTGGACTCCTTGGGCATTACTACGTTGAAGTTAACATGTTCAAGCTTGCTACCCTTGAAGATACCATTTCACTAGCTCACGACACTGAAGACAAGCTACGAGGTAGAGACAGACCTCCACAGCAATTCCAAGCCAATGGTAATTATGGATCTAAACAATTCAATTCCAATTTTAGAAGATTTAATCCAGGTTGTTTTTCTTTATCATCTTTCCGCAAAAATTGGGCAAAACCACTTGCATTACCATCCAATGTCAATTAAAACCCTAAGCCTATTCCACAGCCAAACCCTAATGTACCTAGACTTCCCGCCATTGCAAACAATGTAACCAAAGCCAAGCCAATAGTATGCTATAAATGCCACCGGCCTGGACATCTAGTAGCAAATTGTCATTCAAAGAAGCCACCAGCCCATATCAACTACCTTGGAGCAATGGACGAAGACGAACATGAAGATATGCCTGATTTCACTGAAGATGAGAACGACACTACTACTACTTCCAATACTTTACCAGGTATGCCTACTCCATATTCTTTATTGACTATGAAATGTTTGGTGCATGGAAAGAAAAAGATTATTTTGCATGATGACGGTAGTACTCATGATTTTATTTCAGCAAAATTAGTAAAGGAATTAAAGTTACAGACTGTACCTACGCATTACCGCATCAAAGCTGCATTCTTGGGCACTAGGTATAATGGTACACAGGAAGTGCATGACTTAGAGATTCAAAATGGTCAATACACTGAAAGAAGAAATTTCCTAGTTGTTCCATTACAGTTGAGTGACATTATTTTAGGTATGCCTTGGCGTCACCAGCATAACCCAGATATAGACTATTTCACACATTCAATGAATATTAACTTTCAAGGAAAATCTATTACATTATATGGTATGCATGCATCTAATGTTTTTCCACTGCTTTCGCATACTCAAGCTAAACGTGCATTACGCAAGAGTAGTAAATCTTATCTCATTTGGGTGAATGAATTGCAAGTAAAAGAAAGTCATATGAATCCTAGGCATAAAGAATTTCTTGCACATTTTAAGGACTGTTTTGCAGAAGACCTACCACCTGGTTTACCTCTTTCACATCTAGAAGACCATAAGATAGATTTGATCCCTGGCACACAACCACCTTGCAAAGCACCATATAGGCATAACCAGATAGAGAAAAAAGAAATTCAGAGTCAAGTTGAGGAATTACTAAATAGAGGATTGATTCGACCTAGCAGTTCTCCATAATTCGGTGCACCTGTTCTGTTAGTCAAGAAAAAGAATAATACCTATCGTATGTGCATTGACTATCGAGCTTTAAATAAGATCACTGTAAAGAATAGGTATCCTATTCCTAGAGTTGATGACCTTATGGACAAACTGCAAGGATGTGCTATAATTAGTAAAATAGACCTTAAGTCTGGTTATCATTAGGTGAGACTAGATAAGTCTGACATATTCAAGACTGCATTTAGAACACAGTTTAGTCATTACGAATTTTTAGTGATGCCATTTGGATTGACTAATGCACCTGCTACGTTTAGTAGAATGATGAACCGTATATTTCTGAAATATCAGTATTGTGTAATTGTCTTCTTTGATGATATTTTGGTGTTTAGTCAAAATGAGAAAGAACATTATGAGCATTTGTCATTAGTTTTTCAGTTATTGAAAGAAAATCTACTGTATGCAAACCCTGAAAAGAGTGAATTCTTTAAAACAGAAATTGAGTATTTAGGTCATGTTGTATCATCTGATGAAATTAAAGTTGATCCTAAGAAAATAGATGCAATATTGAATTGGCCTGTACCTAAAAATGTGCATGAGTTACGCTCATTCCTTGGTCTTGCTAGTTTCTATAGGAAGTTTGTATGTAAATTTTCACTACTTGCTTTACCATTAACCAAACTTTTGAAGAAAGAAATTGTTTATCATTGGTCCAAAAATTAACAGAAATCCTTTGACTTACTGAAACATGCATTAACCCATGCCCTTGTTCTACAGTTGCCTGATTTTAATAGACCATTCTTTTTAGTAGTGATCGATGCTAGTGGATCAGGAATAGGAGCTGTACTTATGCAAGACAACCATCCCATAGCCTATTCTAGTTGTAAGCTGAAACCCTCTGAATTGAAATATTCCACATATGACAAAGAACTATTAGCAGTTGTACAAGCATTAAGATAGTGGAAACACTACTTAATGGGTTCAGAATTTATGATTAAGACCGACCAGCAAAGTATTAGAAATTTACTTGGCTAACCTCAAATCTCTGACCGTCATATCAAATGGGCCTTCTTTATTCAAAGTTTTCATCCTATCACTCAATACCAACTTGGAAAAGAAAATGTAGTGGCTGATGCATTGAGTAGAAGACGTGCCATTGATAATATTTCTGTTATATCTTTTGATTCTTTGATTGCTATGAAAGATACATATCATCAGGATATTACTTTTCATGCTGATTGGAAAAAATTAGTTCAAAATAATTTGATTCCGATTGATTCATTGTCATATAATGATGGATTTATGTTTTATGAAAAGAGATTGTGTGTTACAATTCCATTCCGATCTTTTGTTTTGAATGAAATTCATTGTCCCCCATATCAAGGTCATAGAGGTATCATATCTACCTTATGTATATTAACTGAAGATTTTTATTGGCTGCATATGGATGGTGATGTATCTAACTTTGTTTTCTGAATGTTTGATTTGTCAAAGAGTTAAGAGACATCATGGTAAATAGTATGGATTACTTATGCCTTTGTCTATTCCATCTAAACCTTGGGAACAAATTTCTATGGATTTCATTACTGGTTTACCTAATACTAAATCTAACCATGAAATGATTTGGACAGTTGTAGATAGATTTAGTAAATAAGCATATTTCATTCCATGTAAGAAAACTTTAACAGCATCATAAGTAGCACAGTTATTTTCGAAAACTGTTTTTACTAACCATGGATTGCCAAAAGTTATTATTTCAGATCGTGATTCAAGATTTTGTAATAACTTTTGGATTACTCTATTTGCTAACCTAGGCACAAAGATTGATTTCTCATCTGCATTTCATCCAGAAACTAATGGACAAACAGAAGCCACTAACAGCACAATTCTAGATCTTTTACGTGCATATACTATCTCTAAACCACAAACATGGGACACACGTTTGCATTTATTACAGTTTGCATATAACAATACACCACACACATCTACAAAGAAAGCACCGTTTGAAGTGATTTATGGATATAGATTATCTACACCTGTTGCATCTTTGTCAAATAGGATTCAGAGTGTTGATGATATTGCTAGTATGCATAATACTATTTTTTATGAGGTTAAAGATATGATTGCCAAAGCCCAACAATCATATACCAAACAAGCCAACAAGAAAAGACAAGCAATGAATTTCAAAGTTGATGACTATATTTGGTTGAGAATAGAAAAACGTAGACTACAAAGTGTAGATAGACATCCAGTTGTGAAATTAGCCCCCAGATTCTATGGACCATTTAGGATTATTCATAAAATTAATGATAATGCATTCAAGTTAGAATTACCATCTCATTGGAAAATTCACAACAACTTTCACATTAGTTTATTGAGACCATTTAGAGGCCAATTACCTGTACACCCTGTTTATGAAAACCCACCTTTATTAGAGGAAGAGACTGAAATACTTGAACCAGAAGCTATTGTAGACACTGACTTTATGACCACTAGAACTAGTCGAATATATTCTAGATATCTAGTTAAATTTAAGAACCATCCTGTAGAGGAAGCACAATGGATGCACGCTAGAGACTTAAATGCTTTCCCCACTCTGTTAGCTCCACATTGAGCTAATAGCAATTGAGGTCAATTGCTATCCCATCCCGGGGTTATGATGCCAGCAGGCATATTTCACGGTGGATTCCGTGAGGTTTTACAATGGATTCCGTAAAATTTGATGATCGGGGCTCATACACAAAGTGGATTCTTTGTGCGAGAAGTTGATGGGGACGCCTGTCCTTTCCGGGCATTTCATTAATTTAGTGTGTACATGGGTGATTCCATAGCGGGTGATTCCGCAAAATGCATATTAAATTAATAAACGTTTATGAGTTTTGAGTGCGCACTCGTAATAAATTAAGGTTAGGATTTATTTTTAACCAGTTGATTTATTTATGTAGCTGAAGACTGCTAGGTATTCACTTTTGTCGGTTTCATTGTATTATTTTACTAACGATTGTGAATGCTTCAGTTGATGTGTAGAGATAGTAGTAGTGGCGGAGGAAAGCATTGGAGGATAGCGAGTATTCGATTTATGGATTATATTTTGATAGGCGCCACGCCTATATTTTGTCATGCCTATTTATTGAGGCATCGATTATTTATTATTATTTTGTATGCGCATGGACGCATGGTGATGTTATTTCTATTTGGACATTGTATTGGGCGTACCAGACTCTTTGGGCACCGTCCACTAGCTTTATTCCTATTTTTGTTGTAAAGCAAACTCAAAAGCTAAAAGCTTGCTATATTTTTGTAAATTGGGCTATTATTGAGCATGAAGATGAAATATACATAAATACATGCTTTGTGAAGCGCTCACACAAGGTATGGGGGGAGATTGCACCCAATTGGTCTCTTGCTCTTGTCGTTCATGCTTTTTACCTTGTAACTTGTGCAAAAAGTAGAGTTCATTGTTCTTGGGGACCTTTCGGCATTCACTACGCGAGCATACAACGTCCGATCTGTACACCACTTCACATATTTTAGAAATTGTAGAGTGTCCCTAGAAATCCCAACATCATAAGTTGTAATATCCAGCACTTGTAAATTTTTTCATTTTTTTAACGAATAGAATATTGTCACTTACAAGCTTACAATATTTCAAAATTATGGTATTTATGCAAAATCATACACTTGTTATACACTTTCCACATCAACACATTTACAAAGATGTAAGTAAAGCCATAACTAAATATCATATGCGAACAACCCTTAATGGTTTAAAACTTAAGGTTTTTAAGGTAGAAAAATTATCCCACACCAAAATTATGGATGGATTGATAATTTAGAAATCAACATCGCGACTACTGGCCTTAGAAACTTCGCACCACATAAACTATATAGAGGCATTAGAAGTAAAGTCTACAGTAAGAAATGACAAATTTTTGCATGTTATTCCTATTGAAATTGATAGTGATAACAAAAACTGTAAGTAAGAATTGAAAATATAGCAAAGATGCACAATCAAAGTTGAGAGTGAAAGACAAGTGTAAAACTTTAATTCATATTTTAAGGGCACATACAATAGTTTTGCATTGGGACATAATCATATGTCCAATGCACGAGGATAACACTATGCCAAAAAAGATAACATTGAAAACTGTGTTCATTCCATTGGAATGAATGCATCCTTCACTGCTTGAAGATTTATTACAAGTTGGAAGTCCTTGGGAGTTACAGTGATGCACTTTGCATGTATTGCACAAAGTTGAGCATCAGTCTCATCAAGTCAACTAAGAAGGCCTCTACAGCACACTGTAGAGCATGAAGACATTCTTTTGTGAAGCAATCTGGTCCATCCTGACCTTGTACCAAAAACCACCTCCTTCTTTCTGTGCGGTAGAGGTCTTGCACAATCTTGCGAAAAAGTCTCGGGAAGCTCGCCTTCGGAATGATGAGATCAAAAGAGCATTGATACCTTTTAATTTCTCTCAAGGACATTGTACCTGGCTTCCACTTGCATTTATTTTGGGGATGCTAAGGAGGACCCTTGTGAGGGTGACTTGAGGAAGGTGGATTAGGTTGAGAAGGGGGTGCATCTGAGCTAGTAGATGCTCGAAGGGGCTGAACACGATATGGGGTTAACCCTCATTTATATAACCCTAAACTGTGAGACTCATTCACATATATGCACACTCTCTCTTTCTCTACTAAACTATGAATTGCATTTACACTGACTCACATTGTTCGTATTACTATCTTAGCTCTATTCGAACCCATTTGCTGCCTTGTTGAAGCCTTTTTTCTAGCCACTTGGCATGGTTTTCTTTGGAAATTGAGACTTTATAACTCACTCTTTTAGTGACACGATGTGATTCCATCATGTCTGCAGTGGATTCATCAACATTGTCATTTGCTCTCTTTTGCAAGAGTTTAGCTTCATCCGCTACTATAATCCTATACCACCAAGATAGCAATTGGATCATTGGATTGCTACCATTCACCCCTCCACCATGATTAGTTTTTCTTTGGTATGCACCACACGCTATCCAATGCAAATTTTCCATCCCTTGATATGTGTGAATTTTCCATCCCTTGTGTGAGCCAAATTCCAATGCTTCCATTTTCTGTAAAGTATGGCCCATGTGCCTCAAGAATATGCTACAAAGACATATATCACACATGAGTAAAACTATGCTCAATAGTTTATACAATTCATACAATTTTAAAATATTAACTTAGTACACACCATGTAATGTGTGATAGAGCTTTTGTCCCATGCTTCCACCATGTTTTCGTAGAAGCTATACACAGCATTGATAAATTCTTGCTTATCTTCATTGTTAAACACCATATTGTGAAGTAAGGGGGCCAATTTGCTAAGAGTTATCCAAACCTTAGCTTTGGCCAATCTTGTTTTTTCTCCATTACTTCAATCAGGAACTGCAAAATGTAACTTTTACCACCCATCATAGTCATGCGGCCTACGAACCATGACATTCCCTTCCTCATTGATGGGTATTGAGAGAAACTTCCTAGCCTTTGCTTCTCCAAAGCAACGCTTTTTTGGCAAGTTAAAAGATTTTCCTGATCTCTTCTTATCTTTTTCAATCATCACTTGATGCTTGTGTAGCCCAATTTATGATAGCAGTTGCTCCACATTCGTACACGTTGCAATGGCTTCGTTTTTTTGTTGCACCCTATAAGCAAAGCAAATGTATTTATATACAAGTTTCTCTATGATTTGACAAAAGCATGCAATGAACAAATGTGAATATGATCCAAGGAAATGTTGAAGATAGGCTTCCAAGTGGGATCTTCTCTATTGCGCATCGGTGCATCACTTGTCACATTTTGCCACTTCTTCTTTTCGTCCTTTCCTTCCACCCTCTTTGTCAAGCAATATAGGCATGGATTCTTTGTATTTGCACCATTGGAGATTCCACACATGCATTTTAAAGTTTTCAAGCCTCCTGCAAGATGCCATTCAACCAAGTATTGACCATACCCTTCAACCGAGAGCATCTCACCATGTTCTTGACGATCGATGATGCTTGGAATGCTTGCGTGTATAAAGAATAGTTGCAACACCTCAAATGTTTTCTTAGGAACTTCAAATGCGGTGAGCCGCCAAACATGGCACTCAAATTGAACACTAAAGTTCCCTGGGTTGTTTTTGTCGAATTGTAAAGCTCTATTCATTAGAGTTACACTAACTCTTTCAAGCTTTACTCCTTTGACGATCTCACTTTCATCTAATTTTATAACAAACTGCAATTTACCATTACATTCCTCAATAGACATATTGTAGTACATTACCATTGCTGACTGCACCTTGTTCAAATCTAAATAGTAATTATTTTTGGTGAACTTTACCTCATATGCATTTTTTGTCCCAATCTTTAGTGTTTCCACACATTGAACATGCATGCGATCTCCTATCAACTCCAAAACCTTTGTATTAAGTTGCCATTGGGCCTCTATTAACTTTGAAAGTTGAGGAAGAGGCACGATTCTATTTCTCTTCAGCACATGACCAAACCCAGCCTTCACACCTTTGAATATCTTTGAGTAAGTCGTTGTGCTAATACTGGCCCTATCATAAATAGATTGTGCATCCAAAGTTGAGAACTCATTTGACACATCTTTTAATGTACACTCAATCTCCTTTTTCTTCACAACCTTAAACTTACGATTTCTCAAAGCATTTTCCAGTGTACTTGCCTTCAGCAATCTACTAATTGATGCCAGGAGGCATATTTCACGGTGGATTCCATGAGGTTTTACAGTGGATTCTGTAAACTTTGATGACCGGGGCTCATACACAAAGTGGATTGTTTGTGCGAGAAGTTGATGGGGACGCTTGTCCTTTTTGAGCGTTTCATTAATTTAGTGTGTACATGGGTGATTCCATAGCAGGTGATTCCGCAAAATGCATATTAAATTAATAGACGTTTATGAGTTTAGAGAGCGCACTCATAATAAATTAAGGTTAGGATTTATTTCTAACTATTTGATTTATTTATGTAGCTGAAGACTGCTAGGTATTCACTTTTATCGGTTTAATTGTATTATTTTACTAACAATTGTGAATGCTTCAGTTGATGTGTAGAGATAGCAGCAGTGGCGGAGGAAAGTATTGGAGGATAGCGAGTATTCGATTTATTGATTATATTTTGATAGGTGCCACGCCTATATTTTGTCACACCTATTTATTGAGGCGTTGGATATTTATTATTATTTTGTATGCACATGGGCGCAAGATTATGTTATTTCTATTTTGACATTGTATTGGGCATGCCAGACTATTTGGGCACTGCCCACTAGCTTTATTCCTATTTTGTGTTAAAGAAAACTCAAAAGCTAAAAGCTTGCTATTTTGTAATTTGGGCTATTATTTGAGCTTGAAGATGAATAATACATAGAATACATGCTTTGTGGAGCGCTCACACAAGGCATGGGGGGAGATTGCACCCAATTGATCTCTTGCTCTTGTCGTTAATGCTTTTTACCTTGTAATTTGTGCAAAAAGTAGAGTTCTACTGTTCTTGGGGACCTTGCGGCATTCACTACGCGAGCGTATAGCATCTGATCTGCACACCAGTGGTATCAGAGCGAAGCTGAGATCAAGAGCTTCCAATCACTATCCATCTTGTGGGAAGGCGGAGCTCCTGGAACGATCGGGCTCTATGGTCAAACTCGTCGCGAACGGTTGATACAGGCAGATTCCTGGTGATCAAGAACCCATGTTTCCATCATCAAACTGTGAGGGACCGGTCTGCAGAGGCGGAGGACCACTCCTACATCCTCAAATACAAGTCGTCAAAAAACCAGAGATAAGTTTCATGACTATAAGCTTAAAAGCTTAAAAATCAAAAACTATAAAGCTTAGTATTAAGCTTTGAGAAGCTTAAAACCCAAATTTCAATTCGGGCGGCGTCAGTATGAACTCGTCGTTTTCAAATGCGACGACAGCATGCCGCGATACCTCAAAATCAGATTGGGCTTAGTAACCCATAAGTCACATTACTAAGCTAAGTCATAAGCCACACACGTCACACACAATCAATCAGATTCATCAAGTCTATCAAGTTGAAGTTCTGCAAGTTCCATAAAGCAAGCAAGTTCTGCAAGTCTACAAACTTTGCAAGTCACATTAGTTTGGTACTCTGCAAGTTAGACAAGTCAACTGGAGTCAAAACTGACTTCTGTCCAAAACTCATAGAAGGGTTGTTCTTGTGTAGAAACTCCGAACTGTAAAGTTGTTCACTGGAAGGTACTCTACGCATACACAGGTTTGCTGAAGCATTTTCAGCATACGAATAAGGATAAAACGCTTATTTTTCGAAGATTGTGAAAGCCACACCCAAAAATACATAAGCCTTGTATTCCCAAACTTGAGCTACGCTCATCTTGCTAACTTCATTTTGAGAGTGAAAAGTCTTTTGAGTTTTGTAGGATGACAGAACCACATATGGATGATTTAATGGCTGAAGGCGACCTACCTGAACCTATGATGGAGCAAAAGATGGATTTAATCATGATGCAATTGGATGAAGAAAAAAGGGCTAGGCAAGCATTGCAAGTTCAATTGGCAAATTTACAAAGATCGTCTACCGACAAAGAGGAACCTCAATCTGAAGATCTTATCTGACATACCATCGACGCGACTCTCGAAGCTCAAACCATCCGCAAGGAATCAAAGATAAGTAAAAGAAATTTCAAATTCCGTACTTTCAATGGCACTCGAGAGGGAAAAACTGTTCTTGCATTCATTAGTCAGTTTGACGACTATTTTCGTGAGGAAACCTATGTAGAAAAAGATAAAATGAAGTGTGTCACTAATCATTTAGTGGACAGAGCATCTCTTTGGTGGACTGTAGTATGCAAGAGTATAGATTGTCCCGCTACCTAGAAGAAGTTCATGCAAAATTTTCTTCCTCCACAATTTCATGAGAAAGCCATTAAGCAATGGGATCTTCTTCAACAACGGGATCGTGAGCCTATTCCCCTCAGTACACAGAGCGTTTTTGGAATGCACTACTCCAGTTACGCATGCTTGAAGACGTACCTAAAGTGACACACAAGCGCAAGTATATGTCTAGACTCCTTGGGCATTACTATGCTGAAGTTAACATGTTCAAGCCTGCTACTCTTGAAGACGCAATTTCACTAGCTCACGACACTGAAGACAAGCTGCGAGGTAGAGACAGACGTCCACAGCAATTCCAAGCCAATGGTAACTATGGATCTAAACAATTCAACTCAAATTTTAGAAGATTTAATCAAGGTCGTTTCACTCCATCATCTTTCTGTAAGAATTGGGCAAAACCACCTGCTTTACCATCCAATGTTAATCAAAACCCCAAGCCTATTCCACAGCCAAATTCTAATGTCCCTAGACTTCCTGCCATTGCAAACAATGTAACCAAAGCCAAGCCTATAGTGTGTTATAAATGCCACCAGCCTGGACATTTAGCAGCAAATTGCCATTCGAAGAAGCCACCTGCCTATATCAACTACCTTGGAGCAATGGAAGAAGATGAACATGAAGATATGCCTGATTTCACGGAAGATGAGGACGGCATTACTACTCCTTCGGATACTTTACTAGGTATGCCAACTCCACATTCTTTATTGACTATGAAATGTTTAGTGCATGGAAAGGAAAAGATTATTTTGCATATTGACGGTAGTACTCATGATTTTATTTCAGCAAAGCTAGTAAAGGAATTGAAGTTACAGACTGTGCCTACGCATTATCGCATTAAAGCAGCATTCTTAGGCACTAGGTATAATGGTACACAGGAGGTGCATGACTTAGAGATTCAAATTGGTCAATACACTGAAAGAAGAAATTTTCTAGTTGTTCCATTATAGTCGAGTGACATTATTCTAGGTATGCCTTGGCATCATCAACATAACCCATATATAGATTATTCCAAGCATTCAATGAATATTAATTTTCAAGGAAAACCTATTACATTGTATGGTATGCATGCATCTAATGTTTTTCCACTGCTTTTGCATACTCAAGCTAAATGTGCATTACACAAGAGTAGTAAATCCTATCTCATTTGGGTGAATGAACTGCAAGTAAAAGAAAATCATATGCACCCTAGGCATAAATAATTTCTTGCACATTTTAAAGACTGTTTTGTCGAAGACCTACCACCTGGTTTACCTCCTTCACATCCAGAAGACCATAAAATAGATTTGATTCCTGGCACACAACCACCTTGCAAAGCACCATATAGGCATAACCAGATAGAGCAAAAAGAAATTCAGAGTCAAGTTGAGGAATTACTAAATAGAGGATTGATTAGACCTAGTAGTTCTCCATTCAGTGCACCTGTTCTGTTAGTCAAGAAAAAGAATAATACCTATCGTATGTGCATTGACTATTGAGCTTTAAATAAGATCACTCTAAAGAATAGGTATCCAATTCCTAGAGTTGATGACCTTATGGAAAAACTGCAAGGATCTGCTATATTTAGTAAAATAGACCTTAAGTCTAGTTATCATCAAGTGAGACTAGATAAGTCAGACATATTCAAGACTGCATTTAGGACACAGTTTGGTCATTATGAATTTTTAGTGATGCCATTTGGATTGACTAATTCACCTGCTATATTTAGTAGAATGATGAACCGTATATTTTTGAAATATCAGTATTGTAGAATTATCTTCTTTGATGATATTTTGGTGTTTAGTCAAAATGAGAAAGAACATTATGAGCATTTGTCATTGGTTTTTCAGTTACTAAAAGATAATCAACTGTATGCAAATCTTGAAAAGAGTGAATTCTTTAAAACAGAAATTGAGTATTCAGGTCATATAGTATCATCTGATGGAATTAAAGTTGACCCTAAGAAAATAGATGCAATATTGAATTAGCATGTACCTAAAAATGTGCATGAGTTATGCTCATTCCTTGGTCTTGCTAGTTTCTATAGGAAGTTTGTACGTAATTTTTCATTACTTGCTTTACCATTGACTAAACTTCTGAAGAAAGGTATTGTCTATCATTAGTTCGATAATCAACAGAATTCCTTTGACTTATTGAAACATGCATTAACCCATTCGCCTGCCCTACAGTTGCCTGATTTTAATATACCATTCTTTCTAGTAGTGACTGATGCTAGTGGATCAAGAATAGGAGCTGCACTTATGCAAGAAAATCATCCTATAGCCTATTCTAGTTCTAAGCTGAAACCCTCTGAACTGAAATATTCCACATATGGCAAAGAACTATTAGCTGTTGTACAAGCATTAAGATAGTGGAAACACTACTTAATGGGTTCAGAATTTATGATTAAGACCGATCAGCAAAGTATTAGACATTTACTTAGCCAACCCCAAATATGTGACCGACATATCAAATGGGCATCTTTTATCCAGAGTTTTCATCCTATCATTCAATATCAACCCGAAAAAGAAAACGTAGTGGCTGATGCATTAAGTAGAAGACTTGCCATTCATAATATTTCAGTTATATCTTTTGATTCTTTGATTGCTATGAAAGATACTTATAATCAGGATATTACTTTTCATGCTCATTGGAATAAATTAGTTCAAAATAACTTGATTCCTATTGATTCACTGTCATATAATGATGGATTTATGTTTTATGAAAATAGATTATGTGTTACAATTCCATTCAGATATTTTATTTTGAATGAGATTCATTGTCCCCCATATCAAGGTCATAGAGGTATCATATCTACTTTACGTACATTAACTGAAGATTTTTATTGGCCGCATATGGACACTGATGTATCTAACTTTGTTTCTGAATGTTTGATTTGTCAAAGAGTTAAGAGATATCATGGTAAAAAGTATGGATTACTTATGCCTTTGTCTATTCCATCTAGACCATGGGAACAAATTTCTATGGATTTTATTATTGGTTTACCTAATACTAAATCCAACCATGATATGATTTGGACAGTAGTAGATAGATTTAGTAAACAAGCATATTTCATTCCATGTAAGAAAACTTTAACAGCATCACAAGCAACACAATTGTTTTTGAAAACTGTTTTCATTAACCATGGATTGCCAAAAGTTATTATTTCAGATCGGGATTCTAGATTTTGTAACAACTTTTGGATTACTCTGTTTGCTAACCTAGGCACAAAGATTGATTTCTCATTTGCATTTCATCCTGAAACTAATGGACAAACAGAAGCCACTAATAGCACTATTCTAGATCTTTTACGTGCTTATACTATTTCTAAACCACGGAAATGGGATACACATTTGCATTTATTACAGTTTGCATATAACAATACACCACACACATCTATAAAGAAAGCACTGTTTGAAGTGATTTATGGTTATAGATTATCTACACCTGTTGCATCTTTGTCAAATAGAATTCAGAGTGCTGATGATATTGCTAGTATGCATAATACTATTTTTGATGAGGTTAAAAACATGATTGCCAAAGCCCAGCAATCATATACCAAACAAGCCAATAAGAAAAGACAAGCAATGAATTTTAAAGTTGATGACTATGTTTGGTTGAGAATAGAAAAACATAGACTACAAAGTGTAGATAGACACCCAGTTGTTAAATTAGCCCCTAGATTCTATGGACCATTTAGGATCATTCATAAAATTAACGACAATTCATTCAAGTTAGAATTACCACCTCACTGGAAAATTCACAACACATTTCACATTAGTTTATTACGACCCTTTAGAGGCCAATTACATGTACACCCTGTTTATGAAAACCCACCTTTGTTAGAGGAAGAGACTGAAATACTTGAACCTGAAGCTATCATAGATACTGATTTTATGACCACTAGAACTAGCCGAAGATATTCTAGATATCTAGTTAAATTTAAGAACCATCCTGTAGAGGAAGCACAATGGATGCACGCTAGAGACTTAAATGCTTTCCCCACTCTGTTAGCTCCACATTGAGCTAATAGCAATTGAGGTCAATTGCTATCCCACCCCGGGGATATGATGCTAGGAGGCATATTTCACAGTGGATTCCGTGCCACGGTGGATTCCGTGAGGTTTTAAGGTGGATTTCATAAACTTTGATGACCGGGGCTTATACAAAAAGTGGATTCTTTGTGCGAGAAGTTGATGGGACACCTGTCCTTTTCGGGCGTTTCATTAATTTAGTGTGTACATGGGTGATTCCATAGCGGGTGATTCCACAAAATGCATATTAAATGAATAAACGTTTATGAGTTTAGAGTGCGCACTCGTAATAAATTAAGGTTAGGATTTATTTCTAACTATTTGATTTATTTATATAGCTGAAGACTGCTAGGTATTCACTTTTGTCGGTTTAATTGTATTATTTTACTAACGATTATGAATGCTTCAGTTGATGTGTAGAGATAGCAGTAGTGGTAGAGGAAAGTATTGGAGGATAGCGAGTATTCGATTTATTGATTATATTTTGATAGGCGCCACGCCTATATTTTGTCACGCCTATTTATTGAGGCGTTGGATATTTATTCTTATTTTGTATACGCATGGGCACACGATTATGTTATTTCTATTTGGACATTGTATTGGGCATGCCAGACTATTTGGGCACCACCCACTAGCTTTATTCCTATTTTTTGTTAAAGCAAACTCAAAAGCTAAAAGCTTGCTATTTTGTAATTTGGGCTATTATTTGAGCTTGAAGATGAATAATACATAAAATACATGCTTTGTGGAGCACTCGCACAAGGCATGGGGAGAGATTGCACCCAATTGGTCTCTTGCTCTTGTCGTTCATGCTTTTTACCTTGTAATTTGTGCAAAAACTAGAGTTCTTTTGTTCTTGGGGACCTTCCGGCATTCACTACGCAAGCATACAGCATCTGATCTGTGCACCACTAATACACAATCCAACCTCACCCTCATTTAGGTTCTCCTTCTGAGCTACCTTACATGCTTTGATACGCCGCTTCCACTGGCCACTATTCACAATTAACTCATTGATTGGCTTCTTCTTTCGTTTGCGCTTCTATGTTAGCTTGTTGTTAATCTTTGTCAAGTCTTCCAATTGTGTCTTTTCCTCCTCATATGAGATACCAATGTCATGGATAGTGCCCTACATTGAAATAGTTTTATTTTTTTGTTGAATTATAGTGTCATTCAGTTGTACCACTTGTCCTATGAGCTGTTGTATATGAAGTTGATGTGTAGCGATCACATCATGGAAATTTTTTATGGTTGCCTGGCAAGTTGTAAATACTTTGAATGCCTGATCATTGAGCCGCCTAGTATAACCAAGTAACCCATTTTCACCCTCGCACACATACTTTAGAAAATTTGTGATTCTTGAGAAAGTTGGAGGCCTATTGTTTAAGGGGTCAATTGGGTAGATTCCCCCATCAACCCACAAATCCACATGTTTTAATCCCATTTGCATGTAACTCTGCAAAACTTGAGGGTTGACACTGGTATGCTGGATTCTTTTGAATAATGGGGCATATTCAATCTCTACCTCAATATGCAGCTCCTTCTTTCCTATATTCATTTTACTATTAATAGAAACGGGGAGCCTACTTGGTTGTCACAAGAGGTAGAGTCGAGATGCACAGAGAGGCACACAAAGGTGCCAAGGGAAAGGAGGGTGTAAGTAATTCACTCTGTTAATGAAGGTTGCATAAACACAGAGAAGAGGTCACAATAGAGCCATGCCAGAGTATAGATATGAGGGAAAATAGCTTAGAGGGTAGGGATGTCCAAGACTTTTCGTATTTTAGGTATTTCTATTTTGCCTCCAAAAAATCTCCAAAAAACACGAAATTTGACCAATTGGTTTATTTTTTGACCAAAAGCTAAGATATAAAAAATCCCCAAAATATCTTAAAAGGAACTTTCGAAATTTCATTTTCCTTGTTCTCAATTAATAAATCAATTACCTCATATCTACTAATCATTTTGCATTGAAAACGAAGCACCACACTTTCGTAACTAAATCCTTTTTGAATATAAAATTTGGTTGAAAAAGACTTCTTCAATGAGGGGAGAGATGGAATCTCAGTATATATTTGTAGATAATATAAAAAAGGCAAAATGAGATTGCAAAAGTGGAGAGAGAGGAGGATTATTTTACTATTCTTCTCTTCTCTTTTCCTTGTTTTAAGGAGGAGAGAGGGGGACTAAAAGGACCACTTGAGTTCATTTTTTTCCTAATGAAAATATTCACCAAAAAAATTGCCCCAATCATCGCTAAACACATCGGTATTAGCGATGCCATAGAACCGTTGCTATTTGCGTTACTATTGGCGTCATTATTGGTGTTGCTATTTGTGTCGCTATTTTGCAATGCGAATAGTGACTTCAATAGCCACATTTTGAGACGCAAACTGCAATGCCTGCAGAAATTTGCGACACTAAAAGCGACGGTTACAGAGAGAAAAGAAAATCTATGGCCCACATATAGCACTATGTGCTGTATTTGGGCTATACAAAAGGGTTATAGTAACCAGACCAATGGTCATCAAAATGAGGGCAAAGTGAACTTGAATCCACACTAGACTAATATATAAAATAGATACAAGATTGCTTAATGAAATTAGCGCTCATGGAATCATGGCAAGATACAAAGGATGATAATAACAAAGTGCATAGAAAATACCTACATAAATCACCAAATCAAAAAAGAAGAGAATATGCGCTCCACGAATCCAAGCGGGAGCTATAGATCCTCACCATCCGAAAGCTCGTCTCTATGCAAAGGAGCATTGAAGGAATCTATGAAAAAAAAGATATAATTACACATCAGTCCACCATACAATAATGAATTTTAATTAAAATTAGTAACTACGAACAAGAAAGATGAGTAACTTATTGGGCCACGGTGTGCGTACAATCTATTGATCAATTTAGTGAGACCATGTCTCTCTGCATATCGAGTCTCTAGGCCATTGGGATCACAGTTTGTAATGGAATGCTACAAAAAAAAAAAACAATTGTTAGAAACAGGACTAAGTACAAGTGATATTGTAAAAAAACAAGCGAGAAGAACAAAAGAAAAACATACAAAGTCCTCCAGATAAGTCATGTGGCTACCACTCCCAAGATAGTGATTCACTTTCTCCTCCATTATAGCATCCATTCATTTTTCTACCCCATTTTCAACCACCACATCTCTGGTCAGTCTATCATCGTCCTTTAGCGACCATATATACTGTTGTTTGAATCCACCGTTGGTAGCCATTGTGAAATATGCACTAATGCCTCAGACACCAACCAACCTTCGGCCATGATACCTTCTGATCGAGCTCATTGTCGCACAAAGCCTTTCAAGGTTTTCATGAAGTTCTCCAAGAAGAACATCCATTGCATATGGATAGATCCATCAATCTCCACTTCATCTACAAGATGCAAAAGAAGGTGGATTTGTATCATGAGCATGCTGGTAGGTAGGTATTTCTCAAAGAGACAGACAATGTCCAGTGCTCCCCGCAGTCGAAGGGTTTTCGAAAGCAAAGTCGCGTCCACAGAGGACCTTGACGAATTTCAAGATAGAAGATCAATCATGTGAATAAGCAAGACGAGAAAATGATGCCAAGTAACAATTGTATTACTGCCAAGATGTTTACAAAATACAAGATGAATTCCAATCTAATCAATCCACTGGTATGTTTCACTAGTGTTATACTCCCCATTGCTTTACAAAGAGCGTAATACTTCAAAATCTATTTCTTTGTAATCATTGAGAAACGATTCAATGTCCTCAACTTGCAAATCTTCAACTTTGACATATAGAATAGGAAATTCACTTGCAAAATGACCTGCTTTATCGGCTTCTAGTACAACATTAGATCCATCAGCCTGCAATTTTACAAATCTCTTGACAAAGGTGATACTTCTCGGGTCTGGTGAGCCTCTCTTGAGGCATCCAGTTTGACAGAACTTTCCATCTTCAGAGCTTGTCCAAAGAACATCCAAGAAATTTCCTACAGAGCCCTATGCTTGAACCTCAAGAGCTAGCAGTTCTTCTGATGTGGGAATTTCCTTCCTCTTTGCATAGAGAGCCCTTGACGTAAACATAGGGCAAGCTATTACTCTATCATTGTTTAGCAGATGTTATGGAGATTTTCTCTCTTTCTTCTTCTTCTGGGCTTTGCTTTAGCAGATATTATGACAGTAAGGATGAATGATAGGAGCTGAGTTCAGCAGTCATGGAAGGAAAACAACTGTTCGTTGTGTCTTTACATTATTGTCCTTAATGTTCATCTTGTTTCTTCATCTGCTTCTTCTTCCTCCTCTGCTGATTCACTGTGCACAAAGGATATAACAACATTCTGGAAAGCAACCAGGTCTCCATTCCATAGCTTTTTCGATGATGGTGTCGTCTTGTCAAGCTCCTGATCTCAAGAAGATGAGAAGATGCGCGCCTTTCTTCTAAAGTTGCTCTCTCTATCCTTAGCTTGAAGCACAAGCCAGAGCTCCTGATTTTGTCGACTGTATCCTTCTCTCTGTTCTTCGATGGAAGACTCCTTTCCAAGTAGCAATGAAATCTCCAAGTGTCTGTTTTGACATTGCATATGCACTTTCAGGAAAATCACTACCTAAATTTGCACGGATCTTTGAAAGTAATTTGATGCGCTCTTCTGCTCGGGATAGCTACTATGAGTAATGGAGCTTTGTCTCACATCACCTTTGCTATTTGAAAGGCCCTCTTCTGTGTATTCATCATCTGAAGCATGAGCACTCTTTTTGGCAAGTGTAACGATTGAGTCAACTTGCTTTGTCATACTCAGCTCTTGAGGTTGCCATACAATTGATTATTTAGCTGCCGCTAGATTCGCCCTGTGACTAGCAATTACTTGCTCTGCTTTTTCTTTTCTTGTCGAATAAAGTGCATATACAATCGCAACATTGAGTATCCCAATGGTAGGATTCTACCGGTCTGTATAAGTGACTTGGTGTAAGAATTTCTTAGGCTAGGGTTTCAACGTAGGTATTGATAACTATATCAGTGATTCTGTCTGCAAAATTGATATTAGGCCATGGCTCTTTTGGAAGAGGGTTGGTTTCAAAAGCATCTCAGTGGATAGTGAGAAGGTGGAGGTTTTTTGGGATCTCAGCTCTGCGAAATATGTCACTGGACCTGAGCCCTCAGAGGGTTTCTATGTTGCTATTGTCTGTGATGAGAAGATTGTATTGCTTCTGGGTGATATCAATTATCAGGTGCGGCAGCAGCTATAGCAGCATCGATCTACGCTTTCCTTGCCGTGATTGATGATCATCAAAATAGACGCCCCAAAGTATTGCACTGCCAATCAGACATGGCTTTTTCCTCTATTCTGAGACCCTATTTTTCTTTTCATAGTGTTCCAACATTGCGTTTTTTCTTTCCTGAAATAGTCGGCTAATTTCTCCTTCCACATTCTCATCTGTAATACTGTCATGAATTTTCGCTGCTCTGACCAAGATATCATTAATGTCCATTTTCCCTAGTCCTCCATTGGATGTAAAAATTTGAAGCCATTCCGATTGTATGGCACATGACCTGCTGTTATCACGATTGATCTATTTATAGGGTAGTACATATCTTCCCTTTATGTCATTGTACTATAGAACATTGCTGACGTAGAAGCCAAGCAGACAAACTCCTTCGTCAATGACATTTTTGTATCCTCTTTTAAAAAAATGATGATGTTTCCTACCCAATTTGTTCTCTATGATATAACACTATCAGTCACAATAGTTGTCCCTGGATGCTCTGCAAGGACAATAGTTGATAAAAGAACAATCAAGCCTTTCCGGTTCATATCCTTCCCACTGGATTCTACCGCTACTACTCATTGCGTTCTGAAAAATAACTTCCCACTTTTGATGCATCCAATGATACAACATCTCACTTTGGCATAAGATAAAACATCTTTTGCAAATCCTCCAAGCTTCTGCAATTTGCATATATATCTAGTAGAGCACTTTCCACAAGGGAATCTGATTGCAATCTATATTTAATGATCTGGTCATGTGTCAGCTTGCCCTTCAACTGAGCTCCTACATTCCCACAAGCTTTCAAGATGAACAAAAGACAACCCTGTTGGAAAACACACCTTCCTGTTCCATCCATCCATGAGGTTCAATACTAGCTAGATCATGACGTTGTAGAAAAACACCAGCAATCATTGCACCCCATGATCCTACATCTGAATTTTCCAACTCATTGAACACTTGATATGTTTCAATAGGTTCTCCATGTTTAGAGTACATATCAATGAGTGCATTTCCTACTTCTACATCAAAATCGGATTCTATCCTGGTTATCTGATCAGATATCATTCTACCATGCCTTACGGCCCAATGCTATTACAAGCTTTTAGAACACATGTCAATATGAACTTGTTTGGCACCACGCAGTACAAAAATGCAAACAAAACAACTAAGTATGTACAAAGTATCAAATCCCACACACACAACTTTTTGGTGGATTCCACACCTCGGATGCACAGCAGTACGACATCCACCCCCTCTAATCCTATGCATGCTCCAGATGGGCCAACTACCCATGATCATTATCATCAAGATCCACGAATAGTTCAATCTCTTCATTGTGTATTTCGAGTATATCAGCAAGATTATCTATATTATCATCTATCTCTTCTATTGGAGTTTCTTGTTGTTGCTCTTCTCTTGCAAATTCTTCCAATGCATAATCCTCATCATCTCTTTTCTTGAAAATCTTAATTCTTTTTCCTGCAATAGGCACTCTAAGCACTGTCCCATCCAGTTCTGTCAGCTCATATGTTGCATTATCAAAGACATGTCTGACTATGTATGGCCCAAACCATCTTTCGAAGTGCAGTATGCTGATTTTCAAGGCTCCTATCAAAGACTAATGCCCTGTCTCCCTCTTCTATTGCTCTAGGCCGCAAGTGATGCCTGCTGTCAAACCTGTCCTTATTTCTTAGTCTAGCAACCTTCAACTTGTCAATAACTAGCTGAATATCCTCTAGTCTTCTCTCCAACTGTCGAATCTGAAGAGCTAAGAGCTCCTCTCTCGTCAAATCCTCCTCCCAAGTTAAAACTGACCAAGTCAAAGCACAAGTCTCAGTCGGCATAACCGGTTTCTGACCATACATCAACTCTGCAAGCATATATCCTGTGGTAACACTGTGAGTCGTACGATCAGCCTAGAAAGCAAATGGTAGAAGTCTCGGCCATTCTCCAATCCGTCCTCTGCATACTTTGGCTAATGCTTTCACTATCGGCGGATGCCCTCTTTCACTCTTCCCATTTCCCTCTAGATTGTATGCTGTGGTTAAAGCCAACTTGATTCCTAATTGAGAGAAAAACTCCCTAACTTCATCTGCATCCAATTCACCGCGATCTGTAGTGATCTTACCCACACAACCATACCTGCAGAAAATCTCTTCCAATAAGAACTTACACACTACACTAGTGGTCTTCGTTCTCAAAGGTCTGCCCTCAATATGATTGGTAAGATCCTCTCTAGCCAAAACAATATACCTCATCTGCCATAGACCCATAGGCATAGTAACCAAGTCAACTACCCACTTATAATGAATGCATAGCGGATAGGTCGGATGAAGCTCATCTCGATGACACACTACCGAATACATCTGGCAGTCTCTATAAAGTGAGAAACATCTCTATACATGCCTTTCCACCAATATTTCTCCTTGATTTTCTCATAAGTAGCCCACACTCCTCTATGACCAGCCCAAGGACTCTCATGAAACTCCCTCATCACCTGTAACTGTGTCTCTCTATCGCAGACAACCCGCAAGGGTAATCTACCTCTTTTCTTCGGATGCTTCCAAAGAAATCCGTCCTTGAGAAAATAACCATAGGATTTTCTTCTGATCTTCTTGAACTCTTCATCTGTCCATTCATCTCTTTTTCTTAATGTACTAAGGTACTTGCCAACTGCAACCAATCTCCAACATAGAGTTCTTCTATGAATGCCACAATATCATTGACATGGCAAACATGATCAACCATAGCAGCTGAAATTTTTGCATCATCCTCTTCTGCAAGTAGTGTCTCCTCATCATCATATCTGGCTCTAGACAGCATATCTGCCACCACTGGATTATCCTTTCCTGCTATGTGTTTAAATTCTGGATTTGATGACTTGATGTATGCAATCCATCTAAGCATAGCTATATCCAGAGTAGAGCAACTCGTAATCATACCTATCAATGGCAAGCAATCTGTCTCTACCACAGCTGAGGCTCCAATAAAGTACTCCTTGTCACATTTGAGAGCCGTAACAATCCCCAGTAACTCCCTCTTGATTTGCGGATATCTCCTCTGTCTCTCGTTTAGGACTTTCGCCCCAAACCGAATAGCCTACCTGTTTCAATCTCCATCATCTTGACCCACAGCCTAACCTATGTCAATTAGACTAGTGTCAACTGTCAATACAATAGTCCTTCCGCAATTATAATCCGCTTTCCTAAGAGTAGGAGCAATCTGCAATAACTTCTTTAATTTCTGCATGGCTCTAGTGTGGCTCTCATCCCAATAAAATTTTTGCCCCTTTCGAAGCAGCTGATATAAACAATCTGCTATGTGTGCAAAATGGGGTATCCAAATCATATAAAACACACAAGCTCCAATGAATCTCCGACCTTTGAAATGGTAGAACAATACTTCATAATCTTGCCTATAGCATCCACTTTCTCAGGTGAGGGTTTCCTGCCATAATACCCACACATATGTCCAACAATAACAACCTCATTTACTCCAAAAACAGATTTTTGCCCTGATAGTGTCAAGTTCACTTTTTCTAACCTGGCCAAAATCTTCTCACAAGCTAAAATATGATCAACCACAAAGTATCTGCATCCCTGCTCATTTAAACTCTCATTCTTCTCTTCTTCTACACACCCTTTAATGGGCACATCATCCAAGAAAGGCATGGTAAGCTGAGGTATGTAATCACAAAGGACCTTATGCATGGCATTCATCATATGCGCAACAGAATTAGTGGCACCTTGAGGCAATGTACACATCCTGACAAGCCCAATAGGAGTTCTCATAGTGGTTATGTCCCTGCTTTCCAAAGCCAACTGAAACTGATCATATCCCAAATACAAATCACCTAAAGAATAGATGGCACATCCAGCGAATGCTTCTGTAAATTCATCCACAACTGGACCTATACCAACATTCCTGATAGTAACTCTGTTTATTGGCTGCATGTCCTGTATAAATTGGAGAGTACCATTCTTCTTTGGAATCGTAAACCACCTATTTGAGTATGGTGCAGATGAAGGCTCTAGGATTCCCATCTTGATTTTCTCATTCAACAAGTCAATTAACTTTGGAAGGTGTGCCTTAGGCACTGGAATAGGTTGGAGGCTCCATGGAATATGAGGAATAGTAAAGATCACCATAGGAGCAACAATATCTGGATTCACACATCCAATCTCATGCGGAAAAAAAGCAAACCCCCTTCCATGTCGCTCAAGCATCTCCTGAAAGCATTGCTTCTCTGTGGATAGCAAGAAATCACCATTTCCAATTTTTAATTCAGCAAGAGTCTTTGCTGAAAATTTATGGCCTATATGCTCTGGATTCCTCAAAATTGGCTGTTTGGTAGCCCTCTCTATTTGCTGATCATTGTCAGGTGGAAGCGGTACAGCTACCGACTTCACCTTATTATCCACAGTTTTGTATTTCTGTCAACCCTGGCTTCATTATGACCCTCTATATTACTCAAATCTTGCTGTAAATCAGCAATTCTGCACTCTAGCGGCTGAATATCCTCAGCCCTCTGCTCTATGGACTGCATAGGAACAGCCCTAAACTCTGGATGCTGAAATATTTCAGTAGTAAACTCTGTTGGCTGAAAATTTTCAGCCCTTTGTGTCTCTGTAAGCTGATCATAATCAGCCGAAAACTCTGTTTACTGAATTTCTTGAGCACTCTACTTTTTGTTGAGTCACCTCAGCCTCTGACTCTATCTGTGACACAAAATCTGCAATTTCATGAAACATGTCTAGGGATTATTGTGACAACTCTGCATATCAGTTTTCAGCATATTTTCCATCTCTGTTATCGTATCTGCACAAATCATACTATCATACATTCCATCTATATGATCATCATCCTCTAAAATACCTGCATTTTTCAAATTTTTCTCCTTCTTGCATATGTACTGCCGGGCAGCTCTAGGCAACTTAGAAGTCTTCTGATAGCTCATCGAAATGTTTCCTGAAATCACAACAAAACTGGAAGAGAAAACATTGTTGCCAGGAGGCGAGAACTCTAATCTCCTTTGCTCTATACCACCGTCATCTCGCAAAACAGCAGTACCTAATAAAAACCCGAATCCCTCACAGTGGGCAAAGGTGCATCTCTAAGAGTATCCCTGTTTCTAACATGGTTCACACACACAATCATAAACTGAACTGCTCTCATGCCATCTTTACTGCGAATCCGTGCATAAGCAGATCCATCATCCATTACTTTTGTTTCCATGCGCATCTCTGTGATGAATGGCTGTCCAAGAATTATGGGATAAGAGCATGAATCCTGCACAAAGAAATGGAAATCCTCCTCCACATCTCCAATAGAAACCCTGACACTGGGACAAGCAGCATACAAATCACCTGTAGTGTTATTGGTGGCTCTCATACGCCACCCATGCTCTACATCCATAGGCCATCTATTACTTTCATAAACTCCACGAACTATGAGATTAATCTCTGAACCATGATCCACCAAAGCAACATAAGGCACCTGTTTCTCTCCAATTTTTACCATCGTTTTTGTAGTTGCCCTAGCCCAATGACTCCGCGAAAAGTGACTACGCGGTATCAAGACAGGCTCATCAGTTTCAGCATAATGCATAGGGTGAACCCTCTTCTTTATCTATGGAAAAACAGAAGCATTCTCAACCATAACCTCATCCTCATCCTCATCCAACTCCCCAATCAAAACTCCCTGTGTATCAGTAGTAGGCAATGCATGTCTTTTCCTCTTCAAGACCTCTTCGAACTAATCTTGAAACACTCTTTTCGAGATGCCCAAAACCTCAGAAATAGTAAAAGTCACCTCACTGCCAAGTATCTTGTCATTAAAGATTTTCTTCATGTCCGTAGATGTCTCAATATCAGACATCAATCTAAACCCTAGCTGCTTTCTCTCTCTAGGCTCTTGCCTCTTTTCTTTCTTTTGAGCATCTTCCATCTATCGTTCTGGTCCTGGTCTCAAAGACGGTCCTACAGTAGGTGGAGTCACAAACTCACCCCCTCTAGTCTTTTTAGCTGCACTTGAATTTTCTTCATCCCTCTTACGCTTCTCCTCAACAAGTACATCTGCTCCTTGAGACTTAGCCAAGTAGGCATAAATAGTGTACCTGTCAACAGGTGAATCCCAACCTGTCTCAGATCTGATGCTAGAACCTGCGCTAAGTCAAAACAGTCTACTGAATTTTTCCCTTGTTTGCCATCTCCATTGTATAACTCCATAATGTTGGCTGATTCTCTGATCCTTTCTCAATCTGAACTCCATATGCAGAAGCATCTCCTCTAGCTGCCACATAAGAAGTACGCGCAGCCATGTCATCCACTAACTTCTTCATTCTGTCTTTCCCAAAGTTGGTAGCAAGCGGAGCTCCTGTTTTGAGTCAGCCAAATCTTACCATCTTGTCCCCAAAATACCAAATTCTTCCTCCTTGCATCCTGAAAAGATTCACAATCCCTGCAATGCTGATGGTCCGTACTATCACACCAAATACATCTTCGATCTCTCCTAGGTGCACTAGGAGCACTCCTAGGTGCAGTAGGAGCACTAGAAAAAATAGTAGGCGCAGTTGAAGCAAACTGCTCTTTCAATTTTCGCACCAATTCTGCTTTAACTGACTCTAGTGTCAAATCCGTTATGCCTTTGATTATGTCATCAAGAGAGGAAGGCACCGATGGAGCGGATGGTTTTGGAGTAGAAGGAGCTGACATCGGTCTTGGAATAGGAGGAACGGAAGGAGTAGAAACAGTAGGCACTGGCATAGGCCAAGAAATTGGCTGAGGGAGAGAAGAAATAGCAGGGATAGAAGTAGGCATAGGAGCAGCAGACGAAGTCAGTGTCATAGATCTATTCTGTAGGCGGGTCTTCCATATTCTCCTCTTGGTCAAAGTTGAGACTGCATCCTGGGCATCTTGCCAATCCGTTTTAAGACCCATAGGCTTCATACGATCCTCGAGGAGCTCTCCTAATTCTTCCTGAAGAGCAGGATCTGCAGCTTGCAAGAAAAGCTCAACTTTCTCAACATCCAATGCTCTTTGTTCAATGGCGTCAAGCTGACTATACCTCTCTTCAAATTCTCGTATCAACTCTGAAGCAGCTAGACCTTTCTTTGGCATGTAGACCCACTCTCGGAATGACCACCATGTAGCCATCCCAAAGTCCTCAAGGAAATACTCTTCTTTCAGGGCCTTCTTAAAATCTTGCCAATGCGAATTTTGAATAAAAAGATCAGTCACTTTTGCCCTCAAGGCGGGTGTGACAAGACGAAGGAAATAATTACTCATAAGTCCAGCTGGTACTCCAAAAAATCCCATCTTAATCTCATACATCTTCAAGTAAGCTGAAACATTACGGCCATCAAATAAATTCTTCTCATTCTCAACTGCTTCAATCGCCTTAGTCGCGCTGATTGCATTTTCCTGCTCCGAATATAGTTGCCTTTGTTGAGACAACTGTTGTTGATGCAATTGTTGCTGCTGCTACATATACAATTGTGTCTCTTGATTTTTAAGCTACATATACATAGACATATTCCGCAAAATTTTCTTTAGATCATCCGTTGAAGTACATAAAGCAGCAATCAATGATGGAGCTGAAGTAGAGGACACAACAGGAATCGTAGAAGAGGCTGAAATGGATGCTGAAGTATCTCCCATCCTGAAATTTATGCGACGCTTTCACGTCGGGTTCACCAAAGATGTGCTCTTCTGCTCAGGATAGCTACTATGAGTAATGGAGCTTTGTCTCACATCACCTTTGCTATTTGAAAGGCCCTCTTCTGTGTATTCATCATCTGAAGCATGAGCACTCTTTTTGGCAAGTGTAACGAATGAGTCAACTTGCTTTGTCATACTTAGCTCTTGAGGTTGCCATACAATTGATTATTTAGCTACCGCTAGATTCGCCCTGTGACTAGCAATTACTTGCTCTGATTTTTCTTTTCTTGTCGAATAAAGTGCATATACAACCGCAACATTGAGTATCCCAATGGTAGGATTCTATCAGTCTGTATTAGTGACTTGGTGTAAGAATTTCTTAGGTTAGGATTTCAACGTGGGTAGTGATAACAATATCAGTGATTCTGTCTGCAAAATTGATATTAGGCCATGGCTCTTTTGGAAGAGGGTTGGTTTCAAAAGCATCTCAGTGGATAGTGAGAAGGTGGAGGTTTTTTGGGATCTCAGCTTTGCGAAATATGTCAGTGGACCTGAGCCCTCAGAGGGTTTCTATGTTGCTATTTTCTGCGATGAGAAGATTGTATTGCTTCTAGGTGATATCAATTATCAGGTGCGGCAGCAGCTATAGCAGCATCGATCTACGCTTTCCCTACCGTGATCGATGATCATCAAAATAGACCCCCCAAAGTATTGCGCTGCCAATCAGACATGGCTTTTTCCTCTATTCTGCGACCCTATTTTTCTTTTCATAGTGTTCCAGCGTTGCGTTTTTTCTTTCCTGAAATAGTCAGCTAATTTCTCCTTCCACATTCTCATCTGTAACACTGTCATGAATTTTTGCTACTTTGACCAAGATGTCATTAATGTCCATTTTCCCTAGTCCTCCATTGGATGTAAAAATTTGAAGCCATTGTGATTGTATGGCACATGACGTGTTGTTATCACGATTGATCTGTTTACACGGCAGTACATAGCTTCCCTTTATGTCATTGTACTATAGAACATTGCTGACGTAGAAGCCAAGCAGACGAATTACTCCTTCGTCAATGACATTTTTGTATCCTCTTTTAAAAAAACGATGATGTTTCCCACCCAATTTGTTCTCTATGATATAACACTATCAGTCACAATAGTTGTTCCTGGATGCTCTGCAAGGACAATAGTTGATAAAAGAACAATCAAGCCTTTCCGGTTCATATCCTTCCCACTGGATTCTACCGCTGCTACTCATCGAGTTCTGAAAACTGACTTCCCACTGTTGATGCATCCAATGATACAACATCTCGCTTTGGCATAAGATAAAACATCTTTTGCAAATCCTCCAAGATTCTGCAATTTGCATATATGTCTAGTAGAGCACTTTCCAGAAGGGAATCTGATTGCAATCTATATTTAATGATCTGGTCATGTGTCAGCTTGCCCTTCAACAGAGCTCCTACATTCCCACAAGCTTTCAAGATGAACAAAAGACAACCCTGTTGGAAAACACACCTTCCTGTTCCATCCATCCATGAACTTCAATACTAGCTAGATCATAACGTTGTAGAAAAACACCAGCAATCATTGCACCCCATGATCCTAAATCTGAATTTTTCAACTCATTGAACACTTCATATGTTTCAGCAGGTTCTCCATGTTTAGAGTACATATCAATGAGTGCATTTCCTACTTCTACATCAAAATCAGATTCTATCCTGGTTATCTGATCAGATATCATTCTACCATGCCTTACAGCCCAATGCTATTAGAAGCTTTTAGTAGACATGTAAATATGAACTTGTTTGGCACCACGTAGTATAAAAATGCAAACACAACAACTAAGTATGTACAAAGTATCAAATCCCACACACAACTTTTTGGTGGATTCCACACCTCAGATGCGCAGCAGTACAATACCGCCTTGCAGATTCAATAGAGGACATCTTAATCTCCTTCTGTGAGATCCATTGCACTAAAGTTGACAACATGTAAATCGCCTCATGTATTTCTAGAGTAAGGCATCCTGCGATCGCAATCGAGAGTACAAACTGCCACAAACGAGGAAGCATTATGAACAACGACTACACTCAAAATAGCAAAATATGAAGGCCACTTATAATCCATTCATAGTACAAACCTGATATATCTTATGCCACTCATGGGATTTTAGCCCTAACAATTAGTCGTCTTTAGAAAACACAGACTTGAGAGAACGCATCATACCCGTCGGAGTGCGGATAGACTTGCTTATTTGCTTCACAATGTGCTTTTCTTTAGTGGATAAAACCCAAGGAGCACAAGGTAACTGCAAGCGACCATCCATACTTGACTTTGTGGCCAATCGACTGCGGCCAAAGCGCCTCCATCTTGCCTACCTCCTTCAAATCCATTCGTGCCCCTATAGTGTCTCTCTTTTCTGTGATGTGGTCCCATAATAAGCTGCCTACGTTCTTGAAAATATGCATGGGATCCAACAAGTGGTTGATCTGTAAGTGGGTCCAATACGGCAACTTGTAGTCGCATTCCGTTTGGATGTGACTTTGTGTGGACCATTTTTAGCTCGTACCAGCTTTGGGCATTCATACGTAGTGGAGGTCGTCCAAGAAAACCTTCCCTGAGTTCATGACCCTCTGGCAAGAAAGCAGCGCGCCCTTGATATACCATCTTCTTCATGGTTCATGACCTTCAGGAGTCTAACTATAGCCCACACAATGGACATGCATGATAACCTCTGGTAACCAGACTTGTCCCAACACCTCTATCTAGTAGATAGAAACTTGAATAAGCTATGATAGATATTAACAATGAGAAAGGAAGCCTACTTACCTCAGCACTCTCCGAACCCCAGAAAGTCATGCATGGTCCACATGATAATAGCTCGAATATTGGCCGACCGTCGACTATTTCACTTACTCATATCTTGCATGATGACCCCCTTCTCCCACAAAATCCTAAGCTCATCGACTAATGGAAGAAGATATACGTCCATATTTTTGACTTTGTAGCAGTCCGGAATAAGAAAACTAAGGATGAGATGTCCTTTCTTTGTAGAAAGCCATCAAGGGATATTATAGTTGACAAGGACTATAGGCCACACACTGTAAGAAGTTGAACGTAGACCAAATGGGTTCATGCCATCCATAGCAAGATCGAGTAGAAGATTCCTTGGCTCTTGAGCAAAGCCTAGGAAGGTAGAGTCAATGTGGCTCCATGTCAAGAATCCATTGATATTCATTGAACTCTATCTGTGGACCTATTATGTGCATGCCACGTTGTCAAGCTCACCAGATGTATGAAACATGTGGTTTATGCAAGGGATAAGCAGAAAGTGTCTAAGAACTTTTTGAGGGATGGTTTGCCCTTGCAAGTCCTATTGATACCTATGAGCATCACGCTTTGGACATGTCTCCATAGTCTTGTATTCTCCTCGAAACAGTATGCAATCGTTGATACATGCATGGATGTGTTGTAGTCAAAGCTAAGCTTTCGTAAAATATGTCACGCATCATCACGAGAGTGAGGCATGGTATTTGCAAGTGATAATATATGATACTTTAGTAACCTGAAAAAAATCATAAAACACCTTGAAAAAACATGAATTTTTTTTATGATAGTGTCAAAAAGAAATCAACAAAGCATACGTACAAGGTACCTAAATAACTCGGTCACACTCGCATCGCTTCACCCATATTTTGCTTGCACACTTACGAGTGCAAGCAGTGTCTTCAGGTGAGATAGTTGACATCCATCATATAATGGTATGGATGCTTTCTCTTTAAGCGGATGAGATGTCTTGACATCCATGGGCATCAATACATTGATCATTGCCTCCATCTTAGGCTCCAAGATTGTAGGAAAGTCTGGAAGGCTGCATGTCTCCTCTGGTATTGACGGTGTAGATTGGATAGTACCTTCCAAGTGGTGGATTGGCTCAGGCACTCCATCCATCGCATGCCCATGAACTCTTCTAACTAGTCACAAAGGGTGCACTCCTCCTTGGATACAAAATTTGCTAGCCACACCCAATGTTTTTATATATGGTATTCAATTAGCTTGTGAATACAATGCATGATTGATATACACTTTTCTTACCGTTTGCTCAAAATCTGAGATCGTGTGATCAATGATCTTTGATTGAAACTCACCGAAGCATCGTACGTGTTCTATAGACATCCATGCAAGGACATGGGGCATGTTTATTAAGATACGCCTCGCGATCTTGAATATCACGACCTTCATCGTTTTCCATTTGGTCTACATTATGATAAACAATTTGTTCTTGTTATCATTATTTTTTTCTTTCTTAAATTATTTGAGTGGATTTCTTCTCTTGTAACTCAACAAAATTAACGTATGTAAAGTCTCCATCCACACACAAATTAATATATGTCGGAATGTTTCCCATCTCCTGGTATTGTACCAAACCTCACCGGACCTCACCACCACCACCACCACCACCACCACTACTACTACTACAAACAAGAAAAGAATATGTTAAAAAACAGGATCTTACCCTCTCTTTGTTTTTATCCATTCATTCTCTTATCTTGTTCCATCTCTCTCTTTTTCTTTTTCTTTATTATGTTGTATATTTATTCCCCCTCTCTCGTTCCTTCTCTCTTTTTCTCTTTCTCTCCCTCTCTCGTTTCCTTTAACAAAACATCTCTCTCTCTCTACCACTACCACTACCACTACAATAAACAAGAAAAGAAGAAAAAACAACAACAACAACAACAACAACAACAACAACAACAACAACAACAACAACAACTACTACTACTACTACTACTACTACTACCACTACCACTACCACTACCACTACCACTACCACTACCACTACCACTACCACTACCACTACCACTACCACTACCACAACAACAAACCACTACCACTACCACTACCACTACAATAAAGAAGGAAAAAAAAAAAAAAAAACAACTACTACTACTACAACCAGGACTACAACAACGATAACTACGACTACGACTACGGCTACTACTACAACAAACCACTACCACTACCACTACAATAAACAAGAAAAAAAGAAAAAACAACAACAACACCTACTACTACTACAACAAATAAGAAAAGAAAAGAAAAACTACTACTACTACTACTACTACAACAACAACAATAAACAAGAAAAATAAACAACAATAAACAAGAAAAGAAAAAAAAACTACAACAACAACAAATAAGAAAACTACTACTACTACTACTACTACTACGACGACTACAATGACTATGACCATGACTACGACTACCACAATAACAACAAACAAGAAAAGAAGAAATTAAACAACAACAACTACTACTATCACTACCACTACCACTACTACTACTACGACTATCACAACAACAACAAACAAGAAAATAAGAAATTAAAAAACAACAACTACTACTACCACTACCACCACTACCACTACCACAACAACAACAAACAAGAAATAAAGAAAAGAAAACAACAACAACAATAACAACAACCTCTCCCTCCCTCTCTCTCTCCCTGCCTGCCTCCCTCTCCTTCTTTTTCTTTCTTTCTCTATTATATTTAATGTTTTCTCCCTCTCTCTCTCCTTCCTTCTTTTCTTTTCTCTCTTCCTCTCCCTCTCTCATTTCCTCTCTTTCTCTCTCAATACACATGATTATTAACAAAAACAAGCAAAAGAAAAGGAAAAAAAAAAGCAAGAGGGAACAATGCACTCACCGCAAAGGCCCAAGGATGGATTCAACAGCTCCTGCTCGCGACGGTGGCTTCTCTTCGTCCTCGGTACACTTTCTCATCTTCTTCGCAAATGGCAGTGGTGGTGAGAAACTTTCCTTATCCCTCTTTCTCTCTTTCTCTCCCTCTCCCTCTCAAACACAAGATGGAGGTCGCTCTCCCTTTGGCTCTCTCTTTCGTTCATTCGCGCAAAATGACGCGCTCAGATTTTGGCTTGCGTTTTTCATCTGAGTAGAATCGCTATTTGCATTGACACCGCTAACTTATGTCGAAAACCACTGTTGCTATGCGCATGTATCCTTGTAGTGGGTGGCAAAGGTGGTTTTAACTAAAACCATGTAATTTTTTTCCAATAAGTTTAAAAACTCAAATTTTTTGAATAATAATTACTTTTGAGTGGTCCTTACACCATTGGCCCTTAGCCTAATGGTAGGCCCACGGGGCTCCTAGTGAAGAGCCTCTAATTCAAACACTCTTCAAACCCCATATATGTTCCCTTTCAAAAGGCAATATAATAAGAAAATTTTGGGTATTCAAAAGGTGCATGCCAATGCAAGGTGCAACGCATGTCTATTGTCACTAGACCATATCTCCATGTGGCATGCACCCCACATTTCTAGTATTTTCTAGTATACTGGGTGCTAACTTTTTGCATTTAAAAAATCATCTTTGAGTTGAATTTTAAAATGTCTTCCATAAGTTGTTAGACAATGACCCATTTTTGGAGATTTTAAATTTAGAATACCACTAACTTTTTGAATAAAACTAGATTTGGATCCAAGGTGGAAAAGGGAGTGGAAAAAATGGGCAAATCATCCCCTCTCCCATTTTTTAATATCAAAATCTCTTTGATTAACAAAGTAATTATTTTCTAAGCTAAAGGGCCCTTTTTTGAGTTCATATTCTCCCTAGTAATGTTGTAGCACAATTTGAGAGCAGATATTGTCATGCCACTACACAGACAAAATGAAAGAAATCCTCAAGTGCATCATCTGACCTTTTTTACTAATCGAGAGAGTCAATGTCATATTAGTAATTGGTGTTAGTGTCTATATTTTGACTAGTTCAAAAATATGGGATTTTTTGACAAGTCTAGCCTATTTTTGATATTTTGGATATTATTTCTTGTAAATATCCTAAAAAAGTGTAGAAAACTTTTAAAATAGAATGACATGCAAAAAGAAAGGGGCCTTTTCAGCAGTTTTGGGAGATCTTACGCAAAAAGAGGGGTGCTTTTGAAATCGCATGGTGCGCGCTCGCAATTTACAAGCAGCAAACAACACTCCGAGAATAGGAAGAAAAAGAAGGAGTGATCTAGGAGAATTTTAATGAGATGTCCTATTTTTTACCCCCCTTTTGAAGCCAACGAACGGAACCATGAGATTTTCCATCTAAGCAGTAGAGATGAAGCTAATGTTTTGGTGTAGAGTATGAACATGCTTATGTAAGTACAATAACAACAAGTGATGCAGGCTTCTACTCAAATAGAGATTGTTGTGATGAATGCTTTGCAAGCAGTAGATCATGAAATGAAGTTGTTTAATGGTAGGAATGTATCTCCATATTTGCATACCTTTGCTAACCCTATAGTTGAACTTGATTTTCACACTATTAGGAAATATGTATTAGATGAATTGGTTAAAGCCATGCAAGATCTTTAGTTGACGGTCGCAAAATTGGATGAGAAACGACAAGAGGAAAGGGGATGGGCAGCAGCCCCTAAACTAGGAAAAATATATATGTGCTGTGATAGTTTGCAGCATGAAAGGAAGGATTGTGCTTCTTATTAGAAGGCCTTCGCATGACAATTCATATTTTGGAAAGATAGCAAGACCCATACACAAGAAACGAGATTGCCTCTTGCTTTGAATTTCTAAAAGGGATGTATGTAAAAGTTATTGGAAGACTTGTGTGTCTGAAATGCTACGCAGTTGTTCATGCTTGTACTTTTGGTCTACAGTTGAATAGAATGCCTAGCCAAATGATAGCTGATCTGCAGAGCCTGCAATATGGACACATGCTTTGCATGCAACTAAAAGGAGAAAATTTACAGATAGTGAAATGTCTCATGCAAGGCAAGACATTCGTGACATAACTAGCTGGGAATCACCGACATATGCATATTCAATGGATGCATATTTAGAGAAATTACAAAACATGATGCTAGGAGGCATATTTCACGGTGGATTTCGTGAGGTTTTACGGTGGATTCCGTAAACTTTGTTGACCGGGGCTCATATACAAAGTGGATTCTTTGTGTCAGAAGTCGATGGGGATGCCTATCATTTTCGAGCGTTTCATTAATTTAGTGTGTATATGGGTGATTCCATAGCGGGTGATTCTGCAAAATACATATTAAATTAATAAATGTTTATGAGTTTAGAGTGCACACTTGTAATAAATTAAGGTTAGGATTGATTTCTAACCAGTTGATTTATTTATGTAGCTGAAGACTGCTAGGTATTCACTTTTGTCGGTTTAATTGTATTATTTTACTAATGATTGTGAATGCTTCAGTTGATGTGTAGAGATAGCAGCAGTGGTGGAGGAAAGCATTAGAGGATAGCATGTATTCGAGTTATCACTTATATTTTGATGGGCGCATACCTTAGGCATGGCGCCTATATTTTGTCGCGCCTATTTATTGAGGCATTGGATATTTATTTGTTATTTTATATGCGCATGGGCGCACGATTATGATATTTGTATTTGGACATTGTATTGGGAACGCCTGACTCTTTGGACGCCCGCCCATTAGCTTTATTTCTATTTCGTGGTAAAGCAAACTCAAAAGCCAAAAGCGTGCTATTTTGTAATTTGGGCTATTATTTGAGCTTGAAGATGATTAATACATAAAATACATGCTTTGTGGAGCGTTCACACAAGGCATGGGGGGAGATTGCACCCAATTGATCTCTTGTTCATATCGTGCATGCTTTTTACCTTGAGTTTTGTGCAAAAAGTAGAGTTCTTTTGTTCTTGGGGACCTTTCGGCATTCACTATGCGAGCATACAACATCCGATCTGTGCATCAGTGGTATTAAAGTGAAGTTGAGATCGAGAGCTTCCAATCGCTACCCATCTTGTGCGAAGGCGGAGCTCCTGGAATGATCGAGCTCTACGGTCAGTCTCATCGCAAACGGTCAATACGGGTGGATTCTTGGCGGTCAAGAACCTCTATTTACAGCCTCTGATCGCGAAGGACCGGCCTCTAATGGCGGAGGACCATGTATACAACTCCTTCTTCAATACATTTTTTTTTCAACAGAGACAGTAAGCCTCCATAGCTACAAATCTTAAAAGCTTTACTCTAAAGTTTATTAAGCTTAAGTTATAAGCTTTATAAGAAGCTTAAAAAGATTCATCCCACAAATTCATCACCGGGCGGCGTCTGTATATTTCGGTCGCAGTCAAATCCGTCACGAATGTCTGTATATTTCTGACGCAGTCAAATCCATCACGAACATCCTCAATTACTCAAAAATCATGACTAGCTAAAGTCACTAACGCTCCTAAGCTTTAAAACTTTCTAGTCTACCAAGTTCATCAAGTTCTATAACTTTGCAAGTTTTGTAAGTCTGCAACTTTGCAAGTCTGGCAAGTAACCAGAAGTCAGAACCGACTTGTGTTTAAAACTCCTATAAGGACTATTCCTGCATAGAAGCATCGAACTACAAAGTTGTTTCCTGGAAGGTTCTGTTCGCATACGCAGACTTGCTAAATCAGTTTCAGCACACATTGAAGGTCAAAACATAATTTTTTCAAAGATTTCAAATCCCGCAATTGCCAAAGACGAAGGCCGTGAAAGCCAAACAAAAATATATAAGCCTTGTACACCTGATCTTGAGCTACGCTCATCCCGCTAATTGGATTTTGAGAGTGTGAGGTCTTTTGAAGTTTTGCAGGATGACGGAACAAAATATGGATGATTTGATGGTTGAAGGCGATCTTCCTGAACCTACGGTGGAGCAAAAGTTGGATTTAATTATGATGCAGTTGGACGAAGAACGATGAGCCCGGCAATCATTGCAAGTTCAATTGGCCAATTTACAAAGATCGACTACCGATAAAGAGGAACCACAATTTGAAGATCTTATCCGACGTACCATTGATGCGATTCTCGAAGCTCAATCAATCCACAAAGAAACAAAGATAAGTAAAAGAAATTTCAAATTCTGTACTTTCAATGGCACTCGAGATGGAAAAATTGTTCTTGCATTCATCAATCAGTTTGATGATTACTTTCATGAGGAAACATACGCTGAAAAAGATAAAATCAAGTGTGTCACTAATCATTTAGTGGATAGAGCATCTCTTTGGTGGACCGTGGTTTGTAAGAGTATAGATTGTACCACTACCTGGGAGAGTTTCAAGAAGAAGTTTATGTAGAATTTCCTCCCTCCACAATTCCATGAAAAAGCCATAAAGCAATGGGATCTTCTTCGGCAAAGAGATCGTGAGCCTATTTCTTAGTACACCGAACGCTTTTGGAATGCATTACTCTAGTTACGCATGCTTGAAGACGTACCTGAAGCGACTCACAAGCGCAAGTATATGTCTGGATTACTTGGGCATTACTACGCTGAAGTCAATATATTCAAGCCTACAACTCTTGAAGATGCAATTTCTTTAGCTCATGACACTGAAGACAAGCTTTAAGGAAGAGACAAGAGTCCACAACAATTTCAAGCAAATGGTAACTATGGATCTAAGTAATTCAATTCAAATTGTAGAAGATTCAATCAAGGTCAATTTCCTTCATCATCTTTTCGTAAGTCTTGGACAAAACCACCTGCTTTGTCATCGAATACCAATCCAAACCCTAAGCCAACTTCACAGCCAAATCCTAATATTCCTAGACTTCTTGCCATTGCAAACAATGTATCTAAAGTCAAACCTATAGTGTGTTACAAATACCATCAACCTGGACATCTAGCAGCCAATTGCCAATTGAAGAAGCCACCTGTCCATATCAACTATCTTGGAGCAATAGAAGATGAAGAACATGAAGAAATGCCTGACTTGACCGAAGATGAAGACAACATTACTACTCCTTTGGATACTTTACCAAGTATGCCAACTCCACATTCTTTGTTGACAATGAAATGTTTAGTGCATGGAAAAGAAAAGATCATTTTGCATGATGATGGTAGTACACATGATTTTATTTTTGCAAAGTTAGTGAAAGAATTGAAATTACAAACTGTTCCTACGCATTATCGTATTAAAGCAGCATTCTTAGGCACAAGGTATAATGGAACACAAGAGGTGCATGATCTAGGAATTCAAATTGGTGAATACACTGAAAGAAGGAATTTTCTAGTTGTACCATTACAGTCCAATGATATTATTTTAGGTATGCCTTGGCCTCATCAGCATAATCCTGATATATATTATTCCACGCATTCAATTAATATTCATTTTCAAGGAAAACATATTACATTGTATGGTATGCATGCATCTAATGCTTTTCCAATGCTTACTCAAACTCAAGCTAAATGTGCATTACGCAAAAGTAGTAAATCTTATCTAATTTGGGTGAATGAACTGCAAGCTAAAGAAAAACATATGCACCCTATGCATAAAGAATTTCTTACGCACTTTAAAGACTGTTTTGCAGAAGATCTACCACCTGGATTACCTCCTTCACGTCCTGAAGACCACAAAATAAATTTAATTCCTGGTACACAACCACTTTGTAAAGCACCACATAGGCATAACCAGAGGGGCAAAAAGAAATTCAAAATCAAGTTGAGGAATTACTAAATAGAGGATTGATTTGACCTAGTAGTTCTCCATTTGGTGCACCTATTTTGTTGGTAAAGAAGAAGAATAATACTTATCGTATGTGCATTGATTATTGTGCCCTAAATAAGATTACTGTAAAGAATAGATATCCAATTCCTAGAGTCGATGATCTTATGGATAAACTACAAGGTTTTGCCATATTTAGTAAAATAGATCTTAAATCTGGTTATCATCAGGTGAGATTAGATAACAGTGACATAATCAAGACTACATTTAGAACACAATTTGGTCATTATGAATTTTTAGTGATGCCTTTTGGATTGACTAATGCACCTGCTACATTTAGTAGAATGATGAATCGTATATTTTTGAAATATCAGCATTGTGTTATTGTATTCTTTGATGATATCTTAGTCTTTAGTAAAAATGAGAAAGAACATTATGAACATCTGTCTTTGGTTTTCAAGTTGTTGAAAGATAATCAATTGTATGCTAATTCGGAAAAGAGTGAGTTCTTTCAAACAGAAATTGAATATTTAGGTCGTATTGTGTCATCAGATGGTGTTAAAGTTGACCCTAAGAAGATAGAAGCAATATTGAACTGGCCAATACCTAAAAATGTGCATGAGTTACATTCTTTTCTAGGTCTTGCTAATTTTTACAAGAAATTTGTGCGAAATTTTTCATTACTTGCTTTGCCTTTGACTAAACTTTTAAAGAAAGGTATTGTTTATCATTGGTCTGACAATCAACAAAAATCTTTTGATTTATTGAAACATGCATTAACCCATGCTCTATATTACAACTACTTGATTTTAATAGACCATTCTTTTTAGTAGTTACTGATGCTAGCGGATCTGGAATAGGAGCCGTACTTATGCAAGATAATCATCCCATAGCCTATTCTAGTTGTAAACTGAAACCCTCTAAACTTAAATATTCCACATATGATAAAGAATTATTAGCTGTGGTACAAGCTTTAAGATAATGGAAACATTACTTAATGGGTTCTGAGTTTATGATTAAGACAGATCAACAAAGTATTAGACATTTACCTAGTCAACCCCAAATATCTGACCGACATATCAAATGGGCAGCTTTTATTCAGAGTTTTCATCCCATTATTTAATATCAACCAGGTAAAGAAAATGTAGTGGGGCCGATGCATTAAGTAAAAGACCAACCATTCATAATATCTATGTTATATCATTTGATTCTTTAACTCCTATGAAAGATACTTATCATCAGGACATTACTTTTCAATCTGATTGGAATAAATTAGTTGGAAATAACTAGATTCCTATTGATTCACTGTCTTATAATGATGGATTCATGTTTTATGAAAAGAGATTATGTGTTACAGTTCCATTTATAAGATCTTTTATTTTGAATGAGATTCATTGTCCTCCATTTCAAAGTCATAGAGGTATCATATCTACTTTGTGTACATTGACTGAAGATTTTTATTGGCCACATATGGACACTGATGTATCTAACTTTGTTTCTGAATGTTTGATTTGTCAAAGAGTTAAGAGACATCATGGTAAACAGTATGGATTAATTATGCCTTTATCTATTCCATCAAGACCATGGGAACAGATTTCTATAGATTTTATTACTGGTTTACCTAATACTAAAGCTAATCATGACATGATTTTGTAATGTGTCCCCTAGAATCATTCCGGACACGTCTTAGCAGTCCATCGGGAAGGAAGTCTAGAAAGCTCCGCCCGGCACTCCCATGGAATGTTACGGGACTTGCGATCTAGGTCTTCCTGCGTCTGCCACGTAGCGGAAGTATCCTGGCCGTTCCCACTTAGGATCGACCTGAATTTGGGTTTTCATGTTTGGTCATTAGCTAGCAACAACTAGCGTCAGACCCGAGTGAACTACTTTACGCAGAAACGCCAGGTCCGAAGCGGATTCACGCTGCACTTGGTTCAAGGAGAATGGGAAACGAGAGGGATGCAAGGCTCGACCTCTCTGCCATAAGGCATAGTCCCATTCCGTTCCCCTAAAACAACGTGAATCGGGTAATAGTTAATTCTAAGTCATCGTTCTCGTTACTTGTTTCGGTGATGACGATCATCCTCTGTTCGTTGAAGACTTTGAGAAAAGTTCCCGGCTAACCGGGACCACCCATCCATAGGACAGACCCATGGTCCGTCCTCCGCACTTTCCTCGGTTTGTTTTAGTTATGTAATTACCTACCACATTAATTTGACACATATCAAACAGCTTCTTTGATTAACCCTGTTAAGCACTGGTTCCTTCACGTAATCTTATCACAGGACATAAAGAAAACAATGTCAAACAACTTCTTTGTTATCATTTTATCCCTTTTATCTTTGAAATACAAGGAGTTCCGCCCGTAGGCTTAATCATAATCCGCCCGAAGGCTATCCAGTAATCCACCAGGGATCACTATTCCAAGCTTCTGCCCGTAGACTAGTATGCGGGCCTCGAGATCCAATCTCGAGTCACGTTAGCCTCTTGTGCAGGGCCCGAAAGGCGAGGGATTTACAGCCAGAGTCCCCTCTGGCACCCAAGCGTCCTCCTGCTCCAAGTAGAACTCAACGGAGAGACCTCTCACGGCGGGTTCGGTCCACGTTCCCGGCGCGGTTAACAACCCCCTTGGTTAGGGTCAGGCAGGCAGTCGGGGGTAACTGAAGCTGCCTCTCCCTTCAGGCCTTCAACCTGAAGTATTTAGATATCGTTTCATCCTTTAGTTCATTGAGCAAACAATGCAAACAGTGCTTTCTAAACTGTTACAAGCACAATCAATTCCAGTGGTCGTTTTAGCTGGCAAACTGTTAAGGAGTGACTCCTTTTCTCCGAATGCAACCCGCATTCGATCCGGAATCAATTGCAACTTGGCAAGATTCCTATCGTCCTTGGGCTAGGGTCATACCCTGTCAATACTTTAGGTTTGGTTGATGGTAAATTATGGCGACCATGTCGCTTTAGTTTATTGATTAATCATTTTCGTCCAAGCAAATGCCTAGCTTCCCTTAACTTGAAAAAGTTTCCCTAATGAGGATAGAGTAAAAGGACGACTACCCTTTTCCCCTTGCGAGTTTAAACTGGCGCAAGAACCTGCCAACCTTAATCCACGGAATGGCAAAACTTCTTACGATCAACCTGCAAAGCTAAGTGACGTTGCAATTTATTGCACAAGTGTCGCCTCCATTCTAAGAGATCATTTCCCCTAATGAATGGCGTATTCAGGTCACGGAATTAACTTTAGACGAGAAGGAGGGTTTAGGGTGTCTTTTTACCCACCCATCCTTAATTTCACTAAATCGACAGCGTTTAGTCAAACTCAAATCGAGTTTCATCATCTTGAACGCTTGGTCCTTAAGGTAGGAATCCTAGATTATTGTTTACATGAGCATCCAATTAGCTCAACATTTTGGGAATGTGGTTAGGACTATTGGCTTGAAGGTTTCGACTTAACGACATTTGGAAAACTTGGCCGAATCCTTAACCTAGTTAGTGTTCGGGGTGTCTATCGTACCATATGATTCCTTTGTGGCTAGGTGATTTGGGTAATTCATTATGCTTGTCTCGCGACACGGATGAATCCTTCCTAGAGACAATAAACTAGATCTAAAAGAGGAAAAATAGTTGCAACTACCACAATACATGTAAACATGTGATTCTTCGCCTCTACGCATCACATGGTTCACAATGACTCTATCTTCCCTTGTATCGTAAAAATGCATGATAATCTAGGTACTAACTTTCCTAGAACCTACTAGGACTTACATCAAATAATCATGCCTACATCCTTGTTGTCTACACTTTCGAATCTCGTGCTTTGATAAACCATGCAACCTTTCCTAAATACGGCTCCTGATGAATGAAATTTCTGCATGATGACTATGCAACACGCAACTTTCCCCTAGCTACAATGTAGTTAATGAAGTTCATACCAAACTAAAGCTAGTGTTAACTTATTCCATGTTACATGCTACTTGCAAGTTCATAAGGTCATTTTCGTACTCTTCTATTTCTTTTCGGATAATATCTTATGGGTGTTAACTTTTCCTCATGAATCATTACAAGGAAGATGTTGCCTAAAATGCGGCACACGCTTATTCCTACCATGTTTAGTAACCAAATGCACTTATCAATTTCACTTCTTTGCCCTATATGTTTAGACTCATTACTTTGATAATGTTCCAAAATATCAACATGCAGCTAGTCTTCTAAGGCGGACAACTCTGGACTTGCAACCGTTTCAATTTCATGTTTTGCATCAACCTTGTCTAATGTTTAAAGAGATAATTTATCAAATGTATTTTTAACGCTGCCACATGCATTAAAAATAAGCGTAAAATGCGTTCTTCCTTATGGAATTAAGCGCGCCTAAACATTTCTTTATGCGAGAATAAACTCGAAAAAACCTGGTCTTGTGGGCTCGGGGAGATATCCACTTGAATGCTTGGAGATGAACCTCCCGCAGGCGCACCTTGTGACTTTTTAGGGGCCATCGTAGGCGTGGTTTCGGATTCTGGGTTGCCTTTTTCGGTCTATGAATTGACTTGCCTTGGTATGCAGCCTCCAAACCTTTGCCTTTTTCCCTCGTACGTAGGAGATTCCTTCGCGGGACTTAGGATAAATGGTGCTTGCGGATGAATTCTTTAGAAAAACCCGAGTGGCTAGGAATGGGTTCACGGATGGCTTGTGGCCTTTGAATTCTAATTGCGGGAAGCCTCTTACGAAGGATCTTGTGGGAGGGCTTTATAGCTTATTCCTCTTCTCTTCAAAGTCCTGGGGTATGAATGGACTTATGGGACCTAGTGGGAAGGGGGGCTTAAGAAAGCCCCCTTAGAAGCTTCTTAAGAAGCTTCTAGTCGTCTGCAGCAACGGCGAGGGGGGGTCGTGATCCAGGCGGGCGGCGGACTGTGGCGGTCTGGCGAGCCGTGGCGGCGGCTATGGCGGACTGGCGGACTGCAGCTGCAGCGCGGCGGCTTCCTCCAGCACGGCGACGGCGACCTCCTCCAGCACCTCCAGCACCTCCAGCACGTCCCCCTCCCTCTAGCTAGGGGGTGTTTATATAGGCATGGGGGGGGAGAAGGCCTCCACCACGTGGCCCCCCTTGCATGGGTTCCCCCCCTCCCATGCAGGCCACGACTTCCATATCCCCATCCTCCCCACACTCCCTCTTCTCCAGCCATGCATCGGCTGGAGGAAAAGGGTTAAAAATAAAATAAAATTTGCATTGAATTATTCAAATTGCCCCTCCCAAGAGGGTGTTTTTGTGAGACTTGGGGTTTTGAACTCCCGGTTTTGATTTACCAATGCGGAGGACCCCATTTCACGCGTGCGGGTCACACATTACACTGCCAATAATTTCAATGCAAGAGATAACCTTTGCACAAGGTTTACGTCGTGTGCGGGACGTCAATATTCACGGGTGGGAATATTACAGATTTGGACTGTAGTAGACAGGTTTAGTAAACAAGCATATTTCATTCCATGTAAGAAAACTTTAACAACATCTCAGGCAGCACAATTGTTTTTGAAAACTGTTTTCACTAATCATGGATTACCAAAAGTTATTATTTCTGACCGTGATTCTAGATTTTGTAACAACTTTTGGATTACTTTGTTTGCTAACCTAGGAACAAAGATTGATTTCTCATCTACATTTCATCCTGAAACCAATGGACAAACAGAAGCCACTAACAATACTATTTTAGATCTTTTACGTACTTACACTATTTCTAAACCACAGACATGGGACATACATTTGCATTTACTATAGTTTGCATATAACAATACACCACACACATCTACAAAGAAAGCACCATTTGAAGTGATTTATGGTTATAGATTGTCTACACATGTTGCATCTTTATCAAATAGAATTCAGAGTGCTGATGATATTGCTAATATGCACACTACTATTTTTGATGAGGTTAAAGACATGATTGCCAAATCCCAGCAATCATATACCAAACAAGCTAAAAAGAAAAGACAAGCAATGAATTTCAAAGTTGATGACTATGTTTGGTTGAGAATAGAAAAACGTAGATTACAAAGTGTAGATAAACACCCAGTTGTGAAATTAGCACCTAGATTCTATGGACCATTTAAGATCATTCACAAAATCAATGACAATGCATTCAAGTTAAAATTACCACCTCACTGGAAAATTCACAACACAATTCACATTAGTTTATTACGACCCTTTGGAGGCCAATTACCTGTACACCCTGTTTATGAAAACCCACCTTTGTTAGATGAAGATACTGAAATACTTGAACCCGAAGCTATCCTAGATACTGATTTCATGACCACTAGAACTCGACGTAGATATTCTAGATATTTAGTCAAGTTTAAAAACCATCCTGTAGAGGAAGCCCAATGGACGCACGCTAGAGACTTAAATGCTTTCCCCACTCTGTTAACTCCACATTGAGCTAATAGCAATTGAGGACAATTGCTATCACACCCCAGGGGTATGATGCCAGGAGGCATATTTCACGGTGGATTCCGTGCCACTGTGGATTCCGTGAGGTTTTATGGTGGATTCCGTAAACTTTGTTGACCGGGGCTCATATACAAAGTGGATTCTTTGTGCGAGAAGTTGATGGGGACGCCTATCCTTTTTGGGCGTTTCATTAATTTAGTGTGTACATGGGTGATTCCATAGCGGGTGATTCTGCAAAATACATATTAAATTAAAAAACGTTTATGAGTTTAGAGTATGCACTCGTAACAAATTAAGGTTAGGATTGATTTCTAACCAGTTGATTTATTTATGTAGCTAAAGAGTGCTAGGTATTCACTTTTGTCAGTTTAATTGTATTATTTTACTAACGATTGTGAATGCTTCAATTGATGTGTAGAGATAGCAGCAGTGGCGGAGGAAAGCATTGGAGGATAGCGTGTATTAGAGTTATCACTTATATTTTGATGGGCGCATACCTTAGGCATGGCGCCTATATTTTGTCGCGTCTATTTATTGAGGCGTTGGATATTTATTTATTATTTTGTATACACATGGGCGCACGATTATGATATTTGTATTTGGAAATTGTATTGGGAATGCCTAACTCTTTGGGTGCCCGCCCATTAGCTTTATTTCTATTTTGTGCTAAAGCAAACTCAAAAGCCAAAAGCGTGCTATTTTGTAATTTGGGCCATCATTTGAGCTTGAAGATGACTAATACATAAAATACATGCTTTGTGGAGCGCTCACACAAGGCATGGGGGGAGATTGCACCCAATTGGTCTCTTGTTCATGTCGTGCATGCTTTTTACCTTGAGTTTTGTGCAAAAAGTAGAGTTCTTTTGTTCTTGGGAACCTTCCGGCATTCACTACGCGAGCATAGAGCATCCAATCTGCGCACCAAAACATGTACATACTTGTGGAAGAGAAATGAAAGAGAGTTGAAGATAATGCATAGATTTCTAAGAGAGTGATAAGAGGAAGTGTGGATCCATGGCTTCCTTGGAAGATCCTGTAGTGGAATAGTCAGCCATTGCATTGGTATATTTTCTTAATGCATCTGAAGAGGTTTATGAAGCACATGTTTTACTTGATGTAGGGACTCATAGGGATATTGGTGAAGTGTTGGATGCACATGATTTGCAGGATATAGTTATCATTTCTGAGACAGTTCATGAGCTTAAGGATATGCCTTTGAGGATGTTAGATGTAATGCTCCACAGCTGGAAACTATTTTAGACTTTGTCAATGGCCTTGATAGGCCATTCAAAGATGCTTCAAGTATTGTATTATACACTAATCTATTACAATGCTTTACTATCATATATCTAGGAATGTAAGTGATATTACTTATATATATTCATTTCCAAATATGTGTAAGTTGATTTTAAAAATTTAAATTTTGAATAATATCCTTGATTTTATATGAGATATATCCTATAATCATAATGAGAACATTTAAATATCTTGGTGTATTTATAGAGTATGTTTATAGTGTCAAGCTATGTTCTTGCATAACATAAACTCTTTGGGGTCCCTAAGATTTTTTGTGACTCAACCACCCCTAGACCCTCTTTCTACATGAGATGTGCATTAGGATGTGAAGCACTATAACTATTACTAGCATCATCACTACTTCAATGTTTGGTGCCAATCTGTGGTAGAACCTAGACATAAAGCAATTAGTTGAAAGTAATTATAGTAAAAAAAGTACAAAGAATGCCAATTCTATTGTCAATATAATCAAATTCAAAAACATTAGATTATGTGTAAATGTGGGTGCGATGATGATCGGATAATGTCATCTTCTTGGAGGAAAACATGCTCATTTGTGGCCACTAGTATTATTATAATTTCAATTAATTAAGCTCATATGCAATGGTTATAGTCTTTTTATGAAGAGGAACCAATGTAAGCACCATGAGTGGCATTTATCCTTCAAAATGAACTAAGAATGCTAAGCTTACAAAGGGATGAATAATGAAAATGTGGATGATTAGCATGTTTCAAATCAAATTATAGACTTTTCCACAATATAATATTTTCAAGGATGGAAAATATTATTTGAAAATATTATGGACATCAACAAGGATGATTAGCATGTTTCAAATTTAGATTATAGACTTTTCCACAACATAATATTTTCAAGGATGGAAAATATAAATGCACATCAACAACTACCTTTAAGTAGGCTGCAACTTTGAGGTATTTGTAATCCATAAGGATGATTAATGAGCCACCTCCATACCTTATAAACACTAGTGTAGTTATTTGGACTTTGATGTGACCACACATAGCCTTTCTCCACATCTACAACTCCAAGAGATTTTTTCCTTTACCTTGATTCACCTATACAAATGTAGCTTCAAACTCTCTCGCTCTTCTCCATGATTACTTTTAGTGCTACCACAAGTAACACCATTTTCTCATTGCTATCATTCCCTTTTTTATGGCTATTTTCCTCCTTATCTTCCACGGTTTCTATGATAGACACAAAGATAAAAACATATGTGCTTCTACTCTCATAAGGTTTGTGCTTTGGAAAGGCTATAGAGCCCAAGGACAATCAAAAGAGCTAGAAAAATACCTATATAGCAATCAAATTCCACTAGCTAGCAATGCCATGGATGCCATAATCAAATACACTAACTTCACACCCAAACATATCTTGTTGTTGACAAGGCTAAAAAACTAAGCATGAGATCTATCACATCAATGACTATGGTTAACATTAGCCAAGTGTTGTAAACACCAAGATCAACTTCCTATTTAAAAAAATACTTAAAATGTATTGAGAGGTTAAAATGCCATCATGTTGTTTGTTACTTAATTCGAAATGTCTCTTAAAATTCTTTGTTTCTATCATTTTGCATAATAATTTATTCTTAACTAATTTCTTTTTTTTTAAAGGAAAAGCATTACATATACACCTCCCTCTTTTCAAAAGCTATATAAAGGAGGATAGTTAGATATCTTAGTCATCCCCATACTCTAATGCATCGAGTCTTTCAAGAAAGACATGAAAAACCCAAAAATCTATGTCAATCCATCAACACCTTCTAGACCATTGTCTTAACCAACTCAACCCAACCAACACTTGGGGGGGTCACTTATGAATATATGTATATATAACGTGAGTTCAAAATAAGGGGTTTTTAAAACACCATTTTTTACATACAGAAGGGTGTTATATCAAGGGATTACTTATAGATTTAATAGAAAACGGTTGTGTTTTATTCAAGAAAAATTCACAGGTTAGGATATTTATAAATAGGCCATGAACGCACGTTATATAGAGAATATATATATAGTGAACCCCCTGAGAACCAACATAAGTACTTATCTCAACCCTCTCTCCTTTTACATTGGATACCTCTTCACCCACTACAACAAAAAGCAAGGTGGTCTTATTGAAGCCACCCTAATAGCTTTCCTTGTGTTTTTATTTTAAATTTAAAAAATGTAAAATTTTATGTCCTTGGTTTTGTGTACATATAGTGATAGATATGGTTATTTATCTTGTGTTAAGTCAAGTTCTCATTATTCGTGGACTTGGTTGCATCTTTGGCCATGTACTACTAGTGAAGATGGAGATGATATGAAGATGGAATAGATTGTTGCACCTCAGATATGATACAAGCACATGGAGACATATTCCCCTCTCTAAAATGTACAACTTGGGGAGCAAGCACCATGCACACCAAGAAGGAATGTGTATTGAGGATACCTCTCCCACATTTTTAGGCTATTTTAGTCTCTATTTTTTGTCAACCAAGCTAAATGTAGCTATATTTCAACCTATTCTACACAAACTCATGTGTAAGCTAATAAAAATCTAGATTTTTAATATATTTCATTTTACACATACAATTCAACATTGTTTCTTATATCCTCTCAATTATTTTGAGTATTATTATTATATTTTATTTGATATAGAGTCATTATGAATAAGTAAAGGAACTACTATGAACTTGCTTGTTTCAAAATTGTAGCTCCATTTGAAGGCACAATGTTGCAATAAAAAAACCCTTCATTTTTTAAATATATAACATTAACGAGTTTATATGTGCACATAGTAGCATGACTAAAAGTGCATCTAAGTTTTAGGATTAATATATGTCAAAAATATGGGGTGTCATTTGATGCAAACATGATGACATGCTTAGCAAAATCCATAAATTACTTTCATAGTTCATAAAATGTGTTCATTTCTCCACCTGCTAGCCTAATCCTTTGTGGTGTCATTGCACATTACAATATGATTGACTATTTAATTCAAAAGCCAAGGATTGAATAGAGTAAATAGAGTGAGAATGTGGGGTCCAATATGAAATGTGAAAGTTTGTAGCTTGTAGGGTACCTTCTAGAGACTAGGATATATGTGAAGTGTTTAGAGTGGCATGGTCTGCTACACATATATAATAAAGAGGCAACACCTAGCATTCTGTATGATAGATGGAGAAACAAGTATAAATAAAAACAAAAATGTGACATGAATTTAGAAGAGACATTTATCATTTTAAAGGGATATAAATGTTTCCTCCCTTCACACCCACGAACTATCTCAAGTTTCTCCTTGCAAGTGTGAGTACCCTCTTCATATGCCTCTATGATGCATATGCTCAACTTATCAAAATGAATGGTGTATGTTATTTTATTTTAATGTTTGATACTCTTTTCAATCAAAGGATTGTACCATGCTTGAAGCACTAAGAAATTGATAATATTTACCCACCACTATTAGTGCTCATGATTTCTTTGGGGTTGAGTCTTTGAGTGATAATGGTAGAAGTACAACATTTCTCTCCATACCATCCCAAAAGGTGCTAAATCCATGCCACCTCCAATTTAGGCTTTCAAGGTCATGTATATTATAACACTCTTAAGCAACATTCACCACGATACAAGTGCAAAGGTTGGAGATATTTTTGCAATGGTGTACTTTCTCTTTTAATAATCTATTAGTCTTGACTAGCCTTTTTCAATGTCTATGGATTCTATGGGATTTTGATCCACTAGAAGAATGAGATCTTGAATTGATCAAGATCTATCAAGACTTGAATCTGAGACTCTTGTGCTCAAGAGAGAATGAAAATTTCTCTCCATCTTTCATGAAGTTCTAGGCCTCTAATTGTTTCACTCGTTCTTTCACCTCTTCTCGTTTTTCTAATTGATGTTCAAGGTCACAGTATTGAACAAAATTTTATATTGATTAATGGCTACCGCAAAAATGCATTGGTTCTGTCTCTACACTTTAGATGTTCAATTTCATGAATTGGGTGGTCTTACATTTAGTTTTCAAAAGCACTTATAGGTGACTCTTCACCTTGACTTTTTCTTTCTATACTATGTATATGGATCCACAAATCACCAAAATAAACTCATTTTTCTCTTCTTGGTTTGAGCCCTTATGATGGTGTTTAAGTGGATTTGGCTAGGATTGACCATAATAATCTCCAATCTAATTGTCCTAAAGATACAAGATTTTAGTCATTGAATCCATTCATTTGGGATGATTAGGATACATATGTGTAATGCCACACTTATAGAATATTTCACAAACCTTACTTTCCCTTTTTTCGTATTGATTTTGAGCACAATCTAAGGAAATATGGCCCAAGTAGTTTCAACCCCAACACTAGATATCCTTATAAGGTTATCAGGTGGCTCTTTGTATATCTCTTTCTAACACCATGGTTAATTTAAATATATAGTCCATGAGGACTAAATCACCCTTATCATGGAGAAATCGGTGTACACATCCTAGTCTATCAGTTGTTCCACATAGTGGGATCAAAAATTAAAAAGAGGTTATATTATGAATTAGCAATACAGTTGCCAACAAATTCTAGACTACATTAGTCTCTATACAAGGCCCATTAGGTTAGAGTATAGGTTGAGCTAGTAGAGCTAAAGGAACTCCTAGACTTCCAAAAAGGGCATCTTTATTCACTGAAAAAGGCTAGCAAGGAATGTGGTTGCCTTAGGCTTAACATGCCCTAACCTTAAGTTTGTATCTATTACATGTGTGTGGGGTGTGTTTGTGTGCGTATGCATGCATGTGCATGCATGTGTGTATGCGTGTGCATGTGCATGTGTGTGTGTGTGTGTGTGTGTGTGTGTGTGTGTGTGGTGCCTCCAATCATGCCCTTGTTGCCTCTCACGCTACTATCTCCAACATCCTAGAGAATCTATAGCCTCCTCCTTGAGTCAGCACCAGTCATTTGCATCTAGCCACTTGAGCTTTGAGGCTCTTAAGTGCCTTGTGTGCGTCCAATCGTGTGTGTGACATATACGCATATATGCACTCCGTCATCTAGCTCGTGAAGAACCTATCTGCTACAGTGGGTACCAGAAACTCCTCATGCAAGGATGCTACTATGTAGTCCTTGCTCCCCTCCGATATGTTCTTCCAATGATCCAAGATGTTATGTCAAAAAACTTATTGGCACAACTCTCTCATACAAGCTATCATCCTCCTCCCCTCATCATTCAGGATGATGGCTTCTATTTTATAATCTACAAGGTATCCGTACCCCTCTGGGGTATGTCTAAGATGTGTCCTCTCCCACTTGCGACTACACTCCTAGGTATATCTAGGAGAATCCTGTACATCTGGTGTACCCACAAGGGTGGTATGTCTCAAATAGTAGCCATAGGGGTGCCACCTATACGGATGGTTGAGCAAAAGCTGAAGTGACTAGAGTAGACATCCCCATAGGTGTGAAAAATCCCACAGGTGATGCAAATCCACTAGAACGACGAGACAAAGACACTGCCTTGGTACCTCCACAACAACCACCTGAGCCATGCTCTCTCAAACTTGCACGAGAGCAAGGAGTAGCACATGTATCTCGAGTCGACCACAAGCTCACCACATCCACATCTCTATAGCATCCCCCAAAATCACTCCCTTTGTCTGGCCCAAGTCTGGAGTGTCGACCTCATCTACTGGAAACCAAAGAATCAAAGCGTGCCAAAGTAGATCAAACAGAACGGCCTAATGGTGTCCGAGACAGCTCCTGGTCTGCCATATCTCTAAATCAAACCATTTTATTTGGAGACATATATGTGAAGATCTCTTGTAGCTCCTTGTCACTCATCCCTCGACTCATTGTGTTGTCCAAATATCCACAAAGGTCACCTGCACAAACAAACATTGATGTTAGCATAATCAATATAAAGATTCAAGCATAGCATGGTAATAAAACTCTTCAAAAGAAGATCTTATTTAGCATGCATATTCTAGAGTACCCTTATAAGTGATTCATTAACAAATTGAGTCGGTGGATGCTCCAAGTATGACGTAGCCTATGGTCCCATGTCAATCTCTTGACACAACTCTACATACACTAGAAGGTCGATAGAAAAGTCACCACAAAAGGATGAGTCCAACTCATTTTCAAAGAGTTCTTGGCCTCCTGTCTTTCCATCATTGTCACTAGATTCTACCTCTTCTACATGATCCAAGATCTGGGTGGCCTCCACCCCTTGTAATATCAACCCCTCTATGTGCATACTGCCCTCATCTACGATGTAATCTCGCACTTCGAGGAGTTGAAGGTACAATATACCACTATCCAGGTTGCTGGGGGTTTGGATAGAAAATTACATATTCAAAATCACATAAAACAGAGATTTAACATTTGTAGCATATATTATGTCATAATAAAAGTTTGAAAAACATGAGTTCATGCATATGTTCACAATGGGTCAGTAATACAAACGTGTCGTGAAAATCCATCCATCTTTTTTCAGAATCTATTTCAAGAAATCCAGATGGACCTCGTCAATGAATAGTTGCCTCGGCTCCTTCCAGTACTACTTTGAACCATTGCACATCAAATAGGATCATGGAGAAGCTATGGTAATCCACCGTGATAATACTTTGCAAGTTTCCAAAATACTCAATCTCTTGTATGACAGTGTTTGGATTAGTGGCTCGTCATCGACTCTCTTAATCGAACTTTGCCATGACACCACAATTTGTTGTGGAGCGCATTTTGTCAATACGTTCCACCCGAAAATGTCATCCATGTGACCATGCTGCACTATATATTTTGTATTGTACATTGAAATGGTTAATTAGTTGTCACATATAAAATCTAGATACGATAGCTTATAAAACATGTGGTCAACCTTGGACTACATCCCCTTTAGAATTCCCACTCCTCAGTAGAGACCTCCACCCTTTGAGATGTTGCAATCAAAGCTCCATGCAACCATCACATGGACATAAACCATGATATCTCCTCCATGCCCTCAAGATATCAAATCGGTTAGTGGCGTGTACTACATCAAAACTTGGATCTCACTTCTTTTGGATCTTTCCTAGCTTGCTCGTACCTATTGAGCCACATCTCCATGGAGGCATGGTGCAACATTAAAAAATGATTCACTTTCTTCTCCATTTTAGCATCCATCCTGTTTTCTATCCCATGTCAAACCACCACATCTCGAGTGAGCCACTGTGAAATATACACTAATGCCTCGAACGCCAACCAACCTTCAACCATGCTACTTGTGGCCGAGCTTGTTGTCGCACAAAGCCTTTTAAGGTTTTCATGAAGTGCTTCAAGAAGAACATCCATCGCATGCGGACGGGTCCCGCAATCTTTACTTCATCTACAAGATGCACTGGGAGGTGGGTTTGTATTGTGAGCATATTGGTGGGCAGGTACTTCTCAAAGAGATAGACTATCTCCACTACTCCCTGCCTTGTAGACTCAATAGAGGATGTCTTGTTCTCCTTCTATGAAATCCATTGTACTAAATTTGACAACCTGTAAATCGCCATGCGTATTTCTGGAGTGAGGCATCTTGCAATCACGATCAGCAGTACAAACTGCCACAAATGAAGAAGCATTACAAACAACGACTACACTCCAAATAGCAAAATACACAGGCCACTTACAATCCATTTGTAGTATAAACTTGATATATCTTATGTTAATCATGGGATTTTAGCCCTGTTAAATGGTCATCTTTAAAAAATACGAATTTAAGAGAATGCATCATACCCATTGGAGTGCGGATAGACTTGATAATTTTCTTCGCAATGCGCTCTTCTTTAGTGAACAAAACTGAAGGAGCACGAGGTAGTTGCAAGCAACCATCAGCACTCCACTGCGGCCAAAGTATCTCCATCTTGCCTACCTCCTTTAAATCCATTTGTGCCCCTATAGTGTCTCTCTTTACTATGATGTGGTCCCATATTAATCTGCCCACATTTCTAAAAATATGAATGGAATCTAGGACAAGTGGTTGATCTGTAAGTGGGTCCAATACGAAAACTCATAGAAAATTGAGAATCGTTGCATTCTGTTTGGATGCGACTTTGTATGGATAATTTTTAGCTCGTATCAGCATTGGGAATTCATTTGTGCTAGAGGTCGTCCAAGAAAACCTTCCCTCAGTTTATGACCCTCTGGAAAGAAAGTAGTGTGTCCTTAATGTACCATCTTATTTATGGTTCGTGACCTTTGAGAGTCTAACTGTGGCCCACACAATGGACATGCATGATAACCTAAGGTAATGAACACCTCTATGTAGTGAACACAAACTTGAACGAGCTATGATAGATATGATCAACAAGAACGAAAGTCTACTTACTTGAGCACTCGGAGAATCCCAAAAAGTCATGCATGGTCCACATGAGAATGGCTCATATATTGACAGACCGTCGACCATCGCACTTGCATAACGATCCCATCCTCCCACAGAGTCTTAAGCTCGTCGACTAATGGACAGAGATAGACATCCATATTATTGACTTTTTAGCAGCTAGGAACGAGCAAGCTAAGGATTAGGTGTCCTTTCTTCGTAGAAAACCATGGTGGAATGTTGTAGCTAACAAGGACTACAAGCCACACACTATAAGATATTGAGTAGAGACAGAATGGGTTCATGCCATCCATAGCAAGACCGAGTCAAAGATTCCATGGCTCTCATGCAAAGTGTGAAAAGGTAGAGTCAATGTGGCTCCATGTACGTGAATCCGCTGAAATTTGTTGGATTTCATCAGTGGATCTATTCTGCGGATTCCACATTGTCAAGCTAGCCATGCCCGATGTACGAAACATGTGAAGTATACGGGGGATAAGTGGAAAGTTTCTAAGAACTTTTGGAGGGATGGTTTTCCCTTGCAAGTCCTATCAATATCTATGAGCACCACACTTGGGACATGTCTCCATAGTCTTTTACTCTCCTCGAAACATCACGCATTCATTGACACATGCATGGATGTTGTTGTTGTCCATGCCAAGCTTTCGTAAAACATGTCGTGTATCATCATGAGGCTCAAGCATGTTATTTCCAAGTGGTAATATATAATACTTTTGCAACGTGAAACGAAATCATAAAACACCTTTAAAAAGGACATTTTTTAATAATGGTGTCGAAAATAAATCAAAGAAGCATACGTAGAAGGTACCTAAGCAACTCGATCACACTCATATTGCTCTACCCGTATTTTGCTTGCACTTAGGAGTGCAAGTAACGTCTTCAGGCGAGATACTCGGCACCTGTATTTTGCTTCCTCTCTAAGAAGATTAGATGCATCGGTATCCATGGGCATCAATGCATTAATCATTGCCTCCATCTTAGGCTCCAAGATTGTAGGAAAGTCTAAAAGATTTCTTGTCTCCTATGGTATTGACGGTATAGACTGGGTAGTGCCTTCCGAGTGGTGGATTGACTCAAAAACTCCATCCATTGCATACCCACAAACTCTTCTAACCATCAACAATAGGTGCACTCCCCCTTGGGATGAGATGTCACCTCTCTATATAAATTTTACACTCACATCCAATGTCGTTGTATATGATATTCAATTAGTTTCCAAATATAATGCATGATTGATATACACGTTTTTTACCATTTTCTCTAAGTTTGAGATTGCCTGATCAATGATCTTCGATTGAAACTCATCGAAGCCTTGTATGTATTTTATTGACAAGTGACACTTTCTTCTGAATGCTAGCTTGCATTGAGAGCAAGGACACATGATACGCTGATTAAGATACACCTCGCGATCTTGAACATCACAACCTTCATCGCTTTCCATTTTGTCTATGTTATGACAAAAAATTGTTTTTGTTATTATTCTCTTTTTCTTTCTAATTTATTTGAGAAGGAATTGATTCTCTTGTAACTCAACAAAAATAACGTCAACTGTCATCTTGGTTTTCTCCCCGTTTCTTTGATTCTCCCACATTCTTTGCACCTTTCTTTGTGCTCTTCATTTTATGTTCTCTCCCATTTCTCTCTCTTTCTCTCTCTCTCTTTCTTTGTTGCCCCTCTCTTTGTTTCTCTCCATCCCCTTATGTTTTCTCACTTAGTCTCCTATCTCCCTCCCTTCCTCTCTCCCTCTGTTTCCCCATTTCTTTGTTGTATTTCAAGTTTATTCTCTCTCTCTCTATTCTCTCTTCACATTTTTCTTTCTTCTTCTCCCTCTCTCATTTCTTATCTTTCTTACACTCTCTCTCTTTCTTTGTTTCCTCTCTCTTTGTTTCTATCCACCCCCTTATGTTTTCTCACTCATTCTCCTCTCTCCCTCCCGCTCTCCCTCTCTCATTGTTTTCCTCTACCTTGCATGACTATGGTCTTAATAAGTGATTAGTTTCGGCAAGGAAGTGGTGGCTTCTAAGGAAGACGCCTCTCGCTCTCCAAATTTGTCATATGTTCGATGTGCCGTATGCTAGGTGCTAACAAGCTTGTTGCCTAATTTGTCATTTTTGGCTAGTAAGGCTCATTTAGTGATGTGGTCTTTGTTGCATGGTGTTTAAGCTTAAGAATATTTTTTATGATAAGGTCCATTTTTCTAACTTGCAAGTATATGTAGATGCACCATGCATAACTAGGCTTTTTTTTTTTTGCACAATCAATGTGATTGAATAGAAATGCAAGTATCTTCATGATGATGGTGCTCAAGCTTTCAATTCAATTATGACATATGCAAACAAGCATTCAATCACAACTCTTACAACACTACACAATGTGTGAACTTCCTTTTTGGATGATCCAACCACTTGTGAGTGATTTTGTAGGCTAATTAAGGTGAGATACTAGTCTTCTTAGGGTTGTCATCTCTTAGATGTAGTTACTTTTGATGACCTAGTTTCATGAGGTGCAAGGGCTTGACTATCACTATTACTGCTACCTCCACTCAAGTTTTTCTCACCAAATGGTTCCAGTTGAGCTTAAGAATAGTTTAAGGTTGACAATGTGGAAGTTCACTTCTTGAGATATGAAGTGAGCCTTTAGTACTTACTTTGGAAGTGATCATATTAGAACTGTTAGCATAATCTATTTTGCCTCTATCTAGAACTCTCAATACACTCCTAAAGGTGTCCAAACATTGAGTTGAGCTTCCCATTAGTGAATACTTGGTTACTTCTTCTCAAGTACAATGGCCCTTGTGACATGTCAAGGTGTAGGGAGTTTCTTTCACCAAGCTTTTAACCATGAAATGTCCTCTTGCATGACTATGGTCTCTCTTTGTTTTTCTCTACCCCCTCCTGTTTTCTCATTTATTCTCATCTCTCCCTCCCTCCCTCCCTTCCTCCCTCATTATTTCTTTCTTTTCCTTTCATCTTCTCCCTCTCTCATTTCCTCTCTTTCTCCCTCAATGCACCTCATTCTCAACAAAAAAAAAAGAGAGGAGAAAGAACAAGAATAAACAAGAGGGAGCAATGTACTCACCACAAAGACTGGAAGTTGGATTCTTCGTCTCCTCTTTGCGAAGGATCCTCTTTGCCCTTTGTACACTTCCTTCTCTTCTTCGCAAATGGTGGCACAACAGTGGTGGTGGTAGGGAGAAACTCTCCTTCCTTCAGTTTCTCTCATCTCTCCCTCTCCCTCCCTCTTTTTCTCTTTCTTTTGCTCTCTCTTTTGCAAACTCTTTTCCAAAATGTTGTGCTCGAGTTTTGACCACATTTTTTTGTCTGAGTACTATTGTTATTTGCATTGCATTTGAAACACAAATAGCAATGCTACTAATTTGCGTTGGAACTCAGTGTTGCTATTCCCCCCTTCCCTTGTAGTGTTTCTTCTCACCTCTCTTTATGTTTCCTCTTCTTCTTCTTATTCTTCTCCTCCTCCTCCTCTTCTTACCTCTCTTCCTTCTTCCTCTTCTTATCCCTCTCTCTCTCTCTCTCTCTCTCTACCTATGCAGCATGGAGTCCTCCTTTTCTCCCTATTGGGGGGGGGGGGGGGGGGAGGTTCTAGTAGGAGGAAGAGTGTTATTATGGGGGGAAAGGAGATAGTGGGGGGGGGGGGGGGGGAGGGGAGGTGAGTGGTGGAATTGTTGCTTTCCAAGGGGGGAAAGCTGTATTATTGGGGGGGGATGTGGAGAGGAGGTGGTGTGGTGGTATCTCTCCCACCCTCCACCTATCATTACAGTGCATAGCAACGGCATTGCACTGGACTCATCAACATCATTACCTACTTTACCGTTGATGTTGTCTTATCCAACTTCTTCCACATCAGCTCTACCTCATCCTCATCTCCCTCCTCATCTACTTCATTAGCTTTTGCCTCTGCCTCCCTCTCGTTGTGGTCTCATACTCCATCTTCCCCCTCCCTTCGCCAGCTCTGCAGATGTTTACAAGCGGGTGTAAATTTTTTTTAAATTCATTTTAATTGTGAAAGGGGGGGAGCTCCTATGTGGAGTGCGGGCAGGGTATTACATCCTTTGATACAATTGTAACGTGCCCGCTTGTCGACTCTCCAAGCATGTTTTAGCGGTCCATGGAGAGACGAATCTAAGCGTCATTGCTTGGTACTCCCATGGAATGTTCAGGGGTTTGTCACTTAGGTTTTCTCGATTCCACCTCGCAACGGAATGTTCGTGATAGAACTCACTAGGATCGACTTGAAATCTGGGTTCTTATTGGTCAATGTCTCTTAACAACACTATAGCGTCGGGTCCTTGGCATCCTACTTTACGTAGAGATACCCAAACCAAAGCAGATCCATGCCACACTTGGTTCAAAGAGAATGGAAAACAAAAGGGATGCATCGCTCAACCTCTCTACCTGTAGAGCATAGTCCCATTTCCGTCCCCTAAAACATCATGAATCGGGGTTCTAACCTAACAATTCCTGAGGGTCGGGTCATTGGTAAAACCTTGTGAAAGCCTCCTAGTTCTCTGGGACACCCCTTGCCTAGTCCAAAATGGAGTTGAAGACTACCATTAGCCCAATGTCTGTGGCATTGGAAGATCCTATTCTAGATAATGTATACAAATTATGGTGCCATGTGATTTGGATTGGGTACTTCAGTTGGACAGAAGGGATACATAATTTCTCCTATATGGACAGTAGATAGAGATTAACATGAAGATAAGTTAAGGAATTCGTTTGACCTTGTTTGTCAAAGGATTACTTGCTCTATTTTCATGTCTATGCTATAAATTATGCGAAGGAATCCTGTTTCCTAAAGGCTAAATCAAGGACGCTAGTTTTAAATGCCACACGTAATTATGATATGACCTACTTAGAAAACTAAAGCTATCAAGGGAAGTGGGTAGGTGGAACCCCTAATGGGTCAACGTGCCTTTCTATCAGCTATCTAAGCACATTTTAGCGGTCCATCAAGAAACGAATCTAAGCGTCACTGGCCGACACTCCCATGGAATGTTTTGGGGCTTGTCCACACAGAGCACAGTACGGTCTTGATGTGTCCCATGCCCAAATCAAAGCAAGAAACTTACAACTTGGAATTTTACTATTCATATTTGGTACCGTAGTTGTATTGGCGGTGATGCTCTTGCTCAAGGCTTTGTTTCTTATTGTGGGATTGCCATCCATGTGTGTTATTCTCTGCTTGGGGGCCATTCTCGATCTTCATCTGCAATATACACGATTTGCTCAAGACTTCAATGTATTTTACTCGATTATTAATGGGGCCAATTTGGGGAGGGAATTAAGCTACAATGAAGGATACTTTCACAAAAAAAGGGGAGAAGGGTAATTACGAGTGGCCACCCTCTAAGGAAAGGAAGAGAAGGAGAACCTTCTAGGGGGGTTCTCTCTCTTTGTCTCTCTCTCTCCCTCTCTATCACAGACAAACTCTCTCTCCCTCTTCTTCTTCTCCTTCTTCTTCTCTTTCTTCTCGCCTCTCTTTCTTCCTCTTCTTCTTCTTCTTCTTCTTCTTCTTCTTCTTCTTCTTCTTCTTCTTCTTCTTCTTCTCTCTTTCTCTCGCCCCCTCTCTCTCTCTCTCTATTCCGTAGTCTGCAGCAGGGGGAAAAGAAGAATTGCCTATCCCCTTCACTTAAGGGGGAGGGGGGGTTATAGGGGGGAAAGGAGTATTTTGGGGGGGAGGGAATGTTGTGATGAGGAGTCCTTAGCTCATATGGATGACCAGATTAGCTGTCACCATGCAAAATTGTTAAGGGGAGAGAAGAGATAGTAGGGGGAAGAAAAGGTAGCACATGTGTGCTCCTCCCCATCGCCATCTCCATCTTCTTGTCCTTCTCTGTCATCTTCCACGTCAGCTTCCCCCTCTCCCCCTTCCACATCATCCACTATCTTCCATTTGTCCTTTCCCTCCCCCCCCCCTCCGGTCACACTATGGTTGGTGATGATAGGGGGGAATTTTGATTAATTTTTAAGGAGGGGTAGTTCCCATGCAGGAGCAAAATGGATGCTAGCATATGTGCCTCCCTTTTCATTTTCCATATTTCTTCCTCTTCAGCAACTCGATAGACTTTTAATGTATTCTTTGAATTGAACCTTGTAGGTTATCTTTCCCTCAATAGGGAAGCCCTAAGGGAAAGTGGGCAATATTTCCACAAGAGGGCAGAACTCCATTGCTTTAGAATGCCCTATGAATTTAGGAATACCATAGGTTGAAGCTCAAGAGCACCAAGATATGTGAACAAGACTCCACAGGGAGGAAAGGGGAGATGTCACTCATGAATATATATATGCATCATGTGAGTTCAAAATAAGGAAGTTTAAAAACACCAATTTTATATGTTATTTACATATGGAAGTGTGTCATATAAAGGGATCACTTACATATTCGAAAAAAAAAGGGTTGTGCTTTATTCAAGAAAATTTCATAGATAAGGATATTTATAAATAGTACTTGAATTCATGTGATATAGAGGATATATATATGGTAAATCCCTCGAGCTATGGACTCAAAAGTAACAAAATTAAAGAACCCTCTAATAAAGACTTTGTTCAACCCTAACAATCCAAGTCATCAACAGTCCATTTAGCCTTGAATGTCTCTCTATGAAATCTATGAAAGAGTGCTCCCACATGTCATCTCCAAGTCAAGAGAAAATGCTAATCTCATCATACTCCAATCTATTACAAACAAGTAGAAATACACTCTTTTGTCCTCCAAAGAAGCAAGAGGCTCCTTTCGAATTCCTTATCTCAAGATAACCATGTTCCAAACTTGAATCCTTATTCTTCAAATATGACAACAAAAAGAAAACAAACATCAAATAAGTATATAGTGAGACTAACTTTATTCTAGCTATTCAATTGGTAAGTATTCTTCTTCCATGGTTTTTAAGAAGTGAATGCAAAACATCATGACATCCACCCTCTCTAAAAATGCTCATCTCCCAATTGGGCCACATCTACCTATCCTCATTTCCTTGAACCTATACAAAAAACTCAAGCTACTCATTATTACCATCCAAAATTTTAGCATCCTTTTCTACATCATCCACTACCTCTTCTTAATTTTCTCTAGCCATATGATCATCCTCTCCTAAAGTTTCCATTACATATGTGTTAGCATCTCTCCCCTTGAATATTTTGATCCTCTTTCCTACAATAGGTATCTCAAGTCTCTCTTGTTAAGCTCAACCAACTCATAAGTATCATTGTCATATGCATATTTCACCATGTAGGATCCATACCATTTTTTCACCATCTTTTGAACATTGCTACACTTATTATCTAGATTGCTATCATAAACCAAGATCCAATCCCCCTCTTCCTCTACTCTAGGTTTTAGCCTATGCTTACTACCAAACTTGTCCTTATTCTGGAGCCTAGCTTACTTGAGATTTGGCACTCCATACTCACTAGCCCATAAACTCTTATGAAACTCACTCATAATCTGTAGTTACATAGTCTTTTCATAGACTACTTGCAAGGGTATTCCACCTCTTCTTTTAGGATGCTTCTATATAGCAACCCATCTCTTGAGAAATAACCATAGGTCTTATGTCTTATCTTCATATACTCCACATCCAAACATTCATCTCTCTTAGTCACTATGCTTAAATACAATCCAATCTACACCCCATATCCTATTGTATGGATCTCCTTTGAAAATGGTTCAAAAGAAGAGACAAGACACAAGTGGTCAACCATAGCTCAAATCTTATATTCTCCATCCTTTGCAAGAAGTGAATCATCATCCCCAAACCTGGCTCTAGCAATCATATCAACTAACCAATGGATTTTCCCTCCTTGAAATATGCTTGAATTCAAGATTCATAGACTTTATAGATGCAATTTATCAAAGCGTCACAATATCATGGATAAAATAACTCTAGTGAGAATCTCCAATAAAGGTAAATAATTAGTTTCCACCACAACTAAAGCACCAATAAAGTATTCCTTACCGAATTTAAGACCAATTACAATATCCCAAAGCTATCTTTTGTTTTGTGGATACCTACATTGTCTCTCATTTAAAACCTTTGCTGAAGCGATAGCATACCTATGTCCCTCATCATCTTGACCAACACTCCAACCAATTTCAGTAGTAAGGCTAGTGTCAATTGTGATCACAATAGTTATCCCACAAGCATAATTTTCCTTCCTAAGATTTGGAGCAAGCTATACTAACTTCTTGAGATTTCTTATATCTTTAGCATGCCCTTCATCCCAAAAGAGCTTCTACCCCTTGCAAAGCAACTGATACAACACATTCACTACATGAGAAAAATGTAGAATCCATATCATGTAAAACACACATGCCCTAAGAAACCTTGGTAGCTCTAAAACAGAAGTGAAAAATTTTGGAATCTTCTTAATAGCATCCATATTAGCAAGAGAAGAGTTCCTACCATAATAGCCACACATATGTCCAACAATAGGCACCCCATCCACTCCAAAAAATCATTTTAGCACTAATAAGGTCAAACCCACCTCTTCTAATCTAGAAAAAATCTTCTCACAATCCATTATATGGTCAACAACAAAGTGTCTACATCTTTGAGCATCCAAATTGTCATCCTTTTCCTCTTATACATAGATTTTAATAGGTATATTTTCTAGAAATGGCATGGCAAACAAAGGGATATAATCATGTAAGGGCTTCTTCATAGCATTTACCATATGCACTACTGAATTTGTAGCCCGATGTGGTAAAGTACTCATCCTAGTAAGGTGGCCCAATGGATTTTTCATGGTGGTCAAGTCTCTACTCTCCTAATACGAGTTGAAACTCACCATACCCTGAATATATATCATCAAGAGAATAGATAGCCTAGCCTATAAAAGCCTTGGTAAAATCATCCACAACTAGACTTGCACCAATATTCCTCATAGGGACCCTATTCATAGGCTACAAATTTTGAATAAATCTAAGAGAACCATTCTTCTTAGGCAATATAAACTATTGATTCAAATAGAGCACTCAAGATGGCTCAAGTATTTCCATCCAAATTCTCTCATTCAAAAACTCAATCATTTTTTATCGATGTCGTTTAGGCATTGGAATAGGCCAAAGATTCCAATAAATGTGGGGAATCATGAAGATAACCATCGGGGCCACAACCTCAAGATCAACACACCCAATCTCCTACAATTAAAATGAAAACACTATACCATATGGGAAAAAATAACTCATCATTCCCATTCTTCAATGTGAGCTACAATAACATGATTGAGTTGAAACATTTTCTTGGGACTCCTACAGACAAGAAGCCAATATCCATAGATGAAGAGGATACTATCATATAGTATATTCTTGAGGTAGTCATTGGACAAAAGGAAAAGAAATAGAGGACTCAATCCATCCATGAGTATTTGATTAAATGGCAATGTTTATCCTTGAGAAAAGCATCCTAGAGGCCAACAACAATCTTAAAGGATTTCCCCCATTTAAAGGATGCAATTTCAATTTAAGACTAGCTCATTTTGGCCTACTTTTGGCCTGTAGACTGCTTATAGACAACACACTATTTTAGAACAGTTTTTATCATGCCTTAATGTAGTCATATATGTAAATGCTAAAAGTACATTATATGAGATTGATTTTTAAATGTCATCCATTTCAATGAGAATTTTCCATAGAAAGTTATGTTTGGTTTTCTCCAGCAAGCCTGTTTTAGATAGCATACTTTCCATTTTTTGTCAAATGCTAACTGTCAAGAATTGGTGGCCAAACTCATACCCTCTTAATTTTTAGATGTTGTACATATCCCATATACATCTATATGCCTCAATTTTGCATAAGATTGAGCTTTTCCATACATATATCACTCTTGTAATGTTGAACACAGTAGCACTCCCTAGCTCCATTGTGAGCCACCCTAATAAGTCCTCTATTTATTATTGAGGGCCATTAGAAGAAGTATGGACTCTTTTTCTTTTCATTAAGGGGTTCTCTCACCTCTCTCTCTCTAAAAAAAGTTTCCAAAAAAATGTTATAAAAAGATATCTTCTACAATCAAGCAAATCTTGTATTTGTATTTTTAATAGAATTCACTTATTATGTTATCCCCATTATCCCCAAACTGTATGATAAGATCACTTTTCTCAAAATCTTCACAACATAAAAAATACAATTCTATTCTCTCCAAAAATGGAGCCAACCATTAACATGCGACTCATTAATACCCTCATGACTTTTTAGCATTAAAATATATTAGAATCATTATGATTTTCATTTCTTAAATGGAAGAAAGATAAAAAACGGTATAAGTTTGTGTACACATAATCCAAAGACACATTTTGGACTTGAGATTTTTCTTGTAATTTTCTATATCTTTTGGGAAAGCATATGCCCATTTCTAGGTATTTTTTCATTCCCTCTAAAAGCTCTAGTTTAATCCCAAATTTTGTGTACTCTTCTCTTTCCCTCTAGAATATGGTTTCTTTCATATATGAATTCTTCTAAAGCAGCATTAAGGAGTGGTTTTAATGCCATTTTCTAAAATCAAATAATCTCCATCTACAACACTCTCTATACTACTACAAGCAATATACCTCTTCAACACTATACTATAAGCAATATCTCTCTTGAATAGTCTATAATACAAGCAATAAAGTGATAATGGAGGTATCTTTATTTTTTAATCTCTCTGATGCTATTATTCTTCACAATTATTGTTTAATCCTTAAGGAACAATTCATATATATATATATATATAGAGAGAGAGAGAGAGAGAGTGTGTGTGTGTGTGTGTGTGTGTGTGTGAGAGAGAGAGAGAGAGAGAGACTGGCAAAGAGTCAATTTGGGTAGAAGATAATATGATGTAAATATTATTCACTATCCAAGATTTTGTCTAAATGTATTTGATCATCTTTGACCAATTCTTATTTTGAGAGAGAGAGAGAGTGTGTGTGTGTGTGTGTGTGTATTTTGGATAGAATAGAAGATAAGATTAGAGGCTAATTAGGGTTGATTCCAAGCTAAAATTAGAGACTAACTAGGGATTGATTAGGGTCTCTCATAATTGAAATCAAGAGAAAGAGTCAAGATCCAATTGGGTAAAAAATAATATACATATAGTGAATCAAAGGGTATAATTGTGTGATTTGAATGTTAATTCAAGTTTAAATTATCATACATTTTTCTTTGAAGAATGTAGGTGCAAGATGTAGTAAGAGAAATAAAGATATCCACTTCTAATTGGAGGATAAATATGCATCACTATTTAAAAGACCTGTGGAAAGGGATGATGTAATAAGATACATGCAACAAGAAAGAAATGCAAGGAAAAAAAAATGAATCTTTGGGTTGATACCCACATTTATCCACCTGATCTAATAACTCAAAGGCCACCATAATTTAATGGGCTTACATCATTTGTAAAGTTCGTTTATGAAGATAATGAAGGATTACATGGATATACATGTAGACTTGTGACACAAGGATTATTAGGGGTTCATTAAGCCTGAACAAATATGTAGACAAGATTACAAGTGTATGTGCAGTCTTTGATGGAAAAAGATAGATTGTTCGTTGAGAAAGATTGGAAGAATCAAAGTAGCCTACATCAAGCAATGTCTGCCATTGAACATGTTATGCATGCTACACAGGTATAGAATATGCCATTATAGTCTAAAATTATGGAGTTGGAGAAGGAGAATAGAAACATAAAGAGAAAGCTCACTAAACCTTTGAAGATTGGGTCCACTTTAAAAACCAAAGAAGCACCTTAGCACATTTTATTAGTTAAAATAACTCACAAATTAACCAAAGGAAGTGGAAAATATCATAGATAGCTCACTTTGCTGCTACAAATGAGGAATATAGAGGTTTTAAGCAAGTCTTCAAAACTAAGCGAGTAGTGTCCTTGGGGAAGTTACTGTATGTATATCCTCTCCATCACGTGCGTTCAAGGCCTATTTATAAATATCCTTATCTGTGATCTTTTCTTGAATAAAACATAACCCTTTTCTATTCCGTTTGTAAATCACCCCTTTATATTACACCCTTCTATATGTAAAAAATATGTAAAAATGGTATTTTAAAAATACAATATTTTGAAACCATGTGATGCACACATATATTCATGAGTATCTTACTCGAGGTAGTGCCTCTACGAAAACCATTTCACATAAAGAAGGCTAAAAAACAACTAAATCGGAAAGTTTTAGAAATGATTGGTGAGCCTACACATAATGTAATAAAATGAGTTTGAAAATATTTCTTCCATGAGAGTGAGGAAACATGATAGGAAACCTCGTGGGGTGAGAGATTGTGAGCAAACTTGACTTGAGGGAGCATGTGATTGATATGCATCATTCCATCTAGACTAGGCATGTAGGCAAAGTGGTCTTACAAAGATTAAGGATTTGAAATTCTTTTGTAATTTTTCATGCTTATTTCCCCCATCTTGAAAGAGATAGTATTCTCATTACCCAACTCTACATCTAAATCAAACAAGTGTTTTAGCTTAAGGAGCAATTGAGGCTCAATATGAGGGATTTTGTAGCTTGATTTGGTTGCATTTGGGTACCCATTAGTAGCTAAAATCAAGTCAAGACTACTTGCTTTTGGAATTCTTAGGAGGAAGTTTTGCTCAATGTATTTGATGTATGGAAGCATAGGCGTTACTCAAGATTAGGGGTAGCTTGTTCTTCTTAAATGGAGGGTCAAATCCTAATCATAAAATAGGGGGCACGCTTGCTATCTTGAAGCAAGGGGTTTGGTTGTCTGTGTTAATAGAGAAGAAGAAAGAGATACAAAGTTTATGTTTTGGTGACATCATGATATCTATGGGTTGTATTTTTAGTATGTAAGACCTGTTGCAACATTGAGACTCTCAAAGTTCGTGTATTTGAATGTAAAATACATGCATTGCCAAGACTTTGAACTTAGTCACTGCAACATGCACTCACTAGAAATTTGCTAGTTACCTCACTCTTCATGATCAAGAAGATCAAATTGGACTATATTACCACTAACAATTTAGGTTTTCTTGTGGAGTGACTAGTTGTCCAAGTGAAGTCAAGTATGTATAATGGCATGTGTCACCTCTCATGACTTTGAGATTTGTTGGTCAAAGTTGTATTGTGTGGCACAACTCTATGTGCAAGGTTTGTAACTTCAAGTTGAAAGTTCAAGTGTCTTACGAAATTGGGCATTCAGTTGCACCATTAATTATGTTATGCTAAACATGACCATAATCCTGCCATGGTGAAGATTGTCCATTCAAGAGGACCACATGCCATATGGCATATTTATAATCATGTTACGTTAAACAAGACCATAATCATCTCATCATCCATGATGAAGGTTTATGATCACAAGGGAGCAAGACTAGTGTGCAATGCACACACTATTTGCATGCTCCGAGTAGGCAAGACTAAGAGGCACACATACACACACACACACACACACACACACACTCTCTCTCTCTCTCTCTCTCTCTCTCTCTCTCTCTCTCTCTCTCTCTCTCTCTCTCTCTCTCTCTCTCTCTCTCTCTCTCTCTCTCTCTCTCTCTCTCTCTCTCTCTCTCTCTCTTTGTGTGTGTGTCTCTAGACTTGAGGACTCAATGAATAGCCTTACAGACACAGTGACAATGGCTACTTACATATTCTCCACATTTGACATTTTCAAGACTTGCAGTAGCATATCTGCTACGATCGCGACATTGGATCATGGGTCACTTTTATTGATTGCCATAAAGTGCGCATTGAATAGCATGAATTCCCTCTTTCCTTGTTTATTTTTTATACTCCCATTCATCAAAATAGGTTTTTGGAGCTTCAGTATATGCATGAATAGGGAAGGAGGTTCCACTTGGCTTGTTTTTCCAGCATCACAAAATCCCATTAGTTAAACATTCATGGATCCATAGCTTAAGCGATGAAGCCCTAGCCCTTGACCTCCTTGTTCTAGCATTCATGAACCTGTCAACATGAACATTCATGGAGCCACAACCATCCATGGAGCATAGCTTCAACTTGATCATCCATGGATCCATAAACCCTTAAACCTTGACTGCACATGCCCCTTGTCTGATCGTGCCTCCCCAAAACCAAGATTCAATTACACATGATTGTCATGAAGTGTTGCTACCTTGTGAATGACTCGAGGCCTTTCGTATTTTTCCATGGCTTATTCTCCTTTTGCCATTTGTGTGGTCATTTTTGTGGTAGACTTCATGTTGGCCGCTGGGGTTCTAAGTGCTTATGAGAGGGTAGGCTACAGAATTGTATATGAATAGCATATTTGGAAGACATGCCATTAAAAAACTCACTATGGTTGGCTGCTCGAGCTCAGAGATGTGGCATTTCTTTACTGTTCGTATATCCTGATATATGATGTTGTTCTGTGGGACCCTTTATTTTAGAGTACTACACATAGTACGTCGCAATTCTATATAGGCCTTTGATGACATAATCCTCTTCATTCTCAAATTCACAGAAACTATAACATGATTTGACTTCTAATAAGATTACTTTTTTTAAAATGGTTTCTACAAATGGAGTTTTACTTTGCTTATTGTCTATTTTAGGGTATTACTCTCCAACACCCTTTATGCAATATCTATTAACATTACCTCTCAGCAAGGTGCACTTAGTTTTCTAGTTGATGGAATTAGTCCATGCCTCATAGGACAGTAAACATGGACAATAGGGTTGTGTCCTTTGCATTGCTAAATTTTTTCCCTCCACCTGTCAGGTTGCTATTGGGTTGTCCATTAAAAAAATCCTGAAGGAAAGAAATCTGGATTCTTCACCTAGCAAAGTACTCACAACTAACAAGAATAGATGGTTACCTGTGAGGTCTTACTACACATCAGAAGAAGTTGGAGCAAATAGTTACCTAATGCAAATTATTTACTAAGTAAGAAGTTTTGGATGTGTCTCAAAGGTGCGCATAATCATTTTTATGCCTTTCTTGATTACATTTTTCACATGCAGGTGGTTCTGGGAGTAGCTTTTGTAATAGATGTAGTTTACTGGACCTGTATATTTCAGAGCTATAATTTTTTGATGTGGTAAGTTGTTTCAAGTTTGCTTGATGTGTTGTTCTTACTAAAAAGAAACTGGTTCACTCTGTTTAGAATGATTGAAATAAAAATGATAGTATATGTTAGGATCTTCTAAATTCTAACTAGCAAAGCTCATGGATTAAAGGGCTATGCTTTGCTAGTATCTGGATTGAGGTGCCAGCAACCATTCAGTTGCTCATTATTGACTAGTCGTCATTGTCCCAAAGATGATGTCTAGTATTAAAACCTGGGTGATAGTGCAAGATTGTGGTTTCAATTGAGTCTTCTTTGATTTGTCACTTGGTTACATACCTTTCTTTGTATGGTGTGGGGGGGTAAGCCTAGGTTTCTGCCCACTAAGGCACTTGAACTTATTAGTAGGGGTATTGAGGGGAAGGATCCCAGTTTGATTAAGCTCTGCATGTTCATTTGGTTTGTGGTTATCATATCTACATATATAAAAAATGCTAGCCTAGCACTTTCCTTGCCCCTTTGCCCTACCAATATGGGGATGTGTATCTTATTTCAGAAAATAGTACCACATTGTTTAATTGCTTTGAAAAATTAGGTAGATAGTTGGGGGAGTCTAACAATCTCAATCACTAGGTTCCTGGTTAAGGCTACCCTGATCTGTTTAAAGGCATTCTTTCTTGAATCATACAACATGCATCTTTGTTGTTATTTGTATACTTTTTCTTTCCAGTTTAGGTTATGAAGTGGCACAACAATTGATTATAGTGCTGAATGAATGTTTTGTATGTGAGATTGTGTTTTATCTTTAGACAGCTGATTCAAGTGGTAAAATGTCATAATTATTGGACATTGTAAAGCCATGATTTTCATAGTGGGCATGTTTATGAAGTTTGTGAGAGTACTAAGAACTTTCTTGGGGATATTTTCAGATAGAGATTAGTATGCATGTGGTAAATCTGGTTTTCCTACTTGGGGAGCTTCCTTTGAATAATGTGGTGAACATTTTGTAGCTTATTAGTTAAGTGAGATAAGTGAATTCATTCTAACAGTGATGGGATGAGTGTAGATATTTTACTAGTACTAGCAAGGTGCATATTTCTTTAAGTGGACAACAATTTTCATATTCTTTTCTTGGATTATCCATGTGCTAGGGGAGAATCACTAAGCTTTTTTCTCATATGTGTTAGCAATATAAGTACTAGAACTATGTTCATGGAAATGTATTTGGTATGTTACCTTCTAGATCTTAAAACCTATGTCATGTAAGTGTCCATTTGCATCTATTGTAAAGTTAATGCAAAGTTGGAGCTTGTTGATTTGTAATAAAAACAGCATGGTGTTTCTCATGTAGCAAATTGAAGAGTTTCTGCATTTAAAGTTTAATAATAGGACTATTGGACATTTAATGCAAAGTTGCAGCATGTTTGTGTTTAAATGAACTAGATGGAATTGACCATGCAGTGAATGAAGATTTTCTGCAATTAATATTAAGTAGGAGTATTGGACATTTTGTGATCTCACATGTAGTTTGAAAGTCTCCATTTCTTGTAGTAAGGCTAAACTGTACCATCTGTTTCTTCAATGTTTTAGGTGGCCATATCCTTTCCTTGATGTGTTGGTGGATCTTCCACCACTTTGGTAAGTAGTCTAGTCGATCATTATAAATCAAGCAGGTACCATTGAATCTTATTTAACTAATGCAAGAAGTTGGCCTCATGCATGTATTTCTTACTATGTATAGTACACTTTTTTGCATGTCATATATCATGAAAATATTTTGCAAAGCTTCATCATCACTAAAAAGATAAACTCTTTTATGAACCCTTAAGAGGTGTGATCAATTCTATGATAAAAATAGTGTTTTGTATTTATTACATAAGGATTTGCTAAAAAAAATTCTTTAAAAAATAAAATTACAGTAAGGGATTTATAAAATATGGTAAGAAGTTACAAAATGGTTTCAAAAGAATCACAAAAAAGGTTACATAGGGATATATAAAACATGCCATGAACGCTTGTCATATATAGGATTTATATACATAATGACCACCCTCCCCCCCTCTGGAGCTCAAGGCATGGAATGATCTCACTAGCAAGCTCATTGTGCTTTTCAAAAAGTAACAAATCATGGAGGTGGCATCAATGACTCCAATTCTATGAGGTAATGATTCCAATGGTGGTATTGGAGATTATAGATACAATACAAGGAGAAAAAAGAAGTTCAAAACCTCTCAAGTAGAGTTTGTAAGTAGAGCAATATATGAAATGAGAAAAGTAAGATATAAAAATAGCACAACTAGAAAACATGATGCAGAATGGTTGGCAACCCAAGAGAGAGATGGCAAGAAATGAAGACCTAGATAAAGAGTATAATTTTGATGCATTTGGACTCCAAGAGAGAGTACATGTACTAAGGATATGACTCATCAATACTCCTATCTTAAACATGAGATGTCTTAAACACTGTTATCTTAAGCTTTAATTAGTTTATTTGTTTGAATTCCCCTAAAAGAGAAATTTGTAAATTTTGTTTAAAATATCAAAGATTCAAACTATGCTTTTAAAAGTTTTGATATTGATTGCTCTATCTTTTGGGTCTATCAATCTTAAACCACACTTTTTAGGAGAAGGAACAATGTAACAATGCCTATCTTAGAGAGTAAAGTTTAAGGTTATCTCTACTTGAGTCCTTTATTTGACTTTAGAAACAACATCTTATTAAAACTTTTCAAAAGTCAAATTTAAGTTATGAAAAGTCGATTTTGAAATCCTAAGAAAAATATTTAAAATTCTAAATATTCACTAGCCTAGAGAGAGAGGGGCATGAGGGGGGTGGCAAGAGACAGAGAAAGGGAGGGTTAGCATTGTCAAGTATTTCTTTGAAAATATAAAACCCCTAGTCAAACTGTAGTTATTTTTAATTTCTACTAGTTTAGTTATTGGTGTGACTCATTGCTTTGCGGTTTTATGGTTGGATTTTCTGTGTTTGTCTAGTGTAGGATTTGTTTTTATCATTTTGTTTGGTTTGTTAAGTGTAGAAACTTGATAGCCTTGGTCGAGTTAGGCATATTTGGAGAGGTTGGAGCTGGAGTTTACTAGTAGTTGCCGAACATTGTGGAGCAGGTTTTTTTTCTTGCTAAGACTCTTGCACATCACGGGGATTATGAGATCACAAGCACTTCATGTTGCACTTATTTGATGCATTGCACCTCGAGGGGGTCACTCATGAATATATGTATATATAACATGAGTTCAAAATAAGGGGTTCTTAAAATACAATTTTTATACATTTTTTACATATAGAAGGGTGTCACATAAAGGGGTTACTTACAGATTGAATAGGAAAGGGTTGTGTTTTATTCAAGAAAATTTCACATATTAGGATATTTATAAATTGGCCATGAATGCATTTTATATAACAAATATATATATAGTGAGCCCCCCGAGCACTGCACATGGTGGTCATCTCTTGTTCTTATGAAATACTTCCATGCCATTGGTTGAGATTATGCATGTTTCACACCATCGTTGAGCACTAGCATAGCATGAGGCCCAATGCAGCTATATGCTGTAAATCTTAGTTGCACATGCACATGAGAGAGCACCTTTATTGAGTGAGCACATTTCTTGCACACACAATATTTGGGATGTTCATCACAAAGTTAGGAACATCTTGTTGATTGGGTAAGGTGGTTGAGTGTGAGTTAGAGGGTCGTGAAAGATGTCACAAATTGTGAGATGGGTTGTTTCTATTTGGTCAACATCTTGAGGACCATCATTTCCAAAATGACGGAGAGATTATGGTGGATGGAGCGGAGATTAAGATTTCTTTGGTTGAGTGTTGAGGGGTGAGATTAAGGATTTAAATAATCAAGGAACTTTGTTTATATTTTACATGACGCATGAGCATGTGTAGATAGGCTAGGTACAATTCTTTAGTGCATACATAACTTTCGTGTGAGCATTGATTGACTAGGTGCATATCATAGATCCACTATTGTATACTTCTCAAATCATGTATGAATGGACACAACGTACATTTTTTAAAGAATATTTTTGCTAGGGCACACTCCATAAAAAACAGGTTCATATCGGGAGAATGTTTATTTTGAAGCTCAAGGATCAAAGAAAAAGATCCTAAGTTTTACATCATCAGCTATTATTTCTTGAAGAAAAAGGGGACATGTGTGCTAAAAGTGTGTGCACTTACAAGAAAAATGAAAAAAGATTCCTTTGTAGATTTGGGACATGTAAAACTCCATGTAGAATTCTTATTGAAGAAAGAGTACTAAGATATAAATCACCTATACCTTTGACTTCACAAGTTGTGCTATCAATAAGATAAGCCAATTTATTGATAGGAAGAGAATGATAATTATGTAACCATTAGGACTGATATGTCATGTTTTCCATAGCACCAAAATCAATAATAAAAAGAGATCCATCACAAACATGAAGTGTCCTTTTTTAAGAGATAGAATAGCTCACACAATTTGCTTCTTCAGTAGTGTTGTCATGTATAGCAACATATGCTTTGTTACGACATGAATGGAAATGCCTCTTGAACATAGACGAGTTGGATGATCACTCTTTTTGCAATAGTCACAAAAGGAAAATAAACTCTAGATAAACATGGTTGTTTATTTGTAATACCATGTTCTTCATCATATTGTTTTGCCCAGCAATCATCTGTATTGTGACCAGTTCTATTGCAATTTAAAAAATGTCTATTAGGAAACTTAAGATGAGAGAAGTTACCACCACACCACGAATCGTACGCATAAAGTGTGGAAAGGGGTACCTTCAAGGAAGTAAACCTTGGTCAATTTGTTCTGATCGTGTGTCTTGTGAAATCATAGTTATTTCTTGATTTGTGTATTTTCATTCATATCATTATGAATATTCAATCAAAGATATACAAGCTTAATCAAAATTGATCCAGCCTTTGTTAGATAATATGGTAACAATATTATCATAAGTAGGATCCTTTATAGTGTCAAGTTGTGTCACCAATTACTTTCATGGAATGATATCACCAAAAACAAGCTAATTGACAATGTTCTTGAATGATTTGATATGTATTATCATAGAATTTCCAACATTATATTGTAACTCTGTGAGTTGACTACGAGGATAAATTATTTCTGTAATAGATTTTTTCTCAAATTTTGCTATGAAATACTCCCATATAGCTTGTTAGGTTGAAAGATTGCATACATCAAGCATAAGAGATTCTTGAAGAACAAAAAGATTATATCGACAAGCTACTTTGTCGTGTCTAACCTACTCAATTACATGCTTCAAAGATAGATCCTTCAATTACAAGGGTATTATCATGAGCTTGATCAATTGGTTTAGGCTAACATTCATAATTACCAAGAAAAATATCATACAAGTACCTCTTCAAGGATTAGTAGCATCTTTACTTTCCATCCAAAGAAATCCTTGTCCTTGAAAGTGAGTGACAAAACATTGTCTAAAAGGAAATCCATTGAGGATTATAGAATTTGACATATCTGACTGAGAGAATACATACAATATGAGATCACAGAATCTACACACCATATACAAAATTGCAACACAACAAGTCATATGCAGAAGTTATGCTATAAATAAATGCATTTGATGATCTAGCTAATTTTGGTAGAAAATCAAGAGTGAGTAATTATGACGAAACCTATGTTATAGAAGTTTGCACAAAAAATTGTTGTCCTGTTTATCCTTCTGTTTCAAGTCTAATTTACTTGAATTGATATAACTTTTGACAGAGAACTCCAAATTGAGCATGGACTTTCTTAAGCAAGACATTTACTCAAGAGTTTCCCAAACAGAAACTTTTAGGGTGTCCAAGTAAGGCATATCTACAATTCAACATATCTACAATCTAAATGATGATTGAGTGAACTTCTTCTATGCTTAAAATTCAAAACATAAGATACTCATAACATATAGAGTACATCAAATTTATGCATGAAAAGAACATGAATCAAAAATTGAAGAAATACTACAGAGATATACTTCCTAATTATCTTCTTCAAGGAATGGGTTGTAGTTGATTGTGGTAGCTTTGATACCATGTTGAGATGTAGAGACATGAGAGGGAAAGAAGAGACACACCATGTACACTCCCAAAGACTATTGATCACAATCTACATATATATAGGTGAGACCTAGTTTAAATAGGGTGAGCTATATATAGCTCCAACAAAGCTAGGCAACATTTCTCTAGATTTTATTCCATCATCAGATAATTTTGCAGATATCTTGTTCAAGCCATATCCTTCAATACTTGCTTCCATGGATCGGTATGAATGCTCCCTCCCCTTCTAATTCAACATGAAGGAAAGAGGGGGATCTCTATAACTTTCCCTTTCACTAACCAATGGTGACTAGGTGTAGCTTCTTCTCTTATGCTTGCAAAATTTTGGTTAGCATTCCTTTAGTGACATGTGCACATTCTATCATCATTCATTTGCACCTTGATGATTATGATTGTAAAAGGGTGCCTAGAAAAGTGAATATTTGTCCATGAGGACACTATCCAAGTGGCACTATTGCATAATATTTTGCTTGAGCATGGTGCTTTTGCATTGCCCCATGCAATGGTATCATGTTTTCATGAACACGCATCTATGCATATTTACCCCTTTTCCTTCATCAAAGAGTGGTAAACTTGGATCCACCATATTCATCGCATCTCACATGATAGTCTCTATGGTATTATTCTCTCCCTATGGTAGCATATAGTAGGTGCATCAATGATTTCTTCATAATTGGCACTTGGGATATATACTTGGAATAGTTTTCTATTATCTTATGTTGGATCCAACCATCCTTCTTTTCTCTATGGACATTGTTACTTTGTATTTTCTATTTTTTTAAAGACGAAAAATTCAAAACAATTTCATAATCATAAAGTCGCTTTCAACACCTATCACATCATCCTCTTCATCTTCCATCAGCTCCTCTTCATCTTCAAACCTTGCTCATGAAAGTATGTCAGTCATGGGTTTTCTCTACGTGCAATATGCTGACAAACAGGGTTAAGTGACTTTATATTTACAATCCACTGTAACATGGCAATATCAAGAGTTGAGCATTTTACTATCATGCCCAATAGAGGTAGATAATCAATCTCTACCACTACATGAGCTCCCATAAAATACTCCCTATCACACTTAAGGGTTGTCACTACACCCCAAAGCTCTCTTTTGACTTGAAAATACTATTATTGATGTTCATTGAGGACCTTTACTACAAACCGAATGGCATACCTATTCCTATCAGCATCATCGTGACCCACTACCCAACCAATGCCAATTGGGATGTATCCACGGTGAGAATAATAGGCTACCCATTCTCATAATATTCTCTCTTTAGTGTTGGGGTTGAAATCAATAAGCTCTTTAACTTCTAAACTGCCTTCGTATGTTGTTTACCTCACCAAAACTTTTGCCCTTTTCTCAAGAGCTGATATAAACTTTTAGCCACATGAGCAAAATGTGAAATCCATATCAAGTAAAAGACATATGCACCCAAAAATATTCTCACCTCGGATACATTCGAACATGTCTCCCACATCGTGCTTATGGCATCAATCTTTAGTTGGTGAGGGATTTCTTCCATATGGTCCACACATGTGCCCAACAACTAATACTTCTTCCACTCCAAAAACTAACTTTTCTCCTGACAGAGTCAAATGCACTTCTTCAAGATGGCTCAAAATCCTATCATAATCAGTAATGTGATCAACCACGAATCTTCTACATACCTGCTCATTCATCTCTTCATTCTTCTCATGGATTTCACACCCTTTTATCGGCACATGATTAGAAAGGGTAAGGTCAAGTGAAGAATATAATCCCTCAAAACTTTATGCATATTATTCATCATATACGCCACTAAATTGGTTGCTTTTGTTGGAAGCATATACATCCTAACCAATCCAAGCAGTGTCTTCATCATAGTGATATTGTAGCTTTCCAATGCAAGTTGCAAGTGATCATATCTTGAATATAAATCTCCCATAGAGTAAATTGCCTTGCTACTTGCAAATGATTCTACAAATTCATCCACTATTGGGCTTGAACCAACATTCCTTATGGTGACCTTTTTAACTGGTTGTAAATCTTGTATAAACCTCAAAGAACCATTCTTCTTTGGAACAGTAAAGCAACGATTCGAATATGGAGCTAAAGAGGGCTCCAAAATCCACATCATGATCTTCTCATTCAAAAGCTCTAGCAGCTTAGGCAAATATGCCCGAGGTACTGGAATAGGCTTTAAATTCCATGGCACATGAGGTACTGTAAAGATCACCATAGGTGCAACTATGGTCGGTGGATCAACACATCCAATTTCATCTGGCTGAAACGCAAAGGATTTTCTATGACTTGCCAACATCTGCAAAAAAAAAGCTCTTTGTGCAAGTAAAAGAAATCTTGTATCACCAATTTTCAACTTTTATGTCATACTCCATGTAGATCCCATAGACTGGGCTATTGAGTCACTTTTTCAGTCAACCCATCACTTTTAGGTGGTAAAGGAAAAGCCACTAGCTTAACCTTCTTTGCAACCGTTTTGTACCTTGTGTCCACCCTTGTATCAACCCTATTTTGTAGCCCATATTGCAGCCCATAACATTCATGCTCAGCAAACTCTTGAATGACTTCATAGATCTCTAAAGTGTCAACATAAATAACCTCTTCTTTGTTGTCTTTTCAACATTAATTACTACAAAAATTTCAGCCACAGTATCAACATCAACCAGCCCTGATATTCCTTCATTTGCAGCCATCAAACCATATGTCTTCAACTATTTTTCAGCCCATCCTACATATTTTTTTAAGCCATGTATATGGCTGAAATATTCTTAAAACTGCCAAGACTACATGTTGTCCATTCCTACAATCCAAACACAAACACACTTTCCCCCTTTCTTGGAGGCATAATTATCTTCCTAGAGGCTTTGCCATAGCCTCCACTTACAACAGTGATGTCTAAAAACCCTTAAACTCTCGTGCATTAGGTGGCATGGGATTATCCCATAGCCTAACCCTATTGCAGGGATGATTCACACAAATAGTGAGAAACTATACCGCCTTTGTACTATCTTTACTCCGAACCAAAGCATATGAAGAACCATCATCCAAGACTTTTGTTTCTAGCCTTGAATCCAAAATATAAATGATCCGGGTTTTTTACAACCCGGATTATTACCACAAAATTTTGGCCAAAGCCCCTATCAAGAGCCTACCATATCACTCTGGGTTTACTCTTCAAGCACTAGGTATGCTACATTGCTTCTCGATTATGATAACTCTAGCAAATGGGGGGAACGAGTTCTTAGGAGGCATGTCAATGTAAAGGGTAAAAGGGATGGTTATCTTAGTGAAGATGAAAAAGGATTACACCTAGGAGTTGAGTGAATGCATGGATTTTTCAAAGGACTAGCCTCCAACTACACATGGGCCCCGTCTGCATCACTAAGATTTGGAATCTATCACCATCATTAGAGGACACCTCACCCTTGCACACAAGTCAATATCCACATCATGGTGTCATTTGGATCTTGCACAAAAGCTTACAAGCATGGACCCCTTTTGTCACATGCTTATATGTATTTATATACATATGGGATACTAAAGTCAAAGCAGCTTTTGGAAGCCTTTTTTATAATCTCAATAACTCCCAAGAAAAAGCTAATTTCAAGAAAATTCCCGCGAGGGCCGATCGGTTTCGACCTGGTCTACAAAGTTGCAGAAGAAACTTTTTTCAAATTCCTCACGGATTTGAAGTTACGAAGGCGCAGACTGCTGGCTACATGCAATTTTCTTCTCTCTTTCACCACACCAACTTTCCACTCTATCCTTCTTGTAAATATATTATAATAATGTGCTTTGGCCACCCACCTCTTGTAATCTAGCTCCATTTATCTATTTTGTCTACCACCACCCTTGGCTTCTTGCATGATGACCAAGGTGGGGACTTGTCCCATCCACTATGCTCCATATTTTCAAAGATGCCATACATCATCTAGGATTATGTTAATCAAGAAGATTAGCTTAATCTAATCCCTCATGGAGGCTATATAAAGAGCCCATGGAGGGAAGAAGAGGGAGAATGACAAGTCCATGAGAGCATTCTAGAATACCCTCATCTCTTTGAGGGAAGCTATGAGTGAGTTCTTTTATTATGTAGCATAATGGCAAGCTTCCTCTACCTCTTCTCCTATTATCTCCCTCTCTTCTCATGTTCTCATTCCATGTAGCATAATGGCAAGCTTCTTCTACCTCTTCTCCTCTTGTCTCCCTCTCCTCTCATCTCTCTCTCTTATATTTCAATATGGTGTCTAGCACATATATTCTCTCTTGTAAATTTGTGTCTTGGTTCTCTTGATTCTCTTTGAGAAAAGGGATGTCCTAGCCCATCCTCCCTTTGGCTAGGTGGTGCCCCTCTTTAGTTCTCTTAGTGAGGATTGGAGGTTGGATGGGTAAGAGGCAAACCGTTCATCATTTCAGCCCTCAATAAGGTTGGCCAAAAATCACCAGATGGCTACATGAATCCCACACAAAAAAATTATATTCATCCCTAACATCTTGAATAGTCATGAGTACATTTGCACAAGCCGCATAAGTATCCCCTAATGAACTGTTTGTTGTCTGCATGTGCCATCCAAGATCTACATCAATCGGCCAACCTCCATTCTCATACAAACTACATGCCATAACATTAATTTCAGAACCATGATGCAAGAGAGCTCTGCAAGGGGTCTCTCTTTCTCCCACTTTAATAATGGTCTCTATTGTAGCACGAGCTCAATGCGTTCATGAATAATGACTGCTTGGAATAAAATGAGAATCTTCTTCTTTATGTGCTTGTTGATGGACATCCCCACTATACATAGACTTCTCTCTATGCTTATTATTATCCATAAGGCCAATTTTAGCCACAAGCTTGTTGTCTACATTCCCATTTAACCCATTTCAACATCAACTTGCTACAAATCAGCATTACATGCATCATCATATTCCCTGTGATGTTGTTTCTCTATATCTTTGTCGATCTGTATCAATGCTTGCAAAACTTCACCATCAAATTGTCTTTTTTATTTAAGCATATCAATGATTATATTTTTAAATTCATGCTTTGCAATTCCAAGAACTTTGCCAATTGTGAATTCCACTCTATTGCCAAGTATGCGATCTTCTAAGTCCTTTTTAAGGTTTGTGTCAATCTCAAGTTTTGATTATAACCTATAACCAGGCTGCTTGCCTCTTTTCTTCCCTTCTTGTTTCTTCTCTTAAGATGCATCCTCCATAACATGCTCAAGTATTTCTTTTTCAACCTCTTTTTGCTACTCCATTTTACTTCGTGTTATGCATTTAGATGGACCTGAAAAGGAAGGACCAGCAATGTCCTCATCTCTTCTTCTGTTTTCCTCCACAAGAGCTTCTTGATTATGAACCTCAGCCAAATAAGCATAGGCTAAAAATGAATCCACTAGTGCACTCCATCCTGCTCTCCCTCATATACTCTGACTTGCATCAGCCAATTCAGACTTTGTTGTTTTGCCCTTTTTCATGCAATCTAATGCTTGTATCCAAATAGATATTTTTCTTCAACCATGCCTTCTTTACGAGCTTCATCATTTCTTTAAATTCTCAGCCCATATGTGGTTGCATCTATGGCAACCAATGTTGTCCTTGCAACCATCTCTTCCAACCTCTTCTACATGCCACCATTTTGAAAATTTGGCTCTATTGGAAGATTAGTTTTTGTTGCATGTACTTTTTCATCTTTCCAAAAGACTAACCTTTTCACTTCTGCTTCACGGTAGGCTGTATAGTTTTTCTTTTCATGCTATAAATTGTCACACCAAATGCATCTCCTCTTGTATCCTTCTCTATATGGCCTTCGAGCTATTGCCTGAGCCTTATCTTATACCTTGATATCCAACTTTTTGACCTTTGCATAGATCTCTATCAAATTCAGCCTCAAATCACACATGCCTTTGATTAATTCATCCACAGCGTCACCTTTAAGAGCCAGACCAACATGTATAGCCAATTGTTCTGCCATAGCTACATGCACCTTGGCTGCAATTTTAGCCCCCTTGTGAGCACTGGTAGGTGCGGTGCATGTACCCCATCTTAATTTCATGTGCTCTCTCATTACCAACATATGCACTGCCTCAGTTACATTAGCCCAATCTGACCTCAGCCCCATTTCAGAATAGGCATCTTCTAAACAATCAGTCAGCTTCTCCTACAATACAGGATCTATAGCCTTCAAAAACAAATCAATTTTCTGACTCTCCAATGATTGTTGCTCATCGACATTCAATTGCACATACAAACTTTCAAATTTAAGGAGCAAAGTTGTGGTAGCCAACCCTTTATTGGGCTTTTCAATCTAATCTGTAAATGTCTTTTTAGTTACCAATCATACATCTTTCAAGAAAAACTCTTCTCTCAAAGCTTTCTTAAATGATTGCCCAATCAACATATCTTCTATGTAACTCATCAATCTGATTATGCAATGCATGCATGGCCAAATGGGAGAAATATCAACACCATGCATACTACGGTACCCCATGAAAAAACATATTTTCTTCATACAATTGGACGAAGGCCAAAACATTTTGACCTGTAAACTTCTTCAATTCCTCTCCCATTGTCTACAATGCAATCATAGCTAAGGAATCAAATTTTTCTACTTCTTGCCGAGTTTGCATATGTTATTGTAACAAAAATTGCTGCTGTTGTTGTTATTGCAACAAAGCAATCATCTGTTGCAAAGCATCAGCACTACTTGAACTTGCAAATCTCCCATGTTTACACACCTACTATTGACTTTCACATTGAGTTCACCACTATTGGAGCATTTGGGGTCGAAAGTCTACCACAACGATAAGAGAGAGTAGGGTGAAGGGAGATTTAGGGAGAGGAGTAGACGGGAGAGAAGAGGTTGAAAGAAATAGAAGATGTAGAAGAATACTCACAAAGGTGAATCTTGTCAATTTATTTCTACATAATGAGAAGATAAATCTCTTATAGACAAAAACATGCATAAAACAACACCTTCCTCTATGTTTCTCAAACCACCAATTTGATGCTTCCTTTGACTCCAAAAGGGGGGTAAAATACTAAGACACCTGGCCAAAATTGTGCTAGATCATTCCTTCATCTCCCAGTTTGGAGTGCTACTCACTACTTGAAAATTGCGATTGCGCGTATCGTGTGATTTCACCAATCTTTATTTTTACATAAAATCCTCCCAAAATGGCTAAAAGCTACCTGGTTTCTTTAACATGTTATCCTATTCTAGAAGTTGTTTACAGTTTTTTGGATTTTTACAAGAGATAATATCTAAAATATCAAAAATTAGCTAAATTTGTCCAATAATCCAGTATTTTTGAACCATCCACACTACGGTCACTGACATTAATGGTTGAAATGGCATTAGCTCTCTAGATTAATAAGAAAGCTGCACTCTAGAGTTTTTCACATTGTGTCATGTAGCGGCATGACACCATTCTTGTAGCAAAAAGTCATAATTGTGACTATTTATATACCTTCTTAGATTTCTTATTTCTCTTTGACTATATATTCTCAATGATATTCCTTTCACGAATTTGTAAGAAACACAAGATAGGAATTGGAAAAAAATGTAATGATGCTTTTTGGTTAAGAAATTATACTTTTTGAAGGGCATTATTGAAGGTGTTTTACAAAAAGATGGTTGAATTTGATCATTTCCTTTATAACTTTCTCAATAAATTTTTGAACACTCCAAATTCTTTATAAAAAATGCTTTGATGTTGAACCTAATTCATATAGGTATAATATCATTTGAATAAAAATGGTTAAATTTGTGAAGCACTTGAAGCAGTTAGCCTTGGGGGGATCTAGCACCTATCCTTCCTTTTATCCTGTTAAGACTAGATTCATTTGGAATCCTTACCTTGCCAAAAAAAAAAACAATCATTTTCTTGGTGCATTGGCAATTCCATCACATGCACATTTTAAAACACACTCAAAACTTTCCCTAAGGTATTTTACCCTAGAAGGCAATCTCTTAATGGGGCTTGGATTCACTCTTCACCTTGGCATTTGCTTAGGGTTAGAAGTTATGAACAATGGTTTTCTTTTGACACTTGTTTTTCTAGGTGCAAGTAATCAAATCTTTTTCATGTTATGATTTTTTAAATTTCCTAACTCGCCCTACATTTAGGTGGATCCATTTGGATAGAAGAGTCACATAATCATTAATTTAGACCAACCTCCACCCATGTCTTAGCATAAAATTTTAAACTAGTCTTTGATTTGCTTAATTTTTTGTTTCTCATATCTTTAGGATCTCTTGATAAATTGATCATTTTAAAGTGAATTAATGAGTGGTATCTCTAGTGTTAGTGCAATTGCTTCATACCATTGAGGATTATTATCAAAATTCTTATTAATGTAAGGAATTCCATCACATCTCTCCTTCAATAGCATTCAAGTGATCATTTCTCTATTGAATTTTTAACCTAGGACATGTTTTATCGTCCTAATTATCGAGAATATACAGAGTCAAACTTGTTATTGATATTGTCTTTAGTTTTTCTTAACTTTAGAATGCTTGTTAAGTATTAAAGACAATTCTTAGGAATTTTGCTTGGCTGAACCCTATGTAGTATGATCTCGGGGGGGGGGGGGGGTCACTCATGAATATATGTATATATAACATGAGTTCAAAATAAGTGGTTTTTAAATATCCATTATTATACATTTTTTACATACAGAAGGGTGTCATATAAAGGGGTTACTTACAGATTAAATAGAAAAGGGTTGTGTTTTATTCAAGAAAAATTCATAGATTAGGATATTAATAAATAGGCCATGAACACACGTTATATAGAGAATATATATATAGTGAACCCCTCGATAGTACAATATAGAATATAAATAATAGATATTTCCTATCTCTATCTAGTGTAATGCAATGTGAAATCTATCTTTGTCTTTCTCTAATGCATTTTTTAAGCTCTGTTTGACTAATGCTAACATTAGACTTATTTACAACTTTCAATGCCTAAGGATGAGTGTCAACTATTACTAACTTAAATGCAACCTTGTAGAATAGTAGTCGATAGTAATCTAATCTATTAGATGCACAAGATAACCTTTCATGCAACAAGAATGAATTTATGGAGTAATAGAAGAGCTTGGGTTTGCATGATGGGAAATGGAGCCTCATTTTTTCTCACATTTCCAATTGCAACTCTTGTTGCTTCCACATTCACACCTCTTGAGCTTCTCCTCTTACGGGCCATCATGGATGTGCATTTCTTTGAGTAGATATCTGACAATTTTGAGGGTTGCACCTTCCAGCTTTGAGTAGCTAGGATGAGGATGGTAGAGCTTCCACAAGAAATGTCTACTATTCACAAGAAATGAGAGAGACTCGCAAGAGGTGATAGATTAGGACCCTTGAGATGATAGACTCTTAGCAAGATCCCCTTCCTCTCCTCCTCTTCTATCTATTTCTCTCTCTCTCCCTCCCTCCCTCTCTCTTCTATCTTGTTAAAAAAATTACACGGTGCAGTGAACGCAATCTAAGAAAGATATAGAGAGTACACAACATATAAGAGGAGAATAAAAAATTTCTTTAGCTCCAAACAACTAATATAAAGATGGCTCTGTCCACCCCTGTGCTTACATTGTGAAGCTTAGATGGCGATCTAGATAGAAGATAGGCGAAGAGGTTAAGGCTAGCTAGAAAAACTTTGATTGGATGAAAGGTAGATGATAGATGGCTGTGAAGGGGTTTAGCTTTTATAGCCCATGAAGGCGGTTAGGTCGGCCTAATGGGCCTACCATATGAGCTTCCACTAGTCAGCTATGGAATATTCCCTTTAACGTCAGGCTGGAGGTGCTATCCCCGAACCCCCACCAAGGGGGCCCTAGCCAGGGGCTCGCTTTTGTGGTTCCCCAAACCCCAAAATAGGGGCCCCTGTGATAACTCTCTTACCCCACAACTCGATGTAATGTGCCTCGAGTTGCTACCAACTTAACTACTCTCCCCAAATATTAGACCCATAACGGTCACTTTTTTGCCATCCGGTCACATAGATCTCATCTAACATACAAGTCAGGACTCAACCAATATCCGAGCTCACATATGGCTTCTCCTCATAATGGGGGCCTTACAACTTTGAGTACCATGGCTCATTGGTGGCACCTTAGGAGGGTGGGGCATTAAGCATATCTAACATCTTCTTCTCTACCTCTAGTTCTTCTCTTCCTCTCTCTATTCTCTTCTCTTCCTCTCTATTTTCTTAAGTTCTTCTTCATGTTCTATCTTCTTTCCTCTTCTTCTCTTATCTTTCCCCTACTTCTCTTCCTCTCTCTATCCTCTTCGCTATCTTCTTCTTCTCCATATTCTATCTTCTCTCCTCTTCTTCTATTCTCCTCTATCTTTTTCTTCTCCTTCTCTCTCTATCCTCTTCTCTTTTACTTTATCTTATTCTCGTCTTCTTCTCCCTATTGTCTCTTCTCTTCTCTTCTTCTTTTCTCATATATTTTCTTCTTCTTCTTCTTCTTCTTCTTCTTCTTCTTCTTCTCCCTCTCCCTCTCCCTCTCCCTCCCTCCCTCTCTCTCTCTCTATTTTATTTCCAACTAGAACTGATCATATCTTGAAAATAAATCTCCCAATGAATAAATAGCCCAATGGTTGCTTCATGATAGTGATATCTCAACTATTAATTTCCAACTAGAACTAATCATATCCTGAAACAAATCTCCCATTGAATAAGTATACATTATTCTATTAAATGCATGTATAGACTCATCTACTATAGTCGTTGCACTAACTTCTCATATTGTTACTTTTTGTCAACCACCTGCATATCTTGAATGAACCACAATGCACCATTCTTCTTGGGCATAGTAAACCAATGATTTGAATATGGAGTGGAAGATGGCTCCAAAAATTTCATCCTAATATTCTCATTTAATAACTCCATCATCTTTAGCAAGTAATATTGGAGCCACATGAATCGACCTCAAATTCCATGCAACATGTGGCATTGTAAAAATAACCATTGAGTCCATAAATCTTGCATCAACACCAATTTCAATAGGTTGAAATGCAAAAGTATTTCCATGCTTTGATAATATTTTCATAAAACAATCCCTTTCTATTGGAAAGAGAAGCCCATTGCACCCCCTTGGATCTTTCAGAATTGGCTCTTTTGACACTGTCTCATACTCGCATCACTACCAAGGGGTAAAGGCATAGAAAATGCCTTAACCTCCACAAGTGCTTCAATCCATTCTTACTAAAATCTACATTCTTGCTAAGAAAATTCTTTTATTACTTCAAACATATCCAAAGTACATACTGGTAAGATATAAATTTCAACCATATTTTCTACATTAATTACTACTATAATTTTAGCCATAGTGTCTGCAAAGACTAGCCCATCAAATAGCTTAGAAATGCACTCATCTTCATTCATAATATGATATTTATTAAGCTCTTTTTCAACTTTCACTAGATACATCCTTTCAATCATATGCATGCCTTTGATTCTCTTATATCTTTCCAAATTGTTTGTTGTCCATACATGAAAACTAGCTATAAATACAAATTCCCTTTCACCAGAGGCAATAGAATCTTCCATACAACACTATCAAAGTTTCCCATTATAACATTGTCTTCTAAAAACTATTAAATTCTTTTACATTCAATTGCACTAGATAATCTGAGTGAGTATCTCTGTTTTGCACATGATTGGCACACATGGTCGTGCTCTTTTGCCATCTCTACTTCTAACACGAGCATATATAGAATCATCATTAAGCACTCCTCACTAATGTGATGTATGACTATCCCAATATAATCAAATTTTTGCATGTTTCTTGCACAAAAAAAATAGTGGTCATTCTATCCATCCCCAAAAGTCACTCTAAATTTTGGACAAGCAGCATAAAGTTCTCTAGCAGAGTCAATTGTAGCCCACATTCTCCATCCATGATCTATATCAACTAGCCAAATACCATTCCCATATAGACTATGTATCATGATTTTTATTTTGTGTCAGAGAGAGAACTAGGGAGAGAGAAAGAGGAGAGAGAAAGATTGCAGGAAGAGAGAGAAATAGAGTGACGAGGAGAGAGAAAGACTAGAATTGGAGAGAGAAAGACAGGAAAGATGAAGAAGCCATATTGGAAGCTTGGAGCAAGAAGGGAGAGAAAGATTGTAAATGTATTGATATGTCAAAAGATATGAAAAATTACAACTTCTCTCCTTATATACCAGTGTCTATGTGACATGGCATATTATTAGCATTCTAACTATTCCCAGCTTCTTACAATCCATCCATTCCCAAAAGTTTTTGTCCTAAAAAACAAACCTAAAAAGAACTAAAGAAGAGATGGATAGAACAGAGTACTACTCTGTTTTACAGCTTACAAAAGGGAGATGAGTGAAGAATTATCATTACAAAGGCTGAATTTGAAGAACGGAAAGAGGACCTTGCTATATACATGATTTGAAGAACCTCATAAGCAATTGGAGCCATAAAATCTTCAACAAATAGTTCCAGAAGAAAGTAGACAGCTTGTTGAAATAACAGTCCCTAATGGACCAAATCTGCCATAACTTTTGGTAGAAGTGTCCAAATGAGATGTACCACATATCAAAACGAAGCTCTTGAAGAGTACTTTAAGCTCATGTAGATAGCTCAATTCTGAAAATGAAGTACTACAAAAACTGTTCTAAAACAGCGTGCTGTCCTGAACCAATCTGCACCAATACTAGCTCCATAAGCAATAGGCTTCAGCCACCAATGTATCCTTCAAGTATGGATACTCATCCAATATTGAATCAGGTCTCCAAGAAGCCTCTTCCGAGGGTAAACCTCTCCATTTAATCAAATATTCCACAATAGAACGTGATCGAAGCTTCTTTTCACGCTGACCTATAACAGCCTCTGGGATGTACTGAACAATATTGATGCCAGGAGGCATATTCCACGGTGGATTCCGTGAGGTTTTACGGTGGATTCCATAAACTTAGATGACCGGGGCTCATACACAAAGAGGATTCTTTGTGCGAGAAGTTGATGGGGACGCCTATCCTTTTCGGGCGTTTCATTAATTTAGTGTGTACATGGGTGATTCCATAGCGGGTGATTTCGCAAAATGCATATTAAATTAATAAACGTTTATGAGTTTAGAGTGCGCACTCGTAATAAATTAAGGTTAGGATTTATTTCTAACCAGTTGATTTATTTATGTAGCTGAAGATTGCTAGATATTCACTTTTGTCGGTTTAATTGTATTATTTTACTAACGATTGTGAATGCTTCAGTTGATGTGTAGAGATAGCAGCAGTGGCGGAGGAAAGCATTGGAGTCTAGCGAGTATTCGACCTTTGGATTATATTTTGATAGGCGCCACGCCTATATTTTGTTATGTCTATTGAGACATTGATTATTGATTATTATTTTGTATGCGCCTATGCGCACGGATATGTTATTTCTATTTGGACATTGAGATTGGGCGTGCCAAACTCTACGGGCACCGTCCATTAGCTTTATTTCCTATTTTTGTAGAAAGCAAACTCAAAAGCTAAAAGCTTGTCATATTTTTGTAAATTGGGTTATTATTGAGCATAAAGATGGAAATATACATAAAATACATGCTTTGTGAAGCGCTCACACAAGGCATGGGGGGAGATTGAACCCAATTGGTCTCTTGCTTCTTGTCGTTCATGCTTTTACATTGTTTTTTGTGCAAAAAGGTAGAGTTCATTGTTCTTGGGGACCTTCTGGGATTCACTACATGAGCATACTGCGACCGATCTGCGCACCAAATACTATCTTCATCAATAGGTGGCAGTTCATCAACTAAATCCACTTGATCACCATAATAGGGCTTGAGCTGACTAACATGGAAGACGTTATGAATCTTTGTAGAAGAGGGAAGCTCTAGTATGTATGCCAAATCTCCAATCCGCTTAAGGATCCTGTAAGGGCCATAGAATCTGTGGGCAAGCTTATTACTGGATCCATCTTTCAATGTAGAGTACTTGGATTTGGGCACCTTCAACAAAACGAGCTCTCCTTCCTGGAACTCTAAAGGCCTCCTCTTCTCATCAGCATACATCTTCATCTGATCTTGAGCCTTAGATTCACCTTGCATTGCTGAAGTAGGGTCTGCATTCTTTCCAACTCTTCCTTCCCATGAGGGTTGATCTTTTCGTTAAAAATGACTGTGGGTAGGGGCACCTTGTAACCATACAAAGCCTCAAAGGGTGAAACCCCTATGCTTGCATGAGTGGAATTGTTATAAGCAAACTCAGCCAGGTGTAACCAAGAATCCCATGAGGTTTGGACATCATAGCAAAAATGACGAAGATAAGTCTCCAACCATTTATTAACTCTCTCTGTTTGTCCATCAGTTTGGGGATGATAAGCCATAGATGGAGCCAACTTAGTACCCATAGATGTAAATATCGCTTGCCAAAAGTTACTCATAAACTTTGAGTCCCTATCATTTACACCATGTAATCTGAAAATATGCTCCATAAACTGGTTGGCCACCTGAGAAGCAGTAAACTGAATTTTTGTTGGGATAAAATGAGCTGCTTTGGTGAGTCTGTCAACCACCACATAAATACTATTCCACCCCTTCTTGGTAGTAGGTAAGCCAATGATAAAGTCCATAGTAATATGAGTCCATTTACCTGTAGGAATAGGCAATGGCTGCAATAAACCTGCTGGCTTATGGGTGCTATCCTTATTTTGCTGACAAGGCATACACTTCATAACAAAGTCCTTGACATCTTTCCACAGTCCTTTCCAATAAAAGCTCTTGCTGATCCTGTCATAAGTCTTGAAAACTCCCAAGTGTCCAGCTAAAGGGGAAGAATGCAATTCCTCCATAATTTTCCGTTTGAAAGAAGAAGTTGAGGGAATAACAATCTTGCCCTTCCACTAAATAAGACCATTTTTAAGCTGGTAATGTGAGTTTTCTTCCATAAGACCTTGCTATAATTTCTGAAAGATTTGGATGAATTCCTCATCTAAGAGGTATGCCTCTTGTAGCTCTTCAATCCAATCACTATGTAATTCTGTCATGGCTGATACTTTGCAGGCCCACATACGAGAGAGAGAATCAACCACTATGTTATCTTTGCCCCTTGTATGAGTGATGTCAAAGTCATAATTTTGTAATGTTGCTACCCATCGTCGTTGCTTTGGAGTAAGATTTGACTGAGTAAGGAAATACTTGAGTACCCGATGATCACTATGTACTCTGAACCGGTTGCCATATAAGTAATGGTGCCATTTCTTGATTGCATGCAGAATAGCCAACATTTCTTGGTCATAAACATTCATGGCCATCTCCTTATCAGTAAGCTTACGGCTTTCAAATACAATTACTCCATGCTCCTGAAGCAAAACAGCCCCATGCCACGGCCACTAGCATCACACTATATAGTAAACTCTTTAGAGAAATCCGGGCATACAAGAATAGGAACAGAGGTAAGTAATTCCTTTAACTGGTTGAAGCTACTATTTGCAAGAGCATCCCAAAAGAAAGCCTCTTTCTTCAACCTGTCAGTTAAAGGGGTTGCAATTGCCGCATAATGCTTTATAAATCTGCGATAGAATGAAGATAGACCAAGAAATCCTCTAAGAGAGGTAGTAGTAGTAGGCGTTGGCCAATCTTTTATGCATTGCACCTTCTTGGGATCAGCCTGTATTCCTTTTTCACTAACTATATGTCCAAGTATTCCACTTCAGTCTACATGAAAGAACACTTCTTCTGCTTAGCAAAAAGCCTATGATGTCTTAACACATCAAAAACCTTCCTCATATGCGACAAATGATCCTGAAAAGTCTTGCTATAGATGAAAATTTCTTTCCATTTGGTCCAACAACACAATTTCCTATTCTCATTGATAGGTGCTATGAGGCACCTCCTTTGTATGCTTATAGGTCACTAGGTTGGGATTATGTAGAGAAGCTAACCACGTATTTCATAAAGAATCCCATGAAGCTAGCAACAACAGCATATCTTATGCCTTCTTTGTACAAGACAACAACGAGAAGAGACCCATGCATCATGATGAGGTGGATGCTAATAAGTTGGTCACTTATAGTTATTGGATTATATCAGGGCTTCAATCAATTCATATAACAAAGATATATATTCAAAGTAATACCACACATTGTCTAACAACCAAGCATTTATACACCACGAGAAATTCTCTCGGGGTAAGTTAATATGTATAAATCTTACGTATCACATTGTCGTGCCGCTACACGCACGCAATGTAAAAAACTCTAGCGTGCAGCTTTCTTATTAATCTAGAGAGACAATTCCATTAGTGTAAGTGTTCGTAGTGTGGATGGTCCAAAATACTAGATTTTTTGACAAGTTTAGCCAATTCATGATATTTTAGATGTTATCTCTTGTAAAAATCCATAAATTGTAGACAACTTCTAGATTAGGTTGACACGTAAAAGAAAGCATGTATCTTTCAACCAATATTTGTAAGGATTTTATGTAAAAAGAGAGATTGGCAAAATCGTGCGACGTGCAATCGCTATTTTTCAAGCAGTGAACAACACTCCAAAGAGGGAGACAAAGAAGTGATCTGGCAGAATTTTGGTTAGGTTTCTAGGTATTTTACCCCCATTTTGGATCCAATGGAAGCATGAGATTGGTGATTTGAGCAGCGTAGAGGAAGGTATTATTTTATGCACATTTTTATCTACAAGAGTTTCATCTCCTCATAATGCAAAAATAAACTAACACGCTTCATCTCTATGAATATTCTTCTACATCTTCTATCTCTTTCTGTGAGTATTCTTCTACGTCTCCTATTTATTTCAATCCCTTCTCTTCTGTCTACTCCTCTCCCTGAATGTCCCTTCACCCTCCTATCTCTTACCCCCATGGTGGACTTTTGACCCTAAGCGCTCCAACTATTATGAACCCGACATGAAAGTTGGAAGCAAAGGTGTGTAAAGATGGGGGATTCTGCTAGATCAAGTGGTGGTGATTATTTACAACAGATGATTTCTTTGTTGTAGCACCAATAACAGCAATAGTTGTTGTTACAACAACATATGCAAACTCGGTAGGAAGTAGAAAGAATTGATTCCTTAGTCATGAATGCATTGCAGGAAGTGGGACAAGAATTAAAGCAATTTAAAGGTCAAAATGTTTTGTCGTTCATTCTATTGTATGAAGAAACGATGTTTTTTCATAGGGTACTACAATATGCATGGAGTCAATATTTCTCCTGTTTATCCATGCATGCATTGCATGATTGGATTGATGAGTTACATAGAAGAGATGCCGATTGGGTAGCTTTTAAGAAAGCTTTGAGATGAGTTTTTCTTGGAAGATGCAAGATTGGTAACTAAAAATACATTTATAGATTGGATTGAAAATCCCAATAAAGGGTTGGCTACTAAGCTTTACTTCGTGAATTTGAAAGTCGGTATGCACAGTTAGATGCCGATGAGAAGCAATCATTGGAGAGTCAGAAAATTGATTTGTTTCTGAAGGCTGTAGATCATGTCTTGCAAGAGAAGCTGATTGATCGTTTAGAAGATGTCTCTTTTGAAACAGGGCTAAAAGGGCTAATGTAAGTGAAGCAATGCATATGTTGGTAAAGAGAGAATAGATGAAATTAAGATGGGGTACAGGCACCACACCTACCAATGCTCAGAAGGGGCCTGAAATAGTAGCCAAGGCACCTGTAGCTATGGCAGAACAACTGGCTATGCCTATTGGTCCGACTCTTAAAGGTGATATTGTGGATGAATTAATCAAATGCATGCGTAATTTGAGGCTGAATTTGACAGAGATCTATGCAAAGGTCGAAAAGTTAGATGCTAAGGTAGAAGAGAAGGCTCGGGAAACAACCCAAAGACTGTACAAAGAAGGATACAATAGGAGATGCATTTGGTGTGACAGTTTATAGCATGAAAAATGAGACTGTACAGCTTACCGTGAAGCAAAAGCAAAAAGTGTTGAGATGACAAGCTCAACACATGCGGACATTGATGATGGACCGCCTGGTTAGATGGGTCCACACGTCTACACTTAGCACATCAATGGTCATTATGACTCTCACATGGCCACTGACTCATTACTTATTATATTTAGGTTGTTACACCTATTTACAGCTGGCATAGTTATAGCATCAGTTGACTAGTGTAGTCAATTATGCATTGTTTGACTTAGTAGGCCAGTTTCCTTTAGGTTTTATCTTATCTATACTTTGTGTACATTGTAAAGAGTGTGGAAGAAGAATAAGAAACCAGCAAAAAAACGTTTTGGCCTCCATCTCACTTCTTGTCTCTTGAGTGAGCTTCTCCTTGTGCATTCTGTGTGTGTTCGGCACAGCATCTTGAGCAAGTCCCCCACCCACACGGTTCTTGACAAAAAGGTTAGTCTTTTGGAAAGATGGAAAAATACATCCAACATAAACTAGTTTTCCAATAGAGCCAAATTTTGGAAATGGTGGCATACATAAGAGGTTGGAAGATATGGATGCAAGGACAACATTTGTTGCCATAGATACAACCACATGTGGGTTGAGAATTGAAAGGATTAATGAAGCTTGTAAAGGAGGCATGGCTGAAGCAAAATCTCATGTTTGGATGCAAGCATTAGATTGCATGGAAAAGGAAAAAATAGTAAAGTCTAAATTGGCTGATGCAAGTCAAAGTATATGAGGGAGAATAGAATGGAGTGCACTAGTGGATTCATTTTTAGCCTATGCTTATTTGGCTGAGGTTTATAGTCAAGGAGCTCTTGTGGAAGAAAAGAGAAGAAGAGATGAGGACACTGCTGGTCCTTCCTCTTCACGTCCATCTAAACACATAACACAAAGTAAAATGGAGTAGCAAAAAGAGGTTGAAAAATCCATACCTGAGCATGTTATGGAGGATGCATCTCAAGAGAAGAAATAAGAAGGAAAGAAAGGAGGTAAGTAGCTCGATTACAAGTTACAATCAGATCTCGAGACTACCACAAACCTTAAAAAGGTCTTGGAAGATCGCATAATTGGCAATAGAGTGGAATTCACACTTGGCGAAGTTCTTGGAATCGCGAAGTGTGAATTTCATGATACAATCATTGATATGCTGAAACGAAAAAGATAGTTTGATGTTGAAGTTTTGCAAGCATTCATGCGGGTTGACAAAGACATAGAGAAACATCTTCAGAGGGAATATGATAATGCATGTCATGCTATTTTGGAACATGCTGATGTTGAAAATGGATTAATTGGGAGTATAGACAACAAGCTTGTGGCTAAAATTGATCTTATGGGTAGCATTAAGCATAGAGAGAAGGCTATGTATAATGGACATCATGAAGAAGAAGATGCTCATTCTATTCCAAGAAGTCATTATTCACGAATGCATCGGGCTCGTGCTACAACAGAGACCATTGTTAAAGTGGGAGAAAGAGAGACGCCTTGCATAGCTCTCTTGGATCATGGTTCCGAAATCAATGTTATGGCACACAGCTTGTATAAGAGTGGAGGTTGGCCAATTGATGTAGATCTAGGATGCCACATGCGAGCAACAAACAATTCATCAGGGAATCTTTATGTGGCTTGTCCAAATGCACCCATGACTATTAGAGATGTTAGGGATGAATTTCATTTTTTTGTGCACGATTCATGTAGTTATCCTATGATTTTGGGGCATCCCTATATTTCGAAATCAAGGCTAGAAACAAAAGCCTTGGATGATGGTTCTTCATATGCTTGGGTTCAGAGTAAATACAATACAAAGGTAATACAGTTTCTCATTGTTCGTATGAATCATCCCCATAATCGGGATATGCTACCAGATAATCCCATGCCACCTAATGCACGAGAGTTTAAGGGTTTTTAGATAGCACTATCATAGGTGGAGGCTATGGTAGTGTCTCTAGGAAGATAATTATGCCTCCAAGAAAGGGGGAAGCTATGTTTGTGTCTAGATTACAGGGACGGATAGAATGTAGTCTTAGTAGTTTCAAGAATGTTTCAATCATGTGCAGGGTTGAAAAGAAATATATAGGATGGGCTGAAAAAGAGTTGAAGTCATATGGATTTATGCGTGCAAATGAAGGTATTTCGGGGCTATTTTTAGGGCTTCTTGATATTGATATAGTGGTTGAAATTTCTACAACAATTAATGCTAAAAATGAGGCAGAAGAAGAGGTTATTTATGTTGACACTTTAGAGATGTAAGAAGTCATTCAAGAGTTTGTTGAGCATGAATGTTATGGCTGCAAAATAGGGTTGAATCAAGAGTGGATACAAAGTACAAAATAGTTGCAAAGAAGGTCAATAAGCTTGTGGCTTTGCCTTTACCACCTAAAAGTGATGGGTTAGCTGAAAAGGTGACTCAATAGCCTAGTTTACGAGATCCACATGGAGTAGGACATAAACTTACAACTAAAACTTTACAAAAGCTAAAAATTTGTGATACAAGATTTCTTTTGCTTGGAGAAAGAGCTTTTTTCTTGTAGATGTTGGGAAGGCATTCAAAAGCCTTTGCATTTTAGCCAAATGAAATTGGATGCATTGATCCGACCATAGTTGCACCTATGGTGATCTTTATAGAACCTCATGTGCCATGGAATTTAAAGCATATTCCAATACCTCGTGCATATTTTACTAAGCTGTTGGAGCTTTTGAATGAGAAGATCAGGATGCGGATTTTGGAGCCCTCTTTAGCTCCATTTTTGAATTGGTGGTTCACTATTCCAAAGAAGAATGATTCTTTGATATTTGTACAGGATTTGCAACCAATTAATAAAGTCACCATAAGGAATATTGGATCAAGCCCAATAGTGGATGAATTTGTAGAAGCATTTGCAAGCAAGGTAATTTACTCTTTGGGTAATTTATATTCAAGATATGATTAGTTCCAGCTTGCATTGGAAATCCAAGATATCACTACCATGAAAGCACCACTTGGATTTGTTAGGATGTGCACGCTTCCACAAGGACCAACCAATTTAGTGGCACATATGATGAATGCTATGCATAAAGTTTTGAGGAAGTATATTCCTCAGTTAACCTTATCCTTTCTTGATGATTTGCCAATCAAAGGATGTGATATCCATGAGAAGAATGAAGAGTTGAATGAGTAGGGATGTAGAATATTTGTAGCTAATCATATTGCCAATTGTGGCTAATCATATTGCCAATTGTGAGTAGGGATGTAGAATATTTGTGGCTAATCATATTGCCAATTGTGAAAGGATTTTGAGCCGCCTTGAAGAAGTGCATTTGACTCTGTCAGGAGAAAAATCAATTTTCGGAGTGGAGGAAGGATTGATTGTTGGGCACATGTGTGGATCATATGGAAGGAAGCCCTCATCAGTAAAGATTGATGCCATAAGTAGGATGTGGGAGACATGTTTGAATGTATCCAAGGTAATAAGCTTTTTGGATGCATGTGTATTTTACTTGATATGGATTTCTCATTTTTCTCATGTGGCTAAAAGTTTATATTAACTGTTGAGAAAATGGAAAAAATTTTGGTGGGGAAAACAACATACAAAGACAGCTTAGAAGTTAAAGAGCTTATTGATCTCATCCCCAACACTAAAGAGAGCAAATTGTGAAAATGGGTAGCCTATTATTCTCACCATAGATACAAGCCCAATTTGCATTGGTTGGGCAGTGGGTCAGGATGATGCTGATGGGAATAGGTATGCCATTCGGTTTGGAGTAAAGGTCATCAATGAATGGCAATGGCGGTATTCTCAAGTCAAAAGAGAGCTTTGGGGTATAGTGACAGTCATTAAGTGTGATAGGGAGTATTTTATGGGAGGTCATGTAGTGGTAGAGACTGATTGTCTACCTCTATTGGGCATGATTGTAAATTTCTCAACTCCTGATATTGCCATGTTACGGTGGATTGCATATATAAAGTCACTTAACCTTGATTTTAAGCATATTGCAGGTAGAGAAAACCCAGCAGCTAACATGCTTTCACAAGAATGGTTTGAAGATGAAGAGGAGCTGATGGAAGATGAAGAGGATGATGTGATAGGTGCTAAAAATGACTTTGTGATAGTAGGGAATGAATATGTTGTTAGTGCAGGTACAACTATTATAACAGGGATTCCAGCAGCCATGAAGAATAGATGGGTAGTACAGAGAAAGCATCATTAATGTTATACTTCAGTGATAACACAATTTTTGGAAGATTTGTATGAGGATGATTTGCTAAAAATATGCCAATATCTCAACCTCATGACAAAGAAGACTGAATGGTCTGAAGCTAAATTCAAAAGGATTAAAAGAAAAGCTTATGGGTTTTTCTTAAAAGATGGATATTTATGGAAGCATGCAAAGAAAAAGAGAGGAGATCCAGTATATGTTTTGGGAGAAAGGGCTTCTCAACAACAGGTGATGCAGGAGTTTCATGGAAGCTTATGGGCTAGACATAGAGGAGTTTGGGGAACATTTGCCAAGATCAAAGAGAAGTATTGGTGGAAAAACATGTATAAAGATGTCGAGCATTATGTGAAATCATGTAATGTTTGTCAAATGTATTCCATGGTAAATCATAGAGATGGCTTGCAGCCAACCTATCCATTCTCCATACATTACAAATGGGTAGTTGATTTGGTTACCATGCCTACAGGTTTATGGAATATCAGATATCTTGTGTTTGCACGAGAAGACTTGACAAATCAAGTGGAAGGTCGAGCTCTTAGCTACAAAGAATACTCAAGCAATTTGTAGGTTCTTATTGGAAGAAGCCTTTTGCAAGTATGGTCGTGTTGGTAAAGTGGTTGTAGATAGAGGAGAATTGGATGTGGATGAGGCTCGTGACTTCTTTTCACAATTGGGTATCAAGTTGGCTTTAACTTTAGCCTACAATCCTGAAGCAAATGACAAAAATGAAAGAGGTCATCAACCTATCATTAAGGCATTAGCAAAGTCATGCAAGGGCAGGATGAAAGAATGGCCAAGAATGTTACCCTTTGCTTTGTGGGCTAATGGGACCACTCATAGTGTAGTTAAGGGTATATGCCTGCTAAATCAATGTATGGACAACGACCAATCATGTCTATTGAGAAAACTATTGCTACTTGGAGTGTTCTACCATGGGAAGAGGGTTTGAATAGAGAAGAGTTGCTGCTCCTACACATTAAACAGTTAAGAAGACCTAAAGACATTGAGACAGCCATGAAAAATCTAAAGATTGCAAGGATCAAGAACAAGAAGAGATTTGACAAGTGACACAAACTTCGACCATGAGCTATACAAGAAGGGGATTGGATACTGGTTTATGACAACAGCTTGGAAAACTAGCATAGTGCTAGTCAAAAGATGGCAAAGTGGTGGTTTGGTCCATATGTGGTAAGGATTGTTTTGGACAATGCTATCTATGCATTAAATGAGATGGATGGGACAACTCTAAAGATTCCAGTGACTGGAAAACATATCAAGCTCTTTAAATGTAGAGGGTCTTCAACATATGAGTTGAAGGAGCTAGGTATTCAGCATGAACATGAGCAGATGGAAGAAGAAGAGGTAGAAGATGAAGACATTGACATGGTAGAGGATACTTCTTCTAACATTGCAGATCCATAAGACTTGGCACATGCCAGAGGAAGTGCAGGTTCGGAGGGGTTGGATGTCGTGTCGCTATGTGCACGCAGTGTAAAAAACTCTAGAGTGCAGCTTTCTTATTTATCTAGAGAGTCAATGCCATTAGTATAAGTGTACGTAGGTGGATGGTCCAAAATAGTAGATTTTTGGACAAGTTTAGCCAATTTATGATATTTTAGATATTACCTCTTGTAAAAATCCATAAAATGTAGACAACTTCTAGACTAGGATGACATGTAAAAGAAAGCATGTAGCTTTTAGCCATTTGTGAGGATTTTATGTAAAAATAGAGATTGGCAAAATCATGCAACACACGATCACTGTTTTTAGGAAGTGAATAGCACTTCGAAGTGGGAGACAAAGGAGTGATCTGGAAAAATTCTAGTCAGGTGTCCTAGTATTTTAACCCCCCTTTTAGAGCCAATGGAAGCATTATATTGACGGTTTGAGCAGCGTAGAGGAAGGTATTATTTTATGTACGTTTTTGTCTACAAGAGTTTTATCTCCTCATAATGTAGAAATAAACTGACAGGCTTCATCTCTGTGAGTATTCTTCTACATCTTTTATTTCTTTCTGTGAGTATTCTTCTACATCTCATATTTCTTTCAACCCCTTCTCTTCCGTCTACTCCTCTCCTTGAATCTCCCTTCACCCTGTTGTCTCTTACCCCCATGGTAGACTTTTGACCCCAAACGCTCCGACAACATGCATTTAATGCATGTTTTATATATCCCTATTTAACCTATTTTGTAAATTTGTATTGACCCTTATGTGACTTTTTAGCAATATTTATAGATCACTTACTGTCAATTTATTTTTTTAAGTAAAGAAATTAATAGATCCCTATGTAATAGATACAATATACTAGGATATAGAATTGACCATAAACCAACTCCCAATGGTTCATAAAAATCTCTTAGTAGTTCCTGTGACTATGAAAATATCATTGTAATATACGACATCCAAAGGTTGATTTCAAATTTTTATCAATAAAAATAGTATTTTAAAATAATTTTTAAATAGAGACATCATGTATATAACTAGAGCATGCAATTCTTAACCTAGAACTAGTTAGCAAAGGGCATTCACGTTAGTATCTTATGGCTAGCATTGCCTAAAGCTATAACGCACAATTACTAGGAAGTTAGACTAGACTTAGAGGTTTTAAATAAAAATATACAAAAACAAATACTTTGACCATCCTATTACTATCTTTGGGCTCGCTTACATTGCAATATTGATCTTGATGTTGCACTATTATGGTAAGCATGGCTCTAGCAATGTATATCATTATATATGTTGTATCTAGTTCATCTCAAAATATCCTCTCAACCATTCCTCTTTAATAGATCAAAGGCATACATGTCACACGTACATGCATGTGTGCACACACATGCACACACACTCTCTCTCCCTCTTGAAGATGACAAGAGATACATGCTACTCAATCTATAATTCAAGCAACACAATGGAGCCACACTTCATTTGTAATTCAAGGAGGTAAGTACATTAAAAGGAAAATGTGATGTATTTCTATAGCCTACAAGTAAATTCTAGAATAATCCACATGATTGATTATTACATTTGTAAAAAACTTATTTTGTATTCCTTTATAAAGTAGATATAACTATACAAAAAATGTGAATATACAAAATGCACACAATGATTCAATGAAAAAATATGGTTTTTGATTTTTTCATTTATACAAAAGTTATTTTGTATTCCTTTACAAAGTAGATATAGCTATACAAAAAATGTGATATACAAAATTTTCCTCCAATCCATATGTGTGTTCTACTCAACACCTTGGCATTTTCAAAGCTAGAGTCCATGATGATTCTGACATGCATAGATGCATCACCATGATCCATTAGTCACATTCCTGATACATACAAATATAAAACATTAACATGAAGGACAATGCCAAAAAATCACTCTATAAGACTTTTTTTCTTCATTCAATTTACATAGCAGATAATACTAAAAAAGAGGAAAAATAATGTTCGTTTATATTTATCTATCCTGAATGGTCCTTTACGAATTCATTGAAGATCTTCGAATCATTTTCATCAAGCTCATATTTGTTATTATTATAATCATATATGAGGTTTGCAAGAGCAATGACACTTTCAATATCGATCATATCAAGGCCTTCCAAATCATATGTAAAACTCAGTGTTCCCTTTGATTTTTTATACCATCCAAGTTGAACCTCCACTCTCGAGGACCTATCTAGGAGGCTAAACCCTCTCTTGTATTCCACATAGGCGCCACCAACTTTTCTTCTCATCTTTTGAACTCGTCCTAAGTACCACACACTTTGGCTTTTATGTTTCTCAATACTTTTTGAAGAGCTTATCAATGGCCTTGTGATCTTCCCATTGGTATGCTCTTCTTGGAATAACACAACACAATTTGAACCAATGCCAAATAGATTGTCATTTGTTTAAGTATGATGTTTCTCCTCCTTACTATAGTATACTCCTTGTCGCACCCTTGTAAGACTATCTTTGGACAATGTGGGATTACCATTGAGTTGACATACCAATGTTGACTGAAAAATAAACCTACTTTACTTTGTCCTTTTTCCATCTAACAATGAATCTACTACATGTCTTATCTCACTTGTGGATACATCCTCCTTTGAATCCACTCCATAATTTGTAAGAGCTGAAAATTCCTTGTCTGTATCAAAGTCTTGGAAATTTGAACTAGCATAAGCATCATTCAGACCAAGGCTCCAACCACCATTGCTTATCCCCTTTACCTTTTGGTTTCATTTGTAAATGCTCACAAATGTAGTACGCACTTTGTAAATCCCATTTTCAAGGCACAAATTATCTTCTCATCAATTGAAACACATATGTAATCACTTAAATCGGCTTCTTCCATGGTCTCCTTGAGATTCAGCTCTCTCCATACATGCTCATGTTTCTTATGGGCACGTTTAAATTTCACACTATTCTCCTTGCACTCAAAATATGAAAGCCTATTCAAGATCCATATACTATGTAGCATGTCCATCAAATCATAAGTGCGCTCTTGCCCAACCATTCTTTCAACTTTGTTGAAGAAGATTTCAACTATATCAAATCCACTCAAATGTATTGGAAGCATCTTATTTAAATGAAAGTCTTTAAAATATTTTATGGGCAGTACAACAAAGTGACACAAGAGTTGTACATCTAGGAATTCCTCCTTACTAATTAATTTTTTTGACAATGTATATGTGGCATGTTTCATAATCCAAGATCTCCAAACTTAAAAAAAGAATGCCACTTTTGCTTATGTTCCCACCATGCTACTCTCTTTTCTATGTTTTCCATTATTTGCTAGCTCCCCCAAACACCATTGGACTTGCCTACTACACATTCTTTGCGTTGCATCCCAATTTTGACGATTATCTCACCTAATATTGGCTTCCTTGAGCATATGCTTGTCAATCGGAAAAGAATCATAAGCAATGGCAACATGATTCAAGGTAACCCAAACATCACCAAGAGCTAGTTGATGCTTTGGTTTGTCAAGAATATTGACAAGCTTTTTTCCATTATGTATAAAATCTTGATCATGTATACCCAAAACCTCTCCACTTAATAATTTCGCTGAGAGAGGCCATCCATCCCATTCAATCTTGTATTTAGTGCCATGTTTGTGAACATATTCAACTAACATTAATTTTCTTCATCGACTATCTCTATCTGATGCATGTCCAATAATAGAACCTATTGTTGAGGCAAGCTTCTCATCCCACAATGTTGAGATCGCACTCCATTGTCTTTGGATAGAACTTGCATCAAAACGATTGTATGTGCAACGAGCAACCACCACAACTAAGCGTGGAAGTGCTTCATAAAGTGGATTTGCAACAAAGACTCTTGCATAACTACCAATGATATGAGTCTCAAAAGCATCAACAATTATGTCATAGGCTGCTTTTCCTTCAGCTTTAATCATGCATGAATTCTCGCACTCATGGTCTAAAGACTTGTATCCATCAAACCCAATAAGCATATCATCTTTAGAGTTCCACCTACAATCAAAACAAAAAATTTCATAAAATTTAAAAGTTGATCGAGAATATTTTTTACAAGCTCAAAAAATAAATTTTGCAATATGTTTACCTTATTCAGCTTTTTATGGTAGTCTAATCTTCCACCAAAAAAAAAGAAACCTTTCTTTCAATGCCATGTTTTTCTTTCTCCTTTTAATATATTTTAGCAATAGTGCAAAAAATTGTATCCATGTATACCAAGTATGAAGTGGATGGCTTGTCTATGTGCTCTCTTTGTCATTGAGAGTGAAGGGCCATTGAGGTTAGTAGTAAGGAAAACATGTAACCTTGGTCCAACCCACATCAATATATCATTTAGTGTACCACCATTGAAGAAGGGGAAGATTGTAACCCAAAGAGACTCAAAAGTAAAGGCCATGTATCGCACAATTGATGCATTAACCTTCTGCATCCCCCACTCCACTTGAAATTATTGTAGATTGGTGATATTGGAGCCCTTGTACATTTTAGCATAACATGCTAAATTTCAAGAAAAATAGCAAATATTGTTTATGGTAGCTTCAAGGAACCTTGTCCAATAACTCTTCCTGGCTTGATAGCATCAAAGGAAATGCCAATTGTTCTTGCACAATGGTGATTCTCAATGTGCGCAATATAGTTCCTATCCCTAACAAATCACCTTGTTGCTTGGTGGGACCGGAACTAGGACTTGTACCTATGGTGGTCTTAAGACGCTTTGGAAAATAACACTAGACAAGTCCTTCACCCTCTTTGAGCATGTCACCTCCTCTCCACTTTGTGTTCCATAACACTAGCTTCTCCTTTAATGTAGGCATTGGTGCTAACTCTTGAAGATCTTCTAGCAGCTTGGGTGAATTTCCAATCAGTGTGTGACAAAGATGCAAATTTTTATTTGAATCCTAGAGCACATCAATGACTAAGTGTGAAAGCCCTTGTTGCTGCAACATTGTATGCATGGCTTCACATGCGAGGTTGCAAAATATGAAAAAAGTAACATCGTTACTATTAACAATGGATATTTGAATTTTTTGTGCAAGATGATATGGCCCCTATCAAGCAAATACGGAGAGCTTTGGCAATGTTGAGGGCCATCATAAATCACAAACTATCCACAATAAAGAAAGGCAAGCATATAAGCATGATAACAAAGGCTTAAACCATGCATACTTGCATCTGGACATGACAAAACTTATCATCACAATTAAAAGAAATACACAAATGCAATATAATCTTAAAAAGGAAATACATGATTGTAATATATGAAAAACATTGAAAATGTAACATAGATTGCATTAGATCTTCAATTAAAAACATAATTTCCACCTATGATTGATTCAAATAAAGTGTGGCATGTGATCTTTAATTTTTAAAAAAATTGTGTTACGTCAAACTTAAGTTATATTGGTATTGCATGTTAATCTTGATTAAACTATGCAATTGCATTATACCATTTAAAAATTGAGAATGTTACATAAACTACATAAATTTATTGTTCAACAATACAAAAAACACAAACATTGCCACTTTTTTAAACAACTACACATGCGAGGATATTTTGTAGCTGAGTATATGACCTAAATGTCCATTCCATCAAACAATACCAAATAACTAGCACGTCAGGTCATTGTGTAGCTGAATGTACGACCAAATGCCCATCACTTATTCATCCATATGTAATCCAAGGCACTATTTAGCCGAATTCATGACCAAGTGCCCATCCATATCCAAGGGAGAAGGGAGGGCATCACAATTAAAATGACACCTCTATGTCAAGTTCACGACACAATGCCAAGTTGATTGTGACATGCCCACCAAAAGACACTCACTCCCTGAATTCACAGCTAAGTGCTTATTTGGCAAGCACCTTTTGTCCCTACATACACTTGTCACAAGATAGAGGTATCATGACACGTATCTGTTGAATACATGACACATGCCAATCCACATGTCCTACAAGTAACAAGACAACTTGCATATACGCCAAAAACTCAACTATACAAATAATGCACGATAAGGAAGAACCACCTCATTACATATATAGCGTATGCCAATCAACAACCTCTTGCTTACAATGCATATGCATATGAAGGGTACACATATACACAATCACGAAAACTCCCAATGAATTGCATTAGTTTATATGTTTTGTAGATAACTTGCAATAACAAAGGTAGAAATAATCATACAAAACACATAAGTTACATGCATTATATCAAAATACATAGATAACAAAGATGAAACCAATCATATTATAGATATTTTCTTTTATCTCCAAGCCTATTAAGTTACTAGCTACTCATATAATTTGTGGATGGATCTTTAAAGCTTTGCCATGACCTAAAACACAATTCATAGCTAGTTCTTTTACTTCAAGAAAGAGTACCAATTCTTAAAGAAAGGAAAATGATTTTAAATATCGCACAATTATTTATTGCTTGAGGGGACACACATTTATGGAGAGTAAAATAGCACCTACTATGGGAAGAAAATGTATGGTAACAAGAAACCCTTTCAATCTAGAATCCTTTAGTTAGCCACATTTTGAATTTGCCCTCTATTATATAACTGGCATTACCTTTCCAAATTATTATAAGTCACACAAACATAAGTTCTAAAATAACATTGTTCTAAATAGGAGACAATGAAATAGAAGACAATATGCAATAAGGATTTGTATGCATAGGTTGGCATGCATGTCACAAATGTACTTTATAATAATGGTTGTTTGTGTGGATAGAACCTTTTGAAGAACATGCGATCGACTATGGAGAGATCCTAACAAGACCAAAACATGTTCTTTTGGATAGAAAACCTACTAAGAAATGTGGAAAGAACAACTAACAACACCCTAGCAAAGTCCAAACACATCCATAAACACTATATTAGAGATTTTGAGAATTTTCCAAGTCCCACTTTTAATGAATGTCTTACTTTTGTGAATGAAAGAGAGCACTATGTTTATATTTATCTTTAAAGGGCACTTTGTATGTTACAAATATGAGATCACACATCTTGAGAGCTTAAGTGATGAATGTAAGCTATGTGGCCATTAGGAGATTTGGTTTTCACCTCTATCTTTTCTAGCATACTAACAAAATATAATGTTGTATGGTCATGGAAACATCAAGGAGGCTTAGCTAGTATATACCTAGAAATTTTTCAAGTTTAATGTAAGAACTCAGAGGTTTGAAGGAGTGCAGAGAGAATTTAGAATTCAAGAGCCTTAAATATTATATGAAAATATGTTATCATGGCCAAAATGTATAATATTATGGATTTGAATATATTATAATATGAGTTTGTTCTTTTAGATATAGCATCATTTAAAGTGACATGTATAAGTTTCATGAACTAGGACCTTAAAAGAGTCACTACTAACTAGGTATGGTTTAATAACTTGATCTAATACCATATAGTAATAAGTTTGGATAACCTATGATGTGATGGTTCTTTTTTTTGTATAAACCAATAGACACAAGTATGTTAAATAATTTCTCACCCCATTTGTATTTTTTGTATATATATGCATGATATATAAATGTCTTTTGTTCAAAATTTCTATCTATCTTGATAATATATGGACAAAATGGATATTGGCTTTGGCCAAAATCAACTAACTTCATACTTTGACAAGCTAAATGGACTTTCATATCATAAAATGAATATTTATATACCAAGTTAGAACTTTATGATTTTTCTAAGACCAAAGATTTAACCTTTGACCAATGGTTTGTTTCCAAAGAAATAGATATAATTTTTTAATTAATTAAGACTTATTTGTTAGCTAAGACATAAAGTACAAAATTGGACTTAAACCACTTTATCATAAATTTCAACACAATTAACTAATATTATTGAAAGAATAAAAAACTTTAAGTAGATTCTCTCATTGATATTGGTGGCATTTAAAAACACCAAGTAACTACATAAAATACTTTAAATTTCTAACAAGCATATATTTCATAGCCATGCAAAAACCCTTAATGTAAGTGATATATTTATTATGGAAGTCAAAATTAGTCCATATAGAGTCATTGCCTTGTTGCATTATTCATATTGGAAAAATATAACTTTTGTAGATTGTGTATAAAATATTTAGTTGCACTACTATTTATGAAATGTTTGTGATATCCTAACTCATGAGCAAGTTGCATTGCTTCCATATCTTTCAAAGTAGAGACTAAAGGAGTCTGCTTCAACTTGGATAATTGTGAGTTGCTCAATATAAGTGACAAAAAACGTGAAGCATTTGTTGAGTATGTTTGTATAATAGATGTCATAAAGTACAAAATAGGACTTAAATCACTTTATAAGAAATTTCAACACAATTAACTAATGTTATTGAAAGAATAAAAAAATTTAAGTAGATTCTCTCATTGATATTGGTGGTGTTTTGAAACACCAAGGTAACTACATAAAACACTTTAAATATCTAACAAGTATATATTTCATAGCCATGCAAAAGCCCTTAATGTAAGGGATATATTTATTATGAAAGTCAAAATTAGTCCATATAGAGTCACCACCTTGTTACATCATGTATATTGGGAAAGTATAATTTTTGCAGATTTTGTATAAAACATTTAGTTGTACTACCATTTATGAAACGTTTGTGATATCCTAACTCATGAGCAAGTTGCATTGCTTCCATATCTTTCAAAGTAAAGACTAAAGGAGGCTATGTCAACATGGATAATTGTGAGTTGTTCAATGTAAGAGATGGCACGCGAGGCATTTGTTGAGGATGTCTATATAATAGATGGTCTCTTGAAGCAATAAGTAATTGAAGGTTGAACATATATACCATTTTTATCAATCACGGTCTCGTGCGGTGCTGATGATGATGATGAAATACTATCATTCTTTGCTCTAGTTTATTCATCAATGACAACCTTGAATTGAGCATACAATTCATGTCCATATTGAACTGGCTGATGTCCATATCGATCAAACTTGATGACTTCACGTTGTCGTGCCGCTATGCGTACACAGTGTAAAAAAATCTAGAGTGTGGCTTCCTTTTAGATTTAGAGAGCCAATGCCACTTTAAGCATTCGTGTTAGTGTCCATGGTTCAAAATATTAGATTTTTTTGGACAAGTTTCTAGATATTATCTCTTGTAAAAATCCATAAAACTATAGACAACTTCTAGATTAGGATGACATGTAACAGAAAGCATATAGCTTTCAGTCAATTTAAGAGGATTTTATGTAAAAAGAGAGATTTATGAAATCACGTGATGCGCGATCACTGTTTTCAGGCAGTAAACAACACTCCAAAGGGGGAGATGAAGGAGTGATCTGGCAAAATTTTGGTCAGGTATATTGGTATTTTACCCCCCTTTTGGAGCCAATAGAAGCATCAAATTGGCTATCTGAGCAGCATAGAGGAAGATATCATTTAATACATGTTTTTTTCTATTAGAGTTATATCTTCTCATAATGCTGAAAGATACTGACATGCTTAATCTCTGTTAGTATTCTTCTACATTTTCTAATTCTTTTTCTTTTAGTATTCTTCTACGTCTTCAATTAGGAACCCCTTCTCTTTCGTCTACTCCTCTCCCTAAATCTACCTTCACCTTGGTGTCTCTTATCCTAAAGAACTTGGCTTGAAACCTTCAACCCTTCTCTTATCTCTACCATCTTTGATGCCTAAGCTCTTGAATCCCCATACATTCTTCTCTTGCTAAACCCCTGTAGTGACCTTCAACGCTATATGCTACAACATTGGTAAACCCGATGTGAAGGTCGATATAAGAAAACTCCAAGATGAGGGATTCTTCAAGAGATACTCTACAACAATTGGTGTGCATACTGCAGCAGCCTCAGCACAACAACAAATCCAAATGTTACAACAACAACAACAAAGGCAAGATGAAGAGAAGATTAAAACAATTTAATGGTCAAAATTTCCTAGAGCTATCAAGGCCCTAGAGGAAGTTGGGCGGGAATTAAAACAATTTAATGGTCAAAATGTCTCTACTTTTATTCACTTATATATTGAAAAAATGCTCTTCTTTGGTGTGCCACAACATGCATGGAGTCCCTATTTTGCCAGATTAGCCAAGCATGGTCTTCAAGAGAGAATCCATGGTCTTTATCAACAAGATGCGGATTGGGCTGCATTCAAAAAAGCCCTACGCAAAGAATTCTTCTTAGAAGACTCTCGCCTAATGAAAACTTTAGATGTTGTAGGAGTAAAGGATCGTAAGAAAGGGTGAATAAAAAGTTGAATCCCCATAGGATTTCACAAAGTAGGGAAGGTCGGAAGATTTAATTATTCCTTAAGGTTGCAGATCCCATTCTGCAAGAGAAGCTTGCTGATCGCCTAGAAGGTGCTACCTCTAAATCAGGAGTCAAGATTGCATGAATAGATGTTACTAATTCAATTAACATGATTGCTCAAAGAGAGCAGATGCGACTAAGATTGGGCTCTACTTCAACTTCAACAACTCCATTGATGGAGCTTGTTCCACCTTCAAAATCCCCTATTCCTTTGACTAATCAACCAACTCTTTCTTCTTGTGTTCCTTCTAAAAATGATTTCATGGATGAACTCATTAAAAGCATGCATGACCTTTATCTGAATCTTATAGAAATTAGTTCCAAGGTGGAGAAGCTGGATGTCAAAGTTGAAGAATGAGGATGTTCATCAACTCAAAGACCCATGAGAGATGGCTTAAGAGGCACTGTATTTGGTGTGACGGCCAACAACATGACAAGAGGGAGTGTTCTACCTTCTGTGAGGTTGAAGCACAAAAGCTCGTAAGATGGAAAAATTCATGCAGTTGAAATTGGTCTTCCACTGGAGCCAAAATTTGGCAATGATGGAATGAAGAAAAGATTAGAAGATTTAGCTGTAAAGAATGCCTATGCAGCAATTGATGTAGCTACCTATGGGCTGCAAATTGAGCAATTAAATTAATTTTGAAAGCATGTAAAGCTAATGTGCAATCTAAAGTATGGATGAAGGTACTAGATCAAATGGAATGTGGTAAAGCAGCCAAAGAAGATTTGGCTAATGCCAGTCAGTGCATTCGAGGAATAACTAGTTGGAAAGAACTGGTACATTCTTTTTCCACCTTTTCATATTTGGCTGACATCAATCATAAAGAAGTCTTGATTGAAGAAAAGAGAAGAGAATATGAACCAAGGCCTTCCTCTTTTGGCCCTCCAAAATGGGTAACTAGAAGAAAGCCTGAAAAACCAAAGCTTGCTGAAAATATAACCCCAGATCAAGAGCTGGAAGATGCACCACAAACAAAGAAGAATGAAGGAAAGAAGAAAGGCAAGCAACTAGTCTACAAATTGCAATCTGACATAGAATCTGCAAACCGATTTCAAATGAGTCCTAAAAGAATAAATTCTGGGAAGAAAAATTGAACTCACCTTAGGCAAAATTCTTGGGATTGCCAAAAGTGAATTCCATGATGTAATTATTAATGTAATCAAAAGGAAAAGACAATATGTTGGTGATGAAGCTGAAGAAAAAATGCATGCTTTTTTGCAAGTCCTTCGAGTTTTTGTGTAGGATGAAGAGAACCTGACTTCACAAGGAATTCAACTTGAAGTAGTTAAAGAATTAATTGCAACAATTGAAGCTGAAGATAAAGAAAGCATGAATGCAAAATTTAAAGAAGTGAAAGCTGAAAATGTAATGGTCGACTGGTCCAAACCAGTTCGGTAGCCCACCTCTCAAAAAGAAGGCCATCTACAGCACATGTATGAGGAGGAGGAGGCTTGGTTTATTCCAAGCAGTCACTACTCCCATATGCATTGGGCAAGAACAACAACGGAGACAGTCATCAAAATTGGAGAAAAAGAAACACCATGTATTGCACTCTTATACCATGGCTCAAAGATAAATGTCATGGCAAGGAGTCTCTATGAAAGTGGCGGATGGCCCATAGATGTTGATCTAGGTTGGCAATTGAGAGCTGCGAACAACTTTTCTAGAGAGTTATATACTGCATATCCTAATGTGTAGGTAACTATTGGAGACATAAAAGAAAATTTTCACTTTTTTGTTTAAGACTCTTGTAGTTACCCTATCATTCTTGGGTAACCTTACATTTCTGAAGCCCACTTGGAAACAAAAGCTCTTGATGATGGTTCTTCCTATGCTCAAATCTGAAGCAAGAATAATAAACGAGCAAGCTGCCCAATTTTTTACTGTGTATGTTAACCGTCATCAAAATAGAGATCGATTGTGTGATTACCCTATGCCTCCTAATGCCTAAGAATTCAAGGGTTTTCGGGCTGCACTGCTATAAAAGGAGGCTATACAACCAATAGTATGGGTTGTTATAAGTCTCTTTTAGCCATGACTAAAGTTAAAAGAGAATACTTATGTCATGTAAAAAGGGAGCTGAAAACTTATGACATGATGGTTGAAAATGAAGATATTTCGGGTATTTTTTTTGGACTGATTACTACTGGCACATTAGCTGAAATATATGCAACTGCTCATACAAAAAATCAAGCGAAAAATCAATCCAGAAATGTAACGTGTCTGCTTGTCCACTTGTGGGACACGTCTTAGTAGCCCATCGAGAGGAGAGTCTAGAAAGCACCACCTGGCACTCGCAAGGAATGTCATAGGGTTTGCGGTCTAGGTCTTCCCTAGTCTACCCCAAAGCAGAAGTATCCGGCCGTTCCCACTTAGGACTGACGTGAAGTCATGGTTTTTTTCTATCTATCAGCCAAGTCTCTAGGAAGTAGCTAGCGTCAAGCCCCAAATGAACCACTTTACGTAGGAACAACAGAGTCGAAGTGGATTTATGTTGCACTTGGCTCATGGAGAATGGGAAACGAGAGGGATGTGAAGCTCAACCTTTCTTCCATAAGGCAAAGTGCCATTTCGCTCCCCTAAAGCAACATAAATCGAGATTCTAACTCTAATGTTTTTAGGTCTTCACAATTTCGTTATCACGTCTTTGAGAAAAGTTCCCAGCTAACTAGGCTCTTCCAGCACTTCGATTCATCGACTTTGCCTCATATTGAGCTCATTCTAGGTGAAAATCAATTTAAGACTCTTGTGGTCCGTTACTAAGGAAAATTTATTGCCTAGCAAGTAATGTCTCCAAAGTTTGAGAGCATGGATGACAGCCAACAGCTCCAGGTCGTGGGTAGCATAATTCCTTTCATGGCTCTTCAATTTTCTTGAAGAATATGCTACGAGATGACCTTCTTACATAAGTACACATCCTAAAGCAAGTGCGCTAGCATCAGGTACCACTTCAAACTCCTTAATAAGATTAAGAAGTTTCAAGATGGGTGTTGATACTAAGCTTTGGTTTATTTTGTCAAAGCTAGTCTATTCAGCAGGTGACCATACAATTGCTACTTGCTTCTTTAGTAGATCAGAGGTGTTGTAATCAAAGCATAATCTTTGATGAAAATTATGTACCACCCTGTCAACCCAAGAAAACTACGTATTTCTTTGACAGAAGTTGGTGTTGGCCATTCCAAAACATTTCTGACCTTAGCTGGATCTACTGAAATTCCTTTTGTTGATACAATGAATCCTAGATATTCAATCTGTCACTTGAAAAATTCACACTTCTTCTTCTTGGCATAAAGCTTGTGTGCTCTCATTGTTTCAAGAACAATGTAAAGCTAGGGTTCATGATCCTTTCCCTCTTTTGAGTAGACTAGGGTATCGTCAGAAAAGACAAGTACGAAGTCATCAAGATAGGGCCTAAAGATATCCTGCATTAACCTGTTGAAGGTAGCAGGAGCATTTGTCAGCTTGAATGACATCACTAGGAATTTGAAGTGTCCATACCTTGTACTGAATGTAGTCTTTGGGATATCTTCTTCTTTGATCCTTATATGATAATATCCAGATCTGAGATCTATCTTTGAGAAGATCTTCGCCCCTTGAAGACGGTTAAGTAATTTATCTATCTTTGAGAAGATCTTTGCCCCTTGAAGACGGTCAAGTAATTCATCTATTCTTAGAATGGGTTATTTATTTTTTATGTTTGCTTGGTTCAACCCTCTGTAGTCAGTGCATAGGCGAAGCGTTCCATATTTTTTCTTTTGGAACAACACTGGAGCTCCCCATGGTGAACTACTAGAATGGATGTAGCCTTGATCTAATAGTTGCTTGAGTTGCTCTTTCAGCTCGATAGCTTCTGGGATGGACATCTTATATGGCCTCTTTGCCACCGGTGTAGCTCCTAGCACAAGTTTGATTTCATGGTCGACTTCCCTTTGGGGAGGAAGTTCCGTCACATCTTCAGGGAATGCATCTGCATATTCCTTTAACCATGAAGGTTCTTCTCCAAATTCCTAATTTTGATCTAGCTTATTCAGTTTAATTAGATAGACAGGTAGACCCTTTTGAACACCTTTTATTATCCATGTTGCTTTTGCCAACTGTATTTTTGGCTTACCAGTCTCACCTTGAGTCATGACTAGTTCCCCTTCAGAATTGCGGAAGGAGACTTGGCCCTTCCCACAGTGGATGTGGGCATCATTGGGTATTAGCCAATCCATTCTAAGTAAACATTCATGAACACCTAGGTTCATTACCCTCAATCTCACAAAAGTTGGCTTCCCACCCAGTAGGAATTTCACCTTAGAAGTTCACCTAGTACAAGTGACCTCACGACCATTTGCTAATTCCACAATTAAAGTAGGTGCATCTATTGTGGCTATCGCTAATATTTTTGCACAGATTGGTGAAATGAAGGAATGTATACTACCACAGTCAATCAAGGTTTTGAAGCCTTTACCTTGATATTCTAATGGAGTTTGAATCACCGAGAATTGGTGATTTGGACCCTTCTTGTGAAGAGTGGCGTAAACCGTTGCCCTCTCAATGTCAGCATCCATGGATGAATCTTCTTCATTGTCCAGCTCCTTGGTAGAAACGTTGGAGGTTCTCCCTCTGGCCATAACGGTGGTTCCTTGGCCATGAGCGGCTCTATTTTGACCTTGGAATTGCCCCTGGCGATGCTCTCTGCCAAGCTTGGGACACTCTCACTTGAAGTGTTGGGGTTCATTGCAATGGAAGCAACGTGGGTTGCGATCATTGCTTTGTGTTGGAACAAAGTTGTTGACAGCATTGACTCTAGCTTTCTTTCTTTGGCCCTGATTCAGACCCTGTGCTCTCTTGGTCTAAGCCATAGACATTCCCTTATTTTGATCCTTGTAAGGCCAAATCCTGTTGTTCCTTGGTTTAGTCTGCACCTCCTGTATTATTGGAGCATCTCGAATGAGTGCATCTTGTAGGTCCATTGGGCGCATTGATTCCAATGGAGTGTTTATGGGTGGATTCAATCCAATACAAAATTTTGACACCCACAATGTCATATCCATTGGAGGTGCATACTTTAAGAGTGAGACAAACTTCGAATAATATGCTTCAAGGGATAATCCTAACTGCTTCAAGTCATAGAATTCATTCATCTTTTGTGTGTGGTAGGCAAGTGGCAGATACCTCCGTCGCATAGCTTCCTTAAGCTTATCCCAAGTGCCTGTCCCCCCCGAGATTGCTTGGTCTCTGCACCACTCTTTCCACCAAAGTCTCGCTTCGCCTCTGCTGTTAGCTTAAGTTTGGCGAGCATGGCTTGATTAGCAGGTGCAGCTCCTGCTGCCTCAAAATAGTCCTCCATGGACTCAATCCATATCTCGATGTCGGCTTGAACAGTCCTTCCCTTGCCATCAAACTCGGGTGGCTTAATTTTTAATTTGAGAAGGATTTTCTTTTCTTGAGTCGTAGCTGGACTTACTGCAGGAGTTGGATTTGAAACCTGCGCTTGGGGTTGCATCTAAACAATAAGATTATTTACGTTAATGTCTTATCGTACATTCTCATATTATGTTAATATGACTAGCATAGCTTTTTAGCTAATCACTTAATACCTTAGTTAACATTTATGATCAAGATAGATAATTGTAAAAAGTCTTATTTATTCATGAAGGCATAACCCTTTGAGTACATTTATTTTGGATAAGTAGGAAAGGCTGATTGATACATTAGTTTGGGGAAAATAGGATTGTGTTACAATCGGCTACAGGGACAAAATAATAATATGGAGTGGGGTCATGGATTTTCAAGAAATGATAAGTCATAGGAAGCTTGGGGTATCCCTTCCTTTGATACATGTTCTTCTCATAGTGCCCTAACACTTTGATTTTGTCAATAGAGATCACTTGGATCACTTCTTCATAGACATACTTGTTCTACTTGATTTGCCAACTGCTAACATGCAAAGTTGCATTTACACGAGCTTCGGCAAAGATGAATAGCTTCACGATCTTTAAATCCTCCATCCACTTGATTCTCTTCAAGTTGAAGGTACGCGAGTCGGTGGGCTGCTATGTAGTATATTCCTGAGTCTCCCGTCCATCTTCACTTTTCATACAGGGGCAAAGGATTATAGATGCGGTCTAGAATATTCATCATGGAAAGCCTCTGACGATAATTCGAAGCATGCATTGTAGTCATGAACATGACCCGGAACACCAAGAACTTGCTCCATGCTTCATGACTTTGCAACCCAGCATCCATAAGTGAGTAAAGAAATGTTTTCAATAGAAAACACTGCTCTATTCTACTCACCCTCCCTTGTTCATTCCCTTATTCCCTTTATTTTCCCTCCATTAAGTTCCCCTATAATCTTTAGATCTCGTTGGTTCGCTCTGATACCAACTGTAACGTGTCCGCTTGTCCATTTGTGGGACACATCTTAGCAACCCATCGGGATGAGAGTCTAGAAAGCGCCACCTGGCACTCGCAAGGAATGTCATAAGGTTTGCGGTCTAGGTCTTTCCGAGTCTGCCCCGAAGTGGAAGTATTCGGCCGTCCCCACTTAGGACCGACCTGAAGTCAAGGTTTTCTTTTTCCTATCAACCAAGTCTCTAGGAAGTAGCTAGCGTCGAGCCCTAGATGAACCACTTTGCGTAGGACCAACAAAGTTGAAGCGGATTTATGCTGCACTTGGCTCATGGAGAATGGGAAATGAGAGGGATGCGAAGCTCAACCTTTCTGCCCATAAGGAATAGTCCCACTCTGCTCCCTTAAAAAAGCATAAATCAAGATTCTAACTCTACTATCTCTAGGTCTTCACAGTTTCGTTATCACATCTTTGAGAAAATTTCCTAGCTAACCGGGACCACCCTTCCGTAGGACGGACCAAAGTCACGTCCACCGCACTTTCCTCGGGTTGCTTAGTTATCTAATAACCTACCACATTATATTTGACATGCAAAGGCAGCTTCCTTAATTAACCAATTTAAACACAAGTTCCTTCACATAACTTAGGCACTGACATTAAAAAAATGATGCCAAGCAAGTTTCTTTTTCAAATATTTGATCTTTATTTATCATAATCTTGGAATACATCAAGTATCTTTCCTGAAGGCTATCCCAGCATGATTCCTGCTCCAAGTTTCGCCCGTAGACTAGTACATGGGCCTTGAGATCCCATCTCGAGTCACGTTAGCCTCTTGTGGGGGATCTGGAGGCAAGGAATTTATAGCCAGAGCCTCCCCTGGCACCCAAGCGTCCTCCTGGTCCAAGCAATACCCATGGAGAGACCTCTCGCAGCGGGTTCGGTCCATGTACCCGGCACGGCTAACAACCCCCTTGGATAGGGCTAGGCAGGTAGTCGGAGGTAATTGAACCTGCCTCTCCCTCCAGGCTATTAACATAAAGCATTAAGTGTTTGGCCTTGAATTAGTTTCTTGAGCAAAGAAGTTTAAACAATGTATCTAAGTGTACAATCACGATCTTTTCTGTGGTCGTTCGTACGACCAACTGCTAAGGTGTGATTCCTTCTTTCCGAATACTCCCAGCATTCGATCCTGGATCATTCATGACTTGGCAAGATTCCAAGGGCTTGGCAAGCTAGATTGCTTGTTTTCCCTTTTTCTTTGGGTTAGGGTTTATACCTTACCAACCCCAATTTTCATTACCTTAGGTCTCCTTGTACTATAGTCAAATAGATCTTGGACAACCCCGTCGTCCTTGGTTGGTCAATTTTCTTCTTGGCAATTCACAATTTCCCTAAGTTTGTCAAGTCGGTCCCCAAGAGAGAGAGTTGGAGTAGGGTGACTACTCGACTTCTTAATGAATCTAACTTGTAATTAGATCTTGCCTCCCTTGGCCTAAGATGTAGTAGTAGCATCTTATGATTTAGTTGCAATAGAATATGACATTGGAGACTAGTTACACGAGATAGGTAGCAGTGCCTATCTTGAGGAATTACATCCCCTTGTTTGTCGATATTACTAGTATTCGTATCCTAAGGCTTGGTACCCTCTCTTACTCGCAACATAGAACGATCTAAGTACGAGAATGTTGGATTAACTCTACAAGCGCAATACTAAGCAACATTTTAACTTAACTTAACCTATCTTTTATATTGAATGTAACTATCATTTCATGCGTATTGCATCCTATATGCTTTTCATCAAATGAAATATAACACTTTTTCTTGTCATACATCTACTTATGCATGCAAGTTGCTTATGCATGCAAGTTATGCTACGTAAATTGATAATGCTATAAAAACATACTCTTTTCTTTTCCCATGCAAGTCACACGAATAAGAATGCAGTTGCTTATGCAAATTCTAAATAAAATATAACTTTTCCTTGCATTGTCTTCATGAAGTGATAGACAGACAGGAGTAGTGATGTCGAGCTCGAACTGCAAAAAACGCGCAAAAAACGTAGGAAAGCACAAGTTTGAAAAGAAAGCCACAACTTTTTTTAAATTTTTATATACTTGCGTGCCGCGTCTGTCAGCGTGTGTAATGGCACATGTATATGTGCAAATAATTCCTGTTACACGCGCTTATAGACGCGCAGGAACAATTTAAGGAATCAATGCATGCATAATTAGGGAATCAATTGACCTATGTGGTGACATATTGCAAATGCACAAGTCAACCTTTGATTTATATATACATCCAATCATCAAGCCCTATCCAATCACATTTGTATAGGGCATGCCCTATCCAATCAATGAATGCATTTAGGGAATCAATTGACCTATGTGGTGACATATATAACAAAGCTTGAGGATAAGAGATAAAACATTGGCAAGTCAATTGGCACATATATATGTAGTGACTTACTAGACCATCCCACTTACAATTGCATATTATCCCACTTACGTATCAATAGGTGGATAAACACGAATGGTTTTTAGCAAGAGAAAGATAATGCAATGAAGGTGTACACGAAAGAGATAGAGAAAGGCATATTATCCATCAATCAATCAAAGATTTGTTCCACTAGCTAGCTATTATGTTTTTACATTTATCATTGATCTCTATAATAACAACAGCCTTCAAAATTATACCCAATTTGTGCAATGCCACTTCTTTCCCACCAAGGCTCTAGAATAAGGCAGACCTGTTAAACCTTGCAGATATAATTCTTTCAGTGGTGAAAGACTGTACGCAATAGTATTGACCTGAAATGAGTTGCCCAATGCATCATACCGATCTGAAAGGGTAGAGTAGCCTCAAGTGTGGTCACGATCATATCTAAGCACCAGCTCAATCTCATGGGGTTCAAGTGGGGCAGCTTGGCCTGGGCTGACCCAAACCAAGTTCCATATTTTGCATGCTAGGACAATCTCATGTTGAAGATAAGAAGTTATCTTGCTAGCTGTCTTTGTGGGAAGAAAATATTTTTCTGATCAATCCACATATAGTGCTAGGGGCACCCCGTGTGTTTATGCAATTCAGCTTCTCTCTCGGATCCCATGGGGGCCAATACTTCTTTGTTTTCTGAAGCACCTCAAAGATTGTCATGGGAGTAGGGGGAAGGATCAACCTTCTTCCATCTACTGGAAGGTTATAAACATAACCACCTCAGCCTAAAGCATGCTGAAAAATATCTAGAGTCTGTGAACTCTGGATCTATGCCATTGAAATGCCGTTTGATGGTCTCCCACTCTGAATCGGAAACGTTCTCAACATTTTCAAAATAGAAAAAGGGAGGGCCTTCCATCAAAATATTCAATGGTTTTGGCTTGCCTTTAAAAAAGCCAGGAATTCCAAACCCCATGCCCTTTTTGAACTTGAAGGGTGGAATAGAACCTAGATGTGGACGTGATGTTTTTCCATTCATAGATTGAGTCTCGAGCCATAAAACACTTGAGTCTTCACTGGCACTTTTATCCAAGTCTAGAGTAGGAGTAATGCTGATCTTTGTTTTAAGGCCCAAGTAAGTGTACCATAGCTTAAGGGCTCTTTCATCTACCCAGTATATTTTGCTACAGACACCTCGTGAGGGTCCAGCATGTCTATTATTTGAACACCTCGTGAGGGTCCAGCATGTCTAGTTTGATCTTTTATCTTTTACGACTAGTGCACATTATTCAATGCACTTTGGTGTGAGGGTAAACATCTTCGAACTCAACGTAAAGATGAAAATATAAATACCCAAGATTGTGGTGTCCTTTCTCACTTCGAGGATGCCAATGGTACTTCGAGTAATCATTAACTCTATTTTTTAATTCAATGATTCAATGTGTATATTTCTTAATTCTATGGTTTTTATCATGCACACACGTGCATGCTCAAGAATCAATTTCATGTGGTTAAATAATTATTAAATTTAGTTTTTTAATTATGTAAATTGCAATTTTAGGTGGTTAAATAATTGTGCGTCTACTGGCGCATCTATATTAGCGTCTATTTGCACGGATATATAGACACACAATCCGCCTCTATTTACACGCATGTTTACACGCAGTGATAGACGCTCTGATAGACGCGCCCGACTTTGTGTGTCTAACATGCGCATCTATGCCTCGTTTCTATGGTAGTGATGGGCAACTTATATTCAAGATATGACCAATTTCATCTCTCATTAGAAAACTGAGACATTACCATAATGAAGACACCTCTTGGATTGGTCTGCATGTGCACTCTACCATAAGGTGCAACAAACTTCGTAGCCCATATGATGAATGCCATGCATAGTCTTAAGGGACTTTATTCCAAAACTTGCTCTTCCATTTCTTGATGATGTACCTATCAAGGGATGTGAAGTCAATGAAAAGAATGAGGAGCTTGAAAAAGATGGCTGCAGAACATTTGTAATTAACCATATTCATGATTGTGACAAAATTTTGACAAGGCTAGAAGAGGTACATCTTACCCTTTATGAAGCTAAGTCGTTTTTTGGAGTAAAAGAAGTCCTAGTGGTCGGTAATCTGTATGGCCCCTATGGACGCAAACCTTCACCAATCAAGATAGATTCCATCAACAGAATGCAAGAAAAATGCACAAATGTTTCAGAAGTAAGAAGATTTCTTGCCGCATGCATATTCTATCTCATATGGATACCACATTTTGCTCATGTAGATGAATATCTTTATCAATTATGAAAAAAAATGCCAAAGATTCTCTTGAGGTAATGAGCATACTCTCACTATGCATAAATTAAATAAGCTATTAATTTCAGCCCCCACTCTCGAAAGGGCTGATTATTCAAATGGTCAACCCATCATCCTTACTGTGGATACAAGTCCCATTGGGATAGGATGGGCCCAAGCGGATCTTGAAGGTAACAAGTATGCAATTCATTTTGGAGCAAAAGTTCTCAATGAATGTAAAATAAGGTATGCACAAGTAAAAAATAAAGTAACAACATTAAAGTATTATAGTGAATACTTTATAGCTACTTCCATAGTGGTAGAAACTGATTGTCTTCCACTATTGGGCATGATTACCAAACTGCTCTACACTCGACATTGCTATGCTAAGATGGATTGCATATTTTAAATCTCTCAACCTTGAATTAAAGCATATTGCAGGAAAGGTGAATCCAGTTGTGCTGACATGCTATCACGTGCAAGATATGACAATTAAGAAGAGCTTATGGAAGAAGATGAAGCTAAAGAATCTATACTTGCTGAATTTCATTCCATGGCTGCTAAAAATTCATTTTCAGTTACTGCATATACTAGCCCAAAGCTAAAAACAACAGGGTGGTTAACTAGAAGCCAGCATGCTCATTTCATTACTCAAGTTCTAGTTCATTTCCTTGAAGAAGATTATGAAGAAGTCGGCCAATATTTAAGCACAATGAAAAAGGAGACTTGGACTGATGAGGAGTTCAAGCATATCAAGAGGAAAGCTTATGGCCTTTTTCTTAAAGAAGTACATCTATGGAAACACACAAAGAAGAAGAAAGGAGTGCATGTCCGAGTTTTAGGTAACAAAAGACTGCAACAACAGGTAATGAAGGAATTTCATGAAAGCATGTAGGTTGGCCATAGAGGCATATGGGGAGCCTTTAGTAAAGTCAAAGAAAAATATTAGTGACAAAACATATATCGAGACATAGCACATTTTGTTGAAACATGTTATGTGTGCCAGATGTATTCTATGGTCAGGCATCGAGATGGGTTACAACCGACTTATCCCTTGTCTGTACATTATAGATGGGTTACAACCATGCCTACAGGAATATGGAATATGCGGTATTTAGTGCTTGCAAGAGAGGATCTAACCAATCAAGTTGAAGGCAAAGCCTTAACAACCACGACCACTCAAGTTGTTTGTCATTTTTTGCTTGAAGATGTGTTTTGCAGATATGGTTGTGTGGGTAAAGTAACAGCAGATAGAGGAGAATTGGATGTTGATGAGGCACACAAATTCTTTGCTCAATTGGGTATCAAGTTGGCATTGACATCAACCTACAATCCTGAAGGAAATGGAAAGAGTAAGAGAGGTCATCAACCTATTCTCAAAGCTCTAAACACCATATTATCATAACTTAAATACTATAACTTTGGATTTATCATAACTTAAATACTATAACTCCAAATTGAGCATCTATAGCTCAATAGATTCCATTTTTCAAGCGCTTTCCAATGACAGGTCACATCATATGGTTTTGAGAAACTTATGGGCATGTTATCCGAGTGTCACCTTTTTAGTATTCAAAAAATGGGAATTGAAAGATTCCCAAATTCACTAATATTATGTTTTTAGCAAAGTCTTGTAGAGGAAAGATCAAAGAATGGCCTAAAATGCTACCTTTTGCATTATGGTTGACCAGACTACTCACAGTTCAGTGGCTATATGCTAGCTGAACTTATGCATGAATAACAACCACTTATGCCAATTGAAGAATCTATTCTCACATGGAGTCTTCTACCTTGGGAGGAAGGCATCAGTAGAGAAGAGTTACTGACTCTGCGCATATGGCAGCTAGAAAGAAGGCCCGAAGATGTTCAAGCATCTATTGAGAAGCTAAAGACAGCAAGACTAAAGAACAAAATAAGATTTGATAAGTGACATCGACTTCAGCCAAGAGGAAGTTATGAAAATGACTGTGTGCTTTTCTATGACAGCAGCCTAGATAATCAATACATTACTTCTAGGAAGATGGTAAAGCATTGGTTTGGCCCATATGTAGTAAAGGCCATTCATGACCATGCCACATATTCATTGGCTAAATTGGATGGGACCAGCATAAAGATACCCGTAGCTGGAAAAAGAATCAAGCTCTTCAAATGAAGAGAAAGTTCAACATATGAGTTAGAAGACTTGAATATAATTCAAGTGCATGAGGACATAGAGGAAGAAGAAGAGGCTGAGGATGAAGACATTAGTATGGTAGAAGATACTTCTTCTGACACTGCAAATTCGTAAGACTTTGGCACATGCCAAAGAATGTGCAGGTTAGGAAGGGGTGGATGTCGTGCCGCTATGCACACACCGTGTAAAAAAATCTAGAGTGTGGATTCCTTTTAGATTTAGAGAGCCAATGCCACTTTAGGCATTAGTGTTAGTGTCCATGGTTCAAAATATTAGATTTTTTTGAACAAGTTTTTAGTCAATTTTTGATATTCTAGATATTAGCTCTTATAAAAATCCATAAAACTATAGACAACTTCTAGATTAGGATGACATGTAAAAGAAAGCATGTAGCTTTCAGCCGATTCGAGAGGGTTTTTTGTAAAAAGAGAGATTGATGAAATCATGCGATGCGGCGCAATTGTTGTTTTTAGGCAGTGAACAACACTTTGAAGGGGAGACGAAGGAGTGATCTAGCAAAATTCTAGTCAAGTGTGCTAGTATTTTACCCCCCTTTTGGAGCCAATGGAAGCATCAAATTGGCGATCTGAGTAGCATAGAGAAAGGTATTATTTTATACATATTTTTGTCTATTAGAGTTATATCTTCTCATAATGCTGAAAGAAACTGACATACTTCATCTCTGTTAATATTCTTTTACATTTTCTTTTTTCTTTTTTTAGTATTCTTCTACGTTTCAATTTCTTTGAACCCCTTCTCTTCCGTCTACTCCTCTCCCTAAATCTATCTTCAACTTGGTGTCTCTTATCTTCAAGAACTTGGCTTGAAACCTTCAACCCTTCTCTTATCTCTATCATCTCTAGAGTCTAAGCTCTTAAACCTCCATACATTATTCTCTTGCCAAACCCCTATGGTGACTTTCAACCCTATGCACTGCGACAATGTGCATCATGGTATTTGCTTAAGTGAGTTAAGTATGGTAGAAGTTCTTTGATCAAGATAGAGTCTCCACTATCAATATCAAATGTTTTTGGATAAATGCAATTCTCAAGAGGATTTGGACATCCTTTGTAAGGATTGCCATCTATGAGAATAGTCCTGGTATGCTGACAAACATCTCCATATTGATCCCATACATACTTTAGAGACTTGAACATTGCTTCTACTCCCATCTTATTTGGCCTATATATGATTTTGAGTTGATGTCTATGACATTGTTCTTGGCCCCAAATCATAGACAAAGGATACTTCCTTTTTGCATAGATCTCCAAGCACTTAATAACTGCCATGAAATTCTTATGTAAATCTATTGACCAAACTCCCACTTGGAACCTTGCAAATAAGACTTCAAGAAACTCCATACATCTTGGTCAAAGAACAAGCCATTGCTTTCCCATTTGAAAGCTTTGAAACTTTTTACACTTAGCAAAGCATTGTTGTAAAAGAAGACCATTGAGATCAAGTATTACACATAATTGTGTTGCATTTTTTATTAAGGACACATCAATCATATCATCATGCTCTATTGTTGTTGAATCTTTTAGATATCCAACCATAGATGTCTTAGTTGAAGTTACAAAGAAGAAAAAGAAGCACATTAGATTCATTTACTTCCTCATCATTCTACTTAACGTTTGAGCTATAAACTGGCATAGAACACTAAAGCAATTTAATTTCACATTGACAAATACATACATAGTATTACTTAATAAATGATGTCTTAAGAAAATAGACATTTGACCATGTGGACAAATCTAACCAAGAGAAATATCATGAGGTGAAAAAAAAAAATATATGATGATTTCTTTGAAGCAAAATCTATTCTAATAAAATCATTTTTCCATACCTACTTTTTATCACTAATTATAAGTATACTTGAGATACTAACAATAGACTCTTGTAATTAGTTACAAAAATTATCTTATCATTATAATATTAAATATACTCATTTTCTAAAAAGGCCTTCAAAATGGCATGTACAAACAAGGTGTTATTAGTCCTAATTATTAAAAGAAAATTTAAACATGATACTTTTAACCATGTGACCAAAACTACGTCACATATAAGTGACACATGACAATTTAATTAAGATAAGTTATACTCTATTTGGATAAGTTTTCATAGTTTCTTCTTAAGAACTATCCATTCTATTTTTGAACTAGTTATATCCCATAGATATTTAAACTCATGAATTGTAACAAGGATTTTACCTTAATATTCCTTATATACATCTCAAAAGATACATTGGAGGTGAAATCTTTGTTGCAATATTTGCTACTGAGGTAAAACTCCTTTGGGAGGTGCAATGAATCTTTTTTGTGGTGTGCAATATATTGTTGGCTCTCTTATCCTAAGGTACATCCATAGACATACACTAGTAATGTAGTAAAAGAGGTTATAAGAGATAAGAGATTTGACCATGTGGACAAATCTAACTAAAACTGACATGACAAGATCATTACACAATACATATAAGAGGTTAATTGAAATAAGATCTAAAATAGACTTAAGTAAATTTTGCATAGCTAGCTCAAATTTTTCATTATGATAAGTACTCTTACACACTAGATTACAATTAAACAGTTATCCTTACAAAGGATGATAAATTTTAATGAGATATTTAATAATATTTTAATAAAATATTTACTTAAATAGATTTTTTAAACCAAACATGCTTGGTACCTTTTGTAAAAAATTAAAAACTAAAGGCATAGTCTTTAGTAGGAGGAACCTCATGGGAGTTTGAATTTTGTTTGGCACTCTCATGGACCCTCCACAATTATGCTTCAACCTCTCTTTGCTCTTGAGTATTGCAAACCACTACAATAGTCTTCATATGATTTACTAATGCCACCTTAGATGCAAGTCCACTTGCATGTATATCAAATACAACCTCATAAGCATCATTGAATGCTTTGATTCTAGTTTCCATAACTTTCATTTTCTTTCTCAAAACAGCCTTTGCAATCCTTTGTTCTTCTTCAAGATCTTCATCATTGCACTCATTGTCCAAGCCTTCAAAGTCCAAAATGGAAGGCTTTTTGACATTGTTTATATATCGCTCAAAATTGATGAAGCTTTTCTCCATGGTCACTAATGTCAAAACCACAAAAGAATCTATAGATCCAAAAGCAAAGGTTCTATCCATTGATAGGAAGTCAACACTACCAACTAGCATGTGATACTTGCAAGAAATGCTTTTTCAAGAGCATTTTCCAAAGCTACCATTTGCTTTCGATCAAGAAATGACAACAACATGAATTGTTTAGGTTCATATGTCATTTGTAGTAGAGTGGATACAACCTTTCCAAACTTTATAGAGTCCCATTTCATTCCCTCAACCCCATGTGATGCATCTAGAACAACAACCCCAATGGTAATTGGATCTCTGTAAACAATATGTATAAGATCAAAGGTTTCTAGATTGCATTCGACAACATATACATGCCAAGGGAAAGTAGTGGAGGATTGAAGAGGATTTTACTTTTTTCCAATTAGCAAGTTCACAATATCTTTTGCTCCATTTGGTAGGGACCCTACATTAGCTCCACGTGTGAGCTTCTTTGATACCCAATCATTTCAAATATATAAAATCTCTGTGTATACTTCATCATTGATATCATAATCATCAACAAGCTCTTCCCAAGTCTTCATCACATCACTATTTTATAGAACTGAGGCATTGAAAAGAGTGACTAATTCCTCCTTTGGGACCCTATCTTGCTTGATTTTATTAGCCCTTGTTTCGTTGTCAATCATATCTTCCTTATCCCATTTGTTTCTAAGAAAAAGGATATGACCTTTATTGATCTCCTCTTGTAGTGTAAGTAAGTCTCTATCCTTTAAACCCATAAGGCAACAAAATGTAGCAAGAGAAGGTTACCTTCCCTTTTTTCTCAACCTCTCCTCTTGAGATATAAGCTCACCTCTAGAGTATCTCTTCATGATTTTGATCCAACTATCAAATATTTATTGGGAGCTAACAATCATATGGCAATCTCTAGATGCACAATTTTATCGAATGTATACCACAAATCTCTGCACAAAAAAAGATCAAAATAGTGAGCATAGAACAAAAGAAAGAGCATCACACTAATCTTCACAAAAAGAGAAGGTAAGCTTATATGTGATTACTTGCCATGGTACTCTTTGAGAGCTTGTCTTAGAAAGCCCTTGTTGAGGTTTTGGTGGAGAACCAAATGCTAGCCATTGATCTCTTAATTGTTGAAGTTGCTAAACATAAGGGGCATTCTTCATAACATTATGTGATTCCATATTTGTCATTTGTGAAATCTCAATGCACATTTTCGCACGACAATCAGCTAATATTCTAGCATTTCTTGTGGTGTATAAATGCTCGATTGCTAGACAATGTGCAATATTACTTTGAATATATATCTTCGCTGCATGATTTGAGTGAAGCCCTAATATAATCCAATAACTATAAGTGTCCAACTTATTAGCATCCACCTCATCACGATGCATGGATCTCTTCTCATTGTTGTCTTGTACAAAAGGCATAAGATATGCTGCTATTGCTAGATTCATGGGATTCTTTATGAAAGACGTGGTTAGCTTCTCTACATAATCCCAACACAGTGACCTATAAGCATACAAAGGAGGCAGCTCATAGCACCTGTCAACGAGAATAGAAAATTTTATTGTTGGACCAAATGGAAAGAAATTTTCAAACATGTGAAATCCTCATTCTTCCTTATTTCCCTTCTTTACTTTCTCAAGAAAATCAAATATTATTTCTACTCCCTTTGTCCTCAAGAGAAATTATTAGCTTTGCAAGTGTAACTTTTAGCATGGAAGATAAAGTGGCATCATTCTCAGTAATATTAACAGCCATACTAACAACAAGAGCTTGTGACAAGGAACTTTATGGAGGTGATTTTGACTTTGAGCTTGTGGGATTTGGTGATTTATTGTCTCATTGAGGAGCAGGTGAAGATTTGAAGTCTATTTCTTTATCTTGGAGCTTCATTCTTTTGTTGGGGCGATCACCTTTTCTTGATAGGGAAAGTAGCTCACTATTTTGCACAACTTGGAATGCTAATATAATGTCTTTTATGCCCTTTACCTCCTCAAATAAGGTCCATCCCATTGTTTTCAAAGAGTATTCTTTGTCCTCTTTAATACCTACAAAGTGAAATGACAAAGGATCAAGTTTGTATACTACATTTTTCCCCTTGATCTTAACAAGATTACATGGTATTCCCTCTTTCCCAGCACATCCATCTATTATCTTCTCTATGACACCATCTTGTTGAAAAAATGTAATATCACTCTTTAAAGTAGATAAGAGAACATTGTGAGCCCTTTTTCCTCGACCATCATAAAGATCCACATATCAAGGACACACAAAATCACCACTAACTCCATCAATGGTTTGGGTCTCCTTTTTGGATGTGCTATCTTCCTTTGCCATTGAATGGTTCTACAAAGAGAAAAAGTTGTCAAACAAAACTGGATTTAAAAATAGTCAAAATTCACAAAACCCGAGTACATATACAAGATTTCTAGGTTGAAAATTGAAAACACAACACAAGATTTTATGAAATACAAGACAACTGTACTCCAAAGGGACTCTTCCATAAAATGAAATATTGAAATTTGAGACTAAGTGTAGTATTAGATCTAACCATAAATATATGTGCTTATGTATCAAATATCATGGATTATTTTGGCCCTAATTTAGCATTAATTATGTTTCTCTTGCAAGAATCATATAGTAAAACTTCGGTGAGAAGATCAAATTCTATTAATAGTAAGGCTTGACCATGGGCTTAACCAAATGGTCCAGTGATAATGAAATGTTGAGTGTGAGCGTGGTATGAGATCTAGTGAAAAATCATTGTGGTCATGTACAAAATGTCATGGATGATTTTGTCCCTAAGTTAACATTGGATTTCTTCTCCATGTAAGTTTCCTATGCAAGGATCATACTCTTGGAACTTTGCTAAGATTTTTGGCCATGTGGTCAAATCCTATTTAATCAAAGAATGAGATTTAGTCCAACATGAGATCCATCCATATATCAATGTGGTTATGTAGCAATCTCACGATTCCATTTGGTCCAAAGTTAACATTTTAATTAGTGCACATGTAAGTTTCCCTTGAAAGGAGCTATATTATAGAAACATTGTCATTGGTTTTAGCCATGTGGTCAAATCCTATTTAGTCCTAAGACTTATCTATAAGATTAGAAGCTTTGCCATGGTTTTTTACCATATGGTTTTTAAAGGCTAGTTAAAGAGAGAATGCGATTTATTGTGATATGAGATTCATATATAAACAAATATGGCTATGTAACAATGGTGCGCAGATCAGTCACATAATGCTCACGTAGTGAATCCCGGAAGGTCCCCAAGAACAATGAACTCTACCTTTTTGCACAAAAAACAATGTAAAAGCATGAACGACAAGAGGCAAGAGACCAATTGGGTTCAATCTCCCCCCATGCCTTGTGTGAGCGCTTCACAAAGCATGTATTTTATGTATATTTCCATCTTCATGCTCAATAATAGCCCAATTTACAAAAATATGACAAGCTTTTAGCTTTTGAGTTTGCTTTCTATAAAAATAGGAAATAAAGCTAATGGACGGTGCCCATAGAGTCTGGCACGCCCAATCTCAATGTCCAAAATAGAAATAACATATCCATGCGCATAGACGCATACAAAATAATAATCAATAATCGATGTCTCAATAGACATAACAAAATATAGGCGTGGCGCCTATCAAAATATAATCCAAAGGTCGAATACTCGCTAGACTCCAATGCTTTCCTCCGCCACTGCTGCTATCTCTACACATCAACTGAAGCATTCACAATCGTTAGTAAAATAATACAATTAAACTGACAAAAGTGAATACCTAGCAATCTTCAGCTACATAAATAAATCAACTGGTTAGAAATAAATCCTAACCTTAATTTATTACGAGTGCGCACTCTAAACTCATAAACGTTTATTAATTTAATATGCATTTTGCGGAATCGCCCACTATGGAATCACCCACGTACACACTAAATTAATGAAACGCCCGAAAAGGACAGGCGTCCCCATCAACTTCTCGCACAAAGAATCCTCTTTGTGTATGAGCCCCGGTCATCTAAGTTTACGGAATCCACCGTAAAACCTCACGGAATCCACCGTGGAATATGCCTTTGTGGGAGGGGGGTATGATGCCAGGAGGCATATTCCACGGTGGATTCCGTGAGGTTTTACGGTGGATTCCGTAAACTTAGATGACCGGGGCTCATACACAAAGAGGATTCTTTGTGGGAGAAGTTGATAAGGACGCCTGTTCTTTTCGGGTGTTTCATTAATTTAGTGTGTACGTGGGTGATTCCATAGCGGGCGATTCCGCAAAATGCATATTAAATTAATAAACGTTTATGAGTTTAGAGTGCGCACTCGTAATAAATTAAGGTTACGATTTATTTCTAACCAGTTGATTTATTTATGTAGCTGAAGACTGCTAGGTATTCACTTTTGTTGGTTTAGTTGTATTATTTTACTAACGATTGTGAATGCTTCAGTTGATGTATAGAGATAGCAGCAGTGGCGGAGGAAAGCATTGGCGTCTAGTGAGTAGTCGACCTTTGGATTATATTTTGATAGGTGCCACGCCTATATTTTGTTATGTCTATTGAGACATCGATTATTGATTATTATTTTGTATGCGGTTATGCGCACGGATATGTTATTTCTATTTTGGACATTGAGATTGGGCGTGCCAGACTCTATGGTCACCGTCCATTAGCTTTATTTCCTATTTTTGTAGAAAGCAAACTCAAAAGCTAAAAGCTTGTCATATTTTTGTAAATTGGGCTATTATTGAGCATGAAGATGGAAATATACATAAAATACATGCTTTGTGAAGCGCTCACACAAGGCATGGGGGGAGATTGAACCCAATTGGTCTCTTGCCTCTTGTCGTTCATGCTTTTACATTGTTTTTTGTGCAAAAAGGTAGAGTTCATTGTTCTTGGGGACCTTCCGGGATTCACTACGTGAGCATACTGTGACCGATCTGCGCACCAGAAGCTAATGGACGGTGCCCATAGAGTCTGGCACGCCCAATCTCAATGTCCAAAATAGAAATAACATATCCGTACGCATAGGCGCATACAAAATAATAATCAATAATCGATGTCTCAATAGACATAACAAAATATAGGTGTGGCACCTATCAAAATATAATCCAAAGGTCGAATACTCGCTAGACTCCAATGCTTTCCTCCGCCACTACTGCTATCTCTACACATCAACTGAAGCATTCACAATCGTTAGTAAAATAATACAATTAAATCGACAAAAGTGAATACCTAGCAGTCTTCAGCTACATAAATAAATCAACTGGTTAGAAATAAATCCTAACCTTAATTTATTAGGAGTGCGCACTCTAAACTCATAAATGTTTATTAATTTAATATGCATTTTGCGGAATCACCCGCTATGGAATCACCCACGTACACACTAAATTAATGAAACGCTCGAAAAGGACAGGCGTCCCCATCAACTTCTCGCACAAAGAATCCTCTTTGTGTATGAGCCCCGGTCATCTAAGTTTATGGAATCCACCATAAAACCTCACGGAATCCACCGTGGAATATGCCTCCTGGCATCAAACAAATCCCATAGATATCAATATAAGGTAATGTAAAAAACACTTGAAAGGTGGAGAATTGACATCATGGTGAAACCTACAAGATATCTATATTTCTATAAACTGGTTTTAACCATATGGCCAAACCTAGTTTCATAACCATATGAAAAAAGTGATTCATTTGTTGCAACATGTTGTGAAATTAGATTTCACTATATAGCTAAATATTATTTTATAGTGGAATGAAAAAAATGGTCTCATGGTTTGCAAGATATATGAGATTATATTTGATCATATGGGCAAACGAAACAAGAATGGGGGATTCTTGGATGGTAGCATTGATAACAAAATGAAAGATTTGACCATATGGCTAATTTTTATTTTGTAGTGGAATGGAAAAAGTGCCTAATTGTGGTAAAATGATATGATATATGAACATATACATAGGAAGTTATGAAAATTTGAAATGAAAGAAATGGTTTATGGAAACAAAGTTGTTTGTTTGTTACATGACAAGTTTTGACCACGTGGTGAAACTTCCTATAAATATAGTAGGTAATTAAGGAGTTCCAAGTAGAACATGGTCTTCCTTTTTGGAGATAATACAGAAGATGTTTTTCTTACAAGAATTTTCCATACAGCCAAATCTAGCATACCCAAAATTTTTGCGATCGAATCCACCATAGATTTAGTCTTAATTTTTCAGGATCAAATTCCAAAAAAGTGGTTTGTTTGTTACAAGACAAGATTTGACCACATGGCCAAATTATAGAATTAAGAAATTCTAAGTAGAAACTAGTCTTTCCCTTTGGAAGTAAGGATTGATAATATAAGCAAGCATTTGATCAAATGATGAAACGCCATTCTTGTAGTAAAATGAACAAAGTGGTTGATTTGTTGCAAGATATTGTGATACTACAAGAGTCCTTATTTTGGCCAAGAGATAGCTTAAGGAGAAGATTTGGTTGCATGGCCAAATCTCATAGTATATTAGGAAAAATAACAAAAATTACATCTTATATTATAAGAAAAGATTTGACCTCATGGCCAAATCTCAAATTGTATTGAATAAGATAACAAAAAGTACTTCTTATATTGTAAGAAATTTTTTTACCATATGGTCTAATCTATAGATTGATGAAAGATCATGATATATGTTATTAGAATATCAAATTACATCCTTTGGCAAAATTATATTGAGTATTGGTAAGTATTGTATAGCCATATGCTTATTGCAAAATTATAGAGAATGTAACCATAAAATCTGATGGAAATGCTTTTACTATGAAAATACAGTATAATAGAAAGTTCTATATAGTAATGTATAATACGATGTATAAGAACTTGATAAAATGCTCTAATATTACTAAAGGATACAAGAAATATAAGACTAGATTTGGCCTTGAGGTGAAACCTTAAGGTATATAGCAACACAGAATAGAAAGAAAGGTTAGTATTTTGAAAGCACTAATTAATGAAAGCATTGCACAAACCATTTATTCCATATTCACATCTAAGAGAGTTTTTTCAACATTGCACAAATCATATATTTCATATTCACATCAACGAGAGTATTTTCAATAGTGCAAGAAATCGTGTTTTTCATTTTCACAGCAAAGAAGCTATCATTTGTAAGGTAGTGGGACAGCAAAAAAGATAGGCACTCCAGGAGATCAATCAAGCAATCATGAAGAAGAAGAAGCAGACATTGAATTCTCAAGAGAGAGTGCCTAATCTCATTGCTACATAAATAAAAATTGCATTAAATTTTCATACATGATTCTTATTTAGAAAATTCTTCTAGTGTTTGATCTTAATATTATTCGGTACTAATCATAAAAAAGAGTAGTAGTGTGATTTGTAGTAATTGTATGGATTGAAATTATCAAAAGTAATGTAGTTTAACTCAAAGTTAGAAATGAAGTAGGGAAGAGTTGAAAACTTGTTGTAATTAGTAGAAGTTAGCAATCTATGCCAATGTAACAAAAATCACCTGTGAAGTAGAGCAAACACGTTGTGGAGTGGTGATCATTCACACTACCATGTTGAATTGCTAAACCCTTGAAGTAAGATTTCTGATATGAAGATGCGGATAGTTTTGGTCATAGTACCCTAATTCGAACCAAAATTTTCACTACACAATTTGTTTCAGTTTGAGAAAATGAAATAGTGGAGAGCAGTCACAAAGAAGAGCAAGAGGATAGAACCACCAAGTATTAGGGCCACAAAATCTGCAGTAAGACAGGGGTGAAAAGAGCAAAGATAAGAACGCAAAGGATCAGAGATGCAAAACCTGCAATTGTAAAAACGCAATAGAGAAAACACTCAGGTTAGAGAGTTGTATGGAAGAGAGAGGGAGGGGAAGAGAAACTTGTTTGATTAGTTGTAAAGATTGACCTCGTGAAAGGGATCATTTAATGTATCAAACTATCAAATTACCATAACTTGTTACGAAATACAAGTAGATTTAGATCTTATTTTTGTAACTATTTTTTAATTTTATTAAAGATTTCAAGTCATGATGTTTTCAAAAATCACACAATGGCATTGCCCCCAAACCCCCACCGAGGGAGCTGCCCCCCCAACCCCCATCAAGGGGTGTTGCCCCCAAACCCCCGTTGGGGGCATTGCCCCCCCTAGACCCACACTAGGGGCACTTACCCCCGAACCCCCGTTGGGGGTGGTGTCCCCGAACCCTCACTAGGGGTGCTGCCCCTGAACCCCTACTGGGGGCATTGCCCCCAAACTCCCACCATGGGGCACTGCTACTCAGACCCCCCATTGGGGACATTGCTCGCAAACTCCCACCAGGGACGCTACCCCCAACCCCCCACTAGGGGTATTGCCCCCAAACCCCCACTAGGGGGCGCTACCCCTCGAACCCCCCATTGGGAGCATTGCCCAGAAATCCCTACAAGAGGCCCTATCCCCAAACCTTGATTGGGGGCATTGCTCCCAAACCTACATCGAGGAGGACATTGCCCTCAAACTCTCACCAAGGGCATTTTTCCTAGACTCGCTCTTTCCCCCTCGCCCCTCCTTAAGAGCCCACCATTGGGATATTGTCCCTATTTCCACAGCTAGAGATTCTACTCTCGAACTATCACTAAGGTGGCTTTAAAATCCTCAATGATATTACACATTACATATTAGATACATTGAATATACATAATCTTATAGAATATGATTTAATAGATTTTAATTAGATTTATTAATTATTACTAAAGTAAATTAATAAATATTTTCTAAAATATCGCAATGAAGGAGACCTAGGAGAGAGAAGGAGAGAAGGGAAAAACTACAGAGAGGAGAGAGAAAGAGGAAGAAGATGAGAGAAGAAGAGAGAGAAAGACTAGTAGGAGAGAGAGAAAGACAAGAAAAGAGAGAGAAAGAGGAAAGAAGCCATGAAAGCTAGGAGGAAGGAGAAAAGAGAGACTTGATTATTGATACGTGATGCCTTAAATGGGTCTCTCAACACCTTATATACCCTGTTAGTATAACTGGGTATTTCCATGCTAATCTATGTCCTACCCGTCTATCCCCACTCTTTTACATTCCATCTCGACCCCGAAGGTTTTTGCCCTCAAAAACAAAAAGAGGACCTATGGCTCACAGTGAAAAGGGGGGGTTGCAGAGTACTACTCTACTCAGCATTACAAAGGAGAATATGGGTATGGTGAAGTACAATCTCATGTGGAATTGGGGCATAGAATTGTGTATATGATGTATATGACATGTGCAAGTTGATATCAGATGAGTTTGGCCTCCAATTTTTGACAATTAGGGGCTAACAAATAGTGGACAGCATGCTATCTAGAACAGGCCTGCTGGAGAAAAAGGTCAAAACTTCCTATGGGTAGCTCCGATTGAGGCGTGTGACATGTCAAAACAAAGCTCATGAAGCATACTTTCAATCCATATAGGTGACACTTGACTATCATTAATGCAGGGTAAAAACCGTTTTAAAATAGTATGTTGTCTATAAGTTGTCTGCATTTCAAATCGGGGCAAATTTAGCTACTGCTCAATCAAAATTGCATCCTTGAAGTAGGGAAAGAACTGCATTGGTGAAATGCTGATCAGCATATGGATTTTCCAAGACCATTCCATTCCCCGGGATCAAATGGATAACCTGCATAATAAGCATCAAGGGCACAAGGATCATCCATACAAGCATGGGTCACCATACTACCACCGGGGTCAAAAGGATAATTGTGATCCAATGCATCCGTTGTATCATAGAAGTAATTCATGGTGTCATCGTCAAGCACTGATGGTGGCACAAGATCCTTACCGACCCATATGGTAGCATGCATTGACTTGTCCATAAACTCATTGGGAACCACTAGGTCAAATCGAACTGGAGCAAATGAGGCTGCAATCAATATAGTTTTCAATGCATCAATCCCTAGGCATTTCATGTCCGTGAGTTTCACATGCGTGGCTATTATTGGGCATTCAAAGTTAAGGGTCTTGGGCTGATGGAGCATCTGCTCATGAGCGTGCGACAGTGAGATGCTCTCATCATGGCATCATTCTTGAGAAGTATCATGTGGCTCATAAGGATGCGCATGTTGCTTATAGTAATGATCAAGTGACTGATGATATGGAGCACTCCATTGCTGATAATGAGGTTTCTCCCCATGTACATACTCATATACATTTGCATGATGTTGTCCATGTACATAATGCTATCTAGATGGTTGTCTATGTATGTGACCAGAATGTATTTCATAAGAACATATATAGTCATTAGATGCATGCTGCTCAAAATATTCACACTCATCGTACGCATGTTGACCATAAGTAGGCACATGCACTTGCCTTTGCACATGGAACCCATGCCAATGGTCATGGTACTCATAATGTCCATGAGAATGCCCATACATGCCTTGTTGACAAAAATGTCCATGGGTGCCATGCTGCCCATGCATTATATGTAGACCAAACTGATTATTAGGGTCTTAGTGCCGACAATTCCCATTCTGCCCATGCAAAACATGCAAACTAAATTGAACATTGGGTCCTTGCTACCCAAAACTACCATGTGCATGCTGCCCATGTGCACCCTACATACTATGCTGCCCAAAATTTGCATTTTGCCCTTACATATAGCTTCCACTATGAGGGAGTTGCTGTCCCAAGGATGGACTAGAAGGGTTTGTCACATGTGATAGGAGAATGGGTTCATCATGTCTCATAGGGGGTTCACCCAACTCATAGGTGCTATGGGGAATGCCATGGGCGCTACCAAAACCTTGTGGGTTACGCCCGATCTCCAAGGTAGGTGGGGAGTTGGCCTCATGGGGAGTGGTGCGCAGATCGGATGCTGTATGCTCGCGTAGTGAATGCCCGAAGGTCCCCAAGAACAATAGAACTCTACTTTTTGCACAAAACTCAATGTAAAAAACATAAACGACATGAAAAAAAGACCAATTGGGTGCAATCTCCCCCCATGCCTTGTGTGAGCGCTCCACAAAGCATGTATTTTATGTATTAATCATCTTCAAGCTCAAAAAAATAGCCCAAATTACAAAATAGCAAGCTTTTAGCTTTTGAGTTTGCTTTAGCACAAAATAGGAATAAAGCTAATGGAGGGTGCCCAAAGAGTCTGGCATGCCCAATACAATGTCCAAGTACAAATAACATAATTGTGCACCCATGCGCATACAAAATAATAATAAATATCCAACGCCTCAATAAATAGGTGTGACAAAATATAGGTGCCATGCCTAAGGTATACGCCCATCAAAATATAAGTAATAAATCTAATACTCGCTATCCTCCAATGCTTTCCTCCGCCACTGCTGCTATCTCTACACATCAACTGAAGCATTCACAATCGTTAGTAAAATAATACAATTAAACTCACAAAAGTGAATACCTAGCAGTCTTCAGCTACATAAATAAATCAATTGGTTAGAAATCAATCCTAACCTTAATTTATTACGAGTGCGCACTCTAAACTCATAAATATTTATTAATTTAATATGCATTTTGTGGAATCACCCGCTATGGAATCACCCATGTACACACTAAATTAATGAAACGCTCGAAAAGGATAGGCATCCCCATCAACTTCTCGCACAAAGAATCCACTTTGTGTATGAGCCCTGGTCATCAAAGTTTACGGAATCCATCGTAAAACCTCATGGAATCCACCATGGCACGAAATCCACCGTGAAATATGCCTCCTGGCATCATACCCCCGGGGTGGGATAGCAATTGACCTCAATTGCTATTAGCTCAATGTGGAGCTAACAGAGTGGGGAAAGCATTTAAGTCTCTAGCGTGCATCCATTGGGCTTCCTCTATAGGATGGTTCTTAAATTTAACTACATATCTAGAATATCTTCGGCCAGTTCTAGTGGTCAGAAAGTCAGTATCTATGACAGCTTCAGGTTCAAGTATTTCAGTCTCTTCCTCTAACAAAGGTGGGTTTTCATAAACAGGGTGTACAGGTAATTGGCCTCTAAATGGTCTTAATAAACTAATGTGAATTGTGTTGTGAATTTTCCAGTGAGGTGGTAATTCTAACTTGAATGCATTGTCATTAATTTTATGAATGATCCTAAATGGTCCATAGAATCTAGGGGCTAATTTCACAACTGGTTGTCTATCTACACTTTGTAATCTACGTTTTTCTATTCTCAACCAAACATAGTTATCAACTTTGAAATTCATTGCTTGTCTTTTCTTATTGGCTTGTTTGGTATATGATTGCTGGGCTTTGGCAATCATGTCTTTAACCCCATCAAAAATAATATTATGTATACTAGCAATATCATCAGCACTTTGAATTCTATTTGACAAAGATGCAACAGGTGTAGATAATCTATAACCATAATCACTTCAAACGGTGCTTTCTTTGTAGATGTGTGTGGTGTATTGTTATATGCAAACTGTAATAAATACAAATGTGTATCCCATGTCTCTAGTTTAGAAATAGTATAAGCACGTAAAAGATCTAGTATAGTACTGTTAGTGGCTTCTGTTTGTCCATTAATTTCAAGATGAAATGCAGATGAGAAATCAATTTTGGTGCCAAGGTAAGCAAACAGAGCAATCCAAAAGTTGTTACAAAATCTAGAATCACGATAAGAAATAATAACTTTTGGTAATCCATGGTTAGTGAAAAGAGTTTTAAAAAACAATTGTGTTGCCTGTGATGCTGTTAAAGTTTTCTTACATGGAATGAAATATGCTTATTTACTAAACCTATCTACTACTGTCCAAATCATATCATGGTTAGATTTAGTATTAGGTAAACCACTAATAAAATCCATAGAAATTTGTTCCCATGGTCTAGATGGAATAGACAAAGGCATAAGTAATCCATACTATTTACCATGATGTCTCTTAACTCTTTGACAAATCAAACATTCAGAAACAAAGTTAGATACATCAGTGTCCATATGCGGCCAATAAAAATCTTCAGTTAATGTACGTAAAGTAGATATTATACCTCTACGACCTTGATATGGGGGATAATGAATCTCATTCAAAACAAAAGATTGGAATGGAACTATAACACATAATCTCTTTTCATAAAACGTAAATCCATCATTATATGACAGTGAATCAATAGGAATCAAGTTATTTTAAACTAATTTATTCCAAACAGCATGAAAATTTATATCCTGATGATAAGTATCTTTCATAGCAATCAAAGAATCAAATGATATAACAGAAATATTATGAATGACAGGTCTTCTACTTAATGCATCAGCCACTACATTTTTTTTACCGGGTTGATATTGAATGATAGGATGAAAACTTTGAATAAAGGATGCCCATTTGATATGTCGGTTAGATATTTGGGGTTGGCTAAGTAAATGTCTAATACTTGGTTGATCGGTCTTAATCATAAATTTTGAACCCATTAAGTAGTGTTTCCACTGTCTTAATGCTTGTACAACAGCTAATAATTCTTTGTCATATGTGGAATATTTCAGTTCAGAGAGTTTCAGCTTACAACTAGAATAGGCTATGGGATGATTATCCTGCATAAGTACGGCTCCTATTCCTGATCCACTAGCATCAGTCACTACTAAAAAGAATGGTCTATTAAAATCAGGCAACTGTAAGACAGGGGCATGGGTTAATGCATGTTTCAATAAGTCAAAGGATTTTTGTTGATTATTAGACCAATGATAAACAATTCCTTTCTTCAGAAGTTTAGTTAATGGTAAAGCAAGTAATGAAAAATTATGCACAAACTTCCTATAGAAACTAGCAAGACCTAGGAATGATCGTAATTCATGCACATTTTTAGGTACATGTCAATTCAATATTGCATCTATTTTCTTAGGGTCAACTTTAATTCCATCAGATGATACAATATGACCTAAATACTCAATTTCTATTTTAAAGAATTCACTCTTTTCAGGATTTGCATACAGTTGATTATCTTTTAATAACTAGAAAACCAATGACAACTGCTCATAATGTTCTTTCTCATTTTGACTAAACACCAAAATATCATCAAAGAAGACAATAACACAATACTTATATTTCAAAAATATACGGTTCATCATTCTACTAAATGTAGTAGGTGCATTAGTCAATCCAAAAGGCATCACTAAAAATTCATAATGACCAAATTGTGTCCTAAATGCAGTCTTGAATATGTTTGACTTATCTAGTCTCACCTGATGATAACCGGATTTAAGGTCTATTTTACTAAATATGGGAGATCCTTGCAGTTTGTCCATAAGGTCATCGACTCTAGGAATTGGATACCTATTCTTTACAATGATCTTATTTAAAGCTCGATAGTCAATGCACATACGATAGGTATTCTTCTTCTTCTGGACTAATAGAACAGGTGCACCAAATGGAGAACTACTAGGTCTAATCAATCCTCTATTTAGTAATTCCTCAACTTGACTTTGAATTTCTTTTTGCTGTATCTGGTTATGCCTATATGGTGCTTTTCAAGGTGGTTGTGTACCAGGAATCAAATCTATTTTATGGTCTTCTGGACGTGAAGGAGGTAAACCAGGTGGTAGATCTTTGGCAAAACAGTCTTTAAAATGTGCAAGAAATTCTTTATGCCTAGGATGCATATGATTTTCTTTAACTTGCAGTTCATTCACCCAAATGAGATAGGATTTACTACTTTTGCGTAATGCACGTTTAGCTTGAGTATGCGAAAGCAGTGGAAAAGCATTAGATGCATGCAGACCATACAATGTAATATGTTTTCCTTGAAATTGAATATTAATTGAATGTGTGGAATAATCTATATCTGGATTATGCTGATGACGCCAAGGCATACCTAAAATAATGTCACTCAACTGTAATGGTACAACTAGAAAAATTCTTCTTTCAATGTATTGACCAATTTGAATTTCTAAGTCATGCACTTCCTGTGTACCATTATACCTAGTGCCTAAGAATGTTGCTTTGATGCGATAATGCATAGGTACAGTCTATAATTTCAATTCTTTTACTAGCTTTGCTGAAATAAAATCATGAGTACTACCATCATCATGCAAAATAATCTTTTCCTTTCTATGCACTAAACATTTCATAGTCAATAAAGAATGTGGAGTTGGCATACCTGGTAAAGTATCCGAAGGAGTAGTAGTGTCGTCTTCATCTTCCGTGAAATCAGACATTTCTTCATGTTTGTCTTCTTCCATTGCTCCAAGGTAGTTGATATGGGTAGGTGGCTTCTTCGAATGGCAATTTGCTGCTAGATGTCCAGGCTGCTAGCATTTATAACAGACTATAGACTTGGCTTTGGTTACATTGTTGGCAATGGCAAGAAGTCTAGGAACATTAGGATTTGGCTATGGAATAGGCTTAGGGTTTTGATTGATATTGGATGGTAAAGCAGGTGGTTTTGCCCAATTTTGACGGAAAGATGATGAAGAGAAACGACCTTGATTAAATCTTCTAAAATTTGAGTTGAATTGCTTAGATCCATAGTTACCATTGGCTTGGAGTTGTTGTGGACGTCTGTCTCTACCTCATAGCTTGTCTTCAGTGTCGTGAGCTAATGAAATTGCATCTTCAAGAGTAGCAGCTTGAACATATTAACTTCAGCATAGTAATGCCCAAGGAGTCCAGACATATACTTGCGCTTGTGTGTTGCTTTAGGTATGTCTTCAAGCATGCGTAACTGGAGTAATGCATTCAAAAAACGCTCAGTGTACTGAGGAATAGGCTCACGATCCCGTTGTTGAAGAAGGTCCCATTGCTTTATAGCTTTCTCATGAAATTGTGGAGGGAGAAAATTTTGCATAAACTTCTTCTTGAAATTCTCCCAGGTAGTGGGACAATCTATACTCTTGCGTACCATAGTCCACCAAAGAGATACTCTATCCACTAAATGATTAGTGACACACTTGATTTTATCTTTTTCTACATATGTTTCCTCATGAAAGTAGTTGTCAAATTGACTAATGAATGTAAGAATAGTTTTTTCCTCTCGAGTGCCATTGAAAGTACAGAATTTGAAATTTCTTTTACTTATCTTTGATTCCTTGCGGATAGTTTGAGCTTCGAGAGTCGCATCAATGGTACATCAAATAAGATCCTCAGATTGAGGTTCTTCTTTGTCGGTAGACGATCTTTGTAAATTTGCCAATTGAACTTACAATGCTTGCCTAGCTCGTCGTGCTTCATCCAACTGCATCATAATTAAGTCCATCTTTTGCTCCATCGTAGGTTCAGGTAGGTCACCTTCAGCCATTAAATCATCCATATGTGGTTCCGTCATCCTGCAAAACTCAAAAGACCTCTCTCACTCTCAAAATCAAGTTAGTGGGATGAGCATAGCTCAAGATCGGGAATACAAGGCTTATATATTTTTGGGTGTGGCTTTCATAATCTTTAAAAAATCTGCATTTTATCCTTCTTCATATGCTGAAAATGCTTCAGCAAACCTGTGTATGCATAGAGTACCTTCCAATGAACAACTTTGCAGTTCAGAGTTTCTGCGCAGGAACAGCCCTTTTATGAGTTTTGAATAGAAGTCAATTTTGACTTCAGGTGACTTGACTGACTTGCAGAGTTGCAGACTTATGTGACTTGCAGAGTTTGTAGACTTGCAGAACTTAGTTGCTTTATGTAACTTGTAGAATTTTGACTTAGAATACTTGCACAACTTGAACTTTGTAGACTTGCAGTACTTGAGAACTTTTGTGTGACCTATAGCGTAAGTAACTTGGAGCTTAGGTGATTAAGCTTATGAGCTTAATCAATCAAAAACGAGGAAATCGTTTGGGGGGGGGGGGCCGTTTTTGCAACGTGGTGAAATTTTCGCTGACATCCTCAGAAGCGCCGAGGTGAAATTTAGAAGCATTAAGATTCTTTAAGCTTATAAAGCTTTAGTTTTTAAAGCTTGGGAGATATGAAAATTGTGACTTATCTCTGGTTCTTGACGACTTAAAGAAGAAGAGATAGGAGTGGTCCTCTACCTCGGCCAGCTGGTCCTTCACGATCTAATGATGGAAACAGAGGTTCTTGATCGCCAAGAATCCACCCGTATCGACCGTTCGCGACGAGATTGACCATAGAGCTTGATCGTTCCAGGAGCTCCACCTTCGCACAAGATGGGTAGCGATTGGAAGCTCTTGATCTCAGCTTCACTTTGATACCACTGGTGCGCAGATTGGATGTTGTACGCTTGCGTAGTGAATGCTGGAAGGTCCCCAAGAACAATAGAACTCTACTTTTTGCACAAAATTCAATATAAAAAGCAAGAGACCAATTGGGTGCAATCTCCCCCCATGCCTTGTGTGAGTGCTCCAGAAAGCATGTATTTTATGTATTAATCATCTTCAAGCTCAAAAAAATAGCCCAAATTACAAAATAGCAAGCTTTTAGCATTTGAGTTTGCTTTAGCACAAAATAGGAATAAAGCTAACGGACGGTGCCCAAAGAGTCTGGCATGCCCAATACAATGTCCAAGTACAAACAACATAATTGTGCACCCATGCGCATATAAAATAATAATAAATATCCAACGCCTCAATAAATAGGTGTGACAAAATATAGGTGCCATGCCTAAGGTATGCGCCCATCAAAATATAAGTAATAAATCTAATACTCGCTATCCTCCAATGCTTTCCTCTACCCACTGCTGCTATCTCTACACATCAACTGAAGCATTCACAATCGTTAGTAAAATAATACAATTAAACCGACAAAAGTGAATACCTAGCAGTCTTCAGCTACATAAATAAATCAACTAGTTAGAAATCAATCCTAACCTTAATTTATTACGAGTGCGCACTCTAAACTCATAAACATTTATTAATTTAATATGTATTTTGTGGAATCACCCGCTATGGAATCACCCATGTACACACTAAATTAATGAAACGCCCGAAAAGGATAGGCGTCCCCATTAACTTCTCACACAAAGAATCCACTTTGTGTATGAGCCCCGGTCATCAAAGTTTAAGGAATCCATCGTAAAACCTCAGAGAATCCACTATGGCACAGAATCCACCATGAAATATACCTCCTGGCATCAGGGAGGGACATGCTCCTTGGGTCGATCCGAGGGAATGCAATGGCGAGGATGAGGGAGCCCATGCGCTCTATGAGTAAGTCCATCTTGGCCATCATCTCGGAATGACGGTGATCTTGGCGGGTTTCCATCTCCTTATGGCGTTGTTCCATCTCTCGATGTCGTTCAACATGACGGGTCTCATGTTGGCATAGAGTTTGGTTGAGCATAGATAAGCGGTCGATCTCGGGGGTACCCTCTTCAAACATGTCTTCACAATCCTCTTGGGCTGAGCTAGGATTGTTCATTGAGGCATGGGAGTCCCTTATTTCACATTGGAAGTCCTTCTAGGCCTTTTCTTTACCCTTGTGGCCTGCCATCCCAAGTACAGTCTACCAAACCCCTTGTTACAGAAATGGCAATATCTTGAGCTAGGAAGCTCCGATCGCCAAATTTTTTGATTCAAATTAAAGCTCTCAATCCCCTCTACAAGGCTATGTAAAAATATCTCTAACAATAAATGATCAGGCTTTGCTGTAATCACTTTTTGTGGATTGACTGTGTAGGACTACTGCCAGTCCCACAGTACCTTTGAGCAAAAAATTGAGCTTATATCCCAAACCGTAGGGCAGAATGGGGAGATTTTTGGTTCAAATCGAAGGGGGAGATGCCCTCTTCAAATAAGCTATAGAAAAATCAGTCACACAAGAAGGCTTTGCTATAATTGACTTTTGTCAGCAATTCCTTGAGTCTGCATCCCTGCAATACTTTGCAACTTCCATGCATCACTGGGCATGGGAACCATTGCCAATATGAGCCAAATCCTTGCTGATTAGGGCTAATACATTTCCAATAAGAGCATAATCTTACCAGACATGACATCTCAAGACCAATCATAAGCATCATTACCAAGATTTCCAATCAAAGGCATAGGCATATCCCATGAGTACCATTGCCACTTGCATAAACATCTTCATACCAACATAAGCATATAAGTGCCACTATCAAGAAAATCAAAGTGCCAAGCCTTAGCTTTACAACTAAATCACTGCATTTTAGGCATACACCCCATGATTCCTCACACATCCAATGCATTCCATTGCTTCAAAACCCCTCGAGTTTAAAGCTGGTAGCGCTTTTCCAATTTCCTTTTCATTGGGCAAATCAATAAGCTGATGTGAAACTTTGGTTTTCGAAGAGACCTAGAGATTGTTGGGAATGCTTCTAAAGAATATAGATTGCTTAAGACAACAAAAGTTCTGTGATCCAGAATTTCCCACCTAAACACATTTGTGATGATACCCTCAATACATATCCTTGAGGGCATATGTCATGATACCCTTAATAAACCAATACTGGTGTCATTGCCACAAACACAACCAGTGCAATAGCAACCATCCACGAGGGTTGGATACGGAGAGACTGACCCAAATCCACACCATTGCATGTGCCAATGTCATCTGCTCTTCCCTGCAACTAGTTTAGTTCAGCTAGTTACTCAACCTGCCTTTGACAAAATTTCTACTCCTGTATTTTCATCTATCTCACAAGCAACATCTGAAGCACATGTGATATTTGGTCACTTGCTCAAACGAGAAGAGCAGCCTACAAAAGTCCCATAGCTGGCACAGAAAACCATACAATTCCAAGCTTGTGTATCTGAAGCACTGTTTTGGAACTAGTCTTGATTATGGGAGAGCAGATCCAAATTATGTCATGAATACTCCAAGCAAAGAGCATTCGGCGAAAGGAATGCCATCAAAAGAAGTAGGCCTAGAGAACCCCAACTAGTTTCAGGGTACTGCAAATGTTGTCAGGCAATACCTATGGATTTTTGAGGAGCAGCGAAGCATGGAGTTTCTTATCCTCGCAAGAAAGCTATGGATGATGAGATAAACCTTTACCAATGGGTGTTGCTAAAGAATGATTCCAGTACGATTATGGAGACTTGCAGTGATACTACAATAGTCATAAAGGCTTTCCAGTTTGCTCTATTATGTAGTAACAAGCAACCTTCTTTCGTGTGGATTGCAAGCATCAAGAGGCTATCCACAAGCTCGAAAGGGATTCAAGATCCTACGATCAATTCACTGTCAAAATCCAACACTCAATCAGAAGTTATGATTTCATCTAAGCATCATGTTGGTCTGAAGAAAAATAATGGCTATGGCAGGATGGGGAAATGTCGGTCTATATCACTACCCTTGGTAGCCTCCATTAAGATAACTAGTGTAGATAGCTGTTGCATCATGAAAGACAGATGCCATAGGGGACATCAGCAGAGTGCTGCTCCACCACCTCCCATACATGTCCCTGATGCTATGGAAGACGGCATGTCAATTGGCTCTCTTACACTAGAGGCGAATCCATCCAATTTGAATGAAGAGAATGTGCTGAATGAAGCCAAGGTTAACCAGGATTCTGTTGTTTATGAGGAGCATGAGCCAATGGACAGTGCAAGCAACATGATGCAAGTAGATGCGTTCTCGGAAACCATGAAAAATGGGAAATGCAACTCCACTGTATCTGGTGCTTCAGAAGTCCTAGAGACTGTGGCTAGAAGACTGAGAACTTCAAGCATAAAACATGACCAAGGGGAGTCTGGATCCCCACCTTAAAAACAATGGTCTCTTCAGTGGCCTCTCTGTACTACATATTTGTTTTCATGCTCCTAGGAGCGTACCAAGTTCCTATCACTTGATAGAAGAAAGAATATCTACAAGTTTCCTTACACACATCGAGAACAATTCTCATGCATTGGAGGTACGACATGACCACTGCAGCTAATCATCCTCATTGAACAAGGTGTTACCCTACCTTCGGTATCTACATCAGCAACAACTGAGGGACCTTCGGTGCTTCTAAAGTATTAGCAAGTGCAAAGTAGAATGACAATGGATATGTTGCAGTAAATCAGAAAAAACAGAGCAATAGGTCCTCTACATGATCCCTTAGAACTGACGTAGGACAAGAGGTTGTCCTCACTACATGATGCTTCCACTGCAGGAGAGTCCAGATGAGAGCCCTATCTTGTGGCTCTTCCAACCATAGCACTACTATAGCATGAAGCCAAGGCAGATTTGTGGAAGATAAACATTAATCAGTCTAATTCCTGCACAAGATGAAACCGCTGAGGAAAGTGCATCTGACGAAGAAGAAGCAAAGCCTGTGAAACTGTCTGTAACTGCAACAAAGGTGAGAGCACCTCCTGTTCTTCTCCGTCGACTCCCTGTGTGTGGAGATTATTGCTCAGAGGATGGCTTATTTGAGAAGCAAATGGACACGTGGACTGCTTCTAATACAGCATTGAATCACATAGACCATCCTGTGCTAGTTTCTTCTGCAAATATTTGGAATAATAAGGCATTATGGTCACTATTTCTCACTTGGACATGGAAAAACCGCTTAGATCTCCAATCTCCCTGGAGGTAAGAAGAAAGTTGTCAATCCTTTCTCCAAGAAAGACTGGTATGATGGGAAAGCTCCCTCGACCTTCATTCAGCGATCCATTGGGAAGACCCTAGTTATAAGGACACATGGGACCAAGATTGCAGCTGATGGATTGAAAGGATGAGTGTTTGAGTGCTCACTTGCTGATCTTTAGCAAGATGAAGATCAATCAGCAAGGAAGATAAAGCTTTGTGCAGAGGATGTCCAGGGGAAAAATGTCGTCACAAACTTCTGGGGATGGACTTCACCACTAATAAGTTGAGGTCACTAGTCTACAAGTGGCAGTCTTTGATTGAAGCCCATGCAGATGTAAAGACTACCGACAACTACACCTTGAGAATGTAATGCTTGTAGGAGAAGAAATGGAGCTGAATACTGCTGTATGTGGTGCTTGATCTGAAGCTTAGCAAGCAAGGAAATGTCCCATGATATCCATTGTAGTAGAGAGATGAAGATCCTAACAAGAAATGGAGTAGAGATCTTGGTTTCACCATGAAATCTTGAAGAGAAGCTTGAAAGTTGAAGAAGAAGAACACTCACTTTTGGAGAAGTAACCCCATTTAGGCCTCTGTCAAGTCCTGTAGTGACCTCCTTCACCCAAAACCCCTAAAATTTTACCTCAATTTTGAAAACGAGCTGTCATTTTTTGTCTCCTTGCCTCTAGATTTAAGTGAGCCTCCTGCCATAGCTCGTGTGGAGTGCAAGAAATCTGCCAACACCTTGTGGTACTCCACTAATTTTCCTTACAGCTCCTGTACCTGTTTGACTAGGGTTTTCTCTCTCTTTTTTTTTGAAAACTACAACTAGATGTGAGGAAGGAGAGAGAAGATTGGATCAAAGACCGAAGCTCTGATACCAACTGTAATAAAGGAGACCTAGGAGAGAGAAGGAGAGAAGGGATAGACTATAGAGAGGAGAGAGAAAGAGGAAGAAAATGAGAGAAGAAGATAGAGAAAGACTAGCAGAAGAGAGAGAAACATAGGAAAAGAGAGAGAAAGAGGAGAGAAGCCATGAAAGCTGCAAGGAAGGAGAAAAGAGAGACTTGATTATTGATAACTGATGCCCTGATTGGGTCTCTCAACACCTTATATACCCTATCAATATAACTGGGTATTTCCATGCTAATCCGTGTCCTACCCGTCTATCCCCACTCTTTTACAAATATATTTTGATACTATATTCTATAATATGCACATAGTACGATATACTAATATAACATGATTTAGACTAAAATAGTATAACTTGAAAATAAAATGTAATATGATACATTTTACTATTATCAACATGTAGATAGTATAAGATTTATAAGTATTTAACAATGATATAATGATCTTTCCTTCTTAAATAGTTTCTAATTGATGCTGAAATTTCCTCAATATTTATAGCTTCGTGTCATAGGGAATGAAATCTCCTATTCTTTAGAGGTCCTTGTGATTTCAACATTTAAGCACGAGATCAAAGTCTCTCATAAAATATATTTATCCTTGTTGTCATGTGAAATACATGAAATAGAGGTTTTGATCATTTGATCAAATATTGTCTAATGGAGATCACAAATATTATTTATCATTGTTAACATACAATAAAGGCTTTGACCATTTGGATAAATCTTGTTCTATGGACATCACAAATAATTATTATCCTTGCTATCATCTAGGTTACATACAATACATGTTTTGACCATATGGATAAATCTTTTATTGTGGACATCACAAAGAATTTGAATCATAAGTCTTGTGTAAAATAGTTGCAATAGAGGTTTTAACCATTTGACTAAAGTTTTTTCCATAAAGATCACAATGAACTTTTATCCTTGTTGTATGTATTTTTCTTGAGGTTTTGACCACCTGCCCAATATTTTTCTATGGAGACCACAATGAACTTTTATCATTTTTGTCATGTGATACATACAACAATTTCAATCATTTGACTATGTTTTCTCCTATGGGGATCACAAAGAATTTTTATATTTGCTATGCTATGGAATACATACAATAGATTTTTAACCAGCTGGGTAAATCTTTTCCTATACACATTATAAAGAATTTTAATCATTGTTCTCGTGTTGAATAGATATAGTACAAGTTTTGAACATTTGTTATATATTTTCCCAATGAGAACACACAATGAAGTTTTTGCTTACTCAAAGAGTAGCTAATAAAATAAAGTAAAATCAAGGGCAACTAAAAATAATAGAAGAAACTTTTCTTCTTTACTTTAGGGCATAGTTCATGAGTAAGTTTGTTTTTGTCCATATGGTCAAATCTATCCCCTTTTTGTACAATGTTTCCATTAATACTTTCTATTATGGATATTGGACTTATTCTATCTCATATTTAAGTGCTTTTTTCATTTCAATGAAATTTGATACTTCATTGTATTTAGCAATTTCATTACTATTTTCTTCTTTTTGAGAGGTGAAAACATACAAATTATAAAATCTCAATTTTCTCACTTGTACAGGTATCATGAATAATGAATTTTATTTTGGAGAAACTGTAAATTTGCTAGTTGATCATGAGATTGTTGCACTTGGGAGAGTGTATGCAATACATCCAAATGAGACATGCCATGGAGAAACACTTGAATATGGATATATTTCAGTGGTTATTAATAAATGTCTAAATGTAGCAGCATACTTGTTATTCCGAACAATTGACGTAATGAAGGTTCACGAAGGTGTAGGTGGTTTTGCAAAATGGGGAAATAAAGATGTGGTGGTTGTTTCAAACTCCATAAAAAATCATGACAAAGGAGATGATTATGAATCAAACCATGAGCATATTGATGTGCTTAGCATTCGTGAAAGTTGGAGAGAACATAGAGTGATGCTATGGACAAAAGGCAACACAATGTGTGTTGGGACAGGAGTTATATTATTGGCTTTTCCATATGATGTGATAAACTTGCAATTGCTAGGAGAAGAGGATGTTGGTGTGGTGGTAGATAAAGCCCTTGATCAAACCATAGGAACATACATAGATGACAATCTCCACTATGTCACTTTGGAAAGATGGCCTATTAAACAACTCACCTTTGATGATGGAACATTGCTACTACAACAATAATCATACATACAATTTATCTCTACAAATGCTTGTGCCAAAAACATGGAAGATACCAATGAAGATTCTATTTCTGCAAAAAAATCAGTTTTTGTTCACAAGAGATCATATTGTATGGTCAATAGAAAGCCTCAAATTATTGCCCTTAAAGGTGCAAACTTGAGGACTTCTATGGAATCCAAGATTCGATAGGGGATGTATAGATCTCCTTTTGTGAGATCCTTTGTACTAAATTTGACAACCTATAAATTGCCCCGCATATGTTTGGAGTGAGATATCCCATGATTGTGATCGATAGTAAAAATTGTCACAAATGAAGAAGCATTACGAACATCTACTAGACTCCAAAAATAGCAAAATATGTAGGCCACTTATAATTGAGGCAAGTACAAACCTGACATATATTATGCCAATCATGGGATTTTAGCCTGATAGTTGGTTGTCTTTAAAAAAAGTGGATCTGAGATAATGCATCATACCCATCACAGTGTGAATAGACCTAATAATTTGCTTCACAACGCGCTCTTATTTAGTGGACAAAACCCAAGGAACACAAGGTAGTTGTAAGTGACCATCAACACTTGACTGTGGCAAAGTGTCTCCATCTTGCATACCTCCTTCAAATCTATTCATGCCCCTACACTGTCTCTCTTTCTCGTGATGTGGTCCCATAGTAAGCTACTCACATTCTTGAAAATATGCATGGGATCCAAGAAGTGGTTGATCTGTAAGTGGTTCCAATATGGCAACTCGTAGAAAACTAAGAACTGTTGCATTCCATTTGGATGTGGCTCCATATGGACCATTTTCAACTCATATGCAAGAAAGAAGTGTGCCTTTGATATACCAGCTTCTTCATGGTTTGTGACCTTCGGGAGTCTAATTGTGGCCCACACAATGGACATGCATGATAACTTAAGGTAACCAGACATGTCCCAACACCCCTATTTAGTGAACATAAACTTGAATAAGCTATGATAGATATTACCAACAATAACAAAAGCCTACTTACCTGAGCACTCTCCAAATCTCAAAAAGTCATGCATGTTTCACATGAGAATGGCTCCTATATTGACGGGGACCCTCGACCATCGCGCTTGCTCATATCTTCCACGGTGACCCCCTTCTCCTACAAAATCTTAAGCTCATTGACTAATGGACAGAGATAGATGTCTGTATTCTTGACTTTGTAGCGGCCAAGAATGAGCAAGCTAAGGATCAAGTGTCCTTTCTTCGTAGAAAGCCATGGTGGGATGTTGTGGTGAACAAGGACTACAAGCCACACACTGTAAGAAGTTGAGTGAAGACCAAATGGGTTCATGCCATTCATAGCAAGACCTAGCCAAAGATTCCTTGGCTCTAGTGCAAAGCTTGAAAAGGTAGTCAATGTGGCTCCATGTGCATGAATCTGAGCAATATTTGTTGGGCTCCATCTATGGATCTATTCTGTGCATGCCTATTGTCAAGCTTGCCATGCCCGATGTATGAAACATGTGACATATACAAGGAATAAGTGAAAAGTGTCTAAGAGCTTTTTGAGGGATGGTTTGCCCTTGCAAGTCTTGTTGATACCTATGAGCACCACATCTTGGACATGTCTCCATAGTCATATACTCTCCTCGAAATAGCACGCAATCATTGACGCATGCATGGATGTTGTTGTAGTCCATGCCAAGATTTCATAAAACATGTCGCACGTCATCATAAGACTTAGGCATGGTGTTTCCAAGTGGTAATATAGGATACTTTAGCAACTTGAAAAGAAATCATAAAACACTTTTAAAAATAACAATTTTTTTTAATAATAGTGCCAAAAATAAATCAACAAGCGTACGTAGAATGTACCTGAACAACTCGATCACACTCGCATCGCTCCACCCATATTTTTCTTGCACATTTAGGAGTGCAAGCAACATCTTAAGGCAAGATACTTAGCACCCATTCTATGGATTCTCTGGAGACTAGCAGATCTGATCATGTACATGGTGGAAGATGTTCTTGTAAAAGAAGGATGTTTGCAGCAAGTCTTTCATCAGACACATTAGCATTCCATGGGAGAGAGAGAGAGATCAGAACTGGCATAGAGACTATTTGAAGCCTCTCTCGACAAAAGGAGCGAGAATAGAGATCAGCTTCACCATACAAATCTTCCAACAAGGCTCGCCTGGTAGGATCTATAGAGCTTCTTATCCTTCTTCTTCTGCTTCTTCTTACTGCCAATCAGAAAAATCAAACCTCACCAACTACCACAATGACGACTGTCCCTCTCATGTGGAGTACAAAACGGGAGTACAGAACGAATGGCTAACAGTTCAAACTTTCGGATTCTCGCCAAATCCTGTCTGCTGCTACCAACTTGAAAATGAGATCCTATAAGCTACCTAGTTTAAAAGAGGAATGCGATTACAAGACCCCATGTTGTATACGAGAATGCTTGGGATTGCATTCCTTTGTTTTCAGAGCTATGAAGTTGTGGGAAGTGTGGAGGATCTGACATTGTGCTTGTATATTACAGACAGTTGTGCTGCTGCTGCGGTGTCATTGAAACAGGGAGTGACATTTTTATGTGGCCAAGCTAGTATCTATGCATTGGGAGCAACAACTACTCATTATATAGTTGACAAATGACAAATGAGATATTACTTGGACCTATTTAATGAGATTGCCATGCAGGAGCACCTGTCCAGCAATGCGAAGAAGGCTACGTAGATACCTGTGCTGAGCCAGCCTTTGCGACTCTCTTGAGCTTGCACATGACACCCGATCTGCCATTGATTACTTCATTTGAAGACTCGGGCTAAGCAACATCACTCAGGGGGTTCTCCATGCCAGGATTGAAGAAGTGATTCGCCTTGTCATTCAAGATCTAAGGTTTCTTGGGTTCCAACCATCGACGATAGCCAGAGTAGCTGCATTGTGTGGCATCAAGGAGTTCCTACCACAGTGATAGCTAGAGCAGCTGCATTGTGTGGCATCAAGGAGTTCCTACCGCAGTGATAGCCGGAGCAGCTGCATTGTGCGACATCAAGGAGTTCCTACCGTAGCAGTTAGATCAGTACAAGAAGATGCTCTTCTCAATCATTCCATTGCAGCTCAAAGTTTTGGTGGAGAATGTTTCCGCTTGATGCTAGACTTGTTCTACAAGGGTGAAGGATGTGGGAACTCAGTGCCATAGAGTCCTACGAGGGTGCTGCAAAGCCTATGAACATAGTAGATTATGTAGCACCCAAGATAGCGAAAAATAAACTGGTGGCCTGGATTTGAAGCTGGAAGGAAGAAGATCGAAGGAAGAAGGGAACAATACCCTCCATGCAAGCTTGGCAGAAGCTTGAAAAGAAAGAATAAGAAAGACTCTTCCTAAAAAAAAGTAACATCAACTACATCCTCTTCTACTCCTGTTACCACTGTTTTTAGGAAGATACCTTCAGAAAATGGCCTAAAATGGCCTAGGAGTTGCTGAATCTGGTCTTCCAACCTCCAAACTTGGTCCAAGACTCCATTAATGCTCCATACTTGCAGTCCTTGTGGTCCAAAATTTCTTGATAATTGCACTATTGGTCCATGTGTGTACCTATGGCTCTTAAATCTATGTGACTGAAAAGGAGGAACTAAATGCAATATGACTAACTAGATCAAGAACTTGAGAAGCTTTGATACCAATTGTCATGAAGAGGACAAGAGAGGGCGAAGAAGAGAATAGAGAGAGAGTGCATAAGAGAGAGAAAGGCTATAGGAAGAGAGAAAGAGAGTGATGAGGAGAGAGAAAGACTAGGAAAGGAGAGAGAAAGACAGAAAGAGAGAGGAAGAAGCCATGAAAGCTTGGAGAGAGAGGTGAAGATGAAAGGAGACTTGTGTTATTATCTGATGGTCCAAAAATCAAGTCCCTAACACCTTATATACTAGCCAGTGTAGCTAGTATTTCCCCATTATTAAATCTCCCTTCTCTTACATTTTTGTTATCATGATCACATGCATCTTTAATTAAATAATAATAAATATTTTGAAATAAACTATAATTAAAATATTTTCTTAATGAAAAGCATATAATCCTTTTCCAAGTGAAAGAGTCTTTTCACTGAATAGTTAATTATTATATTACTTAGGTTATTTTCCTAGGCAACAATTTATATGCATTTTCATTAGAATGTGTTTATAATTATTTAAAGCCAAATAAAGCAATAATATTATAAAATATTATTATTTTTCAAACCGACGATATGTTACCTCTCTCAGGTTTGATGTGATGGGGGTGTTGCAGATTCCTACCACATCATTTTCTCCATTGGCCGTATTCCTCGCTTCCCTTGCTTCAAATGTATTTTTTGAATTTCTACGACCTTGCGGAGCCATCATATGTTAAGTAAAATTGATGTGGTAGTTCAAGGAGAGTTTGTGATCATATAGAAAAAAATTTCCAGTGTTTCGCCTAGGGATTTGATCGTATGGGATGAAGGAGTAACAAGGGATAGAGAAAATGAAAATGAGGTAGAAGGGGGGTATTTTCCTCTTTCAAGGCTCAAAGCTTCAATAGATAAGAGAAGTAGAGAAAAATTTCCATCATCAAGAGGTCTTCCTTCTTGCTTGAGGGGGATTATGCAGTCGACTAATTCATTTGGCTACTTGTCAAGAGCCAATCGAGCTTTATTAAATATTCATTTTGATTGCTTACCTGTTGAATGGTGGCATGGGGATGATATTTTAATGCTTTCTCTCCCTCCAGACATAAAAAATGTCATGTATTTTGGTCTATTTTTTTCAAAATCATCATTGTTTCTTCAAAACGACTTCTTCTAGTGGTTTTTGGCCTAGTTACTTCATGACTTATCTAGTATATAAAGTCATTTTCATACTCTTTGATACTTAACTTACTCAATATCATGCTTGATCTTGCACGTCCTTCATTTACCGATTGAGGCTTTTGCGAATTGTCTTGTGGTTACAAAATCAATGCAGTCCTTGATGCATTAAATGGAATTAGGAATGCCAAATCAAATATAATATAGAAAGAAGTATATGATCAAGCCATCATAATATTATTTACGAGGCGACTTTGCTTTTTGTTGGCTGGGATCATTGAGGCATCTTCTCATGTCGGATTGCGAAATTAATTTAATGTGAGAGACTCAATATCAAGAAAATTGTGTGTGGTCACGTATGTGGCACATCGATAAGTAATTTTTAAAAATACCTCAAGCCCCAATTCGTATCTTGATATGAAGCGTTGTGGTGAGAATACTACAAAGGAATAGAATGCCTATGTTTTATGCCTAGCCTCCCCATGATATCCTTTACAAGGTCTCCATGAAAGCCTAGTGCCCTAATGAAATAATCTCTAGTGGAGATCCAATCCGCAACAAATGGATTCAAAAATAAAATTTCTCACTTCTTTAATAGCGATTCTACTTGTGGCAATAACTCCTATCCATCTAATCATGTAGTTCACTCCCACTATGATGTATTCTTTTTTAGTATTAGTACATGGAAGAGAGTCAATTACATCAATCTCTCACTTTTTAAATGGCTCATATGATTTAATAGGGATTTGATATTAATGAGTGAGCTTCCTTAGCCCGATTCTTTGACATGCATCACAAGCCTTGCACCAGAATTTCACATCCTAATGTAGATTTGGCCAAATATATCTTGCTTGGAGTATTTTTCTACTAGTGATATCATGGGAAAAATGGCCACTACATACTCCATCATGGCAGGCTTCCAAAATGTCACTAATTTCATTGTAAGATGAGATCTTGTAAAGAACTTGATATTTTCCTTGATAATAAAGATCATTGTTGATACGTTGATGTAGCATGCCCTCCTATTGGCTATCTAAGCACGTTTTAGCAATCCATCAAGAAATGAATCTAAGCATCATCGCCCGGCACTCCCATGGAATGTTCCGGGGTTTGTCGCCTAGGGTTTCCCGAGTTTGCCTCACAATGGAACGTTCGCAGCCGAGCCCACTAGGATTGACCTAAAATATGGGTTCCTAGTCATCAAGGTCTCCTAACAACATTCTAGTGTCAGGTTTTGAACATCCTACTTTACACAGAGATATCCAATCCGAAGCAAATCCAACACACTTGGTTCAAAGAGAATGGGAAATGAGAGGGATGCGCCACTCAACCTCTCTGCCCGTAGGGCATAATCCCATTCCGATCCCCTAAAACGGCATGAATCAGGTTCTAACCCAATAATACCTAAAGTCAACCTGGCGATAAATCCTTGTGAGAAGCCTCCCAATTCTTTGGGACCATCCTGCCATAGGACGGACCCGTTGGGGATTCCATCCACCTGCTTCCCTCAATAACTTTAGTTTTCTAATTTGGTCCTACTACATTTATGTGCGACATTTAAAATCAACTTCATTAATTAAGCCTTTTAGGGAACAGGGTTCGTTCATGTAATTTACAGCACAGACACAAAAACAAAACAAGCAGCCCTTTTGACAAACAAGTTCCTTAACTTATCTTCAAGTTAATCTTTGTCTCCTACCCATACAGGAGAATTTTGTATCCCTTCTGTCCAACAGAAGTACTTGGTCCAAATTACATGGCACCAAAATTTCCATTCTTTATCTAGAATAGGATCTTCCAACATCCCAGACGTTGGGTTCACGGCAGTCTACAACTTCGTTGGCAACAAGGGGTGTCCAGAGCTCCACTGACCCCAAGTGACCTAGGAGCGAGACACACTTTCCATGGTTGGCCTTTTTACCACTCGACCATCGGCTTGTGGATTGAGCAATGCCCTCTTGGGGTAATCCATGGTGCAATCTTGGAGATGATCCACCCGTGCAAATATCCTTCCTTAATTAACCAAATCAAGAATCAAGCATAATCAAGGCAATCTGCCCTAATATCATCTTCTAGGAAAGCATTTCTTTATTCCCATGGCAACTTGTCATTACAGACCCCTGCCATGCATTTGCCATCAACACGAGCCTTGGAATATTTATCAAACCACAATGCAACAATCAATTGACTGAAAGAAAAACATTTAGGGTGTTGTTCAATCAACCAATAAAACTAATTGTATTTTTTTCTAAACAATACAAGAATAGATGTGATAATAATTCCATCGCATATTCGCTCTCCCCCTAGGGCCAAAGAGTAAAATTTACTTAACATTCCCTCCTTTAGCCTAAGGCATATGCTAAATGTTCCAATACTATACACGACATAAGTCCTATCATTACAATGTCTAGGAAGAGCAGTTATGCCTCTTCTCTAAGTGAAAATTATCTTTTAGCCTTTCCCTACTATGCAACATTTTATCATGGCTTTATCTTCCTTTCTCCTAAGGCAAGGAGTCGCATGTCATTGATGTAAAGTTCACATAATCTCTCCCATGTATGTACTGTTTATGTGTATTTGCAAACCTTAAACAATATTGACCTAGGTAAAGATTAATCAAAGACTCATCGATGCTCAATACTTTAGTGTCCCATATGCTGCTTATGCTATGCATGGATTCATCACATAGCAACTAGGTGCAATTTAACTCCCTTTGATACAAGCACTTCACAAACTTCATCTTTGAATATTTGAGATGTGATTTATCCTTTTCAATGACCTATTCTAGCACCACAAAGTACGGAGCCTAACGTATCTCTTGCGAGAATCAAAGCAAGTGTCTATTAATTTAGAAATACATCACTTACGACCGAAATCGTAGTTGGATTGACCATGATGCCTTCACTCGAAGCTTCGTTGCTGGTTGTAAGATTGCCATCCGCATGTGACATTCTTCGCTTGGAGGCCATCGTCCGCAAGTAGACTCAAGAGATTAAAAAGGCGAAATGGATTCGAGATGGGAGAGGGTAAGAGAAGATGGCTAAGTCCAGGATCAAGATAGAGGGAATTGTGCAGTCTCTCGAGGTAACTCTTCTCTCTCTCTCTCTCTCTCTCTCTCTCTCTCTCTCTCTCTCTCTTTCTCTTTCTCTCTCAAGCTCTCTCTCACAATCTCTTGGAGGGGTATCCTTCTCTCTACCTCTCTCTCGCAGCCTCTCAGGGTCTCCTTATGCTCCCTTGTGCCTCCCGATGCCTCATATTTATAATGAATTAGAGAGGAGGGGATAAAGCTGAGAACAAGAGTGGAGGGGCTCTTGGAAGACTAAGTGATGTGATGCTCAGATCATAAATCTAATGGTTGCATTGGCTTCAAACAGGGGAAAAACCCCAAGACACTTACTTAGAAAGCTCTCAGCTCATTCCTTCTTTTCTATGTTCAAAGTGTTGTCTACTGCTTGTAGGCTGCGATCACGACGCGTGTGATTTTGCTAGTCATTTTTCTTTATTTTTCTTTTTATAAAATCTCCAAAACTAACTAAAACATCACTTGTCTTTTCTTTTAAATGACTTTCAGTTCTATCTTTTTAGGATAATATCTAAAATATACTAGTTTTTTTATAAAAAAATCTAATATTTTTGGAGCATCCAAACTATACACATTAATGCTAGTGATTAATATGGCTCATAAGTCACATTCACGTTGTAACTTTTGTGAAGGGTGGTCAATCCGAGAAAAATATTGGATTTACGACTCTCGATTTTTTAAATATATTTTTATTTAAATAAAAATTATTAACTATTAATGTTAGTTAGTTTTTACTTTAGTTAGTCTTTAGTTAGTAATCTTACTAACTTATTAACTGACTAACTTTCAAACTAGCTAACTAACTTTTATTGCGTGGAAATATTACAGCTGATATATAATTGGCTTTTGAGTTGGCTACCTTCATTGCTCCTTAGCTAAGTGATTTGAATGCTCTCCTATCTCTTTTAAAAAAACTCATATAGATGTTTACTACCTTGAAACTTAAGATATTGTAGCTCTACAACTCCCACCATCTAATCTCCCATTTTTTCACAAGCCAAGGTATCTACAATTTGATTCTTGTCTCTTGGAACAAAGTGTATCTATGTATCTTTAAATTTACATTCAATATATGAATCCCATTATCTAAACACCAGTCTAGCCCCTTAGAAAGAGCTACATACACTACCTTATTGTTTGATCGCACCCCTTCTTGCAAGGAATATCCTATTTTCATTATCTTGTCTTCCATAGGGTTAAAAACCAATAAACCTGCTATTGCTTTGTTTTCTTTCCTCTTATATTATCCATTAACGTAGAGAACAAAGGCTTCATATAGTACCTTGGGTGGCTCCATTTTTGGTTATAGCATGAGCTTGTCATTGGTTTTTACTTTCTTCTCATGGTATCTTTGAGTTAGCACATTAGTAAGGCATGCTTGGGTTGAATCTTCCACCATTACTATAAAGTAAAATTCTTACAACTAGATCACCCAATTAGAAATCCTAGCTAAAACATCCATGTATTGTAGGACATAGGAAAAGTTTCATCTACAATGATAACAATGAAGCGCATTGGTAAAAGATAGGAGTAGAACTTTTTCATATCAAACATAAGAGCTAAAACCATCTACTCAATATGAGTGTAGTTCTTCTCTATTAGTTTCATCACTCTACTAGCAAAGTAGATAGACCCCATGAGTGAGGTCTTTAGATACTTTTGTAGTAATACTACTCCTAGAAACTCTGATCCCACACTAGGATTCATTTAAAAATCTTAGTCCCAACCTGATGGTAGGATAATGGAAAGAGATCCTAAGATCTCTTTTATTTCTTGGTACTATTGCTCACTCTCTTTATTCCAAGGGAGTATTCCTACATTAGTGAGTTGCTACAAGTGCAAGACTAATTGTGCCAATAGATGAATAAATTGGCTTAGGTATCTAACCTTTTGGATGAAACAATTTAGGTCCTCAATTGAGGTAGGAGCTCGTAATGTCAAGAGAGTATGAATCTTCTCCAAGTTAGCTTCAATTCCATTTTTTGACACCAAATGGCCTAGCAAGACCACCTTTCTTTTTTAGATGTGATATTTATCTATGTTGAGTTATCTACCCATTTGTGCTAATTTACTTAGCTCTTCATCCACTCTGGCCAAGTGGGGATTGTGAGAACTATGGATATAAAAGTAATTCATAAACACCCTAATTGACTTACCAAATAAAGGCTATAAGACAAAGTTCATTAAATACTGAAAGGTAGCAAGAATATTGATTAGCCCAAGAGCATGACCCTAATGCAAAACATCCCCAAGGATTAATGAATGTTGTCTTTCCTTGAACTTTTTAAGTAATTCAAATTTGAAAATAGCTCAAGTATCCATTATCAAAATTTTTGTATTTTTCATGACCAACTAGCTCATTGAGAATCTCATCTTGAAATGGAAGAGGAAAATGATCTCTGTTTGTCATATATACATTGAGTACTTTGTAGTCCACACAAACCTTCCACTTTCCATTTTTCTTAGGTGTTACCACAACTTGTGAAACCTATTCAAAATCCTCCATAAGAAAGATAAAATTTGCCTTTGATAGCCTTTTTACTTCCATTAGGAGAGCATTTTATTGTATGATCCCCCAATCACTACGACTTTTGTATTATCAGTCTACTATTTGGCTTCAACTTGATGTGGTGGTCCACAATGATCACTCCTACAATGTAATCATAATTAGAGATAAAAAAAGTGGCATGATTTCTCAACATTACCATGTAATCCTCATTTTCCTTTGTACTAATATCCTCTTCACTTGGTCCCACCTAGGTGCTTGACTCACCTCCATCACAACTAGCTCCTTTAGGGCAACTCCCATAACTTCTAATAAACTTCTATCTTCTTCTTCCAATGTCTCTTCATTGGATGAGGATCATTCCTCCAAGCTCCACTCATCTTCTGATGTCTTGAATGGCTTGTCCTTCTCTTTTAGCCCTTCCTTGTGGTTGCAACATGAGTGTACCAAACTCCCAATCTTGCCTTACTTTCATAGCAATGAGCCAAGGTATTCCTAGTATAATTGGATAGCCTTCCTCTTTAGATGGCAACACATACATATTCACTTTCACTTGAACAACTAGCATGAACATTATTTTTTATTTTTACTTTAAGAGTAGGGGATCCACTCACCTCTAGACCCAAATGATACATCTTATCACTCACTACACACATTTGAGCACGCCCATCAACATATATCTTGGATATTCTTTGTCTTTCAATATAAATCTGTACTGTTGGTAACACATACTTGGTGCCTTGGACTTTAAGTAAGCCCACATTCTTTGTACTTCTCTTCTTGTACTCACCATAAGGTCCCATTTTCCTCACACTTGTGACAAATGCAATAGTTCTGGCCATGTGAGTCTTGGTTCTTGTGAACTCACATCCTTGATTAGACTATAGGGCTCAACTTCCTCTCCTAATGGGTAAACTTTGATCCCTATCTTGCATCAAGGGTGATCTAATCTCTTCTTGCTCTCTTTTGAAGTGCTTTTCCTATCTCTAGTCTTGGTCTTGCCTTGGTGTAGATTTTGAGATCCATCAACTCGAGCTTTCTTGATTGCCATGGTATCCACCTCTATCATTTTTCCTTTTTCTTGATCTATTTTCTCCAAACCAATCATATTCATAATATAATCTTCTAGCAAGGGAGAAACTATAGCTAGTGGTAGGGGTGTTATTAGAAGTCTTAGAATTTATAGCTATAATAGGGTTTATAAAAGGGGTTGAGTGGGAGCGAGTGAGAGCAGAGTTTAGATGCCGAGAAGTGCTTAAAAATAGCTAAACATTACAAATATCAAGGGAAAAATATTCAACGTTGAAGACGGCGGGATTTTAAGCGTCAAAGTGCTTTAAAGGCGCTCGAGCGACACTTGTTGATTTTTGATAATTTTTCAGACTGCCATGCGGATTGTTAGGAGTTATTGGCCAATGCGGGATGTCAAGTCGAACGCCTAGGATTTTTTAGAGCTCGATTTGGAGTCCGGACGGGGAAATGGCCAAGGAAACGGTCAAGATGCAAAGAGGTGGGTAAAAGTTTGGCCAAATGGGCAAGTGACCTTTGGGAGCCCAACATTTTAATGTAGCATGAAACTTTCATGCAAAAGGAAGAAGAAAAAACATGGAGAGAGGAGGCACCAGGATGCGCCAAAAAATGCGCCTCCTCCTCTCTCATCATGGCATGGGGGCTGCATGCAACCCACCCAAGTGATCATGGGCAGTGATTCCCCTCTGTATGCTGACTCTATCGCCGTGCTTCACTTGTCAAATGGTGGCCTCAATGGAGATCTCTGATTTCAGTCTTTCTCTCTCCTCCCTCTCTCTCCCTTAAGGGACTGTTCTTGTGTGGAAGAAGACAATGAAGAATGATGGAGGAAAGCTTGTCCGGATGAGACCAGATTGCTTTCGGGTGGATGAAGACATAAAGAGTGCTGATTTTGAAGATGCTGGACATTGAATGAGGGTTGACACGCAGTCCCATAGCAAAACTGAGATCCCGAGACACAAAGCCTAAGCGCTAATTCAATTTTTATGAAAAAAAAATGAGTTTTTATGCTATTTGGTTGATGAAATATTGTTCCCATGGGCTGATTATGCATTATGTTGTTGTTTGCTATGAGTTTGATCAGTTTATGCTCAGAAAATCATAAGTGTTATGGCTGAAATTAATGGTAAAAAAACCCGTAAAACACGCATTTAAGGGGCAAAATGGGGATTTTTTGCAAAATAAAGGGGAAACATCAGATATAACATCAATAAAACCTGAAATTTTGCTGTCAAGAAACCTAAGGGCCACAGCGCACAATCAACCTTAATTTCTAGTCATTTTTATTGAAGATAATAAAGAAAAAATACCAAAAAATGGTGAAATTTGGGTTTTAAATGGGAGAAAATTAGGAAACAATAAAAGGAAAATTCCAAAAAATTATATAAGTATTTGTGCAATGTATAATGAAGGTAGAGTACGAGGTTAGCCTCGGTTTACCCTCGTTTCTATGTTTCGTTCAGAAATATATATAAAATGACTCTTACACCTATCAACGATTGCAAAACATTAAACGGAAGGGTGAGAGGGGAGTTTGAGCGTCAAAGTACAATCTTAAACCTAATTTATGTGTTGCATCATGGCTATAGGATGTTGTTTTAAAATAAAGGAAAAGGTAGCATGAGTGTAAGGCTCGGTGTCTCTCCTCGTTTCAATACATAAACATTAGCATGGAAATCATGGAAAGATTAGTTTCGCACAACGCACAATGCTGATTTTCTATTGTTTGTGCACTAAACCATTCACATTATGTAGTATGCATGGTTCATGGTTGTTACCATGTTTCCGCAGCACAAAGGAGCGGTAAATGGAAAAAAGGAAAAATAGCAAAAAAGGCACAGGATAAAAGCAGAAAAAGGCACCATGACCGGTAATTAGTCACTGAAAAATTTAAATGTTCAGGCACGATCCTCAAAAAGCCTCAGTGTTGTCCGAGACAACAAAAGAGAAAAAAGGCACACCATTAAAATGTGGGAGTGCCCCTGAATCTTTGTAAAAGAGTGCTAGGCTCACTCCTGTGCAAAGTGTACCCACTAGTTGGGAATAGGATAAATTAGAATGGTGGGAAATGGGAAAAAGGGCCTAGGCTATGACCGACCATGTAAAAGAGGGAAAAGGGGATGACTGCCCAAAAAAGATTTAGGGCTTTGTATATAAAGTTGAAAAGTGAATGAGAAGCTCATTCTTTGGTGTGTGGCAAAAAGAGTCTTCTTCTTCCTCTCTTCTTCTCCCCTTCTTGCTTGTGTGTGCTCTTCAGAGAGGGAGTGTGAGAGTGTGAGGGAGTGTGTGTGTGTGAGAGTGAGGGATCAAGAGGGTGAAGCCCTTCACCATCTCCTCTCCTCTTCTTCTCTTCTCTTCTCTTTTCTTCTCTTGCGCGCGTGGCTATGGAGGATGGAGCTTGGAGATGGAGGAGGCTTGAGGATGCTTGAGCTAGCATCAAGAATCGTGGAGCTACCGAAGTGCAAGAGAGAGAAGGGTACTCTATCGAGCATCAAGGTAAGCTCACTACACTCGTAGGATCGACAGCGCGTCGGCTAGGTGAGAGATAGCCATTAGAGCTCGCTTGGAACACTTGAAACAATAAGCGGTCTGGGGGTCTCGGCGGTTGAGAAAAAGCTCTCACATTTTGATTCCGTTGCCGGGACCAACGGATTCAAGCTTGAGCACTTGCGCACCTCATATCGAGCATCGAAGTAGGGTATTCATCCCCGAAACGGAGCTTGAGATAGGTAGGAAGCTGGGTGTTTTTGATCTTCAAAACAGGTAAGCATTTTGGGATATTTTGGTTGTTTGATGATTGGAAAACATGGAGAATTTAGTTCAGTGTGTTGCTTTCGATTTATGTTGTGTTTAGAGTAGGTTAACAATAGGAAATCACACCCAAGAGGCAGAGGGCTTGTTGCTATAGAACACGGAGAGAATTGGAAAAAACAAGGGGAAAATGGAGGAGATGCGTATTTGAATGTGTAGGAATTGCTAGGAGAGTGATCTGTAGCATCGAAGGAATGACCCAGTAGGGTTATAAGTTCTCGAAGGGCAAGGGAATCCTCATTTGAAACTAGCTGAGAGTGTGAAAGAGAGCTTGGGCGGCACGGAGTGACGTTGCATTCGGCGACTCCCAGGTACATAGATCTCTCCCCCACCACTCCAACATCATTACTGGTGAATTTTGTGGTCTATAGGCATAGATATCTAGAGATTTTGGACGAATCCGTGCTCGAAAGTCTGTCGGGCCGGTGGAATAGGACACCTGACTCAGTGTTCGATCCCTAGAATCGGACATCCTATTTTGAGAATTGGACGCTCGAACAACCGTCCGATCGGACCAACCCATTCGACTCGGACACTCGGACTCGAACGCTCGACTCGGACCAACCCGATCCGATCGGACGAATTAGGACACATCAACAATTGGACCAACCTGTCCGGTCCGATTCCTAGAATCAGACCAACCCATAATCGGACCAGCCCATAATCGAACCACCCACAATCGGATACTCGAACCAACCCTGTTGGATCACACCGTTTGTTTGATTTTCTAAAATTGGACACCTAACCCCCGTCCAATTCTGAGACTCGGACTACTCAACTCTGACCCACCTGGTCCGATTCTTAGAATCGGACCACTGGTAAATCGGGCGTTCGATTCCCAAGGGGAAAAAACATCAAAACTCAACCCCCACGAGCGACTGGAAGCGCAACCCGTTCCTAGACGACATGACAAACGCCTTGTAGGCAGTTCCCGACATAGGAGTCAAGACCAAGGGACAGTGCTGGAGCACTCTCGAGTGACCTACCCCCTAGTGAACGATAAGAATCAGCGCAGACCCTAGAACCCACTAGAACGGCCAGGACTTGAGCGACAAAGCCTATCAGGCCCGACATGAGCAAGAGTGAGTGAGACGCCGAGGAATTGCTTGCAGCACTCACGTTGAATTTCCGCACTTGAAGCACATCTAAAAAAGATGAAAGCCTGATTGGGCACAAGTGCATGAGAAACGACACACTCACCAAGTGATCATAACTTTAGGTTTGTATTCAATAATCAAAGGAACTCACCCTAATAAATCGCTCAAAGAGCCCACCAATAGGAGAGGACCCAAGACATAGACAAACAAGTGAAGCGCAGGGTAGAACCAAGCAAGGAGCGCCAATGACGAGGAACTATCTAACTAGTCAACCTGATCGACAGCGCAGCGAAGCGCAAGAATTCCACCATGACGGAAGAAAGCTCAAACCATCGGTCTAACGAGGAGCTCGATTTGAGTGTATTTCCAAACGCTATACAGTAGATGGTGAGCAGTTACGATGTGCATGCCCGGTATGAGCATCGTGGCAGGACAACAAACGCAATCATTGCAGACCTAGAGGAGGAGAGAAGGTTAGGCCGCAAGGCATTGCAGGGCATAGCTGATTATAATAGGGATCAACAGGCTAGGAGCTAAAGGCAAAGCATGGAGTTGCATGAGGTGCAGCGAGTGCTGAACTTGGCTGGCCGAACCAGACCATAAGAGAGCGCTAGAAGGAGACCTGACATTGAGTGAGCTCCTCATGAAACGGCTGCTTGATAACACCGTAGTAGAGCAGAGTGCCACTGCACTAGCGATGTCTCTGCTTGTAGGATTAGGGGCAAACCAGGGCTCAAAGAGCCATGCCAAAATACCGATTGTTGCCAAGCAACTCGACAAGTACCAACAGCATGACAATCCGTACAACTTTGTTGAGCAATTTGAGCAAGTCTGTGAAGCCAACGACCTCAATGACCAAACTCAACGTTCGCAAGCATTCGGGCTTTGCTTAGGCAACAAGGGTAGGACGTGGTACACAAGCCTGGATGCCGTGGAACAAGCCAACTTCAATAATCTCAAGGATCTCTTCGTCAAGAGGTTCGCCGAGCCCGGATACTCCGATAACCTGCTAGTACGCTTGATGCATGTCAAGCAAAAAGAGAAGGAGGACATCCGCCACTACATGACCCATGTGAGAAGTCTCTTTAAGAGAATCCCTCTAGGCGAGCGACCGACTAACAGAGGAGTTTCAACTGTATTCATCAGCGGAATTGGAGACGAGGAATTATATAAGGTGTTGGCAGGCAATTCAAGCTTGCAGGGGGACATGGTGGCTAGAGTTTTTGAGGAGGCCATCAGAGTCGATGACTAGCTGAAAGAGCGAAGCTCTAGGAGCTCAACTCTACAAGAGACCAACCCGCAAAGCTTAGAGATGACGTCAGTCTCTAGTGAGTGGTCAAACCCATCATCCCAAGATAAGGGGAAGGCCACCGAGATAGACCACGGCTTGGCTGAGGTCAAGATGGAATTGGCCAAGATACAAGACATGTTGAGACAACCAACACGCCTACACGTCGTGTGCGTGTACTGTGGTGGAAACCACTTTTCGGTCGAGTGTCAAGACTCTAGGTCAAGACCTTGCGCTAACTGTGGTAGGTTCGGTCACGATATCGCACATTGCAGACTACCACGAAGACTTCCATACTCTCAACCCCACAGTCACCTTATCTAGCTAACAGGCCGTAGCCATTCTTCGGAAGGGGAGCCCCATTGGCTCTACCCGCGCCTAACGATATGAAACCAAATGTCCTTAGAATGGACATAAATCCTACAGGCATCCCTGGACCGCCTGGTCTATATGTGACCCACCCACCGAGCGACGCTCTAGTACACTACGTGGAGGAGCCAAATGAGGAAGAGGCCTACATATACCCTTACGTCTCGCATGATGATGAGGGCAATGCAATCCTCATGGATTATCGACCCGTGCCGGTGATGGCATTAGGATGGGGACGGGGTAGAGGCCTAGGAGGGTAGCCAAGGATCCAGTCACTTGTTGGACTTGCGGACACCCCGGTCATGTCTCATCACGCTGCCCTGAAAGAGAGCAGCAAAACAGGGACAAGGCTGACCAAAGGTGCGCAGAGTGCGGAATCACCCATCTTTTCATTAATTGCCCAAAGCGGAAGCCATCATCTAGCTCAGCTAATTTTCCATCCGTCCGATTGGGGCTGTTTGGTGTTGAAAACCCCGACGAGGAGGCCACACAAATTCCCTTGCAAGTTATGACCTGAGCCCAAATGAAGCAGGCCGGCATCTCTCTGCCAGGACCTAGCAATCTTGATGCCACCTTAATAGGAAAGAAAAGCCGCAGGCGAAAAAATAAGAGATCGAAAGCTAAGGTTGCATTAAAGACCGAGAGTGCTATGATCTTACCTGCTAGGAAGAAAGTCTCGGACACGGAGGTAGAGACTTCAGCCCTCAAGATGACCGAAAAGGGAAGCGCTAAGATAGGGGAATACTCGCATCCAAAGCAGCAATTAGAGGCCATAGAAAAGGTGAAGGAATGGGTGAGGGAGGCTCAACAGCATCTCAAAGATGCTGAACCCATCATAGAGGACGAGATCGATGATCTCTCCAGCATAAGCACGCCAATGTCACCGCCTTGTCGGCAAAGTCGCTGTGCCACACGCTCTGCCACTAAGACCAAGCCTAGACGCAATAGAGCCACAGATCAGCCGTAGCCATTGGCCCGGACAGTCAAGGCTAAAGGAAGGACGGGATCTCTTGACCACGCTAGTGACCACCCCTATAACACTTAGCCTGGGAGATCTGCTTAAGCAGCACCCCGCCCTATGGCAAGACCTTAAGCAGTGGATCGAGGGATCACAAGAGCAGGTCACGGTAGACCCTCAAGACCAGGATGCAAAAACACAATTGCCAAGTCTAACGCTGCACTCTGTGCCTAAATATTTGCATGTCAATGCCTTTTGGGAAGGATCTAAGATGCACGTAGTCCTGCTGGTCCTAGCCATGAGTGACACAACAAGGAAGGGAATCATAGAGACGGGAGCCAGGGTTAGTCTGCTTAGCCATGCAGTGCTGTAAACTTGGGGAAACCTGCCTGTCAAGGCTGCTAGGTTTAACATCGCGCTAGCAAATGGTATGAGAGTGAAGCCATTCGGGGTCTTGAAGAATTGGCCAGTGAAGATCGCAGGTGTCCAGTTCTCTGTCGACTTTATAGTCATGAAGGGAGTGGACTATGATGTCCTATTAGGCCGAACCTGGATGCACAATGCTAGAGTCATCAAAGATTTGGGTAACGGCTTGATATTCCTTGGCAATAGAACTGAAGCCGTAAGAATAGAGATGGACACTTGGAAGACCTCACCAGTCAACCTAGACACCATCTCTGCTATGCTCAAAGGGAACACTCAGGTCAGGGAGCCCTATGGGTCCTTGACTAAGTATATCCCATGCCCAGAGGATGAGCGGGATTGGATGCACGTTCTCGCTACAATTGACTTGCCATTCTCAAACCATGACGCATTTGAGCAGACCATCAAAAGAATCGGCAAGACAAACGAAGCACTCTCTACACCAGTCTACATGATGGCAACAAGCCTCCATGGAAGGCCTAAGCCTATTACCTTCCAAGTGCCCTCCAAAAAAAGGGAACTCCAGGGGGTATTGGAATACCTAACGGACAAACTAGCGGGCAACCCGGTTGCCAACTTCAAACCACTCCAGGATCTCTTAGAGGATTCTAAGTAGCAATGGACCAGGGTGCACGAGCTGAACTTCATGTATAACTGGGCCCACGACACGGGGCATACCAAGCCCTAGGAGACGATGGGAAATTGAATGACAAAGATTCCTACGATGAATACAAAGACTGCCAATTCTTCAGTGATGAAAGTGAGGGTGAAGTGGATACCATAGAGTAGGACACTGAAGGACGAGAAATTGAGCAGATACGAGTAGACGCCAAGCCGCAAAAAAAGCAGGCCCTTGGACTGGAGCAAGGAGTCATGCACATGAAATGTGATCGTGCGTGGTTGGAATGTATAGGGGCCATAGACCTTGAGCAAGTAGGCCTAGCCCAATCAGGAATGACATCAATACTTAGGACGGAATCACCATCCGAATTGGGGCCACCAGGGGAGACCACCTCTTCTAGCGAAGGTGGAGGGTTTGACTTTGAATCGGAAATTACTTCGGATAGTGACCCAGAGATCCCTAGGCCACCCATGACCAGACACACCAAGGGGGAATTACCCATCCACCTAAGACGCAGACAGTCAAGGCAGGATAGGGCAAAGCACCCCAAGGATGCACAATCAGAAGAACAACAAAAGCTTCAGGACCTCCCTAAACGCTTCACTAAATTCAAAAAAGGGGATAAGGTAGTGGTTCTGCTAGGTGCCAAGCGTCAAGGGCAGATGAGCGAACCAATCGAAGGACCAGCCAAGGTCAAGGAGGTGAACCTAGCCCTGGAAGGGGAGATACCCTGACTAGTGTTCATTGCCGATGACTTGACTGGTGCAGAAGAGTTGAGTCTTGTCGCTCTCTTGCGGGAGTACATGGACGTATTGGCCTGGTCCTTAGAAGAGCTACGGGGGTAGATTCGAGTGTTGTGACTCACAACATACCCATGACGTCGAATGCAATGCCGGTCAAGCAGTGACCGTACCCCATGAATCCAAAACACGCTCATGCTCTCAAAGAGGAAATTGATAAGCTGATGAGAGTTGGATTCATTTACGAAATTGAGCACATAGATTGGGTATCACCCATAGTCATTGTGATGAAGAAAAATGGAAAAATTCGAGTGTGCGTCAATTACAAGAAGGTGAACGTTGCTACAAAGAGAGACAACTATCCCTTGTCGTACACCAAGCACATGCTTGAGAGGGTGGCAGGCAAGGAAGCCTACAACTTCATGGATGGCTTCTCAGGGTACAACCAGGTGCAGGTGCATCCTACAGACAGGCACAAGACCGCCTTTGCCACTGAGTGGGGTGTCTTTGCATACATAGTCATGCCCTTCGGGTTGACCAATGCCCCTGCCACCTTCCAACGCCTCATGTGCACCATCTTCAAAGACATGCTTTGCAAGGAGTTAGAGGTCTTTGTCAATGATCTGTGTGTCCATTCGACATGGATCGAACACCTAGACAAACTTCGCGCAGTCTTTGAATGGTGCCGCTTGTACCATCTCTCCTTGAACCCCTTGAAATGTCAGTTTTGGGTGAAGCACGGATGCATCTTAGGACACATGGTGTTGAAGAACAACATTGCCAGTGACTTGTTGAAGGTTAGGGTTATCGTTGACCTTCCACCCCCAATTAATTACAAGGGAATTCAATGCTTCTTAGGTCACACATGATACTATCGATGGTCTGAATTGAACTACGCGCTGATCGCCAGGCCATTGTACAAGCTGATGGTTGTCTTCGAGTGGACCGAGGCATGCCAACAGGCATATAAAGAATTGAAAAAGGCTTTGATAACAGCACCAATTCTACGAGCCCCAGACTGGACCATTACCTTCCATGTACACATCGATGCTTATAAGTTTGCTGTGGGGGCAGTGTTGTGCCAACCTGGTGAGCATAACGTGGATTACCCAGAGATCTTTGCTAGCAAGCAACTCACTGAGACAGAGATGAATTATTCGACAACAGAAAGAGAGGGATTAGCCATGGTGTTCGCCGTAAAGAAGTTCCGGCATTACTATTGGCCACCTCTTTCATCTTCTTCGTGGACCATCAAGCCCTGCTCTATTTAGTGAACAAACCTTGTGCTACAGGACACATAGCTCGATGGCTCCTCCTACTCCTAGAGTTCGATTTCTCCGTGGTGGTACGAAAGGGAAAACAACATTACATGGCTGATCACATGTCCCGTATACCCACAGGAGAAGCCGCTGGACATGGCATCATGGACGAGTTACCTAACGCCCAGTTATTCCACCTGTCCATCAAGAGAGATCTATTTAAGGCTGATCTGACGCCATATTGGGCAGACGACATAGTCCAAGTGCTCGAGCACGGACTACCTAAGCGACCAATGGAAAAGGCACGACTTAGGCGCTTGATCCTGAAGATCCAGCCCTACCAGCTAATTGCAAGCCAACTCTATAGGTAGGGGCAGGACGGATTGCTGCATAGGTGTATGTGTGAGCATGAGATGCACGATGTGCTCTCAGAAGTGCATAGCGGCATTGCAGGAGGACACTTTAGAGAAGACACGATAGCACAGAAGGTGCTGCAGTCCCAACTATGGTGGCCCACACTTTTCCGCGATGCTAAGCGATTCGTCAAGCATTGTGATGAGTGCCAACCGACAAAAGTCCCTATTCGTAAGGATCAAATGGAGTTAACCCCAGTTATTGCTCGCCAACCCTTCAAAAAATGGAGAATTGACTTCATAGGACCCATCAGTCCCGCAACGCAGTACTCACAAGCCATGTACATCGTGGTGGCCACGGATTACCTCATAAAATGGGCAGAGGTGAGAGCCACATGAAAAAATGATGCTAGGACGACTGCCAAGTTCTTATGGGAGCAAGTGATCTCGTGCTTCGGTTGCCCCATCGAACTAGTTAGCGACCACATCACACACTTCATCAACGAAGTGATAGCACATCTCCTATCCACCTTTCTTATCGTTTATCGCAAATCCTCACCATATTACCCTTAGGCTAATGGCCAGGCGGAATCAACTAACAAAATTCTCATCAACATCCTGACTAAATTAGTCTCAGCCTCGCGAAGTGACTGGGACAACAAGTTGATGGCATCCTTGCGGGCCTATCGCACAGCTTATAAAACAGCCGTCGGCCAAACCCCCTTAAGGCTAACCTATGGGACGGAAGCAATTCTACTAGTAGAATTCTTCATCCCTAGCCTGAGAATAGCACTCCAAGAATGATATGAAGGGAAGGAAGCATTGTCGCAATGCTTGGTCGAGCTAGAACACCTGTTGGAAACTCGTCTTCTAGCCACCCGCGCACTTATCTGCGAGAAAGCCCGATGCAAGAGATGGTTTGACAAGCATGTCAAGTAGAGCAAGTTTGAGCAGGGTGACTTAGTGTTCCTCTACTCAGTTAAAGGACATAAGAAAAAGATGAAATTTAGAGGTCTTGGACCCTTCAAGGTTCGGGCAATCAGTCGAACCGGTAGTGTCAAGCTTGAGACCCTGGATGGTGAAGGAATAGGCTTCTTTAATGGCTGCCGTGTCAAGAAGTACTGCCCTCCCACTCATCCTTTGCATGAGCCACCAATGTTAGAACCGCTGGTCAAAATACGAGTAGCCACAATCACTGAAATCTACAAGAACGAGGAGGAAGCTGTAGAACCCGCCTACCTCTGTGTCACGGTCACTGCCAAGCAAACATGCTCCTTCAACGCCTTGATTGATGAGGGAGCAGATTTCAATGTTTTAATGCATAAGCATTGGATCCAACTTAGCAAACCACTACTTCAATCCACAACTGCCAAATTAAGCCCATATGGGGCTCAATCTTACGCACTTCTCGGCAAGTAACAAGGTAAGTATTCAAAATGTAATCTGACATCTATGATAAGGTGAACAAGGATATCTAGCCTCATCTATAAAATAATACAAAATAAAACAAAAGTAAGAATACTAGATATTAAATCAAAGTGCTTTGGACTAGAAATCCTACATAAGACCAAATAAAACTATATATTATTTCATATTTAACAAAATAAAAAAATAACAAATTGAAAAATACTTGTTTGTTATTGTTTTTTATTCTTCTCACCTTGTTGTTTCTCCTTCATATAGCTACATATACAAACATAAGGAGATAATTAAAAGTTAGATGAATTTAAAAAAAGAACTTAAGCATACAAAATATTTTTAAAAAAAGATATTTGGACAAAAAATGTAAGATATAACTAAACAAAACTTTATATTCTTAGATATTTAAAACCTTATTCATCTTGTTCACTTACTTCTTCCCTTGTATATATCTTCATTCTTCAAAAGCTCAACCATATCTCTCATACTAATCTATATCTCTCAACCATATCTTTTTTCCTTCATCAACATATATATCTTCTTGAAAGATAGGGTAATATTATAAAGAATCATATTGTTACACTCAATCAAAACACTTTTAAAAATCATATAGTTTTTTAAAAAATATAGATAAATATGTGAAATCATCATATTTTTTCATATTCATAAAATACATAATGGTACTCCAGTTCATACAAATGCCCAATCATGGGATAGTAACCAACTTCTAGAAAGCATAATAGCATTCAAAATATATGAAAAAACCCTCTCTCTCTCAGTCTCTCCATATTATCTCTCTACATCTCTCTCTCAAACCCCCTCTCTCTTTTCCTCTTCCCCCCCTCTCTCTATTCATCTCCCCCTCCCCATCTTCCTCTCTTTTTCTCTATCCCTCTCTCTTTTTCCGTCCCTCTTCTCTCTCTCTATCTGCCTTTCCTCCCTCTCTCTCACTCACTTACTCACTCACTCTCACTCTCACTCACACACTCTCTCATCCCACTCTCTAAGTCTCCGTCTCTCTCTCTCTCTCTCTCTCTCTCTCTCTCTCTCTCTCTCTCTGTGTAGTTCTTTTTATTACTCTCTCTTTCTCTCTCCCTCTCCCTCTCCACTTATGCTTTCTTTCCCTACCCTCTCCCTCCCTCCCTCCCTATGCGCGCATGCGTGCACATACGCGTGTGTGTTGTTCTCTCTCTCTCTCTCTCTAGTTCTTTTTATTACTCTCTCTTTCTCTCTCCCTCTCCCTCTCCACTTATGCTTTCTTTCCCTACCCTCTCCCTCCCTCCCTCCCTATGCGTGCATGCGTGCACATGCGTGTGTGTGTTGCTCTCTCTCTCTCTCTCTCTCTCTCTCTCTCTCTCTCTCTCTCTCTCTCTCTCTCTCTCTAGCTCTCTCGTTCTCTTCACATCAACATCATTATAGAAAGAAAATAAGGAGGGAGGGAAGAAAAGGTTACCTTGAGGCTCAAGAAAGCAAGTGCGCTCCCTTGAAACTCACCTTTGTGGCATTCTCCTTTTCCATTGCAATTTCCTTGGCAGTTTCCTTGACCTAGTCTTTAAGATTCTCTCTCTCTCTCTCTCTCTCTCTCTCTCTCTAATGAAACATTGGCAATATCTTTCCATGATTTTTTTGTTTCTATTTTTTCCGACAACATGGTGTCACTACCTATGTACTTACTACCATCATTATAATAATTTTTTTAATCATACAAATAGTGATCTATATAGCAATGTTCATAACAATCATCACTTACAATGTAACCATTCCCTTGCTCTCTCTGTCTCTGTCTTTAATATAGAGTGTTATTACTTATTTAATCTAAGTCCAATAAAAGCCTAGAAGAATACTATAGTAGCCTATAGATGTGAACAATGCTCAAATTCCATTTGGTATAAACTCGACAAAGTCAATGACGCTCTCAGAAAACCCCTTCTGGACATTCGCAAGTTGATGCGTCAAATGGATCTCTCACCATCTTTCAACAACTACATGCTAGTGCACTATGATTCATTGGTGTATACATGTGCACAAACACGATGAGATCATTAACAATGACAATGCTAGATGCAGCCCTTTGAGCACGAATTCTACAACCATGAGCACGATTGATGAAGCCATGAATGATGAGACTAATGTGTGTCATCCAACTAATGCCATCTAGGGTACTCACATTCAAACTAGCAATTATGATCATCAATTTGTAAAATGTTTGCATACATCCTTGCCTTCTTCATTGTTAGGGCTTGGATTCTATAATCTATTTAGTACTATTTCATACCCTAGTACTTATATGCATTTAGGTTTATGGGATTAGCATGTGTAAATTGACTTTAGCTTTCATATGATCTTTCACGTGAAAGGTAGCTGCAGGTCAAAAACATGAGGAAGTTGTATTTGTTGAGATCCTGTATATCACGAACGAGTGATTCTTCAGGCAGAGCTTGCAAATGATTGTTGATTCTATCTATCTATGTGTATAGTCTGAATATTGATGATGTCTACTTCAAGTTATTTCATCAAGAATGGTCGTGATGATAGTAAACACTGTGATATCTTGAGAGAAAGGGATACGGTTTGCCAATGAAGCAAGAAATTTTAAGGGTTAGCTTGAAAATCTCTAACTTGAGTGGGCAACGAAAATGTCATGCAAATGACTTGGCAATAATCTCTCTATCCTCATTCTTTTCATGAATTACCATCCTTTGAAGAAGATGATAAAGAAGGATAAGGTCAATGTTCACTTGGACAAGGAACGAAACACAAGATGCAAAAAGAAATGGTAACTTGAATTGTAGGAAGTTCCAAAAATAGCTTGAATTGAAGGAATTTGAGGCAGTTACCTGAACTACAAGGATTCCATGCTAATTACTTGAATTGTAGGATGGAAATGACAAGTATAACTTGAATTGCAAGAAAGATGGGAGGAAGCTTGATAAAACTGAGAGGTCTAGCCAACAAAGGAGGTTTCAGGCATAACTTGAATATCATAGACTAATTATCTACTACTCCATCATTGTAGACATTAGAAGGTTGACTCAAAGAAAAATAGGTTCTTTTCAAACTTTAGATATGCTTCATTATGGGTAAATCCAAGAAGAAGGAAAAGAGATGCAAAGTATGCTTTGAGTATGGACATACTTCAAATTTTTGTCCATCACTACAACAAAAAGGCTCCATAGACCCGCTTGTAGATGCAATATTTGAACTGTGATAAAAAGTGTCAAGCTTGTTTATTATCGCGTCTACAATTTTGCGTCTATAAGCGTGCTTATGGTCAGAGTTACACGCCCACGTAGACGCGCATATAGACGACCGTATTGACATGCTACGTAAATATATAATTATATTTATAAAAAAGTAGATATATTCATATTGTGCGTCTATATAGGCGTGTATCTACACATCTAAAAAAGCGTTTACTCTGAAAGTTTTTTATGAGAATAGACACGCATTTATCTTGCAATTTAGACGCGCTGATAGACGCGTAAAACATAGGTATGAAAAAAAAACTAATTTTTTGCCCCCCAACAACATCAAATTGTATGCTTAGGGAAAATAGAGAAAGATTATTTCGAAGATTTTTGTATTGAAAACAAAACAATGTATGTAGAACATAAAATTTTATATATATAGATGAAGCATTTTTACATGATGAGTTCTAGTGCTTGTGACCTTAAGCATACTCATGGTCGCAAGCACTAGCTAAAAGTAATACATATCAAAAATGAAAATTACAAGCCAAGGCGAGGCATGCATGCATGGGGCTTCTCTACATCTCCTCAGAAGAGGCATCATCATCGCTACCACCACCACTGCCTGTGCCACTGCCGTTGCTACCACCGCTATTGCTAGTCCCCCCTTCGCTATCCTCAACTGCATCAAAGTTCGCCTACACAAAGGATTAAGGTATATAAATATCATTACAAGCAATAAATTAGAGTTACCCATACTTTTCATGTAAAAAATTAAACATACCTCTTCTGGTGGTGGAATCCTCATGGCACAATTATCTTGCTCCTCTGTGATGAGTCCCTCCTCATAGAAATGCTGCTAAGTGGACGCCGGATTATGACCTCGATGGTAGACTACCTCTCTAGGAGTAGGCATCCTACCAACGATATAATACTACAAAAAAGATTGAACATACAACGTATTAGAACACACTACATAATGAAGTGAAAAAAATTACAAAATTTAATTAAAAAAAGAAATCAAATAATACTTACAAATTGAACCTCCCATGACTCCCTACCACGTGATCCATAATGCAACGATCCCATGGTTGCCATCTAGATGCGTCGCGCCTCTGCATGCTGGCGACTTGTCATTTTCTCCACTGCTCTCTTCTTGGCCTCTTTCCACTCCCTGCGGTGGCAATTGGGTGGTTGGCCATATCCAGGGCGCCCTTGCTCTTGTCTCTGCAGTGACTCCTTGGCGCGCATCATAAGGTGAGACCTCTTGTTATGAAGCGCGTCTCTCACCTTTGACCGTCCCCAATCATCTGAGAATCATGAATTCTCGGGATTAGGGTATCTTCTATGTATTGCGTGCAGCACCTCTTGCCACAAACCATTTTTTTGGTGCTTGAAGGGAATCATGCAATCTTTGTATGTGGCATGCATGACACTCCTCAAGTAAGCTCTCACTTCCCTCCCCTCAGAGTCATGCAAGATACCACCAACATCAGTGACAGAGTAGTACATTTGTGGAAGCTCACCTCTCTCATTTCCTAGTGAGGGTGATCGAGAGCCACCTCCTAGGCAACCCCCACAAAGCCCTCGACCTCCTCGTCCTCCCACACGACTCTCCCTCCTCCCTCGATGGGCACTACCCTCTATCTCACTCCATGCACGTGCTTCTACAAATGCACATGCTTTGGCCGATCCATGTACCTCAGCTGATCCCTATGCATGAGCTGATCTATGTGTATGCATAGTGCGTGGAGTACTTGTTAGTAGAGGTGTGCCAAGGTTTGGTGTTTGTGTGGCAGTGCTAGGCAAAGATGTGATAGGTGTCCCAGACATCACACTGAAAACCTCCTCTGCAATGGGAGGGTGATCAAGATAATTGGTCATCTCCCCCATGAATTGCTCCTTGTTTGAAAAACCTCTAAAAAAGCTACTAACACATCTAGAAAACTCCGCTAAGGTGTTGTTCATGCGTTCCAACTCAGGATCAGTGCTAGAGGATCCAGGATTCCACATCTACACAAGAAAAATCATATTATCCTATATAGATAAAACATATTATATGCTGCGTCTATATCTGTATCTCTGTATGCGTCTGTTAGTGCGTCTATTTTCATGTCTATACCTGCGTCTACACTTTCATCTGGACGTGCTGACAGATGCGCACAGTCGGACCATTTCTTTTCAAACTTGGTTAAAAAACATGCAAAAAAACCTCCATAGATGACAGACTATAGCATATAAAGAGAGAGAGAGAGAGAGACAAATAGACAGAGAAAGCAAACAAGATTGAGAGAGAGAAGAAGAACTCACCTTCTTTGCTTGTTCTGATGGGTGGCGGCTAGGTTGCTAGCTCCTTGTCCTCCTTCTCCCTTCCCTTGGTAAGTTGCTTGAATCTTATTCTCTTCCTTGCTGTTTGGCTCTTGTTCTTTACTCTTTGGCTTTTCTTTCCTCTTGTTCTCTTTTTACTCTTATTTCCTTGCCTCATTGTCTTCATAAAGTGATAGATAGACATGAGTAGTGATGTCGAGCTCGAACTGCAGAAAACACGCAAAAAATGCAGGAAAGCACAAGTTTGAAAAGAAAGCCACAACTTTTTCTAAATTTTTTTAATATTTGCATAGAGCGTCCGTAAGCGCATGTAATTCACTACAACAAAAAGGCCTCTTAGACGCACTTTTAGACGCGATTTTTGAATATAGAGAAAATCTTATGGGCGCGTCTATCCGTTCGTCTATTTGCACGTCTATAGATTTGTGTCTATAATCGTATGTATAAAGGAATTTACATGCAAAAATAGATGCACAACAGACGCACATATACACATGTGAATGCGCGTGCATTAAAAAATTAAAATTATTATTTATTTAATTTATTCTGTGCGTCTACGAGTGTGTCTATCTGGTAAATTAGACAGGCATATAGACATGCCCCTAGACGCGCTTTTACAAGCACCCATAGACACGAACGGAAAACAAAAAATATCATTTTTTTAAAAAATACATTTATTTTATTTTTCAAATTTAAATTATCTAGCACGTGCATGAGCGCGTGTACTCTGCATTTTAGACACGCTTATAAACACGCATTTTCTACAATTTAGACGCGTGGATAGACGCACATAACAGAACTGGAAAAAAAAACCAGAGAGCATGTGGTTGCAACCACATGCTCTCTGGTTTTTTTTTCCCCCCTCCTATACATGAGATTGTGCATTTGGGAGAAAGACAATGGATCTAAAAGCACGAGAATTGAAAATAAAAGTCCATGTATTCATTATAGATCAAAAGTATTTACATGGTTAGTTTAAGTGTTTGCGACCTAAAGCGTGGCCGCAAGCAGTAGGCTCAAAGATAGATAATACATATACAAGAAAATAAGGCCATAGAGGAGGTATGGTGCTTCGTTATGAATCTCAAGAAGAAACATCTTCGCTAGCACCACCATGGCTAATAGCATCGCTATCCTCCTGCTCACTATGCTCGACATTCGCGTACCTACACACACAAAAAATCAAGGTTGCTTACGTAGACATGGTGGAGAAAAAGTTATAATTAGCTATAATTTTAATAGGAAAGTAGGAAAAACGTACCTCCTCTGGCTGTCAAATCCTCATAGCCCGGTTGTATTGGTCCTCAGTGATGAGACCCTTCTCATAGAAGTGAAGCCATGTGGTTGCGCGGTTATGGCCTCGATGGTAACCTACCTCTCTAGGAGTAGGTATCCTACCAACGATAGTAGTCTGCAAAACAATCATGGTATATACAAACAATTATGAGACACAATGTATTAGAACAGATTATATAAAGAATTGAAAGAAATATAAAATTTATAAACTAGAAATCAAAATATACTTACAAACTCTGCCTCCCACGACTCTCTGCCACGCGATCCGTAATGCAAGGATCCCATGGTTTCCATTTGGATGCGTCGCGCCTCTGCATACTGGCGACTCTTCAATTTCTCTGCTGCTTTCCTCTTGGCTTTCTTCCACTCTATGCAGTGGCACATAGGTGGTTGGCCATAGGCTCCACGCCCCTCCTCCTGCCTCCGTAGTGAGTCCCTGGTGCTTGTCATGAGGTGGGATCTTTTGTTGTGAAGAAAATCCCTCACTTTTGTGCGTTCCCAATCATCCGAGAATCGCTAACCCTCAGGATTTGGGTACCTCCTATGGACTGCCCTCAATACCTCCTGCCACAAGCTGCTTTTCTGATTTTTGAAGTAGACGAAACAATCTTTATATGTTGCATGCATGACGCTCCTCATGTATGCCATTACATCCCTTCCTTCATCATCATGGAAGATGCCACCAGTATCTGTAACTCTATAGTATTGCCATACAGGCTCCTCTACGTGATCTACTCGTGAGGGTGATCACTTGCCACCTCCTAGGCAACCCCCACACAAGACTCGTCCTCCCCCTCGACTCTCCGTTCTCCCTCTCTATTGACTACCCTCTACCTCGCTGGATGCACGTGCATCGGTTGACGCTTGTGCTTCACCCGATGCATATACAGGTGTTGCATGTGGAGTACCTACAATTGGAGTTTGCGAAGAGTACCAGGCAAAGACGTCAGAGGCATTCCAGACATGACGTTGAACACCTCATCTGTTGTGGGAGAGCGGCCAAGGTATCTGGTCATCTCTCCCATGAAGTCTTCCCTACTAGGAAAACCTTCAAAAAATTCATTGAATCCCCTGCCGAACAAGACCAATGTATCATTCATGCGATCCAAATCTGGGTCATTGCTAGATGAACTAGGATGCGACATCTGCAAAAAAAACACAGGAAAAAGACAAATTTGTTTGCATACAAAAAATCATATATTACCTTCATCCACACCTAAATATTTTCAAAGAGTCATAATCCTTTATCCAATCCAACATTAATTATGAAAAATCATTAAGTGAGCCTAGAATCATTATGTAAGAGAAGGCTTTTGATGCTCACGCATTTCATTTTCTTCAAGTGTATTTTGCAAGCACTTACTAAGGTCCATTTAAGTAAAACAAAGGTGTGGAAATCCCATCTCATGGCACTTGAAAGTGCTAATAATCTAGCTTTCTTTAGACATTGAGCATAAAACTTAAGTACTAATTCTTCTCATAAATAAGAAAACTGATAAACACAAACATGGGATTGGTCACATTCATCATTGCAAAAATATATTGTTTAGGCAATGAAAATTGTTTTTTATCAGAGCTGGCATTGGCGCGTGTATAACCGTGTCTAAATTGCAGGATAGACGCGCTCTCAGACGCATCCCTAAATTCAACCCTCTGTCTAGAGCGCATCTATATCTACATCTGAGATACAGTATAGACGCGCTGTCAGACGCGGTTTCTAGGTCAATGCTTCTAGTGCGCGCGTATATCATCACGTGTAAACTGCAGAATATACACGCTTGGAGACGTGACTCTGAAGTCAAAGCCTCTGTGCAGAGCCCATGTATTCTCGCGTCTCCGATGCAGAATACATGCACTCAGACACGGCCTCAGACGCAATGAGAGAAAACATTTTTTCGTGTTTATCCCTGCGTCTACACTGAAATGTAGACGCGCTGCTAGACACGCTCAATCGGCTGATTTCAGTCCGACGATTGCCATTCATGATTTACAAAATGCAATACATAATGCAATCAAAAATCCTAATACACACACACACACACACACATAGAGGACTCACCTTGGGTGTTTGGTGTGACGGGTGGTGGCGCTTCTTCCTTCTCTTTCTTCCTCTCCTTAGTAAGTTACTCTCCCTTGATGCTTGCTTACTGTGTCTCTTCCCTTTGCTTTTTCTTCCTCTTGTTCTCCTCTCTCTTATTCACTCTTTCTTCCTCTCCTTGGCTTTCCTTTTTCCATTCTTGTGTGTTTGAAATTAGAGAAGAGGTGAGTCATGAGGAGGTGAGGCATGAAGAGACTAGGTGAGGCATGAAGAGACTGCATGTCGACTAAACTCGAGCTTCAGAACCGCAAAAAACGTAGGAAAGGAAATACACAGTTTGAAAAGAAATGATCTAAGTATGTTTTGAATTTTGACGTGTGCATCTATTTTGGTGTGTATATGCACGTCTAAGTTTATATAAACGCGTGTATAGACGCGAATGTAGATGCGCAAATAGATGCTAATTTAGATGTATACATAAACACAGATATAGACGCGTATTTAGGTTTTATCATAATTTTTTGTTTTTAGGATAAGTTTTGATAGTGAAGTCTTATGATAAGTTTTAATGTATTTATGATGAGTTTTATGTATTTAAAATTGAGATCTTAGAATAATTAATATGCCAGCTTGAAGTTTTTATGTAAACATATGAATGATAAATATTTTGATGTTGTCATGAATTAGGTTTAATCATGTCGTCGTCATCACTTAGTGCAGTGCATGCTGATGAGTCAATGAGCACATTCTCAAGTGAGGATCAAACATTACATTTTCATAATCGAGATGCATGGCTATGACGAAAAATTAAATGCATATGTGATCGTTGTCGAGGGTGTATTTTTCGAGCATGTCGAGTTGCAATGTTACACCTCAGCTTGTATGGAGAATGGGACCGAGAAAAATCGCCGGTATTCATTGTTTTTTTTAAACACTAAGATTGCTAGTCTATGTTACTCAATATATATCAACATACATGAAACTCCCTTTTGTGGTTGAGTAGGATGCAGTGCCACATCCTCAGATGCTCCCTCTCGGGTGTCGAGAGGTTGCAAAACGTCGACGCGAGGAGGCAAAGTCTTCAAGAAGAGTGGAGACTCATGACCATGATAGTAGTCCTCATGAAATGCCCCATCAAGTCGTAGAGGATGAGATTTTGGACAACATGGTACACCATCTATTTTCACAACCGGTTAAGTGAGAAGGTCACTCTACGAAGCCAGATGATCCACTATACGTAGCGTCATCTACTCCGTTGTATGAAGGTTGTACGTACTCCGTTCTTCATGCGTCCCTCGAGATACTTAACTTGCAAACAATCTATGGATGGAGTAATGTCAATTTGAATGTGTTATTGAAGTAGGTATCAATTTAGTTTTGCTTATGAATCATAATATTAATTGTTCTATTTTGAAATCAGATAGAAATATATGTTGATGGCTTTTTAAACTCTTAAAAATATATGTAGGTTATTATCACAAATGCTTCCAAAAGGAAACAAATTGCCAACTAAGAGAGAGAAAGTAAGACATTACTTGACATCTCTGGGAGGCCTCGATTATGTCAAGATCCATGCATGTGTCAATGATTGTGTCTTATTTCGTGGGATTCATGAGTTTGCACGAGAGTATCCTGTTTGTGGCGAATCAAGATACGAAGTGGAGATGAAGTCAATGGATGTGCCTCGTAAGGTTTTGTGACATTTTCCAAATTTTCCACGTATAAAACTTATGTTTAAGTGTAAGTCTATTGAAAAGCTCATGTCATGGCATACTAGTCATCTTTCAAGTGATGGAAAGTGGAGGATCGTTGCAGACACACCGACATGGCAACATATAGATAATGTGGCCCGTTTTCAAAGAAGAGCCAAGAAATTTGAGATTTGGTTTAGGTATGGATGGAATCAAACCCATTTAGCATCAAAGGACATCATACAGTGTATGGCCAGTGGTATTGGTGAACTATAATATTCCTCTATCCATGGCAATTAAAAAGGGACATGTAATGTTGTCCCTTCTGATTCTTGGAAAGCACAAGGTAAAAAACATGGACATTTACTTAGAGCCTTTGATTGAAGAGTTAGAAATGTTATGGGAAGGTATTGAGGTGCAAGATACAAGCGCATCTGCATCCTCTAGAGATTTCACATTGAAGGCCATGTTGTTGTGGACCATGCATGACTTTCGACGATACGGAGAGTGTTCAGGTACATGTATATAACTCTATATTTGAAATTAAAGACTTGAATCAATTGCATTTTATTAATTCACTTTTTTGTTTAGGTTTAACCACATCAGGATATCATGCATGTCCTATTTGCGGTTCCTCTCTAGTTTCCTCTAGGCCAGCACGTTTAAAGAAGGTTATCTACGACAATCATCATTGATTTCTTCCTATTGACCATCCCAAATATGTTCTCCCTACTAATGGAATGACTCCACAATCTCTAACCATTCGAGATTGGAAGGAGAGATGGATTAATGCCGACAGCCATCCTCTACTCGGCATGAGTCCGTAAGAAGTGCATTTCTCTCGATTGATGTTAAAGTATTTAGCATGATGAATTGTTTACATAATATATTGTTTGTTTGTTAGGTTCCCTATATTTTTCGTCTTTCATACTGGACTGAACTCAAGATCAATCACCTGTTGGACTGCATGCACATATTAAAAAATGTTGTATCTATATTATGGGATCGCTTGATAGGGGTTCATGATTCAATCAATGTAAGGGAGGATTTACGTAACATTGGTTGCATGAGACGAGTCTGGCCACGCATTGGACCCAGAGAAAAGATTGACCTACCCCATGCACCTTGGATGTTGTCAAAGAACGAGGAAAAATAGTGAAGGAACAAATATGTAGCTTTCGAGCACTAACAAGATGTATGAGATGTCTCAAGGGAGCCTTCATAAAGAAAAAGAAAAGAGGTGTGGAGCAACTATCTGGTTTGAAGTCCCACGATTGGCACAAAATGATTCAAGTAAGGGTATCTCTAACCATGAATGTAGTAATTAGTGGAGTAACTATGTGTAAAATTTGGGGTATGATGAATTTTTCCTCAACTAATCATCTGATCTATGAATATTGTTTACATTCAGTTCGTACTTCCTACTAGCATATCCCATTGTGTATCCAAAGATGTATGTGATATCATTTACAAAATGGGAGAGCTTGTGAGATGTGTATACATTGTATTTTTTCATTATATATCTTTGAATTTCTACACAAAAATAAACAATTCTCAAATACATCCTGACAGATACGTGAGCTCGAAGGAAATTGATCCAAACACATTGCAAGATGCTCGAGTATTATCTGTTGAGGTGGTTTGTTTGGTGGAGGAAATTTTTCCTCGATCCATTTTGACTACTCACTTACATTTATTCGTACATTTGATTGATGAGATCGCACTTTGTGGGGCAGTTCATGCAAGGTGGATGTTTTTTCTTGAGCACTTCATGAAAACCTTGAAAGATTTTGTGAGGCAAAAAGCACGGCCTGAGGGAAGCATGGCTGAGGGTTGGTTAGTGTAATCATCCCTTGTTTATATCTTTGAATATCTTGCTGAAGTGGACCCCTCTCAACTACGACTATGAAAAGATGATGAAGACTTGAGGATGGCCTCTATAATACCTCAAGGAAAAGGAATGAGTAAAGTGCTAACAAAAGAAGAACTTCATAAGTTAAATAGTTTTTGTGTGCTCAATAGTGATGTAATGAGCAAATGGGTGACACTATATAATGAAGCAAGGACAAGAAGAAAAAGCCAAAGACAAGAAATTCGCACTAGATATGGATGTAATGTCTCATTTTTAGATCATCTAAATGTGCTCCCACGTCATATTGATATAGATTGGTTACATGAGGAAATTGAGAGAATGAAAAAAGAGGAGGAAATTAATATATCTCAAGAAGAGTGGGAATACGCACGAGGTTTCTTATCAAAGGTGAGACATACTATCAATTAATTTATTTCTATAAGTTATATTTTATATAAATAATTGACTTGTTTGATCTTTTATCTTTTACTACTAGTGCACATTATTCAATGCTATTTGGTGTGAGGGTAAACATCTTCGAACTTAATGTATAGATGAAAAGAGAAATACCCAAGATTGTGTTGTCCTTACTCACTTCGAGGATCCCAAAGGTACCATGGAAGGTTATTGTGGCTTGATCCAAGATATTTTGAAGCTTGACTTCGAATGATTTTTTATATATGTAGTGGATGTGAAGTGGTTTAAAGAAGTGGTAACAAATGGTGAGCATTGCACAATCAGACCTCATCCAAGTGGTTTTGTAATCATTGACTCTACAAAATTTTACCAAAATAAGAATGATACATTAGTACTACCTCAACAATGCGAGCATATATATATGCAAAAGCTAATTTTTTAATATGTATACATGTGATACATATACACAATATAATAAGTATTTAAGTTTTTTGCTTTTATTTTTCAAATACAGGTTGTGTATCATCCAATGGTAAACAATAACCGATGGTGGTATGTCATCCCTATATCTAATCGTTCAAAACCAATATATGGTAATATTACCGACATGGAGATAGTAGATGACAATCCACCAATTAATGATGATGTACATGATGACACCATAATGGATTATATGCGTGATATAGTACAAGATGAACCTCGCGAAGGTGTTCAAGGAAACGTAGAAGAAGAGAATAATGTGATTGTCGATGATATTGATGAAGTTATTGAGCAATATAGCAACACATCTGATAGTGGGATAGACTTATTTGTTTCGTTACCTCTTGCTAACATAGACCTAGAAGTAGATAATTTAGCAAGGGCTGATCTCATTGAAGATGAGATGGATCATTCAATGTAACATACTTAATTTGCTTAATGATTCAATGTGTATTCTTAATTCTATGGTTTTTATCATGCGCACATGTGCATACTCAAGAATCAATAGTCAAGTTTAAAGCTAAATTGAATTTTCCATAATAAAAAGGAAATATTTTTAATCATCTTCAAGTAGAGAAATTACGAGATACATATTGCAATGCTTGCTATTAATTGTATAATAAGGTTTTTGTCGCTTGCCACTAATTACTTATATCAGGCTTGTCAACTAGAGGAACTGCCATTCATTAGAGAGCAATGCAAAAAAATTATTAACTCTGGTTTTTTTATTCAATGATTCAATGTGTATTCTTAATTCTATGGTTTTTATCATGCACACACGTGCATACTCAAGAATCAATTTCAGGTGGTTAAATAATTATTAACTCTGGTTTTTTTATTATATTAAGTCCAATTTCAAGTGGTTAAATAATTGCGCGTCTAGAGGTGCGTCTATATTGGCGTCTATTTATGCGGATATATAGATGCAAAATTCGCGTCTATTTACATGTTCTTTTACACACACATATAGACGCAATGATAGACGCGCCCGACTTTGCACGTCTAAGATGTGCGTCTATGCCTCATTTCTGTTATAGTGATTGCGCGTGTATATGCACAGATAATACCTATTACACGTGCTGACAGACGTGTAGGAACAATTAAACTGATTAGATGCTAGCTTTTGGTTGTTTTTGGATCAACATGACATGACTTTCCTAGTCTTTCAATATCAAAATGTTGGCCTCCATGTTGTAAGTATCAATGTATGCATTTAGGGAATATGACATATATAGATTGTATGTGCATAGTAGTCCAACAAATCAAGCCTCTTTCTTATTTGCAAGCATTATATATTGTAGTTAAACTCTAACAGTTTATATTGTGCAAAAAGGTGTCATTGATTTAAGCTAAGATCTTGATCTACATTGCTATTCATACAATTTCATTTATGTTGAGTTGGCCAATCTGCTTGATCAATGCAAGATATGCTTGATATGATGTTTTTGATTGAGAATACTGGTGAAATATATAGAAAATCTTGAGATAAGAGATGGCACACTAGCAAATCAATTGACCTATGTGGTGACATATATAACAAAGCTTGAGGATAAGAGATAACACATTGGCAAGTCAATTGGCACATATGTGGTGACTTACTAGACCATCCCACTTGCAATTACATGCAAGTATCAATAGGTGGATAAAGCACGAATGGTTTTTAGCTAGAGAGAGATAATGCAATGAAGGTGTATATGAAAGAGATAGAGAAAGGCATATTATCCATCAATCAATCAAAGATATGTACATGAAGTGACTTGATATAGTAATTAGAGTATCGTCATTTTTAGGATGCTCCATTGACTTGTGTAAGTTCTCATAACCTTGAAGTAGATAGCCAACCACACTGTTCATGGAAGGAAAACTTCACCTCATCAAATTAACCAAGTTAATTTACTTATACATTTCATAGATAAGAGATTTGTAGTTGGCTCGTTGGTATTGCAAAGTATCCTTACAGTGATCTATTTTAGTCACCAATAAGTGGACACACTGGCTAAAGATGATGAAATGTCAGAGAGAGAACCAGGGAGAGAGAAAGAGGAGAGAGAAGACTACAGAGGAGAGAGAAAGACTGCAAGAAGAGAGAGAATAAGAGTGACGGGGAGAGAGAAAGAATAGATTTAGAGAGAGAAAGACAAGAAAGATGAGGAAGACATAGAAGCTGTGAGCAAGAAGGGAGAGAAAGACTGTAATTGTATTAATATGTCAAAAAGATATGAAAAATTACATCTTCTCTCCTTTTATACCAATATCAGTGTGACATAGCATAATATCAACATTATTAACACTTCCTTGCTATTCCCAGCTTCTTACAATCCATCCCTTCCCAAAAGTTTTTGTCCTAAAAAACAAACCTAGAAACAACTAGAGAGGAGATGGATAGAATAGAGTACTACTCTGTTTTACAGCTTTACAAATGGGAAATGAATGAAGAATGACCATTACAAGAGCTGAATTTGAAGAACGAAAGTAAGGCCCAACTATATACATGATTTGAAATACTTCAGAAGCAAATGGAGCCATAAAATCTTCAACAAATATTCCCAAAACAAAGTAGATAGCTTGCTGAATAAACAGTCCCTGCTGGACCAAATCTGCCATAACTTTTGATAGAAGTGTCCAAATGAGATGTACCATATATCAAAATGAAGCTCTTGAAGAGTACTTCAAGCCCATGTAGATAGCTTAATTCTGAAAATTATGTACAATAAAAATTATTCTAAAATAGCCTGCTGTCCTGAACCAGTCTGTATCAATACTAGCTCCATAAGCAATAGGCTTCAGCCCACCAATGTCTCCCTCAAGTATGGATACTCATCCAATATAGAATCAGGTCTCAAAGAAGCCTCTTCAGAAGGTAAACCTCTCCATTTGATCAAATATTCCACAATAGAACAAGATCGAAGCTTCTTTTCGCGCTAACCTATAACAGCCTCTGGGATGTACTGAACAAGACCATCTTCATCAATAGGTGGCAGGTCATCAACTATATCCACTAGATCACCATAATAAGGCTTGAGCTGACTAACATGGAAGACGTTATGAATCTTTGTAGAAGAGGGAAGCTCTAGATTGTATGCCAAATCTCCAATCCGCTTAAGGATCCTGTAAGGGCCATAAAACCTGTGGACAAGCTTATTACTGGATCCATCTTTCAACGTAGAGTACTTGGATTTGGGCACTTTAAACAAAACCAGCTCTCCTTCTTGGAACTCTAAAGGCCTCCTCTTCTCATCAGCATACATCTTCATTTGATCTTGAGCCTTCCTTAGATTCACCTTGCATTGTTGAAGAAGGGTTTGCATTCTTTCCAACTCTTCCTTCCCATAAGAATTGATCTTTTCATTAAAGATGACTGTGGGTAAGGGCACCTTGTAACCATACAAAGCCTCAAAGGGTGAAACTCCTATGCTCGCATGAGTGGAATTGTTGTAAGCAAACTTAGCCAGGTGTAACCAAGAATCCCATGAGGTTTGGACATCATAGCAAAAATGGCGAAGGTAAGTCTCCAACAATTTATTAACTCTCTCGGTCTATCCATCAGTTTGGGGATGATAGGCTGTTGATAGAGGCAACTTAGTGCCCGTAGATGTAAATACCGCTTGCCAGAAGTTACTCATAAACTTTGAGTCACTATCATGGACAATCACTTGCGGTAATCCATGTAGTCTAAAAATATGCTCCATAAACTAGTTGGCCACTTGAGAAGCAGTAAATTGAATTTTTGTTGGGATAAAATGAGCTGCTTTGGTGAGTCTGTCAACCACCACATAAATACTATTCCACCCCTTCTTAGTAGTAGGTAAGCCAGTAATAAAGTCCATAGTAATATGAGTCCATTTACCCGTAGGAATAGGCAATGGCTGTAACAAACCTCCTTGCTTATGGGTGCTATCCTTATTTTGCTGACAAGGCATACACTTCATAATGAAGTCCTTGACATCTTTCCATAGTCCTTTCCTATAAAAGCTCTTGGTGATCCTATCATAAGTCTTGAAAACTCCCAAGTGTCCAGCTAAAGGCGAAGAATGTAACCTCTCCATAATTTTCCACTTGAAAGAAGAAGTAGAGGGAATAACAATCTTGCCCTTCCATCAAATAAGACCATTTTTAAGCTGGTAATGCGAGTTTTCTTCCATAAGACCTTGCTGTAATTTCTGAAGGATTTGGCTGAATTCCTCATCTAAAAGATAGGCCTCTTGTAGTTCTTCAATCCAATCATTATGTAGTTCTCTCATGGCTGACACTTTGCAAGCCCACATACGAGAAAGAGAATCAGCCACTATGTTATCTTTGCCCCTTGTATGAGTGATGTCAAAGTCATAATTCTATAATGTAGCTACCTATCGTCGTTGCTTTGGAGTGAGATTTGACTAAGTAAGGAAATACTTGAGTACCCGATGATCACTATGTACTCTGAATCGACTGCCATATAAATAATGGTATCATTTCTTGATTGCATGCAGGATAGCCAACATTTCCTGGTCATAAACATTCATGGCCATCTCCTTATCTGTAATCTTACGGCTCTCAAATGCAATTACTCCATGCTCCTAAAGCAAAACAGCCCCAATGCCACGGCCACTAGTATCACATTGTATAGTAAACTCTTTGGAGAAATCCGGGCATACTAGGATAGGAGCAGAAGTAAGTAGTTCCTTTAACCGGTTGAAGTTGCTATCTGCAAGAGCATCCCAAAAGAAAGCCTCTTTCTTCAACCTCTCAGTCAAAGGAGCTGCAATTGCCGCATAATGCTTTATAAATCGGCGATAGAATGAAGATAGACCAAGAAATCCTCTAAGAGAGGTAGTAGTAGTAGGCGTTGGCCAATCTCTTATGCATTACACCTTCTTGGGATTAGCCTGTATTCCTTTTTCACTGACTATATGCCCCAAGTATTCCACTTCAGTCTGCATGAAAGAGCACTTCTTCTCCTTAGCAAAAAGCCTATGATGTCTCAACACATAAAAAACCTTCCTCATATGTGCTAAGTGATCCTGTAAAGTCTTGCTATAGATCAAAATGTCATCAAAGAACACCAAGACAAACAGAAAGAGGAAAAGTTGCAAGATCTTATTCATCAGGTTTGAAAGGTAGTTGGAGCGTTTGTAAGCCCAAATGGCATCACCAAGAAATGATAGAGCCCACGATCAGTCTTAAAAGCAGTCTTGACTTCATCATCCTCTCTCATGCGAATCTGATGATACCCTAATCTCAAATCAATCTTCGTGAAAAATTGAGCCCCCTTAAGTTCATCAAGCAAATCATCAATCCTCGGTATAGGATACCTATTCTTCACGGTTATCTTATTGAGATCCCTGTAGTCGATGCACATTCTGAAAGATCCATCTTTCTTTTTTACTAATAGGACAGGAGATGCATAAGGTGAAGAACTTGGTTCAATGAATCCCATTTCAAGAAGCTCTTTGATTTGCTTGGCTACTTCCTCTCGTTCACATTTTGATAATCTGTAAGGTGGCTTATTGATTGTGTTTGAGTTGGGCTCCAAATCAATGGGGTGATCCACCGCTCTCTTAGGAGGCAATGAAGTAGGTACTTCAAACAAATCTCTATACTCCTTAAGAAGAGCTGTCAAGGCTAGATGGTTTGCTTAATTATTGGGCTGATCCTGTGTTTCTTTGTTCAAATGCAAAACAAATATCTGTGAGCGCTTATTTTACTCTCTCTTGAGTTGTTGAATGGTGATAAGCTGAAAATAAGATCTAATAGGAATTCCCTGTACATGGATGAGCTGTCCATTGGAGATAAACTCCATATATAACTGTGAGAAATCCATAGTGATCCTGCCTAATGTCATCAACCAATCACAACCAAGTACAATATCTATGGGCCCCATTTCAAAAGTGATCAGGTTTACTTTGACTTCAAAATTTTCAGCCAACTGCAAAGAAACCTGTGGGCAAATTTGTGTTCTGATTTCTTCTTCACCATTAGCCACTTGTACTCTAATGGGCTGTTGTAAGTCTATGGAAACACAATTCAACTTGTCCATGATGGACTTATTGACAAAACTGTGAGTACTGCCACTATCTATCAGGATGAACACTGGCTTTCCACATATGCTTCCCTTCATATGAAGTGTATTAGGGCTCTTAAATCCCGTCCAAGCATCCATAGAGATAGGACAATTAGTGGCAGCAAGTGACTCATCACAAGATCCACAAGGATCAAACGGAACATCTCCGCCTAGATCAAAAGGAAAAGAGTCGGCTAGATCATAAAAGTACTCCTGTCCATCGTCATCCTCAAAATCTTCATTTTCAGCATTGATTGCCACTGCATTAACTTCATCTATGTCATTTTCAAAGTCCTCAAAAACTAGCATACTCTGAAGCTTTGGCTTAACATTTTTGTATACACACTTTGAAGCATGATCAGGAGTATACTTTTCTCCACACTTGAAGCATAAGCCCTTATCCTTCCTTTCCTTGTAAAGATCTATGGGAATAGATTTAGGATTTGTATTAGCTGAAGTGGACTTAGGCTTGTTATCATCCTACTTAAATTCAACCTTTGGACTGTTTGCTATCCTGAAATTACTTTGAAACCTAGAAGCATTGAATGGAGGATAAGTTGGTACCCGTAAGCTCCCACTAGGCATTTGATTGCTGCCATAAATGTTACCAACTTGTCCTTGCTTTAAAACAGTCCTTAGCTGTCCATAACTTGGCTGAAATGAAGAATCTTTCCTATACTTTCTTCCATAGCGCTCCGCAAGCTCAATAGCCTTGAAAGGTGAAGTAGGATTTTGCGCCATAACATCAGCTGACAAAGATGGCTCCAAACCATACATAAACTTTTGAAGCTTGGCCTCATCACTGATGCTTTCCACATACATGGTCAAGTTGAGGAATTGGTTTGTATTTTCTCTTACACTTAGGCGCCTTTGTTCCAAACCATACCATCTCCGTGCTAGCTTCTCTTTTTCAAGAGGTGAAACAAAGACTTCAGCCATAAGTGCCTTGAAAGCTTCCCAATTGTCAATAAGTACATTCTCTTTCTTGATATACCTCCACCAAGTATGGGCAAATCCTTCTAGGTGCAAGGAAGCAAAGTGAATCTTCATATCATCAGTTTTAGGATATATATCAAAGCAGGACTCTATCTTAGAGGTCCATTCCTCTAATTCTGATGGTGAAGATGACTGGCCACATTGAATTTGGCTAAAACAATTTTGTCCTTGAATTCTCTTTCATGAAAGGATTGCTGTCCCAAAATTGGCTGATCAGGATTTCCAAGTACAGAACCTTCAAATTGAGACTGAAATCTTCCAACAGGTGGCTGAGAATTACCATGTAATCTTCCTGTTGGCAAAGTACCCCTGGAATTTTGAGTATGCAGTCCAAAAGCTTGAGTATTGGCCCCATTAAAACTGTCCAAATAGTCATCATGCCTTTGTGAAGCTTCTTCTACTTCATATTGACTATTTGGAATGCCTCTTCTTCCAATGATCCCATTTCCATGACCATTTTGGTTAGATGGCTGAAGTGGGACTGAAGGGCTACTGTTTGAACAAGCCTTCTCATTAACTTCTTTTGATGCCATTTGCAATTGTATGAATTTAGAGATTTGTGCCATGAGTTGCTCGTTGGATTCTATCAACTTATCAATAGAAGCCTTGGTCTAATCAGTAGATTGAACCATCTGCTCCATTCTTGACAAGATGGCCTCATGTCGTTCCCTATGCCTTTGTTCATGGGCACACAAAGTATCAGTAAGTATACTGATTTCTCCTTGTTGTTGAAGCTCTTCAGGGTTCTCTTGAAGTGTGCTATCCATCATGGAATTCCTGATTTGCTGAGCATAATCCTCCTGGACCTTATTTTTGCCTTTATGTCCTGCCATACTAGTGTAGTCCTGCAATACCCCGCTGTCAGTAAAACGGCTATAACTTTGGCTAGGAAACTTCGATTTCAGAAATTTTTTGTGCGAATCGAAGCTAACAATGCCCTCTTCAAGATGAGCTATAGCATGATATAATAGGTTTAGGATAGAAAATTATGTAGCTGGATTTCAGAGTTTGATTTGTCCAGTCCTGCAACCTGTCTAGACCTGTAAGTGCCTTGTTTTGACCTTGTAATGCAAGATAGTAACCCCAAATGGCTACCAAACCTTGCAAAAGGGTATATAGGACCTGTGGGTACCCTGTAGTACCTCCACCTATGCTTCAGCAATGAAGGGTGTACCTGTAATCATTTGTAAATACCTTGTAAGTGACTTGTAAATTCCTTGTTTTACCCTGTTTTGGTCCTGTAGGTACTTGAGTCCTTGGAAAGTCTTCAATATTCAATCCTCCACTCACTGTGCCTGTGTGAGGAATAAAACGGCATGACAGGCTCCCTACATGGGCTCCGAATCACCGGGAGGTGGGCAAAGTTTCCCCCGGGTCGGTTGGTTGTACCCCTTTGGGATCTTCAATAGTGAGGTCCCACTATCTCCCTCGGCATCCACCTTTTTCCTCGGTGGGAATATCAACATGGCAGAGGCTAATGTGCTAAGCAATCAGCATGATATGCAATTCAGAAATATTCATTCAACCTTTCATGAGATGCAATGGATTGAGATAAGAAAAATTGGGATTGGAGAAGGGTCTTACCGCTGCAATTCAGTGACTCACTGATTGCTAGTACTTACCCTTTTACAATATTTCAATTTGGGCAAAAGAAATTCATCCAATAAATTGGATTAGAGTAAACAAAGGCATCAATCAATGTATTCAGTCAATAGCATTCAAGTGTTATGTTGAAATTTCAGATTGAAGCCTCTAATTCACAGATTGGAACTAATATGCATTAAGCAAGCATTGTATTCATGAATAGATGGATTCAAGCAAAGGTTGGCTGAGAATTTGATGAATAATATTCAATTCTTTAATCTCTAAATCAAATGGATTAAGCTCAGCAATTGGATTAATGAGAGAGATTAAGAATTGAAGAGAAATACATTGACATGGCTGAAGTTGACTTGATCAATTGTCAAATGCTTGATAGAGCCCCTGGTTGTCCGATGTTGGTAAAATAATCCATAAAGCTTGCTTATCTCGTGCTTGAGACCAATCTTGAGGCTTCAAATGCTTGAAATTGAAGCATTAAACCCGTTTCCCCCAAATTTTTGCTCCATAGAAGCTCTTGATCTTCAATCTTTAACCATTCCGTGTTCAATCCTTGCAATTTGTTGAAGAATCCTTTCTGAGATGATTCCACGGGCCAAAAGGATGAAGAATCTTCAAGAAATTTTCAAGAAATGAAAGCTTGGCTGAAGCTTTAATGGCTGCCCATGGACTGTTCATGTAGGATTTCAAGAGAGTGAAAAGCTGAGAAATATAGATCTATTTTGAAGTAAACACACCAGGAACTTGAAGGAATCACTGCCAAGGATAAATTAGAAGCTCCATAGCTGAGGATTAACTGAGGGAAGATGAAAAACAGGCTCAAAAACATCAGTGCAAATTTCGGGCTGCTGTCCAGGCCATGTGACAGCTTCAACAGGGCATGAAATTGTGCTCTACTTGTTGCATTTGATGTCTAGAGTGCCACTACGTAGGCCATTGTTGATGGAGAGCAAGGATCAGTGAGAAAAGAAGAGATCTCAGCCAGTAAACTCCATGAAAGCTTGGGCAAAGCTTGAAGAAAGAGGAAAGGAAGACCTCTTTTGAAAAGTAACTGTAGTTTGGTCTCTAACTAAGCCCGATTAACCATCCTTTACCCTAGTTACCTCCATTTTTGCATGAAATTTGATGACGTCCAGCCATTTAAGCCTTTACCCGCCATATCTCTAGATGTAGTCTCTTGCTAACTGTGCTAACTGTAGGTGTCCTGCAGTACTCCACTAGTCACTGTCTTGTACCATTTTTATTTGAAATTGATTTTGAAATAGGAAAATGGGACTGAAAATGGAAGAAAATAATGGATCAAAGACTGAAGCTCTGATACCACTTGTCAGAGAGAGAACCAGGGAGAGAGAAAGAGGAGAGAGAAGACTGCAGAGGAGAGAGAAAGACTATAGGAAGAGAGAGAATAAGAGTGACGAGGAGAGAGAAAGACTAGATTTAGAGAGAGAAAGACAAGAAAGATGAGGAAGCCATAGAAGCTGTGAGCAAGAAGGGAGAGAAAGACTGTAATTTCATTGATATGTCAAAAAGATATGAAAAATTACATCTTCTCTCCTTTTATACCAATGTCAGTGTGACATGGCATAATATCAACATTATTAACACTTACTTACTATTCCCAACTTCTTACATGAAAAGAGGACATGTGCACATTGGCTACATGTGGTCCACCTTATCTAAAATTATATGTGAGCTATAAGTGCACCTTGACATGATTGGAATGGCTTGTACATGCACAAGCCAATTGATTTACATCAATCTACTCATGCTATGAATTGGCATGCATGTCTTACTTTTGCTTTGATTGTATTGATTGTGATGTATATTCCTCAAGAATAATGAGAATCAAGGGACTACCCTAAAAAGTGAGGGTACTCCCTTGAATCACCGATTAAGCTTTGATCTATAAGTTTATGCATGGCTAGGTTAAGTGCACAACAAATGAGACATGTGAGTGTATTGATCAGTTCTCTCTCTCTCTCTCTCTCTATATATATATATATATATATATATATATATTGCAAATGCATAAGTCAACCTTTGATCTATAAGTTTTAGCCATGGCTAGGTTAAGTGCACAATAGATGCAACATGTGCATATATCAAACACCTCTGATAATTATGTCGTATATACATCCAATCGTCATGCCCTATCAAATCACATTTGTATAGGGCATGATTGGATGTATATAGGGCATGAAATCACATATATATAATTAGCTTTGAATGATTGGATGTATATTTGTAATACTTAGAAAGAAGTAAAGTTGGTAATCTATATCATTTCCTATACATGTATGCCCTATACATGTATATCATGTCGTATATACATGTATATCATGCCCTTATGATCCAGGTGTAATTATGTCGTATATGCATCCAATCATGCCCTATCCAATCACATTTGTATAGGGCATGATTGGATGTATATAGGGCATGAAATCACACATATATAATTAGCTTTGAATGATTGGATGATATACATGTATGCCCTATACATGTATATCATGTCCTTATAATCCAGGTGTAATTATGTCGTATATACATCCAATCATGCCCTATCCATTCACATTTGTATAGGGCATGATTGGATGTATATAGGGCATGAAATCAAACATATATAATTAGGTTTGAATGATTGGATGTATATTTGTAATACTCAGAAAGAAGTAAAGTTGGTAATGTATTCAAACAAATACTAGCTATTAAGAGGTTTGGTCATATTGAGGGGGTTTATGAGAAATGAAAAATATGTGCGTTTATTTTCGCATCTATAGGCACGTTTATAAACACGGATATATAGACGTGTTCTGTATACTAGCGTGAATAAATGTGCTGATACATGCGCTTATAAACACGCCCGCTTTTTCGCGTGTATAGTGCGCGTCTATAGGGCCTTTCTCTTATAGTGCATACATTCATGAGTCCTATGAAAGAGGGAAGTACTGTAAGTGTTTTTGCATGATTGATCTGTGTAAGAAGTTTATTGGTATCCGTAAGAAGTTCTCCTCAACAACAAAGAAAGGTTCAGGTTCAAGACTAGATAGAGCATGGGAAAACTTACTTCTTTTGAGATTGTACTTGATGATGCTTATGAATGGAATTATGATCATGAAGGCCAGAAGGTTAATTCTTGCTCAAGTTTGAAGCAGGTTCAGAGATTTCTTAGAGCAGTTGAGAAGCTCAAGAAGAAGTATTATGATGTTTTGGATTCGGATTAAGATTCAAGTTCAAGTGATGATAATGATTTTTACCCTTTACCTATGGTTTTGCCAAAGATTGAGGCTGAGGGAGTGAGAGAGGACTAGAGCCAAAGCAAGCAAGAATTCTCGAGTACCCCAAACCAACACAGGACCTTACAAATGGGAGAGTGGAGCATCACACACTTTACATCAACATTTTGAATATTTTTTTCATACTTTGGAGTCTTGCCAACTATTAGAATCAATCTCAAATATGTTTTACTAAAGAAGAAAGAAGTGATAATGTTATCATCAAGGAAGTTGATCAGTTCAGTGATGAGTCTAGTGATCAAGAAGATCAATTGCATATTCAAGAAGATGATGTTATCATGGATGACAAGCATGAGGATTATGGTTTTGTTAATGAAGATACTATTATGGATGATTTTCTTGGTTCTCATATTGGTTTTGAGAAAGATTATGCAGCAAGGGAGTCAGATTTCACTAAAGAGCACTTGAAATGCCATTAACTATAGTGCAAAATCCATCATTTTTAAATGTATTTTTTAAAACTATACCTATAGTTCCAACATGTTGACAGGTCATTTCATTGTTCAACGTAAAGAAGTTCAGCCAGTTTTCACTATTGCAAAATTTCAAGCTTATTGCATGTATGAGCAGTTTTCAAGACAGTAAGCTTTAGGACAATAGTAGATCAATTTTTAGCCAGTTTAAGGACAACAAATGAACATTTTTAAGGAACGTACAGATTTACAACAGTAGTTTGAAAGTCAAGAATCCATTCATGTGGTTTTCATGAAGCTTTGCATGAGTTATGCCCTATGACTCAATCTTTGACTGAGATGATTCAATGTCTTTCTTCTAAGTTGGAAAAGGAGAGGAATGCAGATGAAATTGCAATAGTTGAAGCTTTATTTTCATTAATCGGCTTCCAGGAGAGAAAGCATGGCTTCAACAAGAGGTTTTTCATGTCAGGACTGCAATGGACTTGAAAGTTTCTTATTATTTTGAGGTCATTAATACTCTCAAAAGTATAATGTAGTTATTAATTTGCATACTCAGTTGGTGTGTTCTCATATTCCAAATCAAGATATTATTATTGAGGATCTATATGCACAAACAATTGATATGGTAGAGGAAGTAGATAGTGATGTGGAAGAATTATTTTGTATAGAAAATGCTTCAATGGTACCTATGTTCGAAAGAGATGTGGAGAGCATCATTCAAAGGTATCATGAGTAGCCTATCAATGCTAGAAATGCAAGTTTGGAACAACAAACAGTTCAGTCTACAGGCCGAAATCTATCAAGACAGCATTCAAGTAGTTTTCTTAAAGATTAGGAGCAGCCTAAATTTCAGGAGAGGTTAAGGAATGAGGAGAATAAATTAAGTCAGGACTCAAGAACATGTTATCCTGAAAATAAACTCAAAGGGATACCCGAAAATCAGCAAATTGGTCATATTGCAGTTTATGACTATTTAGGACAGCATCCTAAAGACTTTTGGTAAGGAAGGAGCAGTCTAAACTTCAAGAAAGTGCAAGGACTCAATTGGATAAATTATTTCAGAATTCTAGAGATATGTATCCTAATCATGAGCATCAAGAAAATTTCTGAAATCAGGGTACTGAAGAATTTGAGCATGTAGTGGGCAATGAAGATGTGGATGATCAAGATAATGATCAAGAAGTTAATGATCTAGTTTAGCCTGATATTTCTGAAGTTTTTAAGTATCCTAATCAATTTGGAAATGAAGTTGAAGCCAATAGAATTATGCAAGTACCTACAGTAGTGGATATCTATGTAGTTGATGTTTTAGCAGGAATGGTTGATATTGTTCAAGATAAGTAGTTTTTGCACATAGCAATGATGATTCATGATGAGTTGGATGACATTTCCAAAAGTATATTGTAGTTTTCTCTATCAAGAAGTGTTCAAGTTCTTTCCCCACAAGATGTTTTCTTAGGTTTGCTGGAATTTTCAAGTTTTCAACATATTTCGGCATTTTAGGAGTATTCAAGTTTGCTGGTAATGTAAAAAATAAAGTATGGATTGTAGCAACTTGAATCCCTACAAACCAAATTCTTGCAACTTGAGTTCTTACAACAGCAGCATAATTTCCTACAACAAGAAATGGTATGGCAACAATCTAAAAAGTAGGAGATGCAACAAGATGTACTACAAGGAGCTAAAAACCACCAAGTGCAGCAACGATATGAAGATCAAGAGTTTCTAAAATGTCAAAATAGATTGGAAAGTCAGAAGATATATGTTTTATTAGCTTGGATTAATGCAACACAATATTTTTCAGGTGATATAGTACAAATTGAAGCTATGGATGAGTATGATGCAAATGTAGATGCAATTTTTTATTGTTTTCTTTTACAAGTTCTCTTGGATTATCTCGCATATTTCTTTGGAGATGTAGTTTCATGTTTGAGATTTAAGTGGTATGGTATATTGCCATATATATCTTATTATGCAGATGCTCGAGTGTCATCAACATATTTCCTTATCAAAGTTTCTACTTCTTGCCATTGGAGTAGTGATTTATTGATTCGGTCATGGTTCTATATCTTTGTTCTCTAGGATATAATATGGATGTCATTGTACTTGATCCGTTTCCAGTACTGGTGTGTTGCCTTGAAATGGTTGTAGTGTATTTCAATTTGCATTAAGGGATTAATTACTATTTTCACTTTACTAACACTTAGGGCTAGTTATGCAATTGCAACAGAGAGATTTGAGTATCCTAGAGGGGCTCTAGTCACTACTGCTCAGCATGGCTTTTCAAGAGGTGCAAGGCCTCTAGCAAGGTATAACTATGTTCTTTGGGCTAGTTTACATATCATTTAGCTACATGCGTGTGGGTTTGAGTCATGATTGTCCCAATCATCCACCAGGCTGTGCGAGAGGTAACGGCTTGGATTCTGTCATCTATTTAATACTATTTCATACCTTAGTACTTGTATGAATTTAGGTTTATGGGATTAGAACGTGTAAAGTGACATTCGCTTTCATATGATGTTTCACTTGAAAGGCAGGCGCAAGTAAAGAGCATGAGGAAGTTGTATTCATTGAGTTCCAGTATATCATGAATGAAAGATTCTTCATGCAAATCGTGTAGATGATTGCTGATTCTATCTATTTGTGTCTCTAGCCTAAATATTAATGTTGTCTACTTCAAGTTATTTCATCAGGAATGGTCGTGATGACAATAAACTATGTGATATCTTTTTGGACATCAATTATGCATTCGTGAATATGATATGTGTTTCATGTTTGAGTATCTTTCCTGAATATTATGTGCATATAATGGTTGTAAATTCATTCAAGAAGTTTCTTGCAGTATTAGTGTTATTTCATGCAGACCGGTCTGTCCTATGTTTTTGTGGTGGACTTGAGAGGCCAAAACATTCATCAAATATTGTTTATAGGCATAATGTCATGTGGCCTTACAAATTCATTATGGATAATGAAATGCAAATAGCTAAGATGAGCAAGTGAGCTGAGGGGATGAGCCTAGTGATGATTTTCGGTGGTGTATCTAGTGGGTGGGTGTGTCTACTCCAAGATCGTAGCATCACCAAAGTCACCATGAAATACAAATATCTAATCGCCATCATGCCCCAAGAGTGGCAGAAAGAGAGAGAGTTTGTGCTTTTGCAAGCGCAATGGTCAAATACTATGATCAAGCAAAAATCAACAAGAAAGAATTAATGCAAATCGTAGACAATCTACTTCCCATGGAGCTTGATGCTACGCACAATCAAGAAGAATAACACCCACGAAAGGACACCACAAATATGATAGCAATTGAGGTGCTTGTCTCGTACTCATGATGAATATTTTATAGCCCAAGATGAGTAAGAAATACAATAGAGCATAAGAAATGACGAATATATTTAATGCAAAAAAATCATAACTAAAGAGAAGTTGGAACGTCGATCACCACCAAAGTTGTAAAAATATTGCATTTCCAATTACTATGGACTTGTGCCTTTCAAAGATCCTTCATTAACCAATATCTGTTTTAGACATTCTGTTCATCGAATGAATCATGAGGTACATTTCACGTGTTTCTTTCTTTGTATTATACTTTTTAACCATTATAAGAGACATTATGACTGCATCCACCATAACCCCTATACTTTTTAACCATTATAAGAGACATTATGACTGCATCCACCATAAACCCTCCATGGAGCACGTGAAGCTTTGGACTCTTTTGAAATTGTAGAATATTTCATACCTAACGGCACACATCTTATGGTCAAGGCATGGTGATCGGGGCATGATGAAAGTGTTTTGGAGAGACTTTTGGATTTTATTCCTAAAAGAGTTTTACACAAAAGCATTGATGCTGTCAATGGACACAACTTTGAGCTAGTTCCATTTGGAGGAGGAAGTTGCATATACATGGGAATACCTTTGGCATTGTGCAATGTACAACTTTCTCTTGCTAGCTTGATACATACACTTTGATTGGTTCTTTGCACCTCATGAAACACTTCATTTATCAAGCTATAAGTGTTTCATGAATTGCAAAGAACCAATCAAAGCTATGTATCGAGGTTGGAAGAGAAAATTGCACGTTGCACAATGCCAAAGGTATTCCCATGTATATGCATCTTCCTCCTCGAAATGGAACTAGCAAAGACGTGTGTCCATGAACATCAATGCTTATGTGTAAGATTCTTCGAGGAATAAAGACCAGAGGTCTCTCCCAAACACTTTTGTCATGCCCACTGGCCATGCATTGACTATATAACGTGTGCCCTTAGCTATGAGGGTGATGGCCGTGGATGGAGTTGCAATCTCTGTTTTACAATGGCTTGACTCGAATTGCTTGGAGGAGAAGATGTGGGAGGTCCCGAAGCAGTGCATGAGGGACCAGCGGGGCCGAAGGCGGCGAAGCAGATACCCTGGCAGTGGTACATGAGGAGGCAGCCGTATGTCTAGCGCCGCGGGTAGCCGACGATACCACGATGCACGGGATCCTGCCGTGAAATTGAGATAGAGAGAGAGGGAGAGAGTACACGGTGTGTGTGTCTGTGGACACGTGCGTGCGAGCACGCATGGAGGATATATATTTTTGACTTTCAAGATTTTCCAACTATGATAACATGCAGCGACAGTTACATATGCATTGGCGTGCACACCATACACCATTATTACGAAGCAGTTATAAACAACGCTCGTCAATCATCGCCGATCATCATCACGCAAGGCCTCTTCAAATTCATAACGAGCAAGGCTAGCAGCGTCGCGATGGTCGTGAGGACCTACAGCGAGTGTCGGAAGCATCTCATGGACTTACGACACTCGTTATACCATCGAGAGAAGGTCCTCACGACCATCCCGATTCTGCTACCTCGCTCGTTATGAATCGGAAGAGGACTTGCATTTGCATGACGACGACGACGACGACGATAAGTGCTAATTGACGAGGTTTATTTATGACCACTTGATTCTAAACATGATGTCTGGTGTGCATGCCAAGAATGTCTCTCTTGCACCTAATTATGTGTATAGGCGTTGCGTCTTTTTCATCATGTCTTTCTTCTTGTTCTTGACTGATGTTTGTTCGTCACCGAACAACAGATAGAGACACTGCCTTTGTGTTTTTCGGCTCCCGTTATCGCAATTGATAAAGACAAGTAATAACAATTTATGGAAACGATATAACTGCTACAGCCCTAAAGAAATTTTTGTCTCAAAGGTCAGCCCAATATCTAGTACCTCTATGGTGATCTGGAGACGACTCTCCTCGCTAATAGAGGCTCTCTAACCCAAGCCCAATATCTAGTACCTCTATTGGGCTCTCTATCATCAGCATAGAGGTACTAGATATTGGGCTCGCTAATAGAAGGCTTCATGATGAATCATGCATGTTGGACACTTGCAACTTTGCTGAAAAATGGAAAGATTCGATGCTTGGTGCTGCTATTTCATTCTATTTTAGAAGAGATAACTCAAAGAGGCTAGAGAGCCACCCCATTGCCACACCTAAATTGCATCTTATGGAGGCTCATTGCTAAAAGGCTACCCACAAATGACAAAATTTTTATCTACAAAATAGTTTCACATGGTATTTTCTTTGCCAAAGTAGGGAGGAGAATGTTGTTTATCTCCTTTGGTCCTATCTATAAAGAGACAATCCGGTACCAAAGACAAATACAAGTGTATGACAAAACACAACATAATAACAATACAAGTAAAGGTAAAGAGTAACTCCAACATAAAGAAGACACTCCAACAGCATTGAAGCATAGATAAAAATACTAGATGTGAACAAGTCAGCGTTAGTTGATGTATTTAAACATTGTGGATCTTAAACAAAAAAAGAACTTTTAAAAATGTAACAAAATATGAAATAAAGGGACAATTTACATATATACGTTTCCCAAATAAAAGCATAGTGATGTTAAACCTAGGAATTCCACAAAGTTAAAAAGAAAAAGAAACAACATCTAGGGCAAATAGAAAGTAAACATTCTAATGCACACACACAGAGTCAAAGATGGTATGAGGAATTAGAGCTCATATCTATGGCATGGGAGCTTTCTAGTGTGGATAGAACTCTCTTTTTGAAATATCCAACTTTCATCTCACTTCTAATGTAATTTATGAATCTCAAATTTTTTTTTTGCTTGTCTAGAGATTCTTTGCTATTTTTTGTCCAAGGATCTTAATTTTTTGGTTCAATGACCATATAATTGTGTCTTGCTATGAGTGTATGAGTGCTTGAGTCAACTTTTTGCTCAATGTTATTTGGAATTCCAGGGTAAATGGGTTTGTAAATTATTTTCTACTATCATGCATAAGCACATCAGGATCCCCGTGTAAACTTTTTAAGGGTTTCTTGATCCTACAAAAACAATGTTTAAACACTCTCTTTAATAGATAGTTTAACACTCTATTCAATGGTGTTTAGTATTCAAGTAAATACTCTTAATGCATAAGGGATGCCTATTCAGATTTAGAGTTTGTGCTCCCAAAATTGTTTTTTTTATAAGAGAGTGGCTTTTTGAACATGCATGAGCCTTCTTTTCCAAGTGCTTAGTTTAGATAAAGAAAAGGACCTAGTAGATCATTCTTTGAAAACATATGAAATGTGCGTTTACTAGGCTGTGAAGTTCTATCTGACTAATCTAAATTTTTATTGTTGACCATGAAATGCTTAGTAATCCAATAGACTTGGTTTCAATCAAATGTATTTTTTTTCTATAGGCACCTTAATCCTTATATTCTTTAGAGTGGTTGATAAGAGTTGTCCCTCCTCCATGCTCTTACATAGGGAGAGAGAAACAAAGTAGGTGGACTTTTTCATTTAGCTTCTCTATACAAAGTCTATCACTCCTTCTTTATTTGAGGTTATGACTTTCCATGAAATATAAAATCATACTTTGTTGCTATTGAAGATCTAGAGGAAGTCTTTGAATATGGTGAAGAGAGTCTTGAAATAAGGCTCGAATACTTGTTATATTTCATTATTATACCTAAGATAGGAATGTACTTAAATTTCTAATGGAAAATTTTGACCTACAAAATATGGTGATCTTCCATCAGAGCTCTCTCTTTGTCATCTCAAAGTATCATTTTGCAAGGGTTTCCTAAACTACATGACAAATAAACTTTTCAAAAAGTGTAGTTTGAGAATATGGCAAGCGGCATAGCTTTGATGAAAGATCACTACTTATCATAGGTTGGAACTATTTGATAGAAATTTAAGCAAAGTATCTTTAAGCACAGTTTCAAAATGTCACAACAATGAAATGTAACCCGAATTTGAGCCCTCATATGTATGATAAAGTAGAAGAATCATATTATCAAAACATCCAATGTATAGATCACTTCCTATGCTTTAAAAATTGGATGGTGTAGAGCATCACTTCCTATGTTTCAATAATTTTCTAATGTAGATAATGTAATTTTATTAATTTTGTAAAGTTTCTTGCAGATTTTGCAATAACCCAGGGATATACACCATTTTGTGAGAACTATGAAAGGTCATTTGGATAGGCACTCCAATGGCTTGTGTAGGAATTTCCAAGGAAGTGAGTATGGCTCATTCATGCTCAAGGATCAAAGTTGATGATGTTGATTCAAGTATTACCAACAATAATGCTTTTATAGATGAGTTTGTTATTCAAAATAGCCTTGATATGCATAATAGTATAGTTGTGCCACATCAAATCTTTGCAAGAGCACCTCTCTCATTAGTTTTGAGCTACATATTATGGTTGTGCACATTGGTTAGACTTTGCAAACTTCTATTTAAACACAACATCCTTCTTGAACACCTTCTAATTCAATCCCTTGTTGTGCCTTTTTGTAAAAAAATATAAGAGAAACTATGAAATTTTTTTAACATTAATAAGCATTATGGACTTAACTCAAAGGTCATTAGGAAGGATCGTAAGACCCTAAGGTATTTAGGAAGGGTCTTACATTTTGATTGACCTTTGTAAATGGTACCATCTTCTTCTAGTAGATACAACTTAATACCATCAATGATAAGGTCATTACACAAGAAGGCAATCGTATATGCTTGCCATTTTGCGTATTTAGGATTCACTTGGATAATATTCCTATATGCTAGAGTATTGTTATCATGACTATAATCACTGTCACCAAGTTCTCATTAGCTTTGCTAGTAAGGGTACCTTAGACTGATGATGGATTGAATACACCACAAATTGAAATATTCAAAGTGAGAAGTATGGATAACAATGGAGATAATTCACCCATAATTGCATAAATAAGGATAGACTTAGTGAAAGGGAAACCTTACATTCATAGATGAGAGTCCTCCTAGAGTTTGGGTGTTGGCTTATGGCACTTAAACACTTTAATAATCTCCCATAAAGATTAGTAAGTTTATTTTTAGGACTATTTTTAATCGTGATTAAGGCTTTAAGTTTCTATAAAAGTGATGAAACTATTTTGAATTTTTTGTCTTTGAAAAAATAGAAAATACAAAGTAACAATGTCCATACAGAATAGAAGGATGTTTGGATCCAACATAAAATAATAGAAAGCTATTCCAAGTACATATCCCAAGTGCCAATTATGAAGAAAGTATTGACGTACCTGCTATATGCTACCATAGGGAGAGAATATGCCATAGATACTATCATGTGAGATGCGATGAATATGGTGGATCCAAGTTGACCACTCTTTGATGAAGGAAAAGGGGTAAATATGCAAAGATGTGTGTTCATGAGAACATGATACCATTGCATGGGGCAATGCAAAGCACCATGCTCAAGCAAAATATTATGCAATGTTGCCACTTGGATAGTGCCCTCATGTACAAATTTTCACTTTTCTAGGCACCCTTTTACAATCATGATCATCAAGTTGCAAACGAATGGTGATAGAATATAGACATGCCACTAAAGGAATGCTGACCAAGATTTTGTAAGCATAAAGAGAAGAAGCTTCACCTAGTCACCATTGGTTAGTGAAAGGGAAAGCTATGGAGAAACCCCTCTTTCCATCATGTTGAAGTAGAAGGGGAGGGAGCATTCATACCGATCCATGGAAGCAAGTATTGAAGGATATGGCTTGAACATGATATCTGCAACATTATCTGATGATGGAATTAAATCTAGAGAAATGTTGCCTAGCTTTGTTAAAGCTATATATAGCTCACCCTATTTAGACTAGGTCTCACCTATACATATGTAGATTGTGATCAATATGAAATAGTCTTTGGGATTGTACATGGTGTGTCTCTTCTCTCCCTCTCATCTCTCTACATGTCTTCTCTCTTGACATCTCAACATGGTATGAGACTTATCACAATTGACTACAACCAATTCCTTGAGATATATTTTTCAGTAGCATATAAATGTTATGGTCCATCTACTAGAGATAGATTTTTGAGAAGACAGATGTCATATTTGATGAAATGGCTTCATGGTATGCATCATCTACTATCGTGCCTGCTATTGTTCATATGCCTTCAAACTATGGTTCTCCTAATATTCTTCAGCTAAGTGCTTGTGAATCTAGGCCCATAGGTGGTGGATCCTCTAGTGTATCTCCATGGATGGGTAGACTAAGAAGTTCTACATCATCATCCACTAACATCACTATGTCAGTGAGGGGGAGAAATGAGGTAGAAAGCAGAGGAAAAGGAAAAGTTACTGACGATATTTTTGGTATGATGACTCCTAGTATGATGACTTATGGTTATGCTTCGGGTGACAATCTTGATAGTAAACATGGTATTCCATCTGTTTTTATACCTGGTGCTTAGTAGAGCATGTATGTACTACCTCATGAAAGAGGGGTCAGATATACTAAGTGGATAGACTCACATATAGTGGATGCTTTCCAAAACACTATGCATACATGACAAAGGTTATGGAGTATAAAAAACCTGCTATGTTTGTGGAGGCAATAGTGAATAAGAATTGGTGCAGAGCCATGGATGAAGAAATGGCTGCATTGATTGAAAATCAAACTTTGGATCTTGTTTTATTACCTGATGGTAAGAAGGCCATAGGCTACAAATGGGTGTATAAAATCAAATGCAAGTCTAATGCTAGCATAGATAGATATAAAGCCAGGTTGGTTGCAAAAGGGTATGCTCAACAATATGGCTTATATTATGAAGAAACTTTCAGCCTTGTGGCCAAGATGGCAACCATTAGAATTGTAATTGGTTTGGTTGCAGCAAAGGGTTTGAAATTGTAGTAGTTGGAAGTAAAGAATGCTTTTTTGAATGGTGACCTTGAAAATGATGTATTCATGGATCAACTTGAAGGGTATGTACACCCACGGTTTCCTCATTATTTCTGCAAGTTGAAGAAAGCCATGTGTGGGCTGAAATAAGCACCAAGAGCCTGGCATGCATGAATAAGCACTTACTTTCAAAGTCTTAGTTTTATGGTTGGAAGGGCTGATCATAGTTTTTTTATGGGATATATCCCTTACACCCATCTCTCAAAATTCATGACTTCTCAAAAATAAGAGGAATCCAAAAGTAGCCTCTAGATATATCCCTTGTTACAACTATATATATCATCTCTCACTTGACTTGGGTCTCACCTATATATACTAAATCTACATCAATATGAATCATTCTTTGGGAGCATGTCTTGTGTATCTCTCTCCTACACACACTCTCTCTTCAACCTATTGATGTGATGAATGACAATTCTCTGATTACATGGCCCGTTATTTGAACAATGGAAAATTGGTCATACTGATTGGATTTGTTGTGGCAAAGCGGCTCGTTGTTATATATTCTCTGCACTTCTTGACTCACTTATGTTGGATGTCTTTCATCTAGAAACCTCTCATGCTGTTTGGGAGTAACTTATCTCAACGTTTGAGAAGAAATCGGTCACCGAAATTTTATATCTCCAAACTAGTTTGAAGAATCTTCAATATAAGGTTGGTACATCTATGCACTCTCATATCAAGGCTTTTAAAGACATTATCAATCATCTTGGTGCTGCCGGTGCTCCTATTGCTAAAAATCAGATTGTTACTCAACTTCTTCATACCATCAAAGATCCTTTATATGACAATATCTTCACTATTTTGTCTAACAAGGATTATATCCACTTTGACAAAGCATGTATATCTCTTATTGAATATTCTCAACGTCATGAGCATCATTTGGAAAAATTTGATGCTGTTTAGGTCACTCGCGAACAAATGGATTTTGATGCTGCTTTTAATGTTGCTTGCAAGCGTCCCGCTTCACGTTTTCAGTAGGGTGGACGCCCTAATCAAGGTGTTAAATCTTCTCGTCTTGCTTATCCTAACAAACATTGTTCTTATTGTGATAAGAAAGGCCATGTGGCTTTTGATTGCTAGGCACGTCAATATGATGAGGAGCATGGAGTTACTACAAAGCAACCTCGCTCGTCCAAAAGCCTTCCTCCTTGTGATTATTGTGCACATACAGATCATCCATCTAGTCGTTGTTATAAACATAGATATGATGAAGAACATTCTCGATCTTATATTGTTCAACAAACTACAACTGATGATTATCATATTCATTTGCAGAGCTCAATTTTGTCCATTCATTGTTGATTCAGGTGCCACTGGAAACATGACATACCAATCACAATGGCTTCACACTTATCATTCTCTTCCTGTCAAGAAGTTTGTTTACCTTGCGGATGATATGACTTGTCAAGTCAAAGAATCGCGTGATTTATATCTGGGGACTGTTTCATCCACTAGAATATTAAGAGGAGTTCTTCATGTTCCAGATTTGCAAAGAAATCTTCTTTCTGTTGCTCATCTAGTTGATCTTGGTTTGTTTGTTGGTTTGATCATAATCAATGTCGTATAGAGAAAGACGGACATACTATAGCAGTGGCTCCTTGACATGGTAATCTATTTGAGCTATCATTGAATAATATGGTTGCGAATGTTGTTACTGTCCCTGGAGATGCAGATTGCAAATTATGGCATCAACGATTTGCACACTCCGATTTTGCCAAAATTCTTGATCTTCATCGTCATGGTCTTGTGCAAGGTACTGTGCACTTGGAAAACACCATTGTTCGCCTTTCCACACTTCTACTTCATCACATTCCTGTGCTCTCTTGGATTTGGTTCATACCGATATTTGCAGTCCTTTTCCTGTCTCAAAGTCTCAATATCGATATTTTATAGCTTTCATTGACGATTTCTCATAGTACACACATGTCTATCTTCTTCGACATAAGTGTGAGGCTTTATCTATATTTAAACAATACAAGATAAGTGTAGAGCTTCAAACTAGATTCTCTATAAAGACTCTTCACAGTGACAATGGTAGTGAATATGTATCCAATCTATTTGATGACTTCTGTAAGGATCAAGGTATTCATCATGAGTTTACAGTTCCTTATTCTCCTCAATAAAATGGTTTTGCTGAGCGCAAAAATTGCACTTTTCTTAATGCTATACGTTGCATGCTTATACACTCTAGTTTGTCTCGAAAGTTTTGGACTGAAGCACTTCTAAAAGCCGTTTTTATTGAAAATCATCTTCCAACAACTGCACCTGCTGGTAAAATTCCTATAACAATCTGGACAGGGAAGACACCTTCAGTCTCTCACTTTCGCACATTATATTCATGTGCCCAAGGACACTCGACATAAGTTGGATCCACCAGGTTTGAAGGTTATTTTTCTTGGTTATACAGATCATTCCAAAGGTTACAAATTTTTTGATCCTTCTACTCAAAAGGTTATCATTAGTCGTGATGCTATATTTGATGAGAAGACTATGGGTGGCACATGGTAGTCAAATGTTTCAGATGATACACAGTCTTTGCTTAGTGCATTTTCTTACTTGCTTTGTAAGTCTACTAATTGTGATGATCATAAACCTCTTTCACCTTCGAAGAAGATTGATGAAAATTTGGAGATATATGTTGATCTTCCTATTGAGATAGAGCATGGATTCTATTCTATTGAATATGATGTCTTTGATGATGCTATGTCTGTCCAAGAGTATCCAATATCGTATATAGAGGCTTTCAATTTGTCTCAAAGGGAACAATGGCAACAAGCTATGCAAGCTGAGTACGATTCTTTAATCTCCAAAGGTACATGGATTCTTACTGAACTCCCCCCAAATCACATTCCTATCAAATGTAAATGGGTTTATAAAACCAAGACCAAAGTTGATGGCTCGTTTGATAAGTTCAAAGCACGACTTGTTGCAAAAGGTTACTCACAGATTGCAGGAGTAGATTATCAAGAAACATTTTCTCCCGTTGTGCGCTCCACAACTATTTGTATGCTTTTGGCTTTTGCAACACTATTTGATCTAGAAATTCACCAAATGGATGTTAAAACAACTTTTCTCAATGGAGATCTTGAAGAAGAAATATATATGGAGCAACCTGAAGGTTTTATGATTGTAGGAAAGGAGCATCTTGTATGCCAGCTTCATTGTGCATTATATGGATTGAAGAAAGCCTCTCGTGCTTGGTATATTAAGATTGATTAGTTCCTCACATCTAAAGGTTTTGTTGCATGTTTTGCTGACCCAAATCTTTACATCAAAAGGGAGGACAAATGTTTTATCATTCTTGCTCTATATGTTGATGGTACTATTCTTGTGTCAAATAATATTGCTTTCTTGGATGCTATGAAGAAGCTTTTATCGACTGCATTTAAAATGGTGGATCTTGGTGAGATACATTCTTGTTTGGGTATTCAAGTTCAATGACACCGACAACAAGGTATTCTTCTTCTTCGCCAGACAAAGTTTATTAATGATATTGGCTTCGACAACTACTTGCAGATTTGGGATATCCTTCATCATCTAGTACACCTCTTCGATGTAACAACCAAAGTGCTATTAGTCTTACCAAAGACTATATACAACATAGTAAATCAAAGCATATTGCTATTCATTATCATTATGTTCGACATGAAGTCAAGAAAGGTTCCATTATGGTGGAGCATTGTCCCGGTGATCAAATGGTTGCAGACATCTTCACAAAAGCTCTTAGTGAATCTTGCTTTAGTTCATTAAGACATGCACTTGGTATTGTTCCAAGTTCTTGTCTCACTGATTGAGGCATGTATCATTGTATTCAAGAAAACTTTATAGTAAATCATTTTTGTATCGTAGGTATGTGTAGGGGCTCAGGTTTTTCCCTTGTTCTCCCCAAGGGTTTTTTCACCCGCAACCAGAGACCTTTGTTTGAGTGGGGATGTTACAACGATATATATCATCTCTCACTTGACTTGGGTCTCACCTATATATACTAACTCTACATCAATATGAATCATTCTTTGGGAGCATGTCTTGTGTATCTCTCTCGTACTCTCTCTCTCTCTCTTAACATCCCTTACATTCATCTTTCAAAATTATTCGTGATTTCTGAAAAATAACAAGAATTAAGAAGTAGCCAAGTCCAAATCATAAATGGGTAGTGCATGTTGTACAATAGTTACATGATGTGCTGTAATATTCCCACTCGTGAATATTGACTTCCCGCACACTGCGTAAACCTCGTGCAAAGGTTATCTTTCATATTGGAATTGCCGGCAGTGTAATCTGTAACCTGCACGCGGGAAATCGAGACCTCCGCATTGGCAAAGCAAGCCCGAGGGTTCAAATCCGAAATTCACACGTAAACACCCTCTTGGGAGGGGCAAAATGGATATTATTAAAGCAAATTTTTTTATATTTATCCCTTTCCCCCAGCCGATGCACGGCTGGAGGAGAGGGAGTGTGGGGGGATGGGCTTGGTGGAGTTGTGGGCTGCATGAGGAGGGGGGAAACCATGCAGTGGCCACGTGGTGGAGCTCTCCTCTCCCCCCCCCTTGGCCTATAAAACCCCCTCCCCAGGGGGTAAGGGGAAGGCGGAAGCAGAGGACGCCATGTTGAGGTCACGGAGAGAGAGAGGAAAGGCTGCGTGAAGGAAGAAGAGTCTGAGAATACAGACGTGCTTCATGATTTGAAGGAGAGGAACGGAGAGAGGACGAATGGCGGCTACCATCGCCGTGCTAGGGAGAGCATAGGCTGCCATATTGACGATGCTGTCATGCTAGGAAGCCGCCGTGAGGACGCCCAGATCTGTCGCCGCTGCTGTCAGGAACCGCCGCCACCACGACCAGCCGTCAAACTACCACCATTACATCACAAACCCCCCCTGTCTCGACGCTAACTTTCCCTCTCCTCAACCCTTACCTTTAACCCACGTGGTTTCGTGGGGAGCAACAGCTTTCCAGAAGCTTTTGGAAGCTTCTAAAGTACAAGGCTTAAGGCCTTGTGCACACGGGTTCCACCTCGGGGGTTAAAAACCTTCCCTTAAAGCCCATTCCCACAGCTTCTAAGGGATAAGGCTTTGGCCTTGTTCCTGCGGCCTTCTCGGGTTTAAGACCGAACTCTTTAAGCTCTATTCATGTAGCTTCCTGGAAAAAAAACTCCAATTCTCGTAAGTCCTTGTAAAGCCTCCATTTTCGCAGCTCCATCCATAAGAGCCCCATTTCCGCAAACAAAGCCCAAATCCCATAAGCCCAAATCCCTTAAGCCCAATTCTCACAAGCCCTGGCCTTTTAAAGATCCGAAGTTCGGTGAAGGTATCTCTTGTGTACGAGGGAGAAGGGTAAGATCTTGAGGCTGCTTACCAAGGCTGAGGAGATTCACGGATCACGTAGGGGCAAAGGCAAACCGGAAGTCCGTAATCACGCCTACGATGGCCCCCAAGAAGTCGCAAGGCGCGCCTGCGGGAGGTTCTTCTCCTAGCATTCATGTGGACATCTCCCCGAGTCCGCAAACCCAGGTTTTTACTATTGTGATTCCATACAAAAGTAATGCATTAAGCATGATAACTTCATGGATTAGGAAGCACCCGTGCATGTTCAAATTCACCTAGCCTAGTTAAATGAAATTGGAAAAATTGGTATTTTCAATGCTATAAACGCAAATTGTCTATCCATCTTACGACCTTAATAGTATGTTGCCTTGTCGTGCTTTACAAAGTGACGAGCCTAGAACACCTGTTGCCTATCATTATAAGGTTGGAATTGTTAAATTGCACCGTTGACTAGACATGGAAAGATTAAGCGTATGTTGCATTTTTTTAGACAACATCTTCCTTGTAATGATTCATGAGGAAAAGTTAACACCCATAAGATGTTGATCTTATGGACTTGCAAGTAGCATGTAAAATGGAAAAAGTTAACACTAGCTTTAGTTTGGTATGAACTTCATTAACTTCATTGTAGCTAGGAGAAAGTTGCGTGTTGCATAGTCGTCATGCAAAAATTTCATTCATCAGGAGCCGTATTTAGGAAAGGTTGCATGGTTTGACAAAGCATGAGATTCTAAAGTATAGATAACAAGGTAGTAGGCATGATTATTTGATGTAAGTCCTAGTAGGTCCTAGGAAAGTTAGTATCCAGATTATCATGTATTTTTACTTTACCAAGGAAAGATAGAGTTATTGTGAACTATGTGAGGCGTAGAAGCAATGAATCGCATGTTTACATGTATTGTGGTAGCTACAACTATTTTTCCCTTTAGATCTAGTTTATTATCTCTAGGAAAGGTTCATCCTTGTCGCAAGACAAGTATATTGAATTGTCTAAATCACCTAACCCACAAGGGATTCATATAGGCATGATTCAGTCGATATGATAAATATCCCAAGTGCTAACTAGGGTTTAGCGCGTTAAGGATTCGACCTAGTTTTACACTTGTTGCCAAGTCAAAACCCTCAAACCAAAAGATCATACCCACATTCACGAAATGTTGAGTCAATTGGACGGCCTTGCAAGAAACGATCTAGGGTTTCTACCCTAAGGATCACTCGTTCAAAATGATGAAACTCGAATTGAGTTGGAACCCCTAGGACCAAACGTTGTCGATCTAGTGTAATTAGGAATGGGTTGGGTAAAAAGACACCCTAAACCCTGCTTCTCGTCTGAAGATAATTCCGATACCAAAAAACGCCGTTCAATGGGTGAAATGATCCCATGGAATAGATGCGACACTTGTGCAATAAGTTGCAACGTTGCACAGGCTTGTTGTTTGTTCACAAGAGAGTTTTGCCATTTCTTGAAATAAGGTTGGTAAGTTCTTGCGCAAGTTTAACTTGCAAGAGAATGAGTAGTCATCCTGTTACATCACCTGTCTTGGGGAAAGATTGCCAAGTAAAGGGAAGTTAGGTATTTGCTTGAAAGCAAATGATCAATCAATAAATTAAAGCGACATGGTCGCCAGGATTTACTGTTAATAAAACCTAAGGTATTGGTTAAGTTGGGTTAATAGGATATGGCCCTAACCCAAGGACAAAAGAGTGAACAAATAAACCCTTGGGGATCTTGCCAAGTCGCAATTAATCCCGGATCGAACGCTGGATGCATTCGGAAAGAAGGATTCACTCCTTGACAGTTGGCCAAATAAACGACCACTGGAATTGATTGTGCTTGTAACAATTTAGAAAGCATTGTTTGCATTGTTTGCTCAAAGAACTAAAGGATGAAATGATATCTAATGCTTCAGGTTGAAGGCCTGAAGGGAGTGGCAGCTTCAGTTACCCCCGACTGCCTGCCTGACCCTAACCAAGGGGGTTGTTGACCGCGCCGGGAACATGGACCGAACCCGCCGCGAGAGGTCTTTGCGTTGAGCTCTACTTGGAGCAGGAGGACGCTTGGGTGCCAGGGGGGGCTCTGGCTGTAAATCCCTCGCCTTCCGGGTCCTGCACAAGAGGCTAACGTGACTCGGGATTGGATCTCGAGGCCCGCATACTAGTCTACGGGCAGAAGCTTGGAATAGTGATCCCAACGGATTACTGGATAAGCCTTCGGGCGGATTATGGACAAGCCTACGGGCGAAACTCCTTGTATTTCAAAGATAAAATGATGAAATGATAATAAAGAAGTTGTTTGATATTGTTTTTCTATGTCACGTGATAAGATTACGTGAAGGAACCAGTGCTTAACAGGGTTAATTAAAGAAGCTGATTGTTATATGTCAAATTAATGTGTTAGATAATTACATAACTAAAACAAACCGAGGAAAGTGCGGAGGATGGACCATGGGTCCGTCCTACGGATGGGTGGTCCCGGTTAGCTGGGAACTTTTCTCAAAAATCTCAAAGAACAGCGGGATGATCATCATTATCAAAACGAATAATGAGAGCAATGACCTAGAGTTACGTCTTACCTGATTTACGGAATAGGACTATGCCTATTGGTAGAGAGGTTGAGTTTTGCATCCCTCTCATTTCCCATTCTCCTTGAACCAAGTGCAGCGTGAATCCGCTTCGGACCTGGCGTTTCTGCGTAAAGTAGTTCGCTTGGGTCTGACGCTAGTTGCTGTTAGTTAATAACCAAACAGGAAAACCCAAATTCCGATCGATCCTAAGTGGGAACGGCCAGGATACTTCCGCTACGTGGCAGACACGGGAATACCTAGATTGCAAAACCCGTAACATTCCATGGGAGTGCCGGGCGGAGTTTTCTAGACATCCTTTCCGATGGACTGCTAAGACGTGTCCTGGATGATTCTAGTGGACACGTTACATGTGCAGGTTATCCAATAGCTACATGATATATACAGCATAATACAATTTGCTAACCAATCAGACTTATGACAATCAACCATGTAATACACGCCACTAGTCTTTGAGAGATAGATTTTAAGACCCGATTTGGACCCATTCATGGAGCGTTGGAACCCTTTTTGGAGCCGGAAAGTGCCTGAGAGGCGTTATAAGAGCCAATTTTCATGAAAAATCAAATGGTGGTAGATGGCCGAGCTGGAGTTTTCCTAGATGCATCGGCATCAGGAATCCAATGCAAGTCTTGGTTCATCGATCGGAGGTCATTAGACCCCCCATTTAATCCCCGCAAGGTTGGGTGTTATAAAGCAACTACCGGATCAGGAAGTCGTAAAGTGCATGGAAGAGGCCAAGTTGATGGAGTTCGAGGCCACGAAGCCGTTATCCAGTGAGATTGCAAATCGTAATTCGTTTGGCCCCTCAAAATTGAAAAATCCACTTAGGGGACAATGTGAACACAAAAAGGATAAACCCATTATTTTAATGCTTTAAACCTTAGGGCTGACAGGGTTTGAATGTTTGAAATATTTGATCGTGCATTTCATTTAGAATTGCGATAATTCAATTTAAGGGGCTAGTAGCACGACAAATCGGTGCTAGTACGTCTCTATACATCAAAGCATACGTTTAGTGAAAATCATGAAAGGGTTGTTTTGTCCACATCACAAAATGCTAATTGGATAAATATTGTTTGTACACTAGGATCACATGCACTATGTATGACACATGATATGGTATCAGTCCTGGATTGCATCGCAATTGTCTTCTTAGGATATGACTTATACACTATGTGGAAATGAGCCTTTGCTGTAGGTCAATTGTACACTTTCCTTGGGATTGTTTGGTAAGGATTTATATATTCATGGATCGTACAAAACAAGAAAAGAGAGGAGTTTGTGAGTTATGTTTTATATGTTGGAGCGATGCATCTTGGGGCCAATCCCCAAGGTATAGGAGAGTCGCACTAGACCCATGGCAATCAGTTGAGGGGAGCTTCCTGATGTTTGTATGATGAGGAATTATGCCTATATGTTATGGGATCGCCCTCTGAGGAGAAGGGAAGGTAAACGTTGGACTACATATAAACTACAAACACATAATTAATTATATCTAGTATACATCGGTCTATTACAAACGCTCTTGGACTGCGAGACCATATGGTGGGGTTTTCTATTGTGTGCATGAGGTCCGCTTAGTGCCATAGCCAATGCCGACCCATTTTACGTCCCATCAATGGTGTGTCTATCAAGAGCTGCTTATAAGTGGCAATTTTCAAATCTAGGTTGTAAAGGAACCTAATTTTATAATTCCCATTAGGAGTGTGCTAAGCTACCCATAAAATGGGGTCCATTTGAGAATGGAAAACCTCAGCTTTCCCTATACAAAACTTACTGATGGATTTAGTTAATTATGTAGAGCATGAGTCCTCTACAGAAGATAATTTAGGTGATGAGAAGAGTAATCAGTTAGTGGTTACCCCATACTCTAATGCGATGGCATGGGCCAAGGTTTACCTTGGTGTGGTCTCTATGCAAGAGAAATCATGTATAACCATCCATCAACCTAGAGGGCATGAAACAAGTATATTAGAAGCTATGGCGGTCATGGCATCAACAAGTGATTATGCTAAAACTGTAGTTGCATGGGAAAAACTTGACATACAGTGGAGTGCAATTATGGTTGAAACATCCCATGTGGTGGGGCATCGTGCCAAAAGTTTAGGTATCACAAGAATGTTAGAAGCCCTAACTATAAAGGGAAAACCGTTGCTTAAAAGGCATGGTCTCCAGGTCCTAAGTGCTAAGGATAAGTTTGCTTTTGATGAAGGGAAGAAGCTCCTAGATAAAGGCATCATGGAATTTCCTAAGAAGGGGCAAGATATGGAAGATCCTCTAGGAAAGGATTAGAATGACATGCTAAGAGCTATAGGACTCCCTAGACCACTTTGTGAGTTGGCAGAAAGGGATGGCAAGGATAATATTAACCTCCTCCACCAGTAAAGGTGGAAATGGAAGAGGTTGGAGATGCCAAGTCAGTAGAGTTAGCTCATGAATATGAAGATTTTAATGGCTCAATGCTAATCCCAAAGGAGAGGACTAAATGCCCTCCTCCTTATAGGGATCTCCCAGTATTTCATGGGTTGTTAAATGAGGACCCAATGTTGCACTTAGAATAATACGACCTAACTTGCATTGCAAGTGGGTTCAATGATATTCATCAGATGCTTGTATTTCCTAGCACCCTTAAGGGAGAGGCTAGAAAATGGTATTGGAGCCTCTGAAGAGGGTCGATTAAATCATTCGAGGAGCTGCACTATAAATTTTTAGATGAATATGAAAAAAAGGTACCTATGACCCAGGTCTTAGGGCAGCTTATGCAGATAAGACAAGAGTTTTATCCTGATGCTAAAGAATATGCTAGATCCTTTGACGATATTCTTAGGCTTTGGAAAAGAAGAGCTACTATATTGCTGGGTGATGTGCTATGTGAGCTCTTTATGAGTGGCTTAGAGATTAATACACAAATCCAAGTGAGGATGCAAGATCGTAAGTCATTAAATGAGGCCAAGGGGCATGCAATTGATTCAAAGATGTTGGAAAAACTTTTAAAGTTTCCCACACTTGTTGCAAGTGCATCTAAATATCCATCCAATTTTTCAAAGAGAAAATTCTTTCGCTAATACAAAGACAACCTTGGTAAGGGATCTTGGTAGCTAGAATCTGCAAGCAGGAAATGGCAATTCAATGAGTAGTGATAATATGCCTCTTGGGGATAAAAAGATTCCATGCCCAGCAAGTCCCATCAAGGCTTGCAATAGTTTCACGAGAGGTAGTTGCGATGGCAACATTGATAGAACCATCGGGCCTATGAGTATAGATAAGTGTGCTATGAGTGGTCCTAGTTGTGTTGCTAATAAGGCTCTTGGGAAGCCTTTTCAATTTATAGATGAATCATGCTTTTGAGTAGATGTTATTCCTTTTAGTCAAAGCATGGTTCCTATGAATAAGCAGTTTGTAGAGTGGACAAAGGCAAGTAAAGACATCTCATATGAAGAAGGTGTACCATGCCCAATGTCCACCTATGCTGAGTAGAAGCGCTAAGGATGTGAGGCCATCTAGCTATAGCAATAAGTCCACATTGAGTCCATTAGACCAATGTGGAAAAATGAGGCAATAAAAGAATATGAGATGGGTTTGGAGACCAAAATTTTCTAAATGTATGGTTGGTGTGTCAGATGAAGGGCTAGGAATTGCATGTGGACATGCTTTGATGGATTCCCAAGAGGATCTGCCATAATACTACATCTAACAATATGCACCGTCCTAATCTACATCCATGTGATGTTCCTAGGCTTGAAGCTCTGTCTACTTTGAATCGTATCATTGAAATATGTAAGGGTCCAATTAGAGAAGCGTTGAATGATCATAAATCCATGATTCTCCCTATAGGAGGAGTTACTGAAAAGTTGGAACAAGTGATCCGTTTGAATGACGACCAAGAAGATAAGTTATATCAACCTAATGATATCATTCATTTAGCTCACAGTGCCCAAGAAGAGACAGTTCTTATTACTGAGATATTAGTAGAATGGCTTGGGCTAGTGGATCTACAAAGGGCCCAGATCAAGCTTTTAGCTGACTCGCATGAGTAACATGAGGTTAGTCCTCATATTTTATGTTATCCTTGGTAACTTGGTTAGTTTTATAGGATGTGGTGTATATGCCAAGAAGACCATGTATTGCATGGATTATAATGACCTATCCATTTTAGGCCAAGAGGGCCATTTGTCTGTTTAGTGCGGATGCATTTTATGGTTTTCTATTTTAGTGTTGTGCTAGATAGATTACGTGGAATCGGGGGGAGCCTTTGTTGTGCCAAAGCTTATTGTGGCCCAATCCACGTGATATCTTTCCTTTTACGAGTACCATTATTTTATGTTATGTGTCTTTGTACTTGTGAGGGATTTCGTTATCTTGTTGGGAACCAGCAATCAAGGCATGAAGTCCCAGGTATAGGTTAATATGCATGTGGGAGGTCTGAGTAGTTGTTGCCTCCTATAAAGGCATTGTCAGACACTAAAAGACCTGTTTTAGAAGGCAATCCTAGTTCCCATGTTCTGCTGACTTGCTTGGCAGCCATTCTAGGAGTTTTTGTTAGTTGTAAGGCAGTTAGAAAAGCTTGCTAGACAAAATGATGATGCAAAGAAGCAAAATCCTGAATAGCTGAAAATGTATGAATATACAGAGGTGTGTAAAAAGGGGTTCTAACCCCTATAAAAATAGAAAAGAAAAGAAAAAGAAAAATCCTTGAGGAGTTGTTCATTACCTTGTGAAGGCTTGGTAGATTTTTGGGAATGAGTTAGACCTGGGGTCGATGCCTTGTCTTCTTGGGGGTGGTAGCTAGCTATAAAAATAAGAATAAGAATATGAGATGGTTGGAGCGAAAATAAAAGTGAGTATTAGAAAATGATTAAGTGTCGGCTTGCACGGGCTTGGTAGGTTCTTGAGTAGCGAGACAAGACGTGAGACCGATGCCTTGTTCTCCTTGGATCACTGTGCTCAACTCCCTCCTTTTTGCATGCCTCAGTATGGAAAATAAAGGCCTAAAAGGCAAGTGTGCTAGAAGATAATATTTCTTGATTAGGTTATAGGAGTCCTCGCCTAGGAGGAGCTCTTGGTTGAGTTGTCCTCTGTTAAAAAGGTAGTTCAGACCACCATTGAGGATCAGTTCTCTGATAGTTCTATTTAGCTTGTCCGTGTTGGAGTAGTTGATTAGTGACTAGATCTGACCTCTTATCAGATTGTGCTAGGCCTAGTCCTTGAGGATTTCATGCCTTGGTTTTGTCAAGGGGTAGGGTGAGAACTGTGATGTGTTTTGTTGTGTATCTATTTTGTATTAGCTTGATGCTCTTAGTGGTTGTGTTTATTTACAAATCTGTTGGTGGGATTCGACAAGCTGAGTCACCCTATCTTGTGGTCACCAATGAGAGCTAGATTTTAGGATCCGATTTGGACATGTTCTTGGAGCATTGGAGCCCGTTTTGGAGCCGAAAAGTGCCTAAGAGGCGTTAAAGAGCCAATTTTCATGAAAAATCAAACGGTGGCGGATGGCTGAGCTAAAGTTTTCCTAGATGCATTTCCAAATCAGAAATCCAATGCAAGTCTTGGTTCATCAATCAGAGGTCTTTTGACCTCCCATTTAATCCCCACAAGGTTCGATGTTATAAAGTAGCTACCGGAATGGAAAGCCGTAAAGTGTGTGGGAGAGGCCAAGTTGATGGAGTTCAAGGCCGTGAAGCCATTGTCCAATCAGATTGCAAATAAAAGTTCATTTGGCCCCTCAAAATTGAAAAATCTACTTGAGAGACAGTGTGAACACAAAAAGGATGAACCGGTTATTTTAATGTTTTAAACCTTAGGCTTAATAAAAGTATTGAAGCTAATGCAAAAACTGTCAAAGAGAGGGAAGCATCAATATGCCTCCTTGATTTTTTACTCGATGCCTCTCCGATTCAAACCCATTTGGAGAGAGAGAGGGAGATTGTTGATCAGGGAACGCAGAGGAACAAGATGATGTAAGCTTGCCCGTTTTAATAGAGGATTTAAGAATCTCATTTTTTAGTATTTCTCTCTTCTCCCTTTCTCTCCCCTTGAGGGGCAATTCATGCACATGAAGAAGAATGAAGACCTGTTGAAGGATGCTTGCCCCGGATTACTCTAAGATTAAGAGGAGACTAAGAGAAGATGTTCAATATTGAAGATTTATTGTTGGCTGGTCCGTTCGTAGCCGGGAAAAATAATCAAAACACCTGCAACATGCAAATAAGTGGCATGCCTTATTTTTACAAAGGAAATTTGCTTCTTTTTTAGATTTGATGGTTGAAATGGAATTCATATGAAACAAAAAAAAAGACCTTGTTTGTATTATGATTGAGGGCTGTGCATAAAAAAATTGTAGACCCATAATGAATAGTCGTAATAATTAAATTATAGCCCAAAAGTATATTTTTAGTGTAAATATGAAGGATTTATTGGTTTCGGGTGGGGAAAAGAGATGTGCATGGGATAAAATTATGAGACAAAACATCTTTCAGATTTCATAATCAGTCACTAATCATCAATTAGAAAATAATATATTTTTATGCATAAATAAATAGAGAAAAATAGTAAAAAATAGAGAAAATAAGATTTTCGCATTATAAAAATCTAGAAAACTATGATTCGTGGTTGTGGCTGTTAAAAAAAAGCTGAGACATGAATTTTGGCTTTCTTTATGTGTTCATTTTTTTTCTGTTTTATGCGAAAAATACATACAAAATAATACCCTACACATGTGCAACCCAGCATAACCTAAACATTAGAGGAAAAGGGAGATGTTAAGAGATTCAGAGGGTTGAGAGAGTTTGAATCTTTGAGATATTTGATTATGCATTTCATTTAGAATTTCAATAACTCAGTTTAAGGGACTAGTAGCATGAGAAATTAGTGCTACTGTCCATACATCGAAGCATACGTTTAGTGAAAATCATGAAAGGGTTGTTTTGTCCACATCACAAAAATGTTGATTGGATATATATTGTTTGTGCACTAGGATCACATGCATTATGCATGACGCATGACATGGTATCACTCTTGGATTGCATATCAATTGTCTTCCTAGGATATAACTTATACGCTGAGTGGAAAGGAGCCTTTGTTGTAGGTCAATTGTACGCTTTCCTTGGGACTGTTTGGTGAGGCTTTATATATTTATGGATCGTACAAAACAAAAAAAGAGAGGAGTTTGTGTGTTATGTTTTATATCTTGGAGTGACATGTCTTAGGGCCAATCCCCAAGGTATAGGAGAGTCGCAGTGGAGCCGCGAAAATCAACCGAGGGGAGCTTTCTCATGTTTGTGTGACGAGAAACTTTGCCTATATGTTATGGGATCTCCCTCTGAGGAGAAGGGAAGGCAAACATTGAACTACATATCAGCTTGCAAACGCATAATTAAGTCTATCTAGTGTACATCCGTCTATTACAAATGCTCCTAGACCGCGAGCCCGTGTGGTGGGGTTGTCTCTTATGTGCATGAGGTCCAGCTAGTGCCATAGTCAGTGCCGGCCCATTTCAGGTCCCATCAGTCTTGATTTCCACTTAGGATGGAAGTTGGAAATGAGAACACTCTTAAGCAAAGCATCGATAAGGCTTCATAATGAATCATGCATGTTGGACACTTGCAACTTTGTTGAAAAATGGAAAGATGCGATGCTTGGTGTTGCTATTTTATTCTATTTTAGAAGAGATAACTCATAGAGTCTAGAGAGCCACCCCATTGCCACACCTAAATCACATCTTATGGAGGCTCATTGCTAAAAGTCTACCTACAAATGGAAAACTTTCTATCTACAATATAATTTTACATTGTATTTTCTTATGGAGCTGCCTTTGTCACAAAGTGTGCAATGAATCTAATGTAATAGTCTACATGGCCAAGAAATCCCCTCAATTGTTTAGGGTTAGTTGGGGTTGTCAAGGCATGCAATCTTCTCAATCTTAGCAGGATTTGTTGCTATCCCTTGTGCAGAGACAATGTGGCCTACAAGAACTCTTGAAGAGATGCCAAAGACACATTTGTCAGGGTTGAGAGAAATCCCATACTCTCGACATCTGTCAAAACATTGCTCTCAGTGTCCCCAATGCTCACTGATTAGGCTATAGACATAGAAGTCATTGAGATACACCACATCACTCATTGAAAAGTAGCATAAGCATTACAAAGCCCAAACGACATCACTCTGTAAGCATAGGTTCCCCATTCTATTGTGAAGATTGTTTTGGATTAGATTTCTTCTGCGAATTGGACTTGGATTTATCCACTAAATCCATCCAAGAGGGAATAGAGCTCATGGCTTGCCACTATGTCCAACAATTTGTCTATGAAGGGGATAGGGAAATGATCCTTCTTCATTTTGGAATTTAGCTTTCGGAAGTCCACACATGTTCAAAGTCTCATGTTCTTCTTGAATACTACCACAATGATCAAAATCCATTCATTGTTAGTCACTGGATAAATAAACTCAACTTCAAGGAGCTTCAATAGTTCCGCCTTCACCATAGCAAAATAATTGGAATTCATATGCCTCTATCTTTGCCTCACTTTTTTGGCATCAAGCTCTAAGTTGATGTGGTGTTGGCATACTATGGGATCAATCCCTTTAGGTCTTTTTACGACCATGCAAACACATCTATGTTTGCCTTTAGTACGTCTTGAAGGACTAGTAGTTCCTCTTTTGGAACGTTTCGACCCACTTTAGGTGACCTTTAGTACCGTTAGTATCCACAAACGTCAATTGCTTTTCACCTTTCACTTCAGGGATAAATGCCCCATGGATTTCTTCTGGTGAAAGATCCAACTCCTTCAGGGGAGTGGTCTCATCTTCTGATGATGCACTGGAACTGGTGTCCTCTTTTAATGGAGGCCTAGCTTGCTCTTTGGGAGGTTGAAAGGGTATCATTGAGGTTTCAGATTTGGGTTGTGAATGAATTACTTCTTGGCATGCGGATTCGTCTTCTGAATGTATTCTGAAGATGCATCCAAGAATGTCACATAATATAAACTTTCTGTGTTCCATTTGGGTTATTTAAATGGGGGTTGTTGACAAGGTGCATCATCATCATCTTCTTTAAGGAAGGGTAACTTTGGACAACAAAAGCCACTGCTGAAGGAAGGCCTATTATTCTTAATACACTTATTATAACTGCTTTGCTCATGATGTGACTAGTTAATTAGTCCAAAAGGCACCATAACCATTCTGTCGATTAGAGAGGGATCTTCTGCTTCTAAGGCTTCAGAAACTTTAGAAACTTCTTCCTCATCAGTGCCTTTGTGAGTAGGATAGATCCTTCTAGCTCGCTTTCATAATCTTCTTCTGCATTATCACCTTCATCTACTTGAGGTTCTGTTTATACATCGGTGAGTACTCTGTAAGAGAAGAACAACTCTCCGTTATGTCCTCTACTTCTGCCTCTATCTTTATCTCTGTCTCTATCTCTATCTCTATCTCTATCTCTATCTCTATCTCTATCTCTATCTCTATCTCTATCTCTGCTACTCCCATATAACATGGAGAACAATACATACATGCTTCCATCTCACTGTCAGAGGTGATTTCAAAAGTCAATTCAGGGTCACAGGCAGGGGGGTATTCTCCCATGGCCAAAGACTTTGATGCCTTCGATAGTTGGCTTATAGTGCCCACTGTTAGGGACTGTGCCTCTGTTTTCTTAGGAAAGATCTATTTGATGGCCTATTCATCTCTTGATGTACCATCTCTTATCTCATTGAAGGAATCGCTTACAACTTTGATGGACATGGATCCATTACCTTTTTGTGATCCATACAACTTCAACACAAATTTGTTAGGTCCTTTGTCGAGGGTTAGGCTTCCTTTGGACCAGTTCGTCCTTGCTCATGCTTTAAAAATCCCAAGTGTTCCCAACAACAAAGGGTATGAGGGCCCATAAGAATTTTGTTTAACCACCAAATATGTCAACCAACAGTCTCTTCCTGCGAGGGTTGTCTTTCTTGCACGAGAATGCCTAGTGGTTTGATTCTACTTTAGTCTACCAATCTAGTAAGCCACTATGTAGGTTGGATTCCTTGCAAGACTAGATCCTTCATTGTCATGTCTATCATTACGTTCACTGATAAGCATACATCAATCAATGCATATGCAAAAAAGCACCCCTCAATACATACGCCAATCTCTGGGGGTTCCAAGATCCAAGAAGGCATTAGCCACATCTACTTCCTTCATGGGTTTTGAGGCTATGTTGGACTTGGTCACCACGGAGGGAACTATTCTTAAGCCTTTTATTCTACTCAGTATGCTTTTGAATTTTTTTCGATAGTTGGGAGACAACATCAATAACTGTCGAAATGTTAAGTTTGGTTTAAAAGTGATTAGGTCTTTGACCAAATCATATTCTTTGATAGAATCCATAAGCTTTCCCAATTGGCTAGGAAATGGAGCCACACCCACTTTTATCTTCCCTTTTTCTTCAAGGAGCGGCAACATTTGCACTTCTTCTTCATGAGGAGGTTCTTCCACATCCTCTATTTCTTGGACTTCACAAGGAGGTCTCTATGGCTATTTGTGGCTCTGTAGTGCTTTGTACTTCATTGTTTTGGACTGCATTGTTCTGCTTTTCTCGAGGAAGGTTGAACTTCACAATCTTGATAGAGGAAACATTCTCTTTTCAAACTATAGGTTCTCCTTTCTTTGCACACATTATTGCAAATACTTCTAATTCCACCAAATTGGAAGCACGTTCTTGGGTCTTCTGTTGGATATCAAAAGTATATTTCACAGGGCTTGGACTTGGACAATCGTTTGCAATGTGGCCTTCTCCTTTGCATCGACTACATAAGGGCTTGTAATCCATAAACCTTCTAGGGTTTGGACAATTCGATGAGATATGACCCTTTTCTCCACATTTGTAACACTCCACCTCTGATCTCTAACAATCTAACATCCTCTGTAACTCTGGGAGGGAAACCTCCTTGGACCAAAATTAGGACAAAACTCCCGAGGCTTTGGTCCAATGTCGTGTGTTGTCATTTTGTATTCTAACAAGTTGAATCTTGCATCTTCATATTTCTTTCTTCATTTGTGTATCTCTTTCAGAGAGCAGATATCCTGTGTATAGTTCTTCCTCAAATGGTATGAATAGAAGGCTCCAAAAATTGTTGGTTTTTGGTACATTCAATGGATGAAAACCCTCCTTGATGGCACTTTCCGCACCATGTATTATAACGCATCACATCTCTCCCACCTCCCATAGGAGTCGATATATTGGCTGTATTCACCGTTAGTATCTGTAGCTATTCCATAATCACATCCATAATCTCTTTCTTGATACTTGCCACTGAATTAGATTGGTAGTCCTTCAGATTTTCACCTCTTGAAGTACTTGTAGTAGGGTTTTGGGAAGCTTCTGTGATGACTGCATACACTAGTTGGGTTGATATAGAGGGTCTTTTGTTCAGGTTTTGATTTAGATCTCCTGTTGAGACTTAGGGTTGTTGATTCTAGTGGGTAGGATTTCACTATTGTTGATTCACCATCATTGGAGAAACTATTTGGGACCATTGCTATTGTGGTTGAACCATCATTTCAGGCATTGTCATTAGTGGCCACTATGGATTAGGTGCATTGTATTGTGCTACTATTTGCATCCGGAGGTAGGGATAGGAAACTATCCCTAGGAATGCATTTGGTGGGTATACCATTCGTGGAATGGGAGGAGGTAAGACTTCTCTTCCTAAGGTCATTGACAACCTTGCTTCAAATTCATCATACAGTCTTGCACCTTCCACTATCGCTTGAAGATTGACTAGTCTTCTCAATTCCACAAACTTGCAAACTTCTGGTTGTAGGTCTCTGAGGAATACTTCTTTCTAGATGCCTTCATCCAAATGATGATTGGTCCATCTCTTCAAGATGGATTCCATTCGCAAGACATAAGGTTATACTCTTTCTCCAGAGGAGTGACTTACATTCATGAACTCCTCTCACATCCACTCTTCAAAACCTTCACACCTGAATTTAGTGAGGAAGGCTAGTGTGCCAAAAGTTCCTACTACTTGTCTCTCATACCACTAAAATGCTGCACCTTTGAAAGTGGTGGGGAATATTGCTAACCTATGCTCAAGGATTTTGGTATTGTTAGCCACACATGCTACCATAAACTTTGCTACATGAAGATCATGATCTTCATTGTACTCTCCCATAAATATGGGTAGTGGGACTACAATTACTAGCCTATCATCAATATTTCTAGGATAGATTTGACTTGGAAGGGGACCTTGAGTAGCCATGGGGACTTCTATAAAGAGTTTTTTTAAGGCATCAAAGGAGGCTTTTGTTGCAGGCTCATTCTGGGCCTTGATTTTTGTCTTTTCTCTTCTCACATACCTCTGGACTCATTCTAGTGCTTGCCTCTTGATTGTGTCATTCATGAGGGGTTGGTTCCAACCAGTTAGTCTATACTCAACTAAATAGAATCAACAGGGCTTCAGACTTTGGAGGACTCTCTGGCCAACATCTCTTCTAGTTCCTTCTTTTCTACGTCTTTGAATTTAGCTTTCAAACCACTAAAAATGGGGAGATATTCTGTTCTGAATGTATCAAAACTCATTCTTCTGAGGATCGTTGTTGTGCCATCATCATAATAATGCTAGCTTCTGATGGTTTCAATAGTGTATGTTGTTAACAACACCCTATCTACCAACTTCCAGTGGGTTGCTAATTGAATAGGAGATTGTCAGTGCACCAGGCATCCCACGTGTCTTGCTATTGAACATCTACGAACAAATTCCAACTCTTTTCTTTCTTTTTTTTGTGAGCCTCCATAGACCACAACTCTTGAAGATTATTCACAATCTCCCACTTGGTGATGTCTAGAAACTTCTCAATGAATGAAAAATCTTCCATGGATGGTCATTCTCTCTCTTTCCGGACTTCTATTTGTTCCCAAACAATTTGCCACCAGGATGCAAGTTTATGCTACTTCAACAGGAAGAAAAAATAGTTCACCACAGAGAGTCTGCATCATGATGGTGATATGTTTCCACCATTGTGTGATGAACTTCTTGTAAAAAGTGGCTTTGATAATAAGAATCTCCAATTCTTCAATGGAAGAAGAAACTTTGCAAACATCCATTGAAATATTCTCTTCTTGGTAACGCCATTTTCCTTATTTTTAGCCTCTTCTAATGCCTGTTGATGGCAAGTTTTCCTGGCTCCGCACCAAAAACATGAAGCCCCAAGAGAGACACCAAGGAAAAAGAGGTAACTAAAAAAAATCAAAATGAAAATTTCTTCTACTGCAAGAAAATCTATCTTGTAACATCAACAAGCTTTTGTTTCATTCTCTTTAGAGAATCACAACAAGGAAAAAAACACCACTAGCTAGTACAACAAAAAGGCCTCTTAGATGCACTTTTAGACGCGATTTTTGAATTGAGAGAAAATCGTACGGGCGCGTCTAAAAGCCTGTCTATTTGTGTGTGTACCATTTCGCGTCTATAGTTGCATGTATAAGGAAATCCACACGCACAAATAGACGTGCTTTAGACACGCATATACACGCATCAATAAATGCACATACGAAAACCAAAATTGTTATTAATTTAATTTCTTTTGTGCATCTACAAGCATGTCTACATGGAAAATTAGACGGGCACATAGACACGTACATAGATGCACTTTTACATGTGCTAGTAGACACGAACACAAAACCAAAAATCTCTTTTTTTATAAAAAATATATATATTTATTTTATTAATTTGAATTATATAGCGCGTGTATGAGCGCATGTATTCTGCATTTTAGACGCGAGTATAGACGCGCCTTTTCTACAATTTAGACATGCAAATAGACGCAAAGCATAGAATTGGAAAAAAATAACTCGAGTGCTCTCTGGTTTTTTTTCCCCCCTCCCATATATCAAATTGTACATTTAGAAAAAACACAACGGATCTCAAGGCACAAAAATTGAAAACAAAAATCCATGTATTCATTATATATAAAACGCATTTACATGGGGAGTTTGAGTGCTTGCGACCTAAAGCGTGGCCGCAAGTAGTAGGCTCAAAGATGGATAATAGATATACAAGGAAACAAGGCCATAGAGGAGGTATGGTGCTCCTCTACGAATCTGAAGAAGAAATATCTTCGCTAGTACCACCATCGCTACTAGCATCGCTATCCCCCTCCTCGCTATGCTCCACATCGGGGTTCTCCTACACACACAAAAGATCAAGGTTGCTTACGTACAATTGCAAAGAAAAAGTTATAATTAGCTATACTTATAATAGGAAAGTAAGAAAAACATACCTCCTCTGGCTGTCGAATCCTCATAGCCCAGTTGTATTACTCCTCAGTGATAAGACCCTCCTCATAGAAGTGAAGCCATGTGGCTGTGCGATTATGGCCTCGATGGTAACCTACCTCTCTAGGAGTAGGTATCTCACCAACGATAGTAGTCTGCAAAAAAAATTATGATATATACAAACAATTATGAGACACAATATATTAGAATAAATTATATGAAGAATTTTAAAAAATATAAATTTTAAAAAACTAGAAATCAAAATATACTTACAAACTCTGCCTCCCACGACTCTCTGCCGTTCGATCCATAATGCGACGACCCCATGGTTTCCATTTGGATGCGTCGCGCCTCTGCGTGCTGGCGGCTCTTCACTTTCTCTGCTGCTTTCTTCTTGGCTTTCTTCCACTCTATGCAGTGGCACATAGATGGTTCGCTATAGGCTCCACACCCCTCCTCTTATCTCTGCACAGTGACTCCCTAGCGCGTGTCATGAGGTGGGATCTTTTGTTGTGAAGAAAATCCCTCACTTTTGTGCATCCCCAATCATCTGAGAATCCCTGACCCTTAGGATTTGGGTACCTCCTATGGACTGCCCTCAACACCTTCTGCCACAAGCTGGATTTTTTATTCTTGAAGTAAATGAAACAATCTTTATAGGTTGCATGCACGACGCTCCTCATGTACGCCATTACATCTCTTTCTTCATCATCATGGAAGATGCCACCAGTATCTGTAACTCTATAGTACTGGCGTACAAGCTCTTCTACATGATCTTCTGGTGAGGGTGATTGCTCGCCATCTCCTAGGCAACCCCCACACAAGCCTTATCCTCCCCCTCGACTCTCCCTTCTCCCTCTCTGTCGACTACCCTATGCCTCGCTGGATGCACGTGCTTCCACAAATGCACGTGTGTTAGCTGACACTTGTGCTTCAGCCGATGCATGTACAGGCGCTGCACGTGGAGTACCTGCAATTGGAGTTTGGACATTTGGTGTTTGGGAAGCAGTGCCATGCAAAGACGTCAAAGGCGTTCCAGACATGACGTTGAACACCTCGTCTATTGTGGGAGAGCGGCCAAGGTATCTAGTCATCTCTCCCATGAAGTCTTTCTTACTAGGAAAACCTCCAAAAAAAGCATTGATCCATCTGCTGAAGAAGCCCAATGTATCATTCATGCGGTCCAAATGTGGGTCATTGCTAGATGAACCAAGATGCGACATCTGCAAATAAAACACAGGAATAATACAAATTTGCTAAACTGCAATATTGTGTAAACTGTACTATTGTGTAACATGTTCATACAATTTTAGAAATAAAAAAGTATTTTTTTATCAAAGTTGGTGCGTGTATAATCGCGTCTGATATGCAGAATAGACATGCTCTCAAACGCTTCCCTGGAGTCAAACCTTCTGGTCAGAGCGCGTGTATATTCGTGTTTGTGTGTGTATGCATGCATGTCTATGTGTGTGTGTATGTGTGTGCATGTGCACGTGTGTGTATGTGTGCATGTGCGTGTGCGTGTGCATGTGCATGTTCATGTGCGTGTGTGTGTGTGTGGTGCCTCCAATCATGCCCTTGTTGCCTCTCATGCTGCTATCTCCAATGTCCTAGAGAATCTGTAGCCTCCTCCTTGATTCAGCGCCAGTCATTTGTGTCTAACCACTCAAGCTTTGAGGCCCCACTCTGAAGTGCCTTGTGTGCATCCGATTGTGTGCGTAACATATACACATGTATGCACTCCGTCATCTAGCTTGTGAAGAACCTATCTCCTACGGTGGGTACTAGAAACTCCTCATGCAAGGATGCTACTATGTAGTCCTTGCTCACCTCCGATATGTTCTTCCAATGATCCAAGACATTATGTCAAAAAACTTATTGGCACAACTCTCTCATACGAGCTATCATCCTCCTCCCCTCATCATTCACGATGATGGCTCCTATTCTATAATCTACAAGGTCCACAAAGGTCACCTACACAAAAAAACATTAATCTTATCATAATCAATATAAAGATTCAAGCATAGCACGGTAATATAACTCTTAAAAAAAGATCTTATTTAAAATGCATATTCTAGTGTACCCTTATAAGTGATTCATCAACAAATTGAGCAGGTGGATGCTCCAAGTATGACGTAGCCTATGGTCCCATGTCAATCTCCTGACACAACTCCGCATACACTAGAAAGTTGAAAGAAAAGTCACCACAAAAGGATAAGTCCAACTCATTTTCAAAGAGTTCTTGGCCTCCTATCTTTCCATCATTGTCACTAGATTCTACCTCCTCTACATGATCCAAGATTTGGGTGGCCTCCACCCCTTGTAATATCAACCCCTCTATGTGCATACTATCCTCATCTAGGCTAGAAACATTGCTTTCATCATATAATCTCGCACTTCGAGGAGCTAAAGGTACAACATACCACCATCCAGGTTGTCGGGGGTTTGGATAGAAAATTACCTATTCAAAATCACAGACAATAGAGATTTAACATTTGTGACATATATTATGTCATAATAAAAGTTTGAAAAACATGAGTTCATGTACATGTTCACAATGGGTTGGTAATATAAACATGTCGTACAAATCCGTCCATCTTTTTTCAGAATCTATTTCGAGAAATCCAGATGGACCTCGTCAACGAATAGTTGCCTCAGCTCCTTCCAATACTACTTTGAACCATTGCACATCAAATAGGATCATGGAGAAGCTACAGTAATCCACCTTGATAATACTTTGCAAGTTTCCAAAATACTCCATCTCTTCTATGACAGTGTTTGGATCAATGGCTCATCGTCGACTCTCTTAATCGAACATTGTCATGACACCAAAATCTGTTGTGGAGCGCATTTTGTCAATATGTTCCACCCGAAAATGTCGTCCGTGCGACCATGATGCACTATATATTTTGTATTGTACATTGAAATGGTTAATTAGTTGTCACATATAAAATTTAGATACGATAGCTTATAAAACATGTGGTCAACCTTGGACTACATCCCCTCGAGAATTCCCACTCCTTAGTAGAGACCTCCACCCTTCAAGAGGTTGCGATCAAAGCTCCATGCAACCATCACATGGACATAAACCATGATATCTCCTCCATGCCCTCAGGATATCAAATCAATTGGTGGCGTGTACTACATCAAAACTTGGATCTCACTTCTTTTCGATCTTTCCTAGCTTGCTCATACTTATTGAGCCACGTCTCCATGGAGGCATGGTGCAACATTAAAAAATGATTCACTTTCTTCTCCATTTTAGCATCCATCCTGTTTTCTATCCCATTTCAAACCACCACATCTCGAGTGAGCCACTGTGAAATATACACTAACGCTTCGAACACCAACCAACCTTCAACCATGCTACTTGTGGCCGAGCTTGTTGTCGCACAAAGCCTTTCAAGGTTTTCATGAAGTGCTCCAAGAAGAACATCCATCGCATGTGGATGGGTCCCGCAATCTTTGTGAGCATATTGGTGGCCAGGTACTTCTCAAAGAGATAGACCATCTCCACTACTGCCTGCCTTGTAGACTCAATAGAGGATGTCTTGTTCTCCTTCTATGAAATACATTGTACTAAATTTGACAACCTGTAAATCGCCCTACGTATTTTTGGAGCGAGGCATCTTGCAATCACGATCGGTAGTACAAACTGCCACAAATGAATAAGCATTACAAACAATGACTACACTCCAAATAGCAAAATACACAGGCCACTTACAATCCATTTGTAGTATAAACTTGACATATCTTATGCTAATCATGGGATTTTAGCCATGTTAGATGGTCATCTTTAAAAAATACGAATTTGAGAGAATGCATCATACCCATTGGAGTGCGGATAGACTTGATAATTTTCTTCGCAATGCGCTCTTCTTTAGTGGACAAAACCAAAGGAGCATGAGGTAGTTGCAAGCGACCATCATCACTCAACTGTGGCCAAAGCATCTTCATCATCTTGCCTACCTCCTTTAAATCCATTCGTGCCCCTACAGTGTCTCTCTTTCCTATGATGTAGTACCATATTAATCTGTCCACATTTCTAAAAATATGCATGGAATCTAGGACAAGTGGTTGCTCTGTAAGTGGGTCCAATAAGGAAACTCATAGAAAATTGAGAATCGTTGCATTCTATTTGGATGCGACTCTGTATGGACAATTTTTAGCTCATACCAGCTTTGGGCATTCATTCGTGCTAGAGGTCACCAAGAAAACCTTCCCTCAGTTTATGACCCTCTAGCAAGAAAGTAGCGTGTCCTTAATGTACCATCTTATTTATGGTTCGTGACCTTTTAGAGTCTAACTGTGGCCCACACAATGGACATGCATGATAACCTAAGGTAACGAGACCTGTCTCAACACCTCTATGTAGTGAACACAAACTTGAACGAGCTATGATAGATATGATGAACGAGAACGGAAGCCTACTTACTTGAGCACTCGGAGAATCCTGAAAAGTCATGCATGTTCCACATGAGAATGGCTGGGACCGTCGACCATCGCGCTTGCATAGCGACCCCCTCCTCCCACAGAGTCTTAAGCTCATCGACTAATGGACGGAGATAGACATCCATATTCTTGACTTTGTAGCAGCTAGGAACGAGCAAGCTAAGGATTAGGTGTCTTTTCTTCATAGAAAGCCATGGTGGGATGTTGTAGTTAACAAGGACTACAAGCCACACACTATAAGATATTGAGTAGAGACAAAATGGGTTCATGCCATCCATAGCAAGAAAGAGTCAAAGATTCGATGGCTCTTATGCAAAACCTCAAAAGGTAGAGTCAATGTGGCTCCATGCACGTGAATCCGCTGAAATTTGTTGGATTTCATTTGTGGATCTATTCTGCGGATGCCACATTGTCAAGCTAGCCATGTCCGATGTATGAAACATGTGAAGTATACGGGGGATAAGTGAAAAATTTCTAAGAAATTTTCGAGGGATGGTTTCCCCTTGTAAGTCCTATCGATATCTATGAGCATCACACTTTGGACATGTCTTCATAGTCTTTTACTCTCCTCGAAACATCATGCAATCATTGACACATGCATGGATGTTGTTGTTGTCCATGACAAGCTTTTGTAAAATATATCATGTATCATCACGAGGCTCAGAAATGTTATTTCCAAGTGGTAATATATAATACTTTAGCAATGTGAAACGAAATCATAAAACACCTTGAAAAATGACATTTTTTAAATAATGGTATCAAAAAGAAATCAATGAAGCAGGTACCTAAACAACTCGATCACACTCACATTGCTCTACCCGTATTTTTCTTGCACACTTAGGAGTGCAAGTAACGTCTTCAAGTGAGATACTCAACACCCGCATTTTGCTTCCTCTCTAAGAAGATTAGATGAATCAGTATCCATGGGCATCAATGCATTAATCATTGCCTCCATCTTAGGCTCCAAGATTGTAGGAAAGTCTAAAAGATTGCTTGTCTCCTCTGGTATTCATGGTATCGACTGGGTAGTGCCTTCCAAGTGGTGGATTGACTCAAACACTTCATCCATTGCATACCCACAAACTCTTCTAACCATCCACAATAGGTGCACTCCTCCTTGGGATGAAACGTCACCTCCTTATATAAATTTTACACTCACATCCAATGTTGTTGTATATGATATTCAATTAGCTTTCAAATATAATGCATGATTGATATACACTTTTCTTACCATTTTCTCAAAGTTTGAGTTTTCCTGATCAATGATCTTCGATTGAAACTCACCGAAGCCTTGTATGTGTTTTATTGACCAGTGACACTTTCTTCTGAATGCTAGCTTGCATTGAGAGCAAGGACACATGATACGCTGATTAAGATACACCTCACAATCTTGAACATCACAACCTACATCGCTTTCCATTTTGTCTATGTTATGACAAAAAATTGTTTTTGTTCTTATTCTCTTTTTCTTTCTGATTTTATTTGAGAAGGAATTTCTTCTCTTGTAACTCAACAAAAATAACATCAATGTCATCTTGGTTTTCTCACCGTTTCTTTGATTCTCCCACATTCTTTGCATCTTTCTTTGTACTCTTCGTTTTATGTTCTCTCCCATTTCTCTCTCTCTCTCTTTCTTTGTTGCCCCTCTCTTTGTTTCTTTCCACCCCCTTATGTTTTCTCACTCAGTCTCCTATCTCCCTCCCTTCCTTTCTCTCTTTCTCCATTTCTTTGTTGTATTTCAAGTTTATTCTCTCTCTCCATTCTCTCTTCACATTTTTCTTTCTTATTCTCCCTCTCTCATTTCTTATCTTTCTTACACTCTCTCTCTTTCTTTGTTTCCTCTCTCTTTGTTTCTATCCACCCCCTTACATTTTCTCACTCATTCTCCTCTCTTCCTTCCTCTCTCCCTCTCTCTTTGTTTTCCTCTACCCCGCATGACTATGGTCTTAATAAGTGATTAGTTTTGGCAAGGAAGTGGTGGCTTCTAAGGAAGACGCCTCTCGCTCTCCAAATTTGTCATATGTTTGATGTGTTGTATGCTAGGTGCTAACAAGCTTGTTGCCTAATTTGTCATTTTTGGCTAGTAATGCTAATTTAGTGATGTGGTGTCTGTTGCATGGTGTTTAAGCTTAAGAATATTTTTGATGATAAGGTCCATTTTTCTAACTTGCAAGTATATGTAGATGTACCATGCATAACTAGAATTTTTTTTGCACAATCAATGTGATTTAATAGAAATGCAAGTATCTTCATGAGGATGGTGCTCAAGATTTCAATTCAATTATAACATATGAAAACAAGCATTCAATCACAACTCTTACAACACTACACAATGTGTGAGCTCCCTTTTTTAACGATCCAACCACTTGTGAGTGATTTTGTAGGCTAATTAAGGTGAGATCCTAGTCTTCTTAGGGTTGTCCTCTCTTAGATGTAGTTACTTTTGATGACTTTGTTTCATGAGGTGCAAGGGCTTGACTATCACTATTAGTGCTACCTCCACTCAAGTTTTTCTCACCAAATGGTTCCAGGTGAGCTTAAGAATAGTTTTAGGTTCACTATGTGGAAGTTCACTTCTTGAGATATGAAGTGAGCCTTTAGTACTTACTTTGGAAGTGAGCATATTAGAAGTGTTAGCATAATCTCTTTTTCCTCTATCTAGCACTCTGAATACACTCCTAAAGGTGTCCAAACAAGTGATTGAGTTGAGTTTCCCATTAGTGAAGACTTGGTTACTTCTTCTCAAGTACAATGGCCCTTGTGACATGTCAAGGTATAGGGAGCTTCTTTCACCAAGCTTTTAACCATGAAATGTCCTCTTGCATGACTATGGTCTCTCTTTTTTTTTCTCCACCCCCTCGTGTTTTCTCATTCATTCTCATCTCTCCCTCCCTCCCTCCCTCATTCTTTCTTCCTTTTCCTTTCATCTTCTCCCTCTCTCATTTCCTATCTTTCTCCCTCAATGCACCTCATTCTCAACAAAAACAAAAAAAAAAAGGAGAAAGAACAAGAACAAACAAGAGGGAGCAATGTACTCACCACAAAGGCTCGAAGTTGGATTCTTCGTCTCCTCTTTGCCCTTTGTACACATCCTCCTCTTCTTCACAAATGGTGGTGCAGCAGTGGCGGTGGTGGGGAGAAGCTCTCCTTCTTTCTCTTTCTCTCATTCTCTCCCTCTCCCTTCCTCTTTTTCCGTAATATTCCGATTTGCTAAAAGAAACACACGCGTGAATTGCCTCAAATAAAATGATTTTTTTTTAAAAATTCCCCCTTATTCCCCCCAGCCGACTAACGAGCTGGAGGGGGAGGGAAATAGAAGGAGCGATTAAGCTCCTTGGTGGAGCTTGGAGTGAGGGGGAAGGCATGCGTGATGCCACGCAAGGGAGAGAGGATCCCCCTCCCCTCCCCTATTTAAATCAGGGGCCGCACGCTGAAGGGGGGCCACCGGAGATCAAGACGCTATTAGCTGTGAGGGAGAGAGGAAGGAGATACGTGAGGATGAGGGGAGAGGGCGCTGTCGCTTGAACACTAAGAAGTGATGTTGCTGGCCACCTGGGTAGTGGATAGGTGACGTCGTCGAGGGAGGGAGGAGCCGCCTCCATTGCACCGTCAAGATTGACAGTCATAACCACCCCCCAAGCTTCTGGAAGCTTGGAAGCTTCCAAAGGGGGGGCCTCTTTAACCCCCCTTCCTATACCCATACTACCCCTTTTTTCAAACCCCCCCCCCCCCCCCCCCCCGCGGTTTTAATTCCTTAAAGGCCCCTTTCCCCCCCCTTGCGTTCTTAAACAAAGGGATTCTTACCCCGGGAAACAAAGCCTTTCCCTTGCCTTTCCCCCCTTTTTCCCCCGGGTTTTAAAAATCCCCTTAGCCCCTTCCCATGGTTTTTTGGAACCACCCCCCCCCCTCCCCCCATGTTTTAAATTCCCTTTTCCCCCCCCAAAACAACTCAGACCTTAAAAGGTCTTATCCCCCCCCCCACGTGGCGTAGAAGCCTTAGAAGCTTCTTGGGGGAAGCTTCTAAGGGGCCTCTTAAGCCCCCTTTCCCCCTTAAGCCCTTCCTTGGCTTTGGGAACCAACCCCCCCACCCACCGTGTTTTATTCCCCTAAGCCCCTTTTCACCCCCTTATAACCCTTTTAACCCTTTTCACCCCCTCATAACTCTTTTATTTCCACAACCCCCTAAGCTTTTTCTTAATCCCCCATATCCCCATTATTATTTTCTTCCCCCCCCCCCCCTGAACTTCAAAATCTAAATCATCATAATGGCCTCGGATGATATCCGGTAAGGAAAAAGTAGCCCGTGAGATAAAAGATAGAGAGGGAAAAGAAGGAGTGAAGGAGGAAGAGTGGGAAAAAGATAAAAGATAGGGAAGGAAAGTAGAGGATAAGGAAGTGAAGTAAAATATAACAAAGGGAAGTAGGGAGGAGTGAAGGAAAAAAGGGAGTAGTGTGAAAGAAGTAGAGGGTGAGGAAAAGATAAAGAAGAGTAAGAAAGGAGTAAAAGAGTTAGAAAAGAGAAGGAATAGAGGAAGGGCAAGGAAGGAGAATAAGTGCCTTCTATTCCTTTACCCCAAGTCAAAGTCCTCCAAGGGTTCCTATGGTTGCAAAACCACACTCACCCATAAACTTTCTTTCCAAAGAGACAATGGAATTCCAGAAGAAAGAGAAAAAGGCTATCTCACATTCGAATTACGATGCCGCCTAAGAAAGTCCAAGGTGTAGCTGCGGGAGGGTCATCTCCCAATATCCATGTGGATATCTCACCCCAAAACCAGGTTTTTCTTCTTGGCTTTAATTCCGTTTTAAGTCGATCATGCAAAGAGAAATTGTTAAGGATAGGATATATTTGTTCGAGTTATTTGTAACGAAGGAGTTTAGCTTATGAATGATAATGTATAGAACTTAGTTTCCTTCGAATTGCATCAAGCATTATAAATTACGAGCAAGATTATCCATTTACTATAGTAGTATATTTTAGTTAAATCCTAATGGTATAGAAATTATATCTTGCACCATTAGTCTTATTCCTTTCGCAACGAATCATTGTAAATGATTAAATTCATGAAAGGTTTCTTTCGTTGCTCAAATTACTAGGAAGTTATCATTGCTAATTACACATCGTAGCAAGGGAAGTGTTTGTTATTTGGCATGAGTTCATCTGCAAGGAAAAAGGAAGTTTAATTTGAACTGTATTGACTGAAAAGCAAATTGTCACAAGGATAGAAAAACTGTGACAAGACGATTAAAATTACCTTCCAAAAGATATCCAAATCAATCTAGACATAGAAATATTCATACTCTAAGCACTTGACTACTTTCCTTATTGTAGGGTCAAAAAAAATTCGTAAAGATAAAGAACTAGGACTGACGCCGAGATCCTTAAAAAGAAACCCTAGGCCCGACACATGACAGCTTAAAGGATCTAAAACGGATTATTCCATCGTAGGACTTGTGTAGCAAGTATGAAATCATTTAGTCTTGTGATTGATTCACAAGGAGAAAGGGTACAAACCCTCAACAAGGATGGCAGACCCCTACGCAAGTTATCTTGCAAAAGACGTATTTATGCATATCCTTCTAAATAAGGAAAGTTGTAAACCGGAAGCTAGCATATCTAAGGAAATTTAGGGTTGACCAAGTTTGGTTAATAACGTACGCCCTACACCAGAATGTAAAGGATCTTGCCAAATTACAAGACACCTTGGGAACGAGTGCTGATACACTCAAAAGGAAAGAACACTTCCTTAGCAGTTTGCCAAACAACACAGTTGATTAATAGAAATGTTTTTTCTTGCTAGAGATTTTAGGTCTTTGTTTGAATTATGAATTACAAATTAAATGAGTACCTATACTTTAGGTTAAAGACCTGAAGGAAGAGGCAGTTTCAGTTACCCCCGACGACGTGCCTAACCCTAACCAAGGGGGTTGTTCACCGCACCGGGAACATGGACCAAACTCGCTGCGAGAGGTCTCTCCGTTGAGCTCTACTTGGAGTAGGAGGACGCTTGGGTGCCAGGCGGGGCTCTGGCCGTAAATCCCTTGCCTTTCGGGTCCTGCACAAGAGGCTAACGTGACTCTGGATTGGATCTCGAGGCCCGCATACTAGTTTACGGGCGGAAGCTTGGAATGGTGATCACTATGGATTACATGATAGCCTTCGGGCGGATTATGGACAAGCCTACGGGCGGAACTCCTTGTATTTCAAAGATAAAATAATGAAATGTAAAAAAAGAACTTGCTTGATATTGTTTTTTCTATGTCATGTGATAAGATTACGTGAAGAAACCAGTGCTTAACGGGATTAATTAAAGAAACTAATTGTTATATGTCAAATTAATGTGTTAGATAATTACATAACTAAAACAAACTGAGGAAAGTGCGGAGGATGGGCCATGGGTCCATCCTACGGTTGGGTGGTCCTGGTTAGCCGAGAACTTTTCTAAAAACACTCGAAGAACAGCGGGATGATCATCATCATAAAAACGAATAAGGAGAGCGATGACCTAGAGTTACGTCTTACCCGATTTACGCTAATTTCGGGGAACGGAATGGGACTATGCCTTATGGTAGAGAGGTTGAGCCTTGCATCCCTCTCGTTTTCCATTCTCCTTGAACCAAGTGTAGCGTGAATCCGCTTCGGACCTGGCGTTTCTGCGTAAAGTAGTTCGCTCGGGTCTGATGCTAGTTGTTGTTAGCTAATGACCAATCAGGAAAACCCTAATTCCGATCAATCCTAAGTGGGAATGGCCAGGATATTTCCGCTACATGGCAGACGCGGGAAGACCTAGATCGCAAAACTCGTAACATTCCATGGGAGTGCCGGGCAGAGTTTTCTAGACATCCTTTCCGATGGACTGCTAAGACGTATCCGAGACGATACTAGTGGACACGTTACAGTTGGTATCAGAGCCGACCAACAACGGAATTGTTTTTATGAGATCTCAATAAAATGAAGTAAAGAAATTGTTACTGTCCAAACATTTTCTCATCTTCAATGCTGTCTTGCAAAATTATGAAGTGTGGAACAAGTTTTTGGTATTTTGTGTCATGTTTATGACTGCAATGCATTCTCCCCTTTATAGACAAAGAATTGGGATGATGAACATCTTGGAGCAGATTTATAATCCATCACCTTTATACATAGAACGAAGATGGACGGGGTCTTCAGGAATCTACTATATAGCCACCCACTGGTTTGCTTATCTACAGACCAATCTAAAGAGGATTAAGTGGTTGGAAGACTTGAAAGTTGTGAAGCTGTTCATTTTTGTGGAAGCTCACGTAAATTTGACTTTACATATTCAAGGTCGGAGGGTTGAAATGAACTCATATGTATATGAGGAAGTAACCCATGTAATCCCAGCCGACAGGATGAAAGTGTTGGGCCGCCATGAGAAGTATGGATTCCAACGGAAAGGGTATCCTGAACTTCCAATGAATTATCGATTCCTAAAGATCCATGACCCAAAACCCTACTATTACACAGTTCCTGTAGACAAATGCAATACAACGTTGTTCTCCCCAAACTGAATGTAATGATTGGATTATCATCACACGAAACGTTGTATAAGGCTATGCCCATGTAAATACAAATAAAGACATCTTTTTATCAATATTTGGCTGTGCATAAGAGTTGTTAAAAAGTTAAGTAGCTACATTGTTTACGAGATAGCTGAACTAAAAATGAAAGATAAGCTAACGTCAATTATCATATAATAACGTTAAGAAAACTTTTATCCATGCACAACCCAAGGTACAGGTTCCAAATTCGCCTCCTACATCAAGTACTGCTGTGACCTAGGAGAAGAATTTCCTCCTTAAGTAGATAAAGCCACCCGAGTTTGACAGTAAAGGCAGATCTGTCCAGGCTAATGCTGAAATTTGGATTGAATCCAAGGAGGATTACTTTGAAGCAGCTGGTACTGCACCTACCAATCAGGCCATGCTCGCCAAGTTAAAGCTCACCGGCGAAGCCAGACTTTAGTGGAAGCAATGGTGCAGGGATCAGGGATTTCAGAGGGGTCCGTTACCTGGGAGAAGTTGAAGAAAGCCGTGCAAGGAAGATATTTACCACCTGCATATCGTACGCAGAAAATGAATGAGTTCTACGAGCTAAAACAGCTAGGACTCACTCTTGATGCATACTACTCTAAATTCGTCTCACTTTTAAAGTATGCGCCACAGATGGACATGACGCAGCAGGTGTGCAAATTTTGTGCAGGCTTAAATACACCCGTAAATACCCGTGTCGAATCTATGCGCCCATTAGATCTTCAGGATGCACTCATTCGAGCGGCGCCTATAATTCAGGAGGTGCAAGCTAGACCAAGGGGTAACAAAAATTGGTCCTATAGTGACCCGAACAGAGGAGCATTCAGACCTCAAATGAAGAGAGTTCAAGGTCATAATTAGGGATAAAGGAAGAAAGAAAGGACAAATAGTGTCAACAACTTTGTTCCTACTCAAAGTAATGGTCGAAACCTCCAATGTTTCCACTGCAACGAACCTAGTCACTTCAAGAGGCAATATCCCAAGCTCAGCGGAGGACATCGTCACACGCCTTTCCAAGGTGTAGGCCACGGTCAAGGAGCCGTTACCCGTGGAAGAGGAAGAATTGCTTGCATTTCCAATAGGCAAAGATGCAAAGAAGAAGAAGAGGAAGATCCGACTATGGAAGTTGAATTCGAAAAAGCGACAATCCATGCCGCTTTACACAAGAAAGGGCCGAATCGCCAGTTCTCGGTGATTCAGACACCGTCGGACTATCAAGGTAAAGGTTTCAAAACCTTGATTGATTGTGGCAGTACACATTCCTTTATCTCACGAGCATGTGCAAAAAGTTTAGGAATAACCACAGTAGAAGCATCAACCCTGCTTGTGGAGTTGGCAAACGGTCGTGAGGTAACTTGTACCAGGCAAACTGCTAAGGTGGAATTCTTTCTCGGAGGAAAGAAGACTTCAGTCAAATTCAGAGTCATGAATTTAGGTATTCATGAGTGTCTACTCAGGATGGATTTGGCTTAAGCCCAACAACGCCCATATCCACTATGGAAAGGGTCAAGTTTCCTTTCGAAACTCTGAAAGGGAATTTTTCACAACTCAAGGTGAGGCAGGAGTGCCAAGAATCCAATTAGCCAATGTATCTCGGATCATAAAAGGAGTCAGAAAAGGATTACCCGTTTACCTTATCAAACTCAACAAGTTAGATCAAAAGCAAGAGTCTCATGAAGGACCTTCTTGGCTAAAGGAATACGCTGACGTATTCCCTGAGGAATTGATTGAACTTCTGCCTCAAAGAGAAGTAGATCATGAGATTAGGCTAGTACCTGGAGCTGCACCAATTGCAAAGAGACCTTATAGAATGTCCATACGGGAAGCAATTGAGTTGAAGGAACAACTCAAGCAAGTGTTAGATCAGGGTTACATACGGCCTAGCAACTCACTGTGGGGAGCTCCAGTACTATTCCAGAAAAAGAAAGATGGGACACTTCGACTATGTATTGACTACCGAGGGTTGAATCAATCAACAGTCAAGAACAAGTATCCTATTCCTAGAATAGATGAGCTTCTTGATCGTCTTCAAGGTGCAAATATCTTCTCCAAGATTGATCTTAGGTCAAGTTACTATTAGATAAGGACCAAGGAAGAAGATATTCCAAAGACGGCCTTCAATACAAGATATGGGCACTTTGACTTCCTAGTTATGTCATTCGGACTTACAAATGCTCATGCCACCTTCAATAGATTAATGCAAGATATCTTTAGACCATATCTTGATGATTTCATGCTTGTCTTCTTCGATGACACTTTAGTCTATTCTAAACAGGAAGAAGATCATGAACCTCAACTTCCGATTGTCCTTGAGACAATGAGGTCTCATAAGCTGTATGCAAAAATGAAGAAGTGTGCATTCTTCAAGCATCAGATTGAATATCTGTGATGCATAGTATCATCAGAAGGAATATCAGTAGACCCAGCCAAGGTCAGAGATGTGCTTGAATGGCCAGGAATTATGCCACGCATGATCTCGAATTACTAGCTGTCATCCATGCTCTAAAGCTTTGGAGACACTACCTGTTGGGTAACAAGTTTACTCTAGTAACCGATCATAAGAGTCTCAAATGGATTTTTACCCAGAACGAGCTCAGCATGAGGCAATGTCGGTGGATTGAAGTATTGGAGGAATATGATTTTGAAATCAAGTACCGACCAGGGAAGGAGAATGTAGTTTTCGATGCACTCAGTCTCACAAGGCATTCCTAAATTCCCTAATCTTGCAAAATCCATCAACAGCCAGATCTCTGGCTACAAAAGTATCTATGCCAAACAACCCTATACTTGAACTAGCTAGAGAGGAAGCATGCCATGATTTGGCCTACCAAACAATGATAAAGGAAATATCTACCAAGGAGCAGAATCAAAAGTTGCAAGCTAAGTATCAGGAATTTTCCATTGATAATGGACTTGTCTACTACAAAACAAGGCTGTGTATACTAGCAAGCCAATCACTTAAGAAGAAGATATTATGGGAAGCTCATGATTCTCCTTTCGCAGGACATCCTGGCTATGCTAAGACTCTTAATGCAGTTAGGAAGAGCTACAATTGGGAGAGGCTTAAAGGTGACGTTCTCAAATATGTCACTGAGTGTTTGTCTTGCCAACGTATCAAAGCTGAACATGTCATGATGCCAGGGAAACTGCAACCGCTTGACATTCCCCAAATGAAATGGGAATTCATCAGTATGGATTTTGTTGTGGGCTTACCCCAAGTCCAAGGAGGATACAATTCCATTATGGTTGTGGTTGACATGCTTACCAATGTTGCACACCTGATTCCAGTAAAGACAAACTATAAAGCCTGTGACATTGCAAGATTGTTTATCAAGGAGATATTCAAGCTACATGGGTTACCTAGAAGAATCATTAGTGATCGAGATTCTCTCTTCACATCACACTTCTGGAGAGCTATCTTTGAAGCTATTGGGACTCAACTCTGTTTTAGCACTGCCTACCATCCCCAAATGGATGGTCAAACAGAGCGAGTAAATCAAGTCATCGAGGATATGCTTAGGGCATACTGCTATCGAGAGCCAAAGAGGTGGATTCAATACTTGCCTTTGGTTGAATTTGCCTTTAATGCTTCTTACCAGCAGAGCATTCAGATGACCCCTTTCCAAGCATTGTATGGTCATGAATTTCTAAGTCCCCTAAACTTTTCTGATCCAACCCTAAGAGTTGAAGCGTTAAGACACATGTTGGAAGACATGGATGATCAAATAAGGTCAATAAGACAAGACATACAAGCGGCCAAGGATAGACAAAAGGCATACGCAGATTTGAAACGTCAAGAAAGAGTCTTCGAAGAAGGACATGGTCTTCATTCGGGTACGCCCTAAAAAGAGTTCTCTATCCCTCGAAGAATGCAAGAATCTAAGTCCAAGGTATTGTGGGCCGTATAAAATCCTCAAATGCCTAGGACCCAATGCTTATAGATTGCAACTCCCTGAGAACCTAAAGGTTCACAATGTATTCCATATCAGCCTCTTGAAAAAATATGTACCCAACCCTAATCATGTACTTGATGACCAACAAATTGTAATGCCTAGTCAAGGAGTCCTTGAACTAAGGCGGGATAGAATCTTAGATGTTAGGGAGAGACAATTAAGATCTAGAACCCTGAGAGAATGCCTTGTCCAGTGGAAAGATTATCCCGAAGAGGATGCCACTTGGATAGATGAAAGCTCTCTCAACCATCAATATCCCCAGTTTATCTCGAGATGAGGACATCTCGATTCCTCCAAGGGGGAGAGAATGTAATATTCCGATTTGCTAAAAGAAATACACGCGTGAACTGCCTCAAATAAAAATGATTTTTTTTTAAAAATTCCCCCTTATCTCCCCCAGCCGACTGACAAGCTGGAGGGGGAGGGAAATAGAAGGAGCGATTAAGCTCCTTGGTGGAGCTTGGAGCAAGGGGGAAGGCATGCGTGATGCCACACAGGGGAGGGAGGATCCCCCTCCCCTCCCCTATTTAAATCACGGGCCACAGGCTGAAGGGGGGCCGCTCGAGATCAAGACACTATTAGCCGTGAGGGAGAGAGGAAGGAGATACATGAGGATGAGGGGAGAGGGTGTTGTCGCTTGAAGACTGAGAAGGGACGGACTCGCTGTTGCTGGCCGCCTGGGCAGTGGATAGGCAACACCGTCAAGGGAGGGAGGAGCCGCCTCCATTGCACCGTCAAGATGACGGTCATAACCACCCCCCAAGCTTCTGGAAGCTTGGAAGCTTCCAAAGGGGGGGCCTCTTTAACCCCCCTTCCTATACTCTACTATCCCTTTTTTTCACCCCCCCGGTTTTAATTCCTTTAAGCCCCCTTCCCCCCCCTTGCGTTCTTAAATAAAGGGATTCTTACCCCGGGAAACAAAGCCTTTCCCTTGCCTTTCCCCCCTTTTCCCCCCGGGTTTTAAAAATCCCCTTAGCCCCTTCCCATGGTTTTTTGGAACCACCCCCCCCCCCCCCCCCCCCCCCCCCATGTTTTAAAATCCCTTTTCCCCCCCAAAACAACTCAGACCTTAAAAGGTCTTATCCCCCCCCCCCCCCCCCCCCCACGTGGCGTAGAACCCTTAGAAGCTTCCTGGGGGAAAAGGGGCCTCTTAAGCCCCCTTTCCCCCTTAAGCGCCCCCCCCCCCCCCCCCCCCGTGTTTTATTCCCCTAAGCCCCTTTTCACCCCCTTATAACCCTTTTAACCCTTTTCACCCCCTCATAACTCTTTTATTTCCACAACCCCCTAAGATTTTTCTTAATCCCCCATATCCCCATTATTATTATTTTTAAACCCCCCTGAACTTCAAAATCCAAATCATCATCATGGCCTCGGATGATATCCCGTAAGGAAAAAGTAGCCCGTGAGATAAAAGATAGGGAGGGAAAAGAAGGAGTGAAGGAGGAAAAGTGGGAAAAAGATAAAATATAGGGAAGGAAAGTAGAGGATAAGGAAGTGAAGTAAAATATAACGAAGGGAAGTAGGGAGGAGTGAAGGAAAAAAGGGAGTAGTGTGAAAGAAGTAGAGGGCGAGGAAAAGATAAAGAAGAGTAAGAAAGGAGTAAAAGAGTTAGAAAAGAGAAGGAATAGAGGAAGGGCAAGGAAGGAGAATAAGTGCCTTCTATTCCTTTAACCCAAGTCAAAGTCCTCCAAGGGTTCCTGTGGTTGCAAAACCACACTCACCCATAAAATTTCTTTCCCAAGAGACGGTGGAATTCCAAAAGAAAGAGAAAAATGCTATCTCACATTCGAACTACGATGCCGCCTAAGATAGTCCAAGGTGTAGCTGCGGGAGGGTCATCTCCCGATATCCATGTGGATATCTCACCCCAAAACCAGGTTCTTCTTCTTGGCTTTAATTTGGTTTTAAGTCGATCATACAAAGAGAAATTGTTAAGGATAGGATATATTTGTTCGAGTTATTTGTAACGAAGGAGTTTAGCTTATGAATGATAATGTATAGAACTTAGTTTCCTTCGAATTGCCTCAAGCATTATAAATTACGAGCAAGATTATCCATTTACTATAGTAGTATATTTTAGTTAAATCCTAATGGTATAGAAATTATATCTTGCACCATTAGTCTTATTCCTTTCGCAACGAATCATTGTAAATGATTAAATTCATAAAAGGTTTCTTTCGTTGCTCAAATTACTAGGAAGTTATCATTGCTAATTGCACATCATAGCAAGGGAAGTATTTGTTATTTGGCATGAGTTCATCTGCAAGGAAAAAGGAAGTTTAATTTGAATTGTATTGACTGAAAAGCAAATTGTCACAAGGATAGCAAAACTGTGACAAGACGATTAATATTACCTTCCAAAAGATATCCAAACCAATCTAAACATAGAAATATTCATACTCTAAGCACTTGACTACTTTCCTTATTGTAGGGTCAAAAAAAATTCGTAAAGATAAAGAACTAGGGCTGACCCCGAGATCCTTAAAAAGAAACCCTAGGCCTGACACACAACAGCTTAAAGGATCTAAAACGGATTATTCCATCGTAGGACTTGCGCATCAAGTACGAAATCATTTAGTCTTGTGATTGATTCACAAGGAGAAAGGGTACAAACCCTCAACAAGGATGGTAGACCCCTATGCAAGTTATCTTGCAAAAGGACGTATTTTTGCATATCCTTCTAAATAAGAAAAGTTGTAAACCAGAAACTAGCATATCTAAGGAAATTTAGGGTTGACCAAGTTGGGTTAATAAGGTATGCCCTACATCGGAATGTAAAGGATCTTGCCAAATTACAAGACACCTTGGGAACGAGTGCTGATACACTCAAAAGGAAAGAACACTTCCTTAGCAGTTTGCCAAACAACACGGTTGATTAATAGAAATATTTTGCTTGCTAGAGATTTTAGGTCTCTGTTTGAATTATGAATTACAAATTAAATGAGTACCTATACTTCAGGTTAAAGACGTGAAGGAAGAGGCAGTTTCAGTTACCCCCGACTACCTACCTAACCCTTACCAAGGGAGTTGTTCACCGCGCCAGGAACGTGGACCGAACCCACCGCGAGAGGTCTCTCCGTTGAGCTCTACTTGGAGTAGGAGGACGCTTGGGTGCCAAGGGGGGCTCTGGCCGTAAATCCCTTGCCTTTCGGGTCCTGCACAAGAGGCTAACGTGACTCTGGATTGGATCTTGAGGCCCGCATACTAGTTTACGGGCGGAAGCTTGGAATGGTGATCACTATGGATTACTTGATAGCCTTCGGGCGGATTATGGACAAGCCTACGGGCGGAACTCCTTGTATTTCAAAGATAAAATAATGAAATGTAAAAAAAGAACTTGCTTGATATTGTTTTTTCTATGTCACGTGATAAGATTACATGAAGAAACCAGTGCTTAACGGGATTAATTAAAGAAGCAGATTGTTATATGTCAAATTAATGTGTTAGATAATTACATAACTAAAACAAACTGAGGAAAGTGCGGAGGATGGGCCATGGGTCTGTCCTACAGTTGGGTGGTCTCGGTTAGCCGGGAACTTTTCTCAAAAATCCCAAAGAACAGCGGGATGATCATCATCATCAAAATGAATAACGAGAGCGATGACCTAGAGTTACGTCTTACCTGATTTATGCTGTTTTTGGGGAATGGAATGGGACTATGCCTTAAGGCAGAGAGGTTGAGCCTTGCATCCCTCTCGTTTCCCATTCTCCTTGAACCAAGTGCAGTGTGAATCTGCTTCGGACCTGGCGTTTCTGCGTAAAGTAGTTCGCTCGGGTCTGACGCTAGTTGCTGTTAGCTAATGACCAATCAGGAAAACCCTAATTCTGATCGATCCTAAGTGGGAACGGCCAGGATATTTCCGCTATGTGGCAGATGCGGAAAGACCTCGCAAAACTGGTAACATTCCATGGGAGTGCCGGGCGGAGTTTTCTAGACATCCTTTCCGATGGACTGCTAAGACGTATCCAGGATGATACTAGTGGACACGTTACATTTTCTCTTTCTTTCACTCTCTCTTTTGCAAACTCTTTTCCAAAATGCCATGCTTGGGTTGACCAGGATTTTTTGTCTGAGTACTGTGACGCTGCTAATTTGCATTGGAACTCGACGCTGCTATTCCCCCCTTCCCTTGTAGTGTTTCTTCTCACCTCTCTTTCTGTTTCCTCTTCTTCTTCTTCTTCTTCTCTTCCTCCTCCTCTTCTTACCTCTCTTCCTTCTTCCTCTTCTTCTCCCTCTCTCTCTCTCTCTCTCTCTCTCTCTCTCTCTCTCTCTCTACCTATGCATCATGGAGTCCTCCTTTTCGCCCTATGGGGGGGGGGTTTTCTAGTAGGGGGAAGAGTGTTATTATGGGGGAAAAGGAGATAGTGGAGGGACGGGAGGTGAGTGGTGGAATTGTTGCTTTCCAGGGGGGAAAGGAGTATTATTTGGGGGGGACGTGGAGAGGAGGTGGTGTGGTGGTATCTCTTCCACCCTCCACCTATCATTGCAGCGCATAGCAACGACATTGCACTAGACTCATCAACGTCATTACCTTCTTTACCATCGATGTCGTCTTATCCAACTTCTTCCACATCAGCTCTACCTCATCCTCATCTCCCTCCTCATCTACTTCATTAGCTTTTGCCTCTGTCTCCCTCTCGTTGTCGTCTCATACTCCATCTTCCCCCTCCCTCCGCCAGCTGCTGCAGATGTTGACAGGCGGGTGTAATTTTTTTTTTGATTCATTTTGATTGTGAAAGGGGGGGAGCTTCTATGACGAGTGCGGGCAGGGTACTACATCCTCCTTTGATACCAATTGTAACGTGCCCGCTTGTCGACTCTCCAAGAATGTTTTAGCGGTCCATCGAGAGATGAATATAAGTGTCGCTACTTGGCACTCCCATGAAATGTTCAGGGGTTTCTCGCTTAGGGTTTCTCGAGTCCGCCTCGCAAACAGAATGTTCATGATAGAACTCACTATGATTGACCTAAAATCTGGGTTCTTATTGGTCAAGGTCTCTTAACAACACTATAGCGTTGGGTCCTAGGCATCCTACTTTACGTAGAGATACCCAAACAAAAGCAAATCGCTGCCACACTTGGTTCAAAGAGAGTGGAAAACAAAAAGGATGCATCACTCAACCTCTCTACCTGTAGAGCATAGTCCCATTTCGGTCTCCTAAAACACCATGAATCGGGGTTCTAACCTAACAACTCCTAAGGGTCGGGTCATTGGCGGGTCATTGGTAAAACCTTGTGAAAGCCTCCCGGTTCTCTGGGACACCCCTTGCCTAGTCCAAAATGGAGTTAAAGACTACCATCAGCCCAATGTGTGTGGCATTGGAAGATCCTATTCTAGATAATGTATACAAATTATGGTGCCATGTGATTTGGACCGGGTACTTCAGTTGGACAAAAGGGATACATAATTTCTCCTATATGGACAGTAGATAGAGATTAACATGAAGATAAGTGAAGGAATTTTTTTGACCTTGTTTGTCAAAGGATTACTTGCTATGTTTTCATGTCTGTGCTATAAATTATGTGAAGGAATTTTATTTCCTAAAGGCTGAATTAAGGAAGCTAGTTCTGAAATGCCACACGTAATTATGGTAGGACCTAATTAGAAAACTAAAGCTATTAAGGGAAGCCGGTAGGTGGAACCCCTAACGGGTCAACGTTCCTTTCTATCGCCTATCTAAGCACATTTTAGCGGTCCATCGAGAAATGAATCTAAGCGTCACTGCCTGACACTCCCATGGAATGTTTTGGGGTTTGTCCAGACAGAGCACAGTATGGTCATGATGTGTCCCATGCAGAAATCAAAGCAAGCAACTTACAACTTGGAATTTTACTATTTATATTTGGTACCATAGTTGTATTGGCGGAGTTGCTCTTGCTCAAGGCTTTGTTGCTGGTTGTGGGATTGCCATCCATGTTTGATATTCTCCGCTTGGGGGCCATTCTCGATCTTCGTCTTTGATATACACGATTTTCTCAAGACTTCAACGTATTTTACTCGATTACTGGGGCCCATTTAGGGAGGGAATTAAGCTACAAGGAAGGATAATTTCACAAAAAAAGGGGAGAAGGGTAATTAGAGTGGCCACCCTCTAAGGAAAGGAGGAGAAGGAGAACCTTCTAGGGGGGTTCTCTCTCTGTCTCTCTCTCTCCCTCTTCTTCTTCTCCTTCTTCTTCTCGCTCTTCTCGCCTCTCTTTCTTCCTCTTCTTCTTCTTCTTCTTCTTCTCTCTCTTCTCGCCTCTCTTTCTTCCTCTTCTTCTTCTTCTTCTTCTTCTTCTTCTTCTCTCTTTCTCTCTCCCCCCTCTCTCTCTTCCTTAGTCAGCAGCAGCAGGGGGGAAAAGAAGAAGTGCCTATCCCCTTCACTTAAGGGGGAAGGGGGGTTATAGGGGGGGGAAAGGAGTATTTTGGGGGGAGGGGGGGATGTTGTGATGAGAAGTCCTTAACTCATATGGACGACCAGATTAGTTGTCACCATGCGAACTTGTTAAGGGGAGAGAAAAGATAGTAGGGGGAAGAAAAGGTAGCGCACGTGTGCTCCTCCCCATCGCCATCTCCATCTTCCTCTCCTTCTCTATCATCTTCCATGTCACCTTCCTCCTCTCCCCCTTCCATGTCATCTGCTATCTCCCATTTGTCCTTCCCCCCCCCCCCCCCTTGTCATCTATCGTTGGTGATGATAGGGGGGAATTTTGATTAATTTTTAAGGGGGGGTGGTTCCCATGCAAGATTGGAATGGATGTTACCACAAGAGGGCAGAACTCCATTGCTTTAGAATGTCTTATGAATTCAAGAGTACCATAGACTGAAGCTCAAGAGCACCAAGATATGTGAGCAAGACTCCACATGGAGGAAAGGGGAGAGGTCACTCATGAATATATATATGCATCATGTGAGTTCAAAATAAGGAAGTTTAAAAAAACCAATTTTATATATTATCTACATATGGAAGTGTGTCATATAAAGGGATCACTTACATATTGGAAAAAAAAAGGTTGTGCTTTATTCAAGAAATTTTCATAGATAAGGATATTTATAAATAGGACTTGAATGCATGTGATATAGAGGATATATATATGGTAAATCCCTCGAGCCATGGACTCAAAAGTAACAAAATTAAAGAACCCTCTAATAAAGACTTTGTTCAACCCTAACAATCCAAGTCATCAGCAGTCCATTTAGCCCTAAATGTGTCTCTATGAAACCTATGAAAGAGTGCTCCCACATATCATCTCCAAATCAAGAGCAAATGCTAATCTCATCATACTCCAATCTATTACAAACAAGTAGAAATACACTCTTTTGTCCTCCAAAGAAGCAAGAGGCACCTTTTGAATTCCTTATCTCAACATAACCATATTCCAAGCTTGAATCCGTATTCTTCAAATATGACAACAAAAAGAAAACAAACATCAAATAAGTATATAGTGAGACTAACTTTATTCTAGCTATTCAATTGGTAAGTATTCTTCTTCCATGGTTTTTTAGGAGTGAATGCACAACATCACGACATCCACCCTCTCTAAAAATTCTCATCTCCCAAATGGGCCACATCTACCTATCCTCATTTCCTTGAACCTATACAAACAACTCAAGCTACTCATCATTACCATCCAAAATTTTAGCATCCTTTTCTACATCATCCACTACCTCTTCTTAATTCTCTCTAGCCATACAATCATCCTCTCCTAAAGTTTCCATTACATATGTGTTAGTATCTCTCCTCTTGAATATTTTGATCCTCTTTCCTATAATAGGTATCTCAAGTCTCTCTCATTAAGCTCAACCAACTCATAAGTATCATTGTCATATGCATATTTCACCATGTAGGACTCTTACCATTTTTTCACCATCTTTTGAACATTGCTACGCTTATTATCTAGATTGCTATCATAAACCAAGATCCAATCCCCCTCTTCCTCTACTCTAGGTTGTAGCCTATGCTTACTACCAAACTTGTCCTTATTCTGGAGCCTAGATTACTTGAGATTTGGCACTCCATACTCACTAGCCCATAAACTCTTATGAAACTCACTCATAATCTGTAGTTTCATAGTCTTGTCATAGACTACTTGCAAGGGTATTCCACCTCTTCTTTTAGGATGCTTCTATATAGCAACCCATCTCTTGAGAATATAACTATAGGTCTTATGTCTTATCTTCATATACTCCACATCCAAACATTCATCTCTCTTAGTCACTATGCTTAAATACAATCCAATCTACAACCGATATCCTATTGTATGGAGCTCCTTTGAAAATGGTTCAAAAGAAGAGACAAGACACAAGTGGTCAACCATAGCTAAAATCTTATATTCTCCATCCTTTACAAGAAGTGAATCATCATCCCCAAACCTAGCTCTAGCAATCATATCAACTAACCAGAGGATTTTCCCTCCTTGCAATATGCTTGAATTCAGGATTCATAGACTTTATAGATGCAATTTATCAAAGCGTCACAATATCAGGGATAGAATAGCTCTAGTGAGAATCTCCAATAAAGGTAAATAATTAGTTTCCACCACAACTAAAAGCACCAATAAAGTATTCCTTATCGCATTTAAGACCAGTTACAATATCCCAAAGCTATCTTTTGTTTTGTGGATACCTACATTGTCTCTCATTTAAAACATTTTCTTTGAAGCGATAGCATACCTATGTCCCTCATCATCTTGACCAACACTCCAATCAATTTCAGTCAAGCTAGTGTCAATTGTGATCATAGTAGTTATCCCACAAGCATAATTTGCATTCCTAAGAGTTGGAGCAAGCTATACTAAGTGCTTGAGCTTTCTTATATCTTTAGCATGCCCTTCATCCCAAAAGAACTTCTACCCCTTGCAAAGCAACTGATACAACACATTCACTACATGGGAAAAATGTAGAATCCATATCATGTAAAACACACATGCCCTAAGAAACCTTGTTAGCTCTAAAATAGAAGTGCAAAATTCTAGAATCTTTTTAATAGCATCCATATTAGCAAGAGAAGATTTCCTGCCATAATAGCCACACATATGTCCAACAATAAGCACCCCATCCACTCCAAAAAATCATTTCAGCACTAATAAGGTCAAACCCACCTCTTCTAATCTAGAAAAACTCTTCTCACAATCCATTATATGGTCAACAACAAAGTGTCTACGTCTTTGAGCATCCAAATTGTCATCCTTTTCCTCTTATACACATATTTTAATAGGTATATTATCTAGAAATGGCATGGCAAATAGAGGGATATAATAATGTAAGGCCTTCTTAATAGCATTTACCATATGCACTACTAAATTTGTAGCCCGATGTGGTAAAGTACACATCCTAGCAAGGTGGCCCAAGGGATTTTTCATGGTGGTCAAGTCTCTACTCTCCTAATACGAGTTGAAACTAGCCATACCCTGAATATATATCATCAAGAGAATAGATAGCCTAGCCTATAAAAGCCTTGGTAAAATCATCCACAACTAGACTTGCACCAATATTCCTCATAGGGACCCTATTCATAGGCTACAAATTTTGAATAAATCTAAGAGAACCATTCTTCTTAGGCAATATAAACTATGGATTCAAATAGAGCACTCAAGATGGCTCAAGTATTTCCATCCAAATTCTCTCATTCAAAAACTCAATCATTTTTTTATAGATGCCATTTAGGCATTGGAATAGGCCAAAGATTCCAATAAATGTGGGGAATCATGAAGATAACCATCAGGACCACAACCTCAAGATCAACACACCCAATCTCCTACAAGCAAAATGAAAACACTATACCATATGGGAAAAAATAACTCATCATTCCCATTCTTCAATGTGAGTTACAATAACATGATTGAGTTGAAACATTTTCTTGGGACTCCTATTGGTGCGCAGATCGGATGTTGTATGCTCGCGTAGTGAATGCCGGAAGGTCCCCAAGAACAATAGAACTCTACTTTTTGCACAATTTACAAGGTAAAAAGCATGAACGACAAGAGTAAGAGACCAATTGGGTGCAATCTCCCCCCATGCCCTGTGTAAGCGCTCCACAAAGCATGTATTTTATGTATTATTCATCTTCAAGCTCAAATAATAGCCCAAATTACAAAATCGTAAGCTTTCAGCTTTTGAGTTTGCTTTAACACAAAATAGGAATAAAGCTAGTGGACGGTGCCCAAATAGTCTGGCACGCCCAATATAATGTCCAATTAGAAATAACATAATCGTGCACCCATGCGCATACAAAATAATAATAAATATCCGATGCCTTAATAAATAGGCGTGACAAAATATAGGCGTGGCGGCTATCAAAATATAATCCATAAATCGAATACTCGCTATCCTCCAATGCTTTCCTCTGCCACTGCTGTTATCTCTACATATCAACTGAAGCATTCACAATCGTTAGTAAAATAATATAATTAAACTGACAAAAGTGAATACCTAGCAGTCTTCAGCTACATAAATAAATCAACTGGTTAGAAATAAATCCTAACCTTAATTTATTACAAGTGTGCACTCTAAACTCATAAACATTTATTAATTTTATATGCATTTTACAGAATCACTTGCTATGGAATCACCCATGTACACACTAAATTAATGAAACACCCGAAAAGGACAGGCGTCGCCATCAACTTCTCGCACAATGAATCCACTTTGTGTATGAGCCCCGATCATCAAAGTTTACGGAATCCATCGTAAAACCTCACGGAATCCACCGTGAAATATGCCTCCTGGCATCATACCCCCGGGGTGGGATAGCAATAGACCTCAATTGCTATTAGCTCAATGTGGAGCTAATAGAGTGGGGAAAGCATTTAAGTCTCTAGCATGTATCCATTGTGCTTCCTCTACAGGATGGTTCTTAAATTTAACTAGATATCTAGAATATCTTTGGCAAGTTCTAATGGTCATAAAGTCAGTGTCTATGATAGCTTTTGGTTCAAGTATTTCAGTCTCTTCCTCCAACAAAGGTGGCTTTTCATAAACAGGGAGTACATGTAATTGGCCTCTAAAAGGTCTTAATAAACTAATGTGAAATGTGTTGTGAATTTTCCAATGAGGTGGTAATTCTAACTTGAATGCATTGTCATTTATTTTATGAATGATCCTAAATAGTCCATAGAATCTAGGGGCTAATTTCACAACTGGATGTCTATCTACACTTTGTAGTCTACATTTTTCTATTCTCAACCAAACATAGTCATCAGCTTTGAAATTCATTGCTTGTCTTTTCTTATTAGCTTGTTTGGTATATGATTGCTGGGCTTTAGCAATCATGTCTTTAACCTCATCAAAAATAGTATTATGCATACTAGCAATATCATCAGTACTCTCAATTCTATTTGACAAAGATGCAATAGGTGTAGATAATCTATATCCATAAATCACTTCAAATGGTGCTTTCTTTGTAGATGTGTGTGGTGTATTGTTATATGCAAACTGTAATAAATGCAAATGTGTGTCCCATGTCTAAGGTTTAGAAATAATATATACACGTAAGAGATCTAGAATAGTGCTATTAGTGGCTTCTGTTTGTCCATTAGTTTCTGGATGAAATGTACATGAGAAATCAATCTTTGTGCCTAGGTTAGCAAACAGAGTAATCCAAAAGTTGTTACAAAATCTAGAATCACGGTCTGAAATAATAACTTTTGGCAATCCATGGTTAGTGAAAACAGTTTTAAAAAACAAATGTGCTGCTTGTGATGCTGTTAAAGTTTTCTTATATGGAATGAAATATGCTTGTCTACTAAATCTATCTACTACTGTCCAAATCATATCATGGTTATATTTTATATTAGGTAAACCAGTAATAAAATCCATAGAAATTTGTTCCCAAGGCTTAGATGGAATAGACAAAGGCATAAGTAATCCATACTGTTTACCATGATGTCTCTTAACTCTTTGACAAATCAAACATTCAAAAACAAAGTTAGATACATCAATGTCCATATGCGGCCAATAAAAATCTTCAGTTAATGTACGTAAAGTAGATATGATACCTCTATGATCTTGATATGGGGGACAATGAATCTCATTCAAAACAAAAGATCGGAATGGAATTGTAACACACAATCTCTTTTCATAAAACATAAATCCATCATTATATGACAATGAATCAATAGGAATCAAGTTATTTTGAACTAATTTATTCCAATCAGCATGAAAAGTAATATCCTGATGATAAGTATCTTTCATAGCAATCAAAGAATCAAAAGATATAACATAAATATTATGAATGGCAGGTCTTCTACTTAATGCATCAGCCACTACATTCTCTTTACCGGGTTGGTATTGAATGATAGGATGAAAACTTTGGATAAAGGATGCCCATTTGATATGTTGGTCAGAGATTTGGGGTTGGCTAAGTAAATGTCTAATACTTTGCTGATCGGTCTTTATCATAAATTCTGAACCCATTAAGTAGTATTTCCACTGTCTTAATGCTTGTATAACAGCTAATAGTTCTTTGTCATATGTGGAATATTTCAGTTCAGAGGGTTTCAACTTACAACTAGAATAGGCTATAGGATGATTATCCTGCATAAGTACAGCTCCTATTCCTGATCCACTAGCATCGGTCACTGCTAAAAAGAACGGTCTATTAAAATCAGGCAACTGTAAGACAGGGGCATGGGTTAAGGCATGTTTCAATAAGTCAAAGGATTTCTGTTGATTTTCGGACCAATGATAGACAATACCTTTCTTTAGAAGTTTAGTCAGTGGTAAAGCAAGTAATGAAAAATTACGTACAAATTTCCTATAGAAACTAACAAGACCAAGGAATGAGCGTAACTCATGCACATTTTTAGGTACAGGCCAATTCAATATTGCATCTATTTTCTTAAGATCAACTTTAATTCCATCAGATGATACAATATGACCTAAATACTCAATTTCTATTTTAAAGAATTAACTCTTTTCAGGATTTGCATATAGTTGATTATCTTTTAGTAACTGGAAAACCAATGACAAATGCTCATAATGTTCTTTCTCATTTTGACTAGACACCAAAATATCATCAAAGAAGACAATTACACAATACTGATATTTCAGAAATATATGGTTCATCATTCTACTAAACGTAGCAGGTGCATTAGTCAATCCAAATGGCATCACTAAAAATTCATAATGACCAAACTGTGTTCTAAATGCAGTCTTGAATATGTCTGATTTATTAGTCTCACCTGATGATAACCAGACTTAAGGTCTATTTTACTAAATATAGTAGATCCTTGTAGTTTGTCCATAAGGTCATCAACTCTAGGAATGGGATACCTATTCTTTACAGTGATATTATTTAAAGCTCGATAATTTAATGCTTTGATGCGATAATGCGTAGGTACAGTCTGTAACTTCAATTCCTTTACTAATTTTGCTTAAATAAAATCATGAGTGCTACCGTCATCATGTAAAATAATCTTTTCATTTCCATGCACCAAACATTTCATAGTCAATAAAGAATGTGGAGTTGGCATACCTGGTAAAGTATCCGAAGGAGTAGTAGTATCGTCCCCATCTTTTGTAAAATCAAGCATATCTTCATGTTCTTCATCGTCCATTGCTCCAAGGTAGTTAATATGGGCAAGTGGCTTCTTTGAATGGCAATTTGCTGCTAGATGTCCAAGCTGGTGGCATTTATAGCATACTATAGGTTTGGCTTTGGTTACATTGTTTGCAATGGCAGGAAGTCTAGGTACATTAGGATTTGGCTGTGGAATAGGCTTGGAATTTTGATTAACATTGGTTGGTAATGCAGGTGGTTTTGCCCAATTTTTACGGAAAGATGATGAAGTGAAATGACCTGGATTAAATCTTCTAAAATTGGAATTGAATTGTTTAGATCCATAGTTACCATTGGCTTGGAATTGCTGTGGACGTCTGTCTCTACCTCGCAGCTTGTCTTCAGTGTCGTGAGCTAGTGAAATGGCGTCTTCAAGAGTAGCAGGCTTGAACATGTTAAGTTCAGCGTAGTAATGCCCAATTAGTCCAGACATATACTTGCGCTTGTGTGTCGTTTCAGGTACGTCTTCAAGCATGCGTAGCTGGAGTAGTGCATTCCAAAAACGCTATGTATACTGAGGAATAGGCTCACGATCCTGTTGATGAAGAAGATCCCATTGCTTGATAGCTTTCTCATGAAATTGTGGAGGAAGGAAATTCTGCATGAACTTCTTCTTGAAATTCTCCCAGGTAGTGAGATAATCTATACTCTTGCGTACAACAGTCCACCAAAGAGATGCTCTATCCACTAAATGATTAGTGACACACTTAATTTTATCTTTTTCTGCATAGGTTTCCTCATGGAAATAGTCATCAAACTGACTAATGAATGCAATAACAGTTTTTCCTTCTTGTATGCCATTGAAAGTATGGAATTTGAAACTTCTTTTACTTATCTTTGATTCCTTACGGATGGTTTGAGCTTTGAGATTTGCGTCGATGGTACGTCGGATAAGATCTTCAGATTGAGATTCTTCTTTGTCGGTAGATGATCTTTGTAAATTTGCCTGTTGAACTTGCAATGCTTGCCTAGCCCTTTGTTCTTTGTCCAATTGCATCATAATTAAGTCCAGCTTTTGCTCCATCATAGGCTCAAGTAGGTCGCCTTTAGCCATAAGATCATCCATATGTGGTTCCTTCATCCTGCAAAAGTCAAAAGACCTTTCTCACTCAAAATCAAGTTAGCAGGATGAGCGTAGCTCAAGTTCGAGAATATAAGGCTTATGTATTTTTGGGTATGGCTTTCACAATCTTCGAAAAATCTGTGTTTTATCCTTCTTCTATGCTGAAAATGCTTCAGTAAACCTGCGTATGGGTAGAGTACCTTCCAATGAACAACTTTGCAGTTCGGGGTTTTTGCGCAGGAACAGTCCTATGAGTTTTGAGCACAAGTCAGTTTTGACTCCTATTGACTTGTCTGACTTGCAGAGTACCAGACTAATGTGACTTGCAGAGTTTGTTGACTTGCAGAACTTGCTTGCTTTGTCGGACTTGCAGAACTTTGACTTGTTAGAGCTTGCTAAACTTGACTGGTTGGGTGTGACCTGAAGTTGGTTATGACTTGCAAGATTGAAGAGCTTGTGTGACTATTGCTTAAATGATTAAGCTTGATGGCTTACTGAACAACCAATGCCAAAATTCGTGGGGGGGGGAGGGGGCCGTTTTTTTCAAGGCGGCGGATTTTTCGGACGTCTTCTGAGGCCACGAAATTTTTTTAGGAAGCTTTAAGCTTCTTAAAGCTTAAGCTAAGCTTCTTAAGCTTTAAATTTTAAAGCTTGAAGATATAGAGGTTTATGACTTATCTCTGTGTAACCACGACTTGATGAAGAAGATGTAGGAGTGGTCCTCCGCCTCTGCAGACCAGTCCTTCGCGATCCGATGATGGAAACAGGGGTTCTTGATCGCCAAAAATCTGCCTCTATCGAGAGTTCGCGACGAGATTGACTGTAGAGCCCGACCGTTCTAGGAGCTCCGCCTTCACACAAGATGGGTAGCGATTGGAAGCTCTTGATCTCAGCTTCGCTCTGATACCATTGGTGCACAGATCAGATGCTATATGCTCGCATAGTGAATGCCGGAAGGTCCACAAGAACAATAGAACTCTACTTTTTGCACAATTTACAAGGTATAAAGCATGAACGACAAAAGCAAGAGACCAATTGGGTGCAATCTCCCCCCATGCCCTCTGTGAGCGCTCCACAAAGCATGTATTTTATGTATTATTCATCTTCAAGCTCAAATAATAGCCCAAATTACAAAATAGCAAGCTTTTAGCCTTTGAGTTTGCTTTAACACAAAATATGAATAAAGCTAGTGGACGGTGCCCAAAGAGTCTGGCATGCCCAATACAATGTCCAAATAGAAATAACATAATCGTGCACCCATGCGCATACAAAATAATAATAAATATCCGACGCCTTAATAAATAGGCATGACAAAATATAGGCGTGGCACCTATCAAAATATAATCCATAAATCGAATACTTGCTATCCTCCAATGCTTTCCTCCGCCACTGCTACTATCTCTACACATCAACTGAAGCATTCACAATCGTTAGTAAAATAATACAATTAAACTAACAAAAGTGAATACCTAGCAGTCTTCAACTACATAAATAAATCAACTGGTTAGAAATAAATCCCAACCTTAATTTGTTACGAGTGCGCACTCTAAACTCATAAACGCTTATTAATTTAATATGCATTTTACGGAATCACCCGCTATGGAATCACCCATGTACACACTAGATTAATGAAACGCCCAAAAAGGATAGGCATCCCCATCAACTTCTCGCACAAAGAATCCACTTTGTGTATGAGCCCCAGTCATCAAAGTTTACGGAATCCACCGTAAAACCTCACGGAATCCATTGTGAAATATGCCTCCTGGCATCACCTATAGACAAGAAGCCAATATCCATAGATGAAGAGGATACTATCATATAGTATATTCTTGAGGTAGTCATTGGACAAAAGGAAAAGAAATAGAGGACTCAATCCATCCATGAGTATTTGATTAAATGGCAAGGTTTATCCTTGAGAAAAGCATCCTAGAGGCCAACAACAATCTTAAAGGATTTCCCCCATTTAAAGGATGCAATTTCAATTTAAGACTAGCTCATTTTGGCCTAGTTTGGCTTGCAGACTGCTTGTAGAAAACACACTATTTTAGAACAGTTTTTATCATGTCTTAATGTAGTCATATATGTAAATGCTAAAAGTACATTATATGAGATTGATTTTTAAATGTCATCCATTTCAATGAGAACTTTCCATAGAAAGTTATGATTGGTTTTCTCCAGCAAGCCTGTTTTAGATAGCATACTTTCCATTATTTGTCAAATGATAACTGTCAAGAATTGGTGGCCAAATTCATACCCTCTTAATTTTTAGATGTTGTACATATCCCATATACATCTATATGCCTCAATTCTACATAAGATTGAGCTTTTTCATACATATATCACTCTTGTAATGTAGAACACAATAGCACTCCCTAGCCCCATTGTGAGCCACCCTAATAAGTCCTCTATTTTTTATTGAGGGCCATTAGAAGAAATATGGACTCTTTTTCTTTTCGTTAAGGGGTTCTGTCACCTCTCTTTCTCTAAAAAGAGTTTCCAAAAAAATGTTATAAAAAGATATCTTCTACAATGAAGCAAATCTTGTATTTGTATTTTTAATAGAATTCACTTATTATGTTATCTTTGTAACATTTCCACTCGTATCATCCCGGACACGTCTTAGCAGTCCATCGGAAAGGATGTCTAGAAAACTCCGCCCGGCACTCTTATGGAATGTTAGGGGTTTTGCAATCTAGGTCTTCCCGCGTTTGCCACGTAGCGGAAGTATCCTGGCCGTTCCCACTTAGGATCGACCAGAATTAGGATTTTCCTGATTGGTCATTAGCTAACAGCAATTAGCATCCTCTGACCCGAGCGAACTACTTTACGCAGAATCGCCATGTCCAAAGCGGATTCACGCTGCACTTGGTTCAAGGAGAATGAGAAACGAGAGGGATGCAAGGCTCAACCTCTTTGCCATAAGGCATAGTCCCATTCCGTTCCCCTAAAACAACATAAATCGGGTAAGACGTAACTCTAGGTCATCGCTCTCATTATTCGTTTTTATGATGATGATCATCCCGCTGTTCCTCGAGATTTTGGAGAAAAGTTCCCGGCTAACCGGGACCACCCAATCGTAGGATGGACCCATGGTCCATCCTCCGCACTTTCCTCGGATTGTTTTAGTTATGTAATTATCTAATACATTAATTTGACATATAACAATTAGCTTCTTTAATTAATCCTGTTAGGCACTGGTTCCTTCACGTAATCTTATCACGTGACATAGAAAAATAATATCAAGCAAGTTCTTTTTTTTTACATTTCATCATTTTATCTTTGAAATACAAGGAGTTCCGCTCGTAGGCTTGTCCATAATCCGCCCGAAGGCTATCCAGTAATCCCCAAGGATCACTATTCCAAGCTTCCGCCTGTAAACTAGTATGCGGGCCTCGAGATCCAATCCCGAGTCACGTTAGCCTCTTGTGCAAGACCCAAAAGGCGAGGGATTTACGGCCAGAGCCCCCCCTGGCACCCAAGCGTCCTCCTGCTCCAAGTAGAACTCAACGGAGAGACCTCTCATGGCGGGTTCGGTCCACGTTCCCGGCGTGGTCAACAACCCCCTTGATTAGGGTTAGGCAGGTAGTCGAGGGTAACTGAATTGCCTCTTCTTTCAAGCCTTTAACCTGAAGTATAGGTACTCATTTAATTTGTAATTCATAATTCAAACAGAGCCCTAAAATCTCTTGCAAGCACAAACATTTCCATTAATCAACCGTGTTGTTTGGCAAACTGCTAAGGAAGTGTTATTTCTTTTTGAGTGTATCAGCACTCGTTCCCAAGGAGTCTTGTAAATTGGCAAGATCCTTTACATTCCGATGTAGGGCGTACCTTATTAACCCAACTTGGTCAACCCTAAAGTTCCTTAGATATGCTAGTTTTCGGTTTACAACTTTCCTTAATTAGAAGGATATCCAAAAATACGTCCTTTTGCAAGATAACTTGCGTAGGGATCTACCATCCTTGATGAGGGTTTTTACCCTTTCTCCTTGTGAATCAATCACAAGACTAAATGCACTTGCTGTGCAAGTCCTAGGATGGAGTAATCCGTTTTAGATCCTTTAAGCTGACGTATGTCGGGCCTAGGGTTTCTTTTTAAGGATCTCGAGGACAGCCCTAGTTCTTTATCTTTACGAATTTGTTTGACCCTACAATAAGGAAAATAGTCAAGTGCTTAGGGTATGAATATTTCTATGTTTAGATTGGTTTGGATAATTTTTGGAAGTAATATTAATTGTCTTGTCACAATTTTGCTATCCTTGTGACAATTTACTTTTCAGTCAATACAGTTCAATTTAAACTTCCTTTTTCCTTGCAGATGAACTCATGCCAAATAACAAACATTTCCCTTGCTACGATGTGCAAATAGCAATGATAACTTCCTAGTAATTTGAGCAATGAAAGAAACCTTTCATGAATTTAATCATTTACAATGATTCGTTGTGAAAGGAATAAGACTAATGGTGCAAGATATAATTTCTATATCTTTAGGATTTAACTAAAATATACTACTATAGTAAATGGATAATCTACTCGTAATTTAAAATGCTTGATGCAATTCGAAGGAAACTAAGTTCTATACATTATCATTCAAAATAAGCTAAAATCCTTCATTATAAATAACTCGGACAAATATATCCTATCCCTAACAATTTCCTTTTTGCATGATTGACTTAAAATGGAATTAAAGCCAAGAAGAAAAACTTGGTTTTGGGGTGAGATATCCACATGGATACCGGGAGATGACCCTCCTGCGGCTACGCCTTGGACTTTCTTAGGAGGCATCGCAATTGTAGTCCTTCAGACGTAGAAGAAGCTTTACATTCCTTTTCGGAATTCCACCATCGCTCCCTTGCACTTCAGTACTCTTCTTCTCTTTTTCGAGTAGGGGAAAAACCCGAAGTCCCAAGAGTATTTTGAAAAAGGGCAAGGAACGACTAAGGGGTTTATAAAAACACGGAGGGGAGCCCAAGGAAAGGGAGCCTAAGTGAACTTTAAAATCCCAAGGAAGGGGTAATAATAGGCACAAGTAGGGCCATTGGAGGGTTTTATGACACGGGGTGAAAGGGTTTTTGAAGCCCGTAAGAAAGGGCTTAAAGGTTAAATCATAGGGGGGGGATGGTTTCGAAGCTAGGGAAAAAGGGCTTTTATTGATTATACATGGGGGAAAAAGAATTAAGACCCTTAAGGCCTTTGCGCTCTTGGGGGGAGTGACTCCAAAATGAAGGGAAGGGGTTTTTGCACAAGGGTGAAAAGGGGACTTAAGGGGTTTTTAAAACCCGGTAGGGGGGGTTCTAATACCCATGGAAAAGGGGGTTTTTGACATGGGGGGGGAGGGGGGTGAAAGGGGGCTTAGGGGAATAAAACACAGGGGGGGGGGGGAGGAGGGTTGGTTCCCAAAGCCAAGGAAGGGGTTTAAGGGGGAAAGGGGGCTTAAGAGGCCCCTTAGAAGCTTCAAGTAAGCTTCTAGCTACGGGTAGCAGCCACGTGGAAGAGGAAGGAGTAATAATGAAATGACTTGGAAGAGGGAGGGGGTAATAATGAAGGGAATGGATGACGACGAATGGGAGTGGCTTGATGGTGGCACGTGGGCTCAGCGTCAGCACGCAGTGTCAATGGTAGCAACATGACAGTTGGTGGCTGAAGGCGGAATGGCGATGGCCAATGGCGGCTTGCACGAGAGCAAGCAGCTCTTTCCTCTCAGTGTGGTAGCCTCTCCTTCCTTCTCTGTCCATCAGTGTTTGGCTTCTATGGCGGCGGCTTCTCCAACACAACCTCCCTCACGCATTCAAACGGCATCTCCTGGCGGCCCCCCTTCAGCTTGCGGCCCCTAATTTAAATAGGGGAGGGGAGGGGGATCCTCCCTCCCCAGCGTGGCATCATGCATGCTTCCACCCTCACTCCAAGCTCCACCAAGGAGCTTACTCACTACTTCTATTTCCCTCCCCCTCCAGCTCGTCGGTCGGCTGGGGGGAATAAGGGGAATTTTAAAAAAAAATCATTATCCTTATTTCCTAACAAGAGTAGTCCACGTGAAAAGGATTTTTTTAGAACGTTACATTCTCTCCCCCTTAGAGGAATCGAGATGTCCTCATCTCGAGATAAGCTGGGGATATTGGTGGATGAGAGTGCCTTCATCTACCTAGGTGGCTTCCTCTTTGGAATAATCTCTCGACTGGACGAGGCATTCTCTTAAGGTTCTAGATCTTAATTGTCTCTCCCTAACGTCTAAGATCCTATTCGGCCTTAGTTCAAGGATTCCTTGACTAGGCATTACAATTTGTTGGTCACCATCGAGTACATGATTAGGGTTGGGTACATATTTTTTCAAGAGGTTGATATGGAATACATTGTGAACTTTTAGGTTCTCAGGGAGTTGCAATTTATAGGCATTGGGTCCTAGGCATTTTAGGATTTTGTATGGCCCACAATACCTTGGACTTAGCTTCTTGCATTCTCCTAGGGATAGAGAACTCTTTTTAGGGCGTAGACGAATGAAGACCATGTCTCCTTCTTCGAAGACTCTTTCTTGACATTTCAAATCTGCATATGCCTTTTGTCTATCCTTGGCCGCTTGTATGTCTTGTCTTATTGACTTTATTTGATCATCCATGTCTTCCAACATCTATCTTGATGCTTCAACTCTTAGGGTTGGATCAGAAAAGTTTAGGGGACTTCGACAATCATGACCATACAATGCCTAGAAAGGAGTCATCTGAATGCTCTTCTGGTAAGAAGCATTGTAGGCAAATTCAACCAAAGGCAAGAATTGAATCCACCTCTTCGGCTCTCGACAGCAGTATGCCCTAAGCATATCCTCGATGACTTGATTTACTCGCTCTGTTTGGCCATCCGTTTGGGGATGGTAGGCGGTGCTAAAACAGAGTTGAGTCCCAATAGCTTCAAAGATAGCTCTCCAGAAGTGTGATGTGAAGAGAGAATCTCGATCACTAATGATTCTTCTAGGTAACCCATGTAGCTTGAATATCTCCTTGATAAACAATCTTGCAATGTCGGAGGCTTTATAATTTGTCTTTACTAGAATCAGGTGTGCAACCTTGGTAAGCATGTCAACCACAACCATAATGGAATTGTATCCTCCTTGGACTTGGGGTAAGCCCACAACAAAATCCATACTGATGAATTCCCATTTCATTTGGGGAATGTCAAGCGGTCGCAATTTCCCTGGCATCATGACATGTTCGGCTTTGATACGTTGGCAAGACAAACACTCAGTGGCATACTTGAGAACATCACCTTTAAGCCTCTCCCAATGATAGCTCTTCCTAACTGCATTAAGAGTCTTAGCATAGCCAGGATGTCCTGCTAAAGGAGAATCATGAGCTTCCCATAATATCTTCTGCTTAATTGACTGGCTTGCTGGTATACACAGCCTTGTTCTGTAGTAGACAAGTCCATTATCAATGGAAAATTCCTGATACTTAGCTTGCAACTTCTGATTCTACTCCTTGGTAGATATTTCCTTTATCATTGTTTGGTAGGCCAAATCATGGCATGCTTCCTCTCTAGCTAGTTCAAGTATAGGGTTGTTTGGCATAGTTACTTTTGTAGCCAGAGATCTGGCCGTTGATGGATTCTGCAAGATTAGGGAATTTAGGAATGCCTTGTGACTAAGTGCATCGGCAACTACATTCTCCTTCCCTGGTCGGTACTTGATTTCAAAATCATATTCCTCCAATAATTCAATCCACTGATGTTGCCTCATGTTGAGCTCGTTCTGGGTAAAAATCCATTTGAGACTCTTATGATCTGTTACTAGAGTATAACTTGTTACCCAACAGGTAGTGTCTCCAAAGCTTTAGAGCATAGATGACAACTAGTAATTCCAGATCATGCGTGGCATAATTCTTTTCATGACTCTTCAATTTCCTTGAAGAGTATGCTACTGGATGACCTTCCTGCATAAGTGCACACCCCAAGGCAAGAATGCTAGCATTAGTTACTACCTCGAACTCCTTATTGAGGTCAGGAAGTTTTAGAATAGGTGCTGATACCAAACTTTGCTTCAATTTGTCGAAGCTATTTTGTTCGAAATTTGACCATGTAATGGAAGTCTGCTTCTTTAGTAAGTCTGTAAGAGGTGCTGCAATCAAAGCATAGTTTTTGATGAAGACCCTATACCATCCTGTTAATCCAAGGAAGCTACGTATCTCTTTGACGGATACTGGTATTGGCCATTCAAGCACATCTCTAACCTTGGCTTGGTCTACTGATATTCCTTCTGATGATACTATGAATCCCAGATACTCAATGTGACACTTGAAGAATGCACACTTCTTCATTTTTGCATATAGCTTATGAGACCTCATTGTCTCAAGGACAATCCGAAGTTGAGGTTCATGATCTTCTTCCTCTTTAGAATAGACTAAAGTGTCATCGAAGAAGACAAGCACGAAATCATCAAGATATGGTCTAAAGATATCTTGCATTAATCTATTGAAGGTGGCAAGTGCATTTGTAAGTCCGAATGACATAATCAGGAACTCAAAGTGCCCATATCTTGTATTGAAGGCCGTCTTTGGAATATCTTCTTCCTTGATCCTTATCTGATAGTAACCTGACCTGAGATCAATCTTGGAGAAGATCTTTGCACCTTGAAGACGATCAAGAAGCTCATCTATTCTAGGAATAGGATACTTGTTCTTGACTGTTGATTGATTCAACCCTCGGTGATCAATACATAGTCGAAGTGTCCCATCTTTCTTTTTCTGGAATAGTACTCGAGCTCCCCACGGTGAATTGCTAGGCCGGATGTAACCCTGATCTAACAGTTGCTTGAGTTGTTCCTTCAACTCAATTGCTTCCAGTATGGACATTCTATAAGGTCTCTTTGCAATTGGTGCAGCTCCAGGTACTAGCCTAATCTCATGATCTACTTCTCTTTGAGGCGGAAGTTCAGTTAATTCCTCAGGAAATATGTCAGCGTATTCCTTTAGCCAAGAAGGTCCCTCATGAGATTCTTGCTTTTTATCTAACTTATTGAGTTTGATCAGGTAAACGGGTAATCCTTTTCTGACTCCTTTTATGATTCGAGATACTTTGGCTAATTGGATTCTTGGCACTCCTGTCTCACCTTGAGTTATACAAATTCCCTTTCAGAGTTTCGAAAGGAAACTTGACCCTTTCCACAATGAATGTGGGCGTCATTAGGCATAAGCCAATCCATCCTGAGTAGACACTCATGGATACCTAGATTCATGACTCTGAATTTGATTGAAGTCTTCTTTCCTCCCAGAACGAATTCCACCTTAGCAGTTTGCCTGGTACAAGTTACCTCACGACCATTTGCCAATTCCACAAGCAGGGTAGGTGCTTCTACTGTGGCTATTCCTAATCTTTTTGCACATGCTGGTGAGATAAAGGAATGTGTACTGCCACAATCAATCAAGGTTTTGAAACCTTTACCTTGATAGTTCAACGGTGTCTGAATTACCGAGAACTGGCGATTCGGCCCTTTCTTGTGTAAAGCAGCATGGACTGTCGCTCTTTCAAATTCTGCTTCCATAGTCGGATCTTCCTCTTCTTCTTCTTTGCATATTTGCCTATTGGCAATGCAAGCGGTTCTTCCTCTTCCACGGGTAACGACTCCTTGATCGTGGCCTACTCCTTGGAAAGGCGTTTGGCGATGTCCTCCGCTAAGCTTGGGACATTGCCTCTTGAAGTGACCGGGTTCGTTGCAGTGGAAACAACGGAGGTTTCGGACATTACCTTGAGTAGGAACAAAGTTGTTGACGTTATTTGTCCTTTCTTTCTTCCTTTGTCCCTGATTATGACCTTGAACTCTCTTCACTTGCGGCCTGAATGCTCCTCTATTTGGGTCACTATAGGACCAATTTTTGTTACCCCTTGGTCTAGCTTGCACCTCTTGAATTATAGGCGCCGCTCGAATGAGTGCATCCTGAAGATCTGATGGACGCATAGATTCGAGACGGGTATTTACGGGCGGATTTAAGCCCGCACAAAATTTGGACACCTGCTGTGTCATGTCCATCTGTGGCGCATACTTTAAAAGTGAGATGAATTTAGAGTAGTATGCGTCAAGAGTGAGTCCTAGCTGTTTTAGCTCGTAGAATTCATTCATTTTCTGCGTACGATATGCAGGTGGTAAAAATCTTCCCTGCACGGCTTTCTTCAGCTTCTCCCAGGTAACGGACCGCTCTGAAATCCCTTAATCCCTGCACCATTGCTTCCACCAAAGTCTGGCTTCGCCAGTGAGCTTTAACTTGGCGAGCATGGCCTGATTGGTAGGTGCAATTACAGGTGCTTCAAAGTAATCCTCCATAGATTCAATCCAAATTTCAGCATCAGCTGGACGAATCGGCCTCTCCTGTCAAACTCGGGTGGCTTTATCTACTTGAGGAGGAACTTCTTCTCCTGGGTCACAACGGTACTTGATGTAGGAGGTGAATTTGGAACCTGTACCTGGGGTTGTGCCTGGATAAAAGTTTTCTTAACATTATTATATGATAATCGATGTTAGCTTATCTTTCATTTTTAGTTCAGCTATCTCGTAAACAATGTAGCTACTTAACTTTTTAACAACTCTTATGCAAAGCCAGATATTGATAAAAAGAAGTCTTTATTTGTATTTACATGGGCATATCCTTATACAACGTTTCGTGTGATGATAATCCAATCATTACATTCAGTTTGGGGAGAACAACGTTGTATTGCATTTGTCTACAGGAACTGTGTAATAGTAGGGTTTTGGGTCATGGATCTTTAGGAATCGATAGTTCATTGGAAGTTCATGATACCCTTTCCATTGGAATCCATACTTCTCATGGCAGCCCAACACTTTAATCCTGTCGGCTAGGATTACACAGGTTACTTCCTCATATACATATGAGGTCATTTCAACCCTCCGACCTTGAATATGTAAAGTCAAATTTACGTGAGCTTCCACAAAAATGAACAGCTTCACGACTTTCAAGTCTTCCAACCACTTGATCCTCTTTAGGTTGGTTTGTAGATAAGCAAACCGGTGGGCGGCTATATAGTAGATTCCTGAAGACCCCGTCCATCTTCATTCTATGTATAAAGGTGATGGATTATAAATCTGCTCCAGGATGTTCATCATCCCAATTCTTTGACTATAAAGGGGAGAATGCATTGGAGTCATAAACATGACCTGAAATACCAAAAACTTGTTCCATGCTTCATAATTCTGCAAGATAGCATTGAAGGTGAGAAAATGTTTGGACAGCAACAATTTCTTTACGTCATTTTATTGAGATCTCATAAAAACAATTCCGTTGTTGGTTGGCTCTGATATCAACTATAACGTGTCCACTAGTATCATCCTGGACACGTCTTAGCAGTCCATTGGAAAGGATGTCTAGAAAACTTTGCCCGGCACTCCCATGGAATGTTATGGGTTTTGCGATCTAGGTCTTCCCGCTTCTGCCACGTAGCGGAAGTTATCCTGTCCGTTCCCACTTAGGATCGACCAGAATTAGGATTTTCCTGATTGGTCATTAGCTAACAGCAATTAGCGTCAGACCTGAGCAAACTACTTTACGCAGAATCGCTAGGTCGGAAGCGGATTCACGCTGCACTTGGTTCAAGGAGAATGGGAAACGAGAGGGATGCAAGGCTCAACCTGTCTGCCATAAGGCATAGTCCCATTCTGTTCCCCTAAATTAGCGTAAATCGGGTAAGACGTAACTCTAGGTCATCGCTCTCATTATTCGTTTTTATGATGATGATCATCTCACTGTTCCTCGAGATTTTTGAGAAAAGTTCCCAGCTAACCGAGACCACCCAACCGTAGGACCGACCCATGGTCCATCCTCCACACTTTCCTCGGTTTGTTTTAGTTATGTAATTATCTAACACATTAATTTGACATATAACAATCAACTTCTTTAATTAATCCTGTTAGGCACTGGTTCCTTCATGTAATCTTATCACGTGACATAGAAAAACAATATCAAGCAAGTTTTTTTTTTAACATTTCATCATTTTATCTTTGAAATACAAGGAGTTCCGCTCGTAGGCTTGTCCATAATCCGCCCGAAGACTATCCAATAATCCCCAGGGATCACTATTCCAAGCTTCCGCCAGTAAACTAGTATGCGGGCCTCGAGATCCAATCTCGAGTCACGTTAACCTCTTGTGCAGGACCCGGAAGGCGAGGGATTTACGGCCAGAGCCCCACTAGCACCCAAGCGTCCTCCTACTCCAAGTAGAACTCAACAAAGAGACCTCTCGCGGGTGGGTTCGGTCCACGTTCCCGGCGCGGTCAACAACCCCCTTAGTTAGGGTTAGGCAAGTAGTCGGGGGTAACTGAACTGCGTCTTCTTTCAAGCCTTTAACCTGAAGTATAGGTACTCATTTAATTTGTAATTCATAATTCAAACAGAGCCCTAAAATCTCTTGCAAGCACAAACATTTCCATTAATCAACCGTGTTGTTTGGCAAACTGCTAAGGAAGTGTTCTTTCCTTTTGAGTGTATCAGCACTCGTTCCCAATGAGTCTTGTAAATTGGCAAGATCCTTTACATTTCGGTGTAGGGCATACCTTATTAACCCAACTTGGTCAACCCTAAAGTTCCTTAGATATGCTAGTTTCCGTTTTACAACTTTCCTTAATTAGAAGGATATCCAAAAATACGTCCTTTTTGCAAGATAACTTGCGTAGGGATCTGCCTTCCTTGATGAGGGTTTTTACCCTTTCTCCTTGTGAATCAATCACAAGACTAAATGTACTTGCTGCGCAAGTATTGGGATGGAGTAATCTGTTTTAGATCCTTTAAGCTGACGTATGTCGAGCCTAGGGTTTCTTTTTAAGGATCTCGAGGACAGCCCTAGTTCTTTATCTTTACGAATTTGTTTGACCCTACAATAAGGAAAATAGTCAAGTGCTAGGGTATGAATATTTCTATGTTTAGATTGGTTTGGATAATTTTTGGAAGGTAATATTAATCTTCTTGTCACAATTTTGCTATCCTTGTGACAATTTACTTTTCAGTCAATATAGTTCAATTTAAACTTCCTTTTTCCTTGCAGATGAACTCATGCCAAATAACAAACATTTCCCTTGCTACGATGTGCAAATAGCAATGATAACTTCCTAGTAATTTGAGCAATGAAAGAAACCTTTCATGAATTTAATCATTTACAATGATTCGTTGTGAAAGGAATAAGACTAATGGTGCAAGATATAATTTCTATATCTTTAGGATTTAACTAAAATATACTACTATAGTAAATGGATAATCTGCTCGTGATTTATAATGCTTAATGCAATTCGAAGGAAACTAAGTTCTATACATTATCATTCAAAATAAGCTAAAATCCTTCATTATAAATAACTCGGACAAATATATCCTATCCCTAACAATTTCCCTTTTGCATGATTGACTTAAAACGGAATTAAAGCCAAGAAGAAAAACCTGGTTTTGGGGTAAGATATCCACATGGATACCGGGAGATGACCCTCATGCGGCTATGCCTTGGACTTTCTTAGGAGACATCCCAATTGTAGTCCTTCAGACGTAGAAGAAGCTTTACATTCCTTTTCGGAATTCCACCATCGCTCCCTTGCACTTCAGTACTCTTCTTCTCTTTTTCGAGTAGGGGAAAAACAGGGGTATTTTGAAAAAGGGCAAGGAACGACTAAGGGGTTTATAAAAACACGGAGGGGAGCCCAAGGAAAGGGAGCCTAAGTGAACTTTAAAATCCCAAGGAAGGTGTAATAATAGGCACAAGTAGGGCCATTGGAGGGTTTTATGACACGGGGTGAAAGGGGTTTTGAAGCCCATAAGAAAGGGCTTAAAGGTTATCATAGGGGGAGGGGGATGGTTTCGAAGCTAGGGAAAAAGGGCTTTTAGGGATTATACATGGGGGAAAATGAATTAAGACCCTTAAGGCCTTTGTGCTCTTGGGGGGAGTGACTCCAAAATGAAGGGAAGGGGTTTTTGCACAAGGGTGAAAAGGGGACTTAAGGGGTTTTTAAAACCCGGTAGGGGGGGGTTTTAATACCCATGGAAAAGGGGGTTTTTGACATGGGGGGGGGGGGTTGAAAGGTGGCTTAGGGGAATAAAACACGGGGGGGGGGGGGGGGGGCGGGAGGGGGGGGGTTGGTTCCCAAAGCCAAGGAAGGGGTTTAAGGGGGAAAGGGGGCTCAAGAGGCCCCTTAGAAGCTTCTAGTAAGCTTCTAGCTACGGGCAGCAGCCACGTGGAAGAGGGAGGAGTAATAATGAAATGACCTGGAAGAGGGAGGGGGTAATAATGAAGGGAATGGATGACGACAAATGGGAGTGGCTTAATGGTGGCACGTGGGCTTAGCGTCAGCACGCAGCATTGATGGTAGCAACCTGACAGCTGGCGGTTGAAGGCGGAATGGCGACGGCCAATGGCAGCTTGCACGATAGCAAGCAACTCTTGCCTCTCAGTGTGGTAGCCTCTCCTTCCCTCTCTGTACATCAGCGTTTGGCTTCTATGGCGGCGGCTTCTCCAACACGACCTCCCTCACGCATTCAAACGGCATCTCATGTCTATCTATCAATTCATGAAGACAATGAGGGAAGGAAATAAGAGTAAAAAGAGGGCAAGAGGAAAGAAGAGCCAAAGAGTAAAGAACAAGAGCCAAACAGCAAGGAAGAGAAGAAGATTCAAGCAACTTACCAAGGGAAGGGAGAAGGAGGACAAGGAACTTGCAACCTAGCCACCACCCGTCGGAACAAGCAAAGAAGGTGAGTTCTTCTTCTCTCTCTCAATCTTGTTTTCTTTCTCTATTGGTTTGTCTCTCTCTCTCTCTTTCTTTATAGGCTATATACTGTCATCTATGGAGATTTTTTTACGCATTTTTTAACCAAGTTTGGAAAAAATGGTCCGACTGTGCGCGTACCTAATGGTCATTGTTTGCTGGCCGTTCCTACAAATTTCCATTTTCAACATGCTATCCTAGCATTTCACCCTGCAAATCAACATTAATAGCTTGCTTTCCTGGCTATTCCTACATATGTAATATAGAGACACAGATATAGACGCAACATGTAATATGTTTTATCTACACAGGGTAATATGATTTTTTTTGTGTAGATGTGGAATCCTGGATCCTCCAGCACTGATCCTAAGTTGGAATGCATGAACAACACCTTAGCGGAGTTTCCTAGAGGTGTTAGTAGCTTTTTTAGAGGTTTTCCAAACAAGAAGCAATTCATGGGGGAAATGACCAATTATCTTAGCCACCCTTCCACTACAGAGGAGGTTTTCAGCATGATGTCTGGGACACCTATCACATGTTTGCCTAGTATTGCCGCACAAACACCAAACCTTGGCACACCTCTACTAACAGGTACTCCACGCACTATGCATACACCTAGATCAGCTGATGCACAGGGATCACTGAAGTACATGGATCAGCCAAAGCACGTGCATCTGCAGAAGCATGTGCATCGAGTGAGGTAGAGGGTAGTGCCCATCGAGGGAGGAGGGAGAGTCGTGCGGGAGGACGAGGAGGTCGAGGGCTTTGTGAGGGTTGCCTAGGAGATGGCTCTCGATCACCCTCACCGGGAAATGAGAGAGGTGAGCCTCCACAAATGTACTACTCTCACTGATGTTGGTGGTATCTTGCACGACTCTGAGGGGAGGGAAGTGATAGCCTACTTGAGGAGTGTCGTGCATGTCAAATACAAAGATTCCATGATTCCCTTCAAGCACAAAAAAAATGGTTTGTGGCAAGAGGTGCTGCAGGCATTACATAGAAGGTACCCTAATCCCGAGAATTCACGATTCTCAAATGATTGGGGACGGTCAAAGGTGAGAGACGCGCTTCATAACAAGAGGTCTCACCTTATGACGCACGCCAAGGAGTCACTACGGAGACAAGAGTAGGGGCGCCCTAGATATCGCCAACCACCCAATTGCCACTGCAGGGAGTGGAAAGAGGCCAAGAAGAGAGTAGCGAAGAAAATGACAAGTCGCCAGCATGCAGAGGCGCAACATATCCAGATGGCAACCATGGGATCGTCGCATTATGGATCGGGTGGTAGGGAGTCATGGGAGGCTGAGTTTGTAAGTATTATTTGATTTCTTTTTTTAAATTAAATTTTGTAATTTGTTTCACTTCATTATGTAGTGTGTTCTAATACGTTGTATGTTCAAATTGTTTTGTAGTATCATATCGTTGGTAGGATGCCTACTCCTAGAGAGGTAGGCTACCATTGAGGTCATAACTGGGCATCCACTTGGCAGCATTTCTACGAGGAGGGACTCATCACGGAGGAGCAATATAATCGTGCCATGAGGATTCCACCACCAAAAGAGGTATATATTTTTTTTTACATGAAAAGTATAAGTAACTCTAATTTATTGTTTGTAGTGGTATTTATATACCTTAATCCTTTGTGTAGGTGAACCCTGATGCAGTTGAGGATAGCGAAGGGGAGACTAGCAGTAGCGGTGGCGACAACGGCGACAGTAGAGGGAGCTTTCAAGGTGAAAGCATCTGCAATTGCAGATGTATCAAAGCAGTGGAAGGGCAAAATTTTAGCTCTCAAACAAAGGAATGTTGATTCTCACCTTGTAACAAAGGCATTTGTACAACATGTATTCATGCAAAAACAAATACACATTGCGCCCATTGTGCCCTTTCAACGAAACATTGCAAACAGTAAGTATTTGCAACTCATTGAGAATGCGAACTTTCATGATATGTATGTAACAACTTGTTTTGTATTTATAGAAGTATACCCTTTAGATTGCTGTGAGTGGCAAAATGTTGAGAGTTTCACTGGTTCTTTTAAGTGTTACCACCTCAAAATTGGTAGATTGCTCTTTGAGGAGCGTACATCTGAGCAACTCGCAGAGGACCTTGTTTTTTTCTATGACTCTAAGTACATATTACCCAAGGGGAGTCGAGAATATGGAACCCTTGAGTATATGCACATATCGAATCTCAATAGCATAGAATGGCCATTGTGTAGTAGCAACATTTTGCACAAGTGTAGTACAAAAATTTCAGTAGACATATTGAATTGTATGAAGCCAAGCACCGGCTCAAAGAATGTACATCTAAGCTGGTTCATACAGATTGTAATTTTTACACACATGTTCAAGGAATGTAAGGGTTTGAGACGTACCAAAAGCATGTACATCATAAAAAATACATCAGAGGATTATGTAACAAGGATTTTAGGCAAAACTTGGACATAAAAAATAACTCACAATCCTGACACAGTGGAGTGTCGAGTTACAACAAGGGATATGGTTTTCAAGTAAAAATTTTCTCTCTTAGTTGACTATTATCTTACTTTTGGATGAATCGGCTAACTTTCCTTTAAAATTACAGGTACTTTGTCGCACGACAAACTTTATGCCTAGTATTCAAGTATTGTAGATGGAGGATGCTCAAGGGTAAATGGTTGTGCCTTGATCAAGACATGCGTGAAAGTGCAATTGTGGATGTTATTGTCATTTGTGAGGGCCGCAAGCACCAAATGTTGCAAATGAAGGATGATTGGCCCTTGACTATAATGTGCCAGGAAATTACAATGTTAATGCATAATCCACCTGTTAGCTTCTATTTTAAACTAGATGGTAGAAAAATTCGAAGCCGAGCTGAGGATACTGTTACCAACGAAAAGTGTGTGGCTTCACATATTTTGGAAATTGTAGAGTCTCCCTAAGAATCCCAACACCACAAGTTGTAATATCCAACACTTGTAAATTTTTGCATTTTTTTGGCCAATAGAATATTGTCACTTACAAACTTGCAATATTTCAAAATTATGGTATTTATGCAAAATCATACACTTGTTATACACTTTCCACATCACTACATTTACATATGCATGTAAACTTTACAACGATGTAAGTAAAGCCATAACTAAATATCATATGCAAACAACCCTTAATGGTTTAAAACTTAAGGTTTTTAAGGTAGAAAAATTATCCCACACCAAAACTATGGATGGATTGATAATTGAGAAATCAACATCATGACTACTAGCCCTTAGAAACTTCGCACCACATAAACTATATAGAGGCATAAGGAGTAAAGTCTACAACAAGAAATGACAAATTTTTGCATGTTATTCCTATTGAAATTGACAATGATAACAAAAATTGTAAGTAAGAATTGAAAATACAGCGAAGATGCATAATCAAAGTTGAGAGCGAAAGACAAGTGTAAAATTTTAATTCATATTTTAAGGGCACATATAATAGTTTTGCACTGGGACATAGTCATATGTCCAATGCACGAGGATAACACTATGCCAAAAAAGATAACATTGAAAACTGTGTTCATTCCATTCGAATGAATGCATCCATCACTGCCTGAAGATTTCTTACAAGTTGGAATTCCTTGGGAGTTACAATGATGCGCTTCCCATGTATTGCACAACATTGAGCATCAGTCATCAAGTCAACTAAGAAGGCCTCTACAGCACACTGTAGAGCATGAAGACATTCTTTTGTGAAGTGATCAGGTCCATCTTGACCTTGTACCAAAAACCACCTCCTTCTTTTTGTGCAGTAGAGGTCTTGCACAATCTTGCAAAAAAGTCTCGAGAAGCTTGCCTTTGAAATGATGAGATCAAAAGAGCATTGATACCTTCTAATTTCTCTCAAGGCCATTGTACTTGGCTTCCACTTGCGTTTCTTTTGGGGATGCTGAGGAGGACCCTTGTGAGGGTGACTTGAGGAAGGTGGATTAGGTTGAGAAGGGGGTGCATCTGAGCTAGTAGTTGCTCCAAGGAACTGAACATGATATGGGGCTCTAAGCGGAAGATTATTTGCAACTTCCTTAGACCTAGCCATCTTTCTTGCACAAGAGATGTGAGAACTCAATGAATAAGATAGAAAGTAAAACCCTCTTTTATATAACCCTAAACTGTGAGACTCATTCACACATATGCACACTCTCTCTTTCTCTCTTAAACTATGAATTGTATTCACACTGACTCACATTGTTCATCTTACTATCTTAGCTCTTTTTGAACCCATTTGTTGCCTTGTTGAAGCCTTGTTTTTAGCCACTTGGCATGGTTTTCTTTGACACTTGAGGCTTCATAACCCACTCTTTTAGTGACACGATGTGATTCCATCATGTCTGCAGCCGATTCATCAGCACTATCATTTGCTCTCTTTTGCGAGAGTTTAGCTTCATCCGCTACTATAATCCTATACCACCAAGATAGCAATTGAATCATTGCATTGCTACCGTTCACCCCTCCACCATGATCAGTTTTTCTTTGGTATGCACCACGCGCTATCCAATGTGAATTTTCCATCCCTTGACATGTGTGAATTTTCCATCCCTTGTGTGGACCAAATTCCAATGCTTCCCTTTTCTGCAAAGTATGGCCCATGTGTCTCAAGGATATGCTACAAAGACACATATCACACATAAGTAAAACTATGCTCAATAGTTTATACAATTCATAAAATTTTAAAATATTAACTTAGTATACACCATGTAATGTGTGATAGAGCTTTTGCCCCATGCTTCCACCATGTTTTCGTAGAATCTATGCACAGCATTGATAAATTCTTGCTTATCTTCATTGTTAAACACCATCTTGCAAAGTAATGGAGCCATTTTTTTAAGACTTATCCAAACCTTAGCTTTGGCCAATCTTGTTTTTCCTCCATTACTTCGATCAGGAACTGCAAAATGTAACTTTTACCACCCATCGTAGTCATGCGGCCTACGAACCATGACATTCCCTTCCTCATTGATGGGTATTGAGAGAAACTTCCTAACCTTTGCTCCTCCAAAGCAAGGCTTTTTTGGCAAGTTACTAGATTTTCCTAATCTCTTCTTATCTTTTTCAATCATCACTTGATGCTTGTGTAGCCCAATTTATATAGCACTCGCTCCACATTCCTACACGTTGCAATGGCTTATTTTTCTGGTTGCATCCTATAAGCAAATAAAATGTATTCATATACAAGTTTCTCCATGATTTTGACAAAAACATGCAATGAACAAATGTGAATACGGTCCAAGGGAATGTTGAATATGGGCTTCCAAGTGGGATCTTCTCTATTGTGCGTCGGTGCAACACTTGTCACCTTTCGCCAGTTCTTCTTTTCATCCTTTCCTTCCACCCTCTCTGTCAAGCAATATAGGCATGGATTCTTTGTATTTGCACCATTGGAGATTCCACACATGCATTTTAAAGTTTTCAAGTCTCCTGCAAGATGCCATTCAACCAAGTATTGACCATACCCTTCAACCGAGAGCATCTCACCATGTTCTTGATGATCGATGATGCTTGGAATGCTTGTGTGTATAAAGAATAGCTGCAACACCTCAAATGTTTCCTTAGGAACTTCAAATGCGGCGAGCCGCCACAGATGGCACTCAAATCAAACATTAAAGTTCCCTGGGTTGTTTTGTTCAAATTGTAAAGCTCTATTCATCAAAGTTACACTAACTCTTTGAAGCTTTACTCCTTTGACGACCTCACTTTCATCTAATTTTATAACAAACTGCAATTTACCATTACCTTCCTCAATAGACATATTGTAGTACATTACCATTGCTGACTGCACCTTGTTCAAATCTAAATAGTAATTATTGAGTTCGGTGAACTTTAACTCATATGCATTTTTTGTCCCAACCTTTAGTGTTTCCACACATTGAACATGCATGGGATCTCCTATCAACTCCAAAACCTTTGTATTAAGTTGCCATCGAGCCTCTATTAACTTCGAAGGTTGAGGAAGAGGCACGATTCTATTTCTCTTTAGCACATGACCAAACCCAACCTTCACACCTTTGAATATCTTTGAGTAAGTCGTTGTGCTAATATTGGCCCTGTCACAAATAGATTGTGCATCCAGAGCTGAGAACTCATTTGACACATCTTTTAATGTGCACTCAATCACCTTTTCCTTCACAGCCTTAAACTTACGATTGCTCAAAGCGTTTTCCAGTGTACTTGCCTTCATCAATCTACTAATACACAATCCAACCTCACCCTCACCTAGGTTCTCTTTTTGAGCTACCTTACATGCTTTGATACGTCGCTTCCACTTGCCACTATTCACAATTTACTCATTGATTGGCTTCTTCTTTCGTTTGCACTCCTATATTAGCTTGCTATTGATCTTTCTCAAGTCCTCCAATTGTGCCTTTGCCTCCTCATATGAGATATCAATGTCATGGATAGTGTCCTGCATTGAAATAATTTGATTGTTTTGTTGAATTACAGTGTCATTTAGTTGTACCACTTGTCTTATGAGCTGTTGTATATGAAATTGATGTGCAACGATCACATCATGGCAAATTTTTATGGTTGCTTGGCAAGTTGTAATGTAATATATCAAATATTGAAAATTCATGGAGTTTTTTTTTTAATTCTTCTCCTGTCTCGACGACCGTCGTGCTGGAGGAAGAGAGGGATTTAGAAAGGCCAGCAAGCTCCTCGCTCGAGCTTCCTTAGCCTCAATTCCATGCCGCCTGACACATAGGAGAGGGAGGATCCCCCTCCCCTCCCCTATTTAAAAAACCTGCAATGTTGCCGCTTGTAGAAACGAAGGAAGGAAGGGATGCCATTTTGAATTGTGAGGGAGAGGAGACGACACTCTGCAGCATCGTGAGGGGAGAGGAAGATCAAGTATGGCTCGCTACTGCTTTCGGGAGAGGGGATGGACCACTAATATCTGCCAAAGGCCAGCATCGCCTTCGTTGTGGCCGCGCCAACCGTCACAATGCCAATACGGCGTTGAATTTCTCCCCCTTGCCACATAAGAAGCTGTGGAAGCTTCTGAAGAGAAGTTTCTAAGGGGGGCTAGATCAGCCCCCTTTCAACCCTCCTTCTTGTGCCTTCTAAAAAAAAACCTTTTATTAACCCCCCCCTCCGTATTTTAAGCCCCCTCTCCCATGGGTGTTTAACCCTTAAGCCCCTTTCTTTTGGGCTTATTACCCTCGTGATTTAACCTTTAAGCCCCTTTCTTATGGGCTTCAAAAAAACCTTTTCACTCCCTCCCCCCCCCCCCGCCCCCCCCGTTTTTAACCTTTATAAGCCCCCTTTCCCCCTTGGAAGAACTAAGGCCTCAAATGTCTTATCACCCTTTGTTTTTTATAAACCCTTAAGCCCCCTTTTGCGTGGATATTGGAATCACCCCTTTTTTTCCCCTCGTGTTTAAACCTTCTCTAGCCCTCCCCTTGTGGTATATTGAAACCCCTTTTCTCCTAATTTACCTAAGGGTCTTTCGACCCTTACTTATAACCTTTACGGTTATTATTTTTCCTTGGAGCTCTCCCACACCTTGTGTCTTTTCCACCCCTTTTCATTCCTCGCTTGAACGAGTCATTACAAGGCCATTAAGCCTTCCCATGGCTTAATGAGTCTTAGTCGTGAAAGATTCTGAAACATCCCTTTTGAATTCCCGAGTCCAAGGAGGAAGCCTTCTAAGACTGCTTTCGATGGGGGCGCTGCAAGTTATTATGAAAGAGAGCCATGATGGAATATCAAAAAGGAGTTGTAAAGCTGCTTCCACGGTGGAAATGCATCCTAAGAAAGTCCAAAGCGCAACCGCGGGAGGGTCGTCTCCTGGCATCCACGTGGATATCTCACCCCAAACCAAGGTTTTCCTTCCTAATTTTTAAATGTTGAAATTCAATCATGCAAGGTTAATTTTTGGATATAGGATATATTTTTGTCCTAGTTGTTCACGACAAAGGAACTTAGTCATCAATACTTTTAAATAAAACATACAAATTAAGAAATTATAAATGCATTTCTAATGAATAGCTTATGCATTGAAGTGAATTATAAGACTAGATCATTATCCATTAAAATAGAATACTTTGGTTAAGCCTAGATGTATAAATTGCATCTCGCACTATTATCCTATATCGCAATGAATCATCATGGAAAGTGAAAAGCATGAAACGATTCTTACGATGCATAAACTCTATGACATTATCGTTGTTAACTAGATAAATTAGCAAGAAAAAGGTTGCTTATTTAGCATGAACTTTGTTCGCAAAGAAAAGGGAATATTAGTTAAAATTAACCTAACCTAGCCTGACCTCAAACTGATAAGTTAGGGTTGAAAAATAAATTTACGCATAGTCAACGAATCATGTGGAAATAATCTCGAAATTATCTTCTAGAGTTAACCAAATTGGCATAAAACTAAAACACCTAAGCCGCGGAGTACTCGTTTGGAATAAGTTAAAGAAATGCCTATACCTTAAATACTTGTCCACATTCACTGAATGTAGGGACAATGAAATGAAATTGTAAAGTGTGCTAGGGTTTGTCCTTGATAATCTCACAAAGATGAAACTTGAAAACCCTAGGTCTAACGAGGTCAGCTTAAAGAACTTGAAACAGATTGTTTCATGACTCTATAGTCTCATAGTTCGATGCAACACTTGCACAACAAGTGCGGAGGCATATGTTCTTGTGATTGGATCACAAGGGAATGGCCAAGTTCTAGTAGTGAAGTTGGCATGTCCTTATGCAAGTTATCTTGCAAGAGGATGAATAATCATCCTAATTTAGTGGTCTTTCTTGAGTAAAGAGGATTGATTGGAAACTAAAAACCAGCTGATAAACTGAGGTACCCAATGAACTTAAGGTTTGACCAAGTCGGGTTAATAGGGTACGCCCTAACCCAAGATATAGGGGATTTTTCCAAGTTGCAAGTTATCCCAGATCGAGTGCTGGACGCATTCGAAGGGAAGGATTCATTCCTTAGCAGTTTGCCAACAAAAATGATCAATGAAAATGTTTGTGCTTACTACAGATTTTTGAACATTGTTTGGCTTTGTTTGATCAATGAATTAAAATATAAATGAATATCTATACTTCAAGTTGAAGGCCTAAAGGGAGAGGCAGCTTTAGTTACCCCGGAATGCCTGCCTAACCCTAACCAAAGGGGTTGTTAACTGCACCGGGCAAGTGGATCGAAGCCACCACGAGAGGTCTCTCCGTTGAGCGCTACTTGGAGCAGGAGGACGCTTGGGTGCCAAGGGGGCTCTGGCCATAAATCCCTCGCCTTCTGGGTCCTGCACAAGAGAATAACGTGACTTGGGATTGGATCTCGAGGCTCGTATACTAGTCTATGGGGGGAAACTTGGATTAGTGATCCCTGTGGATTGCTGGATAGCCTTCGAGCAGATTATGGATAATCCTACGGGCTGGACTCTTTGTATTTCAAAGATAAATATGATAACTTATTAATAAGGAACTTGTCTGATATTGTTTTTTTATATCAAGTGATAAGATTACGTGAAGGAACCAGTGCCTAACAGGTTAATCAAAGAAGCTTGTTGTTACATGTCCAACTAATGTGTTAGGTAATTAAATAACTAAAACAACACGAGGAAAGTGCGGAGGATGGGCCATAGGTCCGTTCTACGGATGGGTGGTCCCGGTTGGCTGGGAACTTTTCTCAAATCGCGATGGACAGCAAGAAGATCGTCAAAGATCACGAACAACAAAGGCATTGATCTAGAGTTATGATTGAACTCGATTTATGTTGTTTTAGGGGAACAAAATGGGACTATGCCTTATGGCAGAGAGGTTGAGCTTTGCATCCCTCTCGTTTTCCATTCTCCTTGAAGCAAGTTCAGCATGAATCAGCTTCGGACCTAGCGTTTCTACGTAAAGTAGTTCGCTTGGGTCTGGCGCTAGTTGCTGTTAGGAAATGACCAATCAGGAAAACCCTAATTCAGGTCGATCCTAAGTGGGAACAGCCGAAATACTTCCTCTACGTGGCAGATGTGGAAATCCCTAGATCAGAAACCCCGTAACATTCCATGGGAGTGCCGGGCGGAGCTTTCTAGACATCCTTTCCGATGGACTGCTAAGACGTGTCCTGGATGATACTAGTGGACACATTACAGTTAGTATCAGAGCAAACCAACAATGGAATTGTTTTATGAAATCTTAATAAGAAGAAGTAAAGGAAATGTTGATGTTCCAAACATTTCCTTACCTTCAATGATATCTTGCAAAATTAGGAAGTGTGGAACAAGTTCTTTGTATTTTGAGTCATGTTTATGACTGCAATGCATTCTCTGCATTATAGACAAAGGGTTGGGATGATGAACATCCTAGAGCAAATCTATAATCCATCACCTTTGTACATGGAACAAAGATGGACGGGTGCTTCAGGAATCTACTATATAGCCGCCCACCGGTTTGCTTACCTACAAACCAACCTAAAAAGGATTAAGTGGTTGGACGACCTGAAAGTCGTGAAGCTGTTCATTTTTGTGGAAGCTCACGTAAACTCAACTTTACATATTCGAGGTCGGAGGGTTAAGATGAAATCATATGTATATGAGGAAGTAATCCATGTAATCCCCGCCGGCAGGATTAAAGTGTTGGGCCGCCACGAGAAAAATGGATTCCAACGGAAAGGTTATCCTGAACTTCCAATGACTTACTAATTCCTGAAGATCCATGACCCAAAACCATACTATTATACAGTTCCATTAGATAAATGTAATACAACGTTGTTCTCCCCAAACTAAATGTAACAATTGGCTTATCATCTCAAGAAATGTTGTATTCTGAAAGGGCTATACCCATATAAATACAAATAAGACTTCTTTTTATCAATGTCTGATTGTGCATGTGAATTGATAAAAAGTTAAGTAGCTACATTGCTTACGTGATAGCAGAATTGAAGATGTAATATAAATCAATAATGATCATTGTATAATAATGTTAAGAAACCTTTATCCAGGCGCAACCCCAGGTATAGATCCCTAGTTCACCTCCTACATCAAGTACTGTTGTAATCTAGGAGAATAAGTTCCTTCTCAAGCAGATTAAGCCACCCGAGTTTGATGGGAGAGGAAGATTCATCCAAGCTGATGCTGAAATTTGGATTGAATCCATGGAGGATTAATTTGAAGCAGCCAGTGCTGCACCCGCTAATCAGGCTATGCTTGCCAAGCTAAAGCTCACCGGTGAAGCCACGCTTTCGTGGAAGCAATGGTACAGGGATCAAGGGATCGCAGAGGGATCCGTTACCTGGGAGAAGCTGAAGAAAGCCATGCAAGGAAGATATTTACCACCTGCTTATTGCACACACAAAATGAATGAGTTCTACGAGCTAAAACAGCTAGGACTCACGCTTGATGCATGCTATTCTAAATTTGACTCACTTCTTAAGTATGCACCATAGATGGACATGACACAGCAAATGTTCAAATTTTGTGCGGGCTTAAATCCACCAATAAATACCTGTCTCGAATCTATGCGTTCATCAGATCTTTAGGATGCACTCATTCGAGCAGCACCTATAATTCAAGAGGTGCAGTCTAGACCAAGGGGTAACGAAGCTTGGTCTTACAATGACCCGAACAGAGGAGCATTCAGACCTCAAATGAAGAGAGTTCAAGGTCATAATTGTCGGAATGAGCCGGATCTAGGACATGGAAGTCAGTTATGGTGGATGAAATAAGAAGAGTAAACTCATGATGGAGGAAACAAAGATATTTTTTGTTACACAAGTGAATTAGGTTCCAAGATTGAAACTTGGACTCATAAACACAATCTTGTGTATGTGGACAATGACACTGACACTTTACTGAAAAGAAAAGAGTACTATCATTGCATTAAGAAAAGGAATCAAGTACAATGCTTTATAGAAAAGTAGGAAACTGCAATAGGCACCACTGTGCATATGGGATAGGCTAGCCTACATGTCCTTGGCCCTGAAGCTCCATACAAAGAGGCTCTCAGTGAGTGTGATTACTGAATCTCAACACCCCTCCTCAATCACAACTAGAAAGGCACAAAGTGTGTAGAGGCTGTAATGAGAACCACCTGCAAAGTGTGGGCACACCACAAACATGGTAGATACTAGAGGCTATCGCAGAAAAGACTAAGTGTGGGCACCAAAACATGATGGACATCCAGAGGCTGTAACAGGGGCCTCAGAAAGTGTACAGGGACTGTAGTACCAAGTTACATGAGGAGTTTACAAAGCTTATGGAAGGAAGCATTAGAGCTAGGAAATACAAGGCTTTTAAAACAGTCTATTAAAGCAATGAGAGTAGAAGGATGAGGCTTGTCCTTTCGATCCTGGTGGTCTTCATCTTCATCTTTTGGTCCATGGTCTTCTTCTTCTTTCACAGCTACAAGATAGGCCTTTTAGGACCTCTTTCTAGCATGACAGAACTTCTCAGTGTGTCCAGTCCTTCTGCAGAAGTCACAGAAGAGCGGTTCCTTTTTACCTTTGTATCTGTTGTTTACATACAACATTTGTTCATCCTTTGAAGTGTTAGGCTCTTCTTTTCTTTTAAGTTTCTTTTCTTCCTCTAGCAGAGAGGCTTTAATGTCAACAAGTTGAGGACCAGGCATATTGGTTAGAGTGGTTGATACATTATCATAGGCAGGAGGCAGACTTTTTAACAAGACACTAATACAAACATCTTCATCCATTTTTAGCTTTATCCCTGCAAGTTGAGTAAGCAAGCTTTCCATGTAGTTCAAATGGGATGCCACGGATGTATGAGGCTTCATATCAAGTCGGAAAAATTCAATTAATAGACCATACTTAGACGACTTTGACTGTGCACCAAATAAGGTATTCAATTTGTCCCAAGTGTCATGGGACATGTCACATGCATCCACATGATGGATGTAGCTCTCACCCAATTCCAGTTTAATGATGGCTTGTGCCTTGCCATCATTCTTCTACCAAGTAATTGCAAGGTTCGCATCTCGAGGTTTTTTCTCTTTGCCATTTGTGATGGCCCAAAGATCCTTCTTCATCAGGATGATCTTGATGCGGGTTTGCCAGGTGTGAAACCCGATTCCCTTGAATCGAGCATTTGGAGAGTCTTTTTCCATGTTGGATGGCTGAAGTAGCAGCAAATCAGCTCCAAGATTCTCAAATGTTACAGGTGAAGGAGCAGATTACAATGTGTCAAGAGACACAAGTAATGGTAGTGTGAAAATACACTATGTAGAGACTTGATGTTGAGCTTAAATCTTCCTTGCTTAGGGTCGTCGATCCTTCTTCAATCTTCTCATGTCCTTCCCCTCCTTGATTTGGTGCTGGGAGAGTAGATCAGAGTGGTAGTGGGTTGCTCTAGATGGTAGGAGAGAGAAAATGATGAGATTTTTGAGCTTTGATGAAACTGGCTATGGCTGACAATTTAGGGTTTCAGACAGGGGCCTGGTTTTTTGCAGATTGCAGGAGCTATGGTTGATCATTTCTAATTTTTTTAAAAGGAAAATGTAGCTCTTTCCAAGGCCTATAAAATCCCTATGATCTTCGTCAGCATCGCGACGTGTGCACGCAGCATTCGACGTACGAACAGCAGACGGCACAGTCTGGACAACGAGCTTGTATTCATGCAATGCTGCAGTACACGATGAGCAATGTCGAAGTTTGACATGAGAGGAGGCAGCACCTTGAGCCAGGGAACATGTCTCCAAAAGAAAGCATGTGGAAATATTGACTATGGAGGGAGATCAAGAAGCTCCAAGGAGGCAGGGTGCAGGTTTGGCTATGGCTGCCACAGGTCAAGTGGAGATAAAGTTTAGAAATGAGCTCATTAGCTCGGACTAAGCTGGGGGACTAAGCTAGACTTGAGCTGACTTGAGTGAAGAGGAGCTGAGAGAGGAGTGAAATGAGCTAGGCCGTGCACGAGTGACCTCTGATACCATGTCGGAATGAGCAGGATCTAGGACATGGCAGTCAGTTATGGTGGATGAAAGAAGAAGAGTAAACTCATGATGGAGGAGACAAAGACACTGTTTGTTACACAAGTGAATGAGGTTCCAAGATTGAAACTTGGACTCATAAACACAATCTTGTGTATGTGGACAATGACAGTGACACTTTACTGATAAGAAAAGAGTACTATCATTGCATTAAGAAAAGGAAGCAAGTACAATGCTTTATAGGAAAGTAGAAAACTGCAGTAGGCACCACTGTGCATATGGGATAGGTTAGCCTACATGTCCTTGGCCTTGAAGCTCCATACAAAGAGGCTGTCAGTGAGTGTGATTGTTGAATCTCAACAATAATCAGGGAAAAAGAAAGAAAGAAAGGACTAATAATGTCAACAACTTTGTTCCTACTCAAGGCAATAGCCGAAACCTCCATTGCTTCCACTGCAACGAGCCCGGTCACTTCAAAAGGCAATGTCCTAAGCTTGGTGGAGTACATCGCCAAGCACCTTTCCAAGGAACAGGCCATGGTCAAGGAGCTGCTACCCGAGGCAGAGGAAGAACCGCCTGCACTGCTAATAGGCAAATATGCGAAGAAGACGAAGAAGAGGAAGATCCGACCATGGAAGCATAATTCGAAAGAGCAATAGTCCATGCTGCTCTAGACAAGAAAGGACCGAATTGCCAATTCTCGGTAATTCAGACACTGTTGCACTATCAAGGTAAAAGTTTCAAGACCTTGATTGATTGTGGCAATACGCATTCCTTTATCTCACCAGCATGTGCAAAAAGATTAGGAATAGCCACAGTAGAAGCACCTACCCTGCTTGTGGAATTGGCAAATGGTCGTGAGGTTACTTGTACTAGGCAAACTACTAAGGTCGAATTCTTTTTGGGAGGAAAGAATACTTCTGTCAAATTCAGAGTCATGAATTTAGGTATCCATGAGTGTCTACTCGGAATGGATTAGCTTAAGCCTAACGACGCCCACATTCATTGTGGGAAGGGTCAAGTTTCCTTTCAAAACTCTGAAAGGGAATTAGTCACAACTCAAGGTGAGGCTAGAGTACCAAGAATCCAATTGGCCAAAGTATTTGCGATCATAAAAAGAGTCATCAGAAAAGGATTACCTATTTACTTGATCAAACTCAACAAGTTAGATTAAAAGCAAGAGTCTAATGAAGGACCTTCTTGGCTAAAGGAATACGCAGACGTATTCCCTGAAGAGTTGATAGAACTCCCACCTCAAAGAGAAGTGGATCATGAGATTAGGTTAATACGAGGAGCGGCGCCAATTGCAAAGAGACCTTATAGAATGTCCATACCAAAAGAAATTGAGCTGAAGGAATAACTCAAGCAACTACTAGATCAGGGCTACATCCGGCCTTGCAGTTCACCGTGGGAGACTTCAGTATTGTTCCAAAAAAAGAAAGATGGGACACTTCGACTATGTATTGATTACCGAGGATTGAATCAATCAACAGCCAAGAACAAGTACCGTATTCCTAGAATAGATGAACTTCTTGATCGTCTTCAGGGTGCAAAGATCTTCTCCAAGATTGATCTCAGGTCAAGTTATTATCAGATAAGGATCAAGGAAGAAGATATTCCCAAAACTGCCTTCAATACAAGATATGGGCACTTTGAGTCCCTAGTTATGTCATTCCGACTTATGAATGTACTAGCCACCTTCAACAGGTTAATGCAGGATATCTTTAGGCCATATCTTGATGATTTCGTGCTTGTCTTCTTTGACGACACTTTAGTCTATTCTAAATAGAAAGAAGATCATGAACCCCAACTCTGGATTGTCCTTGAAACAATGAGGACACATAAGCTGTATGCTAAAATGAAGAAGTGTGCATTCTTCAAGTGTCAAATTGAATATTTGGGATTCATAGTATCAGCAGAAGGAATCTCAGTGGACCGAGCCAAGGTTAGAGATGTGCTTGAATGGCGAATACCAACATCTGTTAAAGAGATACGTAGCTTTCTTGGATTGACAGGATGGTATAGGGTCTTCATAAGAAACTATGCTTTGATTGCAGCACCTCTGATGGACTTACTGAAGAAGCAAACTTCCATTGCATGGTCAACTCTCGAACAAAATAGCTTCGATAGATTGAAGCAAAGTTTGGTATTAGCACCTATTCTAAAACTTCCAAACCTCAATAAGGAGTTCGAGGTAGTAACTGATGCTAGCATTCTTGCCTTGGGGTTTGTACTCATGCAGGAAGGTCATCCAGTAGCATACTCTTCAAGGAAATTGAAGAGTCATGAAACGAATTATGCTACGCATGATCTGGAATTGCTAGCTGTCATGCATGCTCTAAAGCTTTGGAGACACTACCTGTTGGGTAATAAGTTTGCTCTAGTAACTGACCATAAGAGACTCAAATGGATCTTTACCCAGAATGAGCTCAACATGAGGCAACGTTGGTGGATTGAAGTGTTGGAGGAGTATGACTTTGAAATCAAGTACCAACCAAGAAAAGAGAATGTAGTTGCCGATGCACTTAGTCGCAAGGCATTCCTTAATTACCTAATCTTGCAAAATCCATCAACAGCCAGATCTCTAGCTACAAAAGTATCTATGCCAAGCAACCCTATACTTGAGTTAGCTAGAGAGGATGCATACCATGATCCGGCCTACCAAACAATGCTAAGGGGGATCTCTATCAAAGATGAGAATCAAAAGTTGCAGGCTAAGTATCATGAGTTTTCTATCAATAGGGGACTTGTCTACTATAGAACAAGGTTGTATATACTAGCAAGCTAGTCGTTAAGCAAAAGATATTGTGGGAAGCTCATGATTCCCCTTTTGCGGGACATCCTGGCTATGCCAAGACTCTTAATGCAATCAGGAAGAGCTACCATTGGGAGAGGCTCAAAGGTGACGTTCTCAAATATGTCACCGAGTGTTTGTCTTCCCAACGTATCAAAGCTGAACATATCATGATGCCAGGGAAACTGCAACCGCTTGACATTCCCCAAATGAAATAGGAATTCATCAGTATGGATTTTATTGTAGGCCTACCCCATGTCGAGGGAGGATACAACTCCATCATGGTTGTGGTTGACATGCTTACCAAGATTGCACACCTTATTCCAGTAAAGACAAACTATAAAGCCTCAGACATTGCAAGATTGTTTATCAAGGAAATATTCAAGCTACATGGTTTACCCAGAAGAATCATTAGTGATCATGATTCTCTCTTCACATCACACTTCTGGAGAGCTATCTTTGAAGCTATTGGGACTCAACTCTACTTTAGTACCGCTTACCATCCCCAAATGGATGGCCAAACAGAGCGAGTAAATCAAGTCATGGAGGACATGCTTAGGGCATACTCTTGTCGTGAGCTGAAGAGGTGGATTCAATACTTTCCTTTCGTTGAATTTGCTTACAATGCTTCTTACCAACAAAGCATTTAGATGACCCCTTTCCAAGCATTGTATGGTCATGACTGTCAAAGTCCCCTAAACTTTTTAGATCCAACCTTAAGGGTTGAAGTTTCAAGGCAGATGTTGGAAGAGATGGATGACCAAATAAAGTCAATAAGACAAGACATCCAAGCTGCCAAGGATAGACATAAGGCATACACGGATTTGAAGCGTCAAGATAGAATCTTGAAAGAAGGAGACATGGTCTTCATTCGCGTACGCCCAAAGAGGAGTTCCCTATGCTTAGGAGATTACAAGAAGCTAAGTCCAAGGTATTGCAGACCGTACAAGATCCTCAAATGCCTAGGACCTAATGCTTACAGATTGCAACTCCCTAAGAATCTAAAGGTTCACAATGTATTCCATATTAGCCTATTGAATAAATATGTACCTAATCCTAACCATGTACTTGATGACCAAAAAGTTGTATTGCCTAGTCAAGGAGTCCTTGAACTAAGGCCTGACAAGATCTTAGATATTAGGGAGAGACAATTAATATCCAGAACCTTGAGAGATTACCTCATCCAGTGGGAAGATTATCCCGAAGAGGATGCCACTTGGGTAGATGAAGGCACTCTCAACCATCAATATCCCAAGTTTATCTTGAGATGAGGACATCTCAATTCCTATAAGGGGGAGAGAATGTAATATATCAAATATAGAATTTCATGGGAATTTTTTTTAATTCTTCTCCCATCAGTTGTGCTGGAGGGGGAGAGGGATTTAGAAAGGCCAGCAAGCTCCTCGCTAGAGCTTGCTTAGCCTCAATGCCATGCTCCCTCACACATAGGAGAGGGAGGATCCCCCTCCCCTCCTCTATTTAAAAACCTGCGCTACTACCACTTGTAGAAACAAAGGAGGGAAGGGCCGCCATTTTGAATTGTGAGGGAGAGGAGACAGCACTCTGCAGCATCGCGAGGGCAGAGGAAGATCAAGTACGGCTCGCTGCTGCTTCCAGGAGAGGGGATGGACCGCTGATATCTGCCAAAGGCCAGTGTTTCCTTTGTTGTGGCCGCGCCAGCCATCAGAATGCCAATACGGTGTTGAATTTCTCTCCCCCCACCATGTAAGAAGCTGTGGAAGCTTCTGAATAGAAGCTTCTAAGGGGGGCTAGATAAGGCCCCTTTCACCCCCCCTTCTTGTGCATTCTAAAAAAAAACTTCTTATTACCCCCCCCCCCTTCTTTTGGGCTTATTACCCCCCTTGATTTTTAACCTTTATAAGCCCCCTTTCCCCCTTGGAAGAACTAAGGCCTCAAAGGTCTTATCACCCTCCGTGTTTTATAAACCCTTAAGCCCCCTTTTGTGTGGATATTGGAATCACCCCTTTTTTCTCCCTCATAAACCTTCTCTAGCCCTCCCCTTGTGGTATATTTAAACCCCTTTTCTCCTAATTTGCCTAAGGGTCTTTAGACCCTGACTTATAAGCTTTACGGTTATTATTTTCCCTTGGAGCTCTCGTGCACCTTGTGTCTTTTCCACCCCTTTTTATTCCTCACTTAAATGAGTCATTACAAGGCCATTAAGCCTTCCCCATGGCTTAATGAGTCTTAGTTGTGAAAGATTCTGAAACACCCCTTTTGAAATCTTGACTCCAAGAAGGAAGCCATCTAAAACTGCTTTCGACGGACGGTGCAAGTTATTGCAAAAGAGAGCCACCGTGGAATATAAAAAAGGAGTTGTAAAGCTGCTTCCACGGCAGAAATGCCTCCTAAGAAAGTGTTAGATATTATCAATGCCCCACCCTCATTAGGTGCTACCAATGATCCATGGTGCTCAAAGTTGTAAGGCCCCCATTATGAGGAGAAGCCAAATGTGAGCCCAGACATTGGTTGAGTCCTGACTTGTATATCAGATGAGGTCTATGTGACCGGATGGCAAAAAGGTGACTGTTGTGGGTCTAGTCTTTGGGTTAGACAGAGTGGTTAAGCTCGTAGCAACTCGAGGCGCATTGCATCGAGTTGCAGTGTAAGGGAGTTAAAAGGGGCCCCTATTGTGGGGTCCGATGGTAAAGGGAATATTCCCTGGAATATTCCCTGGCCGACTAGGGGAGGCTCATATGGTAGGTCGGTCAGCACGCCGACCTAATGACCTTCGCAGGCTATAAAAGCTAAACCCCTTCGCAGCCATCACTCACTCATCTTTCACCCAGTTAGAGTTGTTGTTACAGCTAGCCTTAAGCTCTTCACCTATCTTCTGTCTAGATCGCCATCTAAGCTTCACACAGTGGAAGTGCACGGGTGGACAGAGCCATCTTTGTATCAGTTGTTTGGAGTTAAAGAATTTATTGATTCTCCTCTTATCTGTTGTGTACTCTCTATCTCTTTCTCAGATTCTATTCGCTGCGCCATGTAATATTTTACAGAAAGTCCAAAGCACAACCATGGGAGGGTCGTCTCCCGACATCCACGTGGATATCTCACCCCAAAACCAGGTTTTCCTTCCTAAATTTTAAATGTTGAAATTCAATCATGCAAGGTTAATTTTTGGATATAGGATATATTTTTGTCCTAGTTGTTCACGATGAAGAAACTTAGTCATCAATACTTTTAAATAAAACATGCGAATTAAGAAATTATAAACACATTTCTAGCAAATAGCTTATGCATTGAAATGAATTATAAGACTAGATCATTATCCATTAAAATAGAATACTTTGGTTAAGCCTAGATGTATAAACTGCATCTCGCACTATTATCCCATATCACAATGAGTCATCATGGAAAGTGCAAAGCATGAAACGATTCTTATGATGCATAAAATCTATGAAATTATCGTTGTTAACTGCATAAATTAGCAAGAAAAAGGTTGCTTATTTAGCATGAATTTTGTTCGCAAAGAAAAGGGAAGATTAGTTGAAATTAACCTAACCTATGCCTGACCTCAAACCGATAAGTTAGGGTTGAAAAATCAATTTACGCATAGTCAACAAATCATGTGGAAGTAATCTCGAAATTATCTTCTAGAGTTAACCAAATTGGCATAAAACTAAAACACCTAGGCCGCGGAGTACTCGTTCGGAATAAGTTAAAGAAACGCCTATACCTTAAATACTTGTCCACATTCACTGAATGTAGGGACAATGAAATGCAATCGTAAAGTGTGCTAGGGTTTGTCCCTGAGAATATCACAAAGATGAAACTTGGAAACCCTAGGTCTAATGACGTGAGCTTAAAGAACTTGAAACAGATTGTTTCATGACTCCATAGTCTCATAATTCCATGCAGCACTTGCACAACAAGTGCGGAGGCATATAATCTTGTGATTGGATTACAAGGGAATGACCAAGTTCTCGCAGTGAAGTTGGCATGTCCTTATGCAAGCTATCTTGCAAGAGGATGAATAATCATCCTAATTTAGTGGTCTTTCTTGAGTAAAGAGGATTGATTGGAAACTAAAAACCAGCTGATAAACTGAGGTACCCAATGAACTTAAGGTTTGACCAAGTCGGGTTAATAGGGTATGCCCTAACCCAGGATAAAGGGGATTTTGCCAAGTTGCAAGTTATCTCGGATCGAGTGCTGGACGCATTCGAAGGGAAGGATTCATTCCTTAGCAGTTTGCTAACAAAAATGATCAATGGAAATGTTTGTGCTTGCTACAGATTTTAGAGCACTGTTTGGCTTTGTTTGATCAATGAATTAAAATATAAATGAATATCTATACTTCAAGTTGAAGGCCTGAAGGGAGAGGCAGCTTCAATTACCCCCGATTGCCTGCCTAACCCTAACAAAAGGGGTTGTTAACCGCACCGGGCAAGTGTATCAAAGCCGCCACGAGAGGTCTCTCCATTGAGCGCTACTTCGAGCAGGAGGACGCTTGGGTGCCAGGGGGCTCTGGCCATAAATCCCTCACCTTTCTGGTCCTGCACAAGAGAATAACGTGACTCGGGATTGGATCTCGAGGCTCGCATACTAGTCTATGGGTGGAAACTTGGATTACTGATCCATGTGGATTGCTAGATAGCCTTCGGGCAGATTATGGATAATCCTACGGGCTGGACTCTTTGTATTTCAAAGATAAATATGATAACTTATTAATAAGGAACTTGTTTGATATTGTTTTTTTATATCAAGTGATAAGATTACGTGAAGGAACCAGTGCCTAACAGGTTAATCAAAGAAGCTTGTTGTTACATGTCCAACTAATGTGTTAGGTAATTAAATAACTAAAACAACCCAAGGAAAGTGCAGAGGATGGGCCATAGGTCCGCTCTACGGAGGGGTGGTCCCGGTTGGCCAGAAACGTTTCTCAAATCGCGATGGACAGCAAGAAGATCGTCAAAGATCACGAACAACAAAAGCGTTGACCTAGAGTTATGATTGAACTCGATTTACGCTGTTTTAGGGGAACGGAATGGGACTATGCCTCATGGCAGAGAGGTTGAGCTTTGCATCCCTCTCATTTTCCATTCTCCTTGAACTAAGTGTAGCATGAATCAGCTTCGGACCTGGCGTTTCTACGTAAAGTAGTTCCCTTGGGTCTGGCGCTAGTTGTTGTTAGGAAATGACCAATTAGGAAAACCCTAATTCATGTCGATCCTAAGTGGGAAAGGCTCAAATACTTTCGCTACGTGGCAGATGTGGAAAGCCCTAGATCGCAAACCCCGTACTATTCCATGGGAGTGCTGGGTGGAGCTTTCTAGACATCCTTTCCGATGGACTGCTAATATGTGTCCTGGATGATACTAGTGGTCACGTTACATGTAAATACTTTGAATGTTTGATCATTGAGCCACATAGTATAACCAAGTAACCCATTTTCACCCTCGCACACATACTTTAGAAAATTTGTGATTCTTGAGAAAGTTGAAGGTCTATTGTTTAAGGGGTCAATTGGGTAGTTTCCCCTATCGACCCACAAATCCACATGTTTCAATCCCATTTACCTATAACTTTGCAAAACCTGAGGGTTGACATTGGTACGCTGGGTTCTTTTGAATAATGGGGCATATTCAATCTCTACCTCAATATGCAGCTCCTTCTTTCCTCTATTCATTGTACTATTAATAGAAACAGGGAGACTTCTTGGTTTTCACAAGAGGTAGAGTCGAGATGCATAGAGAGGCACATAAAGGTGCCAAGGGAAAGGAGGGTGTAAGTAATTCACTATGTTCATGAAGGTTGCATAAACACAGAGAAGACGTCACAATAGAGCCGTGAGAGTATATAGATATGGGGGAAAATAGCTCAGAGGGTAGGGATATCCAAGACTTTTCGTATTTTAGATATTTCTATTTTGCCTCCAAAAACATCTCCAAAAAACACGAAATTTGACTAGTTGGTTTGTTTTTTGACCAAAATCTAAGATATAAAAAATCCCCAAAATATCTTAAAAGGAACTTTCGAAATTTCATTTTCCTTGTTCTCGATTAAAAAATCAATTACCTCGTATCTACTAATCATTTTGCATTGAAAACGAAGCACCACACTCCCGTAACTAACTCCTTTTTGAATATAAAATTTGAGGGGAGAGAAGGAATCTGAGTATATCTTTGTAGATAATATAAAAAAGGCAAAACGAGATTGCAAAAGTGGAGAGAGAGGATGATTATTTTACTATTCTTCTCTTCTCTTTTCCTTGTTTTAAGGAGGAGAGAGGGGGGACTAAAAGGACCACTTGAGTTCATTTTTTTCCTAATGAAAATATTCACCAAAAAAATTGCCCCCATCATCGCTAAACACATTGGTATTAGCGATTCCATAGAACCGTTGCTATTTGCGTCGCTATTCGCGTCATTATTGGTGTTGCTATTTGAGTCGCTATTTTGCGATGCAAATAGCGACTTCAATAGCGACATTTTGTGACGCAAATTGCAACGCGTGCAAAAATTTGCGACACTAAAAGCGACGGTTACATAGAAAAAAGAAAATCTATGGCCCACATATAGCACTATGTGCTGTATTTGGGCTATACAAAAGGGCTATAGTAACCAGACCAATGGTCGTCAAAATGAGGGCATAGTGTACTTGAGTCCACACTAGACTGATATATAAAATAGATACAAGATTGCTTAATGAAAGTGCTCATGGAATCATGGCAAGATACAAAGGATGATAATAACAAAGTGCATAGAAAATGCCTACATAAATCACAAAATCAAAAAAGAAGAGGATGTGCGCTCCACGGATCCAAGCGGGAGCTATAGATCCTCACCATCCCAAAAATCGTTTTTATGCAAAGGAGCATCGAAGGACTCTGTGCAAAAAAAGAAATAATTACACATCAGCCCACCATACAATAATGAATTTTAATTCAAATTAGTAACTACGGACAAGAAAGATGAGTAACTTATTGGACTGCGGAGTGCGTACAATCTATTGATCAATGTAGTGAGACCATGCCTCTTTGCATATCGAGTCTCTAGGCCATTGGGATCACAGTTTGTAATGGAGTGCTACAAAGAAAACAAAATAAAATTGTTAGAAACACGATTGTAAGTACAAGTGATATTGTAAAAAAAAAAGCGAGAAGAACAAAAGAAAAACATACAAAGTCCTCCAGATAAGTCATGTGGCTGCCACTCCCAAGATAGTGATTCACTTTCTCTTCCATTGCAGCATCCATTCTTTTTTCTATCCCATTTTCAACCACTACATCTACGGTCAGTCTATCATCGTCCTTTAGCGACCATAGCATACTATTATTTTAACCCACCATTGGTAGCCATTGTGAAATATGCACTAATATCTCAGACACCAACCAACCTTCGGCCATGCTACCTTCTGATCGAGCTCGTTGTCGCACAAAGCCTTTCAAGGTTTTCATGAAGCGCTCCAAGAAGAACATCCATTGCGTATGGACAGATCCAGCAATCTCCACTTCATCTACAAGATGCATAAGAAGGTGGATTTGTATCATGAGCATGCTAGTAGGCAAGTATTTCTCAAAGATGCAGACAGTGTCCATTGCTCCCCGCCTTGCAGATTCAATAAAGAACATCTTAATCTCCTTCTGTGAGATCCATTGAACTAAAGTTGACAACATGTAAATCTCCTCGTGTATTTTTTAAAGTAAGGCATCATGCGATCACAATCAAGAGTACAAACTGCCACAAACGAGGAAGCATTATGAACAACGACTACACTCCAAATAGCAAAATATGCAGGCCACTTATAATCCATTCGTAGTACAAACCTTATATATCTTATGCCAATCATGGGATTTTAACCCTAACAATTGGTCGTCTTTAGAAAACACAGACTTGAGAGAACGCATCATACCCGTCGGAATGCAGATAGACTTGACTATTTGCTTCACAATGTGCTCTTCTTTATTAGTGGATAAAACCCACGGAGCACAAGGTAACTGCAAGGGACCATCAATACTTGACTCTGCAGCCAATCGACTGCGGCCAAAGTGCCTCTTTCTTGCCTACCTCCTTCAAATCCATTCGTGCCCCTATAGTGTTTCTCTTTCCTGTGATGTGGTCCCATAGTAAGATGCATACGTTCTTGAAAATATGCATGGGATCCAACAAGTGCTTGATCTGTAAGTGGGTCCAATACGGCAACTCATAGTCTGTAACGTGTCCACCTGTTATCTTCAAAACACATCTTAGCAATCCATCATAAATGATGTCTAAAAAGCTCCGCTGGCACTCCCATGGAATGTCAGAGGGTTTGCAAACTAGGACTTTCCGTGTCTGCCACGTAGCGGAAGTATTCAGGTTGTTCCCACTTAGGACTGACATGAATCACAAATTTTTCCTAATGGTCATTTCATAAACGGCAACTAGCGTCGAATCCCAAGCAAACTACTTTACGTAGAAACGCCAGGGTTGAAGTGGATTCACGCTGCACTTGGTTCAAGGAGAATGGCAAAGGAGAGGGTTGCAAAGCTCAACCTCTCTGTTATAAGGCATAGTCTCATTCCATTCCCCTAAAACAACGTAAATCAGGGTTATTGTAACTTAGATTCTAGGTCAACACTCTTGCTGTTTGTATTCTTTGAACGATCTTCTTGCTGCCCATCATGATTGAGAAAAGTTATCGGCCAACTGGGACCACCCATCCGGACCCATGGCCACATCCACTACACTTTCCTCAAGTTATTTTAGTTATCTAATTACCTACCACATTTAGTTGGACATGCATCAAACAACTTCCTTAATTAGTCTATTAGGCACCAGTTCATTCACGTAATCATATCACTTGACATAGAAAAACAATGCCAAACAAGTTCCTTTTCAATAGGTTATCATATTTATCTTTGAAATACATTTATAAAGTCCAGCTCGTAGGCTTATCCATAGAAGGCTACCCCGCAATCCTCAGGGATTACTAATCCAAGATTCCGCCCGTAGACTAGTATGCGGGCCTCGAGATCCAATCCCAAGTCATGTTGGCCTCTTGTGTAAGGCCTGGAATGCGAGGGATTTACAGCCAGAGCCCCTTCTGGCACCCAAGCGTCCTCCTGCTCCAAGTAGCGCTCAACGGAGAAACCTCTCGCGGTGGTTTCGGTCCATCTTCTCAGCGCGGTTAACAACCCCCTTGGTTAGGGTCAGGCAAGCAGTCGAGGGTAACTGAAGCTGTCTCTCCCTTCAGGCCTTCAACCTGAAGCATTAGATATCTTTTTATCCTTTAATTCCTTGAGCAAACAAAGCAAATTGTGCTCTATACAATTGTTACAAGCACAATTATTTCCAATGGTCGTTATTTTTGGCCAACTACTAAGGAGTAAATTCTTCTTTCTGAATGCATCCAGCACTCGATCAGAGATCAATTGCGACTTGGCAAGATCCCCAAGGGTTTTTCTGTTAACCCTTATATCCTTGGGTTAGGGTCGTACCCTATTAACCCAATTTAACCAAAATCTTAGGTTCTATTAGTAGTAAATAAGTTATTCCAATTTACTGATTGGTCTTTTGTTCCAAACAAATATCTAATCCCCATATCTTGGTTACTTTACCTAAGAAAGGTACTATATCAGGACGATTATTTATCCTCTTGCAAGATAAACTTGCATAAGAATCTGCCAATCTCATTCCGAGGAATTATCCATTCCCTTGTGATCAAATCACAAGATAATGCGACTCTGCAACTTGTTGCACAAGTGTCGCATCAAAATTGATGGGACTATTTACCCATCGAATGAAGTCTTATAATCACGAAATCATGATTAGATATAGCAATCCATTCCTGATTGCACTAGGCCGACATTGTCAGTCCTAGGGTTCCAAGTTCAAACCGAGTTTCATCTTTTTAGTGAGAGATCCTTAGGGTAAAAACCCTAGATATTTTTTCTCGCAAGTATGTCCTATTGTCCCTACATTCCATGAATGTGGGCAAGTCTTTAGGGTATAAGAGTTTCAGCTTTGGCAATAAGAGTGATTAGGTTAGGACCTCAACGTGCAAAACCCTAGTTAACTCTTTGGGATATGTTGCATTGAATCAACCCTTCCTAAACGAGTACCTCGCAGTTTTAGGTGTTTAGGTTTAGACCAATTTACTTATCTATTATTGAAGATATTTACGATACCATTTTCGTAACCACATGATGTATTGTCTATGTATGAGTAGTTTTACAATCCCTAACTTTTCCGACTAAGATCAAAGCGTAAGTTAAGTTATGGCATAATTCCTAGTAATCCTTCTATAACATGCAATCAAGTTCCATGCTACTAAGCTTTAGGGTTTTATGTTTGAACCATGCAACCTTTTCTAACAATTACACAGTTGAAACGATATTTATACCAATTGACTAGAGTTATACAGCTCAAGAACCATTTCATGCCTTGCAAATTCCTATGGATTATTAGCAACTTCCTATAACGAATCATTGTGAAGAAGAGATGTCTAATAATGCGACATGCGATTTATACTCCCATGCCTAATCGAAGTGCACGATAATAATCCCGACTTTATAAATATGATCTTTAATTGATCTAAATTGGTTATTTGTAATGCATATAGGAAATTTCTAAAAATGCATAGATGTCTCATGTCCTTTCATTCGTTCCATTGGAAAAGTATAAATGACCAATTCCTTGACCGTAAGCTATTTCCTTTTAATTTATCCAAAGTATTCCAAAAAAAAAAAGCATCCTTATTTCATAAATGATCCATGCACAATTGAAATATTATGACGTTAATCAAATTTAATAAGAAAAACCCGGACTTGTGGTGAAATATCCACATGGATGTTAGGAGATGATCCTCCTACAGTCATGCCTTGTGCCTTATTAGGAGCCATTGAGACTTTGACCTTTTTGACTTGGACACAGATTTATGATCTTGGCCGTCTCCTTCACACATGAAACTTCCTTTGTGATTCGGCTTCCTTGAATAATTTCTTTGTCTTTTTGGAACTGGCTTTAGAAGGCCTTAAAGGCTGCCTCCACAAAGTAGGAAATGGATTTGAGAGGGAAGGCTTTTAAAAGGAGACTAGGGTTATAAGGACCAATTTGGGAAGGCTCATGGAAATCCAAGTGAGGTAGTTTTAAATGGGCTTTTGAAATGCTAAAAGGGAGAAAAATGTTTAGTTCCCGCGATAAGTCGAACTTTAAGGGGACTTAGATGGAAATTTCACGGAAAGGGGGTTAGGTGGAAATTTGCAAGGAAATGGATGTAAAAATCCCGGGGTGAGACTCCCTTTGTGTAAGAACGCAAGGGGGGAAAAGGACGTGTAAAAAGCCACTTGTGAAGGGGTTAAATGACTTTAAGGAGAGATTCCTTGAGGGGAACCCAAGGGGAAAGAAGGGCTTAGCTCCCGGGGTAAATGAGCCTTTTAAAGGGCCTTGGGTGAAATGAAAAAGGGGGAAAAAAAAAGATGCTTGTGAAGGCCAATAGAAAGGGGGTTCTAAGGGACCAATGAACCCTTATGGGACTTGCAATATGAAAGGGGGCTTAGATCCCTCCCTTTAGAAGCTTCTCAAGAAGCTTCTTAGAAGCTTCTGTGGGCTCAAAAAGCCACGTGGGGAAAGAGAAGATGGCTTTTAAGGAATCGATGGCGGCCAGGCGACGGAATGCAACAGCGAATCTTCAGACAATTTCTCCTCCCTCTCGGCCAGCAGAGCGGCACAGCTCTCTTCTCCCCCTCTCTCGTCCCAACGGTGTTACGCTCTCCTCCTTTTTCATGGCCAGCAGTTTATGACTCTCCCTTAGCAGTGTGACAGCTCCTAGCTCTCCCTTAGCAGTGTGTCGGCTCCTAGCTCCCATGGCGATGAGTTTTACAGGGAGAGGGAGAGGTACCTCCCCTCCCCCACGCGGCCTAATGCATGGCCTTCACCCTTCTGAAAGCTCTAGCAAGGAGCTTAATCACCCTTTCTATTCCCCTCTCCTCCAGCACGACAAAGAGGGATAATTTAAAAAAAATTCCATTATTCCCCATAAATTATCATTTTGGCCTCCTAAGAAGAGATTCTTATAAAGAATGCGGTTTTAGGAATCGAAATTATTGCATTCACATTCCGTTTGGATGTGACTTCGTGTGGACCATTTTTAGCTCGTACCAGCTTTGGGCATTCATACGTGTTGGAGATCGTCCAAGAAAACCTTCCCTGAGTTCATGACACTCTGGCAAGAAAGTGGCATGTCCTTGATATACCATCTTCTTCATGGTTCATGACCTTCGGGAGTCTAACTGTAGCCTACACAATGGACATGCATGATAACCTGCGGTAACCAGACTTGTCCCAACACCTCTATCGAGTAGATAGAAACTTGAATGAGCTATGATAGATATTACCAACGAGAATGGAAGCCTACTTACCTCAGCACTCTCCGAATCTCGGAAAGTCATGAATGGTCCACATGAGAATGGCTCGAATATTGGCTGACCCTTGACTATCGCACTTACTCATATCTTGCACGATGACCCCCTCCTCCCACAAAATCTTAAGCCCATCGACTAATGGAAGAAGATATACGTCTATATTTTTGACTTTGTAGCAGTCAGGGATAAGCAAGCTAAGGATGAGATGTCCTTTCTTCGTAGAAAGCCATGGAGGGATGTTATAGTTGACAAGGACTATAGGCCACACACTGTAAGAAGTTGAGCGTAGGCCAAATGGGTTCATGCCATCCATAGCAAGACCGAGCCGAAGATTCCTTGACTCTCCAGCAAAGCTTGGGAAGGTAGAGTCAATGTGGCTTCATGCGCATGAATCCACTGATATTCGTTGAACTCCATCTGTGGACCTATTCTATGCATGCCACGTTGACAAGCTCACCATACTAGATGTATAAAATATGTGTTTTATGCAGGGGATAAGTGGAAAGTGTCTAAGAACTTTTTGAGGGACGGTTTGCCCTTGCAAGTCGTGTCGATATCTGTGAGCACTAAACTTTGGACATGTCTCCATAGTCTCGTATTCTCCTCGAAAGAGTATGCAATCGTTGATACATGCATGGATGCTATTGTAGTCAAAGCCAAGCTTTCCTAAAACATGTCATGTATCATCACGAGAGTGAGGCATGGTATTTGCAAGTGATAATATATGATACTTTAGTAACCTGAAAAAAAATCATAAAACACCTTGAAAAAGCACAAATGTTTTTTATGATAGTGTCAAAAAGAAATCAACAAACCGTACGTACAAGGTACTTGAACAACTCGATCACACTCGCATCGCTCTACCTATATTTTGCTTGCACACTTACGAGTGCTAACAGACGTGTCTTCAGGTGAGATAGTTGGCACCCATCATATAATGGTATGGATGCTTTCTCTTAAAGCAGAACAGATGTCTCGACATCCATGGGCATCAATGCATTGATCATTGCCTCCATCTCAAGCTCCAAGATTGTAGGAAAGTTTGGAAGGCTGCATGTCTCCTTTGGTATTAACAGTGTAGATTGGGTAGTACCTTCCAAGTGGTGGATTGGCTCAAGCACTCCATCCATTGCATGCCCATGAACTCTTCTAACTGGTCTCAAAGGGTGCCTTCCTCCTTGGGACGAGACGTCACCTCCTTGGATACAAAATTTGCCAACCATACCCAACATTTTTGTATATGGTATTCAATTAGCTTGTGAATACATTGCATGATTGATATACACTTTTCTTACCGTTTGCTCAAAATCTAAGATTGCATGATCAATGATCTCTGATTGAAACTCACCAAAGTGTCGTACGTGTTCTATAGACAATCGATGTTTTCCTCTAATTGCTAGCTTACATTGAGAGCAAGGACATGGGACATGCTTATTAAGATACACCTCGCGATCTTGAACATCAGGACCTTCATCATTTTCCATTTGGTCTACATTATGACAAACAATTTATTCTTGTTATCATTATTTTTTTCTTTCTTAAATTGTTTGAGAATGGATTTCTTCTCTTCTAACTCAACAAAATTAACGTATGTAAAGTCTCCACCCACACACGAATTAATGTATGTCGGAATGTTTCCCGTCTCTTGGTATTGCTCTAGACCTCACCACCACCACCACCACCATCACTACTACTACTACTACAAACAAAAAAAGAAGATGTTAAAAAACAAGATCTTACCCTCTCTTTGTTTTTATCCATTCATTCTCTTCGACTCTCTTTCCATCTGTCTCTCTTTTTCTCTTTCTTTATTATGTTGTATGTTTATTCCCTCTCTCTTGTTCCTTCTCTCTTTTTCTCTTCCTCTCCCTCTCTCATTTCTTTTAACAAAACATCTCTCTCTCTCTACCACTACAACTACCACTATAATAAACAAGAAAAGAAGAAAAACAACAACAATAAAAACTACTACTATCACAACAAAAAACAAGAAAAGAAGAAAAAAAAACTACTACTACTACTACTACTACTACTACTACTACTACTACTACTACTACTACTACTACTACTACTACTACTACACCACAATGACATGATAACTATGACTACGACTACCACAAAAATAAACCACTACCACTACCACTACCACTACAATAAACAAGAAAAGAAAAAGAAACAACAACAACAACTACTACTACTACTACTACTACTACAACCACAACTACAACAACGATAACTACGACTATGACTACGACTACGACTACGACTACAACAAACCACTACCACTACCACTACCACTACAATAAACAAGAAAAAAAGAAAAAAAAAAACAACAACAACTACTACTACTACTACAAATAAGAAAAGAAGAAAAACTACTACTACTACTGCTACTACTGCTACTACTGCTACTACTGCTACTACAACAACAAACAAGAAAACTAAATAGCAATAAACAAGAAAAGAAAAAAAACTATAACAAAAACAACAATAAACAAGAAAACTACTACTACTAGTACTAGTACTACTACTACAACTACGACTACAATGACTATGACCATGACTAGGACTACCACAATAATAACAAACAAGAAAAGAAGAAATTAATCAACAGCTACTACTACTATCACTACCACTACCACTACTACTACTACGACTATCAGAACAATATCAAACAAGAAAATAAGAAATTAAACAACAACAACCACCACTACCACTACCACTACTACCACTACCACTACTACCACTACCACTACCACTACTACTACTACTATTGCTACAACTATCACAACAACAACAAACAAGAAATAAAGAAAGAAAAAATAAAACAACAACAACAATAACAACAACCTCTCCCTCTCTCTCTCTCTCTCCTTGCCTCCCTCCCTCTCCTTTTGTTTCTCTCTTTCTCTATTATGTTTAATGTTTTCTCCCTCTCTCTCATCTTCCTTCTTTTCTTTTCTCTCTTCCTCTCCCTCTCTCATTTCCTCTCTTTCTCTCTCAATACACATGATTATTAAGAAAAACAAGCAAAAGAAAAGGGGAAAAAAAAAGCAAGAGGGAACAATGCACTCACCGCAAAGGCCCAAGGAGGGATTCGGCGGCTCCTTCTCACGATGGTGGCTTCTCTTTGCCCTCCGTTCACTTTCTCCTCTTATTTGCAAATGGCAATGGCGGTAAGAAGCTTTCCTTATCCCTCTTTCTCTCTTTCTCTCCCTCTCCCTCTCAAACAGAAGATGGAGGTCGCTCTCCCTTTGGCTCTCTCTTTCGTTCGTTCGCACAAAATGACACGCGTTTTTTCATCTGAGTAGCATCGCTATTTACGTCGACATCGCTAATTTACGTCGAAAACCACCATTGCTATGCGCATGTATCTTTGTAGTGGGTGGCAAAGGTGGTTTTAATTGAAACCATGTGCTTTTTTTCCAATAAGTTTAAAAACTCAAATTTTTTGAATAATAATTACTTTTGAGTGGTCCTTACACCATTGGCCCTTAGCCTAATGGTAGGCCCACGGGGCTCCTAGCCAAGAGCCTCTAATTCAAACCCTCTTCAAACCCCATATATGTTGCCTTTCAAAAGGCAATATAATAAGAAAATTTTGGGTATTCAAAAGGTGCATGCCAATGCAAGGTGCAACGCATGTCTATTGTCACTAGACCATATCTCCATGTGGCATGCACCCCACATTTCTAGTATTTTCTAGTATACTGGGTGCTAACGTTTTGCATTTAAAACATCATCTTTGAGTTGAATTTTGAAACGTCTTCCATAAGTTGTTAGACAATGACCCATTTTTGGAGATTTTAAATTTAGAATACCACTAACTTTTTGAATAAAACTAGATTTGGATCCAAGGTGGAAAAGGGAGTGGAAAAAATGTGTAAATCATCCCCTCTCCCATTTTTTAATATCATAATCTCTTTGATTAACAAAATAATTATTTGCTAAGCTAAAGGGCCCTTTTTTGAGTTCATTTTCTCCCTAGTAATGTTGTAGCATAATCTGAGAGCAGATATTGTTGTGCCACTACTCAGACACAATGAAAGAAACCCTCAAGTGCATCATCCGACATTTTTTACTGATCCAGAGAGTCAATGTCATATTAGTAATTGGTGTTAGTGTCTATATTTTGATTAGTTCAAAAATATGGGATTTTTAGACAAGTCTAGCCTATTTTTGATATTTTGGATATTATTTCTTGTAAATATCCTTAAAAAGTGTATAATTTTTTTAAAATAGGATGACATGCAAAAAGAAAGGGGCCTTTTCAACAGTTTTGGGAGATCTTATGCAAAAAGAGGGGCGCTTTTGAAATTGCATGGTGGGCATTCGCAGTTAACAAGCAGCAAACAACACTCTGAGAATAGGAAGAAAAATAAGGAATGATCTAGGAGAATTTTAATAAGATGTCCTATGTTTTACCCCCCTTTTGAAGCCAACGAATGGAACCATGAGATTTTCCATCTAAGCAGTAGAGAAGAAGCTAGTGTTTTGGTGCAGAGTATGAACATGCTTATGCAAGTACAATAACAACAAGTGATGCACGCTTCTACTCAAATAGAGATTGTTGTGATGAATGCTTTGCAAGCAGTAGATCATGAAATGAAGTTGTTTAATGGTAGGAATGTATCTCCATATTTGCATACCTTTGCTAATCCTATAACTGAACTTGATTTTCCAACTATTAGGAAATATGTATTAGATGAATTCGTTAAAGCCATGCAAGATCTTTAGTTGACGGTCGCAAAATTGGATGAGAAATAACAAGAGGAAAGGGGATGGGCAACATCCCCTAAACTAGGAAAAAGATATATGTGGTGTGATAGTTTGCAGCATGAAAGGAAGGATTGTGCTTCTTATTAGAAGGCCTTCGCATGACAATTCATATTTTGGAAAGATGGCAAGACCCATGCACAAGAAACGAGGTTGCCTCTTGCTTTGAATTTCTAAAAGGGAGGTATGTAAAAGTTATTGGAAGACTTGTCTATCTCAAATGCTTATGCAGTTGTTCATGCTTGTACTTTTGGTCTACAGTTGAATAGAATGCCTAGCCAAATGATAGCTGATCTGTAGAGGCTGCAATATGGACACATGCTTTGCATGAAACTAAAAGGAGAAAATTTACAAATAGTGAAATGTCTCATGCAAGGCAAGACATTCGTGACATAACTAGCTGGGAATCACTGACAGATGCATATTCAATGGATACATATTTAGAGAAAGTACAAAACACAGACATACTTGTGGAAGAGAAATGAAAGAGAGATGAAGATAATGCATAGATTTCCAAGAGAGTGATAAGAGGAAGTGTGGATCCATGGCTTCCTTGGAAGATCCTATAGTGAAACTGTCAGCCATTGCATTGGTATATTTTCTTCATGCATCTGAAGAGGTTTATGAAGCACATGTTTTACTTGATGTAGGGACTCGTAGGGATATTGGTGAAGTGTTGGATGCATATGATTTGCACAATATAGTTATCCTTTCTAAGATAGTTCATGAGCTCAAGGATATGCCTTCAACGATGTTAGATGTAATGCTCCATAGCTTGAAACTATTTCAGACTTTGTCAATGGCCTTGATAGGCCATTCAAAGATGCTTCAAGTATTGTATTATACACTAATCTTTTATGATGCTTTACTATCATATATGTAGGAATGTAAGTGATATTAATTATATATATTCATTTCCAAATATATGTGTAAGTTGATTTTAAAAATATAAATTTTGAATAATATCCTTGATTTTATATTAGATATATCCTATAATCATAATGAGAACATTTAAATATCTTGGTGTATTTATAGAGTATATTTATAGTCTCAAGTTATGTTCTTGCATAACATAAACTCTTTGGGGTCCCTAAGATTTTTTGTGACTCAACCACCCTCGGACCCTCTTGCTACATGAGATGTGCATAAGGATGTGAAGCACCGTAACTATTACTAGCATCATCACTACTTCAATGTTTGGTGCCAATCAGTGGTAGAACCTAGGCATAAAGTAATAAGTTGAAAGTAATTATAGTAAAAAAAAGTGCAAAGAATGCCAATTCTATTGTCAATATAATCAAAGTCAAAAACATTAGATTATGTGTAAATGTGGGTCTGATGATGATCGGATAATGTCATCTTCTTGGAGGAAAACATGCTCATTTGTGGCCACTAGAATTATTATAATTGCAATTAATTAAGCTCATATGCAATGGTTATAGTCTTTTTATGAAGAGGAACCACTGTAAGCACCATGAGTGGCATTTATCCTTCAAAATGAAATAAGAATACTAAGCTTACAAAGGGATGAATAATGAAAATGTGGATGATTAGCATGTTTCAAATTCAGATTATAGACTTTTCCACAATATAATATTTTCAAGGATGGAAAATATTATGGACATCAACAAGGATGATTAGCATGTTTCAATTTTAGATTATAGACTTTTCCACAACATAATATTTTCAAGGATGGAAAATATAAATGCACATCAATAACTACCTTTAAGTAGGCTGCAACTTTGAGGTATTTGTAATCCATAAAGATGATTAATGAGCCACCTCCATACCTTATAAACACTAGTGTAGTTATTTGGAATTTGATGTGACCACACATAGCCTTTCTCCACATCTACAACTCCAAGATATTTTTTCCTTTACATTGATTCACCTATACAAATGTAGCTTCAAACTCTCTCTCTCTTCTCCATGATTACTTTTAGTGCTACCACAAGTAACACCATTTTATCATTGCTATCATTCCCTTTTTTATGGCTATTTTCCTCCTTATCTTCCATGGTTTCTATGATAGACACAAAGATAAAAACATATGTGCTTCTACTCTCATAACGTTTGTGCTTTGGAAAGGCTACAGAGCCCAAGGACAATCAAAAGAGCTAGAAAAATACCTACATAGCCATCAAATTTCACTAGCTAGCAATGCCATGGATGCCATAATCAAATACACAAACTTCACACCCAAAAATATCTTGTTGTTGACAAGGCTAAAAAATTAAGCATGAGATCTATCACATTAATGACTATGGTTAACATTAGCCAAGTGTTGTAAACACCAAGATCAAATTCCTATTAAAAAAACACTTAAATTGTATTGACAGGTTAAAATGCCATCATGTTGTTTGTTACTTAATTCGAAATGTCTCTTGAAATTCTTTGTTTCTATCATTTTGCATAATAGTTTATTCTTAACTAATTTCTTTTTTTTTTGAAAGGAAAAGCATCACATATACACCTCCCTCTTCTCAAAAGCTATATAAAGGAGGATAGTTAGATATCTTAGTCATCCCCGTACTCTAATGCATTGAGACTTTCAAGAAAGACATGAAAAACCCACAAATCTCTGTCAATCCATCAACACCTTCTAGACCATCTTCTTAACTAACTCAACCCAACCAACATAAGTACTTATCTTAACCCTCTCTCCTTTTACATTGGATACCTCTTCACCCACTACAACAAAAAGTAAGGTGGTCTTGTTGAAGCCACCCTAATAGCTTTTCTTGTGTTTTTATTTTAAATTTCGAAAATGTAAAATTTTATGTCCTTGGTTTTGTGTACATATGGTGATAGATATGGTTATTTATCTTGTGTTAAGTCAAGTTCTCATTATTTGTGGACTTGGTTGCATCTTTGGCCATGTACTACTAGTGAAGATGGAGATGATATGAAGATGGAATAGATTGTTGCACCTCTCATATGATACAAGCACATGGAGACATATTCCCCTCTCTAAAATGTACAACTTGGGGAGCAAGCACCATGCACACCAAGAAGGAATGTGTATTAAGGATACCTCTCCCACATTTTTACGCTATTTTAGTCTCTATTTTTTGTCAACCAAGCTAAATGTAGCTATATTTCAACCTATTCTACACAAACTCACGTGTAAGCTAAGAAAAATCTAGATTTGTAATATATTTCATTTTACACATACAATCAACATCCTTTCTTATATCCTGTCAATTATTTTGAGTATTATTATTATATTTCATTTGATATAGAGTTATTATGAATAAGTAAAGGAACTACTATGAACTTGCTTGCTTCAGAATTGTAGCTCCATTTGAAGGCATAATGTTGCAATAAAAAAACCCTTCATTTTTTAAATATATAACATTAATGAGTTTATATGTGCACATAGTAGCATGACTAAAAGTGCATCTAAGTTTTAGGATTAAAAATGATGAAATGCTTAGCAAAATCCATAAATTACTTTCATAGTTCATAAAATGTGTTCATTTCTCCACCTGCTAGCCTAATCCTTTGTGGTGTCACATTACAATATGATTGACTATTTAATTCAAAGGCCAAGGATTGAATAGAGTAAATAGAGTGAGAATGTGGGGTCCAATATGAAAGGTGAAAGCTTGTAGCTTGTAGGGTACCTTGTAGAGACTAGGATATATGTGAAGTGTTTAGAGTGGCATGGTTTGCTACACAGATATAATAAAGAGGCAACACCTAGCATTTTGTATGATAGATGGAGAAACAAGTATAATTTTTTAAAAAAATGTGACATGAAGTTAGAAGAGACATTTATCATTTTAAAGGGATATAATTGTTTCCTCCCTTCACACCCACGAACTATCTCAAGTTTCTCCTTGCAAGTGTGAGTACCCTCTTCATATGCCTCTATGATGCATATGCTCAACTTATCAAAATGAATGGTGTATGTTATTTTATTTTAATGTTTGATACTCTTTTCAATCAAAGGATTTTACCATGCTTGAAACACTAAGAAATTGATAATACTTACTCACCACTATTAGTGCTCATGATTTCTTTGGGGTTGAGTCTTTGAGTGATAATGGTGGAAGTACAACATTTTTCTCCATACCATCCCAAAAGGTGCTAAATCCATGTCACCTCCAATTTAGGCTTTCAAGGTCATGTATATTATAACACTCTTAAGCAACATTCACCATGATACAATTGCAAAGGTTGGAGATATTTTTGCAATGGTGTACTTTTTCTTTTAATAATCTATTAGTCTTGACTAGCTTTGTTCAATTTCTATGGATTCTACAGGATTTTGATCCACTAGACGAATGAGATCTTGAATAGATCAAGATCTATCAAGACTTGAATCTGAGACTCTTGTGCTCACGAGATAATGAAAATTTCACTCCATCTTTCATGAAGTTCTAGGCCTCTAATTGTTTCACTCACTCTTTCACCTCGTCTCTTTTTCTAATTGATGTTCAAGGTCACAGTATTGAACAAAATTTTATATTGATTAATGGCTACCGCAAAAATGCATTGGTTCTGTCTCACACTTTAGATGTTCAATTTCATGAACTGGGTGGTCTCACATTTAGTTTTCAAAAGCACTTATAGGTGACTCTTCACCTTGACTTTTTGTTTCTATACTATGTATAATGGACCCACAAATCACCAAAATAAACTTATTTTTCTCTTCTTGGTTTGAGCCCTTATGATGGTGTTTAAGTGGGTTTGGCTAGGATTGACCATAATCATCTCCAATCTAATTATCCTAAAGGTACAAGATTTTACTGATTGAATCCATTCATTTGGGATGATTAGGATACATATGTGTAATGCCACACTTATAGAATCTTTCACAAACCTTACTTTCCCTTTTTTCGTATTGATTTTGAGCACAATCTAAGGAAATATGGCCCAAGTAGTTTCAACCCCAACACTAGATATCCTTATAAGGTTATCAGGTGGCTCTTTGTATATCTCTTTCTAACACCATGGTTAAGTTAAATATATATTCCATGAGGACTAAATCACCCTTATCATGGAGAAATCAGTGTACACATCCTAGTCTATCAGTTGTTCCACATAGTGGGATCAAAAATTGAAAAGAGGTTATATTATGATTTAGCAATACAGTTGCCAACAAAAGCTAGACTGCATTAATCTCTATACAAGGCCTATTAGGTTTGAGTATAGGTTGAGCTAGTAGAGCTAAAGGAACTCCTAGACTTCCAAAAAGGGCATCTTTATTCACTAAAAACGGCTAGCAAGGAATGTGGTTGCCTTAGGCTTAACATGCGCTAACATTAAGTTTGTATCTATTACATGTGTGTGGGGTGTGTTTGTGTGTGTATGCATGCATGTCCATGTGTGTGTGTATGTGTGTGCATGTGCACGTGTGTGTGTGTGCATGTGTGTGTGCATGTGTATGTGCGTGTGCGTGTGCGTGTGCGTGTGCGTGTGCGTGTGCCTGTGTGTGCATGTGGTGCCTCCAATCATGCCCTTGTTGCCTCTCACGCTGCTGTCTCCAATGTCCTAGAGAATCTGTAGCCTCCTCCTTGATTCAGCACCAGTCATCTGTGTCTAACCACTCGAGCTTTGAGGCCCCACTCTTAAGTGCCTTGTGTGCGTCCGATTTTGTGTGTGACATATACGCATGCACGCACTTCGTCATCTAGCTTTTGAAGAATCTATATGCTACAGTGGGTACCAGAAACTCCTCATGCAAGGATGCTACTATGTAGTCCTTTCTCACCTCCGATATGTTCTTCCAATGATCCAAGACATTATGTCAAAAAACTTATTGGCACAACTCTCTCATACGAGCTATCATCCTCCTCCCCTCATCATTCACGATGATGGCTCCTATTCTATAATCTACAAGGTCCACAAAGGTCACCTACACAAAAAAACATTGATCTTATCATAATCAATATAAAGATTCAAGCATAGCACGGTAATATAACTCTTTAAAAAAAGATCTTATTTAAAATGCATATTCTAGTGTACCCTTATAAGTGATTCATCAACAAATTGAGCAGGTGGATGCTCCAAGTATGACGTAGCCGATGGTCCCATGTCAATATCTTGACACAACTCTGCATACACTAGAAAGTTGATAGAAAAGTCACCACAAAAGGATAATTCCAACTCATTTTCAAAGAGTTCTTGGCCTCCTGTCTTTCCATCATTGTCACTAGATTCTACCTCCTCTACATGATCCAAGATTTGGGTGGCCTCCACCCCTTGTAATATCAAACCCTCTATGTACATACTATCCTCATCTAGGCTGGAAACATTTCGTTCATCATATAATCTCACACTTTGACGAACTGAAGGTACAACATACCACCATCTAGGTTGTCGAGGGTTTGGATAGAAAATTACCTATTCAAAATCACATACAATAGAGATTTAACATTTGTGACATATATTATGTCATAATAAAAGTTTGAAAAACATGAGTTCATGCACATGTTCACAATGGGTTGGTAATACAAACATGTTGTGCAAATCCGTCCATCTTTTTTTAGAATCTATTTCGAGAAATCCAGATGGACCTCGTCAACGAATAGTTGCCTCAGCTCCTTCCAGTACTACTTTGAACCATTGCACATCAAATAGGATCATGGACAAGCTACGGTAATCCACCGTGATAATACTTTGCAAGTTTCCAAAATACTATGACAGTGTTTGGATCAATGGCTCATCGTCGACTCTCTTAATCGAACATTGCCATGACACCAAAATCTGTTGTGGAGCGCATTTTGTCAATATGTTCCACCCGAAAATGTCGTCCGTGTGACCATGCTGCACTATATATTTTGTATTATACATTGAAATGGTTAATTAGTTGTCACATATAAAATTTAGATATGATAGCTTATAAAACATGTGGTCAACCTTGGACTACATCCCCTCGAGAATTCCCACTCCCTAGTAGAGACCTCCACCCTTCAAGAGGTTGCGATCAAAGCTCCATGCAACCATCACATGAACATAAACCATGATATCTCCTCCATGCCCTCAGGATATCAAATGGGTTGGTGGCATGTACTACATCAAAACTTGGATCTCACTTCTTTCCGATCTTTCCTAGCTTGCTTGTACTTATTGAGCCACGTCTCCATGGAGGCATGGTGCAACATTCAAAAATGGGTCACTTTCTTCCCCATTTTAGCATCCATCCTGTTTTCTATCCCATTTCAAACCACCACATCTCGAGTGAGCCACTGTGAAATATACACTAATGCCTCGAACACCAACCAACCTTTAACCATGCTACTTGTGGCCGAGCTTGTTGTCGCACAAAGCCTTTTAAGGTTTTCATGAAGTGCTCCAAGAAGAACATCCATCGCATGTGGACGGGTCCCGCAATCTCTACTTCATCTCTACAGGATGCACCAGGAGGTGGGTTTGTATTGTGAGCATGTTGGTGGCCATGTACTTCTCAAAGAGGTAGACCATCTCCACTACTCCCTGCCTTGTAGACTCAATAGAGGATGTCTTGTTCTCCTTCTATGAAATACATTGTACTAACTTTGACAACCTATAAATCGCCCTACGTATTTTTGGAGCGAGGCATCTTGCAATCACGATCGATAGTACAAACTGCCACAAATGAAGAAGCATTACAAACAATGAATACACTCCAAATAGCAAAATACATAGGCCACTTACAATCCATTTGTAGTATAAACTTGACATATCTTATGCTAATCATGGGATTTTAGCCATGTTAGATGGTCATCTTTAAAAAATACAAATTTGAGAGAATGCATCATACCCATTGGAGTGCGGATAGACTTGATAATTTTCTTCGCAATGCGCTCTTCTTTAGTGGAAAAAACCCAAGGAGCATGAGGTAGTTACAAGCGACCATCAGCACTCAACTGCAGCCAAAGCATCTCCATCATCTTACCTACCTCCTTTAAATCTATTCGTGCCCCTACAGTTTCTCTCTTTCCTATGATGTAGTACCATATTAATCAGTCCACATTTCTAAAAATATGCATGGAATCCAGGACAAGTGGTTGATCTATAAGTGGGTCCAATACGGAAACTCATAGAAAATTGAGAATCATTGCATTCTATTTGGATGCCACTCTGTATGGACAATTTTTAGCTCATACCAGCTTTGGACACTCATTCGTGCTAGAGGTCATCCAAGAAAACCTTCCCTTAGTTTATGACCCTTTAGCAAGAAAGTAGCGTGTTCTTAATGTACCATCTTATTTATGATTCGTGACCTTTGAGAGTCTAACTGTGGCCCACACAATGGACATGCATGATAACCTAAGGTAACGAGACCTGTCTCAACACCTCTATGTAGTGAACACAAACTTGAGCGAGCTATGATAGATATGATCAACGAGAATGGAAGCCTACTTACTTGAGCACTCGGAGAATCCCGAAAAGTGATGCATGGTCCACATGAGAATGGCTCATATATTGACGGACCGTCGACCATCGCGCTTGCATAGCGACCCCCTCCTCCCATAGAGTCTTAAGCTCATCAACTAATGGACAGAGATAGACATCCATATTCTTGACTTTGTAGCAGCTAGGAATGAGCAAGCTAAGGATTAGGTGTCTTTTCTTTGTAGAAAGTCATGGTGGGATGTTGTAGTTAACAAGGACTACAAGCCACACACTATAAGATATTGAGTAGAGACAAAATGGGATCATGCCATCCATAGAAAGACGGAGTCAAAGATTCGATGGCTCTTACGCAAAACCTGAAAAGGTAGAGTCAATGTGGCTCCATGCACGTGAATCTACTGAAATTTGTTGGATTTCATTTGTGGATCTATTTTGCGGATGCCACATTGTCAAGCTAGCCATGCCCGACATATGAAACATATGAAGTATACGGGGGATAAGTGAAAAGTTTCTAAGAACTTTCCGAGGGATGGTTTCCCCTTGCAAGTCCTATCGATATCTATGAGCACCACAGTTTGGACATGTCTTCATAGTCTTTTACTCTCCTCGAAACATCATGCAATCATTGACACATGCATGGATGTTGTTGTTGTCCATGACAAGATTTTGTAAAATATGTCGTGTATCATCACGAGGCTCAAACATGTTATTTCCAAGTGGTAATATATAATACTTTAGCAACCTGAAACGAAATCATAAAACACCTTGGAAAATGACATTTTTTAAATAATGGTATCGAAAAGAAATCAACAAAGTAGGTACCTAAACAACTCGATCACACTCACATTGCTCTACCCGTATTTCTCTTGCACACTTAGGAGTGCAAGTAACATCTTTAAGTGAGATACTTGGCACCCACATTTTGATTCCTCTCTAAGAAGATTAGATGCATCAGTATCCATAGGCATCAATGCATTAATCATTGCCTCCATCTTAGGCTCCAAGATTGTAGGAAAGTTTAAAATATTACTTGTCTCCTCTGGTATTGATGGTATAGACTGGGTAGTGCCTTCCAAGTGGTGGATTGACTCAAACACTCCATCCATTGCATACCCACAAACTCTTCTAACCATCCATAATAGGTGCACTCCTCCTTGGAATGAAACGCCACCTCCCTATATAAATTTTACACTCACATCCAATGTCGTTGTATATGATATTCAATTAGTTTTCAAATATAATGCATGATTGATATACACTTTTCTTACCATTTTCTCAAAGTTTGAGATTTCCTGATCAATGATCCTCGATTGAAACTCACCGAAGCCTTGTATGTGTTTTATTGACAAGTGACACTTTCTTCTGAATGCTAGCTTGGATTGAGAGCAAGGACACATGATACGCTGATTAAGATACACCTCACAATCTTGAACATCACAACCTTCATCACTTTCCATTTTGTCTATGTTATGAAAAAAAATTGTTTTTGTTCTTATTCTCTTTTTCTTTTTGATTTTATTTGAGAAGGAATTTCTTCTCTTGTAACTCAACAAAAATAACATCAATGTCATCTTGGTTTTCTCACCGTTTCTTTGATTCTCCCACATCCTTTGCATCTTTCTTTGTACTCTTCATTTTATGTTCTCTCCCATTTCTCTCTCTCTCTTTCTTTGTTGCCCCTCTCTTTGTTTCTTTCCACCCCCTTATGTTTTCTCACTCAGTCTCCTATCTCCCTCCCTTCATCTCTCTCTCTCTTTCTCCATTTCTTTGTTGTATTTCAAGTTTATTCTCTCTCTCTCCATTCTCTCTTCACATTTTTCTTTCTTATTCTCCCTCTCTCATTTCTTATCTTTCTTACACTCTCTCTCTTTCTTTGTTTTCTCTCTCTTTGTTTCTATCCACCCCCTTACATTTTATCACTCATTCTCCTCTCTTCCTTCCTCTCTCCCTCTCTCTTTGTTTTCCTCTATCCCGCATGACTATGGTCTTAATAAGTGATTAGTTTCGGCAAGGAAGTGGTGGCTTCTAAGGAAGACACCTCTCGCTCTCCAAATTTGTCATATGTTTGATGTGTTGTATGCTAGGTGCTAACAATCTTGTTGCCTAATTTGTCATTTTTGGCTAGTAAGTCTAATTTAGTGATGTGGTCTCTGTTGCATGGTGTTTAAGCTTAAGAATATTTTTTATGATAAGGTCCATTTTTCTAACTTGCAAGTATATGTAGATGCACCATGCATAATTAGGCTTTTTTTTTGTACAATCAATGTGATTCAATAGAAATGCAAGTATCTTCATGATGATGGTGCTCAAGCTTTCAATTCAATTATGACATATGCAAACAAGCATTCAATCACAACTCTTACAACACTACGCAATGTGTGAGCTCCCTTTTTTAATGATCCAACCACTTGTGAGTGATTTTGTAGGCTAATTAAGGTGAGATCCTAGTCTTCTTAGGGTTTTCATCTCTTAGGAGTAGTTACTTTTGATGACTTAGTTTCATGAGGTGCAAGGGCTTGACTATCACTATTAGTGCTACCTCCACTCAAGTTTTTCTCACCAAATGGTTCGAGGTGAGCTTAAGAATAGTTTTAGGTTGACTATGTGGAAGTTCACTTCTTGAGATATGAAGTGAGCCTTTAGTAATTACTTTGGAAGTGAGCATATTAGAAGTGTTAGCATAATCTCTTTTTCCTCTATCTAGCACTCTGAATACACTCCTAAAGGTGTCCAAACAAGTGATTGAGTTGAGTTTCCCATTAGTGAAGACTTGGTTACTTCTTCTCAAGTACAATGGCCCTTGTGACATGTCAAGGTGTAGGGAGCTTCTTTCACCAAGCTTTTAACCATGAAAGGTCCTCTTGCATGACTATGGTCTCTCTTTGTTTTTCTCCACCCCCTCGTGTTTTCTCATTCATTCTCATCTCTCCCTCTCTCCCTCCCTCATTCTTTCATCCTTTTCCTTTCATCTTCTCCCTCTCTCATTTCCTCTCTTTCTCCCTCAATGCACCTCATTCTCAACAAAAACAAAAAAAAGAAAAGGAGAAAGAACAAGAACAAACAAGAGGGAGCAATGTACTCACCACAAAGGCTCGAAGTTGGATTCTTCGTCTCCTCTTTGCGAAGGCTCCTCTTTGCCCTTTGTACACATCCTCCTCTTCTTCGCAAATGGTGGTGCAGCAGTGGCGGTGGTGGGGAGAAGCTCTCCTTCCTTCTCTTTCTCTCATTCTCTCCCTCTCCCTCTCTTTTTTCTCTTTCTTTCACTCTCTCTTTTGCAAACTCTTTTCCAAAATGCCGTGCTCGGGTTTTGGCCATGTTTTTTTGTCTGAGTACTGCGACGCTGCTAATTTGCATTGGAACTCGACGTTGCTATTCCCCCCTTCCCTTGTAGTGTTTCTTCTCACCTCTCTTTCTATTTCCTCTTCTTCTTCTTCTTCTTCTTCTCCTCCTCCTCCTCTTCTTACCTATCTTCCTTCTTCCTCTTCTTCTCCCTCTCTCTCTCTCTCTCTCTCTACCTATGCAGCATGGAGTCCTCCTTTTCTCCCTATGGGGGGGGTTTTCTAGTAGGGGGAAGAGTGTTATTATGGGGGAAAAGGAGATAGTGGGGGGGAGGGAAGGTGAGTGGTGGAATTGTTGCTTTCTAGGGGGGAAAGGAGTATTATTTGGGGGGGACAATGGAGAGGAGGTGGTGTGGTGGTATCTCTCCCACCTTCCACCTATCATTGCAGCGCATAGCAATGGCATTGCACTAGACTCATCAACGTCATTACCTACTTTACCATCGATGTCATCTTATCCAACTTCTTCCACATCAGCTCTACCTCATCCTCATCTCCCTCCTCATCTACTTCATTAGCTTTTGCCTCTGCCTCCCTCTCGTTGTCATCTCATACTCCATCTTCCCCCTCCCTCCGCCCTGCAGATGTTGACAGGCGGGTATAATTTTTTTTTAAATTCATTTTAATTGTGAAAGGGGGGGAGCTCCTATGTGGAGTGTAGGCAGGTACTACGTCCTGCTTTGATACCAATTGTAACGTGCCCGCTTGTCAACTCTCCAAGAATGTTTTAGCGGTCCATCGAGAGATGAATCTAAGCGTCGCTGCTTGGCACTCCCATGAAATGTTCAGGGGTTTGTCACTTAGGGTTTCTCGAGTCCGCCTCGCAAACAGAATGTTCGTGATAGAACTCACTATGATCGACCTGAAATCTGGGTTCTTATTGGTCAAGGTCTCTTAACAGCACTATAGCGTTGGGTCCTAGGCATCCTACTTTACGCAGAGATACCCAAACCAAAGAAAATCCATGCCACACTTGGTTCAAAGAGAATGGAAAACAAAAGGGATGCGTCACTCAACCTCTCTACCTGTAGAGCATAGTCTCATTTCGGTCCCCTAAAACACCATGAATCGGGGTTCTAACCTAACAAATCCTAAGGGTCTGGCGGGTCATTGGTAAAACCTTGTGAAAGCCTCCCAGTTCTTTGGGACACCCCTTGCCTAGTCCAAAATGGAGTTGAAGACTACCATCAGCCCAATGTTTGTGGCATTGGAAGATCCTATTCTAGATAATGTATACAAATTATGGTGCCATGTGATTTGGACTGGGTACTTCAGTTGGACAAAAGGGATACATAATTTCTCTTATATGGACAATAGATAGAGATTAACATGAAGATAAGTTAAGTAATTTGTTTGACCTTATTTGTCAAAGGATTACTTGCTATGTTTTCATGTCTGTGCTATAAATTATGTGAAGAAATCCTATTTCTTAAAGGCTGAATTAAGGAAGCTGGTTCTAAATGCCACACGTAATTATGGTAGGACCTAATTAGAAAATTAAAGCTATTAAGGGAAGTTGGTAGGTGGAATCCCTAACGGGTCAACGTTCCTTTCTATCGGCTGTCTAAGCACATTTTAGCAGTCCATCGAGAAACGAATCTAAGTGTCACTGCCCGACACTCCCATGGAATGTTTTGGGGTTTGTCCACGCAGAGCACAGTATGGTCATGATGTGTCCCATGCAGAAATCAAAGCAAGCAACTTACAACTTGGAATTTTACTATTTATATTTGGTACCATAGTTGTATTGGTGGTGTTGCTCTTGCTCAAGGCTTTGTTGCTGGTTGTGGGATTACCATCCACGTGTGATATTCTCTACTTTGGGGCCATTCTCGATCTTCATCTCCGATATATACAATTCGCTCAAGACTTCAACATATTTTACTGGATTACTAGGGCCAATTTGGGGAGGGAATTAAGCTACAAGGAAGGATAATTTCACAAAAAAAGGGGAGAAGGGTGATTACGAGTGGCCACCCTCTAAGGAAAGGAAGAGAAGGAGAACCTTCTGGGGGGGTTCTCTCTCTATCTCTCTCTCTCCCTCCTATCACAGACAAACTCTCTCTCCCTCTTCTTCTTCTCCTTCTTCTTCTCTCTCTTCTCGCCTCTCTTTCTTCCTCTTCTTCTTCTTCTTCTTCTTCTTCTCTCTCCCCCCTCTCTCTCTCTCTCTCTTCCTTAGTCTGTAGCAGCAGGGGTGTCACAACTCTATAGAAACAGAATTTGTATCCTTTTTCATTAATTTGTCTATATAATGATTTATTAAATTTATTTCCTTTGCACTAATTAGATATAAAGAAAAGTGCATTGGAGCTAGCCACTGATGAGTGGTCACAGGTTATGGTGGACCCACGCGGTGGGTTAGAGAAAAGATAGTTCACACTTCCATCTATATGGCCTGATTGGGCGCCTGTGACTAGAACTCACCCATATCAGGGTTAGACTCGCACACAGAAAGGATTGATGCCTTGAAGTGTGGGCTAGATCCACCAGAACAGACAGTTACAATCAACAAGATGGCATGATCATGAAATGCTTGTATAATGTGCATGTGTGGACAGAAAGCTTGAAAAGCACATTTCTTTGCATAGAAAAGTCACATGAAGATTCTGATACCGTTTTTGCGATGTACACGGAAAAAGCTTTCATATGACACCCATATTGGGGGGGTCCCTAAATTTTAGGAAATCCCTAAATTTTAGGAGTCCCTAAATTTTAGGAGCCTCGAATTAGCCTAAAAATGCTAGTTCTAAAAAATAGAGATGTCATTCTAAAAATAGTAAGTTCTGTACTCAGACTGTGCTTACTAAATTTGGATGTTTCTATTCTTGACAGTATTCAGCCCAAAAAGGAAGGCCATAGAGAAAGAAAGGCCATAGAGAAGAGACAAGTGTCAAGACACTTGTCACACAAGTTTCCAAGTGTCCCACCACTTGTCACATCTCATGACATGTGGTTGGACACTTGTCTTGTGCTACTCCACTTTCCCCTTTTGTACTAGCTCTTCCCTCTCCTATAAATAAGAGCTCGTTTTTTTTCATTCAGCATCATTTTTCTTTGCTGTAAACTCATGTACAACACCCACAGATAGCCAGAAACTGGCCCCATCCATCCCCATCATCATCCCCCACTTCTCTATTATCAAATTCCTCCATATTCCCTCTTCTATCACACTGCTATTTTACAGGACAGCAAGCTTGTAAATTCATTACAGCACCTCCTTCTCAAGCTCTTTCTTCCATTTTAGCAACAAGAAGCAAGCCCTATCCATGTACTATCATTCAACGATGGAGAAAAGCTGATTTTCCCCTCTTTCTTCTCTCATACTATAAAGAAATCAATTTTTATCATTGCATAATAGATAATGCATGTGTTTGTACATCTTTGCATGATCTTGTGAGAGTGAGAATTACTTCTCCTCACTCTCAGGTTGATTGTAACTGAGCCCTTCCCTAAGGGACTTGGGTTGAGCAGAAATACATTCCTTCGGGGGGGGGGGGGGGGTTGCCTATCTTCAACCCTCAATCTTGTCTCCATTACTTTTACATTTTCATGGCTGTAATTTTATGAGTAATTTTCATTTTCAGCTTTAAGTGTTCATTCTCTTTTATATTAAATCTTGAAAACAAGCGAATATCATAATTGTTAAGCATACTACGTTGTTTGGGGCGTTTACAGTGGTATCAGAGCTTTGGCTCGGTCCTCACCCCAACACTGGTAGTGCTTACAATTATAAGTTTGTTTGTTTTCAGCCCTTGCATTGAATGCTTGAGCATATTTTTTTCTTAAGAGTCTCAATTGATCAGTCGAGTGCTATCCTTCAAGCCATTCAAAGTCTTAGAGAGGAGAATCAGCAAATTCGTGACCAACTTCTCAAACTAGAAAAAGTTGAGAATCCCAAAGAATTCAAGGACAGAAGCCCATCTGCTTCAAGGAGACAAAGCCATACCAATGAAAGGAGCCGATCAAGAAGTCCAACTACTTCTAAGAGGCAGTCCCATTCTACTTCAAGAAAAAGAAAGAGATCGCGTCGAAGCTCATCCTCTTCTTCAAAGTCATCTGGCGCCTACTCTGATGGACCCTCTTCTAGTGACGAAGAGTCACACCCTTCTCGTGGAAGACCCCATCATCGTCAAAGGCGTTGACATTCTTCACCCTCGTCTCCATCTTCATTCCCATCAAGCACTTCATCATCTTCAACCTCAAGATCCGGGCATGGACGAAGGCATAAGAAGAAGAAGAAGACTAAGTCACTACCTCAACTTGAAAAGAAGATCAAGTTCAGTATGTATGATGGTTCTCGAAATCCCGATCTTCTTCTGAAGTTTATTCGTCAATTTCAAATTTTGTATGGTTGTGACAAGTATAAAGAAAAAGAAAAGATTAAGTTTGCAGCTTTACTTAGTGGACCTAGCCCATACTTGGTGGACGGGGTTGGAATATGATCATGCTGCCCCAAAATCATGGCGGTCCTTTGTTCGCATGATACTAATCCAATTTCTTCCTGTTCATTTCAAAAGAGATGTAAAAATGGAATGGGATCGACTTTGGCAAAGGAAAAATGAGTCACTTGTTGACTATACCAAGAGATTTTGGGAGTTATTTTTGAAGGTCCAACATTTCAAGAAGATCAGTAGTTCGGAAAAGCTTAGGAAGTTTCAAGGAGGTTTGCATTTTAAACTTCGTACTGCTCTTAATCATTATCATTGTTCTAGTCTCAGGGAACTCATTGACCATGCTGAGACATGGGAAATGGAGCACAATGGCAACAAATCATTCCAAAAGAATGATAAGAAGAGAGTAGCTGATGATGAGGAGTATTCAGCCCCAAATGAAGGACAAAAACAACGGCAAAAGCAGCCATCAAATCAAAAGAAGATGAAGCCCTATGCACCTCCTAATGCTCCTCAATTTCGCTCCAATCTATACCCACAAGCAAAGCAACTTTCTGAAGAAGAAAAGCAATGCTTCATGAAAGAAGGGAAGTGCTTTAAATGTGGACAAACAGGCCACATAGCGAAGCAATATCCAAACAAGGGACAAAGCAAGGTTTCTGACAACAAGCCTAAGTCGCTAGTGAAAATCAATGCTATCAGTGATGTAGTTGCAAACACAACTCACACTCTAGAGACGCGCAAATTATTAAAAGCTTGGGGACAGTTGCAAGGTAAGCAAGCACTATTCTTGATAGATCTTGGGGCGAATGAAAATATTATTTCCTTGCAATTAGCTAAAGAGCTTGGATTAAAGAATGAAGAGATGGAAACTCCGACAGAAGTTCACCAAGCTTTAAATGCTGATGAAGGTGACACAGTGAAGACTGTGATACCCTACATTGGCAAGCTCAAGTTTCAAATTCAAGGCTACAGTGACAAAGATACCTTCTGTATCAGAGATCTTGATGGTTGCGATGTGATTCTTGGCATGCCCTAGAATCATAGAGTAGATTCAACCATCTTCTCTCAGAAAAAGAAGGTAGAACTCACCAACAAAGGTAAGAAGTATGAGATCCAAGCTTGAGTTTCTGGAGACACCATACCTATGGTAAGCCCTATGCAAGTCTCTAGAGCAATTAAGGATTGTGTTCAATGTTGTTTGCTTTATGTCACTGATGTAAAAGATAATACGAATGCTGAAAACCAAGAGCGACTTCAGCTCTTGGAAAAGTATAAAGATTGTTTTTCGGAAGATCTTCCTTATCATCTTCCCCCAGAAAGGCCAGAAGACCATCATATTGATATTATCTCGGGCAGTTCTCCTCCTAATATAGCACCATACCGTGTGAGCCGTCCTCAACAAGAAGAAATCAGAAAGCAAGTCAAAGACCTACTCAACGGTGGGCTAATTAGGCCAAGTAGCTCACCATTTTGTTCACCGGTTCTTCTTGTTCAAAAGAAAGATGGCACATTCAGGATGTGCATTGATTATCAAGCCCTCAACAAAATCACTGTGAAGAATCGGTTTCCTATTCCCAGAATTGACGACATTTTGGATCGTCTAGGAGGCTTAAGGTTTTCAGCCGCATTGATCTAAAGAGTGGTTATCATCAAATTAGGGTAATACCACAAGATGTACACAAAACTGCTTTCCGCACTTCATACGGTCTTTATGAATTCTTGGTGGTTCCTTTCGGATTAACCAATGCACCAGCCACCTTTAATCGAATGATGGAGCGTATCTTTAGAGAGCATCGACAATATGTTGGTACTTTCTTTGATGATATTCTTGTCTTTAGCAAGAATGAAGAGGAGCATCATCAACACTTGGAAATTGTTCTACAATTACTACAACAAAATCAACTCTTGGTAAATGGTAAAAAGAGTGAATTTTTCATGCATAAAATAAATTACCTTGGGCATGTCATCTCTTTTGAAGGGATTCAGATGGATCCTGAAAAGATCAGGATAATCCAAGAATGGCCTCATCTTCGTGATGTACATGAGGTGCGATCGTTTCTTGGCTTATGTTCTTATTACCGCCGCTTCATCAAGCATTTTGCACATATGGCTTCTCCACTTCATGACCTTACAAAGAAGAAGATCTCTTTCCAATGGAAGGAAAAAGAGAAGGCAGCCTTCACAAGGCTGAAAACAGCTCTTACTTCTGGACCTGTTCTTATCATTCCAGATCTGGTAAAACCATTTGTGGTGGAAGCAGATGCTTGCGGTGATTGTATTGGTGCAGTGCTAAATCAAGAAGGCCATGCCGTAGCCTTTGAAAGCCGCCGTCTAAATGATGTGGAGAAAAGGTATGACATTTATGAAAAGGAGCTCTTAGCAGTGGTTCATGCTTTAAAGATATGGAAACATTATCTTTTAGGCAATGAATTCCTTATTAAAACCGATCATCAAAGCTTGAAGTATTTCAAGACTCAAAAGCATTTGCAGGAGAAACATGCAAGATGGGAAAATTTCTTGTCTATGTTTCATTTTCAAATTATGTACACTCCAGGGAAACAAAATGTAGTTGCTGATGCACTTTCTACAGTGCCTCGCATTGCAACTATTACAGTGGCTCATCATGAAGATTTTCAAACGATGAAGAATACTTATGATGAAGATACTGATTTTGCAGCAGTTTGGTCAAATTTACAGCAAGGAGGTTCTCATCCAGATTATTCCATCAAAGACGGTTACCTTCTCATGAACAATCGCCTTTGTGTCACTCTTCCTGTTCGACAAAAGGTGCTTAAAGAAAGTCATGAACCCCCTTATGCAGGGCATAGAGGGAGGGCAGCCACTCTAAGTGCAATTGAGCGCTACTTTTATTGGCCAACATTATGAAAAGATACACATAACTTCATCGAGGCTTGTCTGGTATGCCAAAAATCCAAATATGATAGGCAGAAGATTCCAGGATTGTTGCAACCTCTTCCAATGCCCAAAGATCCATGGGAATCTATCACAATGGATTTCATCTCAGGTATTCCAAGAACACCTCAAGGTCATGATATGATTTGGGTCATAATTGATAGATTCAGCAAACAATCACATTTTATTCCATGTCATAAAACATTGAAATCCGCACAAGCTGCAAGACTTTTCATTCAACATATCTTCAGATTACATGGTATGCCTTCTGAGATCATTTCAAATAGAGACTCCAAATTCACAAGTAACTTTTGGCGTGCTTTATTTGAGAATTTGGGAACCACTTTAAAGTTCTCCTCAGCTTTTCATCCTCAAACTGACGGCCAAACAGAGGTGATGAATCTCACTCTTTTGGATATGTTGAAAGCTTATGTTAGTGAACATAAGTCACAATGGGAGAAATATCTTCCATTATTGGAGTTTGCTTACAAAAATACAGTGCACACATCCAGAGGGAAAGCTCCAAATGAATAGTACAGGGTAAAGTGACTCCTCCTCCAATTATTCACACTAAAGATAAGATTTTTGTTGCTGATGAGTTTGCTTCAGATTTAAAAACAGCAATGGATCAAGTTCGAGCCACTATCAAAGTTGCCCAAGAGCGACAAAAGAAGAAAGCAGATAAACGAAGAAGACCTTTGGCTTTTGAAAAAAGGTCAATATGTCTTGCTAAAGTTTGATAAAAGCAGGCTCAAACAAGGTTCCGGTCAAAATTCATCTTTTCCAAAGCTCTCCAGTAGATACTTTGGACCCTTCAAAGTGATTGAGAAAATAAATGAAGTTTCTTATCGACTTGAGCTTCCTGCTCATTGGAAAATACACAATGCTTTTTATGTAAGTTTGCTAAAACCTTACATAGGACCAGAACCAAAGGAACCCATTACTGAAGATCCCCCAGAAGTTGAAGAAACAGAGCAACTCTTGGAACCTGAATAGATTTTGTTTCACAAGGATCTAACCACGAGAAGTGGCCTTGTGATACGAAAATTCTTACTAAAATTCAAGAATCTACCCACAACAGATGCACAGTGGGTAGATGAAAAATTCATGAAGGATTACCCAAACATTCTTCAGCCATATCAAGAAGCTTTTCAGCTGAGGACAACTTAATAAAAGCCAGAGGGCTGTCACAACTCTATAGAAACAGAATTTGTATCCTTTTTCATTAATTTGTCTATATAATGATTTATTAAATTTATTTCCTTTGCACTAATTAGATATAAAGAAAAGTGCATTGGAGCTGGCCACTGATGAGTGGTCACAGGTTATGGTGGACCCACGCGGTGGGTTAGAGAAAAGATAGTTCACACTTCCATCTATATGGCCCGATTGGGCGCCTGTGACTAGAACTCACGCATATCAGGGTTAGACTCGCACACAGAAAGGATTGATGCCTTGAAGTGTGGGCTAGATCCACCAGAACAGACAGTTACAATCAACAAGATGGCATGATCATGAAATGCTTGTATAATGTGCATGTGTGGACAGAAAGCTTGAAAAGCACATTTCTTTGCATAGAAAAGTCACATGAAGATTCTGATACCGTTTTTGCGATGTACACGGAAAAAGCTTTCATATGACACCCATATTGGGGGGGGGGGGTCCCTAAATTTTAGGAAATCCCTAAATTTTAGGAGGTCCCTAAATTTTAGGAGCCTCGAATTAGCCTAAAAATGCTAGTTCTAAAAAATAGGGATGTCATTCTAAAAATAGTAAGTTCTGTACTCTGACTGTGCTTACTAAATTTGATTGTTTCTATTCTTGACAGTATTCAGCCCAAAAAGGAAGGCCATAGAGAAGAGACAAGTGTCAAGACACTTGTCACACAAGTTTCCAAGTGTCCCACCACTTGTCACATCTCATGACATGTGGTTGGACACTTGTCTTGTGCTACTCCACTTTCCCCTTTTGTACTAGCTCTTCCCTCTCCTATAAATAAGAGCTCGTTTTTTTTCATTCAGCATCATTTTTCTTTGCTGTAAACTCATGTACAGCACCCACAGATAGCCAGAAACTGGCCCCATCCATCCCCATCATCATCCCCCACTTCTCTATTATCAAATTCCTCCATATTCCCTCTTCTATCACACTGCTATTTTACAGGACAGCAAGCTTGTAAATTCATTACAGCACCTCCTTCTCAAGCTCTTTCTTCCATTTTAGCAACAAGAAGCAAGCCCTATCCATGTATTATCATTCAACGATGGAGAAAAGCTGATTTTCCCCTCTTTCTTCTCTCATACTGTAAAGAAATCAATTTTTATCATTGCATAATAGATAATGCATGTGTTTGTACATCTTTGCATGATCTTGTGAGAGTGAGAATTACTTCTCCTCACTCTCAGGTTGATTGTAACTGAGCCCTTCCCTAAGGGACTTGGGTTGAGTAGAAATACATTCCTTCGGGGGGGTGGGGGGGGGGGGGGGTTGCCTATCTTCAACCCTCAATCTTGTCTCCATTACTTTTACATTTTCATGGCTGTAATTTTATGAGTAATTTTCATTTTCAGCTTTAAGTGTTCATTCTCTTTTATATTAAATCTCGAAAACAAGCGAATATCATAATTGTTAAGCATACTACGTTGTTCGGGGCATTTACAAGGGGGGAAAAGAAGAAGTGCCTATCCCCTTCACTGAAGGGGGAGGGGGGGTTATAGGGGGGGAAGGAGTATTTTTTTTGGGGGGGGGGGATGTTGTGATGAGGAGTCCTTAACTCATATGGACGACCAGATTAGTTGTTACCATGAGAACTTGTTAAGGGGAGAGAAAAGATAGTAGGGGGAAGAAAAGGTAGCACACGTGCGCTCCTCCCCATCGCCATCTCCATCTTCCTCTCCTTCTCTATCATCTTCCATGTCAGCTTCCTCCTCTCCCCCTTCCACGTCATCCGCTATCTCCCATTTGTCAGTTTCCTCCCCCCCCCCCCCCCCTTGTCACCTATCGTTGGTGATGATAGGGGGAATTTTGATTAATTTTTAAGGGGGGGTGGTTCCCATGCAGGAGCGGAATGGATGTTACCATATGTGCCTCCCTTTTCATTTTCCATATTTCTTTCTCTTCACCAACCCAATAGAATTTTAATGTATTCTTTGAATTGAAGCTTGTAGGTTATCTTTCCCTCAATAGGGAAGCCCTAAGGGCAAGTGGGAAATATTTCCACAAGAGGGTAGAACTCCATTGATTTATAATGTCTTATGAATTCAGGAATACCATAGACTAAAGCTTAAGAGCACCAAGATATGTGAACAAGACTCCACACGGAGGAAAGGGGAGAGGTCACTCATGAATATATATATGCATCATGTGAGTTCAAAATAAGGAAGTTTAAAAACAGCAATTTTATATATTATCTACATATGGAAGTGTGTCATATAAAGGGATCACTTACATATTGGAAAAAAAAAGGTTGTGCTTTATTCAAGAAAATTTCATAGATAAGGATATTTATAAATAGGAATTGAATGCATGTGATATAGAGGATATATATATGGTAAATCCCTCGAGCCATGGACTCAAAAGTAACAAAATTAAAGAACCCTCTAATAAAGACTTTGTTCAACCCTAACAATCCAAGTCATCAACAGTCCATTTAGCCCTGAATGTCTCTCTATGAAACCTATGAAAGAGTGCTCCCACATGTCATCTCCAAGTCAAGAGCAAATGCTAATCTCATCATACTCCAATCTATTACAAACAAGTATAAATATACTCTTTTGTCCTCCAAAGAAGCAAGAGGCACCTTTCTAATTCCTTATCTCAACATAACCATATTCCAAGCTTGAATCCTTATTCTTCAAATATGACAACAAAAAGAAAACAAACATCAACTAAGTATATAGTGAGACTAACTTTATTCTAGCTATTCAATTGGTAAGTATTCTTCTTCCATGGTTCTTTAGGAGTGAATGCACAACATCACGACATCCACCCTCTCTAAAAATGCTCATCTCCCAAATGGGCCACATCTACCTATCCTCATTTCCTTGAACCTATACAAACAACTAAAGCTACTCGTCATTACCATCCAAAATTTTAGCATCCTTTTCTACATCATCCACTACCTCTTCTTAATTCTCTCTAGCCATACAATCATCCTCTCCTAAAGTTTCCATTACATATGTGTTAGCATCTCTCCTCTTGAATATTTTGATCCTCTTTCCTACAATAGGTATCTCAAGTCTCTCTCGTTAAGCTCAACCAACTCATAAGTATCATTGTCATATGCATATTTCACCATGTAGGACCCTTACCATTTTTTCACCATCTTTTGAACATTGCTACGCTTATTATCTAGATTGCTATCATAAACCAAGATCCAATCCCCCTCTTCCTCTACTCTAGGTTGTAGCCTATGCTTACTACCAAACTTGTCCTTATCTTGGAGCCTAGCTTACTTGAGATTTGGCACTCCATACTCACTAGCCCATAAACTCTTATGAAACTCACTCATAATCTGTAGTTACATAGTCTTGTCATAGACTACTTGCAAGGGTATTCCGCCTCTTCTTTTAGGATGCTTCTATATAGCAACCCATCTCTTGAGAATATAACTATAGGTCTTATGTCTTATCTTCATATACTCCACATCCAAACATTCATCTCTCTTAGTCACTATGCTTAAATACAATCCAATCTACAACCGATATCCTATTGTATGGAGCTCCTTTGAAAATGGTTCAAAAGAAGAGACAAGACACAAGTGGTCAACCATAGCTAAAATCTTATATTCTCCATCCTTTGCAAGAAGTGAATCATCATCCCCAAACCTAGCTCTAGCAATCATATCAACTAACCAGAGGATTTTCCCTCCTTGCAATATGCTTGAATTCAGGATTCATAGACTTTATAGATGCAATTTATCAAAGCGTCACAATATCAGGGATAGAATAGCTCTAGTGAGAATCTCCAATAAAGGTAAATAATTAGTTTCCACCACAACTAAACCACCAATAAAGTATTCCTCATCGCATTTAAGACCAATAACAATATCCCAAAGCTATCTTTTGTTTTGTGGATACCTACATTGTCTCTCATTTAAAACATTTGCTTTGAAGCGATAGCATACCTATGTCCCTCATCATCTTGACCAACACTCCAACCAATTTCAGTAAGGCTAGTGTCAATTGTGATCACAGTAGTTATCCCACAAGCATAATTTGCCTTCCTAAGAGTTGGAGCAAGCTATACTAAGTGCTTGAGATTTCTTATATCTTTAGCATGCCCTTCATCCCAAAAGAACTTCTACCCCTTGCAAAGAAACTGATACAACACATTCACTACATGGGAAAAATGTAGAATCCATATCATGTAAAACACACATGCCCTAAGAAACCTTGTTAGCTCTAAAATAGAAGTGCAAAATTCTAGAATCTTTTTAATAGCATCCATATTAGCAAGAGAAGATTTCCTGCCATAATAGCCACACATATGTCCAACAATAAGCACCCCATCCACTCCAAAAAATCATTTCAACACTAATAAGGTCAAACCCACCTCTTCTAATCTAGAAAAAAAATCTTCTCACAATCCATTATATGGTCAACAACAAAGTGTCTACATCTTTGAGTATCCAAATTGTCATCCTTTTCCTCTTATACACAGACTTTAATAGGTATATTGTCTAGAAATGGCATGGCAAACAGAGGGATATAATCATGTAAGGCCTTCTTAATAGCATTTACCATATGCACTACTAAATTTGTAGCCCGATGTGGTAAAGTACACATCCTAGCAAGATGGCCCAAGGGATTTTTCATGGTGGTCAAGTCTCTACTCTCCTAATAGGAGTTGAAATTGGCCATACCCTGAATATATATCATCAAGAGAATAGATAGCCTAGCCTATAAAAGCCTTGTAAAATCATCCACAACTAGACTTGCACCAATATTCCTCATAGGGACCCTATTCATAGGCTACAAATTTTGAATAAATCTAAGAGAACCAATCTTCTTAGGCAATATAAACTATGGATTCAAATAGAGCACTCAAGATGGCTCAAGTATTTCCATCCAAATTCTCTCATTTAAAAACTCAATCATTTTTTATAGATTCCATTTAGGCATTGGAATAGGCCAAAGATTCCAATAAATGTGGGGAATCATGAAGATAACCATCAGGACCACAACCTCAAGATCAACACACCCAATCTCCTACAAGCAAAATGAAAACACTATACCATATGGGAAAAAATAACTCATCATTCCCATTCTTCAATGTGAGTTACAATAACATGATTGAGTTGAAACATTTTCTTGGGACTCCTATAGACAAGAAGCCAATATCCATAGATGAAGAGGATACTATCATATAGTATATTCTTGAGGTAGTCGTTGGACAAAAGGAAAAGAAATAGAGGACTCAATCCATCCATGAGTATTTGATTAAATGGCAAGGTTTATCCTTGAGAAAAGCATCCTAGAGGCCAACAACAATCTTAAAGGATTCCCCCCATTCAAAGGATGCAATTTCAATTTAAGACTAGCTCATTTTGGCCTAGTTTGGCTTGCAGACTGCTTGTAGACAACACACTATTTTAGAACAGTTTTTATCATGTCTTAATGTAGTCATATATGTAAATGCTAAAAGTACATTATATGAGATTGATTTTTAAATGTCATCCATTTCAATGAGAATTTTCCATAGAAAGTTATGATTGGTTTTCTCCAGCAAGCCTATTTTAGATAGCATACTTTCCATTATTTGTCAAATGCTAACTGTCAAGAATTGGTGGCCAAATTCATACCCTCTTAATTTTTAGATGTTGTACATATCCCATATACATCAATATGCCTCAATTCTACATAATATTGAGCTTTCCCATACATATATCACTGTTGTAATGTTGAACACAGTAGCACTCCCTAGCCCCATTGTGAGCCACCCTAATAAGTCCTCTATTTATTATTGAGGGCCATTAGAAGAAATATGGACTCTTTTTCTTTTCGTTAAGGGGTTCTCTCACCTCTCTCTCTCTAAAAAAAATTTCCAAAAAAATGTTATAAAAAGATATATTCTCCAATCAAACAAATCTTGTGTTTGTAGTTTTAATAAAATTCACTTATTATGTTATCCCCATTATCCCCAAACTGTATGATAAGATCACTTTTTCTCAAAATCTTCACAACATAAAAAATACAATTCTATTCTCTCCAAAAATGAAGCCAACCATTAACATGCGACTCATTAATAACCTCATGACTTTTTAGCATTAAAATATATGAGAATCATTCTAATTCTCATTTCTTAAACGGAAGAAAGCTAAAAAAAGGTATAAGTTGGCGTACACATAATCCAAAGACACATTTTTGACTTGAGATTTTTCTTATAATTTTCTATCTCTTTTGGGAAAGTATATGCCCATTTCTAGGTATTTTTTCATTCCCTCTAAAAGCTCTAGTTTAATCCCAAATTTTGTATGCTCTTCTCTTTCCCTCTAGAATATGGTTTCTTTCATATACGAATTCTTTTGAAGCACCATTAAGGAGTGGTTTTAATGCCATTTGCTAAAATGAAATAATCTCCATCTACAACACTCTCTATACTACTACAAGCAATATACTTCTTCAATACTATACTATAAGCAATCTCTCTCTTCAATTGGTGCGCAGATCGAACGTTGTATGCTCGCGTAGTGAATGCCGGAAGGTCCCCAAGAACAATGAACTCTACTTTTTTCACAAATTACAAGGTAAAAGGCATGAACGACAAGAGCAAGAGACCAATTGGGTGCAATCTCCCCCCATGCCTTGTGTGAGCACTCCACAAAGCATGTATTTTATGTATATTTCATCTTCATGCTCAAATAATAGCCCAAATTACAAAATAGCAAGCTTTTAGCTTTTGAGTTTGCTTTTACACAAAAATAGAAATAAAGCTAATGGACGATGCCCAAAAAGTCTGGCACGCCCAATACAATTTCCAAATAGAAATAACATAACCGTGCACCCATGCGCATAAATAATCAATGCCTCAATAAATAGGCATGACAAAATATAGGCGTGGCACCTATCAAAATATAATCCATAAATCGAATAGTCACTATCCTCCAATGCTTTCCTCCGCCACTGCTGCTATCTCTACACATCAACTGAAGCATTCACAATCATTAGTAAAATAATACAATTAAACCGACAAAAGTGAATACCTAGCAGTCGAGCTACATAAATAAATCAACTGGTTAGAAATAAATCCCAACCTTAATTTATTACGAGTGCGCACTCAAAACTCATAAATGTTTATTAATTTCATATGCATTTTGCGAAATCACCCGCTATGGAATCACCCATGTACACACTAAATTAATGAAACGCCTGAAAAGGACAGGCATCGCCATCAACTTCTCGCACAAAGAATCCACTTTGTATATGAGCCCCGGTCATCAAAGTTTACGGAATCCACTGTGGCATGGAATCCACCGTGAAATATGCCTCCTAGCATCATACCCCCGGGGTGGGATAGCAATTGACCTCAATTGCTATTAGCTCAATGTGGAGCTAACAGAGTGGGGAAAGCATTTAAGTCTCTAGCGTACATCCATTGTGCTTCCTCTACAGGATGGTTCTTAAATTTAACTAAATATCTAGAATATCTTCGGCCAGTTCTAGTGGTCAGAAAGTCAGTGTGTATGATAGCTTCGAGTTCAAGTATTTCAGTCTCTTCCTCTAATAAAGGCGGGTTTTCATAAACAGGGTGTACAAGTAATTGGCCTCTAAATGGTCTCAATAAACTAATGTGGAATGTTTTGTGAATTTTCCAATGAGGTGGTAATTCTAACTTGAATGCATTGTCATTAATTTTATGAATGATCCTAAATGGTCCATAGAATCTAGGGGCTAATTTCACAACTGGGTGCCTATCTACACTTTGTAGTCTACATTTTTCTATTCTCAACCAAACATATTCATCAACTTTGAAATTCATTGCTTGTCTTTTCTTGTTGGCTTGTTTGGTATATGATTGCTGGGCTTTAGCAATCATATCTTTAACCTCATCAAAAATAGTATTATGCATACTAGCAATATCATCAGCACTTTGAATTCTATTTGACAAAGATGCAATAGGTGTAGATAATCTATAACCATAAATCACTTCAAACGGTGCTTTCTTTGTAGATGTGTGTGGTGTATTGTTATATGCAAACTGTAATAAATGCAAATGTGTGTCCCATGTCTGTGGTTTAGAGATAGTATATGCACATAAAAGATCTAAAATTGTGCTGTTAGTGGCTTCTATTTGTCCATTAGTTTCAGGATGAAATGCAGATGAGAAATCAATCTTTGTGCCTAGGTTAGCAAACAGAGTAATCCAAAAGTTGTTACAAAATCTAGAATTACGGTCTGAAATAATAACTTTTGGCAATCCATGGTTAGTAAAAACAGTTTTCAAAAACAATTGCGCTGCCTGTGATGTTGTTAAAGTTTTCTTGCATGGAATGAAATATGCTTGTTTACTAAATCTATCTACTACTGTCCAAATCATATCATGGTTAGATTTAGTATTAGGTAAACGAGTAATGAAATCCATAGAAATTTGTTCCCAAGGTTTAGATGGAATAGACAAAGGCATAAGTAATCCATACTGTTTACCATGATGTCTCTTAACTCTTTGACAAATCAAACATTCAGAAACAAAGTTAGATACATCAGTGTCCATATGCGGCTAGTAAAAATCTTCAGTTAACGTACGTAAAGTAGATATGATACCTCTATGACCTTGATATGGGGGACAATGAATCTCATTCAAAACAAAAGATCGGAATGGAATTGTAACACACAATCTCTTTTCATAAAACATAAATCCATCATTATATGACAATGAATCAATAGGAATCAAATTATTTTGAACTAATTTATTCCAATCAGCATGAAAAGTAATATCCTGCTGATAAGTATCTTTCATAGCAATCAAAGAATCAAAAGATATAACAGAAATATTATGAATGGCAGGTCTTCTACTCAATGCATCAGCCACTACATTTTCTTTTCCAGGTTGGTATTGAATGATAGGATGAAAACTTTGAATAAAGGAGGCCCATTTGATATGACAGTCAGAGATTTGGGGTTGGCTAAGTAAATGTCTAATACTTTGCTGATCGGTCTTAATCATAAATTCTGAACCCATTAAGTAGTGTTTCCACTGTCTTAATGCTTGTACAACTACTAATAGTTCTTTGTCATATGTCGAATATTTCAGTTCAGAAGGTTTCAGCTTATAACTAGAATAGGCTATAGGATGATTGTCTTGCATAAGTACAGCTCCTATTCCTGATCCACTAGCATCGGTCACTACTAGAAAGAATGGTCTATTAAAATCAAGCAACTGTAGAACAGGGGCATGGGTTAATGAATGTTTCAATAAGTCAAAGGATTTCTATTGATTTCGGACCAATGATAGATAATACCTTTCTTTAGAAGTTTGGTTAATGGTAAAGCAAGTAATGAAAAATTACGTACAAACTTCCTATAGAAACTAGCAAGACCAAGGAATGAGCGTAACTCATGCACGTTTTTAGGTACAGGCCAATTCAATATTACATCTATTTTCTTAGGATCAACTTTAATTCCATCAGATGATACAATATGACCTAAATACTCAATTTCTATTTTAAAGAATTCACTCTTTTCAGGCTTTGCATACAATTGATTTTCTTTCAATAACTAAAAAACCAATGACAAATGCTCATAATGTTCTTTCTCATTTTGACTAAACACCAAAATATCATCAAAGAAGACAATTACACAATACTGATATTTCAAAAATATACGGTTCATCATTCTACTAAACGTAGCAGGTGCATTAATCAATCCAAATGGCATCACTAAAAATTCGTAATGACCAAATTGTGTCCTAAATGCAGTCTTGAATATGTGTGACGTATCTAGTCTCACCTGATGATAACCAAACTTAAGGTCTATTTTACTAAATATAGCAGATCCTTGCAATTTTTCCATAAGGTCATCAACTCTAGGAGTAGAATACCTATTCTTTACAGTGATCTTATTTAAAGCTCGATAGTCAATGCACATATGATAAGTATTATTCTTTTTCTTGACTAACAGAACAGGTGCATCGAATGGAGAACTGCTAGGTCGAATCAATCCTCTATTTAGTAATTCCTCAACTTGACTCTGAATTTCTTTTTGCTCTATCTGGTTATGCCTATATGGTGCTTTGTAAGGTGGTTGTGTGCCAGGGATCAAATCTATCTTATGGTCTTCCGAACATGAAGGAGGTAAACCAGGTGGTAGGTCTTCTGCAAAACAGTCCTTAAAATATGCAAGAAATTATTTATGCCTAGGGTGCATATGATTATCTTTTACTTGCAGTTCATGCACCCAAATGAGATAAGATTTACTACTCTTGTGTAATGCACGTTTAGCTTGAGTATGCGAAAGCAGTGGGAAAACATTAGATGCATGCATACTATATAATGTAATAGATTTTCCGTGAAAATTAATATTCATTGAGTGTGTGGAATAATCTATATCTGGGTTATGTTGGTGACGCCAAGGCATACCTAAAATAATGTCACTCGACTGTAATGGAACAACTAGGAAATTTCTTCTTTCACTGTATTGACCAATTTGAATCTCTAAGTCATGCACTTCCTGTGTACCATTATACCTAGTGCCTAAGAATGCAGCTTTGATGCGGTAATGCGTAGGTACAGTCTGTAACTTCAATTCCTTTACTAATTTTGCTAAAATAAAATCATGAGTGCTACCGTCATCATGCAAAATAATATTTTCCTTTCCATGCACCAAACATTTCATAGTCAATAAAGAATGTGGAGTAGGCATACCTGGTAAAGTATCGGAAGGTGTAATAATGTCATCCTCATCTTCTGTGAAATCAGGCATATCTTCATGTTCGTCTTTGTCCATTGCTCCAAGGTAGTTGATATGGGCAGGTGGCTTCTTCGAATGACAATTTGCTGCTAGATGTCCAGGCTGGTGGCATTTATAGCATACTATTGGCTTGGCTTTGGTTACATTGTTTGCAATGGTGGGAAGTCTAGGTACATTAGGGTTTGGCTGTGGAATAGGCTTGGAATTTTGATTGACATTGGATGGTAAAGCAAGTGGTTTTGCCCAATTTTTACGGAAAGATGATGAAGAGAAACGACCTAGATTAAATCTTCTAAAGTTGGAATTGAATTGCTTAGATCCATAACTACCATTGGCTTGGAATTGCTGTGGACGTGTGTCTCTACCTCGTAGCTTATCTTCAGTGTCATGAGCTAGTGAAATGGCGTCTTCAAGAGTAGCAGGCTTGAACATGTTAACTTCAGCGTAGTAATGCCTAAGGAGTCCGGATATATATTTGCGCTTATGTGTCACTTCAGGTACATCTTCAAGCATGTGTAGCTAGAGTAATGCATTCCAAAAACGCTCTGTATACTGGGGAATAGGCTCATGATCCCGTTGCTGAAGAAGATCCCATTGCTTAATAGTTTTCTCATGAAATTGTGGAGGAAGGAAATTCTGCATGAACTTCTTTTTGAAATTCTCCCAAGTATCAGGACAATCTATACCCTTGCGTACTACAGTCCACCAAAGAGATGCTCTGTCTACTAAATGATTAGTGACACACTTGATTTTATCTTTTTCTGCATAGGTTTCCTCATGGAAATAGTCATCAAACTGACTAATAAATGCTAGAACAGTTTTTCCTTCTCGTATACCATTGAAAGTACGGAATTTGAAACTTCTTTTACTTATCTTTGATTCCTTGCGGATGGTTTGAGCTTCAAGAGTTGCGTCGATGGTACGCCGAATAATATCTTCAGCTTGAGGTTCTTCTTTGTCGGTAGACGCTCTTTGTAAATTTGCCAGTTGAACTTGCAATGCTTGCCTAGCCCTTCGTTCTTCTTCCAATTGCATCATGATTAAGTCCAGCTTTTGCTCCATCGTAGGCTCAGGTAGGCCACCTTCAGCCATAAGATCATCCATATGTGGTTCCGTCATCCTGCAAAACTCAAAAGACCTTTCTCACTCAAAATCAAGTTAGCGGGATGAGCGTAGCTCAAGTTCGGGAATACAAGGCTTATGTGTTTTTGGGTATAGCTTTCACAATCTTGGAAAAATCTGTGTTTTATCCTTCTTCGTATGCTGAAAATGCTTCAACAAACCTACATATGGGTGGAGTACCTTCCAATGAACAACTTTGCAGTTCGGAGTTTCTGCGCAGGAGCAGTCCTTCTTTGAGTTTTGAGCACAAGTCAGTTCTGACTCCAGTTGACTTGTTTGACTTGCAGAGTTGCAGACTTGCAGAATTTAGTCGATTTATGGAACTTGCAGTACTTGACTTGCTTTACGAGACTTGCGAAACTTCAACTTAATGGACTTGCTAAACTTGCACCTTGCAGACTTGCTGTACTTGGAAGAATTAGGAAATTAGTTGGTTTAGTAGCTTTAGTGACTAAAGCTTATGATTTTTTTGGATTTAGGATGTCGATATGTTGATGCCGAGTTTGACGCCGCCAAAAACGTCCTCTTGCCGCCGATTGATAATTCATTGATTGAAGCTTCTTAAAGCTTCTAACTAAGCTTATTAACTTATAGCCTTAAGCTTTGAAGCTTAGTGAGAGATATGGGAGTTACTCTTTTCTCTGTTTATCCACGATTTGATGAAGGAGATGTAAGAGTGGTCCTGCGCCTCTGTAGCCCGGTCCTTCGCGATCCAATGACAGAAACAGGGGTTCGTGATTGCCAAAAGTCTACCTGTATTGACGGTTCGCGACGAGATTGACCATAGAGCCCGATCGTTCTAGGAGCTCCGCCTTCGCACAAGATGGGTAGCGATTGGAAGTTCTTGATCTCAGCTTCGCTCTAATACCACTGGTGCGTAGATCGGACGCTGTATGCTCGCGTAGTGAATGCCGGAAAGTCCCCAAGAACAATGAACTCTACTTTTTGCACAAATTACAAGGTAAAAAGCATGAACGACAAGAGCAAGAGACCAATTGGGTGCAATCTCCCCCCATGCCTTCTGTGAGCGCTCCACAAAGCATGTATTTTATGTATATTTCATCTTCATGCTCAAATAATAGCCCAAATTACAAAATAGCAAGCTTTTAGCTTTTGAGTTTGCTTTTACACAAAAATAGGAATAAAGCTAATGGACGGTGCCCAAAGAGTCTGGCACGCCCAATACAATGTCCAAATAGAAATAACATAACCATGCGCCCATGCGCATAAATAATCAATGCCTCAATAAATAGGCATGACAAAATATAGGCGTGGCACCTATCAAAATATAATCCATAAATCGAATACTCGCTATCCTCCAATGCTTTCCTTCGCCACTGCTGCTATCTCTACACATCAACTGAAGCATTCACAATCGTTAGTAAAATAATACAATTAAACCGACAAAAGTGAATACCTAGCAGTCTTCAGCTACATAAATAAATCAACTGGTTAGAAATAAATCCTAACCTTAATTTATTACGAGTGCGCACTCAAAACTCATAAACATTTATTAATTTAATATGCATTTTGCGGAATCACCTGCTATGGAATCACCCATGTACACATTAAATTAATGAAACGCCCGAAAAGGACAGGCGTCGCCATCAACTTCTCGCACAAAGAATCCACTTTGTGTATGAGCCCTAGTCATCAAAGTTTACAGAATCCACCGTAAAACCTCACGGAATCCACCGTGGCATGAAATCCACCGTGAAATATACCTCTTGGCATCATCAATAGTCTATAATACAAGCAATAAAGTGATCATGGAGATATCTTTATTTTTTAATCTCTTTGATGTTATTATTCTTCACAATTATTGTTTAATCCGTAAGGACCAATTCATATATATATATATATATATATGTATAGAGAGAGAGAGAGAGAGTGTGTGTGTGTGTGTGTGGGTGAGAGACTAGCAAAGAGTCAATTTGGGTAGAAGATAATATGATGTAACTATTATTTGCTATCCAAGCCTTTGTCTAAATGTGTTTGATCATCTTTGACCAATTCTTATTTTGAGAGAGAGAGAGAGAGAGTGTGTGTGTGTGTGTGTGTGTGCGTGTGTATGTGTATGTGCGTATTTTGTATAGAATAGAAGATAAGATTAGAGGCTAACTAGGGGTTGATTCCAAGCTAAGATTAAAGACTAACTAGGGATTGATTGGGGTCTCTCATAATTGAAATTAAGAGAAAGAGTCAAGATCCAATTGCGTAAAAAAGAATATAGATAAAGTGAATCAAAGGGTATAATTGTGTGATTTGAATGTTAGTTCAAGTTTAAATTATCATACATTTTTCTTTGAAGAACGTAGGTGCAGGATGTAGTAAGAGAAATAAAGATATTCACTTTTGATTGGAGGATAAATATGCACTACTATTTAAAAGACCTGTGGAAAGGGATGATGTAATAAGATACATGCAACAAGAAAGAAATGCAAGGAAAAAAAATGTATCTTTGGGTTGATGGGTGCATTTATCCACCTGTTCTACTAACTCAAAGGCCACCATAATGTAATGGGCTTACATCATTTGTAAAGTTTATTTATGAAGATAATGAAGGATTACATGGATATACATATAGATTTGTGACACAAGGATTATTAGGGGTTCATTAAGCCTGAACAAATGTGTAGACAAGATTACAAGTGTATGTGCAGCCTTTGATGGAAAAAGATGGATTGTTGGTTGAGAAATATTAGGAGAATCAAAGTAGCCTACATCAAGAAATGTCTGTCATTGAACATGTTGTGCATGCTACACATGTATAGAATATGCCATTTATTGGTAACTTTGAGGAAGACGAGAGACGAAAGGAAGAGAGGAGAGAAGAGAGATATGAGACACAGGAAGCAGAACCCCAGAAGTGTGTCAACTGAGCACATATGATAGCAATATATAGAGGGGACCTGGGGCGCTATATATAGACAGACTATATATAGCTAACACCCCCGCTCAAATAAAGGTTCCTTACTATGGATGAAAAAACCCTTGGGGGCTCAAGGGAAAAACCCATAGCTCTATATAGACCTACCGCTATATTAATATTCAAAATATAAAATTACAAAGTTGAACTTACAAGAGCCTATTCATAGGTATCAAAGGAGCTACATCACTCGTAAATTACAACATCAACGGAGAAGGAGCTACATCATTGAGGAGTTACATCACTCCTGAATTACAACAGCCTATTCAGAGACATCAAAAGAGCTTTATCACTCCTAAATATGCAACATGTAAAAAAAGGATAAGCAACATCACTGCAAAAGATAAAATCTCCAAGAAATTCCTTCAATTGAACTAGGGATGTAAGTAGTATATTTTTCACATCAAAACTTAAAGAAAAACATTACACTGGCATTAGAACAACACAAGGTCTATAGAGACGGTTAGCGATGCCGCTCTATAGACAACATAACACATGTGGGGCCCCATGAACAGAATATAAATAAAACAATTTGTCATCAGCTGAAATATAGACGGTCATCAGCTGAAAATAATATAAACGAAATAATGTGTCATCAGCTGGAATAGACCCCCATCAGCTGGAAAGAATATAAACGAAACAATGTATCATCGGCTAGAATATAGATGCTCATCAATGGAATAACGAACGAGGACGATCATCACGAAGCATGGCAATATCAACATCCAAAAGTAATGTTGATGTTGAAATGTAGAAAGAGTTGCCGTTGCTCGCTATTACAAGCCGATTAATTTTTGAACCGCCGAAGTAAGCAGCTTAGCGCTAATCATCGTCATGTGTCGTCTTGTAAATAAGGATTGCTCGAGAAACACTTCGTAAAGTAGGAATGCTTGTAAAACTTGAAGTCGATGCAACACCTTTTTAGTGATCGAGCGATGATAACCTTGTTTAAAAGCTTGTACTCTGACAATTATAGCACCAGCTTCGCTAACTTGCTGAGGTCGATGACAAATTAGACGTAGAGTCTTTCTCCTGTCCAGACGTCGACGACAAATTAGGCGCATCGACTTTTTCCTGTCCAGACGCCACAAAACCTTAGACGAGAACGCAGATATGGAAGCAAATAAATAGAAGATGCAAAAAATGCAGACACTTCAAGATTGTAGGCCATGGCTGGAGCAACGACGATGCCGCTGGGCCCCAAACTGTGACTCCTTGTTGCAAGGACGGTCCATGTTACATTCGAGGACCGATATTTTGATACCGTGAGTGTAGCCTTCATCTTCCGATTTCACAAGGCACTTAACCAATGCTTTGTAAAGAACAGTCGTGACGATCCTGACATGTCAAACTGTCTGCCTAAACGAGTGAGCAAACGCCCCAGGGATAGAGAGTTGTGGTCTGAGAGGATATATTCTGATTCATCCATTCTTCTCCTTCGATGAGGGAAGCCCTTCTCCCCCTCCAACACTCCTGTTGCCTCGGCTCAGGCCGCTCGCCGTGGCAATTCAAGTCTATGCTTCCCTGCTCCAAGCTCCGGTAAAGCACCGGCCCTCAGACCCCTGCGCATATCGGCGACATACGGAACCGATAACCCTAATTGCCGTAACTACAGTAGCAGCTACAACAACAGCTTCTACTACGACAACATCAAGGTCGACCTGAACCCCGAGAAGATGCTAAAGCCAAGCGATCCGGGGACCGTCTAGGCCACAATCCGGAAGGCGATGCCAGTGGGATACTGGGTCACCATGCCCAGTGGTGGCAGAGAAGCCTATCTCCCGCCGGAAGGCGATGCCAGTGGGATACTGGGTCACCATGCCCAGTGGCAGAGAAGCCTATCTCTCGGCGTAGGATCTAGGATTTCTTGGCGGCCTCGAGAAGCTCCGGAAGATCTTCCAACCAGGCCAAGAGGTCACCATCCACGTCGTGACCCTGGGGTGGCTCTGACCTCCATCCACGTCGTGACCTTAGTGGCTTTGGCCGTGAGGTGCTCTCTCTTAAGAAACCAGACCTTAAGATCTTCCAACCAGGCCAAGAGGTCACCGTTCCTGTCGTGACCCGGGGTGGCTCTGACCTCCATCCATGTCGTGACCCGGGGTGGCTTTGGCCGTGAGGTGCTCTCTCTTGAGAAACCAGACCTTAACAGACCTGATCCATCGTCAAAGCCGTTGCGGAAGGAGTTCGAAGGGGGGAGGCGGCACAGGCCTTCCAGATATTCTTGACAGGCTAAGGTGCATTGCAGGGAAGGAGTTCAAAGGGGGGAGGTAGCAGAGGCCTTCCAGATATTCTTGACAGGCCAAGGTGCATTGCAGGACGTTAAGGGGGCAAGGCTTCTCTCACTCTGTCTCTCGCTTGTTCTCTGCATCGATCCGTGCTGTCTGAAGCGCGTGAGGGTGAGGAAAAACAGAGGCAGAGTGTGTGAGTGTGAGGGTATTACAGAGCGCAGGGAAAACAAATGTGAAGGTCTTCGATGTCAACAACATGTATCTAGCGTAAACACTAATGCTGGAAAGCTCTTTTTTAATGTTGTAGAACCTCGCTCTAATATTATGTTGGTAACTTTGAGGAAGACGAGAGACGAAAGGAAGAGAGGAGAGAAGAGAGATATGAGACACCAGAAGTGGAACCCCAGAAGTGTGTCAACTGAGCACACATGATAGGAATATATAGAGGGGACCTGGGGTGCTATATATAAACAAACTATATATAGCTAACACCATTATAGTCTAAAATTATGGAGTTGGAGAAGGAGAATAGAAACATAAAGAGAAAGCTCACTAAACCTTTGAAGATTGGGTCCACTTTAAAAACCAAAGAAGCACCTTAACACATTTGATTAGTTAAAATAATTCACAAATTAACCAAAGGAAGTGGAAAATATCATAGATAGCTCACTTTGTTGCTACAATGAGGAATATGTTTTCTCATGCAGAGAATGACACTATTGCTAAAGTCCTCAGCAAGAACATGGTAAAAAATGCATTGAAAATTTGTAAATTCGGGGATAATGTGGATGGTGTCACAAGTGAACATCTTAGGGATATAAGCAAATTGTTTACTATTATAGATGCTCAAGGATTATCTAACAAGATGGAAATGATTTCTAAGTTATACAGTATGCTCTATCAACAATTGGATAGAGGTTTTAAGCATGTCTTCAAAACTAAGCGAGTAATGTCCTCGGGGAAGTTACTATATGTATATCCTCTCCATCACATGCATTCAAGGCCTATTTATAAATATCCTTATCTGTGATCTTTTCTTGAATAAAACATAACCCTTTTCTATTCAATCTATAAATAACCCCTTTATATTACACCCTTCTATATGTAAAAAATATATAAAAATGGTATTTTAAAAATACATTTTTTTGAAACCACGTGATGCACACATATATTCATGAGTATCTTACCCGATGTAATGCCTCTGCTAAAACCATTTCACATAAAGAAGGCTAAAAAACAACTAAATCAGAAATTTTTAGAAATGATTGGTGAGCCTACACATCTAAAACACATATATATTGAAGTATGATTCCAAAGAAATTACCTTTGTACTAAATACATCCAACAACTTTATATTGGAAATATGTAGGGTTCGGGTAGCTATGGTCAAGTTCTACAATATGTCTATGGAAAAATATAGAGACAAGCTTAAGTTTCTCCTCAAACTTGATGAGAGTGACATTATCAAGGAGCCAAAACTTGAATGTATTATGAATTGATCATTAACTCCTAACATCAATGACACATATACTTGAGGCAAATAGTCCATACTTTACACATCAAGGGAGTTCAAGAATATGGTCAACTCAAGGCCTCGGGGGGGGGGGGGGGTTCACTATGTATAAAAATGTGTGTAACGTGAGTTTAAAAATAGGGAATATAAAAATACATAGGCTTACATATGTACATTTATAGAAGACAATATTTTAAAAGCAATAAATCTATTCATAAAAGGGATATTCATATTGAATATGTAAAGTTTTTACAAAAGGGTATTATTAAATTATAAAATTGGCCTGGATCTTTAACAAAAGGGTATGATGAACCTCAACAAGTAAACATAGTATCCCTAATCTTTAGGGTAGTATGCCCCTCTCTCTCTCTCTCTCTCATACAAGAGGTGGAGGATGTGTGAAAAGACCTAACATTGAAGAGACATTCTCTAAAGTGGTCAAGCACTTGGACTTAGATTTTGTAAAGCCAACCCAAAAGAAGAAAAAGAGTGATTATTAGATTTATTTGTGGAGCTGCATGAGAGATGCATGCTCTCTCTCTCTCTCTCTCCCTCTCTCACACACACAAAGATGTGAAAAAGATGGAATGAATCTTCCTTCTTCTACTAGAATTTAATCAAAAGCAATCAACACATTCGGGACTAAAGTATTCTCTGAAGGCATTTATCAAGATTGTTTATACTTCTTTTATTATGAGTTTTATTATTAATAGATAGATTGTGCATGTAGCATGATGATTTGATTTGTCTTCTTTTTCTATATCCCTTTATATCTTATATCTGTGCGCGTGAAACGTGTCCACTAGTATCATACCACTCTTAGCAGTCCATCGAAAAGGATGTCTAGAAAACTCCGCCCAGCACTCCCATGGAATGTTACGGGTTTTGCGATCTAGGTCTTCCTGCGTCTGCCACGTAGCGGAAGTATCCTGGCCGTTCCCACTTAGGATCGATCAGAATTAGGGTTTTCATGATTGGTCATTAGCTAACAGCAACTAGCATCAGAGCCGAGCGAACTACTTTACGCAGAAATGCCAGGTCTGAAGCAGATTCATGCTGCACTTGGTTCAAGGAGAACGGGAAACAAGAGGGATGCAAGGCTCAACCTCTCTGTCATCATAAGGCATAGTCCCATTCCGTTCCCCTAAAACTGCATAAATCGGGTAAGACGTAACTCTAGGTCATCGCTCTCGTTATTCGTTTTGATGATGATGATCATCCCGCTGTTCTTCGAGATTATTGAGAAAAGTTTCCGGACCTATGGCCCATCCTCCGCACTTTCCTCGGTTTGTTTTAGTTATGTAATTATCTAACACATTAATTTGACATATAACAATTAGCTTCTTTAATTAGTCCTATTAAACACTGGTTCCTTCACGTAATCTTATCACATGACATAGAAAAAAAATATCAAGCAAGTTCTTTTTTTTAACATTTCATGATTTTATCTTTGAAATACAAGCAGTTCCGCCCGTAGACTTATCCATAATGCGCCCGAAGGCTATCCAGTAATCCCCAGGGATCACTATTCCAAGCTTCCGCCCGTAAACTAGTATGCGGGCCTCGAGATCCAATCCCGAGTGACGTTAGCCTCTTGTGCAGGACCCAGAAGGCGAGGGATTTACGGCCAGAGCCCCCCCTGGCACCCAAGCATCCTCCTACTCCAAGTAGAGCTCAACAGAGAGACCTCTCGTGGCGGGTTCGGTCCACGTTCCTGGTGCGGTGAACAATCCCCTTGGTTAGGGTTAGGCAGGTAGTTGGGGGTAACTGAAACTGCCTCTTCCTTCAGGCCTTTAACTTGAAGTATAGGTACCCATTTAATTTGTAATTCATAATTCAAACAGAGCCCTAAAATCTCTAGCAAGCACAAACATTTCCATTAATCAACCGTGTTGTTTGGCAAACCGCTAAGGAAGTGTTCTTTCCTTTTGAGTGTATCAGCACTCATTCCCAAGGTGTCTTATAAATTGGCAAGATGCTTTACATTCCGGTGTACGGCGTACCTTATTAACCCAACTTGGTCAACCCTAAAGTTCCTTAGATATGCTAGTTTCTGGTTTACAACTTTCCTTAGAAGGATATCCAAAAATACGTCCTTTTGCAAGATAACTTGCGTAGGGATCTGCCATCCTGGTTGAGGGTTTTTACCCTTTTTTCTTGTGAATCAATCACAAGACTAAATGATTTTGTACTTGCTGCGCAAGTCGTGCGATGGAATAATCCGTTTTAGATCCTTTAAGCTGACGTATGTCGGGCCTAGGGTTTCTTTTTAAGGCTCTCGGGGACATCCCTAGTTCTTTATCTTTATGAATTTTTTTAACCCTACAATAAGGGAAGTAGTCAAGTGCTTAGGGTATGAATATTTCTATGTTTAGATTGGTTTGGATATCTTTTGGAAGGTAATATTAATCGTCTTGTCACAGTTTTGCTATCCTTGTGACAATTTACTTTTCAGTCAATACAATTCAAATTAAACTTCCTTTTTCCTTGCAGATGAAATCATGCCAAATAACAAATATTTCCCTTACTACGATGTGTAATTAGCAATGATAACTTCCTAGTAATTTGAGCAACGAAAGAAACCTTTCATGAATTTAATCATTTACAATGATTCGTTGCGAAAGGAATAAGACTAATGGTGCAAGATATAATCTCTATACCTTTAGGATTTAACTAAAATATACTACTATAGTAAATGGATAATCATACTCGTAATTTATAATGCTTGATGCAATTCAAAGGAAACTAAGTTCTATACATTATCATTCATTCAAATAAGCTAAACTCCTTCATTACAAATAGCTCGGACAAATATATCCTATCCCTAACAATTTCTCTTTGCATGATCGACTTAAAACCCAATTAAAGCCAAGAAGAAAAACCTAGTTTTGGGGTGAGATATCCACATGGATACCGGGAGATGACCCTCCCGCGGCTATGCCTTGGACTTTCTTAGGAGGCATCGCAATTGTAGTTTTTTTTTAACGTGGAAGCAACTTTACAACTCCTCCTTAGAATTCCACCGTCGCTCCCTTGCACTGTTTGTCAAAAGTAGCTTTTTTAAAAGGCTCCCTCCTTGAATTCGGGAATTTGAAAGGGTGTTTTAGAATCTTTTACAACTAAGACCCATTGAAGCCATGGGGAAGGCTTAATGGCCTTTGTAAGCTCGCACGAATGGGAATAAAAAGGTGTGGAAAAGACACAAAGTGCAGGAGAGCTCTGAGGAAAATAATAACCGTAAAGGTTATAAGTAAGGGTCTAAGGACCCTTGGGCAATTTAGGAGAAAAGGGGCTTATGAGGGTTTACACACGTAGGGGGGAAATGATTCCGAGGCCAATGAGGAAGGGCTAAAGAAAAATTTAAAAAAAACACGGGGGTTGGCTATCAACTATGGGAAGGGATATATAATGCTTTTAAACACGGGGGGGGGGGGGGGGGGGGGGAATAAAAAAAAGGTTTTGTAAGGCACAAGAAAGTGGTCTTGGGAAGTTTTAGGACACAGGGTGCGAAAGGGGGCTTAAAGGAATAAAACACGGTTGGGGGGGGGGGGGGGGGTTGGTTCCCAAAGCCAAGGAAGGGGCTTAAGGGGGAAAGGGGGCTTAAGAGGTCCCTTAGAAGGTTCCCCCAGGAAGCTTCTAAGGCTTCTACGCCACGTGGGGGGGGAGGAAGAAAGGAAACGACACCAATTGACAGCGTTCTGATGGTCGGATGCGCAGTCATGACGGCAGAGGGCATCGACGGCTTGGTATACAACGGCAGCAACGGCAACTTCCCTCCCTCACGAGTTGAACAGAGAGATTCTCTCTCTCCTCGTAGATCAGCCGGTGACAACACTCTCTCGTCACAGCAACAACAGGCGATAGCACCCCCTTCAGCCTGTGCCCCCTTGATTTAAATAGGGGAGGGGAGGGGGATCCCCCCTCCCCTGCGTGGCATCACGCATGCCTTCTCCCTCACTCCAAGCTCCACCAAGGAGCTTAATCACTCCTTCTATTCCCCTCCCCCTCCAGCTTGTTAGTCGGCTGGGGGGATAAGGGGAATTTTTTTTTTCATTTATCCAATTTCATTTTTATCAAGGCAGTTCATGCATGCCTTCGGGATATTACATTCTCTCCCCCTTAGAAGAATCGAGATGTCCTCATCTCGAGATAAACTGGGGATATTGATGGATGAGAGTGCCTTCATCTACCCAGGTGGCATCCTCTTCGGAATAAACTTTCCACTTGATGAGGCATTCTCTTAAGGTTCTAGATCTTAACTGTCTCTCCCTAACATCTGAGATCCTATCCGGCCTTACTTCAACGACTCCTTGACTAGGCATTACAATTTGTTGGTCATCAAGTACATGATTAGGGTTGGGTACATATTTTTTCAATAGGCTAATATGGAATACATTGTGAACCTTTAGGTTCTCAGGGAGTTGCAATCTATAAGCATTGGGTCCTAGGCATTTGAGGATTTTGTACGGCCCACAATATCTTGGACTTAGTTTCTTGCATTCTCCTAGGGATAGAGAACTCTTTTTAGGGCGTACACGAATGAAGACCATGTCTCCTTCTTCGAAGACTCTTTCTTGACGTTTCAAATCTGTGTATGCCTTTTGTCTATCCTTGGCTGCTTGTATGTCTTGTCTTATTGACTTTATTTGATCATCCATGTCTTCCAACATCTGTCTTGATGCTTCAACTCTTAGGGTTGGATCAGAAAAGTTTAGGGGACTTCGACAATCATGACCATACAATGCCTGGAAAGGAGTCATCAGAATGCTCTGCTGGTAAGAAGCATTGTAGGCAAATTCAACTGATGGCAAGTATTGAATCTACCTCTTTGGCTCTCAACAACAGTATGCCCTAAGCATATCTTCGATAATTTGATTTACTCGCTCTGTTTGGCCATTCGTTTGGGGATGGTAAGCAGTGCTAAAACAGAGTTGAGTCCCAATAGCTTCAAAGATAGCTCTCCAGAAGTGTGATGTGAAGAGAGAATCTCGATCACTAATGATTCTTCTAGGTAACCCATGTAACTTGAATATCTCCTTGATAAACAATCTTGCAATGTCGGAGGCTTTATAGTTTGTCTTTATTGGTATCAGGTGTGCAACCTTGGTAAGCATGTCAACCACAACCATAATGAAATTATATCCTCCTTGGACTTGGGGTAAGCCCACAACAAAATCCATACTGATGAATTCCCATTTCATTTGGGGAATGTCAAGGGGTTGCAGTTTCCCTGGCATCATGACATGTTCGGCTTTGATACATTGGCAAGACAAACACTCAGTGACATATTTGAGAACATCACCTTTAAGCCTCTCCCAATGGTAGCTCTTCCTAACTGCATTAAGAGTTTTAGCATAGCAAGGATGTCGTGCGAAAGGAGAATCATGAGCTTCCCATAATATCTTCTGCTTAAGTGACTGGCTTGCTGGTATACATAGCCTTGTTATGTAGTAGGCAAGTCCATTATCAATGCAAAATTCCTGATACTTAGCTTGCAACTTCTGATTCTGCTCCTTAGTAGATATTTCATTTATCATTGTTTGGTAGGCCAAATCATGGCATGCTTCCTCTCTAGCTAGTTCAAGTATAGGGTTGTTTGGCATAGATACTTTTGTAGCCAAAGATCTAGCCATTGATGGATTCTGCAAGATTAGGGAATTTAGGAATGCCTTGTGACTAAGTGCATCAGCAACTACATTCTCCTTCCCTGGTCGGTACTTGATTTCAAAATCATATTCCTCCAATACTTCAATCCACCGACGTTGCCTCATGTTGAGCTCGTTTTGGGTAAAAATCCATTTGAGACTCTTATGATCGATTACTAGAGTAAACTTGTTACCCAACAGATAGTGTCTCCAAAGCTTTAGAGCATGGATAACCGCTAGTAATTCCAAATCATGCGTGGCATAATTCTTTTCATGACTCTTCAATTTCCTTGAAGAGTATGCTACTGGATGACCTTCTTGCATAAGTACACACCCCAAGGCAAGAATGCTAGCATCAGTTACTACCTCGAACTCCTTATTGAGGTCAGGAAGTTTTAGAATAGGTGTTGATACCAAAATTTGCTTCAATTTGTCAAAGCTATTTTGTTCGGAAGTTGACCATGTAATGGAAGTCTGCTTCTTTAGTAAGTCTGTAAGAGGTGCTACAATCAAAGCATAGTTTTTGATGAAGACCCTATACCATCCTGTCAATCCAAGAAAGCTACGTATCTCTTTGACGGATACTGGTATTGGCCATTCAAGCACATCTTTGACCTTGGCTGGGTCTACTGATATTCCTTCTGATGATACTATGAATCCCAGATATTCAATCTGATGCTTGAAGAATGCACACTTCTTCATTTTTGCATACAGCTTATGAGACCTCATTGTCTCAAGGACAATCTGAAGTTGAGGCTCATGATCTTCTTCCTGTTTAGAATAGACTAAAGTGTCATCGAAGAAGACAAGCACGAAATCATCAAGATATGGTCTAAAGATATCTTGCATTAATCTATTGAAGGTGGCAGCTGCATTTGTAAGCCCGAATGACATAACCAGGAACTCAAAGTGCCCATATCTTGTATTGAAGGAGGCTGTCTTTCGAATATCTTCTTCCTTGATCCTTATCTAATAGTAACCTGACCTGAGATCAATCTTGGAGAAGATCTTTGCACCTTGAAGATGATCAAGAAGCTCATCTATTCTAGGAATAGGATACTTGTTCTTGACTGTTGATTGATTGAACCCTCGGTAATCAATACATAATCGAAGTATCCCATCTTTCTTTTTCTGGAATAGTACTGGAGCTCCCCACAGTGAGTTGCTAGGCCGGATGTAACCTTGATCTAACAGTTGCTTGAGTTGTTCCTTCAACTCAATTGCTTCCGGTATGGACATTCTATAAGGTCTCTTTGCAATTGGTGCAGCTCCAAGCACTAGCCTAATCTCATGATCTACTTCTCTTGGAGGCGGAAGTTCAATCAATTCCTCAGGGAATACGTCAGTGTATTCCTGTAGCCAAGAAGGTTCTTCATGAGACTCTTGCTTTTGATCTAACTTGTTGAGTTTAATCAGGTAAACAGATAATCCTTTTCTGACTCCTTTTATGATCCGAGATACTTTGACTAATTGGATTCTTGGCACTCCTGCCTCACCTTGAGTTGTGACAAATTCCCTTTCAGAGTTTTGAAAGGAAACTTGACCCTTTCCACAGTGGATGTGGGCTTCGTTGGGCTTAAGCCAAAATCCATCCCGAGTAGACACTCATGGATACCTAGATTCATGACTCTGAATTTGACTGAAGTCTTCTTTCCTCCCAGAAAGAATTCCACCTTAGTAGTTTTCCTAGTACAAGTTACCTCACGACCGTTTGCCAACTCCTCCTAAACTTTTTGCACATACTGGTGAGATAAAGGAATGTGTACTGCCACAATCAATCAAGGTTTTGAAACCTTTACCTTGATAGTCTGACGGTGTCTGAATCACAGAGAACTGGCGATTCGGCCCTTTCTTGTGTAAAGCGGCATGGACTGTCGCTTTTTTGAATTCAGCTTCCATAGTCGGATCTTCCTCTTCTTCTTCTTCGCATCTTTGCCTATTGACAATGCAAGCAGTTCTTCCTCTTCCATGGGTAACAGATCCTTGACCGTGGCCCGCACCTTGGAAAGGCGTTTGATGATGTCCTTCGCTAAGCTTGGGACATTGCCTCTTGAAGTGACTGGGTTCGTTGCAGTGGAAACAACGGAGGTTTCGGCCATTACTTTGAGTAGGAACAAAGTTGTTGACGTTATTGGTCCTTGCTTTCTTCCTTTGTCCCTAATTATGGCCTTGAACTCTCTTCATTTGAGGTCTGAATGCTCCTCTATTCGGGTCACTATAGGACCAAGTTTTGCTACCCCTTGGTCAAGCTTGCACCTCCTGAATTATAGGCGCCACTCAAATGAGTGCATCCTGAAGATCTGATGGACACATAGATTCGAGACGGGTATTTAAGGGTGGATTTAAGCCTGCACAAAATTTGGACACCTGTTGCGTCATGTCCATCTGTGGCGCATACTTTAAAAGTGAGACGAATTTAGAGTAGTATGCAACAAGAGTGAGTCCTAGCTCGTAGAACTCATTCATTTTCTGCAGGTGGTAAATATCTTCCCTGCACGGCTTTCTTCAACTTCTCTCAGGTAACAGACCCCTCTGAAATCCCTTGATCCCTGCACCATTGCTTCCACCAAAGTCTGGCTTCACCGGTGAGCTTTAACTTGGCGAGCATGGCCCGATTGGTAGGTGCAGTACCAACTGCTTCAAAGTAATCCTCCATGGATTCAATCCAAATTTCAGCATCAGCCTGGACGAATCTGTCTCTCCTGTCAAACTCAGGTGGCTTTATCTACTTGAGGAGAAACTTCGTCTCCTAGGTCACAGCAGTACTTGATGTAGGAGGCAAATTTGGAACCTGTACTTGGGGTTGTGCCTGGATAAAAGTTTTCTTAACGTTATTATATGATAATCGACGTTAGCTTATCTTTCATTTTTAGTTCAGCTATCTCGTAAATAATGTAGCTACTTAACTTTTTAACAACTCTTATGCACAGCCAGATATTGATAAAAAGAAGTCTTTATTTGTATTTACATGGGCATAGCCTTTTTGAATACAATGTTTCGTGTGATGATAAGCCAATCATTACATTCAATTTGGGGAGAACAACGCTGTATTGCATTTGTCTACAGGAACTGTGTAATAGTAGGGTTTTGGGTCATGGATCTTTAGGAATCGATAATTCATTGGAAGTTCAGGATAGCCTTTCCGTTGGAATCCATACTTCTCATGGCGGCACAACACTTTAATCATGTTGGCTGGGATTACACTGGTTACTTCCTCGTATACATATGAGTTCATCTCAACCCTCCGATCTTGAATATGTAAAGTCGAATTTACGTGAGCTTCCACAAAAATAAACAGCTTCACAACTTTCAAGTCTTCCAACCACTTGATCCTCTTTAGGTTGGTCTGTAGATAAGCAAACCGGTGGGCGGCTATATAGTAGATTCCTGAAGACCCCGTCCATCTTCGTTCTATGTAAAGAGGTGATGGATTATAAATCTGTTCTAGGATGTTCATCATCCCAATTCTTTGTCTATAAAGCAGAGAATGCATTGTAGTCATAAACATGATCCGAAATACCAAAAATTTGTTCCACGCTTCATAACTCTGCAAGAAAGCATTGAAGGTAAGGAAATGTTTGGACATCAGCAATTTCTTTACTTCATTTAATTGAGATTTTATAAAAGCGATTCCGTTATTGGTCGGCTCTGATACCACATGAAACGTGTCCACTAGTATCATCTAGGACACGTCTTAGCAGTCCATTGGAAAGGATGCCTAGAAAACTCTGCCCGGCACTCCCATGGAATGTTACGGGTTTTGCGATCTAGGTCTTCCCGCGTTTGCCACGTAGCGGAAGTATCCTGGCCGTTCCCACTTAGGATCGACCGGAATTAGGGTTTTCATGATTGGTCATTAGCTAACAGCAACTAGTGTCAAACCCGAGAAAACTATTTTACGCAGAAATGCCAGGTTCAAAGCGGATTCATGCTGCACTTGGTTCAAGGAGAATGGGAAACGAGAGGGATGCAAGGCTCAACCTCTCTGTCATCATAAGGCATAGTCCCATTCCGTTCCCCTAAAACAATGTAAATCGGGTAAGATGTAACTCTAGGTCATCGCTCTCTTTATTCGTTTTGATGATGATGATCATCCCGCTGTTCTTCGAGATTTTTTAGAAAAGTTCCCAGCTAACCGGGACCACCCATCCGTAGGACGGACCCATGGCCCATCCTCCGCACTTTCCTCGATTTGTTTCAGTTATGTAATTATCTAACACATTAATTTGACATATAACAATCAGCTTCTTTAATTAGTCCTATTAAGCACTGGTTCCTTTACGTAATCTTATCACATGACATAGAAAAACAATATCAAGCAAGTTCTTTTTTTTAACATTTCATCATTTTATCTTTGAAATACAAGGATTTCCGCCCGTAGGCTTGTCCATAATGTTCCCGAAGGCTATCCAGTAATCCCCAGGGATCACTATTCCAAGCTTCCGCCCGTAAACTAGTATGCGGGCCTCGAGATCCAATCCCGAGTCACGTTAGCCTCTTGTGCAGGACCCGGAAGGCGAGGGATTTACGGCCAGAGCCCCCCTGGCACCCAAGCATCCTCCTACTCCAAGTAGAGCTCAACAGAGAGACCTCTCGCGGCGGGTTCGGTCCACGTTCCTGGTGCGGTGAACAACCCCCTTGGTTAGGGTTAGGTAGGTAGTCGGGGGTAACTGAAACTGCCTCTTCCTTCAGGCCTTTAACCTGAAGTATAGGTACTCATTTAATTTGTAATTCATAATTCAAACAGAGCCCTAAAATCTCTAGCAAGCACAAACATTTCCATTAATCAACCGTGTTGTTTGGCAAACTGCTACGGAAGTGTTCTTTCCTTTTCAGTGTATCAGCACTCATTCCCAAGGTGTCTTATAAATTGGCAAGATCCTTTACATTCCGGTGTAGGGCGTACCTTATTAACCCAACTTGGTCAACCCTAAAGTTCCTTAGATATGCTAGTTTCTGGAGCCCCGAGAGGAACACCAAGGAAAAGGGAATTCTCTTGCAAGAAAATCTATCTTGTAACATCAACAAGCTTGTTTATCATGTTTCATATGATCACAATGAAGAAAAGAACACCATGCACAACAAGTCTTCATGCAGCATTATGTAGATCTCCCACGGTTTTTAATAGAATCAACCATATTCTTCAATATCTTCACAAAATCCATCAATAGAACAAAGAAAACAAAGGAATACACCATCTTTGAATGGAAATACATCACATAGTATTCATCTTCAATATCTTCATAGTCTTCTCTCTCAATCTCTCATATACAATCACTCTGTTTGAGTAGAATTGGCTGTCTATGACTCTCTCTCTCTCTCTCTCCATCAATAATACATCATATCCTCACTACAATCTCTCAAAATCACTCTCAATAATCCTTCTTAGGTCGTGGATACCCCTCCCAAGAGGTATGTCTGATATGAAGGGTCACCAGAGCCACTACAGTGTCCTTTCATAGCTCACTACTGTCACTTCACTCCAGTCTTCACTTGAGTCTTTGGCAGCTACTTCTTCCACTTTTTTCAGCTCTTTTGCACTTGTATTCACCTCTTTCCAAGGCTAGAAAACTTTCCCAAAGTCACACATACATTCCACAGAACACTTACAGAAGCATACAGAACAGCTACATTACAGAACAGAACAGAAACAGAACAGAAGCAGAAGCTCTACAGAAGACCTACAGAAGGTTACAGAAGGTCATCAAAACCTCATAACTCATTCTCAAATCATTCCAAACTCTCACAAACCATTCAATAAGCTTTCACAATATCTCATTCTTCATCAATCAATACTCCATCCCTCCTTACAGAAGATAATCAGAACAAAACAGACCAAAACAGAGCAAAACAGAAGGTATACAGAGCCTATTAAAACCTATCAGAACATCACAGAACCACCAACAAACATCATGAACTTCCAAAACACAATCATTATCATCCAAAACACTCTCAAACCACTTCCAAATCAATCAATCATCTCATAAAATCAACCATTCAGTTCTCAAAAACAACAAAAATCAGCCAAAAAACAAATCATTTCAACACTCAACATATCCCCACACTTAATAAGGAAGCGTCCTCGCGACCCAGGAAAAAGGGAATACAAGTTCAGGTAAAAGCTCAACTTTGATCTTCAATATCTCTTCAAAAAGAATTCATCCACCACAACCCCAACTTATAACCTGGTTCTAATATAAAAATACAAAGAAAGGAAAACTCTTTATACATTAACACCTCTTATCAAACTAAAAATCACAACAAATTTGTAAAGGATATAAAAGTTTTCTTATTCTTCATCAGCATCAGCTTCAACTCTACATCGACGACCCCATCACCACAAATCTCCAGAATGTAGCTCGCACACGAAATCCAATAGGAAACCACCACGGTCGTTTGACATAAATAAACTCACAACACAAACACTAATACACAACACAACCGTCTGAATGACTCCTTCAAAAAGAGAGTTTTTCATTAGAAAGCTTCCACCATACATTGGAAAGGTATCAATGAAGATGATCCCGCTTGAAAGATTGATGTTGTCGGAATCAATCCATAGATAAGGATTCATCTACAAAGTTTTTAGGAGGATTTTGAAAAAATTGGAGACAACACATTCTTTCCAACAGGACCAGGTATCTACTAGGCAAACAGAGGGCATGAAAATACAATATCTCAAGCTGTTGGGAATCAATGCTAACATTGACATTCATGCACAACTTTGGAATAGGCTTGGAATCATTATGAGAGTGCCTATGCATATACGCCAGGTACCAAGCAAAGTGAGCAGTTAATCTCACTGAGGGATCGGTAGACTGTGAATACTGCTGGGCAAAATGAACATAGTTCTGATAAGCTTGACTGGAAGCTGTCCATTCTCCTGGAATTACTGGCCAATTGATCTAAGGTCCTGTAAGGCAATCATCCGAACTCCATCCCCTTCTTCTGGAAATATGATTATCAAACCCATCACAGTCACTAACCAACTGAGGTGGTTGAGATATGGAAGTGTTAGGAGAGGGTAGTGGAATAAGGGAAAGTGGATGAAGGGAAGGATAGGAAAAATCATAAAAGGAAGAAAAGGTTAAAGAAGGAGTGGCAGAAATTTGGAAGGAATCACTAAGGAACGGTGTTAACTGATAAATAGGAAATGTGGAGGGTACATTAATGGATGGAGAAGGACAGGGCGGAGAAGGGGAAAATACCCTATCCTCAATAAAGGAACAGTAAGTGAAAATAGGAATTTGAGGGAAAGATGAAGGTTGGAAAAGAAGGGGTAAAATAATGGTGGAATTAGACTGACAAAGGGAAAAATATATAGCATAGCGGTGAGCCATTTGTTGGTAATAGAGGAGGGTAGGAATAGAAGGTCCTAAGAGAGATCGTCGATGATAGGCATCAAAGAAGGTAGCATCAAACAGATTATGTTTGGAAAGATAGGTTAAGAGATCCATCCTCAGTTGATTAGTACTCTGGGCAAAGGTAGGAGCTGTGTTTTGTCTTTGATTGAGAACCACCGAATCAATCATGGGATGCCACGAATTATCATGACAATCAGCTACTTTGGAGGAATAACTGTGAAACATGTCAGCTATGGGCAACTCCAAATGATTGACATACAAAAGAGCCTGTAAGACCACATCCCCCACATACCATGCCATATCTACCTCATCTGGAATGAACAAATCTCCTCGGAGATACATGTACGACATCAACATGGTATCTGGTGTGACAGAATCTTCAAAGACCATTCTGACTACCTCTGTCAACAACTCAACAGACCAAGCCCCACTCCAGCCATCCTCTGGAAAAGGTAAATCCATCGTGGAAAGCTTCATATAGAAGACCAACTTCTGTAAGTGGTAGTGGACAAAGAAAGAATGGTCTGGTAAGACATATTCCTGAAACTGCTCAAAGGTAGACCATAATAAGTCCATTCTGGACTGCAATCTTTCCACTTTATCTTGGAATAGAGGGCACAAAGTAGCCTGTCTCTGAAGAGCAGCCAAGTCCGGCTGTGAAAGAGAAGGAATCAATGGAACATGAGGGCTGGGAGGAACAGAGCGGGACTTTGCAAGCTGATCTTGCAACTGCTGGATTTGGGAGGCTTGGTTGGCCACTGTGTCATTAGCCATCTGTAAAGCTGAAACCTTGTCATCTAAGATAGCTTGGAATTCCTGTGCTTCTCTGGACATCCTCTCCTTCTCTTCTGAAAGGCTAGTAACCTGGGATTGAACCTCAAGTAACTAGGTCTTCAAAGAAGAAATCTCATCGCTTTGGGTGGCAACTAGTTGGGTTTGCTGTTCCATTTGCTTAAATAAATCTGCTAGGGTATCCTTAGCAGAAGCTAACTCAGATGTTGCCTTATGCAACTGGTCCTTAGACTGCATGAGCTCCTCATAAAAAGACGCGTACAGCTGTTGAACACAGGCTGTCACTGACAACTCAATGGAACTTTGAATATCCTTGCAAAGGAAAGGAATGGCATCTCCTGAGACGAGACTGTTCAGGGAAGGAACTGAGATCTCCAATGATCCTTCGCGATGTGCTCTGAACAGGTTATTGCAAGTGAGATACCCAGGGAGATCACTGCCAGAGGTAGCAGGGATGGGCACTGAGGGAAGTACAGAAGGAGCTTTATCCACTACCCTCTTCAAGCGTTTGCGCTGTATGACCAGGGGAGGCGAAGAATCATCATCCTCTATGTCAATGGGTTCTGACTCTTCTGAAGGGGGAGGAGGAGGTATTGAATTTGATGGAGGGGGTGGAGGCATAGTCTTCTGTAAACCTGAATAGGTCAAGAAGGCAGACAAATATGATCCGTATGTAACATTGGTAACATTACCCCTGATGACTTTAACAAAATGCTGATCCATTTTAGTGAGGAGGTAAGTGCTCCAATCAATAGCAACTCCTTTCAACACCATCCTGGAAGCTGTGAAAAGCTCTTTGGACAAATAATGGGATGGCGTTTTGGTAGGCATAAACCTGTCCTGAAGAAACTGACACATCGTCTTCCATACGGGATCAGTGATCATAGAAAAGGAAACTCCTGAAGAGTTTATCACCTTCTTAACATCGAGGATTTCCCTTGTCTGCTTCTGCAACAGCTTGAGAATCTCTTCATTAGAGAAGAGTTGACGAGTGGTCACAAAAGGTTCACCTTTGAAGGGAAGAGACATAGCCTTCCCTAAGCCTCGAGATGTCAAAGTCATAGACATGCCTTGGACTAGTCCTGTCTTCTTGCTGTAAGAGGCCAGGAACTCATCACATAAGGACGGATCCTCTGGAAGCAATGGAAAAGGAGTGGCCACAAAAGCAGCAAGTCCCGCCTTCGTGAGGGGCTCAAAAGTAAGTAGGGAAGAGTAATCCCTACTAACTAATGGGACGTACTGGATAGGGGGAGGAGCATGAGAAGGCGCCATTCAAATGGTTACACACACACCACAAACACAGACAATCAAGGAGAATGCCTACAAAGCAATAGACAAAAACCAAGGATAAGAGAACAACCAATAAAACGTGACACGACCAACTAACCCCAAGCAAACCACATCCTAGAAACAATTTGACATGACCTTGAGACAAATGCGACTGAAAGCTTCATGCGATGCATCAGACAAACACCCAGAACCCCGTATCAGGCAATAAAAGGAAAAAAAAAAAACTGCATACCGTACCCGTAACCGTAACAAAAACAGGAAACCAAAACAATACCATATCCGACACATATCAAGACTATATCTGTGATAAACCAAGACTGGACCATGGAAAATAACGCTAATGACTGCGCATACCCATCCCACGAAACGGTTCATTAAAAAGGGGAATTAAGTGCAGTGAGGGGGAAATTAATTTAATGAAGAGTTGATTTTAATAAATTATTAAAAATTGGTGAATTCTTATTAGGTAATAAACCTTAGCAAGAAAACGGCTGTTCCTTATTATAAATTAAATTACCAATTATTAGGTTAAGCGGTGCTTTTATTTGATTCCCGGACTTCAATTCCCGACTGGGTCTCTAAATGCAAGTTCATTGATTACAAATTAAGGTGATGTGGAGTGCTTTTTTGCCAGCGCGTGCTTTTGTGACGGCTGGTTCATTTTATTTAAAAAATTAAAAGTACCTCTGTAGCGCACGTAGCGTGTGCTAAGTGAACAGCTGGTTTATTTTAATTAAAAAGAATGTGTGTTGAGCGCGAATGCGCATGGAAACTGTAGGTGAATAAAGAGTTCATTTTAACAATTAATTTGTGTTTAAGGGGGAAATAAAAATAAATAAAGCACATAAAATAAATACCTGGAAGGGGTGTGTATGTAATGCAGGAATGCGCACGGAAGAGTCTCCCAAAAGAAGTGAATCCAGTAAAGAAAAAGTAAAGATCACTGATGAAACAACAAAGACAACACCTTAGCGGATGTGTGGATTTGGCTTGTGTTGGTTTGTTATTTTTATTGTTATTTTTTTATTTTATTGTTTATTTTGTTTGAAGTTATGATTAGTTATAGTGGAATAAATGAAAAAGGAGCAAGGGAGGTGAGGGAAATTTTTTAGAATTTTTTAGAATTTTTTAAAGAATTTTTTACTATTTTTAAATGAATTTTCTACATTTATTGGCAATTTGGGGGATTAATTAAGAAATATTTAATTTTCAGAAATTATAGGGTAGGTAATTGCCAGCGGACAAACTCCCAAAAATTGGCAAAAAGCAAAAGGAATTTTTAGAAATTTTTCTGAATTTTTTTGTATGGAAAAATTAATTTAGAAATTAATTAAATCACATAAATCATGTTAATCAGATAAGTCAGTTAGAAATAAGTCAGTTAAGTCTGGGTAGTGTGGGTAAGTCAAGTTAGTCATAGGAAGTCAAGTCAGGTTAGGTTAGTCAGGGTAGTAAACTAAGTTAGGTCTGTGGGGACTAACCTAAGGAGGGTTAGGGTAACTAGGCTAAAGTTAGTTTAACTAGGGTAGGGTTAGTGTAACTAACTTAGGGTTAGAGTAACCTAACTAGGGTTAGTAAACTAGGGGTGGGGTTAGGGTTAGTAAACTAGGGGTGGGGTTAGGGTTAGTTAACTAGGGTTAGGTTAGTCAACACTAATGAGGTCAGTGAACACTAATTAGGTTAGTTAACACTAATTAGGTTAGTGAACACTAACCTGAGGGAGGAGGTGGAAGAGGAAGAGGAGGAGGAAGGGGAGGTGGATGGCGGCGGCGGGCGGTGGCACGGCCGAGGAGTGGCATGTTGAGATATCGAGCTCCACTCGTGATACGCCAGGGTGACCGTTGTATATTTATGTCACCGACTTGTCAGTTGCAGACGCGGTTGGTACACCGCCCATGAATAATAGCTACATGATAGCTATCCTTATCTACTCTAGTTCGTGGCTCAGTTAGTATGCCACCTTAGTTAGTTGAGTTTGGTTTGAGACCCATATATAGGGTTCTTCTATTTCTTTGTACTTGAGTTCTTTTGGCTTACACAACTAAGAAGAGGAAAACTGTTTTCAGCCTCCACCCTTGTGTGTCTTCCCCCATTGTGCAAGCAAGAAAGCTTCAAGCGAGACTCCTTCCTTCTCTCCCACAATCTTGACATGGTATCAGAGCCTTATTCGTGGTAAGGAGCTCAAGAAAGCAAGCCAAGCTCGCGGTGGTCTGGTAAGAGGAGCAGTGTTGCTTTCATTTCCTGTTTTGGGAGCAGATCTCTGCAGGTAGCACAGCCGGAAATTGCAGGAGTGCATTGTCTCAGGTTGAGACGCCCTTCGCCTGTTTTGCAGATGGAAGTTTTCTGCACGCACTCAAGAAAAGGCTCAGTTTTATGCTGTGCGACCACTGTTCTACAGGTCGGTGAAAAGTTACTGTAGAAATTGCATCGTATGCTTGTGCGCAGAGACATTGGGAGTTTCAGAATCATCCTTGGTTCCTGTTTATGCAAAATCGTCACTAGGAAGTGACTGTGTGGTCAAATACCACTTTCGCCAGTTTTGCAGATTTGCCCTTGTGAGGGTGAAGCTGTGTTTTTTACAGTGACAGAATTTCTTGCAGTATTCTGTAATGGCGTCTGATTCTCTTTCACAGATTGTCACTGAAAAGCTTGACAAGAACAACTTCCAGGCATGGAAGTTTAGAATGACGAATTTCCTTATGGGAAAAGGATATTGGGAATTTGTTGCAGGAAATGAAGAAGAACCAGTTCTTCCTGATGTTCCCAATCAACAACAAATGCAGGCATTTAAAACATGGCATGAGAGAGCCAGGAAAGTTATGTATTGGCTGTCTATCAGTATTTCAGACTCTATGATTGTGCATATTCAGGATGCAAGTACGCCAAAGGAGGCATGGGATACTTTGTCAAAAATGTATAGCACAAATACGCAAGCCAGGAAAATGCAGCTCAAGCAAGAGTTGCATAATGTGCAAAGAGAAAGTATGAGCATCAACGACTACCACATGAAGGTGAAGAAGATTGCAGATGCACTTGCTTCCATTGGGTCGCCAGTGGAAGATGATGATTTAGTTTCCGTGACCTTGAATGGTCTAGGAAAGGATTATGCACAGTTTCGGACATCCATTTCAGTTCGTGAAAGATTTCCTGATTTTGAGGAGTTGATTGCTCTTCTAATTTCTGAGGAACAGAGAAATGGTGGTGCATCTTCTTCAGGAGGAACTTCAAAAGAAGCTGTCTTCTACTCAAATGCTGGAAGAGGTAGAGGCAGAGGTAGAGGAGGCCGATTTGGAGGCCGTGGCAGAAATCAGAATATGCAGCAAACTCAAGAAAACCAGTCCTATGGAGGAGGACGTGGTAACTCTAGAGGCAGGGGGAGCCAAAGAGGTCGTGGTGGATGGCAAAGAGGCCAAAATGCAAACAGTAATGTTGAATGCTACTACTGTGGTAAAATGGGTCATATGGCTAAAGACTGCTATAAAAAGCAGAATGACATCATGAATGGAAAACTGCAACAAGGGAATTATGCATCTTCTAGTAGACAGGGTGATGACAGAAATGAGCATTTGTTCATGGTGCAGCACATGAACAATTCTATGACAAGTGCAGAAGAAAGCAATGATGTATGGTATGTTGACTCAGGTGCATCAAACCACATGACAGGTCATGCAGAATGGATGGAGGATGCAAGGAAAATGGAAAAACCAGGATTTGTGGAGACTGGTGATGATACTGCACATCCTATTGTGCAGATTGGAAAAATTCCCTTGTCTATGCAGGGTGGGAAAAAGAAATACCTGTCCGATGTATTTCATGTCCCGAATATCACCAAGAATCTGGTTTCAGTTGGTCAAATGGTTGAACAGGGCTTGTAGGTCAGATTTAATCCTCATGGATGCTTTGTTGAGGATATGAAAAATAAAGGTCGCTTGATAGCAAAAGGAAAGAAGAAGGGCAGAATGTTTACATTGGATGCAGACATGTCTGAATTGAGTGCAGCAATGTTTGCACATGGGACCGGTGTAGTTGCAGATATTGATATCTGGCATAAACGCATTGGTCATGTTAATGTACAGCGACTTAAATCAATGCAGGCCCAAAATATTGTTGCAGGATTGCCCAAATTCAAGGTTGCAGAAATGCATAAGGTATGTGAAGCCTGTCAGTTTGGAAAACAGGCAAGGAAACCATTTCCTAGACATGTTCAAGAGAGTGAGAAGCCATTGGAATTAATTCACTCTGATGTGTGGACAACTAAAGCTGCATCTCTTGGAGGCTGTCATTATTTTGTCAGTTTTATTGATGACTATAGCAGAAAAGTTTGGGTGTATTTTATGAAAAAGAAAAGTGAAGTTTTTGGGCATTTCAAAACTCTTAAAGCTATGGTTGAAAAAGAAACAGGCTTGCAGATAAAATGCCTAAGGTCAGATGGAGGGGGAGAGTACCTCTCAAATGAGTTTGCAAAGTTCTTGCAGGAGCATGGCATAAAGCAGCAATATTCATGCAGTTATACCCCACAACAAAATGGAATTGCAGAAAGGAAAAACAGGCATATTGGAGAGGTATCTCGTGCCATGCTCAATGAAAAAGACTTGCCAGATTTTTATTGGGCTGAAGCAGTTGCTACAGCAGTCTACATAATGAACAGGACTCCCACTGCAGCAATACATGGAATGACTCCAGAGGAGAGGTATACTGGTAGGAAACCAGATATTTCTCATTTGAAAATTTTTTGTTGCATTGCCTATGTACATGTGCCAGATGAGCTGAGATCCAAGTTGGATCCAAAAGCTGAGAAGTGCATCTTTATTGGTTACTCTCTGCAGCAAAAAGGGTATAGATGCTATAACCCTTCTACTCGTAAGTTTACAGTGAGCAGAGATGTTGTTTTTGATGAGATGAGTAGCTGGTATAAACCAGTAAATGTGATTGATGATGAAGATGCACAAAATGGTAATGCTACACAGAATTCACAGCAGCAGTCACAAAATATTAGTGGACCTGGAGCGTCCTCTAGCAGTGGTTCACATTCTTCGCCATGGACAGGCAGATTGAGATCAGGAGAATCTTCTCAAAGCAATGCAGATAGTGGTATGCAGGTATCACGAAAAGGAAAAGAGAAGGTTGATCAGCCCATGTTTGATGTGAATGCAGGTCACTCTTATGTGGATGGTGAATCCAGTGGCTCAGAACAGAGCATTGATGATGAGTTGGGTATTCCTTCTATTGTTACACCTGGAGTAAGGAAGACCAGGGATGTTTTGAGAGCACCTGGGAGTGAACCTACTTTGTGCAGGTCTACAAGAGCTAGGTATCCTATGGATAGGCTGAAATATGATGGATTTACAGCCATTCACTATGCATATATGGTCAAAGTGATACAGGAACCAGAACCCACATCTTTTGAGCAAGCCATGGGAAAAGAAAAATGGGAGAAAGCCATGGATGAAGAAATGGATGCCTTGGAAGCAAATGCTACATGGGAGTTAGTACCTTTGCCTAAAGGTAAGAATGCAATTGGCTGTAAGTGGGTTTATAAGGTGAAGCACAATGCTGATGGTTCTGTGAACAGATACAAGGCAAGATTAGTAGTCAAGGGGTATGCACAAACATATGGCATTGACAATGAAGAAACATTTAGTCCGGTTGCAAGGATGGCAACCGTAAGAGCAGTCATTGCTATGGCTGCATCAAAGGGATGGTCTTTACATCAGATGGATGTAAAGAATGCCTTCTTGCATGGTGATTTGCAAGAAGAGGTCTATATGGAGCAGCCACCAGGTTATGTGCATGCTGTTCATCCTGAGTTTGTTTGCAGGTTGAAGAAAGCCTTGTATGGCTTGAAGCAAGCACCTAGAGCATGGTCTGACAAGATAGGACAGTATCTTGTCACTATTGGCTTTCAGATTTCCAAGGCAAATTTCTCACTTTATGTGAGAAAAACAGAGAAAGGTATTATGATGCTTGTCATTTATGTTGATGATTTGATTATGACAGGTGACAGTGATGAAGATATCCTTCATGTGAAAATGCTATTGAAGCAGAAGTTTGAGATGAAGGATTTGGGAGAGCTGCGTTATTTCTTGGGCATTGAGGTGATTAGATCACCAAGTGGGATACAGCTCTTGCAGAGGCAGTATGGATTGGACATGCTGTCCAAATATGGGATGATAGGCTGTAAGCCTATTTCAGTTCCTTTGGAGCAAAATGTGAAGCTGAGCACAGATGCAGGTGAGCTTCTAGAAGACCCTACTATGTACAGACGCATAGTAGGAAGTTTGATTTATATGACTATTACCAGGCCAGATTTGAGCTATGCTATTGGATTGGTAAGTCAGTTTATGCAGGCTCCAAGGAAACCACATTTGGATGCGGCTAGACGCATACTTAGGTATGTGAAGTCCACATTGCAGTATGGACTATTTTATGAGACTGGGGTTCAGATACAGTTGCATGGATACACTGATGCTGATTGGGCTGGTAGTATTTCTGATAGACGATCTACCAGTGGATATGTATTCTCTTTTGGGAGTGCTGCAGTCACTTGGAGCAGCAAGAAACAGCCTACAGTTGCCTTGTCGAGCACAGAGGCTGAGTACAGGGGTGCAGCAATGGCTGCATGTGAGGTAGCTTGGTTGCATAAGCTACTTTATGATATGCATCAGTCTACAGATGGGCCAGTTGTCATTTATTGTGACAACATGAGTAGTATACACTTGGCAAATAACCCAGTTTATCATGCTAGAACAAAGCACATTGAGGTGCATTATCACTATGTGCGAGAGAGGGTTTTACTAGGTCTTATTGATCTAGTTTATGTCAGCACAGAGGATCAGGTAGCTGACATATTCACGAAGGCATTGGGCGTAGAGAAGCTGCGCAAGTTCAGAGACCTGCTTGGCGTGCAGGAATTGGGATTGAGCTCGAGGGGGAGTGTTGAGATATCGAGCTCCACTCGTGATACGCCAGGGTGACCGTTGTATATTTATGTCACCGACTTGTCAGTTGCAGACGCGGTTGGTACACCGCCCATGAATAATAGCTACATGATAGCTATCCTTATCTACTCTAGTTCGTGGCTCAGTTAGTATGCCACCTTAGTTAGTTGAGTTTGGTTTGAGACCCATATATAGGGTTCTTCTATTTCTTTGTACTTGAGTTCTTTTGGCTTACACAACTAAGAAGAGGAAAACTGTTTTCAGCCTCCACCCTTGTGTGTCTTCCCCCATTGTGCAAGCAAGAAAGCTTCAAGCGAGACTCCTTCCTTCTCTCCCACAATCTTGACATGGCAGTGTCGGGCGGCGTAGGCAGGAGACGGCGGACGGCGTTGACGCAGAGGTGGCGGTGGCGGGCGTTGCGGGCAGAAGACGGCGGGCGTCCCGGCGGACGGCGTTGACGCAGAGGTGGCGGTGTCGGGCGTTGCGGGCAAGAGACGACGGGCGTCCCGGCGGACGCGGACAAGGAAGGGGGCAGAAGGCCGGCACGGCGGCGATAGGCGGTGGCCAAAGGGGGCAGCAAAGGGCGTCGTCGACCGGAGAGGTAGGGCGCAGGGCACGAGGGAGGCGGGGAGGAGAAGGGAAAGGAGGGAAGGTGGAAATGGAAGGGAGGAGAAGGAGGGAGGAGGAAGGTGGGAGGAAGGGAGCAGGAGGAGAGGGAGGGGATGGAGAAGCGGGTGGAGAGGGAGGAGGAGGAAAGGAGGAAGAAGGGGAGGGAGGGAGGGACACAGGGAGAGGGAGGGGAGGGAGGTGGTTAGAGGGGAAGGGGTCGGGTGGTTGGAGGGAAGGGGTGGGCAGGGGCCCAAGGGGGGTAGGGGGGAAAGGGTGGATGGGCAGGGTGGGTGGGTAGGGGCCCAAGGGGAGTGGGGGGTGCCCAAGGAAAGGGTAGGGGTGGGAGAGGGTAGGGTAGGGTAAGGGGTGCCCAAAGAAAGGGACGCGTACCCCCGTCCCGCGCACGTGCGTGGGGCGGGGTAAAAAAATTTGCCGTGACAGGATTGAAATGGCGCTGGGATGACGGTACGGGTCATGCGGACACGATCGGGGCGCTTGGGGACGCGTAAAAGAGAAAAAAGGCGCGTTCACGCGCAAAACAGGCGCGCGAATACACGTAAAAATAAAGAAAAATTAATAACTCCCAATCCGGATATCAAAACGAAATAGCGTAAAAACAAAAAGTGGGCAGGACAATAGGAGAAAAACAAGGAAAATACGGGACGGAGGTTCCAGGGGGGAAAGGACGGTCACGTGCAAAAAACCCAAAAAACGAACCAAAAAACGCAATTAAAAATTAATATCGAAAAATCCATGCATCGGAATGAGGTGCAGAAAAAAGGAAAACTATGCAAAAAGATGTGCCCGACAATTCTATCACATCAAAACATAATTCCGACGGAGATAAGACGCCTTCACATGGGAAAAACCCAAAAAAAACCCTAAAAATGGGATCGGAAATTAATATCGGGTGAACCGTACACCGGAATGACATGCAGTAAGAAGGAAAAATGTCCACAAAAAGGAGTGGCATAGGGTTATCACGTTAAAGCGCAGTTCCGATGGAAGTAGGAAGGGTTCACATGCGAAAAACACCAAAAATACTCTCGAAAACATATTTAAAAATTAATAATAATAAATCCAGAAGTCGAAAGAGGGGGGAGGAAAAAGGAAAAAGGTGGGGGAAGACACAGGCGACACGGCTGTCAAATCAAATTGGAATTCGGATGCAAATAGGGCAGGTTCACATGGAAAAATGTCAAAAATACGCATGAAAAAGTCGTAAAAACCCGGAAAATTAATAATGGACAAACCGTGTATTAGAATGATGCGGAATAAAAAGGAAAAATGTCAGGGGAAAAGTGGTTGGCAGGGCTATGACATCAGATCACGGTTCCAAAGCAAGAAAAGCGCGTTCACATGGAAAACCGGTTAAATTACGCAAAATGCTTCAAAAATTAATAACTCAAAAACCGTGGACCGGAATAGGGATAGGTAAAAAGGAAAAATGGTCAATTCAAAGGGAGGAACAGGGCTATAAGGTTGGATTGGGACTGTGGTGAACGTAGGGTGCATTCACATGGAAGGACCTCAAAATCAGGGAATGAAGGAAAACTGCAGGGGAACAGCTCCAAGGGTGGGGGGAACATAACCGGGTGGGTGGGAAGGGACCCCATCAGGGTAACAACAAGGCATGGCATACATGCATGAACAGGTTAAGGCATATGCAGAAGGGTATGCAATGTAGACGCGCAGGGACGCGTCCCCACACTTAAGACCTTAACGGATAGGGTTAACCGAGCAACATGGACCTAGGACCACGCCATAGACCATTCACTAATGTCCCCACACTTAAAACATGACCGTCACTGAGAAACCAAAGTAGGAGGATTAGAAAAACTTGGCCCGTTTCGTCAAGAATCAAGGTTGAGTGTCGATGGCACGTCCAGTGTGGTTGTCGGCGCTGGAGGGACCAAGGCATCTTCTCGGCACACGTTCGTCATGGAAGGGACCACGCGGCAGTACCCAGGGAGGTAGCTGGTTGAAGGAATCGCAGGAAATGCGTTGTCGATGATGAGGGATACTATACTCAACTCGCAGTCACTCAATTGGAATGAAAGAACAGTCACTCGCCCCATGACTAATATCACTTGAGGAATAATGATGGAAACCCCTATCTCATACCCGATTGAGGAATCGACAAGGGGGGAATGGCGCAGAAGGAGTATGCCAGGGTGCACAGTTGATGGTGCATTAGTGCGTCCAACCCATCTGGCATAAGTGCAAGGAGGAAGGCAAGGGAGCCTTACAGTGCAGTGGACAGAACATGGTGATGTGTCTTGTGTTGACGGTAAAGACCCATCCCGTGGGTGCACAGGGAAACAGGAACATACGTGACTCCAAGTGTCGTAACGTCCCTCAATCTCACCTCTCGGTAATTGATTGAAGAAACTCCAGTCACACTCAACCCACCCTCTGTCTCACTCTCTGTTGATAGATACAGGAGGGCAGCCTTTTCCTGAAACCCATTAATGTAATCCTCACGGTCACTTGTGCAAAGATTGTATGCCTTGTGCGCATTTGATGGTGCAACAGTGCATCCCGCCCTGTGCCGGCATACGGTGCGAGAAGGAAGGCAAGGGAGCCTTATAGTGCAATTCACAGAAAAAAATTGTGCTTTGTGCATTGAGAGGCCCATCCCGTGCGTGCAACACTTCATTCACACTACTCACCTCTCATTTGATTTGAAGGGAAAAGACTGGTCTCTCGACCCACCCTCTGTCTCACTCTCTGTTGATAGATACAGGGGGCAACCCATACTCACCTCCCCATCCGGTTAGGATGAAAGCTCACGTCACTCAAGGGGTTGTCGATGAAGATTGCATCGTCAGTTGTTGAAGAGGCGTACCCAGGGAGGTAGCCATCAAATCGAACGTTGTATTGGATAGGAACATGTCATCTGCTAGAGGACAGGTAGTCACTTTGCAGAGAGACCCAGGACACAGCGTACCAAGGGAGGCAGCTTCGGAATTGGATCTTGGAGATATCAATTAATGAATCCACTTTCTGGACTGCTGGGTGTTACCACCTTTTCCACAGCCAGCTTCTCGCCCAAGGGTGTTTACCACCTTTTCTTGGAACGAGGCCTACTATGACAGGGAATTTCTTCCTTTTCTCTCATAACAGATTTGTTTGTTTTTTTTTTTCTTTTTTTCTTTTTCTTGTTTTCCCCTATTCCCGAGGGTGTTTCCACCTTTTCTCGAAGAATAGGTCGGCATGACAGGGACCTAAGTCCTTTTCTCCCATGACCGATATGTATTGTTTTGTTTTTTGTTGTTGTTTTTTTTTTTCTCTCTCTTTTTTTTTTCAAATTGAGCAAGGGAATGGTAGAAAGACTATGTATCAAGACCAACCTCGCCACTGTCGCTGACGAAAAATAGAGGATAAGAGATCAAGGCTGGAAGGGGGGTTTGAGGGGATAGAGGGTTGCGTCCACTTCATCAGGAGTGATTGAAGAACGGCTATCAGAAGTAACATCATAAGAAGTACAATGCCGTGCCAACGAGGGAAAGGATCAAGTGTCCGTAATTGTCAAGATCCCCAAGGAGGGAAGTACTTCTTCAGGCGATATCCATTAATCAGAAAGGGATCATCAGAGGCATCCAGGGTCTGCACTTGTGCAGAGCCATTAGGGTTGACGGCAAGTACCTTATAGGGGCCCATCCACCGCTGTTGAAGCTTGCCAAGAAACTTGCCAAAGCGTGAATCATAGGCTAGGACCAAATCACCTTCTTTGAACTCCTTGTGCTTGATGAAGCTATCATGGTAAGCCTTGCGTCGAGCTTGCGTGGCTTCCATGCACTGTAGAGCCATCCTACGAATTTCGTCCAAACATTCCTGGTGCAGGAGACGGCGTTGCAGTGAATCATCATCCCCCAAATGCTCTTTGATAGCCACTCTCAAAGAGGGTAATTCCAGTTCAACCGGAGAAATAGCTTCTGTTCCATACACCAGCTGGAAGGGTGTCTGTCCTGTTGCTGCTTTATGGGAGGTTCTGTACGCCCAGAGGGCCTCTGTAAGTCGATCGTCCCAATCACGACGATGTGCGGCAATTGTTCTTGTCAGAATCGAGCAGAGGATGCGATTGGTGACTTTGACTTGGCCGTTGGCTCTGGGGTAATCAGGAGTGGACTTGCGATGGCGGATCTTATACAACTCTGTTAATTCTTCCATGACTTTGTTAAGGAAATGAGTGCCTCTATCACTTACCAGCTCTAAGGGACTGCCAAAACGGGTGATGATATTCTCGTACATGAACAGGGCCACGCTGTTACCATCGTCCCGCTTTAGGGCTTTAGCTTCACACCACTTTGTAACATAATGTGTACATATGAGGATGTATCTGTTCTGTTTCCTTCTAGTGGGAGGGTCGATCGGACCGACAAAGTCAATGCCCCACTTCTCAAACGGCTTCAAAGGAAGGATAGGTTGCAGTGGCATGGCACTTGTCTTCGTGGGTTTCCCCATTCTTTGACAAGCATCACATCTTTTACAGTAATCATAGGCATCCTTGTGAATGGTAGGCCACCAATATCCTGCTAGCAGAGCCTTCCTGGCTGTAGCTTCTCCTGCAAAGTGACCTCCGCATGGCTCGTCATGGCAAGCCTTCAGAACAATCCCAATCTCATCTCCTGCAACACATCTTCTGAGCACTTCATCTTTGCCTTTCTTGTACAGTGCACCACCTAGCAGGGTGTATGGGGCTGATTCTAGCATGAGCTTCTTCCTTTCCCAACTAGAAATACCAGGAGGGTACTGTTGGGTTGCCAGCAGGTTGGCAATGTCTGCATACCAGGGAGTGACAGTTTCTACCAAGAACAGGGAAGCATCAGGGAGGTCTGGATCATCCTGCTCCTCGTCTGCAGTTTGTGGGATACGCGACAGATGATCAGCCAGAACATGGGAACGACCAGGCTTAGTAATCACCTCAAAGTCGAACTCCTGGAATAGAAGGAGCCATCTCATCATTTGTCCTTTCACATCTGCTTTGTTCATCAGGAAGGACAAGGCCTCATGATCCACATAAAATTTAAAGTGGGTAGATAGGAGGTAGTGGCGAAACTTTTCCAAGGCAAACACCATTGCCAAGCACTCCAGCTCTGTCACTGTATAGTTCCATTCCCTATCAGTGACTTTTCGGCTTGCATAATAGATCGGTTGATCCAACTTCGAGGAGCCCTTTTGGCAGAGGACAGCACCTAAGCCTTCAATTGATGCATCAGTGTGTACATGGAACTCTTTCGTCCAATCAGGAGGTTGCAGAATGGGTGCCTCAATCAGACACTGCTTCAGAGTTTGGAAGGCTTTGTCACATTCTTCTATCCAAGTAAACTCTGCATCTTTCCTCAGAAGCTTGTGCAAGGAAGTTGCCTTTGTCGCAAAATGGGCTATAAACCTTCTGTAGTAACCCACATGGCCTAGGAATCCCCTCAACTGTTTGAGGTTGGTGGGTGCTGCCAGAGCTGCGATCTTTTCAATCTTTGCAGGGTCTGTTGATATCCCTTGTGCAGAGACAATGTGGCCCAACAGGACTCCAGAAGAGACCCCAAAGATGCATTTGTCGGGGTTGAGGGAAATCCCATACTCCCGGCATCGGTCAAAGCATTGTTCCAGGTGTTCCCAGTGTTCACGGATCAAACTATAGACACAGAAGTCATCCAAATATACCTCAATAAAGTCGTGCAGATGATTTTGAAATGCGGCCATCATGACTCATTGGAAAGTAGCAGGGACATTGCAGAGCCCAAATGGCATCACTCGGTAAGCGTAGGTCCCCCATTCTGTGGTGAAGGTTGTTTTGGATTGGTCTTCTTCCGCAATTTGGACTTGGTTATATCCGCTGAATCCATCCAGAAGAGAATAAAGTTCATGTCCTGCCACTGTGTCCAACAGTTGGTCTGTGAAAGGGATAGGAAAGTGATCCTTCTTTGTCTTGGAATTAAGCTTTCAGAAATCCACACATATGCGCAATTTGCCATTCTTCTTGGGTACAACCACGACGGGTGAAATCCATTCACTATTTGCCACTGGATAGATGAACTCGGCTTCCAGAAGCTTCAACAGCTCCGCTTTCACCATTGTGGAATAATTCGGGTTCATTCGCCTCTGTCGCTGTCGTACTGGCTTAGCATCAGGCTCCAAGTCAATATGATGTTGACATATTATGGGATCAATCCCCTTTAGGTCTTTGTAGGACCATGCAAACACGTCCAAATTCTCTTTCAACAAGTTGTACAAGGTTGACAACTCCTCTTCTGGGAGACTGCTACCCACCTTCAAGTGGCGTTCAATGCCTTCTGCATCCACAAAGGTTAACTGTCTTTCACCTTCTACTTCACGGATGAAGGTTCCACGGACTGCTTCTGGATACAAATCCGACTCCTTCAAGGGAGTGATGTCCTCTTCTGATGTCCCACTAGAACCAACTTCTTCTTTTGGTGGAGACTTAGGTTGCTCCTTGAGATGTTGAAATGGGATAAGAGCCGTTTCGGGTTTGGTTTCAAAATTAATTACCTCTTGACTTGAAGACTCATCTTCTGATGATGACACATCTAAGAACGTCACATAACAGGGACCCTCTGATGCCTGTTGGGTTTGTGGGACTGGTGCTTGTTGGCACGGTGCATCATCATCATCTTTCTTCGGCAAGGATGGGTTAGGACGACAGGAGCCACTCTTGAAAGACGGCTTGTTCTTCTTAATCCATTTCTTATAAAGGTTTTGCATATGAGAAGATCCATTTACTAGACCAAATGGTATCATCACCATTCTGTCCCATAGCATGAGCTCATCGGCTTCTGATGCTTCTGGAACTTCTTCCTCAAATGTATCCTCTTCAGGCGGGATAGACCCTTCCATTTCACTTTCATAATCTTCTTCGTCCATATCATATCCATCCTCTTCTGTCTCTGTCTCTGTCTCTGCGTCTGCTTCTACTTTTGTCTCTGTAGGAGCTCTGTAACAGAAGAACAGATTCTCTGTTTCCTCTCCCGCCTCTGTCTCTGTTTCTGCTATGGCCATGTAACAGGGAGAGCAGTACATCCATGCTTCGATCTCACTGTCAGAAGTGATTTCAGAAGTGATTTCTGGTTCAGGCAGGAAGTATTCACCCATTGATAATGGCTTTGCCTCTTTTGGAAGTCGGCTTACAGTATCCACTGTTAAGGAATGTGCCACATTTTTCTTGGGAAGGATCTGTTTGACAACATCTTCGTCTACTGACGTTCCATCTGTAGCCTCATTAGGGGAGTCAGAAGATAATTCCAAGGAGGTGGATCCATGTCCTTTTTGAGAACCATACAGTTTCAGCACCACTTTGTTGGGTCCTCTACCCAAGGTCAAAGTTCCTTTGAATCAATCCATCCTTGCTCGGGCTTCAAAAAGCCATGGTCTGCCTAGTAACAGAGGATAGGATGTACCATAAGAGTTTGGCTTCACCACCAGATAGGTTAGCCAATAATCTTTTCTAGCCACTGTAGTCTTCACATATGGAAGAATGCCCAAAGGCTTGATTCTACTCTGATCCGCCAGTCTGATGAGCCATTGGGTGGGTTGCACACCTCGTAGGCCTAGATCCTTCATTGTCACATCCGTCATAATGTTTACTGGTGAACCACCATCAATCAATGCGTTTGCAATGAAGCAGCCTTCTATCCACACACCAGTCTCTGGAGTACCTGGATCTAGGAAGGTGTTAGCTACATCCACTTCTTTTACAGGCTCTGGAGCCTTGTTGGACTTTGTCACTGTTGAGGGAGCAATCCTTAAACCACGTCTTTTTGTCAATATACTTTTGAACCTTTTCCGGCAACTGGGAGACAACATCAATAATTGTCGGAATGTGAGGTTTGGTTTAAAGGTATCTAGATCTCTGACTAGATCGTATTCCTTAATAGGATCCACTAGCTTCTCTAACCGGTTAGGGAATGGGGCAACACCCATTTTCATTTTCCCTCTTTCTTCCAACAATGGAATTACAAGAACTTCTTCTGCCACTTGTGGCACTTCCTCCTCTTCTGTCTCCTGGACCTCTGGTCCTGTCTCTATAACTGTCTCTGTAACTCTATGTGGCACTGTAGTGCTCTGTACGGCACTGTTAGGCTATGTTCTGTTCTGTTCTTCTGGTGGAAAACTGAACTTCACTGTTCTGGCAGGAGGGTTATTTTCTTTCTGGATAGGTGGTTCCTTCTGCTTTGCACGCGTGAGGGCAGCAACTTCCAATTCCACTAAATTGGAGGTAGGCTCTTGGGCCTTGGCTGGACTATCAGTAGCACTGTTTTTCACTGGGGCTGGGCTTGGACAGTCTTTTGCAGTGTGGCCTTCTCCTTTGCATCGACTGCATAAGGGCTTGTAATCCACTGACCTTCGAGGATTTGGACAATTTGGTGAAATGTGTCCCTTTTCTCCGCATCTGTAACACTCCACTTCTGATCTCTGACCACCGCCAGACTGTCTTCCTCTGTAACTTTGAGAGGGAAATCTTCTGGGTCCGAAATTAGGACCAAACTCTCTAGGCTTGGGTCCAATATCTTGTGTTGTCATTTTGGATTCCAGCAGGTTGAATCTTGCGTCTTCTTCCTTCCTTCTCCTATCATGCATCTCCTTTAGAGAGCAAATGTCCTCTGTATGGTTCTTCCGCAAACAGTAGGAATAGAAGGCTCCAGGGATGGTTGGTTTTCGTGTACATTCAGTGGCTAAATGGCCTGCTTGATGACACTTACCACACGAAGTGTTTGACCGCATCACATCTCTTCCTGCTCCTGCAACATTGGATATGCTAGCGGTATTCACTTTCAACGTCTGTAGTTGTTCTGTAATCACATCCATCAACTCCTTTTTGATGTTTGCAACTAAGTTGGATAAATAATCCTTCAAGCTTTCTCCTCCGGACGTATTGGCAGGAGGGTTTTGAGGAGTCTCTGTAATCACTGCATAAACGGGTTGGGCTGGTACAGAGGGATCTCTGTTCTGGTTCTGATTCAGAGCTCCTGTTTGAACTGTTGGCTGTTGGCTCCAGTTGGTAGGATTCCACTGTTGCTGCTGATTTGATAATGAAGAAATTGGTTGGGACCATTGTTGTTGAGGTTGAACCACCATTTGAGGCATGGATTGTGGCCACTGTGGATTTGGTGCACTGTACTGTGATATCAGGGGCATCTGTTGGTAGGGATAGGGAACAGTCCCTGGAACTGCATTTGGTGGATACATCATTCCTGGCATCAGAGGAGGTAGGACTCCTCTTCCTGTATTCATCGCTAATCTAGCTTCCACTTTATCGTACAGTCTTGCTCCTTCTGTTGCAGCTTGTAGGGTGGCTGGTCTTTGTAGCTCCACAAACTTACAGACTTCTGGTTGTAATCCTCTGAGAAACACCCCCTTCTGAATGCCATCATCTAGATTATGGTTAGTCCATCTCTTCAGGATGGATTCCATTCGTGAGACATAAGCTTCCACTCTTTCTCCAGAGGACTGACTTAGGTTCATGAATTCCTCTCTCATCCGCTCTTCAAAACCTTCACGCCTGAATTTAGTGAGGAAGGCCAACTTCAGGTCATCCCATGTGCCAAAAGTTCCTGCTGCTTGTCTCTCATACCACTGAAATGCCGCGCCCTTGAAAGTGGCGGGGAATATCGCTAACCAATGCTCAAGGGTTCTGGCATTGTTAGCCACACACGCTACCATAAACTCTGCTACATGAAGATCGGGGTCTTCATTGTACTCTCCCTTAAAAACTGGCAATGGAACTACATTCACTGGCCTGTCATCAATATTTCCAGGACGGATCTGGCTTGGAAGTGGACCTCCAGCAGGAGGAGGAAGGGCTTGATGTGCCATTGGGACTTCTGTAAAGAGTTCCGCAAGGGCGTCAAAGGCGGCTTCTGCTGCGAGCTTGCTCTCGACTCTGATTCTTGCTTTCTCTCTTGTCACGTACCTCTGGACTCGTTCTAACGCTTGCCTCTTTATTGCGTCATTCATCAGGGGTGTGGCTTCACTATGTTGTTAGTGCTCCACAGAGGGTTAACAGAAGACTTCAGTCTCTGGAGAACTCTCTTGCCAACATTTCTTCTACTTCTTTCTTTTCAACGTCCCTGAATTTTGCTTTCATGCCACTGCACAGAGGAAGGTATTCGGTTCTGAAGGTGTCAAAATGCATATGTCTGAGCATTGTGGTGGTGCCATCATCATAGTAATGCCAGCTTCTGATGGTTTCAATAGTGTATGTTGTGAAAAACACTCTATCTACCAACTTCCAGTGGGTTGCTAATTGAACAAATAGAAGATTATCAGTACACCAAGCATCCCATGTATCTTGCTGTTGAGCGTCCACGAACAAATTCCAACTCTTTTCCTTCTTGTCTTTGTGAACCTCTACAGACCAAGACTCCTGAAGCTTCTTCACAATCTCCCACTTGATGTTGTCCGGAAACTTCTCAATGAATGCCAAATTTTCCATGGATGGTCATTCTCTCTGTTTCTACTCTTCAGTTTATTCCCAAACAATTTGCCACCAAGATGCAAGTTTCTACTGCTTCAACAGGAAGAGGAAACTGTCCACCACATAGAGCATGCATCATGATGGTGATGTGTTTCCGCCATTGTGGGATGAACTTCTTGTGGAAAGTGGCTTTGATTATGAGGAACTCCAACTCTTCAGTGGAAGAAGGAACTTTACAAACATCCATTGAATTCTTCTCTTCTTGGCAATGCCATTTCCTTCATTTTCAGCCTCTTTTGGTGCTTGTTGATGGCAAGTTTCCCCGGCTACGCACTAAAAACATGGAGCCCCGAGAGGAACACCAAGGAAAAGGGAATTCTCTTGCAAGAAAATCTATCTTGTAACATCAACAAGCTTGTTTATCATGTTTCGTATGATCACAATGAAGAAAAGAACACCAGGCACAACAAGTCTTCATGCAGCATCATGTAGATCTCCCACGGTTTTTAATAGAATCAACCATATTCTTCAATATCTTCACAAAATCCATCAATAGAACAAAGACAAAAAAGGAATACACCATCTTTGAATGGAAATACATCACATAGTATTCATCTTCAATATCTTCATAGTCTTCTCTCTCAATCTCTCATATACAATCACTCTATTTGAGTAGAATTGGCTGTCTCTGAATCTCTCTCTCTCTCTCCATCAATAATACATCATATCCTCACTACAATCTCTCAAAATCACTCTCAATAATCCTTCTTAGGTCATGGATACCCCTCCCAAGAGGTATGTCTAATATGAAGGGTCACCAGAACCACTACAGTGTCCTTTCATAGCTCACTACTGTCACTTCACTCCAGTCTTCACTTGAGTCTTTGGCAGCTACTTCTTCCACTTTTTTCAGCTCTTTTGCACTTGTTTTCACCTCTTTCCAAGGCTAGAAAACTTTCCCAAAGTCACACATACATTCCACAGAAGCATACAGAACAGCTACAGTACAGAACAGAACAGAAGCAGAAGCTCTACAGAAGACCTACAGAAGGTTACAGAAGGTCATCAAAACCTCATAACTCATTCTCAAATAATTCCAAACTCTCACAAACCATTCAATAAGCTTTCACAATATCTCATTCTTCATCAATCAATACTCCATCCCTCCTTACAGAAGACAATCAGAACAAAACAGACCAAAACAGAGCAAAACAGAAGGTATACAGAGCCTATCAAAACCTATCAGAACATCACAGAACCACCAACAAACATCATGAACTTCCAAAACACAATCATTATCATCCAAAACACTCTCAAACCACTTCCAAATCAATCAATCATCTCATAAAATCAACCATTCAGTTCTCAAAAAAACAACAAAAATCAGCCAAAAAACAAATCATTTCAACACTCAATAGTTTCCGGTTTACAACTTTCCTTAAAAGGATATCCAAAAATACGTCCTTTTGCAAGATAACTTGCGTAGGGATCTGCCATCCTTGTTGAGGGTTTTTACCCTTTTTTCTTGTGAATCAATCACAAGACTAAATGATTTCGTACTTGCTGCGCAAGTCCTGCGATGGAATAATCCGTTTAAGATCCTTTAAGCTGACGTATATCGGGCCTAGGGTTTCTTTTTAAGGCTCTCGGGGACATCCCTAGTTCTTTATCTTTACGAATTTTTTTAACCCTACAATAAGGGAAGTAGTCAAGTGCTTAGGGTATGAATATTTCTATGTTTAGATTGGTTTGGATATCTTTTGGAAGGTAATATTAATCGTCTTGTCATAGTTTTGCTATCCTTGTGATAATTTACTTTTCAGTCAATACAATTCAAATTAAACTTCCTTTTTCCTTGCAAATGAACTCATGCCAAATAACAAATATTTCCCTTGCTACGATGTGCAATTAGCAATGATAACTTCCTAGTAATTTGAGCAACGAAAGAAACCTTTCATGAATTTAATCATTTACAATGATTCGTTGGGAAAGGAATAAGACTAATGGTGCAAGATATAATGTCTATACCTTTAGGATTTAACTAAAATATACTACTATAGTAAATGGATAATCTTGCTCGTAATTTATAATGCTTGATGCAATTCGAAGGAAACTAAGTTCTATACATTATCATTCATTCCAATAAGCTAAACTCCTTCATTACAAATAACTCGGACAAATATATCCTATCCTTAACAATTTCTCTTTGCATGATCGACTTAAAACCCAATTAAAGCCAAGAAGAAAAACCTGGTTTTGGGGTGAGATATCCACATGGATACCGGGAGATGACCCTCCTGCGGCTACGCCTTGGACTTTCTTAGAAGGCATTGCAATTGTAGTTTTTTTTAAACGTGGAAGTAGCTTTACAACTCCTCCTTAGAATTCCACCGTCGCTCCCTTGCACCTTTCGTCAAAAGTAGTTTTTTTGAAAAGCTCCCTCCTTGAATTCAGGAATTTGAAAGGGTGTTTTAGAATCTTTTACAACTAAGACCCATTGAAGCCATGGGGAAGGCTTAATGGCCTTTGTAAGCTCGCACGAACGGGAATAAAAAGGTGTGGAAAAGACACAAGGAGCAGGAGAGCTCTGAGGAAAATAATCACGGTAGAGGTTATAAGTAAGGGTCTAAGGACGCTTAGGCAATTTAGGAGAAAAGGGGCTTATGAGGGTTTACACACGTAGGGGGGAAATGATTCCGAGGCCAATGAGGAAGGGCTAAAGGAAAATTAAAAAAAAAACACGGTGGTTGGGTTCCAAATATGGGAAGGGGTATATAATGCTTTTAAACATGGGGGGGGGGGGGGGTAATTAAAAAAAGGTTTCGTAAGGCACAAGAAGGGGGTCTTGGGAGGTTTTAGGACACAGGGGGCAAAAGGGGGCTTAAAGGAATAAAACAGGGTGGGGGGGGTGGGGGTTGGTTCCCAAAGCCAAGGAATGGGCTTAAGGGGGAAAGGGGGCTTAAGAGGCCCCTTAGAAGCTTCCCCCAGGAAGCTTCTAAGGCTTCTATGCCACGTGGGGGGGGGGGGGGAAGAAAGGAAACAACGCCGATCGATGGCGTTCTGATGGTCGGATGCGCAGTCGTGATGGTAGAGGGCATCGACGGCCTGGTATACAGTGGCAACAACGGCAACTTTCCTCCCTCACGAGTTGAACAAAGAGATTCTCTCTCTTCTCGTAGATCAGTCGGCGACAACACTCTCTCCTCACAACAACAACAGGCGATAGCACTCCCTTCACCCTGCGCCCCCTTGATTTAAATAGGGGAGGGGAGGGGGATCCTCCCTTCCCTGCGTGGCATCACGCATGCCTTCTCCCTCACTCCAAGCTCCACCAAGGAGCTTAATCACTCCTATTCCCCTCCCCCTCTAGCTCGTAAGTCGGCTGGGGGGATAAGGGGAAAATTCTTTTTTTTCATTTATCCAATTTCATTTTTATCAAGGCAGTTCATGCATGCCTTCGGGATATTACTCTGTGTGTGTGTGTGTGTGTGAAACCAGGCTCAAGGGATTATGACCATGAATAACCGATGGCATTCTTTTCTCTTCTTAGGGGGTATAAACGAGTAATTTTGAGAACACTCCAATTTAAGATGCAAAGGGACACATAATTAGCAAGTAGCTCTATAAGTTTTAGTAAAACGATAGGATTTTGTAACACATGCCTTCAAAAGTGATATTACCCTTCTATCATAAGGCACATGTTAAGCTTCCTAATGATAACTATTGTAAAAACCTTATGTTTTGTCTTTATCTTTAACATAACATGCACTTTCTTCATACATGTGCATACATATTGTAATATCCCGATTTGCTAATAAAAGAATGTGCGTGAACCTGCCTCAAATGAATATGAAAAATGGGATAAATGATTTTTTTTTTAATTCCCCCCTTATCCCTCCAGCCGACTGACGAGCTGGAGGGGGAGGGAAATAGAAGGAGCAACTAAGCTCCTTGGTGGAGCTTTGATTGGGGGGGACATGCGTGATGACACGCAGGGAGGGAAGATCCCCCTCCCCTCCACTATTTAAACGAGGGGGGCCGCTGGAGATGAGGAGGCTAGAGCCGTGAGGAATAGAGGAAGAAGGGTCGGAAGAGGCCGTGCCGCTGCTGCGTCGTGTGGCAACCAAGAGAGAGGGAGGAACAGAAGGCGCTGAGGCCATGGCCATAGAAGCTGTCGACGTGTGAGAGGGAGGACTTGGAGGAGCATTCTGCCAGTCGAGGGGTGTCTTCCCAGCGCCTCTGCCTCTGCCGCCAGGCTGGGTCGACAGCCCAGTCGTTGATTCCCTTTTTTTCCCCCCACGTGGCCTGCGTAAACTTCCAGAAGGCCCTTGGAAGATTCCAAGGGGCCTTCTTAAGCCCCTTTTCCATAAGGCCCTTGTTTGTCCCCCCCCCCCCCCCCCCCCCCCCGTTTTAATCCCCATAAGGCCCTTGTTCCCCCACCTCTCGGATTTAATCCCCCCTAAGCCCCCTTGTTTCCCCCCCCCCCCACTCCTCTTAGCTCTTTAGGCTATTCGAGTCACACCCATAGGCTCCTTGAAGATTTTCATTCTCTTTCATTGATTCCTTTATTCACTTTTTAGATATTTTTGTGCATGTGCTCTCTTAGTTGAGCTTTGTTTTCTTAGTTTTATTAAACAAGCCGATGTCCACACCCCCCCCCCCCCCCCAATGTCCTAAAATCCCCCAAGACCCCCTTCCTATAGTTTTCCCCGTGTTTTATTCCACTAAGCCCTTTTCACCCTCATAACTCTTTTTTTTTTCCCACAACTCCCTAAGTTTTCCTCGTAATCCCTTGTATCCCCCTTATTATTTTCCCCCCTGAACCTAAAAAAAATCCAATTCATCATCATGGCCTCGTATGATATCCCGTAAGGGAAAAGTAGCCTTGAGAGAAAAGACAGGGAAAAAGGTAGAGGGAGTGAAAAGAAGGAGTGAAGGAGGAAGAGTGGGAAAAAGATCAAAGAAAGGGAAGGAAGGAGAATAAGTGCTTTCTATTCCTTCTACCCCAAGTCAAAATCCTACAAGGGTTCCGTGGTTGAAAAACCACACTCCCCCATAAACTTTTTTTGGATCTAAAGAGATGGTGGAATTCCAGAAGAAAGAGAAAAAGACTATCTCACATTCGAACTATGATGCCACCGAAAAAAGTCCAAGGTGTAGCTGGGGGAGGGTCTTCTCCCGGTATCCATGTGGATATCTCACCACAAAACCAGGTTTTTCTTCTTGGCTTTAATCCGGTTTTAAGTCGATCATGCAAAGAAAATTTGTTAAGGATAGGATATATTTGTTCGAGTTATTTGTAACGAAGGAGTTTAGCTTATGAATGACAATGTATAGAACTTAGCTTTCTTCAAATTGCATCAAGCATTATAAATTACGAGCAAGATTAACCATTTACTATAGCAGTATATTTTAGTTAAATCCTAAGGTGTAGAAATTATATCTTACACCATTAGTCTTATTCCTTTCGCAACGAATCGTTGTAAATGGTTAAATTCATGAAAGGTTATTTCGATGCTCAAATTACTAGGAAGTTATCTTTGCTAATTGTACATCTTAGCAAGGCAAATGTTGTTATTTGGCATGAGTTCATCTGTAATTAAAACGAAAGTCAAAATTAAGCTGTATTGACTGGAAGTAAATTGTCACAAGGATAGAAAAACCGTGACAAGACGATTAATGTTACCTTTCGAAAGATAACTAAACCAATCTTAACATAGAAATATTTATACCCTAAGCACTTGACTACTTTCCTTATTGTAGGGTTAATAAATTCATAAAGATAAGGAACTAGGGTTTGTCCCTAAGGTTCTTAAAAGAAGAAACCCTAGGCCTGACATACGTCAGCTTAAGAATCTAATCAGATTATTCCATCGCAGGACTTGCGCAACAGGTATGAAATCATTTAGTCTTGTGATTGATTCACAAGGAGAAAGGGTAAAAACCCTCATCAAGGATGGCAGTTCCCTACGCAAGTTATCTTGCAAAAGGATGTATTTTTGGATATCCTTGTAAATAAGGAAAGTTGTAAACCGAAAACTAGCATATCTAAGGAACTTTAGGGTTAACCAAGTTGGGTATGCCCTACACCGGAATGTAAAAGACCTTGCCATTTACAAGACACCTTGGGAATGAGTGCTGTTACACTCAAAAGGAAAGAACACTTCCTTAGCAGTTTGCCAAACAACTGGGTTGATTAATGGAAATGTTTGTGCTTGCTAGAGATTTTAGGGCTCTATTTGAATTATGAATTACAAATTAAATGAGTACCTATACTTCAGGTTAAAGGCCTGAAGGGAGAGGCAGCTTCAGTTACCCCCGACTACCTGCCTAACCCTAACCAAGGGTGTTGTTGACCACGCCGGGAACATGGACCGAACCCGCCGCGAGAGGTCTCTCCATTGAGGTCTACTTGGAGTACGAGGATGCTTGGGTGTCGGGAGGGCCCTGGCCATAAATCCCTCGCCTTCCGGGTCTTGCACAAGAGGCTAGTGTGACTTGGGATTGGATCTCAAGGCCCGCATACTAGTTGACGGCGGGCAAAAGCTTGGAATAGTGATCCCTGGGGATTACTGGATAGCCTTTGAGCAGATTATGGACAAGCCTACGGGCAGAACTCCTTGTATTTCAAAGATAAAATGATGAAATGTTAAAAGAACTTGCTTGATATTGTTTTTCTATGTCACGTGATAAGATTACGTGAAGGAACCAGTGCTTAACAGGGTTAATTAAAGAAGCTGATTGTTATATGTCAAATTAATGTGTTAGATAATTACATAACTAAAACAATCTGAGGAAAGTGCAGAGGATGGACCATGGGTCCGTCCTACGGTTGGGTGGTCCCGGTTAGCTGGGAACTTTACTCAAAAATCTGGAAGAATAGCAGGATGATCATCATCATCAAAACGAATAACGAGAACGATGAGCTAGAGTTATGTCTTACCCGATTTGCGCTGTTTTAGGGGAACGGAATGGGACTATGCCTTATGGTAGAGAGGTTGAGCCCTGCATCCCTCTCGTTTCCCATTCTCCTTGAACCAAGTGCAGTGTGAATCCGCTTCGGACCTGGCGTTTCTGCGTAAAGTAGTTCGCTCGGGTCTGACGCTAGTTGCTGTTAGCTAATGACCAAACAGGAAAACCCTAATTCTGGTCAATCCTAAGTGGGAAATAGCCAGGATACTTTCACTACATGGCAGACGCGGGAAGACCTAGATCGCAAAACCCGTAATATTCCATGGGAGTGTCGGGTGGAGTTTTCTAGACATCCTTTCCGATGGACTACTAAGATGTGTCCTGGATGATACTAGGGGATACATTACAAGTTGGTATCAGAGCCGACCAACAACAGAATTGTTTTTATGAGATCTCAATAAAAATGAAGTAAAGAAATTATTGCTGTCCAAACATTTTCTCATCTTCAAATGCTGTCTTGCAGAACTATGAAGTGTGGAACAAGTTTTTGGTATTTCGGGTCATGTTTATGACTGCAATGCATTCTTCGCTTTATAGACAAAGAATTGGGATGATGAACATCCTAGAACAGATTTATAATCCATCACCTCTTTACATAGAACGAAGATGGACGTGGTCTTCAGGAATCTACTATATAGCCGCCCACGGGTTTGCTTATCTACAGACCAACCTAAAGAGGATCAAGTGGTTGGAAGACTTGAAAGTCGTGAAGTTGTTCATTTTTGTGGAAGCTCACGTAAAATCGACTTTACATATTCAAGGTCGGAGGGTTGAAATGAACTCATATGTATATGAGGAAGTAACCCGTATAATCCCAACTGACAGGATTAAAGTGTTGGGCCGCCATGAGAAGTATGGATTCCAATGGAAAAGGTATCCTGAACTTCCAATGAACTATCGATTCCTAAAGATCCATGACCCAAAACCCTACTATTACACAGTTCATGTAGACAAATGCAATACAACGTTATTCTCCCCAAACTGAATGTAATGATTGGATTATCATCACACGAAACGTTGTATAAGGCTATGCCCATGTAAATACAAATAAAGACTTCTTTTATCAATATCTGGCTGTGCATAAGAAATGTTAAAAAGTTAAGTAGTTACATTGTTTACGAGATAGCTGATTTAGAAATGAAAGATAAGCTAATGTCGATTATCATATAATAACGTTAAGAAAACTTTTAACCAGGCACAACCCCAGGTACAGGTTCCAAATTCGCCCCCTACATCAAGTACTGTTGTGACCCAGGAGAAGAAGTTTCTCCTCAAGCAAATAAAGCCACCCGAGTTTGACGGGAGAGGCAGATTCATCCAGTCAGATGCTGAAATTTGGATTGAATCCATGGAGGATTACTTTGAAGTAGCTGGTACTGCATCTACCAATCAGGCCATGCTCGCCAAGTTAAAACTCACCGGCAAAACCAGACTTTGGTGGAAGCAATGGTGCAGGGATCAAGGGACTTCAGAGGGGTCCGTTACCTGGGAGAAGTTGAAGAAAGCCGTGCAGGGAAGATATTTGTCACCTGCATATCATACGCAGAAAATGAATGAGTTCTACGAGCTAAAACAGCTAGGACTCACCCTTGACGCATACTACTCTAAATTCGTCTCACTCTTAAAGTATGTGCCACAGATGGACATGACACAACAAGTGTCCAAATTTTTTGCGGGCTTAAATCCACCCATAAATACCTATAATTTAGAATACATTACTACTTGAAATTTGTGAGTTTCATCTCTCATGGATGCACTCATTCGAATAGTTTTAATCCATCCTATTATTTAGAATACCTATTATTTAGAGATGAAACTATGAAATTTGTGACTTCAAGTAGTAATTGATTTAATCCAGCATGTATGATAATATGATCCATTACTACTTGAAGTCGGATCTTACATTCAACCACCAAAACTCACGGACCGCTTATTGTTTCAAGTATTTCAAGTGAGTGACTAATGGCTATCTCTCACCTAGCCATACGTGCTCTCAATCCTATGAGTGTAGTAAGCTTACATTGATGCTTGATTGAGTAGCCTCCTCCCTCAAGCACTCCGATAGCTCCATGACCCAAGATGCGAGCTCAAGCAAGCTCAATCCTATACCTTCAAGCTCCATCCTCCATAGCCACATGTGGGAGACAAGTGTAGAGAAGAGAAGAGAAGAAGAGAGGAGAAGATGGAAAGCTTCTCCACCATAGTCTCTTATCCTTACACACTCACTCCCTCATGCTCTCACACTCCCTCTCTCAAACACAAGCACATGAAAAATCAAGGAGAATAGAATAAGAGAGCCACTTTAGCCACATATCAAGAATGAGCTCTTCCATTCACTTTTTGGTTTTTATACATGCCCTTATCTCTTTAGGTACCCATCTCCTTGTTACATGACTAGGCATCTTGCCAAGGTCCTATTTTCTTATTCCCTTCTATTTACATTATCCCTTCACCTAGCTCGTCTACTCTTTACAATTTTCATAGGAGGGAGCTTGGTGCTCTTTTAAAATTTTGGGGATGCCTTTGCATTTTAAAATGTAACATTCCCCTTTGCCTTCTTTGCGGTTGCCTTTGCACATTTGTCCTTTTCCTCTCTTGTTTTGTCATTTGGGTATGCATTTTTAAAATTTTATTGGATTTATTTTGAATTTATTTTTCCTTATTTTGCATTGGGATTGATAGTACCCCCCTTCTAGTCAAGTGCCAGTCCCATGGCACTTGTGGGTCTTTGTTGATGAGAGGGCTTAGTGATTAAAGGGCTATCATGTGATTGATGATAGGGATCTTACAGGGATTTAACATGGAATAGAAGCATGTGTAAATAAAGACAAAGTGCACTTAAATCATAACACTAATATATGATTTACACTAATATCACTACTACATAGAAAATGTATACACAAATCACATGACCAAAAAAGAAGGGTGTGTGAGCTCTAGGGATCCAAGGGTGAGCTATAGATCATCGCCATTTGAAAGCTCATCCTACCGTAAAGGAGCATCGAACAAACTCTCCAAAAAAAGAAACAACTACACATCAATCCACCATACAATAATGCATTCTAATTAAAGACAAGAAGAGTGAATTACAGGGCCACCGCGTCCATACAATTGGTCGATCAATGCAGTGAGACCGTGCCTCTCTGCATATCGAGTCTCAAGGCCGGTCGAATCACAATTTGTAATGGAGTGCTGCAAAGGAAACAAAATACTAACTATTAGAAACACGATTTTCAGTACAAAGGATATTGCAAAAAAAAAAGCAAGAAAAACAAAAGAAAAACTTACAAAGTCCTCCAGATATGTCCTGTGGCCGCCACTCCCAAGATGATGGACCACTCCGACCTCTAGTTGTGCCCTCACTGCCTCTTGCTTTTATCTCCAATGTCTTGGAGAATTTGTAGCCTCCTCCCTCAGTCGGCGCCAATCGTCCGCGTATAGCCACTCGGGCTTTGTAGGCCTACCCTTGAGTGCCTTGCGTCTGTCCAATCATCTGTGTGACATATATGCATGCATGCACTACATCATCCAGCCCGTAGAAAACCTATCTGCCGGCTAGTACCAGAAACTCCTCATGCAAGGATGGTAATATGTAGTGCTTGCTCCCCTTTGATATATTTTTCCAATGATCCAAGACGTTGTGCCAAAAAACTTGTTGGCACAACTCTCTCATACAAGCCATCACCCTCCTTCCCTCATCATTCATGATGATGGCTCTTGACCTATCATCTACAAGGTAGGCATACCCCTCTCGAGTATGCCTAAGATAGGTCCTCCCAGGTGTTCCAGGGCAGACAAAAGGTCGCAATGTTTAATAATGTTGTAGATTTTGGAAAACTAGCAATCAACTTGATAAATTTCCACAATGATATTGCATTTTAGAGGGTTTACTATGACGTATTGTATCAATGGATTAAAAAATATTAACTTTGCATTAGGAGTCAAGACACATGCACAATTCATGCTTACACAGTGAATGTTGACCACTTTCAAAGAAAGCTAAATAAAAGTTGACGCCATCCAAATTTTTTCTCAAAGTATAAATAGGATAATTCATACTTGGAGCATCCACTTACTCAATTCATTGACAAATCGCTTATAAGGGTACATAAGATATGCATTTTAAGTAAGATCATTTTTTAAAGATTTATATTACCATGCTCTATATGATTTAAATTGATTATGCTAACATCATTTGTTTTCTATGCAGGTGACCTTTGTGGATACTTAGATTATTAGGATGAGTCGAGGGATGAGGGATGAGGAGTTGCAAGATACCTTCACGTGCATGTCTCTAGATTAGATGGTGAGATTCAGAGGTATGGTAGACCACGAGCTCTCTCAGACATCGTCAGGCTGCTCTATTAGATCTACTTCAGCGCAATCAGATGCTTCAGTTTTGAGCAGACAAGGTCGATGCTCCCTAGACTTGGGCCAGACGGAGAGAGTGCTTCAGGGTCAGGGGGATGCTGCAGAGATTCAAATGCAAAGAACCCATGGTCAGCTCAAGATACAAGTGCTACTCCTTGCTCTGGTGGCGGTTCCAGAGAGCATGGCTCAGGTGGTTGCTATGGAGGCACGGGCACGGTGTCTCCATCTCGTCGTTCTGCTGGACTTGCATCACCTCCGGGATTTGTCACACATGTGGGGATATCTTCTCCAGTCACACTGGCTTTTGCTCAGCCGTCCCTAGGTGTGGTACCCCTTTAGGTGCTAGTCCAATAGATACTACCCTAGTCGGTATACCAGATGTAGAGGGGTCTCCTGGATATGCACGGGAGCATGGTCATAGGTGGGAATCAAAGTGCACTTGTTCACAAGCACACAGAACAAACAAAATAGGGAGGGAGGTGTTTATTGTAAGCTTGATGGATTGGCTAGCGCTAGAGGTGAGATGGGAAACTCATAAGTGTTATTAGAGTTGGAGAAGAATTCCACCACCATGCTCAGAAACGTATTTGGTCTTTGTATGTGAGTGGAATGGGCATTCTCAAGGGAAGTTGTGGCAAGCTTGGAGGGGCTAAGGTGGCGATTAGATTGGGAGAAGAATTCATAGCATGAAAAGGATAATAATTTGCATATACAATGCTTAAGGCATGCCCTCTCTTTTGTATGGGAGCAAGGAACATGATTCCCATCTTATGTATTTACAGGGCTCTTTCTCAATCCTTTGTCTATGACTTTGTGCATATTTGGACCTTTGAAAGAAATGGCATGGTCCATTATGTAAAATGCTGTATTGTTTCTGTAAAATGGTCTTCAAATATTCAAAGTCTGCAACAACATCTATGAAATAGAGCGAGAGCGTGAGGGGAGGGAGGAAGGCATAATCACTTTATTTCTCCCTCATTGCAAGGCAAGAAGATTCCTATGGCAAGAGAAGTTGAACACTCTTTTAAAATATCCAAGAGTGTTCAAATAACTAGACATGTTGGACCCTCACGAGGTATTTGTAGAAAAATATATTGGGCAGATGAAAGAGCCCTTAAGCTATGGTACAGTTACTTTGGCCTTTAAAAATAAGGATCGGCATTACTCTTGCTCTAGACTTGGATGAGAGTGCCAGTGAAGACTCGAGTGTTTTATGGCTCAAGACTCAATCTATGAATGGAAAAACATTACGTCCACATGTAGGTTCTATCCCAGCCTTCAAGTTCAAAAAGGGCATGGGGTTTGGAATTCCTAGATTTTTTAAAAGTATGCCAAAACCATTGAATAGTTTGATGGAAGGCCCTAGATTGAGCTGGTGCCTGGATATGATCATGACCACACTCGAGGCTGCTCTACCCTTTCATATTGGTATGATGCATTGGGCAACTCATTTCAGGTCAATATTTTTGCGTACCATCTTTCACCATTGAAAGAATTATATCCGCAAGGTTTAACAGTTCTGTCCTTATTCTCGGGCCTTGGTGGGCAAAAGTGGCATTGCACAAATTGGGTATAATTTTGAAGGCTATCGTTATTGTGGAGATCAATGATAAATGTAACAACATAATAGCCAGCTGGTGGAACAAAACTGGCCAAACAGGCCGATTTCAAATGGAGGATGATGTTAGAGATTTTACTAATAATAAGTTGGCTGAGATTGTGGATGAGATTTTCTTTAACAAGATTCTCTCTCTCTACTACTACTACAACAACAAAAAAAACAACAACAATAAGAACAATAAAAAACAAGAACACCACTACTACTACTACAACCACGACTACAATGACTATAACTATGACGACCACCACCACCACAACCATGACCAAAACTACTGACTATCGACTACCAACCACTGACTATGACTACGACTATGACTATGACTATGACTATGACCAGGACCACGACCATGACCACGACCACGACCATGACCACGATCACAACTACAACTATGACTAGGGCTATGACTACAACCACGACCATGACCATGACTATGACTACCACTACCATGACTACGACTACGACTATGACTACAACCAAGACTATGACTACCACTACCACGACTATGACTACAACCATGACTACGACCACGACCATGACTACAACTACGACTATGACTATGACTATAACCATGACCACGACCACGACTATGACTACCACTACCACTATAATAAACAACAAAAGAAGAAACTACTACTACTACTACTACTACTACTACTACTACTACTACTACTACTACTATTACAAATAAAAAAACTAGACAACAATAAACAAAAAAACAAAAAAAACTATTACTACAACAACAACAACAACAATAACAATAACAAACAAGAAAACCACTACCACTACTCCTGCAATCACAACTACGACTACGGTGACTATGACTATGACCACGACTATAACTACAACTATGACTATGACCACGACCACGACCATGACTATGACTACGACAACGACTACCACTACCACTACCACTACCACTACCACTACCACTACCATTACCACTATAATAAACAAGAAAATAAAAGAAAAAAAAACAACAACATCTACTACTACTACAATAACAATAAACAAGAAAATATGAAAAAACTATTACTACTACTACTACTACAACAAAAAACAAGAAAACTAAACAACAATAAACAAGAAAAGGAAAAAAACTACGTCTACTACTATAACAACAACAAACAAGAAAACAACAACCTCTCCCTCCCTCTCCCTCTCCCTCTCTTTCTCTCTTTCCCTATTATGTTTAATGTTTCCCTCTCTTCCTCTCCCTCCCTCTCTCTCTTCCTCTCCCTCTCTTTCTCTATTATGTTTAATGTTTCCCTCTATTCCTCTCCCTCTCTTTCCTCTCCGTCCCTCTCCCTCTCCCTCTTTGTCTCCCTCCCTCTCTCATTTCCTCTCTCTCTCTCCCTCTCTCATTTCCTCTCCCTCCCTCTCCCTCTCCCTCTCTTTCTCTCTCATTTCCTCTCCCTCTCTCAATACACATGAATTTTAACAAAAACAAGTAAAAGAGAAAGAGAAAACACAAAAAAAAAGCAATAAGGAACAATGCACTCACCATAAAGGCTCAAAGATAAATTCGGCGGCTCCTCTTCGCCCTCCGTACACTTCCTCCTCTTCTTCGCGAATGGTGGTGGTGAGAAGCTTTCCTTCTCCCTCTTTCTCCCTTTCTCTCACCCTCCCTCTCAAATGCAAGATGTTTTCTCTTCCTTTCGCTCTCCCTTTTACTCTCTCTTTTGTAAGATAACATACTCGGGTTTTGGCCAACATTTTTTTTGTCTCAGTATCATCGCTATTTGCGTCTCTATTTGTGTCACTATTAGCATCGCATTTGCGACGCTAATAGCAATGTAAAAAGCGACGCCGCTATTTTGCGTCGAAAACTTCCTTGTAGTGGAGACTTCGACCAGGGCAACCTAGTACTATTACACATAGTGAAAGACCATAAACAAAAGATGAAGTTTAGGGGATTAGGGCCTTTTACAGTCCACACTATTAGCCAAACCAACAATTTAGATCTCAAGTCCCTAGATAGAGAGGGTATAGTCTTCTTCAATGGTAGCTGCATAATGAAGTACTATCCTCCCACATATATGCACTCCACAAGCCTCTGATACTAGAGCCCCCTATGAACATACGAGTTGCCACAATAACAAAGATTGAGGACAAAGATGAGAAAGCAGTGGCACCTGATTACCTACACATAACAATCATCACCCAACAAATGCATACTTTCAATGTATTGATTGATGAGGGGGAAAACTTTAATATCTTAACTCACGATCATTGGACTCTCATTGTTTGATCATTTTGCGGTCAATCATATACACTTTTGAAAAAGTACAAACTGGTAGTCTCTATCAAGTTTGAGAGCATACCCATGGTATTTTATGTATTGCCAAATACAAAGGATGCTGGCAAGGAATCATTGTTACAATACACATTTAAGAAGCAAGCACATTGCAATGTTGATTACGAGTCGCAGCACATTCACCTTGCCAACGACAATGTATGCATAGTGAGAGATTTCAAGAAGGCCAATGCAACTCCATCAAGGCCCGCAAAGCCACTGATAGATAAACCTACAACCAAGTCTAAGGAGAGGGGTAGTGACTTGTCACAACCCACCAAGCATCAATGCCAGCAATTAGCTGAGAATATAACTAAGGCCAATAAACCCAAGTTCAAATGGTTGCCTAAGCACCAAGGACCACCACCAAGAAATAAGCAAACACACACAACCTTATGCTCCTAGAAACTCATACTCAAGATCTAGTAGACAAAGAAGACATTATAGGCATAGAAAAACGGTCAAGCCATGATGGGTCTCCAAAACCCTATTACAAGTGCAAGGCTATGATGAGGGAAATATCTGAATATGGGTACCTAAAGCCAAGATTGCGAAGGGAAACACTCGTGCCACCCTTAAGCTTTTCTACATAAGACCACACAATAGTCAAGGAACTGAAACCATAGGAGACTCAAGTTGTGAAGCCTATAGATTCCAAAACCGCTAAGCCTGCAAATCCTCAACAAGTATACTGACGGAAACCATAGCTTGCTACTTCCAAACCACCTCAACCTAGTGATGCTAGTGTCACAAGGGAATCATAAGCATCCAACAGTATAACATTAGCATCACAAACCATGCCTATCACACAAGAGGTTAAATCGTGCCCTTAGGATCAACCAAAGTCACAAACACCAGTTGTTGAGCTATCTAGTCCACTGTCAAATCCCAATCTTGTGTAGGCCTTAACCCTCTTATGAGTGGCAATCCATCCTTACCTTGGCCTGTGGCTTAGCTAAAAATATGAGGGATGACTTTATCACTTGGATTGGATATTTGGTTGTTATATTTACCATGCTTTCTTAAAGCTATGAGCAATTAGAATTAGGTCTTTTAGAAGAGCCTTTAGCAATAGAAGTGCGTACACTACCTTAGACATAGGAGAAATAAAAATTCATGTTTGTAAAGGCAAGAGCACTGTCTCTGCCATAAACTAGAAAATTAAAGAGTTGAAAAACTTGGTCGACAACAATTCCTCTTTCTTGGAAAAATTGTATGCTCTCCAACTTCAATGGGAGCACGAGGGCTACCAAATTATGAAAAATGTTGAGCAAATACATGCAATCAAAACCTCTAATTATGACTCAAATTATGTAGCTCCCACCTCCTATACGGTATTGACAATTACTCACAACTGACCTCTATAAGAGCATGTTATGACACACCCCTATTTAGATTGCATCCTTACTGAGGAATAGCTACACGTTGCAAACAAAATCAACTCCGGTGACTTCCTAATGGATGTCCTCACCTATATTACTCACATAGGCATCCAACCTTTTGACATGGGCCACTATGCTAGCTTGGAGTATAACCCACACTTCTACACTTGACTCATGTGGAAGTAAAGCACCCTGAGTATGTGTTGAATGCCCTTGACCCTTCAATCTATAATATTGAAAGGATTCACATCATTCAAGGGGAGAGGGGATAAGGTGGAAATAAATTGGAAATCAAAACACCAAAAAGTAAACAAAACAAATATGGAAAGGAAAAATACACAATAAGGGAACCTTAAAATTGAAACCTAAAAGAGAAAAGAATAGAAAAGTGATTTTATACTTAAAAATAATGAGAAAATGCTTGCTTAGAATAAATGAATTCCTTGAAGTGAAAATTTTGTTGCAATCCCTTTGTTTTCTTGTAGATAAAATGGTCTTACAAATGAGCTAATGGAAGCTTGTTGTGCTACAATAGGAGCTAGAAATGGCTGGACAGTAAGACCATGCCCATCGACTTCCGTCCACGAAAAAAGAGAGAAGAGGATATGGACTTGCCCTTGAGAATCGGGCCTAAAATAAGTTGAAGTTTAGGACCATCCATAATGTCAACAAGGTGGTGTGGCGAAGGAGGAAGATCCAAAAGATTGATAGAACAATGCAACCTAGCAAAGTACATTGAGAAGTTTCGGCAGGAGGACGACTACAATCGGTGCATAGAGTTCTTGAGAACCTATTAATCTAATAGGGCATGTGGCACGGTGACTGTGGGAAGAGTCAAAGAGGCCAAACACGTGCATGTAGAGTTGAGCAAGGCCTTGGTGGAGAAGGCACTAGGGTTAGCACATAAGATGGAGAGGAGACCAAAAAGAGATGTCTATGCCATGCTCAACATGAATAAGGACCAAGTCCTAAAAAATGATGACATCAACATTTAGGATATCCTTGACCCTGAACTAAGACTCAAGGGGCCAAGGTCATCCACATGTTTATTTCAATCCAAAGGTACAACTCACTCATGCATAGGCTTGGAGTGCCTCCGTTGGGGAGCCTAACAACCCATTTGCTTGATGAGATTGATTAGAATGGCTATGTGTACAAGATGATTGATCAATCTGCCAAACCAGTGGCCTTAGGGAGAAAGCTCGCTGGTGAGCATCCCTAGCATCAAAAGCTAGAGCATATAGAAAGAAACTTGCCTCAAAAGCTTCATTCATAGGGTTTGGTGGAGTATTAACTGCCCTCATCCAAGAGGTAGTGGGAGGGGTGGTAGGTGAAGAGAAAGTAGGAGAGACACCCTAGAAGACACCCCCTCATGAGTAAGAACAGTCTAATGAAAGAATAGTAAGTGAGGGAGAAGAACAAGAGACACAATCCAACCAAGAAGGGCTTAAAAATCCAAAGAAGAAGACTCCCAATAAGTATCAATAAGAATCTAGGGAGAGAATGACAAAAAAAGAAACGATCGAGTTGCAAAAGACACAAAAAGAGTCAAAGAAGGCTGAAGAAGAGAGACAGAGGAAAGAAGAAGCCAAATTGCAAAGGATACAAGAGGAGTCTAAGAGAGCCAAAGAGGAAAGAAAGATGAGAGCAAAAGTATAGGCAGAAGAGGTATGCAGAAAGGAAGATGAAGACATGGCTCAAGCATTACGCATGTCGGTAAAGCAACCCTCCAGGTAGGAGGAGTTGGTTTCCATGAGTCCGTGAGGAGAAGAAGGCCGAAGCACTAGTGCCCAAGTACTAGAAAGTATAGCACCACACCAAAATAAAAGGCAAGGGCAAGATCCCATTACATCCAATTCCATCTATGCTTCTGTCTACTACCCTAGCTACCACAACCACCCAAGGTACCTCAAGCATGGTGGATGCAAGAAGTCGCATGGCTTGGATGCAATTCCTAGTCAATACAATGCAAGAGATAGCTCAAGATTCAAGTGGAGAATCCTTGAATACTAGAACAAAGAGATTGGAAACTATAGATGCAAAATCAAGACAAGACCCAAACAAGAAAAAAAATAGAGGCATCCACAATGTCCATCCCTACATCAATGTTGCCACCAATGTGCTACAATGAGTACAACAAATATCTCCTTTCATAGCTAGAGACAACTAAGGAAGAAAAGAAAACAATTGTGGCCGAGTTGGAAGCTGAAAGAAAAACATTGGAAACCTTTCAAATAGAGAGGACTTGCCAAGTTGTCGATTATCAAAATGGGATAAGTGAGCTAAAGGCAGAGCTCAAGTCCAAACAAAGAGATGTAGGTGGCAAGAAAGGCTTGTTGAAGAAATGAAATATCTAATTGGCTTACAAAGACAGTACAAGCTACTAATCATGCACACGAAGACCGGATAGGGCATATGAGAAGAGTTTAAGAAGACATGGATCATCTCACAACAATAGAAGAAGCAAAGAGAGCTCAGGTAGGAGAAGAGCATCAAAGAGAGATGGAGGAAATGAGGTATACAGTACTAATGGAGATATAGGAGCAAGGAAGGCTAGAAATAAATGGAGTACTTGGAGGAGGAGAAGGAAAAAGTGACCCAAAAGTGGAGAAACCAAGAGTCAATTATAGTGGTCTTAGCCGAAAGGTAGAGTGAGAGCCTAGAGGAGATGAAACAAAAGGTGGAAGTGTGGGTGACCTAGAGTGAAGAAAGAGTAAAAGACCTAGTAAGCCATCTAGCCCATGCAAAAGGTGATAGATTTTTAGCGGAAAGTAGGGTGGTAGGGGCTACAAACATGAGATTAAAAGCCCAACAATGTGCCTTCCTCATTAACCATCTTGGATATCACACAGTCATAATAGAAGGAGGCCATTGAGACTCAAAAGAGGAATCTAGAGATCACCTGTAGAGCCATAAGGCATGGACTGTGTGTCCAACCACAAGGAGCGGGAACCAGCCTAAGTCAATAGGAGCAATGAGATTTTTTGCTAAGGATAGGGTTGATAGTCAAATAGGTGGAGTTGTTAGGCTTTAATGAGGGACAAGGCCACAAGATCCCATGAGGGAAAGAGAGTAACATGTGCCACTTCCAAAAGTAGGGCTAGATTTTGAGATGGGTCAACTAGACTAGGAACATTTTCCATAGCCTCCCTCTCCATGACTAGAAGCACAATAGGAGGTCTATACAATTGTTGAAAAAGAAGTAGAGGTCAGGAAGAAGAGAATGAGAATGTTGAATCAAGCACAAAGAAGGTTGAGAGCTCAACCGGTAGTAGCCTTACAAGTACCCATTTCACACAGAAAAGATTGTTTACCAATGAATTGGAATGTGGAGCTTGCAGTGTGGGAGTAGAAAGAGAACAACCGCCAACCTTTCAACTTTACTTTATGATTCCCATCTACACTAAGTAGAGTGGTATCAACCAAAATTGTGGAGGAGGTGATCAGCATGGGTAGAAGGCTCAGAGACAAGTGGAACCAAAAGAGAGAAAGCAGAATCCAATGATGTGGCGGATGGAAGCATAGGATTACTTGGAAGATAAAGTTATGGAAGTGCCCCCCAAGACTATGAAAGGGTATAAGTCTTAGCTGAAGTGGAGGAGAAGAATTTGGGGGATGGAAACATGGACACCTAGATGTCATTTTAAAACACCCTACCCTTCGAGGGAAACAACCCAACATACATGCCATATCTAAAAAGGGTAGGAATGAACTTCAACCCTGACATCCATGGCTGTTATGATTTTCCTAAAATATACAATGTAAATTCCACTAACCCAGAGGAAGCCCTTACCTTTTCTTAGGAGGACTTATGGACCTCAATTGCCCTTTTTCTTAGTGAGTTTTCTTCTTGTCTAGATCTCGCCTTCATCACAACTTGTAACTATCTTAGGCTACTTAGATTACTACTTAAACAGGGTCGTATACCACAATACTACTACCTCTCGCCCCTATTTTTTGATCTAAATGTCAACATAGATAGCTGCACCATGGCTAAGTTAATGATGCGAGTTGCCCTCCTTCCATCTTTTTGCATGGCCCTCTTAGAGGACATGAATGAGAACCGCTTCACAAGATGTAACCACCCATTTGTGTCCACTACCCCTCTCAACATACATATAAACTTAAAAGGATACATGCATGGCAAGTACTTTCTTGGCAAGTCCCTTGCCTCCTCCTCCCACAACCACAATCATGAGGATTAGCTCTCTGCATACTTATCAAATTTTTAAAAAGCAAAAAGAAAAGAGAATAAAAAGATAAAAGTAAAAAGGAAAATAATAGAAAATGATCAAAAATGAAAGAAAACAATACATCTCATTTTTATTGAGTATCACAATCACTACATCTAGGGGTCCTCAAGTGAGGTGCATTTGGTGGCTTCGATCAGCCAACTCCATGTCTAACCCCTAGCCCCTTTTGTTCCCCACTTCACGCTTAGGGTACATCAAGGGAAAGACATACCTAAGGAGTTTATGCTTAGACCTCTCTCCCTAAGCTACACCCACTACACCTCCCCTATGCATGAGCTCGGTCCTCAAGTGTGGGACAACACCCCAGCCTTACCTATGGTTCCGACCCATCTCCCAGTTCCACAAGAACATACACAATACACCACACTATAATGTATACACACCCCCAAGCCACAATGTACTTTTTCTTTTCCTTTTTAGATAAATATGAATGTGACCAATCACCGACCTCGGAGGCCCCCGTCAACCACTCAATATACTCTTGGTCTCCAAATCCTCAATTGTTCTTACATGCTTCTCTTCCATGTCAAATCCCTGCAAGATCCCCATCATCAATCACATGATAACCCTTCAAATCACATGATAACCCTTCAATCACTGAGCCCTCTCACCAACAAAGACCCACAAGTGCCATGGGACTGGGACTTGACTAGGAGGGGGGTAATGTCAACCCCAATGCAAACAAAGGAAATGTATATTCAAAATAAATCCAAGAAAAATAAAAAAATGCATACCCAAATGACAAAACAAGAGAGGAAAACGAAAAATGTGCAAAGGCAACCGCAAAGAAGGCAAAGGGGAACGGTACATTTTAAAATGCAAAGGCACCCCCAAATTTTGTAAAAGAGCACCAAGCTCCCTCCCATGAAAATTGTAAAGAGTAGACGAGCTATGTGAAGGGATAATATAAATAGAAGGGAATAAGAAAAGAGGACCTAGCAAGATGCCCGGTCATGTAACAAGGAGATGGGTACCTAAAGGGATAAGGGCATGTATAAAAACCAAAAAGTGAATGGAAGAGCTCATTCTTAGTATGTAGCTAAAGTGGCTCTCCTATTCTATTCTCTTTGCTTTTGCTTGTTCTTGTGTCTGAGAGGGGGAGTGTAAGAGCATGAGGGAGTGAGTGTGTGAGGATGAGGAACCATGGTGGAGAAGCTTTCCATCTTCTCCTCTCTTCTTCTCTTCTCTTCTCTACACTTGTCTCCCACATGCGGCTATGGAGGATGGAGCTTGAAGGTAGAGGATTGAGCTTGCTTGAGCTTGCATCTCGGATCATGGAGCTACTAGAGTGCTTGAGGGAGGTGGCTACTCAATCGGGCATCAAGGTAAGCTTACTACACTCATAGGGTTGAGAGAACGTACGGCTAGGTGAGAGATAGCCATTAGTCACTCACTTGAAATACTTGAAACAATAAGCGGTCCGTGAGTCTTGGTTGTTGAACGTAAGCTCTGACTTCAAGTAGTAATGGATAGATAGATATATAAGATGTTAGAGAGATTCTTCAACAAGGATTAATGGTACTAAGAGATTAAGCAAATTCTTGTATAAGAGAAGAGATGATGATAGAGATTACATAGAGTAGAGACCAAAGAGAGATGAAACAACATACATGTAAGAGATCAAGAAAATATGTTTACAATGAGTCTCTCTCGGGTAAGTTACTCGTGAATATATGTGTGCATCACATGGGTTCAAAATAAGGTATTTTTAAAATACCATTTTTATACATTTTTTATATACAGAAGGGTGTAATATAAAGGGGTTATTTACAGATTCAATAGAAAAGAGTTATTTTTTATTCAGGAAAATTTCATAGATAAGGATATTTATAAATTGGCCATGATTGCACATGATGTAGGGGATATACATGTAGTAACTTCCTCGAGGAGTCTCCCCTTCACCATGTCTTATTTCACACTATTATACATAAAATCTTGCACCAAACACTAGCTTCAACTCTACTGCTTAGATAGAAAATTTGATGGTTCTATCGGCTTCGAAAGGGGAGTAAAATCTTGGGACACTTGCTCAAAAGTCTCTCGGATTGCTCCTTCTCCCCTTCCCTTTTGAGGTGCTATTTATTTTCTTAAAATTGTGATCACACGTGATGCAAAATTAGGAGTCCTTTTTGCACAAGATCTACAAAACTAATTGAAAAGTAACTTGTTTTATGCAAGAAACCCCATTCTAGAAGTTTTCTATACTTTTTAAGGATATTTACAAGAAATAATGTCCAAAATATAAAAAATAGGCTAAAATCGACAAAAAATTACATACATTTGATTCGTCGATACTATGGAGAGTAACACTAATGACTAATATGACATTGACTCTCTAGATTAATAAGAAAGCCAGATGATGATTCACTCAAGGGTTTTTCACACTATCTCGCTGTAACGACACAACATCTATTCACTCTGAATGTGCACATCCTCCGGTATGTGCCACATGATTAATCTTCATCTAGATCAATATATTCATCTTCTATCCTTAAAACTTCATTGTCCTCTTGATAATCCAAGTTAGCATAAACCTATGCTTCATCTTGCACATGTTCTTCAATTGGCTCACTTACATTTTGTCACTTAAAAATCTTGATCCTCTTAGGAATCTTCAAATCTATACCATCGAGCTAACACAAAGAATACATCGTGTTATCATGTACATTCTTCACAATATAAAGACCAAACCATCTCTTACGAACCTTTTTGAGTGTACTATATTGAGTATCAAGATTATTGTCATAGGTTAAAACCCAATCTCCTTTCAATGGGTTTTGGATGAAGCATGTGTTTCTTGTCAAACCTATCTTTATTCTTCAACCTTGGCATCTTTTAAATGCATGGTTGAAATCTTGATGTCTTTGGGTCTCTTTCTAGCTATCGAATCTACAAAGCAAGAAGTTCCTCCTTCATATCATTCTCCCAAGGTATCACACTCTAAGTAGCAATAAAATCTTAATAGGCATAAGAATATTTTGGCCATACATCAACTCAACAAGCATAGATCTAGTCACTATACTATGTAAAGTGTGATCAGCCCATAAAGCATACAAAAGTAGCCTATGCCACTCTGGAATCTTACCTTTTCATGCTTTGGCTAAGGCTTTGATGATAGGTGGGTGTCTGCATTAACTTTAACCATTTCCTTTAGGGTTGTATGTTGAAGTGTGAGAAAGCTTTATACCCAACCTCAAGAAATGTTGAAGTGTGAGAAAGCTTTATACCCAACCTTAAGAAGAATCTCCTAGATTCTTTTGTATCCAAATCTCCTTGATCTATAGTTATCTTTCCAACACAACCATAGTGGTAAATAACATCGTTCGAAAGAAATTCATATAATAAAGTACTAGTACTAATATATTTGAACAAAGTATGAGAACTATTTATATAATAGGATTTTATGTAAAAGACCATAGGGTTACAAGTGGAACTGATGTATCAACTTGAGGCATCTAATTTATCTTGAATGTTGTTTTGACAATAGACTCTTATTGACAGAGGGATTGAAATCTACTTGTGTTGCTGAAAAATGGGATCATTTGTATCAAGTAATGTTCTCATGAATCATAAATAGGATGAGAGCTATAAGCGTACAGTGGGTTGCCAATTACTAAAGGGACTTTGGTTCCAAACTGCACACCATTTTTGTTGGACTAGTATCCACTGTAATAATGATAGGCCTTCCACACTCATAATTTACTTTGCTTAGTGTGCGTGTAGATAATAACAAACGTTTCAACTTCCTCATTGCCTTTATATGTAATTCATGTCAATGAAACTTTTGAACTTTCCTCAACAATTAGTAGAGTCCATCTACTACATTTGCAAAGTGTGGAATCCAAATAAGATAGAAAACATATGCACCCAAGAATCTTCTCACCTCACTTATGGAAGTACAAGTCTCCTTCATCTTTTGAATGGCTTCAACCTTTACTAGAGAAGGCCTTTGACCATAAGGCTCACAATTAAGATTTCATTGACTCCAAAAACTAACTTTGGCCTAGAAATAGTAAGAATTATATCTCTTCTAATCTAGATAATATCTTCTCACAATTAGAAATATGATCTACAACAAACTTGAGTCATCCCCTCAAATCCATTATCTCATCCTTGACCCCTTCTTTGCACCCTTTTATAAGCACATCATCAAGAAAAGGCATCCTAACACATGGTATGAAGTCACAAAGGATTCTCAAAGAATTCTTGGACTCCTATATTTCCATCATTGTTACCCAATGCTGGCTCCTCTTCATGCTCCAAGCTTTTGGTGGCTTCCACCCCTTATAATATGGACCCCTCTATTTGCATATGGTCCTCATCTATGCTTGGAACATCGCTTTGATCATATACTCTCGCACTTTGGGGAGGTGAGTGTATAACGTACAACCATCGAGGTTGTCGGGGGTTTGGATAGAAAATTACATGTTCAAAATCATGTACAAGAGAGATTTAACTATTGTGACATGTACCATGTCATAATATAATTAAAAGAAACATGAATTCATGCACCTGTTCATAGTGGGCCGGAAACACAAATGTGTCGTGCAAATCCATCCATTTTTTTTCGAAATCTATTTCGAGAAATCCAGATGGACCTCGTCGAATTATTGCTCCAGCTCCTTCAAGTGCCACTTTGAACCACTACACATCGAATAGGATCATGGAGAAGCTAGGGTAATCCACCGTGACAATACTTTGCAAGTTCCCAAAATACTCCATCTCATCTATAACCGTGTTTGGATCCGTTGCTCATCGTCGGCTCTCTTGCTCGAACTTTGCCATGATACCACAATCTGTTGTGGAGCGCATTTTGTCAATACGCTCCACGTGAAAATGTCGTCCGTGCAACCATGCTGCACTATATATTTTTTACTGTACATTGAAACACTCAATTAGTTGTCGCATATAAAACATAGATACGACAAATCCTAAACCTGTCATCACCTTTGGACTACATCCCCTCGAGAATTTCCACTCCTCCGTTGAGACCTCCACCTCTTCACGAGATGTTGCAGTCAAAGCTCCATGCAATCATCGCATTGACATAAACTGTGTCATCTCCTTCATGCCCTCCGGATATCGAATCGATCAATGGCTCATACTACGTCAAAATTCAAATCGCACTTCCTCTTGATCTTTCCTACCTTGCTTGTACCTAGTGAGCCACGTCTCCATGGAGGCATGCTGCAACATACAAAAGCGATTCACTTTCTCATCCATTGTAGCATCCATTCCTTTTTCTACCCCATTTCCAACCACCACATCTCCGGTTAGTCTATCATCCTCCTTCAGTGACCATAGCATACTCTTGTTTGAATCCATTAGGGAGAAGAGGGTAGACATCTATCTCTTGGGCTTTGGTCTCACGAGTCCAAAAGTGGAAGGAGGTTTGGGAATCCCTCGAGTGGCTAATAGAGCTAAGGCCTTGATCTTCGAGTTGATCAAGAGGATGGGGGAGAACCATCATTAGATTGTCCTGTTAAGACATTGGCTTAGTTTACTTAAGATGAGAGGCTTGCCTCAAGAGGATTCCAGTTGAATGGACCTCATTCTTTCTGGGTAGAAAATCAAGTTGTCTCTATCTGTGGCACAACAAATTGTCAATGTGTTAAAGAAAGTTATGGAAGAGGCTAGTTGGCCAGGATAGGAGCAAGGATTCCTCTCAGATGCATGTGATTTGGACCAGGTGCTTTTCCTTTGAGCCCCCCTTTATTCCTGTGAAGGACAAAAAGCCATGAGCATCATGGCCAAAGGACTTCTTAGGTGGAAGGACATCTAGGACAATATCAATCTCTCCTTCCTATGGTTGTAGAGATTTCAAAACCTCTTCAATCTAAATGTGGGAGGTAGCATTTATGTAGAGATTCATGAGGAAAATCAAGTCCCCCCTTGGCCCACCTCTATGGTTATTAACAATGCTAATGCTACCAAGTTCTTGAAGGTTCCTAATGGCAATATTTTATGGAGATATAGGAACTCAGAAGACATAAGGCATAGGTCAAAGGAACAAATGATGAAAGCAGCTTCATATTGGAGGAGATGAAAACCAAGATCTAGGACCAAATTTTGGAAAAAGAGAATCAAGAGAGTTTTGAGTTCAACTCTCTCTAAGAAACTAAATTTTTAAATCCGGAGGGTAGTAATGAATAAGTTTTCTATGAGAAAGAAGCTATATAACGTCTTTGGAGCCTCCCCCATGTATCTACTTTGTGGATGAGAGTCAAAATCACTCTAGCACTTGTTTTGGGAGTGCATGGAGGTCTAGAGATTGTGGAGGAAGCTTTAAAAATAGATTAGAAACACTAACTTTGATGATGGGATGGGCTACAAGTTGGTATTGTTTGGAGGTAAAAGCAAAAAAAAAAAGAGAAATCCATGAAGTTGTAGAACACCAAAAGTGTAGTGGTGCTATCTGGCAATTCAAAAATGAAAGGGCATTTGATGGATGCTCCAAAAATGTGATAAATCCCATAAATACATGGTAACTTGTGAATTAGGATTGACATCCTTGCCTTTTGTAGAGCCTTTGCAAACAAGGATAGGGTCTTCAAAGTTTTGAGTTTTTATAATCTTTCCTCTAATCCCAAATAACATAATGAGAGATCATTCAATCTAGAGTTGCTTTATATTTGCAAATGCTACACATGTTTTACATTCAATCTAACATTACTTTATCTGTGCAAATGCTATACTTGTTTTCCACATTCCATAGAGTATGACTTTTTAGCTAGGATTTTTATCCTTCTCTTAGATTCTTAAAGTGTAAGAACTATTTCTCTACATGTAAAGAAGCTTAAAAGCACCAATGTTATACAATTCCATATAGATTTGCTAGATAGACACTATGTTTACTAGTTACAGTTTCATGTGTACCTAGTAAAATTAACACACTAACTTAAATCTAAAATTCCCTATATGATAACTAGAAATATTTATGCTTTTACTAGATATGGCTCACTTTACTATGTAGTTTAGTGTCTAAAGTTCCTTGTGTTAGCATGCACCTTTCAAACGATTGTTCACTTCCCCACATTCTCTTTTTTGGCCCTCAATAGACTACATCAAAACCATTCACAATCTCTTCAATTGAACTCGACTTTCCCCGCCTCAAAACACACACACACACACACACACACACACACACACACACACACACACAGTGTGTGTGTGTGTATATGCTTGGTACATTATAATGAAAATGATGTTCAATACCTTAACCTATGACATGAAGCTAATATGCTTCTAAACACTCACCCAATGTAGTGTGGCTTGCAAAACAGGACCTATTTGCACATCAAATTTCAGCCTTATCACATCTATTGGAATGATGCACACTTTTAACCTCTCATCACATTCCTTGGAATTATTACTCTGGAGACTGTGCTAGATTATGCAACATTTTGATATGAAATTTTCTACAAAGAGGAGGATTCATATCTCCTATATAGCATAAGGAATTTGTTATTATTTCCCTCCTAATGAAAATTTATGGAATGTCAAAAAATTGCCAAGATTCTCATTGTACATATATATCATTCTTGAAAACATAGTTAGAGAATCACAATCGTCAACTTTCATTAGGGCCAAAAGTATGAAAAAATGGCACTTCTATTAATCTCTTGATTAGGAAAAGAGCTAAAGAGTCTCCCACATATACAAAAATATTTTATTATTGTCTGGTGCGCAGATCGGATGCCGTATGCTTGCATAGTGAATGCCGGAAGGTCCCCAAGAACAAAAGAACTCTACTTTTTGCACAAAACTCAAGGTAAAAAGCATGCACGACATGAACAAGAGACCAATTGGGTGCAATCTCCCCCCATGCCTTGTGTGAGAGCTCCACAAAGCATGTATTTTATGTATTAATCATCTTCAAGCTCAAATAATAGCCCAAATTACAAAATAGGAAGCTTCTGGCTTTTGAGTTTGCTTAAGCACAAAATAGAAATAAAGCTAATGGGCGGTGCCCAAAAAGTCAGGTGTACCCAATACAATGTCCAAGTACAAATAACATAATTGTGCGCTCATGCGCATACAAAATAATAAAAAAATATCCAACGCCTCAATAAATAGGTGTGACAAAATATAGGCGCCATGCCTAAGGTATGCGCCCATCAAAATATAAATGATAAATCGAATACTCGCTATCCTCCAATGCTTTCCTCCGCCACCACTGCTGCTATCTCTACACATCAACTGAAGCATTCACAATCGTTAGTAAAATAATACAATTAAACCGAAAAAAGTGAATACCTAGCAGTCTTCAGCTACATAAATAAATCAACTAGTTAAAAATCAATCCTAACCTTAATTTATTACGAGTTTGCACTCTAAACTCATAAACGTTTATTAATTTAATATGCATTTTGCGTAATCACCTACTATGGAATCACCCATGTACACACTAAATTAATGAAACGCCCAAAAAGGATAGGCATCCCCATCAACTTCTTGCATAAATAATCCACTTTGTGTATGAGCCCCGGTCATCAAAGTTTACGGAATCCACCGTAAAACCTCACGGAATCCACTGTGAAATCATCAAAGTTTACGGAATCCACTGTAAAACCTCACGGAATCCACCGTGAATATGCCTCCTGGCATCATACCCCTGGGGTGGGATAGCAATTGACCTCAATTGCTATTAGTTCAATGTGGAGCTAACAAAGTGGGGAAAGCATTTAAGTCTCTAGCGTGCATCCATTGGGCTTCCTCTACAATATGGTTTTTAAATTTGACTAAATATATAGAATATCTTCGGCCAGTTCTAGTGGTTATAAAGTCAGTATCTAGAATAGCTTCAGGTTCAAGTATTTCAGTCTCTTCTTCTAACAAAGGTGGGTTTTCATAAACAGGGTGTACAGGTAATTGGCCTCTAAAGGGTCGTAATAAACTAATGTGAAATATATTGTGATTTTTCCAGTGAGGTGGTAATTCTAACTAAAATGCATTGTCATTAATTTTATGAATAATCTTAAATGTTCCATAGAATCTAGGTGCTAATTTGACAACTGGGTGTCTATCTACACTTTGTAATCTACGTTTTTCGATTCTCAACCAAACATAGTCATCAACTTTGAAATTCATTGCTTGTCTTTTCTTATTGGCTTGCTTGGTATATGATTGCTGGGCTTTGGCAATCATGTCTTTAACTTCATCAAAAATAGTAGCGTGTATACTAGCAATATCATCAGCACTCTGAATTCTATTTGATAAAGATGCAATAGGTGTAGACAATCTATAACCATAAATCACTTCAAATGGTACTTTCTTTGTAGATGTGTGTAGTGTATTGTTATATGTAAACTGTAATAAATGCAAATGTGTGTCCCGTGTCTGTGGTTTAGAAATAGTGTAAGCACGTAAAAGATCTAGAATTTTACTGTCAGTGGCTTCTGTTTGTCCATTAGTTTTAGGATGAAATGCAGATGAGAAATGAATTTTTATTCCTAGGTTAGCAAACAAAGTAATCCAAAAGTTGTTACAAAATCCAGAATCACAATAAAAAATAATAACTTTTGGTAATCCATGGTTAGTAAAAATAGTTTTCAAAAACAATTGTGCTGCTTGTGATGCTGTTAAAGTTTTCTTACATGGAATGAAATATGCTTGTTTACTAAACTTGTCTACTACAGTCCAAGTCATATCATGGTTAGCTTTAGTGTTAGGTAAACCAGTAATGAAATCCATAGAAATTTGTTCCCATGGTCTCGATGGAATAGATAAAGGCATAAGTAATCCATACTGTTTACCATTATGTCTCTTAACTCTTTGACAAATCAAACATTCAGAAACAAAGTTAGATACATCAGTGTCCATATGCGGCCAATAAAAATCTTCAGTTAATGTACGTAAAGTAGATATGATACCTCTATGACCTTGATATGGAGGACAATGAATCTCATTCAAAACAAAAGATCTAAATGGAACTGTAACACATAATCTCTTTTCATAAAACATGAATCCATCATTATAAGTCAGTGAATCAATAGGAATCGAGTTATTTCCAACTAATTTATTCCAATCAGCATGAAAAGTAATGTCTTGATGATAAGTATCTTTCATAGGAGTTAAAGAATCAAATGATATAACAGAAATATTATGAATGGCAGGTCTTCTACTTAATGTGTTGGCCACTACATTTTCTTTACCGGGTTGATATTGAATAATCGGATGAAAACTCTGAATAAAGGCTGCCCATTTGATATGTCGGTCAGATATTTGAGGTTGGCTAAGTAAATGTCTAATACTTTGTTGATCGGTCTTAATCATAAATTTAGAATCGATTAAGTAGTGTTTCCATTGTCTTAAAGCTTGTACTACAGCTAATAATTCTTTATCATATGTGGAATATTTAAGTTCGGAGGGTTTCAATTTACAACTAGAATAGGCTATGGGATGATTGTCCTGCATAAGTACGGCTCCTATTCCAGATCCACTAGCATTAGTCACTACTAAAAAGAATGGCCTATTAAAATCAGGCAATTGTAATACAGGAGCATGGGTTAATGCATGTTTCAATAAATCAAAGGATTTCTGTTGATTATCGGACCAATGATAGACAATACCTTTCTTCAAAAGTTTGGTCAAAGGCAAAGCAAGTAATGAAAAATTACGCACAAACTTCTTGTAGAAACTAGCAAGACCTAGGAATGATCGTAACTCATGCACATTTTTAGGTATAGGCCAGTTCAATATTGCTTCTATTTTCTTAGGGTCAACCTTAATACCTTCAGATGATACAATATGACCTAAATATTCAACTTCTATTTTAAAGAACTCACTCTTTTCTGAATTGGCATACAGCTGATTATCTTTTAATAACTGAAAAACCAAGGACAAATGTTCATAATGTTCTTTCTCATTTTGACTAAACACCAAAATATCATCAAAGAAGACAATAACACAATGCTGATATTTCAAAAATATACGGTTCATCATTCTACTAAATGTAGCAGGTGCATTAGTTAATCTGAAAGGCATCACTAAAAATTCATAATGACCAGATTGTGTCCTAAATGCAGTCTTGAATATGTCAGACTTATCTAATCTTACCTGATGATAACCAAATTTAAGGTCTGTTTTACTAAATATGGCAGAACCTTGCAGTTTGTCCATAAGATCATCGACTCTAGGAATTGGATACCTATTCTTTACTGCGATCTTAGTTAAAGCACAATAGTGAATGCACATACGATAGGTATTATTTTTCTTCTTCACTAACAGAACAGGTGCACCAAATGGAGAACTACTAGGTCTAATCGATCCTCTATTTAGTAATTCCTCGACTTGATTTTGAATTTCTTTTTTCTCTATCTGGTTATGCCTATATGGTGCTTTACAAGGTGGTTGTGTACCAGGAATCAAATCTATTTTATGGTCTTCTGGACGTGAAGGAGATAAACCAGGTGGTAGATCTTCTGCAAAACAGTCTTTAAAGTGTGCAAGAAATTCTTTATGCCTAGGGTGCATATGGTTTTCTTTAACTTGCAGCTCGTTCACCCAAATGAGATAAGATTTACTACTTTTGCGTAATGCACGTCTAGCTTGAGTATGCGAAAGCAATGGAAAAACATTAGATTTTTCCTTGAAATTGAATATTAATTGAATGTGTGGAATAATCTATATCAGGGTTATGCTAATGACACCAAGGCATACCTAAAATAATATCACTGGACTGTAATGGTACAACTAGAAAATTCCTTCATTTAGTGTATTCACCAATTTGAATTTTTAAGTCATGCACTTCTTGTGTTCCATTATACCTTGTGCCTAAGAATGTTGTTTTAATGCAATAATGCGTAGGAACAGTTTGTAACTTCAATTCTTTCACTAGCTTTGCAGAAATAAAATCATGAGTACTACCATCAACATGCAAAATAATCTTTTCCTTTCCACGCACTAAACATTTCATTGTCAATAAAGAATGTGGAGTTGGCATACCTGGTAAAGTATCTGAAGGAGTGGTAATGTCGTCTTCATCTTCCGTGAAATCAGGCATTTCTTCATGTTCGTCATCTTCCATTGCTCCAAGGTAGTTGATATGGACAGGTGGCTTCTTAAATTGGCAATTGGCTGCTAGATTTCCAGGTTGGTGGCATTTATAACACACTATAGGCTTGGCTTTGGTTACATTGTTTGCAATGGCAGGAAGTCTAGGGATATTAGGATTTGGCTGTGGAATAGGCTTGGGGTTTTGGTTGGTATTGGATAGTAAAGCATGTGGTTTTTCCCAAGACTTACGGAAAGATGATGAAGGAAAACGACCTTGATTAAATCTTCTAAAATTTGAGTTGAATTGCTTAGATCCATAGTTACCATTGGCTTGGAATTGCTATGGACGCTTGTCTCTTCCTCGAAGCTTGTCTTCAGTGTCATGAGCTAAAGAAATTGCATCTTCAAGAGTTGCAGGCTTGAACATATTAACTTCAGTGTAGTAATGCCCAAGTAGTCCAGACATATACTTGCACTTATGTGTCGCTTCAAGTACGACTTCAAGCATGCGTAACTGGGGTAATGCATTCCAAAAGCGTTCAGTGTACTGAGGAATAGGCTCACGATCTCATTGCTGAAGAAGGTCCCATTGCTTTATGGCTTTTTCATGGAATTGTGGAGGAAGGAAATTCTGCATAAACTTCTTCTTGAAATTCTCCCATGTAGTGGGACAATCTACACTCTTACGAACCACAGTCTACCAAAGAGATGCTCTATCCACTAAATGATTAGTGATACACTTGATTTGACAAGACATCCAAGCCGCCAAGGATAGACAGAAGGCATATGCAGGGATTTGAAACGTCAAGATAGAACCTTTGACGAAGGAGACATGGTCTTCATTCGCGTACGCCCAAAGAAGAGTTCCCTATCCTTACGAGATTGCAAGAAGCTAAGTCAAAGGTATTGTGGACCATACAAGATCCTCAAGTGCCTAGGACCCAATGCTTATAGATTGCAACTCCCTGAGAACATAAAGGTTCATAATGTATTCCATATCAGCCTACTCAAGAAGTATGTACCTAATCCTAGCCATGTACTTGATGACCAATAAGTTGTAATGCCTAGCCAAGGAGTCCTTGAGCTACGGCCTAATAGGATCTTAGATGTTAGGGAGAGACAACTGAGATCCAAAACCTTGAGAGAATGCCTTGTCCAGTGGAAAGATTATCCCGAGGAGGATGCCACTTGGATGGATGAAAGCACTCTCAACCAATAATATCCCCAGTTTTTCTCAAGATGAGGACATCTCGATTCTTCCAAGGGGGAAAGAATATAATATTCATGCTCGTGTAAACCCTGAGAAAGGGCATCTTTCGTATGGAAATTGTCGACAACTTATTCTGTAACCCGCATGCATGGAAATCGTGACTTCCGCATTGGCAAACCGAGCCCCGAGGTTCAAATCCGCAAGCCGCAAGTAAACACCCTCTTGGGAGGGGCAAAATGGATATTATTAAAGCAAATGTTTTTACATATTTATCCCTTTCCCCCATCCAATGCATGGCAGGAGGAGAGGGAGTGTGACGTGATGAGCTAGGTGGGAGAGGTGGGTTACAAGAGGGAGTCGTTGGCTGCATGCACAGCCCACATGGGGGAGGTCCCCTCTCCCCCCTTGACCTATAAAAACCCCCCTTAGGGGGTAAGAAGGGGAGGTGGGAGTTGCCATGCTACGTGAAGCTCAGAAGTTGTTGTCCTCGCTGGAAGAGGAGGAGGTCGCCATTATGCTTGCCGCAAGTCACCGGCTATCGCCGCTAGCTCCGCCATAGGCCATTGGGCCACTGCCATCCCCTTGTCAAGTCCACCCTTCTTTCCCCCTACCCTGAACGACGTCATCTTCCACCACGTGGCTGTTGTCCATAGCTAGAAGCTCCTAGAAGCTTCTTTTAGGAAGCTTCTAAGGGGCTTCCTTAACACCCTGTCTTGCAAGGCCCCCATAAAACCCTTCCTAGCCCCGCGATTTTAAAAGAAAAAGAAGAAGTTGTTAAAGCCTCCGTCCCCGCAAGACCCATTCACAAGAGCCCTTTTCACAAACCCCCTAGTAAGGCTTCCACTTCCAAAACTCCATTCATAGAAGCCCCATTCCCAAGAGCTTGTAGGAGCCCCATTCCCGCAAACAAACTTAAATTTCCACAAGCCTGCTTTGGAAACCCTAATTCCCGCAAGCACTCATTAAGCTCCATTTTCGCAGCTCTCCCACAAAAGGTCCAAGCTCCAACCCCTAAGGCCTTCCATAAGCCAAATCCCGCAAGCCGGTTTTTTTTTTCCAAGGATCCGTACTTCTAAAGGGATCTCTTGCGTATGAGGGAGAAGGGCAAAGGTCTTGAGGCTGCATACCAAGACGAGTAAATTCGTAGACCATGAAGGCAAACTAGAAGCCAAATTCACACCTAAGATGGCCTTTAAAAAGTCACAATGCGCGCCTGCAAGAGGTTCATCTCTAGTATTCATGTGGATATTTCCTCGAGCCCACAAGTCTAGGTTTTTTTTTCTATTTTGATTTCACGTAGAAGTATTGCATTATGCATGATAATTTCATGGAGTAGGATGCACCTATCCATGTCAAATCCACCAAGCTAAATGCAATTGGAAATAAGTGCTTATTTGAACATTTACTAGGATTAGGAAGTTATGAAAATTGGTCATTGGTACTTTCAATGGAATGAACAAAAAAAACATAAGGTTTCTATGCATTTTTAGGACCTTATTAGTAAGTTGCCTTTTGAGCATTTCAAAGTGACGAGCCTAGGACAACAGTTTTCTATCATTATAAGGTTGAAATTATTAAAGTACACCTTTGATTAGGCATGGAAAGATTAATCGCATGTCGCATTTTTAGACAAATCTTCATTGAATGATTCATTAGGAAAAGTCATTAATGCAGTAGGAAATAGAAGAGCGCGGAAATGATTTTAGGAATTTGCGTGTGGCACGTGATTGTAAATTAGAATAGGTTAACTCTAGCTTGAATCTGGCATGAATTTCATTTAACGACGTGGTAGTTAGGAAAAGATTGCATGTTGCACATTCATCATACAAAAAATTTCATTCATCAAGAGTGTACTTAGGGAAAGGCTGCATGGTTCATTAAAAGCATGAAATCTTAAAAGCTTAGAAAAAGAATTGTGGGTATGATTCTTAAATGCAAGACCTAGTAGGATCAATGGAAGTTATGTCGCAATGTAACATGCGCTTTGGTCTTAACAAGAAAAGTTAGGGTTATTGCGAATCTAGTCATACGTTGAAGCAACAAATCACGTGCTTACGTGAATTGTGACATAATGCAACTAGTCTTCCCCTTTTAGATCAAGTTAACATATCTAGGAATGGTTCTTCCTTGTCGCAAGACAAGTAGATTGAATTACCTAAATCACCTAACCCACAAGGGATTCGCATAGGATGGTTGAAGTGATACGATAAATACCTCAAGTGCTAGCTAGGTTTTGGCACAAAAGACTCGACCTAGTTTCGCACTTGTTGCCAAGTCGAAACCCTCATACCCAAAGGTCCTACCCACATTCACGGAATGTAGGGAAAATTGGACGCTCTTGCGAGAAACGATCTAGGGTTCTACCCTAAGGATCACTCGTTCAAATGATGAACTTGAATTGAGTTGAAATCCCTAGGACCGTCAGCCTAGTGCAATTAGGAATGGGTTGGGTAAGATGACACCCTAAACCCAGTTTCTTATCTAATCGTGATTCCATGACCAGAAAATGCTGATCGATGGGCGGAATGATCCCATGGAATAGATGCGACACTTGTGCAACAAGTTGCAACGTCGCATGGTCTTGTGGTTTGGTCACAAGAAAGAGTTGCCATTCCTTGGAATGAGGTTGGCAAGGTCTTGCGCAAGTTTAGCTTGCAAGAGGATGAGTAGTCATCGTGTTATAACACCTTTCTTAGGAAAAATTGCCAAGTTAAGGGAAATTAGGTATGTGCTTGGAAGAAAAGGATCAGTTGTGACAATTTAGAGCAACATGGTCACTAGGATTTATTGTTAATGTATGAAACCTAAGGTATTGGTTAAGTTGGGTTAACAGGGTATGGCCCTAACCCAAGGACAAAAGGGTTAACAAAAAAACCCTTGGGGATCTTGCCAAGTCACAATTGATCCCGGATTGAATGTTGAATGCATTCAGAGAGAAGGATTTACTCCTTAGCAGTTGCCTAAATAAACGGGCACTGGAATTGATTGTGCTTGTAGCAATTTAGGAGCACTATTGCATTTTTTGCTCAAGGAACTAAAGGATGGAAAGATATTTAATGCTTGAGGTTGAAGGCCTGAAGGGAGAGGCAGTTTTAGTTACCCCGACTGCCTGCCTCGCCCTAACCAAGGGGGTTGTTAGCCGCACCGGGAATGTGGATTGAACCCGCCACATGAGGTCTCTCCATTGAGCGCTACTTGGAGTAGGAGGACGCTTGGGTGCTAGAGGGGGCTCTGGCCATAAATCCCTTGCCTTTCGGGCCCTGCACGAGAGGCCAACGTGACTCGAGATTGGATCTCGAGGCCGGCATACTAGTCTACAAGCGGAATCTTGGATTAGTAATCCCTGTGGATTGGTGGATAGCCTTCGGGTGGATTATGGATAGCCTTCGGGTGGATTATGGATTAGCCTGTTGGCTGGATTTTATGGATGTATTCCAAAGATAAATATGATAACTTGTTGAAATGGAACTTGTTTGATGTTGCTTTTCTATGTCAAGTGCTAAGATTACGTCAAGGAACTAGTGTCTAACTGACTAATTAATGAAGCTGCTTGATGCATGTCCAACTAAATGTGGTAGGTAATTAGGCAACTAAAACAACCTTGAGGAAAGTGTGGTGGATGTGGCCATGGGTCCATCCTACAGATAGGTGGTCCTGGTTGGTCGGGAACTTTTCTCAATCGTAATGGACAGCAAGGATCTCTTCTAAAAGAAAATGAACAGCAACGTCACTAACCTAGAGTTTAGGTTACTAGAATTCTGATTTATGTTGTTTTAGGGTAACGGAATGGGACTATGCCTTATGGGCAGAGAGGTCGAGCCTTGTATCCCTCTCATTTTCCATTCTCCGTGAACCAAGTTCAGCATGAATCTGCTTCGTCCCTAGCGTTTCTGCGTAAAGTAGTTCGCTTCGGGTTTGACGCTAGCTGCCATTTAGGAAAGTGACCATTAGGGGAATCCCTAATACAAGACGGTCCTAAGTGGGAACGGCCCGAATACTTCCACTATGTTGGCAGACGCGGGAAGTCCTAGATCGCAAACCCTGTAACATTCCATGGGAGTGCCGAGCGGAGCTTTCTAGACTCTCTTTCCGATGGACTACTAAGACGTGTCCTGAAAGAAAACAGGTGGACACATTACAGAACCAATGCATTTTTGTGGTAGCCATTAATCAATATAAAATTTTGTTCAATACTATGACCTTGAACATGAATTAGAAAAACGAGAAGAGGTGAAAAAATGAGTGAAACAATTGGAGGAGGCCTAGAACTTCATGAAAGATGGAGAGAAATTTTCATTCTCTCTTGAGCACAAGAGTCTTGATAGATCTTGATCTATTCAAGATCCCATTCGTCTAGTGTATCAAAATCCCATAGAATCCATAGAAATTGAACAAGGCTAGTCAAGACTAATAGATTATTAAAAGAGAAAGTACACGATTGCAAAAATATCTCCAACCTTTGCAATGGTATCATGGTGAATGTTGCTTAAGAGTGTTATAATATACATGACCTTGAAAGCCTAAATTGGAGGTGACATGGATTTAGCACCTTTTGGGATGGTATGGAGAAACATGTTGTACTTCCACCATTATCACTCAAAGACTCAACCCCAAAGAAATCATGAGCACTAATAGTGGTGGGTAAGTATTATCAATTTCTTAGTGCTTCAAGCATGGTACAATCCTTTGATTGAAAAGAGTATCAAAAATTAAAATAAAATAAAATACACCATTCATTTTGATAAGTTGAGCATATGCATCATAGAGGCATAGGAAGAGGGTACTCATACTTGCAAGGAGAAACTTGAGATAGTTTGTGGGTGTGAAGGGAGGAAACATTTGTATCCCTTTAAAATGATAAACATCTCTTCTAACTTCATGTCACATTTTTGTTTTTATTTATACTTGTTTCTCCATGTATCATACAGAATGCTAGGTGTTGCCTCTTTATTATATATGTGTAACACAACATACCACTCTAAACACTTCACATATATCCTAGTCTCTAGAAGGTACCCTACTAGCTACAAACTTTCAACTTTCATATTGGAACCCACATTCTCACTCTATTTACTCTCTTCAATCCTTGGCTTTTGAATTAAATAGTCAATCATATTGTAATGTGCAATGACACCACAAAGGATTAGGCTAGCAGATGGATAAATGAACACATTTTACGTACTACGAAAGTAATCTATGGATTTTGCTAAGCATGCCATCATGTTTGCATCAAATGACACCCCATATTTTTTTTGTATTAATCCTAAAACTTAAATGCACTTTTAGTCATGCTACTAGATGCACATATAAACTCGTTAATGTTATATATTTAAAAAATGAAGGTTTTTTTTTTTGCAACATTGTGCCTTCAAATGGAGCTACAATTTTGAAACAAGCAAGTTTATAGTAGTTCCTTTACTTATTCATAACAACTCTATATCAGATAAAATATAATAATAATACTCAAAAGAATTAACAGGATATGAGAAACGATGTTGAATTGTATGTGTAAAATGAAATATATTACAAATCTAGCTTTGTCTTTACTTACATGAGTTTGTGTAGAATAGGTTCAAATATAGCTACATTTAGCTTGGTTGACAAAAATAGAGCGTAAAATAGCCTAAATGTAATATTTCCACTCATAAATATTGTTGAACTTGACTCCCCACACACCGCATAAAAACGTGTGCAAGATCATCTCTCACATCGTAATTACCGGCAGCTTAATCCGCACCTTGCATGCGGAAAAATGAGGCCTCCGCATTGTGAAATTGAGGCCAGGGTTGAAGATTGTAAAAACCCATAGGGAAACACCCTTTTTGAAGGGGAAAAATGGAGGGTGGTTTAAAAGTAGGTATTTTTAAAAAAATAATGATCCCTTCCCCCAGCCGATGCATGGCTGGAGGAGAGGGAGTGTGGGGAGGAATGGCCTAGGCAGAGAGGTGTGGGTTGCATGAGGGGGGGAGCCATGCATAACCCACGTGGTGGCTTCCCTTTCCCCCCCAAGCCTATAAAAACACCCCTTAGTGGGGCACAAAATGAAAGGAGAAAGGAAACAGGAGGCGGCCATGCTGTTGGAGGAGAAGGCTGCCATGATGGGGATCTGAAATGAACAGAGTGAGGGAGAGGCGCCGTGACCACGGCCACGTCCAAATCCACCATTGAGCTACAGGCCCCCCTATTGTGTCGGCTTCTGCTGCACATACTCCCACCACCATCGCCATTGATCAATACCCCGTTCGTCTTCAAATTTCCTTCCCCAATCATTGGCCTTTACCCACGTGGTCCTGGACAATCAGAAGCTTCTTTAAGAAGCTTCTAAAGGGATAAGGCCCATAGGCCTTGTTCTTATGCGCCTTCCCGGTTTTTAAACTAGGCTCATAAAGCTCCATTCCCACAAGCCTTCCCATAGGCCCCATTCCCACAAGCCTCCCCGGGTTTTTAAAGATCCACATTTTGGTGAAGGAATCTCCTACGTATAGGGCAGAAGGCAAATCTTGAGGCTGTTCGGAGAACGCGTAGAAGCGAGGGTAATCTGCGGAGTTCAAGCCATCAATGATGGCTCTCAAGAAGTCGTAAGGCACACCTGTGGGAGGTTCTTCCCCGAACTTACACATGGATATCACTGCGGATCCACAAACCGAGGTTCCACAAATTGATTTTCCACATAAAGAAATGCTTTAAAGCATTTATGCATGTTTCTAATTCACCTAGCATAGGGATAATGCATTTCTCGCTTATCGTTAGTTCAAGTAGTAGTGATAAAAGTACATTTGAGAAAGTATCTTTGCAAGCGATGGATAAAGAAGGGTGCATATCATGAATTGGATCGTTTGCATCTCAAAAGTTATAAATGAAAATCACTTACTCGCCCTATGAACTTAGTCACAAATTGCCTTGTCGTGCATTTTCTAAGTGGAAGTCTAAAACGCATATTGCCTAGGGTTAAAGAGGAAATTGTTAAGTGCATTGGCCATGAAGGAAAAGAGTATCTTACATTTAGTCAATAATTCCCTTGTTATATCTCGCATGGAAAGAGTTGTTAATGCCCGTTGCATGGCATGAAAAATGAAACCCTGGACAATTGCATAGCTTGGGAATGGAACCACGAACTTGTAAGTTGCATGTAAAAGATGCTTGGAAATGGATTAAGTCAACACTAGCCTTAGTTTTGCATGAACTTCATTAACTACGTTGTAGCTAGGAGAGGGTTTCTTGTTGCATATTCATCATGCAAAAAATTCATTCATCAAGAGTTGCATTTAGGAAAGGTTGCATGGTTTATCAAAGCATGAGATTCTAAAGCGTAGATACAAGGGTTGTAGGCATGATTCTTTGATGTAAATCCTAGTAGGTCCTAGGTAAGTTATTCTTCAAATTACCATGCGTTTTGACTTTACCAAGGAAAGATAGGGTTATTGCAAACGTTGCGGTGTGAAGAAGCAATGATTTGCATGTTTACATGTATTGTGACGACTTGCAAACTAGCTTAGCATCTCTAGGAAAGAATTGTCCTTGTCGCAAGACAAGTAGTTCGATTTACCCAAATCACTTGTGATGTTATAACTGTTAGGGCTTCGTATAGGCATAACTGGTCGACACGATAAATATCTCGAGTACTAGCTAGGGCTTGGCACATTGGAAGTGCTGCCTAATATCACGCTTGGAAAGCCAAGTCGACATCCTCAAACCCTTAGATCCTACCCACATTCACAAAATGTTTGGGTCAATTGGACGCTCATGCAAACAACGATCTAGGGTTTCTACCCTAAGGATCATTCGACCCAATGCTAAAACTCGGATTGAGTTTGGAAACCCTAGGACCGAATGTTGTTAGCCTAGTACCATTAGGGTTGGGTAAGATGGCACCCCAAACTCTGCGTCTTGTCCAAACATAATTCTGTGACTAGGAAACGTCGTTCAATGGGTGAAATGATCCCATGAGTTAGGTGCAATACTTGTGCAACAAGTTGCAACGTCCCATGGCTTTGTGGTTTATCCACAAGATAAATTTGTCATTCTTTGGAATGAGGTTGGTAGGTTTTAGCGCAAGTCTAGCTTGCAAGAGGATGAGTAAACATCCTGTTACGTCACCTTTCTTGGGCTGATTTGCCAAGTTAAGGGAAGTTATGTATTTGCCTTGTAAGAAAAGGATCAATCAAGTTAGAGCGACATCGTCGCTAGGATTCACTGTCTTAATTTATGAAACCTAAGGTGTTGGTTAAGCTGGGTTAACAGGGTATAGCCCTAACCCAAGGATAAAAGGGTGAACAAACAATCCCTTGAGGATCTTGCCAAGATGCAATTGATCCCAGAACAAATGCAGGATGCATTCAAAGAAAAGGATTCACTCCTTAGCAGTTGGCCAAATAAACGACCACTGGATTGATTGTGCTTGTAACAGTTTAGGAGCTCTGTTTGCATTGTTTGCTCAAGGAACTAAAGATGGAAAGATAATTAATGCTTCAGGTTGAAGGCCTGAAGGGAGGGGCACCATCAGTTACCCTCAACTGTCTTCCTGACCCTAACCAAGGGGGTTGTTCGCCGTGCCGGGAAGTGGACCGAACCCACTGCGAGAGATCTCTCCGTTGGGCACTACTTGGAGCAAGAGGACGCTTGGGTTCGAGGGGGGGCTCCGGCCGTAAATCCCTTGCCTTCTGAGCACTGTACAAGAGGCCAACGTGACGCGGAATTGGATCTCAAGGCCCGCATACTAGTCTACGTGCAGAATCTTAGATTAGTAATCCTTGTGGATTGCTGGATAGCCTTCGGGCGGATTATGGATTGCCTTCGGGCGGATTATGGAATAGCCTACGGGCTAGATTTTATGGATGTATTCAAAAGATAAGTATGATAACCTGTTGAAAAGTAACTTGTTTGACATTGTCTTTCTATGTCAAGTGCTAAGATTACGTGAAGGAACCGGTGTAATTAACAAAGCTACTTGATGTATGTCTAATAAAATGTGGTAGGTAATTAGATAACTAAAGCAACCTTGAGGAAAGTGCAGTGGATGTGGCCATGGGTCCATCCTATGGATGGGTGGTCCTAGTTGGCCAGGAACTTTTCTCAAATGAAATCGACAGTAGGAAACTTTTCTCGAAGGAAATGGACAATAAGAAACATTGATCTAGAGTTCAGGTTACTAGAATTCCGATTTATGTTCTTTTAGGGGAACGAAATCGGACTATGCCTTATGGGCAGGGAGGTCGAGCTTTGCATCCCTCTCACTTCCCATTCTCCTTGAACCAAGTTTAGCATGAATCCGCTTCGACCCTGGCATTTCTACGTAAAGTAGTTCACCGGGGGTTCGACGCTAGCTACCGTTCTAGGAGTTGACCACTAGGAAAAACCTGATTCAAGTCGGTCCTAAGTGGGAACGGCCTTCCGCTACGTGGCAGACTTCAAAAGACCTAGATCGCAAACCCTGTAACATTCCATGGGAGTGCTAGGTGGAGCTTTCTAGACCTTATTTTCGATGGGCTACTAAGACGTGTCGTGCACACAACAGGTGGACACGTTACACTAAAAATGTGGGAAAGGTATCCTTAATACACATTCCTTCTTAGCGTGCATGGTGCTTGCTCCCCAAGAAGTACATTTTAGAGAGCGGAATATGTCTCCATGTGCTTGTATCATATGTGAGGTGCAACAATCTATTCCATATTCATATCATCTCCATCTTCACTAGTAGTACATGGCCAAAGATGCAACCAAGTCCATGAATAATGAGAACTTGACTTAGCACAAGAAAAATAACCATATCTATCACCATATGTACACAAAACCAAGGACATAAAATTTTACATTTTCAAAATTTAAAATAAAAAAATAAGGAAAGCTATTAGGGTGGCTTCAACAAGACCACCTTATTTTTGTTGTAGTGGGTGAAGAGATATCCAGTGTAAAAGGAGAGAGGGTTAAGACAAGTACTTATGTTGGTTGGGTTGAGTTGGTTAAGATAATGGTCTAGAAGGTATTGATGGATTGCTAGAGATTTGATGGGTATTTCATGTCTTTCTTGAAAGACTTGATGCATTAGAGTATGGGTATGACTAAGATATCTAACTATCCTTGTTTATATAGCTTTTGAGAAGAGGGAGGTGTATATGTGATGCTTTTCCTTTGCAAAAAAAAAAAGAAATTAGTTAAGAATAAACTATTATGCAAAATGATAGAAATAAGGAATTTTAAGAGACATTTCAAATCAAGTAACAAACAACATGATGGCATTTTAACCTCTCAATACATTTTAAGTGTTTTTTTAAATAGGAAGTTGATCTTGGTGTTTTCAACACTTGGCTTATGTTAACCATAGTCATTGATGTGATAGATTTCATGCTTGCTTTTTTAGCCTTATCAACAACAAGATATTTTTGGGCATGAAGTTTGTGTATGTGATTATGGCATCCATGGCATTGCTAGCTAGTGGGATTTGATGGCTATGTAGGTATTTTTCTAGCTCTTTTGATTGTCCTTGGGCTCTATAGCCTTTCCAAAGCACAACCCTTATGAGAGTAGAAGCACATATGTTTTTATCTTTGTGTATATCATAGAAACCATGGAAGATAAGGAGGAAAATATCCATAAAAAAGGGAATGATAGCAATGAGAAAATGGTGCTACTTTGGTAGCACTAAAAGTAATCATAGAGAAGAGCAAGAGAGTTTGAAGCTACATTCATATAGGTGAATCAATGTAAAGGAAAAAAGCCCTTGGAGTTGTAGATGTGGAGAAAGGCCATGTGTGGTCACATCAAAGTCCAAATAACTACACTACTATTTATAAGGTATGGAGGTGGCTCATTATTCATCCTTATGGATTACAAATACCTCAAAGTTGCAGCCTACTTAAAGGTAGTTGTAGAGTCTCTATATGACTCCTTTTTTGGAGTTCAAGAGGATTATCATATTGATGTTGTTGATGTGCGTTTATATTTTCCATCCTTGAAAATATCATGTTGTGGAAAAGTCTATAATTTGAATTTGAAACATGCTAGTCATCCACTTTTTTATTATTATCCCTTTGGAAGCTTAGTATTCTTATTTCATTTTGAAGGATAAATGCCACTCATGGTGATTACATTGGTTCCTCTTCATAAAAAGACTATAGCCATTGCATATGAGCTTAATTAATTGCAATTATAATCATTCTAGTGGCCACAAATGAGCATGTTTTCCTCCAAGAAGATGACATTATCCAATCATCATCACACCCACATTTACACATAATCTAATGTTTTTGACTTTGATTATATTGACAATAGATTTGGCCTTCTTTGCACTTTTTTTACTATAACTACTTTCAACTAATTGCTCTATGCCTAGGTTCTCCCACTGATTGGCACCAAACATTGAAGCAGAGATGATGCTAGTAATAGTTACGGTGCTTCACATCCTAATGCACATCTCATGTAGCAAGAGGGTCCAAGGGTGGTTGAGTCACAAAAAATATTAGGGACCCCAAATGGTTTATGTTATGCAAGAACATAGCTTCACACTATATAAACATACTCTATAAATACACCAAGATATTTAAATGTTCTCATTATGATTGTAGGATATATCTAAAATAAAATCAAGGATATTATTCAAAATTTATATTTTTAAAATCAACTTACACATATATTTGGAAATGAATATATATAAGTAATATCACTTACATTCCTACATATATGATAGTAAAGCATCGTAATAGATTAGTTTATAATACAATACTTGAAGCATCTTTGAATTGCCTATCAAGGCCATTAATAAAGTCTGAAATAGTTTCCAGCTATGGAGCATTACATCTAACATCCTTGAAGGCATATCCTTGAGCTCATGAACTGTCTCAAAAACAATAACTATATCCTACAAATCATGTGCATCCAACACTTCACCAATATCCCTCTGAGTCCCTACATCAAGTAAAACATGTGCTTCATAAACCTCTTTAGATGCATTAAGAAAATATACGAATGCAATGGTTGAATATTTCAATAGGATCTTCCAAGGCAGCCATGGATCGATACTTCTTCTTATCACTCTCTTAGAAATCTATGCATTATCTTCATCTCTCTTTCATTTCTCTTCCACAAGTATGTCCTGTTTTGTACTTTCTCTAAATATGCATCCATTGAATATGCATCTATCAGTGATTCCCAGCTAGTTATGTCACGAATGTCTTGCCTTGCATGAGACATTTCACTATCTATAAATTTTCTCCTTTTAGTTGCATGCAAAGCATGTGTCCATATTGCAGCCTGCAGAGCAGCTATCACTTGATGAGGCATTCTATTCAATTGTAGACCAAAAGTACAAGCATGAACAACTGTGTAAGCATTTCAGATAGCCAAGTCTTCCAATAACTTTTACATACCTTCCTTTTAGAAATTCAAAGCAAGAGGCAATCTCCTTTCTTGTGCATGGGTCTGGCCATCTTTCCAAAAGATGAATTGCCATGCCAAGGCCTTCTAATAAGAAGAACAATCCTATCTTTCATGCTGCAAACTATCACACCACATATATCTTTTTCCTAGTTTAGGGGCTGGTGCCCATCCCCTTTCCTCTTGTCATTTCTCATCCAATTTTGTGACCGTCAACTGAAGATCTTGCATGGCTTTAACCAATTCATCTAATACATATTTCTTAATAGTGGGAACATCAAATTCAGCCATAGAGTTAGCCATAAAAGTGGATGATTTATTGGATACATCAACTATTTTGTTGGTAATAGTCAGCAAGCTAGATACATGCAATATTTCTCTTCTTCTATGCTTTTTCACTAGTGCAGCAATATCTTCTTTAGCATGCCTCTACTCTATTTTAAGCCCTATCTTTATAGTCTGATCCTCTAACAAATCATTAAGCTTGTCTTGGAGCTCAGGATCTACCACTTGTATAAACAAATCAATTTTTTGACTAGCAACAGCTTGTTTTTCTACAAGATCTGACTACTCAAATCAACTTTCAAATTCTCTTAATAACTCTATAGCCACAAGACCCTTATTGGTTTTTAGAACCCATTTCTAGAAAGTTTTACAGATAATCAAACTAGTATCTTCAAAGTAAAATTCTTCCCTGAGTGTCTTCTTGAAAGCTACCTAGTTAGTATCTCTTGCAACTGCAATTCAGTAACTCAAGCTTTCACTTTATGTGCAGTGACCCGTACATGAAATTGGCTCCATGCAAGTTGAGGAACCCTAAAGAACTCCATCTTTTGAGCAAAGGTATGCAAATATGGAGATATAATCCTACCATTAAATAACTTCATTTCATGATCTAGTGCTTGCAAAGCATTTATCACAATAGTTTCTATTTGAGTAGAAGCTTGTATTACTTGTTGTTATTGTACTTGCATAAGCATGTTCATACTTTGCACTAATAGCTACAAAATATCACTAGAAATTGTGTTTGGAGCTTCTCCTATCTTGTCTTTCCTTTTAATGACCTTTCACATCAGGTTTACCAATGTTGAAGGGGTTTTAGTCAAAAGGTTGTATCCACCGAGGGATCAAAGAGAGAAGAAAGTAGGGAATAGGGGATAGAAGAGAAGAAAAATAATAGACAAGATGTGCACAAGATAAAGACAAATATCAATGATTCAAATCATTACATATTGATAAAACGTGAGAAGATAAACAAAATCCTTGTCTGGGACTACTCAAAAGAAATCTCCAAGTATTAGATCTCCTAGAGCTCCGTGATAGACCAAAACACACACCAACATACTAGCTTCTTCTCTACTGCTCAGACAGAAAAACTCATGGTTCCGTTGGCTTCAAAAGGGGGATAAAAACATGGGACATCTTATTAGAATTCTCCTAGATCACTCCTTTTTCTTTCTATTCTCGGAGTGCTGTTTGTTGCTTGTAAATTGCAACCACGCACCGTGCGACTTGAAAAGTGCCCCTCTTTTTGTGTAAGATCTCCCAAAACTGCTCAAAAGGCCCCTTACTTTTTGTATGTCATGCTATTTTAAAAGTTTCATATACTTTTTTAGGATATCTACAAGAAATAATATCCAAAATATCAAAAATAGGCTAAACTTGACTAAAAATCTCATATTTTTGAACCAGTCATAATATAGACACTAACACCAATTACTAATATGACATTGACTCTCTAGATCAGTAAAAAAGTCAAATGATGCACTTGAGCGTTTCTTTCATTGTGTCTGTTTACTGGCACGACAATGTTTGCTCTCAGATTGTGATACACATTACTACGGAGAATATGAACTCAAAAATGGGCCCTTTAGCTTAGCAAATAATTAATTTTTAAATCAAAGAAATTATGATATTAAACAATGGGAGAGGAAATGGTTTGTACATTTTTTCCACTCCCTTTTCCACCTTGGATCCAAATCTAGTTTTACTCAAAAAGTTAGTGGTATTCTAAATTTAAAATATCGAAAAATGGGTCATTGTCTAACAACTTATGGAAGACGTTTTAAAATTCAACTCAAAGATGATGTTTTAAATGCAAAAAGTTAGCACCCAGTACACTAGAAATGTGGGGTGTATGCCACGTGGAGATATGGTATAGTGAGAAGATACATGTGTTGCACCTTGCATTGGCATGCACCTTTTGAATACCCAAAATTTTCTTATTATATTACCTTTTGAAAGGTAGCATATATGGGGTTTGAAGAGGGTTTGAATTAGAGGCTCTTGGCTAGGAGCCCGGTGGGCCTACCACTAGGCCAAGGGCCAATGGTGCAAGGACCACTCAAAAGCAATTATTATACAAAATTTTGAGTTTTTTAACTTATTGGCAAAAAAACACATGGTTTTAGTTAAAACCACCTTTGCTACCCACTACAAGGATACATGCACATAGCAATGACAATCTCCAACATAAATTAGCGGCATCGACACAAATAGTGATGCTACTCAAATGAAAAAACGCGAGCCGAAACCTGAGCGCGTCATTTTGCGCGAACGAACAAAAGAGAGAACGAAAGGGAGAGCAACCTCCATCTTGCATTTGAGAGGGAGAGGGAGAGAAAGAGAGAAAGAGGGAGAAGGAAAGCTTATCACTGTCGCCAGTGTTTGTGAGAAAGAGGAGGAAGTGTACGGAGGGCAAAGAGAGAGAGGGAGAAAACATTAAACATAATAGAGAAAGAGAGAAAGAGAAGGAGAGGAAGGGAGGGAGGGAGGGAGAGAGAGAGAGGGAGAGGTTGTTGTTATTGTTGTTGTTTTATTTCTTCTTTTCTTTATTTCTTGTTTGTTTTTATTGTGGTAGTTGTAGTAGTGGTAGTGGTAGTGGTAGTGGTAGTTGTTTAATTTCTTACTTTTTTGTTTGTTGTTGTTGTGGTATTTGTAGTAGTAGTAGTGGTAGTGGTAGTGATGGTAGTAGTAGTTGTTGTTTAATTTCTTCTTTTCTTGTTTGTTGTTATTGTGGTAGTCGTAGTCCTGGTCATAGTCATCGTAGCCGTGGTTGTAATAGTAGTAGTAGTAGTAGTAGTTTTCTTATTTGTAGTAGTAGTAGTAGTAGTTTTCTTATTTGTTGTTGTAGTAGTAGTAGTAGTAGTTTTTTCTCTTTTCTTGTTTATTGTTGTTTAATTTTCTTGTTTGTTCTTGTTGTTGTTGTTGTAGTAGCAGTAGTAGTAGTTTTTTCTTCTTTTCTTGTTTGTAGCAATAGTAGTAGTAGTAATAGTAGTAGTAGTAGTAGTAGTAGTAGTTGTTGTTGTTGTTTTTTCTTTTTTCTTCTTCTTCTTCTTCTTCTTTGGTTTATTGTAGTGGTAGTGGTAATGGCAGTGATTTTTTGTTGTGGTAGTTATAGTTGTAGTCATAGTCATAGTTATCTTCGTCGTGACTGTAGTAGTAGTAATAGCAGCAGTAGTGGTAGTAGCAGTAATAGTAGTAGTAGTAGTAGTAGTCTTGTTTGTTGAGTAGCAGTAGCAGTAGCAATAGTAGTCTTGTTTGTTGTTGTTGTTGTTGTTATTGTTACAATAGTAGTAGATTTTTTTCTTTCTTGTTTATTGTTGTTTAGTTTTCTTGTTTGTTGTAGTAGCAGTAGCAGTAGCAGTAGTTGTTATTGTTATAATAGTAGTAGTTTTTTTTCTTTCTTGTTTATTGTTGTTTAGTTTTCTTATTTGTTGTAGTAGTAGCAGTAGCATTAGCAGTAGCAGTAGTCGTAGTCGTGGTGGTGAGGTTCGGTGAGGTCCAATACAATACCACGAGATGGAAAACCGACATTTGTTAATTTGTGGGTGGGTGGAGACTTTACATACGTTAATTTTGTAGAGTTACAAGAGAAGAAATCCATTCTCAAAACAATTTAAGAAAGAAAAAAAGAATGATAACAAGAATAAATTATTTGTCATAATGTAGACCAAATGGAAAACGATGAAGGTCCTGATATTCAAGATCGCGAGGCTTATCTTAATCAGTGTGTCCCATGTCCTTGCTTTTAATGTAAGCTAGAAATTAGAAGAAAACATTAATTGTCTATAGAACACGTACAACACTTCGGCGAGTTTTAATGAGAGATCTTTAATTAGGCGATCTCAGATTTTAAGCAAACGGTAAGAAAAGTGTATATCAATCATGCATTGTATTCACAAGCTAATTGAGTACCATATACAAAAACATTGGGTGTGGCTAGCAAATTTTCTATCCAGGGAGTTGACATCTCATCCCAAGGAGGAGTGCACCCTTTGCCGCTAGCTAGAAAAGTTCGTGGGTGTGCAATAGATGGAGTGCTTGAGCCAATCCACCACTTGAAACCACTTGGAAGGTACTACCCAATCTACACCATCAATACCAGAGGAGACATGCAGCCTTCCAAACTTTCCTACAATCTTGGAGCCGGAGATGGAGGCAATGATCAATGCATTCATGCCCATGGATGTCGAGACATTTGATCCACTTAGAGAGGAAGCATCCATACCATTATATGATGGGTGCCAAGTATCTCACCTGAAGACACTACTTGCACTCCTAAGTGTGCAAGCAAAATGTGGGTGGAGCGATGCGAGTGTGACCAAGTTGTTGAGATACCTTGTACGTATGCTTCGTTGATTTCTTTCCGGTACTATCATAAATTTTTTTGGTGATTTTTCAAGGTGTTTTATGATTTTTTTTCAACTTACTGAAGTATCATATATTACCACTTGCAAATACCATGCATGAGTCTCTTGATGATGCACGACATGTTTTACGAAATCTTGGCTTTAACTACAACAACATCCATGCATGTATCAATGATTGCATACTGTTTCGAGGAGAATAGAGACTATGGAGACATGTCCAAAGTGTGGTGCTCACAAGTATCAACATGACTTGCAAGGGAAAACCATCCCTCAAAAAGTTCTTAGACACTTTCTGCTTATCCCCCGCATAAACCACATGTTTCATACATCCAGCATGGCAAGCTTGAAAACATGGCATGTGTAGAATAGGTCCATAGATGGAGTTCAATGAATATCAGCGGATTTGTGCGCATGGAGCCACATTGACTCTACCTTCCCAGGCTTTGCCCGAGAGCCAATGAATCTTTGGCTCGGTCTTGCTATGAATGGTGTGAACCCATTTGGTATGCACTCGATTTCTTACAGTGTGTGGCATATAGTCCTTGTCAACTACAATATCCCTCCATGGCTTTCTACGAAGAAAGGACATCTCATCCTTAGCTTACTTGTTCCCAGCCACTACAAAGTTAAAAATATGGACGTGTATCTTTGTCCATTAGTCGATGAGCTTAAGATTTTGTGGGAGGAGGGCGTCATCATGCAAGATATTAATAAGCACAATGGTCGATGGTCTGCCAATATTCCAGCCATTCCTATGTGGACCATACATGACTTTCCAAGATTGAGAGAGTCCTCACGTAAGTAGGCTTCCGTTCTCGTTGGTAATATCTATCATAGCTCGTTCAAGTTTGTATTCATTGGATAGAGGTGTTGGGACAAGTCTGGTTACCTCAGGTTATCATGAATGTCTATTGTCTGCGCCACAGTTAGACTCCCAAAGGTCACGAACCATGAAGAAGATGGTATATCAAGGATATCTGGCTTTCTTACGAGAGGGTCATAAACTTAGGGAAGGTTTTCTTGGATGACCTCCTACACGTATGAATGCCCAAAGCTGGTACGAGCTGAAAATGGTCCACACAGAGTCACATCCAAACAGAATGCGACAGTTCTTAATTTTCTATGAGTTGCCGTATTAGACCCACTTGTTGGATCCCATGCATATTTTCAAGAATGTGGGCAACTTACTATGGGACTACATCACAAGAAAGAGAGATACTATAGGGGCACAAATGGATTTGAAGGAGGTAGGTAAGATGGAGGCGCTTTGGCCGCAATCGAGTACCGATGGTCGCTTGCAGCTACCTTGCGCTTCTTAGGTTTTGTCCACTAAAGAAGAGCGCATTGTGAAGCAAATAGTCAAGTCTATCTGCACTGCAAGCGACGGGTATGATGCATTCTCTCAGGTTTGCATTTTCTAAAGACGACCAATTATCAAGGCTAAAATTCCATGATTGGCATAAGATATATCAAGTTTGTACTACGAATGGATTGTAAGTGACCTGCGTATTTTGCTATTTGGAGTGTATTCATTGTTCATAATGCTTCCTCGTTTGCCGCAGTTTGTACTACCGATAGCGATCACAAGATGCCTTAGTCCAAAAATACGCGGGGCGATTTATAGATTGTCAACTTTAGTGCAATGGATCTCAGAGAAGGAGATTAGGATGTTCTCTATTGAATCCACAAGGTGGGGAGGAGTGAACACAGTCTGTCTCTTTGAGAAATACCTGCCTACCAACATGCTCACAATACAAATCCACATTCTTGTGTATCTTATAGATGAAGTGGAGATTGCTGGACCTATCCATACGTGATGGATGTTCTTTTTGGAGCACTTCATGAAAACCTTAGAAGTCTTTTTTTGACAATGAGCTCGGCCAGAAGGTAGCATGGCTGAAGATTGGTTGGTATGTGAGGCATTAGTGCATATTTCACAATGGCTACCAACAGTGGATTTAGACAATAGTATGCTATGGTCGATGAAAGATGATGATAGACTGACTAGAGATGTGGTGGTTGAAAATGGGGTAGGAAAAAGAATGTATTCTGCAATGGAGGAGAAAGTGAATCGCTTTTGTATGTTGCACCATGCCTCCATGGAGACATGGCTCACTAGGTACCAGCAAGCTAGGAAAGATTAGAAGGAAGTGCGATTTGAATTTCGACGTAGTACGCGCCATCAACTGATTCGATATCCTGAGGGCATGGAGGAGATGCCATGGTTTATGTCAACGCAATGGTTGCATGGAGTTTTGACTGCAGTATCTCGCAAAGGGATGGAGGTCTCAACCAAGGAGTGGGAATTCTCAAGGGGATGTAGTCCAAAGGTAATGACGTGTTTAGGGTTTGTCACATCTATATTTTATATGTGAAAACTAATTGAGTGTTTTAATGTACATTACAAAATATATAGTGCAGTGTGGTTGTATGGACGACATTTCCATGTGGAGCATATTCACAAAATGCAATCCACAACAGATTATAGTATCATGACAAAGTTTGAGCAAGAGAGCTCACGATGAGCAACGAATCCAAACATGATTATAGATGAGATGGAGTATTTTGGGAACTTGCAAAGTATTATCACGGTGGATTACTGTAGCTTCTCCATAATCCTATTCGATGTGCAGTGGTTCAAATTGGTACTTGAAGGAGCTAGAGCAACAGTTCGACGAGGTCCATCTAGATTTCTTGAAATAAATTTAAAAAAAATTGGATAGATTTGCACGGTACATTTTTGTTACCAGCCCATTGTGAACAAGTGTATGAACTCATGTTTCTTTTAATTGTATTATGATATGGTACATGTCACAATAGTTAAATCTCTCTTTCATGTGATTTTGAATAGGTAATTTTCTATCCAAACCCCCGACAGCCTCGATGGTGGTCTGTTATACCTTCAACTCCTCGAAGTGCGAGAGTATATGATCAAAGCGATGTTCCAAGCATAGATGAGAACAGTACGCAAATAGAGGGGTTGATATTGCAAGGATGGAGTCCACCAAAAACTTGGAGCATATAGAGGAGCCAGCATCGAGTAACAATGATGGAAATATATGAGTCCAATAATTCTTTGAGAACGAGGTGGACTCATCCTTTAGTGGTGACTTGTCTATCTACCTTCCAGTGTATGTGGAGTGTTAAGACATTGACATGGCACCATAGGGTACTTCATACTCGGAGCATCCACCTAGTCCATTCGTTGAAAAATCACTTATAAGGGTATATAAAATATGCATTTTAAGTAAGATCATTTTTTAAAGATTTATATTACCATGCTTTCTATGATTTATATTGATTATGCTAACATCAATTTTTGTATGTGCAGGTGACCTTTGTGGATATTTAGATCATCACGATGAGTTGAGGGATGAGGGAAGAGGAGCTACAGGAGATCTTTGCGCATATGTTTCCAGATTAGATGGCTCAATTCAGAGATATGGCCAACCAGGAGCTGCCTCGGACACCATGAAGCCATTCTATTAAATCTACTTCGGTGCGCTCTAATGATTTAGTTTCCAATAGACGAGGTTGATGCTCCTGACCTGGGCTTGACAGAGGGACTGGTTCAAAGGGATGCTGTGGAGACGTAGATATAGTGATCCCGCGGTCGGCTTGGGATACAGGTGCTACTCCTTGCTCTCGTGGTGGTTTGAGAGAGCATGGCACAGGTGGTTGTTGTGGAGGTACCAACGCAGTGTCTCCGTCTCGTCATTCTACTGGAGTTGCATCACCCATAGGATTTGTCACGCCTATGGGGACGTCTACTCTAGTCACTCCTGCTTTGCTTAGCCGTCCGCAGGTGGCACCCCTATGGGTGCTACTTTAAGAGATACTATCCCCGTAAGTACACCAGATGCACATGGGTCTCCTGGATATGCCCAGGAGTATGGTCGCAAGTGGAAGAGGACACATCTTAGACATATCCCAGAGGGGTATGGATACGTTCTAGATGATAGGACAGGAGCTATCATCATGAATGATGAGGGGAGGAGGGTGATGGCTCGTATGAAAGAGTAGTGCCAACAAGTTTTTCAACACATCTTGGATCATTCGAAGAACATACCAAAGGGGAGCAAGGACTACATAGTAACATCCTTGCATGAAGAGTTTCCAGTACCAGCTGTAGATAGGTTTTCCACGGGTTGGATGATGGAGTACATGCATGTGTACATGCCACACAGACGATCGGATGCACGCAAGGCACTTAAGAGTGGGGCCTCAAAGCCTAAGTGGCTAGACCCGGACTACTGGCACCGACTCAGAGAGGAGGCTACAGATTCTCCAGGACGTTGGAGACAGCAGTGGAAAGCGGCGAGGGCACAACTAGAGGCTGGAGTGGTCCATCATCTCTTAGAAGTGGCGGCCACAGGACATATCTAGAGGACTTTGTAAGTTTCTCTTTTGTTGTGTTTACTTATTTTTTTCCAATATCCCTTGTACTAGCAATCGTGTTTCTAACAATTAATTTTTTTTTTCTTTGTAGCACTCCATTACAAACCACGATCCTACTGGCCTAGAGACTCAACATGCAAAGAGACACGGTCTTACTGCATTGATCGCAACCGATTGGATGGAAGCGGCGGCCATGTAAGTTACTCATCTTTCTTGTCAGTAGTTACTAAGTTTAATTAAAATGCATTATTGTATGGTGAAATGATGTGTAGTTGTTTCTTTTTTTGCAAAGTCCGTTTGATATGTCTTTGCGACGAGACGAGGTTTCGGATGGCAAGGATCTATAGCTCACCCTTAGATCCGTGGAGCTCACATACTCTTCTTTTTTAGTCACGTGTTTTGTGTAGGCATTTTCTATGTAGTAGTAGTATCTTGCCATGCTTGTACTGGTCACTTTCATTATGCGATCATGTATTTATTTCATGTATGAGTGTTATGATTCAAGTACACTTTGCCTTTATTTACACGAGCGTTGTACACATTAGTGAAACTATTTTATATGGCTCGAATAAAGCACATAGTGCTATATGTGCTGCTCTGCCACAAATTTTTTTTCCCTATTACTGTCGCTTTTAGCGTCGCAAATTTACTACACGTGTCACTAGTAGCATTGCAACATGCATTGCAAAGTGTCGTTATCAGCATCATTATCAGCATCACTATTTGCGTTGATATCAACAACTGATATTGATGCAAATAGGGATACTGAAAATGATACTGATATCGATTGCTCTATGATGTTGCCAATACCGATGTTTTCTGTGACGACGGGGGCAAATTTCTTTATGAACATTTTTGTTGCTTTAAACTTCATTAAAGGCATGTATCTTGTAGTGACCATCATTTCTTCAAGGCCCACTTGGCATACAAGATTAGCAAAAGTAATCCTCCTCTAATCCATTCCTTACTAGGCCCTTTTTAGGTGCATCTTCCCCTTGATGGTAGCCTATCAATATTATTGCTCACCGCATCTAAAAATGAGAAAGAATATTAGAAACACTAGTTTTTACTTAACTTATTTTATGCAAGTATATATTTATTAAGAAGCTGAAAAGGTATTACCTGGGGTGAGGATATGTCAAGCTCTAGCATTGGTTGAGCAATTACCAAAATTTGGATGAAAATAATACAAAATAATAAAACATGATAAATCTAGAAACTCCCATTTACTCCAATGACTTTGTGTTTATATTTGGGATGATGATATGCTGAGCTCTAGCATTGATAAAGCAATCAATAAATTTAGGTTGAAATTGATGTACAGTAACCAAACACAATAAATCTTGGAACTCCCATTTACTCCAAGCATTATGTATGTATACCTTGTATACGAGTGGTATATATTGTAGTCATTATCTATTTGTATAATATAGTAGCAACGAATATATTCATAGTATGTACCTCGCATATATAAAGAATATTTTTTATTAGTAAACCCATCACTTTGTAATCTGCGGATTACTCTTGCAAGACTGCTATGGATAATATCATTCATAGCTAATGGGTATAATGCCTCTCATGGTTACTTCTAGTAAGATTAAGAATGACAAAACTAGAAGACAGATCTAGTAATCTAACAAAAACATTTAGAAAAAAATATAAAGACTTATTCATTGTTATAAAATTTTTAATACCTGTAAGGATAAAGATAACAAACCTTTGAATCTAAAAATAAACTTAACACAGATAACCACAAAAGCTCAAAGAATTGTAATTTTTATAGTTCTTTTAATATTATTAAAGATAACACAATTGATAATTAGAAAAGCTCAAAGAATTGTAATTATTTACGAAATGTGCGTCATAATGCAAAGTGTATGATTGTTACCGAGACCAGTGCTTCCAACCTCGGTACAAAGCAGCATTACTCCTACGGAGTTTCATGCTGCGCCATTCCACAAGCTCAAGAAGGATGGCACCCGACGTCGAAGGGCACCAGCAAATATGATGATAGCGATTCCGCCGCGCCTGCTGTCTTGTACTCATGATGATGATGATGATGATGAATTTTACAGCCAATTCGTCCATCCGTCGCGATCGCCCGCCGACCAGCCATGCAGCAGCGATATAAATACACATAAACTCGTAACCGAAGAGAAGTTGGAACGCCGATCGCCACCAAAAGTTGTGACGGTGTTGAACTGGAGTTGTATTCGCCTCCGCCTTTCAATCGATAGCTCCTTAATTAGCCTCTAATTACCTCCCGTTAGATCAGGGTGGCCTCTTCAAGATCTCATTCCTCTAGAGGATCCAAAGCCTATTGCATCCATAGAAATTGAACTCGGAACGTCAAGAGCCATGGATTATCAAAAGTAAACGTCGACACCATTGCAAAAATATCTCCAACCGTTAGCAATGTATCATGCTCAACTTTGCTTAAAGAGAATGTAACAATATACAGAACTTTCCAAGCCTAGATCGAAGGTGACATTGAGTTAGCGCCTTTTGAGAAGGTATAGAGCAACATGTTGTGCTTCCACCATTAGCCCTCATGGATTAAGCCACAAAGGAAATCATTATGTAATATTCTCAATCTAATTACACCTTCCACATATGAATGGCCTCTAAGAATAGGATAATGACAAATTTTTTTTAATTTTCCCTTATTCCTCCCAACCAACTGTCGAGCTGGAGGGGGAGGGGAATAGAAGGAGTGACTAAGCTCCTCGGTGGAGCTCACAGGAGATAAATGGCCATGGCCGCTGCCACGCAGGGGAGGGAGGATCCCCCTCCCCTTACCTATATAAATTGGGGGGGGGGGGGGGGGGGTGTGCAAGCGGAATGGGGGGACGGAGGTGCTGCTCTGAATGCCTAAAGGGGGACGCCATCGACATTTAGAGAGGGAGAGAGTGAGGCTCTGTGAGGGAGGGAGAGATTGATGTAATATCCCGAAGGCGCAAGCATGCGTGAACTGCCTCAATAGTGGATAATGGAATTGGATAATTCTTTTGATTAAGCAATTTAAAAAAAAATTATTTCCCCTCTCCTCCAGCCGAGTGTCGAGCTGGAGGAAGAGGGGTATAGTAAGAGAGGCAAGCTCCTTGCTGGAGCTTGCCTAGGCTCTTAGCCATGCCTGACGACACGCAATGGAGGGAGGATCCCCCTCCCCTTACATATATAAATGGGGGGAGGGGGGGGGAATGCAAGCGGAAGGGAGAGGAGGCACTGCCTTTAAAGCCTTAGGAGGAGGCTCCGTTGGAATAGTTAGGGAGGGAGAGGCTGATGAAGTCGCTGCTTGTGCCGCTTGAGAGAGGGGGGGGCTACCGTGGAGCCACTGGAGGAAGAGACGCCGCCAATGGCCCTTAGGCCCCTTTCCTATTATAGCCTTTAAAGGCTACCTTTTTTCCCCTTTAAAAATTCCTCCCTAAGGGCTCTCTTAGGGTCTCGTTCCCCCCCCCCCCCCCCCCCCCTTGGAATTTCTCCCTTAGGACCTTATAAAGCCCCTTTTCCCCCAAGAAAGGATTTTACCCAAAAATCCCTTGAGAGGCCTTAAGTGGTCTTAAAGGCTCTCCACCCCCCCCCCCCCCTCCCCTCTGAAATTTCCCCCTTGAAGCTCTATAAGGCCCTTTTTCCCTGTAACGTGTCCACTAGAATCATTCAGGACACGTCTTAGCAGTCCATCGGAAAGGATGTCTAGAAACATCCACCCGTCATTCCCATGGAATGTTACGGGATTTGGGATCTAGGTCTTCCCGCGTCTGCCACGTAGCGGAAGTATCCTGGCCGTTCCCACTTAGGATCGACCTGAATCAAGGTTATCCTGATTGGTCATTATCTAGCAGCAACTAGCGTCAGACCCAAGCGTACTACTTTACGCAGAAACGCCGGATCCGAAGCGGATTCACGCTGCACTTGGTTCAAGGAGAATGGGAAACGAGAGGGATGCAAGGCTCAACCTCTTTGCCATAAGGCATAGTCCCATTCCGTTCCCCTAAAACAACGTAAATCGGGTAAGACGTAACTCTAGGTCATCGTTCTCGTTATTCGTTTTGATGATGATGATCATCTCGCTGTTCTTTGAGATTTTTGAGAAAAATTCCCAGCTAACCGGGACCACCCAACCGTAGGACGGACCCATGGCCCATCCTCCGCACTTTCCTTGGTTTGTTTTAGTTATGTAATTACCTAACACATTAATTTGACATATAACAATCAGCTTCTTTAATTAACCCTGTTAAGCACTAGTTCCTTCACGTAATCTTATCACGTGACATAGAAAAACAATATCAAGCAAGTTCTTTTAACATTTCATCATTTTATCTTTGAAATACAAGGAGTTCCGCTCGTAGGCTTGTCCATAATCTGCCCGAAGGCTATCCAGTAATCCCCAGGGATCACTATTCCAAGCTTCCGCCCGTCAACTAGTATGCGGGCCTCGAGATCCAATCCCAAGTCACGTTAGCCTCTTGTGCAGGACCCAGAAGGTGAGGGATTTATGGCCAGAGCCTCCCCTGGCACCCAAGCGTCCTCCTGCTCCAAGTAGAACTCAACGGAGAGACCTCTCGTGGCGGGTTCGGTCCACTTTCCCAGCACGGTCAACAACTCCCTTAGTTAGGGTTAGGCAGGTAGTTGGGGGTAACTGAAACTGCCTCTTCCTTCAGGCCTTTAACCTGAAGTATAAGTACTCATTTAATTTGAAATTCATAATTCAAACAGAGCCCTAAAATCTCTAGCAAGCACAAACATTTTCATTAAACAACCCAGTTGTTTGGAAAACTGCTAAGGAAGTATTCTTTCCTTTTTGAATGTATCACCACTCGTTCCCAAGGTGTCTTGTAAATTGGCAAGATCTTTTACATTCCGATGTAGGGCATACCCAACTTGGTTAACCCTAAGGTTCCTTAGATATGCTAGTTTCCGGTTTATAACTTTCTTTATTTAGAAGGATATCCAAAAATGCGTCTTTTTGCAAGATAACTTGCGTAGGGATCTGCCACCCTTGATGAGGGTTTTTACCCTTTCTCCTTGTGAATCAATCGCAAGACTAAATGATTTCGTACTTGTTGCGCAAGTCCTGCGATGGAATAATCTATTTAGATCCTTTAAGCTGACGTATGTCAGGCCTAGGGTTTCTTCTTTTAAGAACCTTAGGGACAAACCCTAGTTCCTTATCTTTACGAATTTATTGTCCCTACAGTAAGGAAAGTAGTTAAGTGTTTAGGGTATGAATGTTTCTATGTTTAGATTGGTTCAGTTATCTTTTGGAAGGTAATATTAATCGTCTTGTCACGGTTTTGCTATCCTTGTGACAATTTATTTTCCAGTCAATACAGTTTAATTTAACTTCTATTTTCCTTAGAGATGAACTCATGCCAAATTACAACAATTTCCTTAATAAGATGTGCAATTAGCAAAGATAACTCCCTAGTAGTTTGAGCATCGAAAGAAACCTTTCATGAATTTAACCATTTACAATGATTCGTTGCGAAAGGAATAAGACTAATGGTGCAAGATATAATTTCTACACCTTAGGATTTAACTAAAATATACTACTATAGTAAATGGATAATCTTGCTCGTAATTTATAATGCTTGATGCAATTTGAAGAAAACTAAGTTCTATACATTGTCATTCATAAGCTAAACTCCTTCGTTACAAATAACTCGAACAAATATATCCTATCCTGAACAATTTTTCTTTGCATGATCGACTTAAAACCGAATTAAAGCCAAGAAGAAAAACCTGGTTTTGGGGTGAGATATCCACGTGGATACCGGGAGATGACCCTCCTGCAGCTACACCTTGGACTTTCTTCGGCGGCATCGTAGTTCGAATGTGAGATAGCCTTTTTCTCTTTCTTCTGGAATTCCACCGTCTCTTTGGATCAAAAAAGTTTATGGGTGAGTGTGGTTTTGCAACCACAAGAACCCTTGGAGGATTTTGACTTGGGGTAGAAGGAATAGAAAACACTTATTCTCCTTCCTTCCCTTTCTTTTATCTTTTTCCCACTCTTCCTCCTTCACTCCTTCTTTTCACTCCCTCTACTTTCCCTCCCTATCTTTTATCTCATGGCTATTTCTCCCTTACGGGATTCCATCCGAGGCCATGATGATGATTTGGATTTTTAGGTTCAGGGGGGGAAAATAATAAGGGGTATACGGGGGATTAAGAGGAAAGCTTAGGGAGTTGTGGAAAAAACAAAAAAGAGTTATGAGGGGGCTGAAAAAGGGTTAAAAAGGGTGATAAGGGGGTGATAAAGTTTAGGGGAATAAAACACGGGGGGTCGGTTCCCAAAGTCAAGGGAGGGCTTAAGGGGAAAAGGGAATTTAAAATCCTAGGGGGTTTAAAACCGGGGGGGGGGAGGGCTTTAGAGGGATTAAACCCGGGGGGGGGACAAGGGGGCTTAGGGGGGGATTAAACCCGGGGGGGGGGGGGGGGGGAAACAAGGGGGCTTAGGGGGGGGGATTAAACCCAGGGGGGTGGGGGAACAAGGGAGCTTAGGGGGGGATTAAACCCGGGGGGGGAACAAGGGGGCTTAAAGATCCCCCCTTAGAAGCTTCCAAGAAGCTTCTTGGAAGCTTCTGAACTATTGTACGTGGCATGGGGAGGACAACGAATTTCTGACGGATCTTCGTGGATTGGATGGCGATGGTAGTGGCGGCCTCAGGATGTAGGCGGTGGCTCCTCCCGTATGGCGACAACTGGCGCACAACACTTCGTCCTCCCTCTCTCAGACTAACAATGGCATCTCCTGGCAGCACAGCAGGCGGCAACAGCCTTCCGTTCCTTCTTCCTCATCTCTAGCCCGTCATTTAAATAGTGGAGGGGAGGGGGATCTTCCCTCCCCTGCGTGTCATCACGCATGTTCCCCCCCTCATCGCGAGCTCCACCAAGGAGTTGAATGGCTCCTTCTATTTCCCTCCCCCTCCAGCTCGTCAGTCGGGTGGAGGGATAAGGGGAAAATATTTTTTTTAAAAAAAATATTTATCCAATTTTCATATTCCTTTGAGCCAGTTCACACGCGTGCTCTATTTAGTGAATCGGAATATTACATTCTCTCCCCCTTGGAGGAATCGGGATGTGCTCATCTCGAGATAAACTGGGGATATTGATGGTTGAGAGAGCTTTCATCTATCCAAGTGGCATCCTCTTCGGGATAATCTTTCCACTGGACGAGGCATTCTCTCAGGGTTCTAGATCTTAACTGTCTTTCCCTAACATCTAAGATCCTTTCCGGCCTTAGTTCAAGGACTCCTTGACTAGGCATTACAACTTGTTGATCGTCAAGTACATGGTTAGGATTAGGTACATATTTCTTCAATAGGCTGATATGGAATACATTGTGAACCTTTAGGTTCTCAGGGAGTTGCAATCTATAAGCATTGGGTCCTAGGCATTTGAGGATTTTGTACGGCCCACAATACCTTGGACTTAGCTTCTTGCATTCTCCTAGGGATAGAGAACTCTTTTTAGGGCGTACCCGAATGAAGACCATGTCTCCTTCTTCGAAGACTCTATCTTGACGTTTCAAATCTGCATATGCCTTTTGCCTATCCTTGGCCGCTTGTATGTCTTGTCTTATTGACATGGTTTGATCATCCATGTCCTCCAACATTTGTCTTGAAGCTTCAACTCTTAGGGTCGGATCAGAAAAGTTTAGGGGACTTTGACAATCATGACCATACAATGCCTGGAAAGGGGTCATTTGAATGCTCTGTTGGTAAGAAGCATTGTAGGCAAATTCAACCAAAGGCAAGTATTGAATCCACCTCTTAGGCTCTCGACAGTAGTATGCCCTAAGCATATCCTCGATGACTTGATTTATGCGCTCTCTTTGGCCATCCGTTTGGGGATGGTAGGCGGTGCTAAAACAGAGTTGAGTCCCAATAGCTTCAAAGATAGCTCTCTAGAAGTGTGATGTGAAGAGAGAATATCGATCACTAATGATTCTTCTAGGTAACCCATGTAGCTTGAATATCTCCTTGATAAACAATCTTGCAATGTCGGAGGCTTTATAGTTTATCTTTATTGGAATCAGGTGTGCAACCTTGGTAAGCATGTCAACCACAACCATAATGGAATTGTATCCTCCTTGGACTTGGGGTAAGCCCACAACAAAATCCATACTGATGAATTCCCATTTCATTTGGGGAATGTCAAGCGGTTGCAGTTTCCCTGGCATCATGACATGTTCGGCCTTGATAAGTTGGCAAGACAAACACTCAATGACATACTTGAGAACGTCACCTTTAAGCCTCTCCCAATGGTAGCTCTTCCTAACTGCATTAAGAGTCTTAGCATAGCCAGGATGTCCTGCGAAAGGAGAATCATGAGCTTCCCGTAATATCTTCTGCTTAAGTGACTAGCTTGCTGGTATACACAGCCTTGTTCTGTAGTAGACAAGTCCATTATCAATGGAAAATTCCTGATACTTAGCTTGCAACTTCTGATTCTGCTCCTTGGTAGATATTTCCTTTATCATTGTTTGGTAGGCCAAATCATAGCATGCTTCCTCTCTAGCTGGTTCAAGTATAGGGTTGTTTGGCATAGATACTTTTGTAGCTAGGGATTTGGCCGTTGATGGATTTTGCAAGATTAGGGAATTTAGGAATGCCTTGTGACTGAGTGCATCGGCAACTACATTCTCTTTCCCTGGTCGGTACTTGATTTCAAAATCATATTCCTCCAATACTTCAATCCACTAACGTTGCCTCATGTTGAGCTCGTTCTGGGTAAAAATCCATTTGAGACTCTTATGATCGGTTACTAGAGTAAACTTATTACCCAACAGGTAGTGTCTCCAAAGCTTTAGAGCATGGATGACAGCTAGTAATTCCAGATCATGTGTGGCATAATTCTTTTTATGACTCTTCAATTTTCTTGAAGAGTATGCCACTGGATGACCTTCCTGCATAAGTACACACCCCAAGGCAAGAATGCTAGCATCAGTTACTACCTCGAACTCCTTATTGAGGTCAGGAAGTTTTAGAATAGGTGCTGATACCAAACTTTGCTTCATTTTGTCGAAGCTATTTTGTTCGGAAGTTGACCATATAATGGAAGTTTGGTTCTTTAGTAAGTCTGTAAGAGGTGCTGCAATCAAAGCATAGTTTTTTATGAAGACCCTATACCATCCTGTTAATCCAAGAAAGCTACGTATCTCCTTGACGGATACTGGTATTGGCCATTCAAGCACATCTCTGACCTTGGCTCGGTCTACTGATATTCCTTCTAATGATACTATGAATCCCAGATATTCAATCTGATGCTTGAAGAATGCACACTTCTTCATTTTTTGCATACAACTTATGAGACCTCATTGTCTCAAGGACAATCCGAAGTTGAGGTTCATGATCTTCTTCCTGTTTAGAATATACTAAAGTGTCATCGAAGAAGACAAGCACGAAATCATCAAGATATGGTCTAAAGATATCTTGCATTAATCTATTGAAGGTGGCAGGTGCGTTTGTAAGCCTGAATGACATAACCAAGAACTCAAAGTGCCCATATCTTGTATTAAAGGTTGTCTTTGGAATATCTTCTTCCTTGATCCTTATCTGATAGTAACCTGACCTGAGATCAATCTTGGAGAAGATCTTTGCACCTTGAAGACGATCAAGAAGCTCATCTATTCTAGGAATAGGATACTTGTTCTTGATTGTTGATTGATTCAACCCTCGGTAATCAATACATAGTTGAAGTGTCCCATCTTTCTTTTTTTGGAATAGTACTGGAGCTCCCCACGGTGAGTTGCTAGGCCGGATGTAACTCTAATCTAACAGTTTCTTGAGCTATTCCTTCAACTCAATTGCTTCAGGTATGGACATTCTATAAGGTCTCTTTGCAATTGGTGCAGCCCCAGGTACTAGCCTAATCTCATGATCTACTTCTCTTTGAGGCGGAAGTTCAGTCAATTCCTCAGGGAATACATCAGCGTATTCCTTTAGCCAAGAAGGTCCTTTATGAGACTCTTGCTTTTGATCTAACTTGTTGAGTTTGATCAGGTAAACGGGTAATCCTTTTCTGACTCCTTTTATGATCCGAGAAACTTTGGCTAATTGGATTCTTGGCACTCCTACCTCACCTTGAGTTGTGACAAACTCCCTTTTAGAGTTTCGAAAGGAAACTTGACCCTTTCCACAATGAATGTGGGCGTCATTAGGCTTAAGCCAATCCATCCCGAGTAGACACTCATGGATACCTAAATTCATGACTCTGAATTTGACTGAAGTCTTCTTTCCTCCTAGAAAGAATTCCACCTTAGCAGTTTGCCTGGTACAAGTTACCTCACGGCCATTTGCCAATTCCACAAGCAGGGTAGGTGCTTCTACTATGGTTATTCCTAAACTTTTTGCACATGCTGGTGAGATAAAGGAATGTGTACTGCCACAATCAATCAAGGTTTTGAAACCTTTACCTTGATAGTCTGATGGTGTTTGAATCACCGAGAACTGGCGATTCGGTCCTTTCTTGTGTAAAGCGGCATGGACTATCGCTCTTTCGAATTATGCTTCCATAGTCGGATCTTCCTCTTCTTCTTCTTCGCATTTTTGCCTATTGGCAATGCAAGAAGTTCTTCCTTTTCCACAGGTGGCGACTCCTTGACCGCGTCCTGCACCTTGGAAAGGCGTTTGACGATGTCCTCCGCTGAGCTTGGGACATTGCCTCTTGAAGTGACCGGGTTCATTGCAGTGGAAACATCGAAGGTTTCGGCCATTACTTTGAGTAGGAACAAAGTTGTTGACACTATTTGTCCTTGCTTTCTTCCTCTGTCCCTGATTGTGACCTTGAACTCTCTTTATTTGAGGACTGAATGCTCCTCTGTTCGGGTCAATACAGGACCAAGTTTTGTTACCCCTCTAGCTTGCACCTCCTCAATTATAGACGCCGCTTGAATGAGTGCATCCTGAAGATCTGATGGACGCATAGATTCGAGACGGGTATTTACGGGTGGATTTAAGCCTGCACAAAATTTGGACACCTGCTGTGTCATGTCCATCTGTGGCGCATACTTTAAGAGTGAGACGAATTTAGAGTAGTATGCGTCAAGGGTGAATCCTAGCTGTTTTAGCTCGTAGAACTCATTCATTTTTTGCGTACGATATGCAGGTGGCAAATATCTTTTCTGCACGACTTTCTTCAACTTCTCCCAGGTAATGGACCCCTCTGAAGTCCCTTGATCCCTGCACCATTGCTTCCACCAAAGTCTGGCTTCGCCGGTGAGTTTTAACTTGGCGAGCATGGCCTGATTGGTAGGTGCAGTACCAGCTACTTCAAAGTAATCCTCCATGGATTCAATCCAAATTTCAGCATCAGCCTGGACGAATCTGCCTCTCCCGTCAAACTCAGGTGGCTTTATCTGCTTGAGGAGGAACTTCTTCTCCTGGGTCACAGCAGTACTTGATGTAGGAGGCGAATTTGGAACTTGTACCTAGGGTTGTGCCTGGATAAAAGTTTTCTTAAGGTTATTATATGATAATCGATGTTAGCTTATATTTTATTTTTAGTTCAACTATCTCGTAAACAATGTAGCTACTTAACTTTTTAACATCTCTTATGCACAGCCAGATATTGATAAAAGAAGTCTTTATTTATATTTACATGGGTATAGTCTTATACAACGTTTCGTGTGATGATAATCCAATTATTACATTCAGTTTGGGGAGAACAACGTTGTATTGCATTTGTCTACAGGAACTGTGTAATAGTAGGGTTTTGGGTCATGGATCTTTAGGAATCGATAGTTCATTGGAAGTTCAGGATACCCTTTCCGTTGGAATCTATACTTCTCATGGCAGCCCAACACTTTAATCCTGTCGGCTGGGATTACACGGGTTACTTCCTCATATACATATGAGTTCATTTCAACCCTCCGATGTTGAATATGTAAAGTCAAATTTATGTGAGCTTCCACAAAAATGAACAGCTTCACGACTTTCAAGTCTTCCAACCACTTGATCCTCTTTATGTTAGTCTGTAGATAAGCAAACCGGTGGGCGGCTATATAGTAGATTCCTGAAGACCCCATCCATCTTCGTTCTATGTATAACGGTGATGGATTATAAAACTGCTCCAGGATGTTCATCATCCCAATTCTTTGTCTATAAAGGGGAGAATTCATTGAAGTCATAAACATGACCCGAAACACCAAAAACTTGTTCCACACTTCATAGTTCTGCAAGACAGCATTGAAGATGAGAAAATGTTTGGACAGCAACAATTTCTTTACTTCATTTTATTGAGATCTCATAAAAACAATTCTGTTGTTGGTCGGCTCTGATACCAACTTGTAACATGTCCACTAGAATCATTCAAGACACGTCTTAGCAGTCCATTGGAAAGGATGTCTAGAAAGCTCCACCCATCATTCCCATGGAATGTTACGGGATTTGCGATCTAGGTCTTCCCGTGTCTGCCAGGTAGTGGAAGTATCCTGGCCATTCCCACTTAGGATCGACCTGAATCAAGGTTATCCTAATTGGTCATTATCTAGCAGCAACTAGCGTCGGACCCAAGCATACTACTTTACGCAGAAACGCCAGATCCGAAGCGGATTCACACTGCACTTGGTTTAAGGAGAATGGGAAACGAGAGGGATGCAAGGCTCAACCTCTCTGCCATAAGGCATAGTCCCATTCCGTTCCCCTAAAATAGTGTAAATCGGGTAAGCCGTAACTCTAGGTCTTCGTTCTCGTTATTCATTTTGATGATGATGATCATCCCGCTGTTCTTTGAGATTTTTGAGAAAAGTTCCCAGCTAACCGGGACCACCCAACCGTAGGACGGACCCATAGCCCATCCTCCGCACTTTCTTCAGTTTGTTTTAGTTATGTAATTATCTAATATATTAATTTGACATATAACAATCAGCTTCTTTAATTAACCCTGTTAAGCACTGGTTCCTTCACGTAATCTTATCACGTGACATAGAAAAACAATATCAAGCAAGTTCTTTTAACATTTCATCATTTTATCTTGGAAATACAAGGAGTTCCGCTCATAGGCTTGTCCATAATCTGCCCGAAGGCTATCCAGTAATCCCCAGGGATCACTATTCCAAGCTTCCGCCCATTAACTAGTATGCGGACCTCGAGATCCAATCCCGAGTCACGTTAGCCTCTTGTGCAGGACCCGGAAGGCGAGGGATTTATGGCCAGAGCCCCCCCTGGCACCCAAGCGTCCTCCTGCTCCAAGTAGAACTCAACGGAGAGACCTCTCGCGGCGGGTTCGGTCCACGTAGCGCGGTCAACAACCCCCTTGGTTAGGGTTAGGCAGGTAGTCGGGGGTAACTGAAACTGCCTCTTCCTTTAGGCCTTTAATCTGAAGTATAGATAGTCATTTAATTTGTAATTCATAACTCAAACAGAGCCCTAAAATCTCTAGCAAGCACAAACATTTCCATTAAACAACCCAGTTGTTTGGCAAACTACTAAGGAAGTGTTCTTTCCTTTTTGAATGTATTAGCACTCATTCCCAAGGTGTCTTGTAAATTGGCAAGATCTTTTACATTCCGATGTAGGGCATACCCAACTTGGCTAACCCTAAAGTTCCTTAGATATGCTAGTTTTCGGTTTACAACTTTCTTTATTTAGAAGGATATCCAAAAACACATCGTTTTGCAAGATAACTTGCGTAGGGATCTGCCACCCTTGATGAGGGTTTTTACCCTTTCTCCTTGTGAATCAATCACAAGACTAAATGATTTCGTACTTGTTGCGCAAGTCCTAAGATGGAATAATCTGTTTAGATTCTTTAAGTTGACGTATGTCAGGCCTAGGGTTTCTTTTTTTAAGAACCTTAGGGACAAACCCTAGTTCCTTATCTTTATGAATTTATTGTCCCTAGAGTAAGGAAAGTAGTCAAGTTTTTTGGGTATGAATGTTTCTATGTTTAGATTGGTTCAGTTATCTTTTGGAAGGTAATATTAATCATCTTGTCACGGTTTTGCTATCCTTGTGACAATTTACTTTCCAATCAATACAATTTAATTTAACTTCCATTTTCCTTAAAGATGAACTCATGCCAAATAACAACGAATTTCCTTGATAAGATGTGCAATTAGCAAAGATAACTCCCTAGTAGTTTGAGCATCGAAAGAAACCTTTCATGAATTTAACCATTTACAATGATTCGTTGCGAAAGGAATAAGACTAATGGTGCAAGATATAATTTCTACACCTTAGGATTTAACTAAAATATACTACTATAGAAAATGGATAATCTTGCTCGTAATTTATAATGCGTGATGCAATTTGAAGAAAACTAAGTTATATACATTGTCATTCATAAGCTAAACTCCTTCGTTACAAATAACTCGAACAAATATATCCTATCCTGAACAATTTTTCTTTGCATGATCGACTTAAAACCGAATTAAAGCCAAGAAGAAAAACCTGGTTTTGGGGTGAGATATCCACATGGATATCGTGAGATGACCCTCCCGCAGCTACACCTTGGACTTTCTTCGGCGACATCGTAGTTCGAATGTGAGATAGCCTTTCTCTCTTTCTTCTAGAATTCCACCGTCTCTTTGGATCAAAAAAGTTTATGGGTGAGTGTGGTTTTGCAACCACAGGAACCCTTGGAGGATTTTGACTTGGGGTAGAAGGAATAGAAAGCACTTATTCTCCTTCCTTCCCTTTCTTTTATCTTTTTCCCACTCTTCCTCCTTCACTCCTTCTTTTCACTCCCTCTACTTTCCCTCCCTATCTTTTATCTCATAGCTATTTCTCCCTTACGGGATTCCATCCAAGGCCATGATGATGATTTGGATTTTTAGGTTCAGGGGGGAAAAATAATAAGGGGTATATGGGGGATTAAGAGGAAAGCTTAGGGAGTTGTGGGAAAAAAAAAGAAAAGAGTTATGAGGGGGTTGAAAAAGGGTTAAAAAGGGGGTGATAAAGTTTAGGGGAATAAAACACGGGGGGTAGGTTCCCAAAGTCAAGGGAGGGCTTAAGGGGAACAGGGAATTTAAAATCCTAGGGGGGTTTAAAACCGGGGGGGGGAAGGGATTTAGAGGGATTAAACCCGGGGGGGGGAGGGGGAATAAGGGGGCTTAGGGGGGGATTAAACCCGGGGGGGGGAACAAGGGGGCTTAAAGATCCCCCCTTAGAAGCTTCCAAGAAGCTTCTTGGAATCTTCTGAACTATTGTACGTGGCGTGGAGAGGATGACGATTTTTTGACGGACCTTCGTGGACTGGATGGCGATGCCAGCGGTGGCCTCAGAATGTAGACGGTGGCTCCTCTCGTATGGCGACAGCTGGTGCACAGCACTTCGTCCTCCCTCTCTCAGACTAAATGGCATCTCCTGGCGGCACAGCAGGTGGCAACAGCCTTCCGTCCCTTCTTCCTCATCTCTGGCATGTCATTTAAATAGTGGAGGGGAGGGGGATCTTCCCTCCCCTACGTGTCATCACTCATGTTCCCCCCCCTCATCCCGAGCTCCACCAAGGAGCTTAATGGCTCCTTCTATTTCCCTCCCCCTCCAGCTCGTCAGTCGAGTGGAGGGATAAGGGGGAAATACATTTTTTAAAAAAATTATTTATCCAATTTTCATTTTCCTTTGAGCCAGTTTATACACGTGCTCTATTTAGTGAATCGGAATATTACATTCCCCCAAAATATTTTACCTTAAGCCCTTCATCTGACCCCCTCGAATGTTTCCTAAGGGCTCCCTTAGGCCCTTTTTATGCCTTTTATTTACCCCCTTACAAAAAAAAAGACAGAGTGTTAAGGGTCTTTTGACACTTTTCTTTTCCCAAATAAAAGCCCTTGTAAGGGTTTTTTTTTTCACCTTTTATTCCCTGTTCGTGTGAATCTTTATAAGGCCATTTGGCCTTTCCCATGGCTTTAATGGGTCTTATTCGTGGGAGATTTTGAAAACACCCCCTTTCTTCGAAATCCCTAATTCAAGGAGGAAGCCTTCTAAAACCGCTTTCGACGAACGGTGCAAGTTATTGTAAATGGGAGCAACGGTGGAATTTCAAAAAGGAGTTGCAAAGCTGCATCCACGATGGAAAGGTTGCATTCGCAATGCCTCCTAAGAAAGCCCAAGGTGCAGCCCCGTAGGAGGATCATCTCCTAGCATCCACGTGGACATCCGACCCCAAGTCCAGGTTTTCCTTCCTCATTTTTATTTGGTATTGTTATAATTCAATTGTGTAAATGATCATTGTTGGAAATAGGATGCATTCTTTGTCTTAAATGCTTTAGAAAAATTAGCTCACGACAGAGGGATTTAGTCATTAATATTTTCAATAAAATAAGAAAAATAAAGGGTGCATAAATGTATTTCTAACAAATAGCTTTATACATTGCAATGAATTAAAATTAGATTAATGTCCATTGTTGGAAAACAGAATTAAAATAGTATACTTTCTTTAAACATGGAAGTATAAACTGCATATCGCATTATTAAGCCATATCCTCTTCGCAATGAATCATCAAGGGAAGTGCTAGGAATCCTTAGGAAAGTACAAGGCATGAAATGATTCTTACGATGCATAACTCTAGGCAATTATCGTTTGTCAACTACACAAATGATCAAGAAAAAGGTTGCTTGTTTAGCATGAGTTTTGTTCTCAAGTTATAGGAAGATTAGTTGGAATTAACCTAACGTATGCCTAACCTTAAAAACGATAAGTTAGGGTTCAAAAATCAATTTACGCATAGACAACGAGTCATGTGTTTATGGAATGATAATGTAACTATCTTCAAGAGTTTAAAAAAAATGGCATAAACCTAAACACCTAAACTGCGGAGTACTCGTTTAGAATGAGTTAAATTCTAAGAAATTCACAAGGAATTAATATGTGACCTTTTGCTAAAACTGAAACTTCTATACCCTAAATACTTACCCACATTCACCGAATGTAGGAACAGTGAAACATTATTGGGAAGTGATCTAGGGTTTGTTCCTAAGAATCTTACGAGATGGAACTTGGAAACCTAGGACTGACGATGTCAGCCTAATGTAATCAAGAACAGATTGTTTCATGACCCCATTTGATGAGTAGAATAGTCTCATAGTCAATGCGACACTTGTGCAACAAGTGTGGAGTCGTATGATCCTGTGTTTGGATCACAAGGGAATGGCCAATTCTTGCAATGAGGTTGACAGGTCCTTACGCAAGTTATCTTGCAAGAGGAGGAATAATCATCCTAATATAGTATCTTTCTTGAGTAAAGATAATTGTTTGGAAGCAAAACACCAGCCGATAAACTGAAATAATCTATGAACTTAGGATATGACTAAGTCAGGTTAATAGGGTATGCCCTAACCCAGGATATATGGGATTTTTCTAAGTCGCAAGTCATCCCAGATCGAGTGTTTGATGCATTCACAAGGAAGGATTCATTCCTTAGCAGCTTGCCAACAAAAACGATCAATGGAAATTTTTGTCTTGCTACAGATTTTAAAGCACTGTTTGGCTTTGTTTGATCAATGAATTAAAAGATAAATGGATATCTAATACTTTTGGTTGAAGGCCTGAAGGGAGAGGCAGCTTCAATTACCCCCGACTACCTGCCTGACCCTAACCAAGGGAGTTGTTAACCGCGCCGGGAAAGTGGACCGAACCCGCCATGAGAGGTCTCTTCGTTGAGCGCGCTGCTTGGAGTAAGAGGACGCTTAGGTGCCAGGGGGACCCTCGCCGTAAATCCCTCGCCTTTTGGGCCTTGTACAAGAGGCTAACACAACTCAGGATTAGATCTCGAGGCCAGCATACTAGTCTACCGGCGGAAACTTGGTTTAGTGATCCCTGTGGATTGCTGGATAGCCTTCAGGTGAATTGTGGATAAGCCTACGGGATAGAATTTTAGTATTTCAAAGATAAATATGATAATCTATTAATAAGGAACTTGTTTGACATTGTTCTTCTATGTCAACTGATATGATTACGTGAAAGAACCAGTTCCTAATGGGCTAATTAAAGAAGTTGATTGTTACATGTCCTACTAAATGTGCTAGATAATTAAATAACTAAAACAACCCGAGGAAAGTGCGGTGGATGTGACCATCGGTCCGTCCTACGGATGGTTGGTCCCGGTTGGCCGGAAAGTTTTCTCAAATCACGATGGACAGCTAGAAGATCGTCAAGAACACGCACAACAAAAGCATTGACCTAGAGTTACAATTGATCCCGATTTACGTTGTTTTAGGGGAATGGAACGGGACTATGCCTTATGGTAGACAGGTTGAGCTTCACATCCCTCTCGTTTTTGATTCTCCTTGAACCAAGTGCAGCGCGAATCCGCTTCGGACCTGGCGTTTCTACGTAAAGTAGTTCGCTTGGGTCGGACGCTAGTTGCCGTTAGAAAATAACCAATAAGGAAAACCCCAATTCGGGTCGGACCTAAGTGGGAACGGCTGGAATACTTCCGCTACATGGCAGACGCAGAAAGCCCTAGATCGTAAGCCCCGTAACATTCCATGGGAGTACTAGGCAGAGCTTTCTAGACATCCTTTCCGATGGACTGCTAAGACATGTTCTGAAGATACAAGTGGACACGTTATAGTTGGTATGGAAATTGTTTTATGAAATCTTAATAAGATCAAGTAAAGCAAATGTTGCTGTCCAAACATTTCCTTACTTTCAATGTTTTCTTGTAGAATTGCGAAGCATGGAACAACTTCTTGGTATTCCGCGTCATGTTTATGACTGCAATGCATTCTCCGCATTATCGACAAAGGGTTGAGATGATGAACATCCTAGAGTGAATCTATAATCCATCGCCTTTGTACATGGAATGAAGATGGATGGGTGCCTCAAGAATCTACTATATAGCCGCCCACTGGTTTTCTTATCTACAAACCAACCTAAAGAGGATCAAGTGGTTGGAAGACCTGAAAGTCATGAATCTATTCATTTTTGTGGAAGCTCACGTAAACTCAACTCTACATATTCGAGGTCGAAGGGTTGAGATGAACTCATATGTATATGAGGAACTAACCCGTGTGATCCCCGCCAACAGGATTAAAGTGTTGGGGCGCCATGAGAAGAATGGGTTCCAAAGGAAAGGATACCTTGAACTTCCAATGACTTATCGATTCCTGAAGATCCATAACCCGAAACCATACTATTATACAGTTCCTGTAGATAAATGTAATACAACGTTATTCTCCCCAAACTAAATGTAATAGTTGGATTACCATCACAATAAATGTTATATTCTGAAAGGGCTATGCCCATATAAATACAAATAAGATTTATTTTTATCAATGTCTGATTTTGCATGAGAATTGATAAAAAGTTAAGTGGTTAGATTGCTTGGGTGATAGTGGAATTAAAGATGTAATATAAATCAATAACGATTATCGTGTAATAACATTCAGAAACCTTTATCCAGGCACAACCTCAGGTACAGGTTCCTAGTTTGCCTCCTACATCAAGTACTGCTAAAATCCAGAAGAAGAAGTTTTCTCTCAAGCAGATTAAGCCACCTGAGTTTGACGGCAGAGGTAGGTCCGTCCAAGCAGATGCTGAAATTTGGATTGAATCCATGGAGAATTACCTCGAAGTAGTCGGTACTGCATCTGCCAATCAGGGTATGCTCGCCAAGCTAAAGCTCACCGGTGAAGCCAAGCTTTGATGGAAGCAATGGTGCAGGGATCAAGGGATCACGGAGAGATTCGTTACCTGGGAAAAGCTGAAGAAATCCGTGCAGGGAAGATACTTACCACCTCCATATCGCACACAGAAAATGAATGAGTTCTATGAGCTAAAACAGCTGGGGCTCACTCTTGACGCATACTACTCTAAATTCGTCTCACTTCTTAAGTATGTACCGCAGATGGACATGACACAGCAGGTGTCCAAATTTTGTGTTGGTTTAAATCCCCCAGTAAATACCGTCTCAAATCTATGCATCCATCAGATCTTCAAGATGCACTCATTCGAGTTGCACCTATAATTCAAGAGATGCAGTCTAGACCAAGGGGTAACAAAACCTAGTCTTATAATGACCCGAACAGAGGAGAATTCAGGCCTCAAATGAAGAGAGTTCAAGGTCATAATCAGGGACAAAGAAAGAAAGCAAGGACTAATAACGTCAACAACTTTGTTTCTACTCAAAGCAATGGCCGAAACCTCCATTCTTTCCAATACAACAAGCCCGGTCACTTCAAGAGGCAATGTCCAAAACTTGGAGGAGGACATCGTCAAACACCTTTCCAAGGAACGGGCCATGGTCAAGGAGCCACTACTCGAGGCAGAGGAAGAACGGCCTGTGTTGCCAATAGGCAAATGTGCGAAGAAGAAGAAGAAGAACAAGATCTGACCATGGAACCAGAATTCAAAAGGGCGACAGTCCATTGTGCTCTACACAAGAAAGGCCCGAATTGCCAATTCTTGGTGATTCGGACTATCAAGGAAAAAGTTTCAACACCTTGATGGATTGTGGCAGTACACATTCCTTTATCTCACCAGCTTGTGCAAAAAGATTAGGAATAGCCACAGTAGAAGAACCTACCTTGCTTTGTAGAATTGGCAAATGGTGGTGAGGTTACTTGTACCAGACAAACTGCTAAGGTGGAATTCTTTTTGGGAGGAAAGAAGAGTTCGATTAAATTCAGAGTCATGAACTTAGCTATCCATGAGTGTCTACTCAGAATGGATTGACTTAAGCCTAATGACGCCCACATTCATTGTGGAAAGGGCCAAGTTTCCTTTCGAAACTCTAAAAGGGAATTAGTCACAACTCAAGGTGAGGCTAGAGTGCCAAAAATTCAATTGGCCAAAGCATCTCGGATCATAAAAGGAGTCAGAAAAGGATTATCTGTCTACTTAATTAAGCTCAACAAGTTAGATCAGAAGCAAGAGTCTAGTGAAGGACCTTATTGGCTAAAGGAATACGCGAATGTATTTCCTGAAGAGTTGACATAACTCCTACCTCAAAGAGAATTGGATCATGAGATTAAGTTAGTACTAGGAGCTGTGTCGATTGCAAAGAGACCTTATAGAATGTCCATACCAGAAGCAATTGAGGTGAACGAACAACTTAAGCAACTGCTAAATCAGGGCTACATTCGGCCTAGTAGTTCACCATGGGGAGCTCGAGTACTGTTCTAGAAAAAGAAAGATGGAACACTTCGACTATGTATTGATTACAGAGGATTAAATCAATCAACGGTCAAGAACAAGTATCCTATTCCTAGAATAGATGAGCTTCTTAATCGTCTTTAGGGTGCAAATATCTTCTCCAAGATTGATCTTAGGTCGGGTTACTATCAAATAAGGATCAAGGAAGAAGATATCCCAAAGACAGCCACTACAAGATATAGACCTTATAGCGACGTTTAAAGCGACGAAAATACAAACAACAAAATTTGCCCCCGTCGTCGCAAAAAGCGTCGTTATTGACGACGCCATGGAATCGTCGCTATTTGCGTCGCTATATGCGTCGCTATATGCGTCGCATTTGCGACGTATATAGCGACGCAAATAGAGACGCATATAGCGACGGTTACAGAGAATTTGCGACGCTGATAGCGACGACAATAGCGACGCCTGCAGTAAATTTGCGACGCAAATAGCGACGGTAACAGAGGAAAAAAATTTTTTGTGGCAGGGCAGCAAGCTGCCCTGCCACATATAGCACTGTGTGCTGTATGAGAGCCATACAAAATAGTTTCTGCACTGTTGCATACAAAGTGTTTGCAAACAAAAAGAATCTATACTGAAATCATAAAACTGATAGATGAAATAAATACATGATATCGCATAAAATGCGATTGGTACAATCATAAAACAATATCACTAATACATAGAAAATGTCTACATAGATCGGGCGACTAAAAACTAAAGGTATGTGAGCGCTAAGGATCCGAGGGCGAGCTACAAATCATCGTCCCCCGAAAGCTCGTCCCTCTGCAAATGAGCATCAAACGGATTCTGCAGAAAAAGAAACAACATATCAATCCACCATACAATAATGCATTCAAATATCTCATGGTAACTACGGACATGAAAGATGAGAGACTTACTGGGCCGCCGCGTCTGTACAATCGGTCGATCAATGATCTGAGACTGTGCCTCTCTGCATATTGAGTCTCAAGGCCTTGCAGATCACGATTTGTAATGGAGTGCTGCAAAGAAAACAAAATGCTAACTGTTAGAAATATGATTGTCAGTACAAATAATATCTCAAAAAAACAAATAAGCAAAACAAAAGAGAAACTTACAAAGTCCTCCAAATATGTCCTGTGGCCGCCACTCCCAAGATGATGTACCGATCCGGCCTCGATTCGTGCCCTCACCGCCTCCCGCTGCTGACTCCAACGTCCTGGCGAATTTGTAGCCTCCTCCCTCAGTCGGCGCCAGTCCTCTGCATCTAACCACTCGGGCTTTGGAGCCCCACTCTTGATTGCCTTGCGTGCGTCGGATCGTCTATGTGACATGTATGCATGCATGCAATCCATCATCCAGCCCGTAGAGAATCTATCCACTGCGGCTGGCACCGGGAACTCCTCATGCAAGGATGCTACTATGTACTCCTTGCTCCCCTCCGGTATGTTCCTCCAATGATCCAGGACGTTGTGCCGAAAAACTTGTTGGCACAACTCCCTGAAACTCCTCATCGCTGATCCCTCGACTCATCCTGAAAATAAAGATACCTGCAGAGATAAAAAATAATGTTAGAATAATCAATTGAAACTATACAAAGCGCATTAATATAAATCATTTTTGAAAAATCCATCTTAAAATGCATATCTTATCTACCTTTATGGAAGATCTAAACAACGAATTGAGTAATAGAATTCTCCAAGAATGAAGTATTCTATGGTCCCATGTTAATCTCCTGACATAACTCTGCATACACTGGAAGGTCGATAGACATGTCACCACAAAAGAACGAGTCTGCCTCATTCTCAAAAAATTCTACGACTTCTGTATTTCCATCATTGTTAGCCGATGCGGGCTCCAAGCTTGCGGTGGCCTCCACCCCTTGTAATTTCGATCCCTCTATTTGCATATATTCTTCATCTATGCCTGGAACATCGCTTTGATCGTATATTCTCGCACCTCTAGGAGTTGAAGGTATAACATACCACCATCGAGGTTGTCGGGGATTTGGATAGAAGATTACCTGTTCACAAACACTTACAAACCGTCTTCAAACCATTGTGACATAAAGCATGTCGTATTACAATTAGCAAGCAAATGACTAGAAGATTACGTGTTCACAATGTGCCGGCAACACAAAGGTGTCGCGCAAATCCATCCATTTTTTTTCGGAATCTATTTCGAGAAATCCAGATGGACCTCGTCGAACCGTTGCGCCAGCTCCTCCAAGTACCACTTTGAATCACTGCACATCGAATATTATCATGGAGAAGCTACGGTAATCCACCGTAATAATACTTTGCAAATTCCCAAAATACTCCATCTCATCCACAACCGTGTTCGGATCCGTTGCTCGTCGCCGGCTCTCTTGCTCAAACCTTGCCATGACACCACAGTCCATTGTGGAGCGCATTTTGTCAATACGCTCCACCCGAAAATGCCGTCCGCGCGACCACGCTATACTATATATTTTGTACTGCACATTGAAACACTCAAATTAGATGTAGCAAACAAATTCAGATACGACACATTCTAAACCCCTCATTACCTTTGGACTACATCCCCTCGAGAACTCCCACTCCTCCATTGAGACCTCTGCCCCTTCGTTGGATGCTGCGATCAAGGCTCCATGCAACCATCGTGTTGACATAAACCGCGGCATCTCCTCCATGCCTTCGGGATATCGAATCGGTCGGTGACGCGTACTGCGTCGGAATTCAGCTCGCGCTTCCTCTCGATCTTGCCTTGCAATCTGGTACTTGGCGAGCCACGTCTCCATGGAGGCATGGTGCAACATACAAAAGCGATTCACTTTCTCTTCCATTGAGGCATCCATTCTTTTTTCTACCCCATTTCCAACCACCACATCTCCAGTCAGCCTGTCATCGTCCTTGAGAGTCCATAGCATTTCATTGTCTGGTTCCACCGTTGGTAGCCATTGTGAGATATGCACTAATGCCTCTGACACCAACCAACCCTCCGCCATGCTACCTTCCGGACGAGCTCGTTGTCGCACAAAGCCTTTCAGGGTTTTCATGAAGCGCTCCAGGAAGAACATCCATCGCGTATGGACAAGTCCGGCAATCTCCACTTCGTCCACAAGATGCACAAGAAGGTGAACTTGTATCGTGAGCATGCTAGTGGGCAGGTATTTCTCAAAGAGACAGACCATCTCAACTGCTCCCCGCCTTGCGGATTCAATAGAGGACGTCTTAATCTCTTTCTGTGAGATCCATTGCACCAAAGTCGACAGCTTGTAAATGGCCCCGCGAATTTCTGGAGTTAGGCATCCCGCGATCGCGATCGGTAGGACAAACTGCCACAAATGAGAAAGCATTAAGAATAATGGTCACTTTTCAAATTTCAAAATGTCCACGCTAATTAAAATCCATTCTGTTCACAAACCTGACATATCTTATGCCAATCATGGGATTTTAGCCCAGACATTTGGTCATCTTTAGAAAATGCGGACCTGAGAGAATGCATCATACCCGTCGGAGTGCGGATAGACTTGATTACTTGCTTCACAATGCGCTCTTCTTTGGTAGACAAAACCCAGGGAGCACGAGGAAGCTGCACTCCCCCTTCAGCACTCGACTGCGGCCAAAGCGCCTCCATCTTACCTACCTCCTTTAAATCCATTCGTGACCCTATAGTGTCTCTCTTTCCTGTGATGTGGTCCCATAGCAAGCTGCCCACATTTTTGAAAATATGCATGGGATCCAACAAGTGGTTGACCTGTAAGTGGGTCCAATATGGCAACTCGTAGAAAACTGAGAACCGTCGCATTCCATTTGGATGTGATTCCGGGTTTACCATTTTCAGCTCGTACCAGCTTGCAGCGTTCATACGTGCTGGAGGTCATCCAAGAAAACCTTCCCTGAGTTCATGATCCTCCGGCAAGAAAGTGGTGTGTCCTTGATATACCATCTTCTTCATGGTTCGTGACCTTCGGGAGTCTAACTGTGGCCCACACAATGGACATGCATGATAACCTGAGGTAACGAGACCTGCAAGGCGATCCACGACCTAGTGAATACTTGATTGAATGAAATAAAATATAGATATTACCGGCGTAGTTGACAAGCACTATAGGCCACACACTGTAAGAAGTCGAGCGCAGACCGAATGGGTTCACACCATCCATGGCGAGACCGAGCCGAAGATTCCTTGGCTCTCGCGCAAAGCCTGGGAAGGTAGAGTCAATGTGACTCCATGCGCGCGAATCTGCTGATATTCGTTGCACTCCATCCGTAGACCTATTCTGCACATGCCACGTTGTCAAGCTTGCCATGGCAGACGTGCGAAACATGTGGTTTATGCGGGGGATGAGCGGAAAGTGTCTGAGGACTTTTTGAGGGATGGTCTGCCCTTGCAAGTCCTGTCGATACCTGTGAGCACCACACTTTGGACATGTCTCCATAGTCTCGTATTCATCTCGAAACAATATGCAGTCGTTGATACATGCATGGATGTTATTGTAGTCCATGCCAAGCTTCCGTAAAACATGTCGTGCATCATCACGAGACTCAGGCATGGTGTTTGCAGGTGGCAATATATGATATTTCAATAACCTGAAAACATCATAAAACACCTTGAAAAATCCATCCATATTTACAATAATACTGTTTTTAAAAAAAACAATGAAGTCTGTATGCAAGGTACCTGAATAACTCAGTCACACTCGTATCGCTCCAACCGTATTTCGCTTGCACACTTAAGAGTGCAAGCAATGTCTTCAACCGAGATACTCGGCACCCATCATATAATGGTATGGATGCTTCCTCTCTAAGCGGGTCAGATGTCTCAACATCCATGGGAATCAATGCATCGATCATTGCCTCCATCTCAGGCTCCAAGATTGTAGGCAAGTCGGGAAGGTTGTCTGTCTCCTCTGGCATTGACGATATAGATGGGCCTTGCGAGTGGTCTATTGGCTCCTGCCATCCATCCATCTCACGTCCACGAACTCTTCTAATTGGCCGCAAAGGGTGCACTCCCCCTTGGGTTGAGACATCACCCCCCTGGACACAAAATTTGCCAACAAGACCCAATCTTATTGTGTATGGTTTTCAATTAGCTTGAGAGTACAATGCATGAAAAATGCTAACTTGAAAATACCGTTTGCTGAAAATCTGCAATCGCCTGATCAATAATCTCAGGTTGAAACTCGCCAAATCGTCGTACGTGTTCTATAGACAATCGGCGTTTTCGTCTAATTGCCAACTTGCATTGAGAGCAAGGACATGGGACACGCTGATTAAGATACGACTCGCGGTCTTGAACAATAGGACCTTCTTCGTTTGCCATCTTATCTACATTACAGCAAACGAGGCTTAAATGGATAGCTTTTTGGAGATGTACGTCAACTTGCAAGTTGACCATAAACCTTGCATTGTATATAGTAGTCGAGAGATTTTCCGATGTTATATCTCGGCCTTGTATCATGCTCAACGATTTGTTTGTCCCGGTAGATAATTTTTTGTTATATCTCGGCTTTGAGTATAAGTAATCCATTTTAAAATTAATGCGCACCATCTATGAAATTTTACAACTATAGTAATAAAATTTATTTCAATCAATTCTACTCATAGTCATAAGACCTGAGAGAAATTATCCTATACTCAATTTAAGGGATCTCCACTTCTATAACAATAATTTTGGGTTAATTTTGATGAAGTACGTGGCCGTATGCAAAGCACATTGCATACCATTATCGATACGTATATTATCTTAAATTTCATTCCCTTCCCTCTCCCTCTCCCTCTCCCTCTCTTTCTCTCACCCTCTCCCTCTCCCTCTCGTTCTCTTTCTCTCCCTCTCTCATTTCCTCCCTCCTCCTCCCTCTCCCTCTCCCTCCCTCTTTCTCCCTCTTTCTCCCTCTCCCTCTCCCTCGCTCCCTCGCTCCCTCTCCCTCCCCCTCCCTCTTTCTCTCCCTCTCTCATTTCCTTCCCCTCCCCCTCCCTCTCCCTCTCCCTCTCCCTCTCTTTTTCTCCCTCTCCCTCTCTATCTCTCTTTCTCTCTCATTTCCTAAACAAGCAAAAAATAAAGTGATTTAAACATCCTCTAAGCAAAAGGGAGAGGGAGAGATATAATGCACTCTCCCTCTCTTTCTCTTTCTATCCCTCTCTCATTTCCTTCCCCTTCCTATCCCTCTCACTCTCTTTCTCTCTCATTTCCTCTCCTAAACAAGCAAAAAATAAAGTGATTCAAACATTAAACAAGCAAAAGGGAGAGGGAGGGAGAGAGAGAATGCACTCTCCCTCCTTCTCCCTCTCTTTTTCTTTCTCTCCCTCTCCTATTTCCTCCCCCTCCCTCTCCCTCTCCCTCTATTTCTCTTTCTCTTTCTTTCCCTTTCCCTCTCCCTCTCCCTCTCTTTCTCTCTTACTCTCTCGTTTCCTCTCCTAAACAAGCAAAGAAGAAAGTAATTTAAACATTAAACAAGCAAAAGGGAGAGAGAGAGAGAGAGAGAATGCACTCTCACTCTCTTTCTCTCCCTCTCCCTCTCTTTCTCTCCCTCTCTCTCCCTCTCCCTCTCCTTCTCTTTCTTTTCCTCTCCTAAATAAACAAAAGAGAACGATTTAAACCTTCAACAAGTAAAAGAAAGAGAGAGGGAGACTCACCAATGAGATATGGCGAGCGTGGGCGGCTTCTCTTTGCAACGAGGGCTCCTTCTCTCCTTCACGAACAACGACGGTGGCGGTGGCGGCGGCGGCGGCGACGGCAACAAGTCTCTTCCTCCTCTTCTTTCACAAAGCCTTGGCTCTCTCCCTCGCTCTCGCTCTCAAAAGGCGAAGAAAACAAAATGAAAATGGCGCTCTGGTTTCGGCCGGGCTTTTTTTCCCTGCGGCGTCGCTATTTGCGTCGCTATTTGCGTCGCAAATAGCGACGCATATAGCGACGCAAATAGCGACGCCAATAGCGACGCCGATAAACGCCGTCGCTAATCGGCGTCGCTATTGCCCCAGTCCCTTGTAGTGAGCCTTCAACACAAGATATGGGCACTTTGAATTTCTAGTTATGTCATTTGGGCTTACAAATGCGCATGCTACCTTCAATAGGTTAATGCAGGATATCTTTAGGCCATATCTTGATGACTTCGTGCTCGTCTTCTTCGATGACACTTTAGTCTATTCTAAATGTGAAGAAGATCATGAAGCCCAACTTTGGATTGCCCTTGAAATAATGAGGTCACGTAAGCTGTATGCTAAGATGCAAAAGTGTGCATTCTTCAAATGTCAGATTGAATATCTGGGATTCATAGTGTCAGCAGAAGAAATCTCAGTGGACCCAGCCAAGGTCAGAGATGTGCTAGAATGGCCAATACCAACGTCTATCAAAGAAATACGCAGCTTTCTTGGATTGACAGGATGGTATAGGGTCTTCATAAAAAACTATGCTTTGATTGCAGCACCTCTGACGGACTTACTAAAGAAGCAAACTTCCATTGAATGGTCAACTCCCAAAAAAAATAGCTTTGACAGATTGGAGCAAAGTTTAGTATCACCACCTATCTTAAAACTTCCAGACCTCAATAAGGAGTTCTAAGTAGTAAACTGATGGTAGCACACTTGCCTTGGGATGTGTGCTCATGCAAGAAGGTCATCCTGTAGCATACTCTTCAAGGAAATTGAAGAGTCATGAGAAGAATTATGGTACGCATGATTTGGAATTGCTAGCTGTCATCCATGCTCTAAAGCTTTGGAGACACTACCTATTGGGTAACAAGTTTACACTAGTAACTGACCATAAGAGTCAGAGTGGGTTTTTATCCAGAACGAGCTCAACATGAGGCAACGTTGGTGGATTGAAGTACTGGAGGAGTATGACTTTGAAATCAAGTACCAACCAGGAAAAGAGAATATAGTTGCCAATGCACTTAGTCGCAAGGCATTTCTTAATTCACTAATCTTGTAGAATCCATCGATAGCTAGGTCTGTAGCTACCAAAGTATCTATGCCAAACAATCCAATACTTGAGTTAGCTAGAGGGGATGCATGCCATGACCCGGCCTACCAAACAATGCTAAGGGAGATCTCTATTGAGGATCAAAATCAAAAGCTGTAGGCTAAGTATAATGAATTCTCTATCTAGTGGACTTGTCTACTATAGAACGATGCTCTATATACTGCCAAGTCAGTCACTTAAGCAAAAGATATTGTGGGAAGCTCATGATTCCCCTTTCTTAGGACATCCAGGCTATGTCATAAATCTTAATGCAGTTAGGAAGAGCTACCATTGGGAAAGGCTTAAAGGTGACATTCTCAAATATGTCACCAATTGTTTGTCTTGTCAACGTATCAAAGCCAAACATGTCAAGATGCTAGGGAAGCTGCAATTGCTTGACATTCCCCAAATGAAATGGGAATTCATCAGTATGGATTTTGTTTTAGGCCTACCCCAAGTGTAGGGAGGATACAACTCCATCATGGTTGTGGTTGACATGCTTACTAAGGTTGCACACCTTATTCCAGTAAAGACAAACTATAAAGCCTAAGACATTGCAAGATTGTTTACCAAGGAGATATTCAAGCTACATGGGCTACCAAGAAGAATCATCAGTGATCATGATTCTCTCTTCACATCACACTTCTGGAGAGCTATCTTTGAAGCCATTGGGACTCAACTCTGCTTTAGCACCACTTACCATCCCCAAACGGATGGCCAAACAGAGCGAGTAAATCAAGTCATCGAGGATATGCTTAGGGCATACTGCTATCGTGAGCCGAAGAGGTGGATTCAATACTTGCATTTGGTTGAATTTGCCTACAATGCTTCTTAGCAACAAAGCATTCAGATGAACCCTTTCCAAGCATTGTATGGTCATGACTATCAAAGTCCCCTAAACTTCTCAGATCCAACCTTCAGGGTTGAAGCTTCAAGGTAGATGTTGGAAGAGATGGATGACCAAATAAAGTCAATAATACAGGACATCCAAGCTGCCAAGGATAGGAAAAAGGCCTACGCGGATTTGAAGCGTCAAGATAGTGTTACAACTATATATATCATCTCTCACTTGACTTGGGTCTCACCTATATATACTAACTCTACATCAATATGAATCATTCTTTGGGAGCATGTCTTGTGCATCACTCTCGTACTCTCTCTCTCTCTTACCATGGTATCAGAGCTATGGATGCGTAGCAACAACAAGGAAGATAAGTTGTTTCATTGTTTATACTTGATTGAATTCTTTGCACAAGTGATGATTTAATACATGAACTTGTTCAAATTAGAAATATTAGTTAATTTTGTCTTTAGAAGTATTAGTTAGTTTTGTCTAGGTGCGTAGCTCTCGTCGCGCTCTCAAATCCTGTCAAAACCTCTTGTCAATCGGAGTTCTGGATCAAAAGTTATGGCAGTTCAGGATTTAAGACAGCAATTCTGCTCGAATATGCGATTCTTTATTTAAAATTGTATTTCTAATTACAGTTCATTAATCCCCAATTACAGTTTATTAATCACTCGTCTTCGTTAATGATGTTGATTACGACAAGCAAACATCTTGTTATTTTTAGAAAAATTTTATTATCGTTCACGTTCTTTGCTCGACCAAAATAGCACTTTCTTATATGCATAATCTCGTCTTGCACGTTACGCCTCTCTATTTTGGGCTTTCTTTTTAGTCACTCAATACTTTTCGTCGTTCTTACGTGCATATCCCTATTTTGATTGTCATGCGTCTCAACTACGCTCGTCTTGATCATGATTTGTAGATTCTGCCATCTCATCTTATTTGTTTTCTCTCGACATACAGGCATGGCCAATTGCGTAATTGTTAACGGATATCCGTCTGGCCAACGTTCGGTTCCCTTCTTCCAAGGACAAGGCTTTCCTAGGTGGAAAGCAAAGATGATTCTAATTCTTGAAGGTGACAAATTATTTGATATTGTTTTGGGCGACCTGTCTAGCCCAGTTCAACCTATTGATGTGATGAATAATAATTCTGTGATTATTGATGGTCCATTATTTGAACAATGAAAAATTGATCATACTGATTGGATTCGTCGTGACAAAGCGGCTCTTCGTTATATATTGTCTGCACTTCCTAACTCACTTATGTTGGATGTCTTTCATCTCGAAACCTCTCATGCTATTTGGGAGTATCTTATCTCAACGTTTGAGAAGAAACCGGTCACCGAAAATTTATATCTCTAAACTTGTTTGAAGAATCTTCAATATAAGGTTGGTACTTCTATGCACTCTCATATCGAGGCTTTTAAAGACATTATCAATCAGCTTGGTGCTGCCGGCGCTCCTGTTGCTAAAAATCAGATTGTTACTCAACTTCTTCATACCATCAAAGATCCTTTATATGACAATATCATCACTATTTTGACTAACAAGGATGATATCCACTTTGACAAAGCATGTATATCTCTTATTGAATATTCTCAACGTCATGAGCATCATTTGGAAAAATTTGATGCTATTTTGATTACTCACGAACAAAGGGATTTTGATGCTGCTTTTGTTGCTCGCAAGGTAGTAAATCTTCTCGTCTTGCTTATCCTAACAAACATTGTTCTTACTGTGATAAGAAAGGTCATGTGGCTTCTGATTGCTGGGCACGTTGATATGATGAGGAGCATGGAGTTACTACAAAGCAACCTCGCGTCTTTGGTAAGACTAATAGCACTTTGGTTATTGCATCGAAGAGGTGTACTAGATGATGAAGGATGTCCCAAATCTGCAAGTAGTTGTCGAAGCCAAACTAGCTCGCGATCTACTAATGATGCAGCAACATATTCGGCTTCAGTTGTAGAAACCGCAACACATCGTTGTTTCTTGCTGGACCAAGAAACCAAACATCCATTTACAAAGAAACAATTTCCACTTGTAGATTGCATGGATAAGTATGAACTTGCCCAATCAGCGTCTGTATATCCAATAAGGTCAAGAGAAGTTGAAGAAGAAAAAGAAGAATCCTCTCGACGACGATAAATAAGACCAAATTCCTTAGTACCCTTGAGGTACTTAAGAATACGTTTTGCAGCACTCCAATGAATAGTGGAAGGGGAAGAAAGATACTGTCCCAAAAAGTTAGCTGCAAATAAAATATCAGGTCTTGTGTTTAAACCAATAAATTGAAGACAACCAACAAGATTAGCAAAAGGTTTATGAATGGCTGATTCTTCATTGTGTGTTGTAGATGTACCCTTGGTAGAGATTGAAAGAATGGGAGTGTTGGCAGAGTGCGCATTTGTCAACCCAAACTTCTTAACAATATCATTAATAAACTTTGTCTGGCGAAGAAGAAGAATGCCTTGTTGTCGGTGTCGTTGAACTTGAATACCCAAACAAGAATGTATCTCACCAAGATCCACCATTTCAAATACAGTCGATAAAAGCTTCTTCATAGCATCCAAGAAAGCAATATTATTTGACACAAGAATAGTATCATCAACATATAGAACAAGAATAATAAAATATTTATCCTCCCTTTTGATGTAAAGATTTGGATCAGCAAAACATGCAACAAAACCTTTAGATGTGATCAGGAATTGATCAATCTTAATATACCAAGCACGAGAGGCTTGCTTCAATCCATATAATGCACGATGAAGCTGGCATACAAGATGCTCCTTTCCTGAAATCATAAAACCTTCAGGTTGCTCCATATAGATTTCTTCTTCAAGATCTCCATTGAGAAAAGCCGTTTTAACATCCATTTGGTGAATTTCTAGATCAAATAGTGTTGTAAAAGCCAAAATCATACAAACAGTTGTGGAGCGCACAACGGGAGAAAATGTTTCTTGATAATCTACTCTTGCAATCTGTGAGTAACCTTTTGCAACAAGTCGTGCTTTGAACATATCAAACGAGCCATCAGCTTTGGTCTTGGTTTTATAAACCCATTTACATTTGATAGGAACGATCTCATCTTATTTGTTTTCTCCCGACGACAAGGCATTCTTCTTCTTCGCCAGACAAAGTTTAATGATAACCTTTTGAGAAGAAGGATCATTTAATTTGTAACCTTTGGAATGATCTGAATAACCAAGAAAAATAACCTTCAAACTTGGAGGATCCAACTTATGTCGAGTGTCCTTGGGCACATGAATATAAGCAATGCAGCCAAATGTGCGAAAGTGAGAGACTGAAGGTGTCTTCCCTGTCCAAATTGTTATAGGAATTTTACCAGCAGGTGCAATAGTTGGAAGATGATTTTGAATAAAAACAGCTGTTAGAAGTGCTTTAGTCCAAAACTTTCGAGACAAACCAGAGTGTATAAGCATGCAACGTATAGCATTAAGAATCGTGTGATTTTTGCGCTCAGCAACACCATTTTGCTGAGGAGATTAAGGAACTGTAAAATCATGATGAATACCTTGATCCTTATAGAAGTCATCAAATAGATTGGATACATATTCACCGCCATTGTCACTGCGAAGCGTCTTTATAGAGAATCCAGTTTGAAGCTCCACACTTATCTTGTATTGTTTAAATATAGGTAAAGCCTCGGACTTATGTCGAAGAAGATAGACATGTGTGTACCGTGAGAAATCATCAATGAAAGTTATAAAATATCGATATTGAGACTTTGAGGCAGGAAAAGGACCGCAAATATCGGTATGAACCAAATCTAAGAGAGCACAGGAATGTGATGAAGTAGAAGTGTGGAAAGGCGAACGATGGTGTTTTCCAAGTGCATAGTACTCACATATTCCCATACGTGGATGAGATTTAAGATTCATACCTTGCACAAGACCATGACGATGAAGATCAAGAATTTTGGCAAATTTGGAGTGTGCAAATCGTTGATGCCATAATTTGCAATCTGCATCTCCAGGGGCAGTAACAACATTTGCAACTGTATCGTTCAATGATAGCTCAAATAGATTACTATGTCGAGGAGCCACTACTATAGTATGCCTGTCTTTCTCTATACGACATTGATTATGATCAAAGCCAACAAACAAACCAAGATCAACTAGACGAGCAACAGAAAGAAGATTTCTTTGCAAATCTGGAACATGAGGAACTCCTCTTAATATTGTAGTGGATGAAACAGTCCCCATATATAAATCACCCACTCCTTTGACTTGACAAGTCGTATCATCCGTAAGGTAAACAAACTTCTTGACAGGAAGAGAATGATAATTGTGAAGCCACTATGATTGGTATGTCATGTTTCCAGTGGAACCTGAATCAACGATGAATAGAGAACCATCATGAACATGAAGTACCTTTTCTAGAGAGATATCATAATGGACGAAATTGAGGTCGCTTTGTAGTAACTCCATGCTCCTCATCATATTGACGTGCCCAGCAATCAGAAGCCACATGACCTTTCTTATCACAATAAGAACAATGTTTGTTAGAATAAGCAAGACGAGAAGATTTACTACCTAGATTAGAGCGTCCACCCTACTGAAAACGTGAAGCAGGACGCTTGTGAGCAACAAAAGCAGCATCTAAATCCCTTTGTTCGCGAGTGACCAAAACAGCATCAGATTTTTCCAAATGATGCTCATGACGTTGAGAATATTCAATAAGAGATATACATGCTTTGTCAAAGTGGATATCATCCTTGTCTCATTATGTTTGACATGAAGTCAAGAAAGATTCCATTATGGTGGAGCATTGTCCCACTGATCAAATGGTTGCAGACATCTTCACAAAAGCTCTTAGTGAAGCGAGCTCATTAAGACATGCACTTGGTATTGTTCCAAGTTCTTGTCTCACTGATTGAGGCATGTATCATTGTATTCAAGAAAACTTTATAGTAAATTATTTTTGTCATAGGTATGTGTAGGGGCTCGGGTTTTTCCCTTGTTCTCCCCAAGGGTTTTTTCACTCGCAGCCAGAGACCTTTGTTTGAGTGGGGATGTTACAACTATATATATTATCTCTCACTTGACTTGGGTCTCACCTATATATACTAACTCTACATCAATATGAATCATTCTTTGGGAGTATATCTTGTGTATCTCTCTCGTACTCTCTCTCTCTCTTAACAGATAGAGTCTTCAAAGAAGGAGACATGGTCTTCATTCGCGTACTCCCAAAGAAGAGTTCCCTATCCTTAAGAGATTCCAAGAAGCTAAGTCCAAGGTATTGTGGACTGTACAAGATCCTCAAGTGCCTAGGACCTAATGCTTATAAACTGCAACTCCTTGAGAACCTAAAGGTTCATAATGTATTCCATATCAGCCTATTGAAAAAGTATATACCTAATTCTAACCATGTACTTGATGACCAACAAGTTTTAATGCCTAATCAAGGAGTCCTTGAACTAAGGCCTGACAGGATCTTAGATGTTAGGGAAAGACAATTGAGATCCAGGAACTTGAGAGAATGCCTCGTCCAATGGAAAGATTATCCCGAAGAGGATGCCACTTGGATAGATGAAGGCACTCTCAACCATCAATATCCCCAATTTATCTCGAGATGAGGACATCTCGATTCCTCCAAGGGGGAGAGAATGTAATATCCCGAAGGCGCAAGCATGCGTGAACTGTTTCAATAAAGGATAATGGAATTGGATAATTCATTTGACTAAGAAATTTTTTAAAAATTGATTTCCCGTCTCCTCGAGCTGATTGTTGAGCTGGAGGAAGAGGGGAATAGCAAGAGAGGCAAGCTCCTTGCTGGAGCTTGCCTAGGCTCTTAGCCATACCTGACGACACGCAAGGGAGGGAGGATCCCCCTCCCCTTACTTATATAAAGGGGGGGGGGGAATGAAAGAGGAAGGGAGAGGAGGCATTGCCTTTAAAGCCTTAGGAGGAGACTCTATTGGAATAATGAGGGAGGGAGAGGCTGATGAAGTCACCAACTGTGACGCTTGAGAGAGGGGGGGCTGTCGTGGAGCCACTGGAGAAAGAGACGCCGCCAACAACAACCGCCGTTGCAGACTGAGCTTCGCCACCATCTGACGGCCTCCAAATCCCCCTCCATGTAGCCCGTAAGCTTCTGGAAGCTTAGAAGCTTCCAAGGGGGCTTCCTAAGCCCCCGTTCCTATGGGCTTTGGGGTTACTCCCCCCCCAATTTTTCCCCTAAGGGCCCTTAGGCCCCTTTCCTATAGCCTTTAAAGGCTACCTTTTTTTCCCTTTAAAAATTCCTCCCTAAGGGCTCCCTTAGGGTCTCGTTCCCCCCCCCCCCTTGGAATTTCTCCCTTAGGACCTTATAAAGCCCCTTTTCCCCCAAGAAAGGATTTTACCCAAAAATCCCTTGAGAGGCGTTAAGTGGTCTTTAAGGCTCTCCCACCCCCCTCCCCCCCTGAAATTTCCCCCTTGAAGCTCTATAAGGCCCTTTTCCCCCAAAAGATTTTACCTTAAGCCCTTCATCTGACCCCCTTGAATTTTCCCTAAGCGCTCCCTTAGGCCCTTTTTATACCTCTAATTCAGGTCGGTCCTAGGTGGGAATGGCCAGAATACTTGCACTACGTGGCAGACGTGGAAAGCCCTAGATCGCAAACTGCGTAACATTCCATGGAAGTGCCGGGCGGAGCTTTCTAGACATCCTTTCCAATGGACTGCTAAGAGGTGTCCTGAAGATAACAGGGGGACACATTACAGTTGGTATCAAAGCCAACCAACGAAGAAATTGTTTTTATGAAATCTTAATAAGATGAAGTAAAGCAAATGTTGTTGTTCCAAACATTTCCTTACTTTCAATGTTGTCTTGCAGAATGAGGAAGCATGGAACAAGTTCTTAGTGTTTCGAGTCATGTTTATGACTGCGATGCATTTCCCTGATTATCAACAAAGGGTTGAGATGATGAACATCCTAGAGCGAATCTATAATCCATCGCCTTTGTACATGGAATGAAGATGGATGGGTGCCTAAGGAATCTACTATATAGCTGCCCACCGGTTTGCATACCTATAAACCAACCTAAAGAGGATCAAGTTGTTGGAAGACCTAAAAGTCGTGAAGCTGTTCATTTTTGTGAAAGCTCACGTAAATTCAACTTTACATATTCGAGGTCGGAGGGTCGAGCTGAACTCATATGTATATGAGAAAGTAACTTGTGTAATCCCCACCGACAGGATTAAAGTGTTGGGGCACCATGAGAAGAATGGGTTCCAAAGGAAAGGATAACGTGAACTTCCAATAACTTACCGATTCTTGAAGATCCATGACCCAAAACCATACTATTATACAGTTCTTGTAGATAAATGTAATACAACATTATTCTCCCCAAACTAAATGTAACAGTTGGCTTATCATCGCAAGAAATGTAGTATTCTGAAAGGGCTATGCCCATATAAATAAAAATAAGACTTCTTTTTATCAATGTTTGATTGTGCATGAGAATTGATAAAAAGTTAAGTGGTTAGATTACTCGATTTTGATAGCTGAAATGGAAATGAAATATAAATCACATCGTTAACGAGTAATAACGTTAAGAAATCTTTATTCAAGTACAACCCTAGGTACAGAATCCCAGCTCGCCTCCTACATCAAGTCCTACGATAATCTAGGAGAAGAAGTTTCTTCTCAAGCATATTAATATGCCCGAGTTTGATGGGAGAGGCAGGTTCGTCCAAGAAGATGCTGAAATTTGGATTGAATCCATGGAGGATTACTTCAAAGCAGCCGGTACTGCACCCACCAATCAGGCTATGCTTGCCAAGCTGAAACTCACCGACGAAGCTAGGCTTTGGTGTAAGCAATGGTGCAGGGATCAAGGGATCGCAGACGGATCCGTTACCCAAGAGAAGCTGAAGGAAGCCATGCAGGGAAGATACTTGCCACTTGCATATCGCACATAGAAAATGAATGAGTTCTACGAGCTAAAATAGCTGGGACTTACTCTTAACGCATACTACTCTAAATTCGTCTCACTTCTTAAGTATGCGCCGCAGATGGACATGACACAGCAGGTGTCCAAATTTTGTGCTGGTTTAAATCCCCCAGTAAATACCCATCTCGAATCTATGCATCCATTAGATCTTCAAGATGCACTCATTCAAGCTGCACCTATAATTCAGGAGGTGCAATCTAGACCAAGGGGTAACAAAACCTGGTCTTATAATGACCCGAATAGAGGAGAATTCAGGCCTCAAATGAAGAGAGTTCAAGGTCATAATCACAGATAAAGAAAGAAAGCAAGGACTAATAACGTCAACAACTTTGTTCCTACTCAAAGCAATGGCCGAAACCTCCATTGTTTCCACTACAACGAGCTCGGTCACTTCAAGAGGCAATGTCCCAAACTTGGAGGAGGACATCGCCAAGCACCTTTCCAAGGAATGGGCTGTGGTCAAGGAGTCACTACCCCAGGCAGAGGAAGAACCACCTGTGTTGCCAATATTCAAATGTGCCAAGAAGAAAAAGAAGAATATCTGACCATGGAAGTAGAATTTGAAAGGGCGAGAGTCCATTGCGCTCTACACAAGAAAGACCCGAATTGCCAATTCTCGATGATTCAGACACCGTCTGACTATCAAGGTAAAAGTTTCAAGACCTTGATTGATTGTGGTAGTACACATTCCTTTATCTCACCAACTTGTGCAAAAAGATTAGGAATAGCCACAGTAGAAGCACCTACCTTTCTTGTGGAATTGGCAAATTGTCGTGAGGTTAATTGTACCAGGCAAACTGCTAAGGTGGAATTCTTTATGGGAGGAAAGAAGACTTCGGTCAAATTTAGAGTCATGAATTTAGGTATCCATGAGTGTCTACTCGGAATGGATTGGCTTAAGCCTAATGACGCCCACATTCATTATGGGAAGAGCCAAATTTCCTTTCGAAACTTTGAAGGGGAATTGGTCACAACTCAAGGAGAAGCAGGGAAGCCAAAAATTCAATGGGCCAAAGCATCTCGGATCATAGAGGGAGTCAAAAAAGGATTACCTGCCTACTTAATGAAGCTCAACAAGTTAGATCAGAAGCAAGAGTCTAGTGAAGGACCTTCTTGGCTAAAGGAATATGCAGATGTATTTCCTGAAGAGTTGACAGAACTCTTGCCTCAAAGAGAAGTGGATCATGAGATTAAGCTAGTACCAAGAGCTACGCCAATTGCAAAGAGACCTTATAGAATGTCCATACCAGAAGCAATTGAGGTGAAGGAACAACTCAAGCAACTGCTAGATTAGGGCTACATCCATCCTAGCAGTTCACCATGGGGAGCTCCAGTACTGTTCTAGAAAAAGAAAGATGGAACACTTTGACTATGTATTGATTACCGAGGGTTGAATCAATCAACTGTCAAAAACAAGTACCATATTCCTAGAATAGGTGAGCTTCTTGATCGTCTTCAGGGTGCGAAGATCTTCTCCAAGATTGATCTCAGGTCGGGTTACTATCAGATAAGGATCAAGAAAGAAGATATCCCAAAGACTGCCTTCAACACAAGATATGGGCACTTTGAGTTCCTAGTTATGTCCTTCTGGCTTACGAATGCACCGGCCACCTTCAACAGGTTAATGCAGGATATTTTTAGGCCATATCTTGATGACTCCGTGCTTGTCTTCTTCGATGACACTTTAGTCTATTCCAAATAGGAGGAATATCATGAATCCCAACTTCGGATTGTCCTTGAGAGAATGAGGTCGCATAAGTTGTATGCTAAGATGAAGAAGTGTGCATTCTTCAAATGTTAGATTGAATATCTGGGATTCATTGTATCAGCGGAAGGAATCTCTGTGGATCCAACCAAGGTCAGAGATGCACTTGAATGGCCAATACCAAAAACTGTGAAAGAAATACACAGCTTTGTTGGATTGACAGGATGGTATAGACTCTTCATCAAAAACTATGCTCTGATTGCAGCACCTCTGACAAACTTACTAAAGAAGCAAACATCCATTGCATGGTCAACTCTCAAACAAACTAGCTTCGACAGATTGAAGCAGAGTTTGGTATCAACGCCTATCCTAAAGCTTCCAGACCTTAATAAGGAGTTCGAGGTAGTATCTGATGCTAGCGCACTTGCCTTCGGATGTGTACTCATGCAGGAAGGTCACCCTGTAGCATACTCTTCAAGGAAATTGAAGAGTCATGAGAAGAATTATGCTACGCATGATGTGGAATTGCTAGTTGTCATCCATGCTCTAAAGCTTTGGAGACACTACCTGTTGGGTAACAAGTTTACTCTAGTAACATACCATAAGAGTATCAAGTGGATCTTTACCCAAAATGAGCTCAACATGAGGCAACGTCGGTGGATTGAAGTGCTGGAGGAGTATGACTTTGAAATCAAGTACCGACCCAGGAAAAGGGAATGTAGTTGCTAACGCAAGGCATTCCTTAATTCCCTAATCTTACAGAATCCATCAACTGCTAGATCTCTAGCTACAAAGGTATCTATGCGAAACAATCCAATACTTGAGTTAGCTAGAGAGGATGCATGCCATGATCTAGCCTACCAAAAGATGCTAAGGGAGATCTCTATCAAGGATCAGAATCAAAAGCTACAGGCTAAGTATCATGAATTCTCTATCACTACTGGACTTTTCTACTATAGAACGAGGCTATGTATACCGGCAAGTCAGTCACTTAAGCAGAAGATATTGTGGGAAGCTCATGTTTCCCCTTTCTCAAGACATCCTGGCTATGCCAAGACTCTCAATGTAGTTAGGAAGAGCTACCATTGGGAGAGGCTTAAAGGTGACATTCTCAAATATGTCACTGAGTGTTTGTCTTGTCAACGTATCAAAGCCAAACATGTCAGGATGCTAGGGAAGCTGCAACCGCTTAACATTCCCCAAATGAAATGGGAATTCATCAATATGGATTTTGGTTGTTGGCCTACCCCAAGTCCAGGGAGGATACAACTTCATCATGGTTGTGATTGACATGCTAGCTAAGGTTGCACACCTTATTCCAATAAAGACCAACTATAAAGCCTCAGACATTGCGAGATTGCTTATCAAGGAGATATCCAAGCTACATGGGCTACCAAGAAGAATCGTTAGTGATCGTGATTCTCTCTTCACATCAAACTTCTGGAGAGCCATCTTTGAAGCCATTAGGACTCAACTCTGTTTTAGCACAGCTTACCATCTCCAAACGGATGGCCAAATAGAGTGAGTAAATCAAGTCATCGAGGATATGCTTAGGGCATATTGCTGTGGTGAGCCGAAAAGGTGGATTCAATACTTGCCTTTGGTTGAATTTGCCGACAATTCTTCGTACCAACAATGCATTCAGATGACTCCTTTCCAAGCATTGTATGGTCATGGCTGCCAAAGTCCCCTAAACTTCTAAGATCCAACCTTGAGGGTTGAAGCTTCAAGGCAGATGTTGGAAGAGATGGATGACCAAATAAAGTCAATAAGACAGGACATCCAAGCTGCCAAGGATAGACAGAAGGCATATGCAGATTTGAAGCATCAAGATAGAGTCTTCGAAGAAGGAGACATGATCTTCATTCGCATACGCCCTAACAAGAGTTCCCTATCCTTAGGACATTGCAAGAAGCTAAGTCCAAGGTATTGTGGACTGTACAAGATTCTCAAGTTGCCAGGACCTAATGCTTATAGATTGCAACTCCGTGAGTACCTAAAAGTTCATAATGTATTTCATATCAGCCTATTGAAGAAGTATGTACCTAATCCTAACCATGTACTTGATGACCAACAAGTTGTAATGCCTAGTTAAGGAGTCCTTGAACTAAGGCTTGACAGGATCTTAGATGTTAGGGAGAGACAACTGAGATCCAAAACATTGAGAGAATGCCTCGTCCAGTGGAAAGATTATCCTGAAGAGGATGCCACTTGGATAGATGAAAGCACTCTCAACCATCAATATCCCCAGTTTGTCTCGAGATGAGGACATCTTGATTCCTCCAAGGGGGAGAGAATATAATATTCTCAATCTAATTACACCTTTGGCATATGAATGGCCTCTAAGGATAGGATAATGACAAATTTTTTTATTATTTCCCCTTATTCCCCCCAGCCGATTGTCGAGTTGGAGGGGGAGGGGAATAGAAGGAGTGACTAAGCTCCTCGGTGGAGCTCGCAGGAGATGAATGGCCATGGCTGCTGACACGCAGGGGAGGGAGGATCCCCCTCCCCTTACCTATATAAATTAGGAGGGGGGGCCGCCAAGTGGAATGGGGGGACGGAGGTGCTGCCCTGAATGCCTAAATGGGGACACCATCGACTTTCAGAGAGGGAGAGAGTGAGGCTCTGTGAGGGAGGGAGAGATTTAAGACGCCCTTACGCTGGTGCTGCCGAGATGCAGCTGCTCACGCTGCCCACGTGATCTCCAGAAGCTTCTAAAGCTTCTAAGGGGGGGGGGGGCTTTATGAGCTCCCTTTCCCCCCCCCTTAAGAAAGTTTTATCTTAAAAGGGCCTTCACACGACCCTTAAGCTTTTCTCCCACCCCTTCAAAAATTCCTTCCTAAGGGCTCCCTTAGGCCGTTCCCCCGCCCCCCCCCAGATTTGCCATTAAAGGGCTTTCAAGTGGCCCTTAGGCCTTTTTTCCCCCCCTCAAATTTCCCCTAAGGGCTCCCTTAGGTCCCTTTCCCCCCCTCTACTTTTGTCGTGAAGGGCTCTCATATGGACCCTTAAGTTTTTTTTCTACCCTAGCAATAACTCCCTCCTAAGGGCTCCCTAAGGACCCTTTTATACCCTTTTGTTTTATCCCCCTTACAAAAAGAAAAGAGGGTGTTAAGGGTCTTTTGACACCTTCTTTTTCCCATACAAAAGCCCTTGTAAGGGTTTCCACACCTTTTATTCCCCTTCCTCGTGAGTCTTTAAAAAGGCCATTAAGCCCTTTCTTGTGGCTTTAATGAGCCTTACTCGTAGAGGGTTTTTAAAATACCCCTTTTCGGGTTTTAAACCCTTCCCGTGGTTTCTCCCTCCTCCACACACCCATCCCTTCAAAGAGGTTCTACGAAGGAAAGAAAAAGAAACTCATAAAGGACGGTGGAATTTAAAAAGGAAGTTCGCAAAGTCATATCCAAGAAGGAAATGCTGCATTTGCGATGGCTCCTAAGAAAGCCCAAGACGCAACCGCAGGAGGATCATCTCCTAGCATCCACGTGGACATCTCACCACAAGTCGAGGTTTTTCTTCCTAATTTTTATTTTACGTCGTTATAATTCAATTGGGCGTAGATGATTTTTGGAAATAGGATGCATTTTTCCTCTTAAATGCTTTAGAAAAATTAACTCACGAGGAAGGAATTCAATCATTAGTATTTCTAATAAAATGAACAAAATAAAGTGGACAGAAAACATTGATATGCATTTTTAGCAAGTAGTTTGATGCATTGCAATGAAGTGAACTTAGATTAATCTCCACATTTACAGACATATCTTCTTCGCAATGAGCTATTAAGGAAAGTGCTAATAATCCATGCGAAAACGCAAGGCATGAAATGATTCTTAAGTTGCATAACTCTAGTCAACTATCGTCTTTTTTTTAAAAATTGCATAATTATTAGTAAAAGGTTGCTTGTTTAGCATGAATCTTGTTCACAAGTTATATGATGATTCATTGTAATTAGGTTATAACCTAACCTATACTTGATCTTAAATCGATAAGTCAAGGTTGAAAATCAATTTACACATAGACAATGAGTCATGTGTTTATGGAAATGATAGTGTTATTATCTTCTTGAATTAGACAAATTGGCATAAATCTAAACACCTAAACCCACAGATTACTCATTTTAGAAAGAGTCTATTCAATTCTAGAGAACTCACTAGGATTTAATATGTGGCCTAGTCACACGTTTTGCTAAAACCGAAACTCCTATACCCTAAATACTTGCCCACATTCACTAAATGTAGAGACAACAGAACATACTTGAGAAGTGATCTAGGGTTTGTCCCTAAGAATCTTATGCTAAAAAGATGGAACTTCTAGCCCTACGACTAATAACATCAGCCTAATGTAATTAGGAACAGATTGTTTCGTGACTCCATTTGATGGGTAGAATAGTCCCATAGTTCGATGCGACACTTGTGTAACAAATGCAGAGTCGTATGATCTTGTGATTGGATCACAAGGGAATGGTCAATTCTCAGAATGAGGTTGACAGTTTCTTATGCAAGTTATCTTGCAAGAGGATGAATAATCGTCCTAATATATCTTTGTGGGGTAAAGATAATTGCTTGGAGCAAAGGACAAACTAATAAATAGGAATAACATATGAACTTAAGGTATTGACCAAGTCGGGTTAATAGGGTACGGACCTAACCAGGATATAGGGGATCTTGCCAAGTTGCAAGTCATCCCAGATTGAGTGCTAGATGCATTCGAAAAGAAGAATTCACTCCTTAGAAGTTGGCCAACAATAAACGACCAATTGAAATGTTTGTGCTTGTTAGAGATTTAAGAGCACTGTTTTGGTTTGTTTGATTAATGAATTAAAGGATAAATGGATATCTAATGCTTTGTGCTGAAGGCTTGAAGGGAGCGGCAGCTTCAAATACCCCCGACTGCCTGCCTGACCCTAAGCAAGGGGGTTGTTAATTGCGCTGCGAAGGTGGACCAAACCTGCCGCGAGAGGTCTCTCCGTTGAGTGCTACTTGGAGCAGGAGGATGCTTGGGGTCGAGGGGGGCTCTGGCCGTAAATCCCTCGCCTTTTGGGCCCTGCACAAGCGGCTAACATGACTCGAGATTGGATCTCGAGGCCCGCATACTAGTCTATGGGTGGAATAATGGATTGACAATCCCTGTGGATTGCTGGATAGCCTTCGAGCGGATTGTGGATAAGCCTACGGGTTGGACTTTATGTATTTCAAAGATAAATATGATAACCTGTTAAAAAGAAACTTGTTTGACATTGCTTTTCTATGTCAAGTGATATGATTACATGAAGAAACCAATGCCTAACAGGTTAATTAAGGAAGTTGATCGATACATGTCCAACTAAATGTGTTAGTTAATTAAACAACTAAAACAACCTGAGGAAAGTGCGGTGGATGTGGCCATAGGTCCGTCCTATGGATGGGTGGTCCCGGTTGGCCGGGAACTTTTCTCAAATCACGATGGACAGACAGAAGATCGTCAAAGAATAGGAACAACAAAAGCGTTGACCTGGAGTTAAAATTGATTCCAATTTACGTTGTCGAAGAGTTTTCAAAAGCCAAGTCGTGACCACAGAGGTCCTTGATTCATTTCAGGATAGAAGATCAATCAAGCAAGAACAGGCTATCCAGGATAGTATGTCCATTCTATTCTTCACACAATGAACCACGAACACAACAACTCAGGACAACACTTGCATTGTCTCCTGGGTTTTAAGAAGCATGACAAAGGCAGGTTCGAAGCAATACCCTCACAAAGGCAGCAACACTCATTAAGCAAGCTAAGAGGATTGAATGAAAACCATTTCGTTCTGAGGTAAAGGGTGTATCTCTAAGGTAAAGGGTGTAATAAAAAATATAAGAATATTGACAGAAGGGTAACACCAGTCCACATTTGACAGGGACAGGATTTGCAGTCCTTATAACTCTTTGCTTCCATAATACCCTTTCTGTAAACCTGGCCCTTTATCATTAAGCTTTCCCTGTTTCTTTGTAGACTATATGACATTTGACCCTAGCCATGAATCTTTAATATCAACACGTTTCTGTAATAGCAACTGGCCAGTGGACTTTTGTTTGTAGTAAAGAGAAAAGTTTTCCATATGCACCATCAGCTTCATACAGGACATAATCTGAATGGCCTTTGCTTAGAAGGTCTTTGTACTTCTTCCATCCGATATACTTCACCATCGAAACCTCTGACTCCTTCATATGGAAAACAGAGGGGAGAATAGGGGAGGAAACAGTGGACGAATGTTTGGTATCGAGAAAGGAAAAAGAAGCTGATGACATTCTTTGATCTGTAAGGGATACTAGTAAATATCGAGCACAAGGCACATCTCAGCTGAAGACACTTCACTTATATCTGCCAAGAGGGAATTGCAAGAAGAATTGGTATGTTCAAGCATAGGAGTTTCCTCAGAAGGGAATCGATAGGCTTTCCACAGGTCATTCCAATTGTATCACATAGATTTTCTTCTATTCATCAGTTTCCCACACGACAAGCATTGCCAGTAGCAGCGACCGACTGTTCCTTCTGGAACACCAAGCAGTTGATATGGTTGACGCCTCAGGCCCCCGTGAGTAATTCTCTTCTTGGTAACACAAATATGCCCCGACAAGGATTCCAAGGATCCATCATAGCGTGTTAAATAGCAGTCTCACCGGTGAAGAAGCTTGTCATAGAACAGCAAAGTCATGGCAGGCGATGGAGAGCAAGAGGCAATCCTGTGTTGATGGATGATGATGGAAGCCACAGGAACAGAGCAAAGTAAGCCGCCGAGAAGGGATAGCCTGTTGCTGCTTCCACGTTGTGATGGGAAGGCGATTTGCGCCTGCAATTGTCCTGACGATCGTTCCCTTTTCAAGGAATGCCCTTTCGTCAATTGATGGAAGGATAAGAAGTTCCACTCCCACTGTGTCACAATGCCCTCGAGGCCTTTATCGCATTAATACTTATATGACCATCCAAAGAATGCATCCAAGTCAGCAATAGCTTCAAATTTTGCACTTTCTTCTCGAAGAAGATCCCTCGGATCCTCTGGCAACCTTTGATAATCAAAAAGCTCAACCTCTATCATCCTTGTCCTCGCAGCCAATGATCTGCTTGATTTTTTGTGCAGCATTAGCAGCTGCTGTCTCAAACTGCCATTGTGCTTCCTTCATACTTTCTCCTCTCCGTTTTCTTCCACATCGTCCGCTTTCCTTGTCTTCCGTTCTTGCTCGACAGGTTCGGCGACAGGCCTGTCCATCCTTAGTTCAAACGCTCCAAACTCCCTTTTTTTTTTCCCCAGTCAGGATCCCCCAATCTTTTTTTTTGTACCTTTTGCCATAATCGATCCTAGTAAAGCGGCCTTTGTTTTTAGCATACTCTATATAAAGAGTATTAAATAGGAACAATTTTTGGTACAATGCCATGTAAGCATTAAATTTTTAGCACTATAGGCTTCACACCTCCAAATAGGGTGCTCAAAATACTCTGCATGTGGTGTATTGCACACAAATGAAAAGGAGTAGGCTTAATGTTGTTCCCACGAGAAGAGCAGCAATGCCTACAAACATCTGTGAACATGTGATTCTCACTTTCAAATGCTGCCAATCCTTGTTGCACCACACCTCGCATCTAGGAGAGAGCCTGCTGAGTAAACTGTAGCTGGCCAAGATCTTGAGCCTAAAAGTTTAGATTAGAGCTGCAACTTGTCAAACCAAAATCCTAGTAAGTCCACCATAGCAACATAGTGCTTCACAATAGGAATAGTGCCATATACCCCAGTCATGGACTCAAATAGCTGAATTCCCTTGTCAACATAGCCAAGGATAAGGGAACTCCAAAAATACTCATTACATTGTAGCATGCAGTCAAACATGTGCTGAAAATCAAGCAAGCTCCCACATTCGGCATATTTATCCATCAATGTACTTCGATTTGCATCTCTTGGAAATAGTTTAGTACTTCCTCACAAAACCCATAATCAGCATATCTTGAAATAAGTGAAGCCCATGAGATTGCATCTCGAGTTACCAATCTATCAAAAACTCCCTGTTCTTCTACGTCCCATTTAGCATACATGTCAATAAGAGCATTATTGATTAATTCCTCTTGCTCCAAACCCTCTTCACTATATTTCCCACATAGAATGAAAGAGCAAACATAACAACTAAGTATGTACAAAGTATCAAATCACACACACAACTTTTGGGTGGTTTTCACACCTCGAATGCGCAGCAATACGACATCCACCCCCTCTAATCCTGCACATCCTCCGGATGGGCCAACTACCCATGATCGTTATCATCAAGATCCACAAACAGATCAATCTCTTCATTATGCATTTCCGGTATATCAACAAGATTATATGTCATATCATCTGTCTCTTCCATTGGAGTTTCTTCTCGTTGCTCTTCTCTTGAAAATTCTTCCAATGCATAATCTTCATCATCTCTTTTCTTGAAAATCTTGATTCTTTTTCCAGCAATAGGCACTTTAAGCAATGTCCCATCCAATTCTGTCAACTCATATGTTGCATTATCAAAGACATGTCTGACTATGTATGGCCCAAACCATCTTTTCACCATCTTCCGAAGTGCAGTATGCTGATTTTCAAGGCTGCTATCAAAGGCCAATACCCAATCTCCCTCTTCTATTGCTCTAGGCCGCAAGCGATGCTTGCTATCAAACCTATTCTTGTTCCTTAGTCTAGCAACCTTCAACTTGTCAATAGCTAGCTGAATATCCTCTGGTCTCCTCTCTAACTATCGAATCTGAAGAGCTAAGAGCTCCTCTCTCGTAAATCCTCCTGCCAAGGTAAAACTGACCAAGTCAAAGCACAAGTCTCAGTCGGCATAACAGGTTTCTGACCATACATCAACTCTCCAGGCATATATCCTGTGGTAACACTATGAGTCGTACGATCAGCCCACAAAGCAAATGGTAGAAGTCTCGGCCATTCTCCAATCCGTCCTCTGCATGCTTTGGCTAATTCTTTCACTATCGGCGGATGCCCTCTTTCACTCTTCCCATTTCCCTCTGGATTATATGCTGTAGTTAGAGCCAACTTGATTCCTAGCTGAGAGAAAAACTCCCTAGCTTCATCTGCATCCAATTCACCACGATCCGCAGTGATCTTACCCACACAACCATACCTGCAGAAAATTTCCTCCAATAAGAACTTACACACTGCACTAGTGGTCTTCGTTCTCAAAGATCTGCCCTCAACATGATTGGTAAGATCCTCTCTATCCAAAACAATGTATCTCATCTGCCATAGACCCATAGGCATAGTAACCAAATCAACTACCCACTTAAAATGAATGCATAGCGGATAGGTCGGATGAAGCTCATCTCGATGACGCAGTACCGAATACATCTGGTAGTCTCTGCAAGTTTCAACAAAGTGAGAAACATCTCTATACATGCCTTTCCACCAATATTTCTCCTTGATTTTCTCATAAGTAGCCCACACTCCTCTATGACCAGCCCAAGGACTCTCATGAAACTCCCTCATCACCTGTAACTGAGTCTCTCTATCATAGACAACCCACAAAGGTAATCCACCTCGTTTCCTTGGATGCTTCCAAAGAAATCCATCCTTGAGAAAATAACCATAGGCTTTCCTTCTGATCTTCTTGAACTCTTCATCTGTCCATTCATCTCTTTTGATTAGTGTACTAAGGTACCTACCAATCTGCAACCAATCTCTAACATAGAGTTCTTCTATGAAAACCACAATATCATAGACATGACAAACATGATCAACCATAGTGGCTGAAATTTATGCATCATCCTCTTCTGCAAGAAGAGTCTCCTCATCATCATATCTGGCTCTAGACAACATATCTGCCACTGGATTATCCTTCCCTACTATGTGTTTAAATTCTGGATTTAATGACTTGATGTATGCAATCCATCTCAGCATAGCTATATCCGGAGTAGAGCAACTTGTGATCATACCAATCAATGGCAAGCAATCTGTCTCTACCACAACTGAAGCTCCAATAAAGTACTCCTTGTCACATTTAAGAGCTGTAACAATCCCCAATAACTCCCTCTTGATTTGCGGATATCTCCTTTGTCTCTCATTTAGGACTTTCACCCCAAACCGAATAGCATACCTATTTCCATCTGCATCATCTTGACCCACAGCCCAACCTATGCCAATTGGACTAGTGTCAACTGTCAATACAATAGACCTTTCACAATTATAATCCGCTTTCCTGAGAGTAGGAGCATTCTGCAATAACTTCTTCAATTTCCGCATAGCTCTAGTGTGGCTCTCATCCCAATAGAATTTATGCCCCTTTCGAAGTAGCTGATATAAACAATCTGCTATGTGTGCAAAATGAGGTATCCAAATCATATAAAACACACAAGCTCCAATGAATCTCCGTACCTCTGAAGTGGTAGAACAATACTCCGCAATCTTGCCTATAGCATTCACCTTATCAGGTGAGGGTTTCCTGCCATAATATCCACACATATGTCCAACAATGACAACCTCATTCACTCCAAAAACAGATTTTTGCTCTGAAAGTGTCAAGTTCACTTCTTCTAACCTGGCCAAAATCTTCTCACATGTTGAAATATGATCAACCACAAAGTATCTGCATCGCTGATCATTTAGACTCTCATTTTTCTCTTCTTTTGCACACCCCTTAATGGGCACATCATCCAAGAAAGGCATGGTAAGCTGAGGTATATAATCACAAAGGACCTTATGCATGGCATTCATCATATACGCAACAGAATTTGTGGCACCTTGAGGCAAGGTACACATCCTGACAAGCCCAATAGGAGTTCTCATGGTGGTTATGTCCCTGCTTTCCAAAGCCAGCTGAAACAGACCATATCTTGAATACAAATCGCCTAAAGAATAGATGGCACGTCCAACAAATGCTTCTGCAAACTCATCCACAACTGGACCTATACCAACATTCCTGATAGTGACTCTGTTCACTGGCTGCATATCCTGAATAAATCGGAGAGTACCATTCTTCTTTGGAACTGTAAACTACTTGTTTGAGTATGGTGCAGATGAAGGCTCAAGAATTCCCATCCTGATTTTCTCATTCAATAAATCAATCAGCTTTTGCAGGTGTGCCTTAGGCACTGGAATAGGTCAGATATTCCATGGAATATGAGGAATAGTAAAAATGACCATAGGAGCAACAATATCAGGATTCACACATCCAATCTCATGCGGAAAAAAAACAAATCCCCTTCCATGTCGCTCAAGCATCTCCTGAAAGCATTGCTTCTCTATGGGTAGCAAGAAATCACCATTTCCAATTTTCAATTCAGTAAGAGTCTCTGCTGAAAATTTATGACCAATATGCTTCGGATTCCTCAAAATTGGCTATTTAGCAGCCCTCTCTATTTGCTGATCACTGTCAGATGGAAGCGGTACAGCAACCGGCTTCACCTTCTTATCCACAGTTTTGTATTTCGTGTCAACCCTAGCTTCATTATGCTCTTCTGCATTACACAAATCTTGTTGTAAATCAGCAATTCTGCACTTCAATGGTGGCTGAATATTCTCAGCCCTCTGCTCTATGGACTACATAGAAACAGCCCCAAACTCTGAATGCTGAAATATTTCAGCAGTAAGCTCTGTTGGCTGAAAGTTTTCAGCCCTCTGTGTCTTTGAAAGCTAATCATAACCAGCTAGAAACTCTGTTTGCTGAATTTCTTCAGCACTCAACACTCTTTGCTGAGTTACCTCAGCCTCTGACTCAATCTCTGACACAAAATCTGCAATTTCATGAAACATGTCCAGGGACTGCACTAATACATTACTGTGACAATTCTGCATATCAGTTTTCAGCATATCTTCCATCTCTTTCATCGTATCTGCACAAATAACACTGTCATACATTCCATCTATGTGCTCATCATCCTCCAAAATTCCTGCATTTTTCAAAATTTTCTCCTTCCTGCATATATACTGCCTGGCAGCTCTAGGCAACCTAGAAAACTTCTGATAGCTCATCGAACTGTTTACTGAAATTCCAACAAAATCGGAGGAGAAAACACCTCTGCCAGGAGGCGAGAACTCCAATCTCCTCTGCTCTGTACCACCGTCGTCTCACAAAATGGCGGTACCTAATGAAAACCCGAATCCCTCACAGTGGGCAAAGGTGCATCTCTGAGAGTATCCCTGTTTCTAACATGGTTCACACACACAATCATAAACTGAACTGCTCTCATACCATCTTTACTATGAATTCGTGCATAAGTAGATCCATCATCCATGACTTTTGTTTCCATGCGCATCTCTGTGATGAATGACTAACCAAGAATTATAGGATAAGAGCATGAATCCTGCACAAAGAAATGAAAATCCTCCTCTACATCACCAATAGAAACCCTGACACTAGGATAGGCAGCATACAAATTACCTGCAGTGTTATTGGCGGCTCTCATACGTCACCCATGCTCTACATCCATAGGCCATCTGTTACTCTCGTAAACTATGAGATTAATCTCTGAACCATGATCCACCAATGCTCTACATCCATAGGCCAACTATGAGATTAATCTCTAAACCATGATCCACCAATGCAACATAAGGCACATGTTTCTCTCCAATCTTTACTATCGTCTCTGTAGTTGCCCTAGCCCAATGGCTCCGCGAAAAGTGACTACGCGGTATCAAGACATGCTCATCAATTTTAGCATAATGCATAGGCTGAACCCTCTGTTAGATATGATCAATGCCCCACCCTCATTAGGTACTACCAAAGATCCATGGTGCTCAAAGTTGTAAGGCCCCCATTATGAGGAGAAGCCAAGTGTGAGCCCGGACATTGGTGGAGTCCTGACTTGTATATCAGATGAGGTCTATGTGACCGGATGGCAAAAAGGTGACCATTGTGGGTCTAATCTTTGGGTTAGACGGAGTGGTTAAGCTGGTAGCAACTCGAGGCACATTGCATTGAGTTGCGTGGTAAGGGAGTTAAAAGGGGCCCCTATTGTGGGGTCCGGGGGCCGCGGAAGCGGCCCCTGGCTGGGGGGTCCCAGGGGGGCCAGCGGCCCCCCTGGCGGGGGTCCGGGGGCAGCGCCCCCGGCCCGATGGTAAAGGGAATATTCCCTGGAATATTCCCTGGCCGACTAGTGGAGGCTCATATGGTAGGTCGGTCAGCAGGCCGACCTAACGACCTTCGCGAGCTATAAAAGCTAAACCCCTTCGCAGCCATCTGACACTCATCTTTCACCCAGTCAGAGTTGTTGTTCCAGCTAGCCTTAAGCTCTTCACCTATCTTCTGTCTAGATCGCCATCTAAGCTTCACACAGTGGAAGCGCACGGGTGGACAGAGCCATCTTTGTATCAGTTGTTTGGAGTTAAAGAATTTTACTGATTCTCCTCTTATCTGTTGTGTACTCTCTATCTCTTTCTCAGATTCTGTTCGCTGCGCCGTGTAATATTTTACATGGTATCAGAGCCCAGGGGGCTCTAGAGATCGGAGAGAGTGCAAGAGGCAAAGGCTTCAACAGCAAAGAGAAACGATGTCGACTCCGGGAAGCAGTTCTGGCGCATCAGGAAGCGGTGCAGGAGGTGGTGCTGCTGTATCGGCTATTCAAACACTGAGGCTTCGTCCACCAACCTTCAGCGAAGGCAAGTTAGATGGTACAAACTACACCTTGTGGAAGTTCAAAATTACTACTATCCTTGATTCTTATGAGCTTCTGGAGACTGTGCTGGGGACTGACGCAGAACCACAGCCTACCCCCGACCCATCAAATCCTAGTGTGATGATTCCTCCGAATGCAGATCTCCTACGAGCTTGGAAACGAAGGAATGCAGATGCATTGTGTGCCTTAGTTACAAGCTGTTCTGACAGTGTTTTGACTCTGATTCAGCATACAACCAAAGCGTCAGAGGCTTGGAATGTACTAAGGAGTCAGTATGAAACACGAAACCAAACAAGGATTCAAAACTTGGAGAATCAACTAGCAGCGGAGAAGTTTGCTGAAGGAGAGACGGTTGAAGCATTCATCACTCGGATTAAGAATCTGCGCGACCAGATGGCTGGCGCTGGGATACAAAAGACTAGCGAAGAGCTAGCTCGGAGGTGTCTTCGGATTTGTCCACAAAAGTTTGATGGACTAGTAACTGCCCTTAATACTCAGGTGAGACCTCAAGCTTTGACTTTTGAGGAGTTTTGTGCATTATTAATGGAGGAGGAGTTGAGGCTGAAAGCCCGAGAAGGAAGCAACAATGGAGATGCTGCATTCTCTGCCAATGCGAAATGCAAAGGTGTTTCCTCCACCAAAAATGATGGTGACAAAAAGAAAAAGGGCGGCAAGAAGAAGTTTCAAGGAGAGTGCTTCTACTGTAAGAAGAAAGGACATGCAATTGCAGATTGTCGTGTCAAGAAGGCAGATGAAAAGAATGGTACCCTTAAAACTAAAGGGAAAGAGACAGCCAATACGGCTGAAGCAGAGTTGGAATTATTCATGGCGACCATTGAGGAAGTGTGCTCCTCGGCGCAAGAAGAATCTACCACTGACTCTTGGGTGTTGGATAGTGGGGCCTCCCGTCACATGACCAACAAGAAAGGTCTATACAGTTCTATGCAGCCTCTACAAGAATCCATCACTGTGACGGTTGGAAATGATGCTAAATGCCCTGCTGCGGGCACAGGTACTATTTCTTTTGTTGCTGCAAATGGTGAAGTCAAAAAGCTTTCAAATGTGTTGTATGTTCCCGAAATCAGAAGAAATCTCTTATCAGTTGCTGCCATAACTGATCTTGGTCATGAAGTAAGGTTCAAGAAGACAGGTGCAGAAATTATTGATAGTGCTGGCACAATTGTTAGCAAAGGAGAAAGGAGGAACAACCTGTATGAGCTAAGTGCTCTTACAGCCACCGCTGGAGTGGGCACAAGTAAGCTTTGGCATGAAAGGTTTGGACACATCGGATTTGCAGTATTGAAGGAGATGCAAAAGCAAGGTATGGTTGCTCACCTACCTACAATAACTGAATTGAAGGAACCATGTGAAGCTTGTATGATGGGCAAGCAACAGAGAAAGGCATTTCCACAAGAAAGCAAGAATAGAGCACATGCTCCTCTAGAGTTGGTGCATGCTGACTTGTGTGGTAAGATGCCTACACAGGCCTTGGGGGGATCTTCTTATTTTATGTTGATTGTCGACGACTACAGTAGGAAGATGTGGGTGTACTTCCTTCGTGATAAGGCTCAAGCTTTTGGTAAGTTTAAAGAATGGCTAATACTTGTTGAGAATGAAACAGGGAAAAGTGTGAAGAAATTTAGAACAGATGGTGGTGGTGAGTTCAACTCAAAGGAGTTTGAAGGCTTTTGCAAGAGCAAAGGGATCAAGCGTCAATTGACGACGCCTCACACACCTCAGCAGAATGGTGTTGTGGAACGCAGGAATCGTACCATTGTGGAGATGGCAAGATGCATGCTAAAGGGCAAGGGATTGCCTAACCATTTTTGGGCTGAAGCTGTTAATACTGCAGTCTACATTCTAAATCGGAGCTACACAAAGGCTCTCAAGGGAAAAACACCTCATGAGGCTTACACTGGTAAGAAACCATCTGTTTCACATTTCAGAATTTTTGGATGTGAATGTTATGCACATGTTCCAGATGAGAAGAGAAACAAGTTACAACCAAAAAGCAGAAAATGTATCTTCTTGGGTTATAGTGATGAGCAGAAGGCTTACAAGTTATATGACCAAGAGGCAAAGAAGATCATCGCGAGCCGTGATGTGGTGTTCAAGGAGGAGCCGCATACAGTGGAGGAGGAGAAGGCAAGGTCTTCCACTTTATCATCAAGCGAAGAAGTAGTCCACTATGAACCTGTCCCGAGAGCTATCCCTATCCTTAAGGAGGAGGAAGCATCATCTTCAGATGATGAGGAAAAAGTTCACCAACCTGACATCACCCCACCGGAAAAGCCATTGCCGCGCTGGGTGAAGCAGCTCTATGACCACAATAATCCTATGCCTGCATCTGTTGAGGAGAAGGCAGACGGACCAAGGAGGTCTCAGAGAATAGAGGAGCAAAGGAGGGCTTCTGCTCACATAGTCAACATGGCCTTGATGGTTGAGATTATGAGAGAAGTAAAGGAGCCAACTGACTTAGAAGAAGCACTTGCAGATCCATCATGGAAGGCTGCTATGCAGGCGGAGTATGACAGCATAATGAAGAATGACACTTGGGAGCTAGTGGATCGGCCAGCAAAGCGGAAGATTATTGGCACCAAGTGGATCTGGAAGGTAAAGTACAAGGCTGATGGTACCTTAGAAAAGTACAAAGCTAGACTGGTTGCCCAAGGATTTTCACAAGTTGAAGGGTTTGATTTTCAAGAGTCATTTGCCCCAACTGCCAGAATGACCACTATTCGCACGGTACTTGCAGTGGCTGCCCACAAGAAGTGGCCAGTGTACCAAATGGATGTTAAGTCAGCGTTCTTAAATGGTGACCTCAAGGAGGAGGTGTACGTGGCTCAGCCACCAGGGTTTGAGGCCCCCCATTCTGAGAACAAAGTGTGTAAACTGAAGAAGGCATTGTATGGGCTGAAACAAGCCCCCAGAGCATGGTACCAGCGGATAGATAGGTTCTTTTTAAACCTAAACTTCAAAAGATGTGCCTCAGATGCTAACTTGTATGTTTACAGGGATGGTAAAAAGTCTGTAGTGATTGTCCTATATGTGGACGACCTTCTTATTACAGGTGACTATGAAGATATGATCAACCAAACTCGAAAGGCTTTGAGTTTTGAGTTTGAAATGACAGACTTGGGCTTGCTGCACTATTGTTTGGGGATTGAAGTCTGGCAAGAGCCAGGAAAGATCTTCATCTCTCAGAAGAAGTATGCATGGGAGATCTTGAAGGCATTTGGTATGACCGAGTGCAAGGAGATAGCTACACCTATGGAGGTGAATGTAAAGTTATCCGTTGAGGATACATCAGCACTAGCAGACATTGGGAGGTATAGGAGGTTGGTCGGCAGTCTAATCTACTTGTGTAACACCAGACCAGATATCAGTTTTGCTATTGGTGTTTTGAGCAGGTTCTCAAACAAACCTCATGAGAGTCATTGGAAGGCTGGGATGCGGGTGCTCAGATACTTGAAGAAAACTCTTGACTATGGTATCACATACAGTTTCGGAACTTCTCTTGTGGGGAACTGTGACTCAGATTGGGCAGGAGACATTGATTCCAGGAAGTCAGTTTCTGGTTATTGTTTCTCTTTGGGTTCAGGAATTTTCTCTTGGATTAGTAAGAAGCAACCAACAGTGGCATTGTCTTCTACCGAAGCAGAGTACAAGGCAGCTTGTTTTGCTGCATGTGAGGCCGTATGGTTGAGAAGGATTCTATGGCATATGGGAGTGCAGGATGAAGAACCAACTGTGCTGAGATGTGACAATCAGAGTTGCATCGCCATTGCCAAAAATCCAGTGTTTCATGCACGCACCAAACATATAGAGATCCAGTATCACTATGTGCGTGATTTGATGGAGGATGGGATAGTGGAATTGGTCTACTGTCCAACAGAGGAGAATGGAGCAGATATCTTCACCAAAGCACTTACGAAGGATCTGCTTCAAGTTCATCTTCAGAGACTCGGCATTGGGCCGAGGAGATAGTTCACCTATGGGTGGACATTGAGGGGGGGTGTTAGATATGATCAATGCCCCACCCTCATTAGGTACTACCAAAGATCCATGGTGCTCAAAGTTGTAAGGCCCCCATTATGAGGAGAAGCCAAGTGTGAGCCCGGACATTGGTGGAGTCCTGACTTGTATATCAGATGAGGTCTATGTGACCGGATGGCAAAAAGGTGACCATTGTGGGTCTAATCTTTGGGTTAGACGGAGTGGTTAAGCTGGTAGCAACTCGAGGCACATTGCATTGAGTTGCGTGGTAAGGGAGTTAAAAGGGGCCCCTATTGTGGGGTCCGGGGGCCGCGGAAGCGGCCCCTGGCTGGGGGGTCCCAGGGGGGCCAGCGGCCCCCCTGGCGGGGGTCCGGGGGCAGCGCCCCCGGCCCGATGGTAAAGGGAATATTCCCTGGAATATTCCCTGGCCGACTAGTGGAGGCTCATATGGTAGGTCGGTCAGCAGGCCGACCTAACGACCTTCGCGAGCTATAAAAGCTAAACCCCTTCGCAGCCATCTGACACTCATCTTTCACCCAGTCAGAGTTGTTGTTCCAGCTAGCCTTAAGCTCTTCACCTATCTTCTGTCTAGATCGCCATCTAAGCTTCACACAGTGGAAGCGCACGGGTGGACAGAGCCATCTTTGTATCAGTTGTTTGGAGTTAAAGAATTTTACTGATTCTCCTCTTATCTGTTGTGTACTCTCTATCTCTTTCTCAGATTCTGTTCGCTGCGCCGTGTAATATTTTACACCCTCTTCTCTACGTGTGGAAAAACAGAAGTATTTTCAACCATAACCTCATCCTCATCCTCATCCAAGTCCCCAATCAAAACTCCCTGTGTATCAGTGGTAGACAATGCATGTCTTTTCCTCTTCAGGACCTCCTGAAACTGATCTTGAAACTCTCTTTTCGAGATGCCCAAAAACTCAGAAATAGTGAAAGTCACCTCACTACCAAGTATCTTGTCATTAAAGATTTTCTTCATGTCTGTAGATGTCTCAATATCGGACATCAATCCAAACCCTGGTTGCTTTCTCTCTCTAGGCTCTTGCCTCTTTTCTCTCTTTTGAGCATCTTCCATCTGTCGATCTGGCCCTAGTCTTGAAGACGGTCCTGCAGTAGGTGGAGTAACAAACTCACCCCCTCTAGTCTTCTTAGCTGCACTTGGATTTTCTTCATCCCTCTTACACTTCTCCTCAACAAGTACATCTGCACCCTGAGACTTAGCCAAATAAGCATAAATAGAGTACCTGTCAACAGGCGAGTCCCAACTTGTCTCTGATTTGATGCTAGAGCCTGCACTAGTCAAAAAAAATTGATGACTTTTTCCCTTGTTTGCAGTCTCCATAGCATAAGTCCATAGTGCTGACTGAGTCTCTGATCCCTTCTCAATCTGGACTCCATATGCAGAAGCATCACCTCTAGTTGTCGCATAAGAAGTACGCGCAGCCATGTCATCCACTAACTTCTTCATTCCACCTTTACCAAAGTTGGTAGCAAGTGGAGCTCCTGTCTCAGTCAACCAAATCTTACCATCTTGCCCCCAATATACCAAATTCTTCCTCCTTGCATCCTAAAAAGATTCACAATCCCTGCAATGTTGATGGTCCATACTATCACACCAAATACATCTCCGATCTCTCCTAAGTGCATTTGGAGCACTCCTAGGTGCAGTAGGAGCACTAGAAGAAGTAGTAGGCGCAGTCGAAGCAAACTGCTCTTTCAACTTTCCCACCAACTCCGCTTTGACTGACTCCAGTGTCAAATCTGTTATGCCTTTGATTATGTCATCAAGAGAGGTAGGCACCGATGGAGCGGATGGTTTTGGAGCAGAAGGTGTAGGCATCGGTCGTGGAACAGGAGGAATAGGTGGAGTGGAAACAGTAGGCACTAGCATAGGCCAAGAAACTGGCTGAGGAGGAGAAGAAAGAACAGGGATAGAAGCAAGCATAGAAGCAGATGATGGTGTAGGTGTTATGGAACCATTCTGTAGGTGAGTCTTCCATATCCTCCTCTTGGTCAAAGTCGAGACTACATCCTGAGCATCCTGCCAATCTGTTTTAAGACCCATAGGCTTCGTGCGATCCTCAAGAAGCTCACCCAATTCTTCTTGAAGAGCAGGATCTGCAGCTTGCAAGAAAAGCTCAACTTTTTCAACATCTAATGCTCTTTGTTCAATGGCATCAAGCTGACTATACCTCTCCTCAAATTCTCGAATCAACTCTGAAGCAGCTAGACCTTTGTTTAGCATGTAGACCCACTCTTGGAATGATTGCCGAGTAGCCATACCAAAGTCCTCAAGGAAATATTCTTCTTTAAAGGCCTTCTTAAAATCTTGCCAATGTGTATTTTGAATAAAAATATTAGTCACTTTTGCCCTCAAAGCGGGTGTGACAAGGCGAAGGAAGTACTTACTCATAAGTCCAGCAGGAACTCCAAAAAACCCCATCTTGATCTCATATGTCTTCAAATATGCTGAAACATTACGGCCGTCAAATAGCTTCTTCTCATTCTCAATTGTTTCAATAGCCTTAGTCGCGTTGTTTGCATTCTCCTGCTCGGAATAGAGTTGCCTTTGCTGAGACAACTGTTGTTGATGCAATTGTTGCTGTTGCTGCATATACAATTGTGTCTGCTGATTTTGGAGCTGCATATACATGGACATATTCTGCAAAATCTGCTTTAGATCCTCTGTTGAAGTACTTCACGCAGCAGTCATTGATGGAGCTGAAGTAGATGCAGCTGGAATTATAGAAGAGGCTGAAATAGAGGCTGAAGTATCCCCCATCCTCAAATTTCTCTGACGCTTTCATGTCGGGTTCACCAAAGATGTCAAAGAGTTTTCAAAAGCCAAGTCGCGACCACAGAGGTCCTTGATTAATTTCAGGATAGAAGATCAATCAAGCAAGAACAGGCTATCCAGGATAGTATGTCCATTCTATTCTTCACACAATGAACCACGAACACAACAGGTCAGGACAGCACTTGCATTGTCTCCTGGGTTTTAAGAAGCATGGCAAAGGCACGTTCGAAGCAATACCCTCACAAAGGCAACAACACTCATTAAGCAAGCTTAGAGGATTGAATGAAAACCATTTCGTTCTGAGGTAAAGGGTGTATCTCTGAGGTAAAGGGTGTAATAAAAAATATAAGAATATTGACAGAAGGGTAACACCAGTCCACATTTGACAGGGACAGAATTTGCAGTCCTTATAACTCTTTGCTTTCATAATACCCTTTCTGTAAACCTGGTCCTTTATCATTAAGCTTTCCCTGTTTCTTTGTAGACTATACGACATTTGACCCTGGCCATGAATCTTTAATATCAACACGTTTCTGTAACAGCAACTATCCAGTGGACTTTTGTTTGTAGTAAAGAAAAAAGTTTTCCATATGCACCATCATCTTCATACAGGACATAATCTGAATGGCATTTGCTTAGAAGGTCTTTGTACTTCTTCCATCCGATATACTTCACCATCGAAACCTCTGACTCCTTCATATGGAAAACAGAAGGGAGAACAGGGGAGGAAACAGTGGACGAATGTTTGGTATCGAGAAAGGCAAAAGAAGCTAATGATGTTCTCTGATCTGTAAGGGATACTAGTAAATATCAAGAACAAGGCACATCTCTGCTGAAGACACTTCACTTATATCTGCCAAGAGGGAATTGCAAGAAGAACTGGTATGTTCAAGCATAGGAGTTTCTTCAGAAGGGAATCGATAGGCTTTCCATAGGTCATTCCAATTGTATCACATAGATTTTCTTCTATTCATCAGTTTCCCACAGGATAGGCATTGCCAGTAGCAGCAACTGACTGTTCCTTCTCGAACACCAAGAAGTTGATATGGTTGATGCCTCAGGCCCCCGTGAGTAATTCTCTTCTTGGTAACACAGATATGCCCCGACAAGGATTCCAAGGATCCATCATAGCGTGTTAAATAGCAGTCTCACTGGTGAAGAAGCTTGTCATAGAACAACAAATTCATGGCAGGCGATGGAGAGCAAGAGGCAATCCTGTGTTGATGGATGATGATGGAAGCCACAGGAACAGAGCAAAGTAAGCCACCGAGAAGGGAGAGGCTGTTGCCGCTTCCACGTTGTGATGGGAAGGTGATTTGCGCTGCAATTGTCCTCACGATCGTTCCCTTTTCAAGGAATTCCCTTTCGTGGATTGATGGAAGGATAAGAAGTTCCACTCCCACTATGTCACAATGCCCTCAAGGCCTTTATTACAGTAATATTTATATGACCATCCAAAGAACGCATCCAAGTTAGCAATAGCTTCAAATTTTGCACTTTCTCCTCGAAGAAGATCCCTCGGATCCTCTGGCAACCTTTGATAATCAGAAAGCTCAACCTCTATCTGTCCTTGTCCTCGTAGCCAATGATCTGCTTGATTTTCTGTGCAGCATTAGCAGCTGCTGTCTCAAACTGCCGTTGTGCTTCCTTCATACTTTCTCCTCTCCGTTTTCTTCCGCATCGTCCACCTTCCTCGTCTTCCGTTCTTGCTCGACAGGTTCGGCGACAGGCCTGTCCATCCTCAGTTCAAACGCTCCAAACTCCCGTTTTTTTTTTCCCCAGTCAGGATCCCCCAATCATTTTTTTTTAAACCTTTTGCCATAATCGATCCTAGTAAAGCGGCCTTTGTTTTTAGCATACTCTATATAAAGAGTATTAACCATGAACAGTTTTTGCTACAATGGCATGTAAGTGTTAATTTTTTAGCACTATAGGCTTCACACCTCCAAATAGGGTGCTCAAAATACTTTGCATGTGGTGTATTGCACACAAATGAAAAGGAGTAGGCTTAATGTTGTTCCCACAAGAAGAGCAGCAATGCCTACAAACATATGTGAACATGTGATTCTCACTTTCAAATGCTGCCAATCCTTGTTGCACCACACCTCGCATCTGGGAGAGAGCCTGCTGAGTAAACTGTAGTTGGCCAAGATCTTGAGCCTAAAAGTTTAGATAAGAGCTGCAACTTGTCAAACCAAAATCCTAGTAAGTCCACCATAGCAACATAGTGCTTCACAGTAGGAATAGTGCCATATACCCCAGTCATGGACTCAAATAGCTGAATTCCCTTGTCAACATAGCCAAGGATAAGGGAACTCCAAAAATACTCATTACGTTGTGGCATGCAGTCAAACATGTGCTGAACATCAAGCAAGCTCCCACATTTGGCATATTTATCCATCAATGTACTTCGATTTGCATCTCTTGGAAATAGTTTAGTACTTCCTCACAAAACCCATAATCGGCATATCTTGATATAAGTGTAGCCCATGAGATTGCATCTCGAGTTACCAATCTATCAAAAACTCCTTGTTCTTCTACGTCCCATTTAGCATACATGTCAATCAGAGCATTATTGATTAATTTCTCTGGCTCCAAACCCTCTTCACTATATTTCCCGCATAGAATGAAAGAGCAAACATAACAACTAAGTATGTACAAAGTATCAAATCGCACACACAACTTTTGGGTGGTTTTCACACCTCGAATGCACAGCAATACGACAATGCTGTTTTAGGTAAACAGAATGGGACTATGCCCTTATGGCAGAGAGGTTGAGCTTCGCATCCCTCTCGTTTCCCATTCTCCTTGAACCAAGTGTAGCATGAATCCACTTCGGACCTGGTGTTTCTGCCTAAAGTAGTTCGCTTGGGTTCGACGCTAGTTGCCGTTAGGAAATGACCAATAAGAAAAACCCTAATTCAGGTCCTATGTTGGAATGGTCAGAATACTTCCGCTACGTGGCAGACGTGGAAAGCCCGAGATCGCAAACCCCATAACATTTCATGGGAGGGCCGTGCGGAGCTTTCTAGACATCCTTTCTAATGGACTGCTAAGACGTGTCCTTAAGATAGCAGGTGGACACGTTACACATTACAACTAGTAGAGGGGTAAATATTATCAATTTCTAAGTGCTTCAAGCATGGTACAATCCTTTGATTGAGAAGAGAACTAAGCTCTAGAATAAAAGAACATCCAACATCCATTTCGATTTAGTTGACAATCACAAAAGCACATGAAAAGCCTACTCACAAAAGTAAGGAGAAACTCTAGATAGTTCTTGGTGGGTGTGACAGAGAGAGGGAACATTTACATCCCTTATATTTCACATGCATCTTGAAATGATACATCTTAATTCCACCCTTATGTCCTATTTTCCTTCTTACTTATAGTAGGTGATTGCTCCATCTACCACAGAGAATGCTAGTAGTGGCCTCTCTATATGTGTAATACAACATCCACTCTAATACTTGACATATATACTAAAATACCTTCACCTTTCATGGTGGATGCAACATTCTCGATTTACTTACTCTATTCAATTCCAAGCTCCTTAATTAAATGATCAATCATATTATAATGTGCAGTGACACTACAAAGGATTAGACTATAAGACAGATAAATCAACACATTTTACAAACTAGAAGAATAGTGCATGGGTGCCTCTATACATGCTATCATTTTTGCATCATATGCCATAGCATCTTCTTGTGTATTAATTCTTGAATGCGAATGTGCTTTCAATTGTGCTACTACATGAATATATAAATGCATTGATTTTTATTTTTAAAAAGGAACAATTTGTTGATTACAAAATTGTGGCTTCAAATGGACGTACAATTCTAGAACCATCATCCTCCCATTAGTTTATTTAGTTATTCATCGTATAAAACAAGATGTTGAGTTGTATATTTGTAAAACTACATATATTTCAAAGCCAACTTTGTCTTGACTTATAGAGGATTTTGTATAGAATAGGTGAAAACATAGCTACATTCCAAAGCTACATTAATATTGGCTAACAAAAAAGAGAGGCTAATGTAGCCTAAAAATGTGAAAGAGAAATACTTAATGTACATGCCTTCTTGGTGTGCATGGGGCTCACTCCATAGGAAACAGATGTCAAAGAGGAGAATTAGGATCTCATTGTGACTTTATACATATTATATGTAAATTGTAACAACCTATTCCATATCCATGATTGCCTCAATTCTCACTTGTAGTATATGGCTAAAGATGTAAGCAAATCCAATGCCAATGATAATTACACCTAATGGAATGTAGATGACTATATCTCTCTCCATGCATATGTCACAAAACTAAGAAAATTAAAAGTAAACTTTTAAAAAATAAGAAAAACCACTAGTATGGTTCCATGGAGTCCTCCTTCCTTGTGTAATAGTGGGTGGAGTAGTATCCAGTATAAAAGGAGCCATGAGTAAGGCAAATACTAATGTTTGTTGGATAGACGATGGTCTAGAGGGTATTGATGGATTGAGAATATGAAATACTTGATGGTTTCTTTAGGTCTTTCTTGAAAGAGTTGGTGCATTCGATAACCTATGAGCTTTGTGCAAATGTGGCCTCTTTCTTCATATGAGGTCTTACACATCATGAGAAATAATGTTTGTACATTAATACCAAATCTTTTTACCATGCAAATAGAGTAGGCTTAGTTAATAGTAGCCAAGAAAGTGTAAAATATTACACGGCGCAGTGAACAGAATCTGAGAAAGAGATAGAGAGTACACAACAGATAAGAGGAGAATCAGTAAATTCTTTAACTCCAAACAACTGATACAAAGATGGCTCTGTCCACCCGTGCGCTTCCACTGTGTGAAGCTTAGATGGCGATCTAGACAGAAGATAGGTGAAGAGCTTAAGGCTAGCTGGAATAACAACTCTGACTGGGTGAAAGATGAGTGTAAGATGGCTGCGAAAGGGTTTAGCTTTTATAGCCCGCGAAGGTCGTTAGGTCGGCCTGCTGACCGACCTACCATATGAGCCTCCACTAGTCGGCCAGGGAATATTCCAGGGAATATTCCCTTTACCATCGGGGCCCCTTTTAACTCCCTTACCACGCAACTCAATGCAATGTGCCTCGAGTTGCTACCAGCTTAACCACTCCGTCTAACCCAAAGATTAGACCCACAACAGTCACCTTTTTGCCATCCGGTCACATAGACCTCATCTGATATACAAGTCAGGACTCAACCAATGTCCGGGCTCACATTTGGCTTCTCCTCATAATGGGGGCCTTACAACTTTGAGCACCATGGATCATTGGTAGCACCTAATGAGGGTGGGGCATTGATCATATCTAACAGAAAGAAGTGCAAGAATGAATTGTACTAGTGTTGAGTATCCAAATGGTCATGTGTGTAGATATTGAAAAGATGGGAGGAGAGAGACAGAGCTTGAGATCTTGCAAGACACAAAACACATAGAGAGAACGTACACAAAATAGGAAGCTAAAACCCTTAGTAGTATTTTTTCTTCTTCTTCTTCTTTACTATATAAGTCTACTAAGAATAAGATAGAGTACAACATACATAATATACAAGTGGTCCATAGTTTAAACACACTAAGTAGAAAGATGTCTAGATACATATCCCATTATTGTACTACTATGTAGACACCATATGAAAAACCCTCGATTGCATCATCATACATCTTTCTTATTAATCTACAGAGTCAATGTCATATTACTCATTAGTGTTAGTATCCATAGTATGGATGGTTCAAACTTATAGGATATTTTTTATCTTATTTATTATAAATATCCTAAAAAGATATAGAAAATTTCTAGAATAGGGTGTCATGCATAAAGTAAGTTACTTTTTAGCCAACTTTGGAGATCTCATATAAAAAGAAGGGCTCCCAAATTCATGTTGCACATGATTACAATTTTAAGGCCACAAATAGCACTCTAAAAGGGAAGGGGAAAAGGAGCCATTCAAGAGAGTTTTGATCAAGCTTCCTAGGGTTTTATCCCCATTTTGAAGCCAATGGAACCATCATATTTTCCATTTTGAGCAGTAGAGTTGAAGCTAGTGTTTGGTGTGAGTTTGTGGATAGAATAGTGTGAAACAAGACATGATGAAGGGGAGACTCATTTTAAACAAAATTCCTTAATTAATAATTGTTTATGGGATACTTTGAGCCTCTGATCTCTTGCATGTATGTTGTTTCATCTCTCGTTGGTCTCTACGTGATGTAATCTCTATCATCATCTTTGCTCTCATACAAGAATCTAGCTAATCTCTTACTATCACTAATCCTCACTTAAGAATCTCTCTAACATTAGATATATCTATCTATCCATTACTACTCTTATTTACACCCACAACTAGAGACTTGGTGTCTTCATGACATACACACAGATTATCTTGATACCGTAGCTAGGATAGGTGGACTCTCACTAATGTCCAATCGTAGAGTATTAGTAGAATGATATGCCAATGTGGATGAGTAATAAAAAAGCGTGGAGAGGATGGAAGAATCTATAAAAATGGCAATTCCATCAGTGATAAACAAGGTAGATCCATTTGAAGGCCATGATGTGTTGAAGTACTTAGGTCATATGCAAAGGAGATAGAATTGAACAGGGTCTCAAAGCAATAGATGATAGTAAATTTTGAATGGGTTGTTGTTGTGAAGATAAAAATAAAGATAAGAGAGATATAATAGGTGCATTCTAACAATTAAGACAATTTCAAGAAGGCACTCAATGAATAATACTTTATGAAAGATCGAGAGTGGGTAACCAAGAGAACTTTCTTGGAGTTGGTTGCTAAACCAATTAAGAGCTATTGCCTAGATAATTGCTACGAGAGTTTGAGCGTAAATACTCTCAATTATCAAATAGGGAACAACAAACTCTTAAGGTTGAAAAGACTGAACTTTTCTTGTAGGATATCAACCCTACACTTCAAAGAAGTCTTGAAGTACTTTGGGAAGACAAGGATGTTGAACAAGGACTAAAAATAGATTGGAAAGGGGTGGAAGATGCTATTTCTTTGCTTGCAGCAAGATAGAAATGAAGAAATAAGATGGTAAAGGGCTAGTAATATTTCAACTTCTACTTGAATGGAGCAAGTAACCAAGTCAATAATTGTAAGTCCCAAAGTTGAAGACTCAGTTTTGGATAAGTCAGGTGAAAGGTATACAAGAGTTGTAATTGATGTTTTCAAGAGCAAACTCATGGAGGTTCTGTTTCAAGTTGCATATGGTGTGATAGTACTAATAAATTTTCAAAAGTATTGTGATTCATTTAAAGATGCACTAGGCAAAGGTGTTATATTCTTTAAAGATGGTAAAATTCATTTGCAGGAGACAGGTTTACCTCTGGATACGAACTTTGGAAAAGGTAGTATTAGAAAAATTGTGGATGATATGTTGGCTAGACATGCTTTAGTCCATATGAAAGCTACTACTTATGATTTACAAGTGGAATGTGTATCAAAGAAAGAGACTCAAATGAATGAGCATGCAAAATAGATTAATGAGCTTTAACCTTATGCAGTAAAGACAACAGAAAAAGGGAAGGTTGCTAGGGATACTTTGCATCAAGTTGGCGATTGTAATCAATAAACAATAGATTGTGATGATCCTACAAACTCTTTATTATTGTATGCATACACTACTAGGAGCCAAAATAATGAATCTATTGTTGAAGAAAAGCACAAACGAGAAGAAGGCATTGAAAATACATCAAAGAGGATAATAAGGGAAAGTGGAACAAAGGAGACAGAGTTACATGGTGATGCAACTTCATTCCTCAACCTGAAGTACCTATGGACGATGCACCAATGGAGAAAAAGCATGAGCAAAGAAAAGGTTAATCTAAAAAATCTTACAAAATGCAATCTAACATTGATTTGGCTACAAATGTCAAGAAAGTATTAAAATGAAGAATTTTCAATAGCAAGGTAGAGTTTACTTTGAAAGAGGTACTTGGATTTGCTAAACGTGAGTTTCATAAGGAGATCATTGATATCATCAAGAGGAGGTGATGAGTTTTTTGGAGATCCTACCAATCCTCACTCACACGAAGATGGAGATACCTTAGAGTACAAAGGGAAAGAGGGTATAGAGGAGGCACACAAGGCACATGCACACAAAGATGAAGATGCAAGAATCATGGTGGAGTGTAATAAGTTCTAGAGACAAATAAAGCAAGTTTGATTTGAGTATGATGAGGAATTTGAAGTCTTTCATAGAAGCCATTATTCAAGGAATCATTGGGCTAGGGCTATGACAGAGACTCTAGTTAAGGTTGATGAGCTTGATGAGCCATATGTTGCACTCATAGATCATGGTTTAGAGATTACTCTTAGTTCAAAGCGTGTCTATTCCAAAGGAAGGTGGCTGATTGATATGGATCATAGGTGGAGAATTTGGGTTGTGAACAACTCATTACGGGATTTCTATGGTGTTTGTCCTAATGTGAAAGTGACTATTGGAGATATTCGAGATGAGCATAATTTCTTTGTATAGGATATATCTTCTTACCCTTTGATTTGTTGGACAACCATATATTACTATAGTCTATATGAAGACTAAGGTCATGGATGATGGTTTTGCTTATGCTAGAATAAGAAGCTGTGATAGGTAGCGTATTGTTTAGTTCTTGACCGTATTTGTGGGTCATGAGAGGAATTGAGAAAGCCTTCATGAGCATCCTTTACCAAATATTAGCAAGGAGTTCAAAGAGCATCGAGGTATGATGGGTTTTCTACATGAACCATTGTAAAATAGAACTATGATGATGCACAAAGAAAAAAATTCTCACCAATTTTAGATGGTAAGGAAGCTTTTTCTATAGAATTCATAGAACTACTAGTAGAAGATTCCATAAGTTTTGAAAAGTTTCAAGAGTTTCTAATGATTCAAAAGAGCTTGAAGGAAAGTTGTGTGATTGAAGATGATGAAGGGATTTAGGAGTTTTTGAAGAAGTTTCTTTTTTTGATACCAATCAAGAGCTTGCAACCCCATACTAAGTTCAAATCTAGAGGAAGGTAATGAAGTTATCAAAATATGTTAAGTGGACATGTACAAAACTATCAAAGGCTTTAAAGAGAAGACATGTGTTCCAAAGCAAGTGAAGGACTATAAGTACATGTGGAGATCAAGTAGAAAACATTCGCTAAAAAGGTAAAACATGCTGCTCAACCTCTACCTTCTAATAGAAGAGAGAAGATAAATCAAGCCTCTCAACAACCAAAGCTACAAGATCCACAAAGGATTGGGCATGCATTTATATCGAAGACTTTAAAGGAATTGAAGATCGGATACAAGGGATTTCTTATACTAGAGGAGAAAAAGTGCTTCCAAGAGATGCTATCAAAATATGGTAAGGCCTTTGCTTTTCAACTGCATGAAATTGAATGTGTGGACCCTAGTTTTGGTTCTCTAATGGTTATTTTCAATGTGCCCCATGTGTCTTGGAACTTGAGACCTATTCATATTCCTAAGGCCCACTTACCAAAGTTGATTGAGTTGTTGAATGAAAAGATCATGGTGGGTATCTTGGAGCCCTCCTATTCTCCATGTTCAAATAGGTGGTTCATAGTGCCAAAGAAAAATGGAGCTTTGATATTTATATAGGATATGCAACCAGTGAACAAAGTGACTATTCGAAATGTTGGTACATGTTCAATTATGGAAGAGTTTGCAAAAACTTTTGTAGAAAGGGAAATTTATTATATAGGATATCTCTACTCTGGATATGATTAATTTTGATTGGATGTAGATATTAAGAGTTAAACAACTATGAGTACACCTTTGGGTTTAGTAATGTTGTGTACCTTACCTCAAGAAGAGCAATCAAATTGATTGCACATGTGATAAATGGGATGAAAAAATTCATTCATGACTTCATACCATATGTTATGATGCCTTTTCTTGATGATGTGCTTATAAAAGGGTGCAAAGAAGGGGTCAAGGATGAGATAATGGATTTGAGGGGGTGTCTCAAGTTTTTTGTAGATCATATTTCTAATTGTGAGAAGATATTATCTATATTAGAAGAGATATAATTCTTACTCTTTCTAGGCCAAATTTAGTTTTTGGAGTTAATGAAATCCTAATTGTGGGACATATGTGTGGGGCTTGTGGTCAAAGCCCTTCTCTAGTAAAGGTTGAAGCCATTCAAAAGATGAAGGAGACTTGTACTTCTGTAAGTGAGGTGAGAAGATTCTTGGGTTCATATGTTTTCTATCTTATTTGAATTCCACACTTTGCAAATGTAGTAGATGGACTCTATCAATTGTTGAGGAAAGGTAATGAGTTTCAGTGACATGAATTATATATAAAGGCAGTGAGGAAGTTGAAACATTTGTTATTATCTGCACCCACACTAAGCAATGTAAATTATGAGTGTGGAAGGCCTATCATTATGACAGTGGATACTAGTCCAACAAGAATTGGGTGGGCTATTAGAGAAGATGACGAAGAGGGAAACAAAAATGGTGTGCAGAGTCCCTTTAATAATTGGCAACCCATTGTACGCTTATAATCCTCATCCTATTTATGAGTCATGAGAAAATTACTTGATACAAATGATCCCCTTTTTTAGTGACACCAATAGTTTTCTGTCTCTCTGTCAATAAGAGTCTATTGTCAGAACAACATTCAAGATAGATTAGGTGCCTCAAGTTGATACATCACTTCCACTTGTAACCCTATGGTCCTTTACATAAAATCCTATTATATAAATAGTTCTTATACTTTGGTCAAATATATTAGTACTAGTAGTTTGTTATATGAATTTCTTTTGGAAGATGTTATTTACCACTATGGTTGTGTTGGAAAGATAACTATAGATCAAGGAGAGTTGGACACACAAGAAGCTAGGAAATTCTTCTTAAGGTTGGGTATAAAGCTTTCTCACACTTCAACATACAACCCTAAAGGAAATGGTAAAAGTGAATACAGACACCCACCTATCATCAAAGCCTTAGCCAAAGCATGCAAAGGTAAGATTCAAGAGTTTCCTAGGCTACTTTTGTATGCTTTATGGGCTGATCACACTTTACATAGTATAATGACTAGATCTATGCTTGTTGAGTTTATGTATGGTGGAAATATTCTTATGCCTATTTGTAATGTGTCCACTAGAATCATTCCGGACACGTCTTAGCAGTCCATCGGGAAGGATGTCTAGAAGGCTCCGCCCGGAACTCCCATGGAATGTTACGGGACTTGCGATCCAGGTCTTCCCGCATCTGCCACGTAGCGGAAGTATCCTGGCCGTTCCCACTTAGGATCGACCTGAATTTGGGTTTTCCTGTTTGGTCATTGGCTAGCAACAACTAGCGTCAAACCCGAGCGAACTACTTTACGCAGAAACGCCAGGTCCGAAGCGGATTCACGCTGCACTTGGTTCAAGGAGAATGGGAAACGAGAGGGATGCAAGGCTCGACCTCTCTGCCATAAGGCATAGTCCCATTCCGTTCCCCTAAAACAACGTGAATTGGGTAATAGTTAATTCTAAGTCATCGTTCTCGTTACGTGTTTCGGTGAAACGATCATCCTCTGTTCGTTGAAGACTTTGAGAAAAGTTCCCGGCTAATCAGGACCACCCATCCATAGGACGGACCCATGGTCCATCCTCCGCACTTTCCTCGGTTTGTTTTAGTTATGTAATTACCTACCACATTAGTTTGACATATAACAAACAGCTTCTTTGATTAACCCTGTTATGCACTGGTTCCTTCACGTAATCTTATCACAGGACATAAAGAAAAACAATGCCAAACAACTTCTTTGTTATCATTTTATCCTTTTATCTTTGAAATACAAGGAGTTCCGCCCGTAGGCGTATTCATAATCCGCCTGAAGGCTATCCAGTAATCCACCAGGGATCACTAATCCAAGTTTCCGCCCGTAGACTAGTATGCGGGCCTCGAGATCCAATCCCGAGTCACGTTAGCCTCTTGTGCAGGGCCCGGAAGGCGAGGGATTTACGGCCAGAGCCCCCTCTGGCACCCAAGCGTCCTCCTGCTCCAAGTAGAACTCAACGGAGAGACCTCTCACGGCGGGTTCGGTCCACGTTCCCGGCGCGGTTAACAACCCCCCTTGGTTAGGGTCAGGCAGGCAGTCAGGGGTAACTGAAGCTGCCTCTCCCTTCAGGCCTTCAACCTGAAGTATTTAGATATCTTTTCATCCTTTAGTTCATTGAGCAAACAATGCAAACAGTGCTTTCTAAACTGTTACAAGCACAATCAATTCCAATGGTCGTTTAGCTGGCAAACTGTTAAGGAGTGACTCCTTTTCTCCGAATGCAACCCGCATTCGATCCGGAATCAATTGCAACTTGGCAAGATTCCTATCATTCTTGGGTTAGGGTCATACCCTACCAATACTTTAGGTTTTGTTATGGTAGATTCCAGCGACCATGTCGCTTCAATCTATTGATTGGTCAATTGCTTCCAGGAAAATACCTAACTTTCCTTTTCCTTATCAACTATTTCCCAGGAAAGGTGATGTAACAGGATGATTACTCATCCTTTTGTAGGTTAACTTAGCACAATAACTTGCCATCATCATTTCCAAGAAATGACAAAACTCTCTCGTGGACAAATCTCAAGTCTATGTGATGTTGCAACTTTTTGTACATGTGTTGTATCTATTCCACGGGATCATTTCACCCATTGAATGGCGTATTCAGGTTACGGAATTAACTTCAGGCGAGTAGCAGGGTTTAGGGTGTCTTCTTACCCAACCCATTCCTAATTATATTGGTCCACGGTCCTAGGAATTTCCAACCCAGTCGGAGTTTCATCATTTGAACGAATGATCCTTAGGATAAAACCTTAGATCATTTTATGCATGAGCATCCAATTGATTCGACATCTCGTGAATGTGTGTAAGATCTTTTGGTTTGCGGGTTTTGACTTGGCAACCAGTGTAAAACTAGGTCGAATTCTTATTGCACTAAACCCTAGTTAGCACTTGAGATACCTATCATATCGACCCAACCATGTCCATAAGAATCCTTGTGGTTTAGGTGACTTAGTCAACTCAATATACTTGTCTTGCGTCACGGATGAACCTTTCCTAAAGGTAATAAACTAGATCTAGTGGAGATTAATAGTTACAATTACACCAATACGTGTAGACATGCGATTCACTGCTTCTACGCATCACATGGTTCACAATAACCCTATCCTTCCTTGGTAAGGTAAAAATGCCTGATAACCTGGACACTAACTTTCCTAGGTCCTACTAGGACTTACATCAAATAGTCATGCCTACAACCTTATTGTCTATACTTAGAATCTTATGCTTTGACTCCTAAATGCGGCTCCTAATGAATGACATTTTTTTCATGATGACTAAGCAATACGCAACGTTCTCCTAGCTACAATGAAGTTCATACAAAACTACAGCTAGTGATAATTTATTCCATTTTACATGCCACTTGCAAGCCCATAAGATCATTTCCGTACTCTCTTCCATTTCTTTTTGGATAATATCTTATGGGTGTTAACTTTTCCTCATGAAATCATTACGAGGAGGATGTTGCCTAACACGCGGCACATACTTATTCCTACCATGTCTAAGAAGAAAAAATGCACTTATAAATTCCATTTCTTTGCCTAAGTAATATATGTTTAGACTCATTACTTTGATAATGTACCAAAATAGCATCATGCAGCTAGTCTCCTAAGGCGGGCAACCCGTTTCGAATTCATGACATACTTCAACCTTGCCTAACGTTTCAAGAGATACTTTATCAAATGTCTTTTTACCACTGCCACATGCATTAAAAATAAGCGTAAAATGCATTCTTCCCTATGGAACTAAGCGCACCTAATCATTTCTTTAAGCGAAAATAAACTTGAAAGAACCTGGACTTGTGGGCTCGGGGAGATATCCACTTGTATGCTCGGAGATGAACCTCCCGCAGTCGCGCCTTGCAACTTCTTGGGAGCCATTGTAGTCGTGGTTATGGACTCCTTTACCCTCGCTTTTCGAGACGGCTAGGGGATCGCTATCTTCTCCTTGCGTGGGAATAGGTATTTCCCTAACCGGATTCAAAACCGCGTAGTTGCGTAGGATCAAGGCCTATGGCCTTAATCCTTAGAAGCTTCTTAAGAAGCTTCTGCTTCCACAGATTACGTGGGAGAGGGGAGGGGTAATGATTGGGAGAGAGTTATGATGACGGAAAGGGGGAAAGATCATGGTGATGTTGGCAGGGAATGGGCGACGACAGCAGGCATTGTAGGTGGTCCTCACGGCGGTGTCAAAGGCGGCCAGCGGCACGGCGGCTGCAGTACGTCCAGAATGGCGACCTCCTCCAGCACGGCGACGGCGACCTCCACCTCCAGCACGGCCACCTCCACCTCCAACACGGCGACGGCGATCTCCTCCAGCACGGCGACCTCCACCTCCAGCACGGCGATCTCCACCTCCAATCCTTAATCCCTCTCTCTGCACGGCCCTCCCCCTAGCCTCTTCCTAGGGGGGTGTTTATATAGGCATGGGGGGGGGAGAAGGCCTCCACCACGTGGCCCCCCTTGCATGGGTTCCCCCCCTCCCATGCAGGCCACGACTTCTATATCCCCATCCTCCCCACACTCCCTCTTCTCCAGCCATGCATCGGCTGGAGAAAAAAAAATAATTTGCCTTGAATTATTCAAATTGCCCCTCCCAAAAGGGTGTTTTTGTGAGACTTACGGTTTTGAACTCCCGGTTTTGATTTACCAATGCGGAGGACCCCATTTCACGCGTGCGGGTCACACATTACACTGCCAATAATTTCAATGCAAAAGATAACCTTTGCACAAGGTTTACGTCGTGTGCGGGACGTCAATATTCACGGGTGGGAATATTACATTATTAAGGATGTTATTGCTACTTAGAGTGTGATACCTTAGGAGAATGATATGAAGAAGGAGGACCTTCTTGCTTTGTAGATTTGATAGCTATAAAAAGACCCAAAGACATCAAGATTTCAACCATGCATTTAAAAGATGCCAGGGTTGAAGAGTAAAGATATATTTGACAAGAAACACATGCTTCATCCAAAGCCCATTGAAAGGATATTGGGTTTTAACCTATGACAATAATCTTAATACTCAATATAGTACACTCAAAAAGGTTTCTTAGATATGGTTTGGTATTTATATTGTGAAGAATATACATGATAACACGATGTATTCCTTGTGTTAGCTAGATGGTATAGATTTCAAGATTCCTATTGAAGGAAGAGGATGTAACGTGTCTACTAGAATCATCTAGGACACGTCTTAGCAGTCCATCGGAAAGGATGTCTAGAAAACTCCGCCCGGCACTCCCACGGAATGTTACGGGTTTTGCAATCTAGGTCTTCCCGTGTCTGCCACGTAGCGGAAGTATCCTGGCCGTTCCCACTTAGGATCGACCTGAATTTGGGTTTTCCTGTTTGGTCATTAGCTAGCAGCAACTAGCGTCAGACCCGAGCGAACTACTTTACGCAGAAACGCCAGGTCCGAAGCGGATTCACGCTGCACTTGGTTCAAAGAGAATGGGAAACGAGAGGGATGCAAGGCTCAACCTCTCTGCCATAAGGCATAGTCCCATGCCGTTCCCCTAAAACAGCGTAAATCGGGTAAGACGTAACTCTAGGTTATCGCTCTCATTATTCGCTTTGATAATGATGATCATCCCGCTGTTCTTCGAGATTTTTGAGAAAAGTTCCCGGCTAACCGGGACCACCCAACCGTAGGACGGACCCATGGCCCATCCTCCGCACTTTCCTCAGTTTGTTTTAGTTATGTAATTATCTAACACATTTAATTTGACATATAGCAATCAGCTTCTTTAATTAATCCTGTTAATCACTGGTTCCTTCACGTAATCTTATCACGTGACATAGAAAAACAATATCAGACAAATTCTTTATTATCATTTCATCGTTTTATCTTTGAAATACAAGGAGTTGCGCCTGTAGGCTTGTCCATAATCCGCCCGAAGGCTATCCAGTAATCCGCCAGGGATCACTATTCCAAGCTTCTGCCCGTAGACTAGTATGCGGGCCTCGAGATCCAATCGCGAGTCACGTTAGCCTCTTGTGCGGGACCCGGAAGGCGAGGGATTTACGGCCAGAGCCCCCCCTGGCACCCAAGCGTCCTCCTGCTCCAAGTAGAGCTCAACGGAAAGACCTCTCGCGGCGGGTTCGGTCCACGTTCCCGGCGCGGTCAACAACCCCCTTGGTTAGGGTCAGGCAGGCAGTCAGGGGTAACTGAAGCTGCCTCTCCCTTCAGGCCTTTAACCTGAAGCATTTATATATCTTTTCATCCTTTAGTTCCTTGAGCAAACAATGCAAACAGTGCTTTCTAAACTGTTACAAGCACAATCAATTCCAGTGGTCGTTTATTTGGCAAACTGTTAAGGAGTGAATCCTTCTCTCCGAATGCATCCAACATTCGATCCGGAATCAATTGCAACTTGGCAAGATTCCTATTGTCCTTGGGTTAGGGTCATACCCTGTTAACCCAACTTAACCAATACCTTAGGTTTTATTAATAGTAAATCCCGGCGGCCATGTCGCTTTAATTTGTTGATTAATCATTTGCGTCCAAGCAAATACCTAACTTCCCTTAACTTGGAAAATTTCCCCTAATGAGGGCGATGTAACAGGATGACTACCCATCCCCTTGCAAGTTAAACTTGCGCAAGAACCTGCCAACCTCATTCCAAGGAATGGCAAAACTTTCTTGTGATCAAACCACAAGGCTATGCGACGTTGCAACTTGTTGCACAAGTGTCGCTTCCATTCCAAGAGATCATTTCACCCATTGAATGGTGTTTTCTGGTCAAAGAATTATGATTAGACTCGAAGTAGGGTTTAGGGTGTCTTCTTACTCACCCCAATCCTAATTGCACTAGACCGACAACGTTCGGTCCTAGGGATTCCAACTCAATCCAAGTTCTAGCACTAGGTCAAATGATCCTTAGGGTAGAAACCCTAGATCATTATTTGCATGCGCGTCCCATTGGCTCAACTTTCCGGGAAGGTGGGTAGGACCTTTGGGTTTGAGGACTTCGACTTGGTGTCCAAGTACGATACTTGGCTACATCTCTAACGTGCCAAGCCCTAGCTAGTACTTGAGGTTTTTATTGAATCGGCTAGCTATGCCTATACGAAACCCTAGCAGTCATGATACCATAAATGACTTGGGTAAATTGACCTACTTGTCTTTGACAAGGACAATTCTTTCCTAGAGATGATATACTTGATCTAAAGTAGGAAAATAGTTGCAAAATGTTACAATACATGTAAACCTGTAATTCATTACTTCCACGCACCATAAGATCGGCAATAGCCCTATCCCTTTTTTGTTAAAGTCAAAAGGCAAGATAATTTGAAGAATAACCTACATAGGGCTTACTAGGATTTAAATCAAGGGATAACACCTACAACCTTGTGTCTAAGTATTTGCATTTCATGTTTTTATAAGCCATGCAATCATTCCTAAATACTACATGATGAAATGAAATTTGCGAAAGTATAAGTGCGACCCTTAGATACAACAACATCGTGAATGAAGTTCATGCAATACTAAGGCAAGTGTCGATTTAATCTATTTGCAAGCATCATTTCCCATGCAACTTATATAAGATCGGGGTTCTTTTTCATGCCGTGCAACAGAAATTAACACTTTCCTCATGCGAATCCTAACGAAGGGAGTTATTGCAAAAATACTCATTTCCTTCATGACCAATGCACTTAACAATTTCCTCTTTAACCCTAGGCAATATGTGGCTTTCCTTTGAAAATGCACGACAAAACAATTTACTATTAAGGTCGTAAGATGGATGGACAAATAGCGTTTATATTGAAAATACCAATTTTTTTTCCCAGTTGCATTTAACTAGGCTAGGTGAATTTGAACATGCACGGGTGCTTCTTAATCCGTGGAATCGTCATGCTTAATGCATTACTTTCGTATGAAATCACAATAGAAAAAAAAAAACCTGGGTCTCTGGGCTCGGGGAGATGTCCACTTGAATGCTAGGAGAAGAACCTCCCGCAGGCGCGCCTTGCGACTTCTTGGGAGCCATTGTAGGCGTGATCACAACCTTTGCGGATTATCCTCGCTTCTACGCTTTCTCCAAATAGCCTTGAGATGTGCCTTCTCCCTTATACGCAGGAGATTCCTTCACCCGAAATCGGATGAGAATTAGAGTTTTTCGAGGGCCTACGGAAATAGAGCTTAATGAGCTCGGACTTAAACCCGAGAAGACCGCAGGAACAAGGCCAAAGCCTTATCCCTTAGAAGTTGTGGAAATGGGCTTTAAGGGGAGGTTTTTAACCCCCGAGGTGGAACCCGTGTGCACAAGGCCTTAAGCCTTGTACTTTAGAAGCTTCCAAAAGCTTTTGGGAAGCTGTTGCTCCCCCACGAATCCACGTGGATTAAAGGTAAAGGTGGAGGAGGGGGAAATTGGCGTCGAGACAGGGAGGATTTGTGACGTGATGGCGGCGGATTGACGGCTGGTCGGGGTGGAAGCGGTTCTTGTCAGCAGCGGCGACAGATCTGGCATCCTCACGGCAGCTTCCCAGCATGACAGCGTCGAGCATTAGCAGCCTATGCTCTCCCCAGCTCGGCGAAGGTAGCAGCCAATCGTCCTTTCTCCCTTCCTCAGCAACGGCGTGGGCAGCAGCATCATTCTCCCTCCCCCCCTTTCATTCACACCTTAGAGGGTGTATATATAGGCATGGGGGGGGGGGAGAGAAGGGCTCCACCACGTGGCCCCTTGCATGGGTTTCCCCCTCCCCATGCAGCCCACGATTCTACCAAGTCCCATCCCCCCACACTCCCTCTCCTCCAACCGTGCATCGGCTGGGGAAAAGGGATAAAATAAAAAAAATTTGCCTTGATAATAATCAATTTGCCCCTCCCAAGAGGGTGTTTACGTGTGATTTGCGGGTTTGAACTCTCGGGTTTGCTTTGCCAATGCGGAGGTCCCGATTTCTCGCGTGCAGGTCACAGGTTACACTGCCGGCAATTTCAACATGAAAAATAACCTTTGCACGAGGTTTACGCAGTGTGCGGGAAGTCAATATTCATGGGTGGGGAATATTACATCCTCTCCCCCTTAGAAGAATCGAGATGTCCTCATCTCGAGATAAACTGGGGATATTGAAGATAGAGAGAGCTTTCATCCATCCAGGTAGCATCCTCTTCGGGATAATCTTTCCACTGGACGAGGCATTCTTTCAAGGTTCTAGATCTTAGCTGTCTCTCCCTAACATCTAAAATATTTTCCGGTCTTAGTTCAAGGACTCCTTGACTAGGCATTACAATTTGTTGGTCATCAAGTACATGATTAGGGTTGGGTACATATTTTTTTAAGAGACTAATATGGAATACATTGTGAACTTTTAGGTTATCCGGAAGTTGCAATTTATAAGCATTGGGTCCCAGGCATTTGAGGATTTTATACGGCCCACAATACCTTGGACTTAGCTTCTTGCATTCTCCTAGAGATAGAGAACTCCTTTTTGGGCGTACACGAATGAAGACCATGTCTCCTTCTCCGAAGACCCTCTCTTGGCGTTTCAAATCCGCATATGCCTTTTGTCTATCTTTGGCTGCTTGTATGTCTTGTCTTATTGACCTTATTTGGTAATCCATGTCCTCCAACATTTGTCTTGAAGCTTCCACTCTTAGGGTTGGATTAGAAAAGTTTAGGGGACTTCGACAATCATGACCATACAATGCCTGGAAAGGGGTCATTTGAATGCTCTGCTGGTAAGAAGCATTGTAGGCAAATTCTACTAACGGCAAGTATTGAATCCACCTCTTCGGCTCTCGACAGCAGTAAGCCCTAAGCATATCCTCAATAATTTGATTCACTCGCTCTGTTTGTCCATCCGTTTGGGGATGGTAGGCGGTGCTAAAACAGAGTTGAGTTCCAATAGCTTCAAAGATAGCTCTCCAGAAGTGTGAAGTGAAGAGAGAGTCTCGATCGCTAATGATCCTTCTAGGTAACCCATGTAGCTTGAATATCTCCTTGATAAACAATCTTGCAATGTCGGAGGCTTTATAGTTTGTCTTTACTGGAATTAGGTGTGCAACCTTAGTAAGCATGTCAACTACAACCATAATGGAGTTGTATCCTCCTTGGACTTGGGGTAAGCCCACCACAAAATCCATACTGACGAATTCCCATTTCATTTGGGGAATGTCAAGTGGTTGCAATTTTCCTGGCATCATGACGTGTTCAGCCTTGATACGTTGGTAAGACAAACATTCAGTGACATATTTGAGAACGTCACCTTTGAGCCTCTCCCAATGGTAGCTCTTCCTAACTGCATTAAGAGTTTTTGCATAGCCAGGATGTCCTGCGAAAGGGGAATCATGAGCTTCCCATAATATCTTCTGCTTAAGTGACTGGCTTGTTGGTATACATAGCCTTGTTCTGTAGTAGACAAGTCCATTATCAATGGAAAATTCCCGATACTTAGCTTGTGACTTCAGATTCTGCTCCTTGGTAGATATTTCTTTTATCATTGTTTGGTAGGCCAAATCATGGCTTGCTTCCTCTCTAGCTAGTTCCAGTATAGGGTTGCTTGGCATAGATACCTTTGTAGCCAGAGATCTGGCCGTTGATGGATTCTGCAAGATTAGGGAATTTAGGAATGCTTTGCGACTGAGTGCATCGGCAACTACATTCTCTTTCCCTGGTCGATACTTGATTTCAAAATCATACTCCTCCAATACTTCAATCCATCGACGTTGCCTCATGTTGAGCTCGTTCTGGGTAAAAATCCATTTGAGACTCTTATGATCGGTTACTAGAGTAAACTTGTTACCCAACAGGTAGTGTCTCCAAAGCTTTAGAGCATGGATGACAGCTAATAACTCCAGATCATGCGTGGCATAATTCTTTTCATGACTCTTTAATTTCCTTGAAGAATATGCTACTGGATGACCTTCCTGCATAAGTACACACCCCAAGGCAAGAATGCTGGCATTAGTTACTACCTCGAACTCCTTATTGAGGTCAGGAAGTTTTAGAATAGGTGCTGATACCAAACTTTGCTTCATTTTGTCAAAGCTATTTTGTTCGGAAGTTGACCATATAATGGAAGTTTGCTTCTTTAGTAAGTCTGTAAGAGGTGCTGCAATCAAAGCATAGTTTTTTGTGAAGACCCTATACCATCCTGTTAATCCAAGAAAGCTACGTATCTCCTTGACGGATACTGGTATTGGCCATTCAAGCACATCTCTAACTTTGGCTGGGTCTACTGATATTCCTTCTGATGATACTATGAATCCTAGATATTCAATCTGATGTTTGAAGAATGCACACTTCTTCATTTTTGCATACAGCTTATGAGACGTCATTGTTTCAAGGACAATCCGAAGTTGAGGTTCATGATCTTCTTCCTGTTTAGAATAAACTAAAGTGTCATCGAAGAAGACAAGCACGAAATCATCAAGATATGGCCTAAAAATATCCTGCATTAATCTATTGAAGGTGGCAGGTGCATTTGTAAGCCCGAATGACATAACCAAGAATTCAAAGTGCCCATATCTTGTATTGAAGGCCGTTTTTGGAATATCTTCATCCTTGATCCTGATTTGATAGTAACCTGACCTGAGATCAATTTTGGAGAAGATCTTTGCACCTTGAAGGCGATCAAGAAGCTCATCTATTTTAGGAATAGGATACTTATTCTTGACTGTTGATTGATTCAACCCACGGTAATCAATACATAGTGGAAGTGTCCCATCTTTCTTTTTCTGGAATAGTACTGGAGCTCCCCATGGTGAGTTGCTAGGCCGGATGTAACCCTGATCTAACAGTTGCTTGAGTTGTTCCTTCAACTCAATAGCTTCTGGTATGGACATTCTATAAGGTCTCTTTGCAATTGGCGCAGCTCCAGGCATTAGCCTTATTTCATGATCAACTTCTCTTGGAGGTGGAAGTTCAGTTAATTCCTCAAGGAATACGTCAGCGTATTCCTTTAGCCAAGAGGGTCCCTCATGAGACTCTTGCCTTTGATCTAATTTGTTGAGTTTGATCAGGTAAACAAGTAATCCTTTCCTAACCCCTTTTATGATCCGCGATACTTTGGCTAACTGGATTCTTGGCACTCCCGCTTCACCTTGAGTCGTAACAAACTCTCTTGCAGTGTTTCGAAAGGAAACTTGACCCTTTCCACAGTGGATGTGAGCGTCATTAGGCTTAAGCCAATCCATCACGAGTAGACACTCACGGATACCTAAATTCATGACTCTGAATTTGACTGAGGTTTTCTTTCCTCCCAGAAGGAACTCTTCCATAGCAGTTTGCCTGGTACAAGTTACCGCACGGCCGTTTGCCAATTCCACAAGTAGGGTAGGTGCTTCTACTGTGGCTATTCCTAATCTTTTAGCACACGCTGGTGAGATAAAGGAATGTGTACTGCCACAATCAATCAAGGTTTTGAAGCCTTTACCTTGATAGTCCGACGGTGTTTGAATCACCGAGAACTGGCGATTCGGCCCCTTCTTGTGTAAAGCGGCATGGACTGTCGCTCTTTCGAATTCTGCTTCCATAGTCGGATCTTCCTCTTCTTCTGCTTCACATCTTTGCCTATTGGTAATGCAAGCAGTTCTTCCTCTTCCACGGGTGGTGGCTCCTTGACTGCGGCCTGCACCTTGACGATGTCCCTCGCTGAGCTTGGGACATTGCCTTTTGAAGTGACCGAGTTCGTTGCAGTGGAAATATCGGAGGTTTCGGCCATTACTGTGAGTAGGAACAAAGTTATTGACATTATTTGTCCTTGCTTTCTTCCTTTGTCCCTGATTGAGACCTTGAACTCTCTTCACTTGGGGTCTGAATGCTCCTCTGTTTGGGTCGCTGTAAGACGAATTCTTAATACCCCTTGGTCTAGCTTGCACTTCCTGAATTATAGGTGCCGCTCGAATGAGTGCATCCTGAAGATCCGATGGTCGCATAGATTCGAGACGAGTATTTACAGGTGGATTTAAGCCCGCGCAAAATTTGGACACCTGCTGCGTCGTGTCCATTTGTGGCGCATACTTTAAGAGTGAGACAAATTTAGAGTAGTATGCGTCAAGGGTGAGTCCTAACTATTTTAGCTCATAGAATTCATTCATTTTCTGTGTACGATATGCAGGTGGCAAATATCTCCCCTGCACGGCTTGCTTTAACTTCTCCCAGGTAACGGACCCCTCTGAAGTCCCTTGATCCCTGCACCATTGTTTCCACCATAGTCTAGCTTCACCGGTGAGTTTTAATTTGGCGAGCATGGCCTAATTGGTAGGTGCAGTACCAGCTACTTCAAAGTAATCCTCCATAGATTCAATCCAAATTTCAGCATCAGACTGGACGAATCTGCCTCTCCCGTCAAACTCGGGTGGCTTTATCTGTTTGAGGAGGAACTTCTTCTCCTGGATCACAGCAGTACTTGATGTAGGGGGCGAATTTGGAACCTGTACCTGGGGTTGTGCCTGGGTAAAAGTTTTCTTAACATTATTGTATGATAATTGACATTAGCTTATCTTTAGTTCAGCTATCTCGTAAATCATGAAGCTACTTAACTTTTTGTAACAACCCTGATGCACAATCAGATATTGATAAAAGAAGTCTTTATTTATATTTACATGGGCGTAGCCTTATACAGCATCTTGTGTGATGATAATCCAATCATTACATTTAGTTTGGGGAGAACAACGTTGTATTGCATTTGTCTACAGGAACTGTGTAATAGTAGGGTTTTGGGTCATGGATCTTTAGGAATCGATAATTCATTGGAAGTTCAGGATATCCTTTCCGCTCGAATCCATACTTCCCATGGCGGCCCAACACCTTAATCCTGTCGGCTGGGATTACATGGGTTACTTCCTCATATACATATGAGTTTAATTCAACCCTCCGTCCTTGAATATGCAAAGTCGAATTTACGTGAGCTTCCACAAAAATGAACAGCTTCACGACTTTCAAGTCTTCCAACCACTTAATCCTCTTTAGGTTGGTTTGTAGATAAGCGAACCGGTGGGCAGCTATGTAGTAGATTCCTGAAGACCCAGTCCATCTTCGTTCTATATATAAAGGTGATGGATTATAAATCTGCTCCAGGATGTTCATCATTTCAACTCTCTGCCTATAATGCGGAGAATGCATTGCAGTCATAAACATGATCCGGAACACCAAAAACTTGTTCCACGCTTCATAGTTCTGCAAGACAGCATTGAAGATGAGTAACAATTTCTTTACTTCATTTTATTGAGATCTCATAAAAACAATTCCGTTGTTGGTCGGCTCTGATACCAACTGTAACGTGTCCACTAGAATCATCCAGGACACGTCTTAGCAGTCCATCGGAAAGGATGTCTAGAAAACTCCGCCCGGCACTCCCACGGAATGTTACGGGTTTTGCAATCTAGGTCTTCCCGTGTCTGCCACGTAGCGGAAGTATCCTGGCCGTTCCCACTTAGGATCGACCTGAATTTGGGTTTTCCTGTTTGGTCATTAGCTAGCAGCAACTAGCGTCAGACCTGAGCGAACTACTTTACGCAGAAATGCCAGGTCCAAAGCGGATTCACGCTGCACTTGGTTCAAAGAGAATGGGAAACAAGAGGGATGCAAGGCTCAACCTCTCTGCCATAAGGCATAGTCCCATTCCGTTCCCCTAAAACAGCGTAAATTGGGTAAGACGTAACTCTAGGTTATCGCTCTCATTATTCGCTTTGATAATGATGATCATCCCACTGTTCTTCGAGATTTTTGAGAAAAGTTCCCGGCGAACCGGGACCACCCAACCATAGGACAGACCCATGGCCCATCCTCCGCACTTTCCTCAGTTTGTTTTAGTTATGTAATTATCTAACACATTTAATTTGACATATAGCAATCAGCTTCTTTAATTAATCCTGTTAATCACTGGTTCCTTCATGTAATCTTATCACGTGACATAGAAAAACAATATCAGACAAATTCTTTATTATCATTTCATTGTTTTATCTTTGAAATACAAGGAGTTTCCCCTGTAGGCTTGTCCATAATCCGCCCGAAGGCTATCCAGTAATCCGCCAGGGATCACTATTCCAAGCTTCTGTCCGTAGACTAGTATGCGGGCCTTGAGATCCAATCCCGAGTCACGTTAGCCTCTTGTCCAGGACCGGGAAGGCGAGGGATTTACGGCCAGAGCCCCCCCTGGCACCCAAGCGTCCTCCTGCTCCAAGTAGAGTTCAACGGAAAGACCTCTCGCGGCGGGTTCGGTCCACGTTCCCGGCGCGGTCAACAACCCCCTTGGTTAGGGTCAGGCAGGCAGTCGGGGGTAACTGAAGCTGCCTCTCCCTTCAGGCCTTCAACCTGAAGCATTTATATATCTTTTCATCCTTTAGTTCCTTGAGCAAACAATGCAAACAGTGCTTTCTAAACTGTTACAAGCACAATCAATTCCAGTGGTCGTTTATTTGGCAAACTGTTAAGGAGTGAATCCTTCTCTCCGAATGCATCCAGCATTCGATCCGGAATCAATTGCAACTTGGCAAGATTCCTATTGTCCTTGGGTTAGGGTCATACCCTGTTAACCCAACTTAACCAATACCTTAGGTTTTATTAATAGTAAATCCCGGCGGCCATGTCGCTTCAATTTGTTGATTAATCATTTGCGTCCAAGCAAATACCTAACTTCCCTTAACTTGGCAAATTTCCCCTAATGAGGGCGATGTAACAAGATGACTACCCATCCCCTTGCAAGTTAAACTTGCGCAAGAACCTGCCAACCTCATTCCAAGGAATGGCAAAACTTTCTTGTGATCAAACCACAAGGCTATGCGACGTTGCAACTTGTTGCACAAGTGTCGCTTCCATTCCAAGAGATCATTTCACCCATTGAATGGTGTTTTCTGGTCAAAGAATTATGATTAGACTCGAAGTAGGGTTTAGGGTGTCTTCTTACTCACCCCAATCCTAATTGCACTAGACCGACAACGTTCGGTCCTAGGGATTCCAACTCAATCCAAGTTCTAGCACTAGGTCGAATGATCCTTAGGGTAGAAACCCTAGATCATTATTTGCGTGCGCGTCCCATTGGCTCAACTTTCCGGGAAGGTGGGTAGGACCTTTGGGTTTGAGGACTTCGACTTGGTGTCCAAGTATGATACTTGGCTACATCTCTAACGTGCCAAGCCCTAGCTAGTACTTGAGGTTTTTATTGAATCGGCTAGCTATGCCTATACGAAACCCTAGCAATCATGATACCACAAATGACTTGGGTAAATTGACCTACTTGTCTTTGACAAGGACAATTCTTTCCTAGAGATGATATACTTGATCTAAAGTAGGAAAATAGTTGCAAAATGTTACAATACATGTAAACCTGTAATTCATTACTTCCACGCACCATAAGATCCGCAATAGCCCTATCCCTTTTTTGTTAAAGTCAAAAGGCAAGATAATTTGAAGAATAACCTACATAGGGCTTACTAGGATTTAAATCAAGGGATAACACCTACAACCTTGTGTCTAAGTATTTGCATTTCATGTTTTTATAAGCCATGCAATCATTCCTAAATACTACATGATGAAATGAAATTTGCGAAAGTATAAGTGCGACCCTTAGATACAACAACATCGTGAATGAAGTTCATGCAATACTAAGGCAAGTGTCGATTTAATCTATTTGCAAGCATCATTTCCAAGGCAACTTATATAAGATCGGGGTTCTTTTTCATGCCGTGCAACAGAAATTAACACTTTCCTCATGCGAATCCTAACGAAGGGAGTTATTGCAAAAATACTCATTTCCTTCATGACCAATGCACTTAACAATTTCCTCTTTAACCCTAGGCAATATGTGGCTTTCCTTTGAAAATGCACGACAAAACAATTTACTATTAAGGTCGTAAGATGGATGGACAAATAGCGTTTATATTGAAAATACCAATTTTTTTTCCCAGTTGCATTTAACTAGGCTAGGTGAATTTGAACATGCACGGGTGCTTCTTAATCCGTGGAATCGTCATGCTTAATGCATTACTTTCGTATGAAATCACAATAGAAAAAAAAAACCTGGGTCTCTGGGCTCGGGGAGATGTCCACTTGAATGCTAGGAGAAGAACCTCCCGCAGGCGCGCCTTGCGACTTCTTGGGAGCCATTGTAGGCGTGATCACAACCTTTGCGGATTATCCTCGCTTCTACGCTTTCTCCAAATAGCCTTGAGATGTGCCTTCTCCCTTATACGCAGGAGATTCCTTCACCCGAAATCGGATGAGAATTAGAGTTTTTCGAGGGCCTACGGAAATAGAGCTTAATGAGCTCGGACTTAAACCCGAGAAGACCGCAGGAACAAGGCCAAAGCCTTATCCCTTAGAAGTTGTGGAAATGGGCTTTAAGGGGAGGTTTTTAACCCCCGAGGTGGAACCCGTGTGCACAAGGCCTTAAGCCTTGTACTTTAGAAGCTTCCAAAAGCTTTTGCGAAGCTGTTGCTCCCCCACGAATCCACGTGGATTAAAGGTAAAGGTGGAGGAGGGGGAAATTGGCGTCGAGACAGGGAGGATTTGTGACGTGATGGCGGCGGATTGACGGCTGGTAGTGGTGGCAGCGGTTCTTGTCAGCAGCGGCGACAGATCTGGCATCCTCACGGCAGCTTCCCAGCATGACAGCGTCGAGCATTAGCAGCCTATGCTCTCCCCAGCTCGGCGAAGGTAGCAGCCAATCGTCCTTTCTCCCTTCCTCAGCAACGGCGTGGGCAGCAGCATCATTCTCCCTCCCCCCCTTTCATTCACACCTTAGAGGGTGTATATATAGGCATGGGGGGGGGGGGGAGAGAAGGGCTCCACCACGTGGCCCCTTGCATGGGTTTCCCCCTCCCCATGCAGCCCACGATTCTACCAAGTCCCATCCCCCCACACTCCCTCTCCTCCAACCGTGCATCGGCTGGGGAAAAGGGATAAAATAAAAAAAATTTGCCTTGATAATAATCAATTTGCCCCTCCCAAGAGGGTGTTTACGTGTGATTTGCGGGTTTGAACTCTCGGGTTTGCTTTGCCAATGCGGAGGTCCCGATTTCTCGCGTGCAGGTCACAAGTTACACTGCCGGCAATTTCAACATGAAAAATAACCTTTGCACGAGGTTTACGCAGTGTGCGGGAAGTCAATATTCACGGGTGGGGAATATTACAGAGGATCAAGATTTTTAAGTGAAAAAATGTAAGTGAGCCAATTGAAGATCATGTGCAAGATGAAGCACATGTTTATGCTAACTTGGATTATCAAGAGGACAATGAAGTTGTAAGGATAGAAGATGAATATATTGATCTAGATGAAGATTAATCATGTGGCACATACTAGAGGATGTGCACGTTCAGAGTGGATGGATGTTATGTCACTACGTTGACACAATGTGAAAAACCCTTGAGTGAATCATCATCTGGATTTCTTATTAATCTAGAGAGTCAATGTCATATTAGTCATTAGTGTTACTCTCCGTAATATGGATGGATCAAATGTATGGAATTTTTTGTCAATTTTAGCCTATTTTTGATATTTTGGATATTATTTATTGTAAATATCCCAAAAAAAGTAGAGAAAACTTCTAGAATGGGGTTTCTTGCATAAAACAAGTTACTTTTCAATTAGTTTTGTAGATATTTTGCAAAGAGGACTCCTAAATCTGCATCATGTGCGATCACAATTTTAAGACAATAAACAACACCTCAAAAGGGAAGGGGAGAAGGAGTGATCTGGGAGACTTTTGAGCAAGTGTCCCAAGATTTTACTCCCCTTTCGAAGCCAACAGAACCATTAGATTTTCTATCTGAGCCGTAGAGTTGAATCTAGTCTTTGGTGCAAGCTTTTGTGTATAATACTATGAAATAAGATATGGTGAAGGGGAGACTCATTGTAAATAGGTTTTCTTGATCAAGGATGGGTTTTGGGATACTTTGAGCCTCTGATCTCTTACATGTATGTTGTTTCATATCTCTTTGGTATCTACTCTATGTAATCTCTATCGTCATCTCGACTCTTATACAAGAATTTTTTAAATCTCTTACTACCATTAATCATTGCTGAAGAATCTCTCTAACATCTTATATATCTATCTATCCATTACTACTTGAAGTTGGAGCTTATGCTCAACCACCAAGACTCACGAACCGCTTATTGTTTCAATCATTTCAAGCGAGTGACTAATGGCTATCTCTCACCTAGCCGTATGTGCTCTCAATCCTATGAGTGTAGTAAGCTTACCTTGATGCCTGATTGAGTAGCCTCCTCCCTCAAGAACTCCCATAGCTCCATGATCTGAGATGTAAGATCAACCAAGATCAATCCTCTACCTTCAAGCTCCATCCTTCATAGCTGCATGTGGGAGACAAGTGTAGAGAAGAGAAGAGGAGAGAGAGGAGAAGATAAAAAGCTTCCCCACCATGGTCCCTCATCCTCACACACTCACTCCCTCACACTCTCACACTCCCTCTCTCAAACACAAGCACAAGCAAAAGCAAGGAGAATTGAATAAGAGAGCCACTTTAGCCACATACCAAGAATGAGCTCTTTCATTCACTTTTGGGTTTTTATACATGCCCTTATCCCTTTGGGCACCCATCTCCTTGTTACATGATTGGGCATCTTGCCAAGGTCCTCTTTTCTTATTCCCTTATATTTACATTATCCCTTCACCTGGCTTGTCTACTCTTTACAATTTGCACAATAGGGAGCTTGGTTCTCTTTTACAAAATTTGGGGGTGCCTTTGCATTTTAAAATGTGCCATTCCCCTTTGCCTTCTTTGCGGTTGTCTTTGCACATTTTGCCTTTTTCTCTCTTTTTTTGTCATTCGGGGTACCCATTTTTTGAATTTTCTTAGATTTATTTTCAATTTCTTTTTTCATGTTTTGCATTGGGGTTAACATTACCCCCTCCTAGTCAAGTGCCAGTCCTATGGCACTTGTGGGTCTTTGTTGGTGAGAGGGCTCATTGATTGAAGGGCTATCATGTGATTGATGATGGGGATCTTGTAGGGATTTGACATGGAAGAGAAGCATGTCAGAATAGTTGAGGATTTGGAGACCAAGAGCATATTGAGTGGTTGATGAGGGCCTCTAAGATCGGTGATTGGTCCCATTCATATTTATCTAAAAAGGAAAAGGAAAAGTGCACTCTGGCCTGGGGGCGTGTCAACCTTATAGTGTGGCTTATTGTGTCTGTGCTCATGGAATTGGGAGATGGGTCAGAACCATAGGTAAGCCTAGGGTGTTGTCCCACACTTGAGGACCCAGCCTATGCATAAAGGAGATGCAATGGGTGTAGCTTAGGGAGACAAGTCTAACCATAGGCAAGCATGAACTCCCTAGGTATGTCTTTTCCTTGATGTGCCCTAAGCGTGAAGTGGGGAACAAAAGGGGTTAAGGAGTTAAACATGGAGTCGACTGATCGAGGCCACCAAATGTGCCTCAATTGAGGACCGCTAGGTGCAGTGATTGTGACGCTCAGTAAAAATGATATGTGTTGTTTTCTTTCATTTTTTATTCTTTTATGCTATTTTTCTTTTTTTTTGCCTTTGTATTCTCTTTTATTTTTGTTTTTTTTTAAATGATAAGTATGCAGAGAGCTAATCCTCATGATTGTGGTCACGAGAGGAGGAGGAGGCAAGGGACTCACATAATTAATTTAGCCATGGCACATCTATCTATGTCAACATTTAGATTAAAAAATAGGGGCGGGAGGCAGTAGTCTTGTGGTATAGGACCCTGTTTAAGTAGTACTCTAAGTAGCCTAAGATAGTTACAAGTTGTGATGAAGGTGAGATCTGGGAAAGAATAAAAATCACTAAGAAAATGGACAATCGAGGTTCATAGGTCCTCCTCGAAAAAGGTAAGGGATTCCTCCAGCTTAGTGGAATTTACATTGTATATTTTAGGAAAATCATAATAGCCATGGATGTTAGGGTTGAAGTTCACTCTGACCCTTTTCAGATATGGCATGTATGTTGGGCTGTTTCTCTCAAAGGGTAGGGTGTTACAAAATGATATCTAGGTGTCCATGTTTCCATCCCCCAAATTCTTCTCCTCCACTTCGGCTAAGACTTATACCCTTTCACAGTCTTGGTGGGCACCTCCATAACTTTATTTTTCAAGTAATCCTATGCTTCCATCCCCCACATAATCGGATTCTTCTTTCTCTCTCTTGGTTCTGCTTGTCTCCGAGCCTTCTACCCATGCTGATCACCTCCTCCACCATTTTGGTTGATATCACTCTACTTAGTGTAGAGGGGAATCATAAAGTAAAGTTGAAAGGTTGGTGGTTGTTCTCTTTCTACTCCCACACTGCAAGCTCCACATTCTAATTCATTGGTCAACAATCTTCTCTTTGTGAAATGGGTACTTCTAGGGCTACTATTCCTTGAGCGCTCAACCTTCTTTGTGCTTGCTTCAACACTCTCATTCTCTTCTTCCTAATATCCACTTATTTTCTAGAAATTCTATCCACCTCCTATTGTGCTTCTAGTCATGGAGAGGGAGGCTATGGGACATGTTCCTCGTCTTGTTGCCCCATCTTGAAATCTAGACCTGCTTTTGGAAGTGGCACATTTTACTCTCTTTCCCTCATGGGATCTTGTGGTCCTTGTTCCTCTTGAAAGCCTAATAGCTCCACCTCTTTGACTATCAACCTTGTCCTTATCAAAAACTCTCGTTGCTCCTATTGACTCAAGTTGGTTCCCACTCCTTGTGGTTGGACACACAGTCCATGCCTTGTGGCTCTGTAGGTGATCTCTAGATTCCTCTTTAGAGTTTCAATGGCCTCCTTCTCTTTTGACTATGTGACATCCAAGATGGTTAATGAGGAAAGCACATTGTTGGGCTTTTAATCTCATTTCGTAGCATCTTCCGCCCTACTTTCCGCTAATACTCCATCACCTTTTGCATGGGCTAGATGGCTTGCTAGGTCTTTTACTCTTCCTTCACTGTAGGTCAACCACACTTCCACCTTTTGTTTCATCTCCTCTAGGCTCTCACTCTACCTTTGGGCTAAGATCGCTATAATTGGCTTTTGGTTTCTCAACTTTTGGGTCACTTTTTCCTTCAAATAAACAATAAGGGAACCTCAAAACATAAACCTACAAGATAAAATAATAGAAATATGATTTTATACTTAAAAATAATAAGGAGGAAATGCTTGCTTGGAATAAATGAATTCCGTAAGTGAAAATTGTGTTCCAGTCCCTTTGTTTTCTTGTGGAGAAAACGGTCTTGCAAATGAACTAATGAAAGCTTTTTGCACTACAATAGGAGCTAGAAATGGCAGGAGAGCAAGATCATTCCCATCAACTTTCGTTCACAAAAGAAGAGAGAAGAGGATATGACATTGCCCTTGAGAATCTGGCCTATAATTAGTTGAAGTTTAGGACCATCGATAATGTCAACAAGGTGTTGTGGCCAAGGAGGAAGATCCAGAAGATTCATAGAACAGTGCAACCTAGCAAAGTACATTGAAAAGTTTGGGCAAGAGGCCAACTACAATCCATGCGTAGAGTTCTTGAGAACCTATGACTCTAATAAGGCATGTGGCACGATGACTATGGGAAGAGGTGAAGACACCAAACAGGTGCAGGTAGAGTTGAGCAAGGCCTTAGTGGAGAAGGCATTGGGGTTATCACATAAGATGGAGAGGAGACCAAAAAGATATTTCTATGCCATGCTCAACATGAATAATGACCAAGTCCTAACAAATGACAACATCAGCATCTAGGATATCCCTGACCTTGAAGTGAGACTCAAGGGGCCAATGTGATCCACATGTTGTTTTCAGTACAAAGGTACAACTCATTCATGCATAGGATTGGAGTGCCTCTGTTGGAGATCCTACCAGCCCATTTTCTCAATGAGGTTGATTAGAATGGCTATGTGTACAAGATGATTGATCAATCTGCCAAAGCACTAGCCTTAGGGAGCAAGCCAGCTGCTGGTGAGAGTCCCTAGCATCAAAAGCTAGAAAAGAAAGAAAGAAACATGCCTCAAAAGCTTCATTCATACGGTTTAGTGGAGTATTAATTGCCCTCATCCAGGAGGTAGTGGGAGGGGTGGTAGGTGAAGAGAAATTAGGAGAGACACCCAAGAAGACACCCCCTCATGAGTAGGAACAATCTAGTGAAAGAATAATAAGTGAGGGAGAAGAACAGGAGACACAATCCAACTAAGAAGGTCTTAAGAATCCAAAGAACAAGACTCCCAAGAAGAAGCAATAAGAAGTTAGGGAGAGAATGATGAAAAAAGAGAAGGCCGACTTGCAAAAGACACAAAAAGAGTCAAAGAAGGCTGAAGAAGAGAGACGGAGGAAAGAAGAAGCCAAATTGCAAAGGATACAAGAGGAGTCTAAGGGAGTCAAAGAGGAAAGAAAGATGAGAGCGAAAGAAGAGGTAGAAGAGGTATGCACAAAGGAAGATGAAGACATGGCTCAAACATTATGCATGTCGGTAAAGCAACCCTCTAAGTAGGAGGAGTTGGTTTCCTTGAGCCCGCAAGGAGAAGAAGGTAGAAGCACTAGTACCCATGTTGCTATGCCCAGTGGTTCTTGTATACTAATCTCCTATCCTCCTCAAGGTCCATATGATGTCCTCAACTGGCCTAGCATGGTGCTTCATCCTGGTTTATAAGTTATATTTATTAACCATATGTTGGATATTGACTCTAAAATCTCCCAAATTGAATTGGTCTTCTTGCGGGTGGTTGGAGCTAGATCCAGACATGTTGGTAGCTTCTTTCTGCACTAGGCTATTGATCAAGTTGATTAAGTTTGGAAACGATGCATCTCCAATGGTGTTGGTCCTATTATGCTCATGAGCCTCCAGTGTTTGGACTCTCTCTTGGTCATACTTGTCAAGGTCCTTAGTCACCTCTCTAAGTTTGAGTATCATCTCCTATTTGTGGGTTCGATTCACTTATTATGTCTTGGTGTGTTCCTTCTTGTTATAAACAAACAATCCTAAACTTATGTGTACTCAATGTGTGTGTAGTGCTCTTTTTCGTGTGCGGTGCGAAATCAGACTTCTAGCTTTCAAGTACACTGCAAGTATCAAAGAGAGTGTGAGGTGTGAATACAAGATGAAAAATTTAGCTCTTTCTCTCCCCTCATTCCAATTTTGGCCAAACATGGCTCTAAGCACGATTCTTGACCACTTTCAAGGGCCGATTAGGGTCTCTACTATGTCTCCTAGCTTGGTCAAGGTATAATCAGGGTTTGTGGGTCAATTTGGCCTAAATTCACATTTGGTCCAAGTGATGCTAATTGGAGAGGTCCAAATCCAAGATTTAGCTAGTCGGCTAAGTACAAATGGGCCAAATGGCCAAATGGCCAAGTCCTACTGTCTAAATGATACGTGGCTCAATGGGCTGCGTCTGAGCATCTGAGTATCCGACTTTGATGTTCTAGTGGCTGAGTGTCTAAATGGTTGAATAACCAAGTTTAAGTTGAAAGGGTTTGGCCGACTGTAACTATCTGAGACCCACGCCCACCGCAGTGGCATTTTTTATAAAAAATGATGAAAATTCAAGGATTGTCTTATTTGATGCTTTCTAATCCTACATTGACACTGCTTGCTGGGATTGAGCTCTTACATGCTAGGGACTAGTGTAACTCATCTAGAGAAAGGATGATACTCACTCCCAATGATCACATAGATTCTTTTATCTCCTACACCTATATAAAAACCAAGCTCTCTCTCTCTCTCTCTCTCTCTCTCTGGCTGCAAATGCGAATGAGCCTTCACCCCCCTTCACTTGGGTCTTAAATCCCTACTCTAGTGTGTTAACCCTAGTTCAAGATGGAAGAAAAAGAATTCAAGAATGTGGATACAACAGAAGAAGGAGGATGGAGAATAGCTAAAAGCACAAGGGTGGCCTCAAAAAACAAGCCAAAGGCAAAAGAGCATTTTTAAATGCAAGGCGCCCCCAAAAAGGTTGTAAAAGAGTGTCACATGCTCCATCCTATGCAAATTGTAAAAGGTAGGTAGGCATAGGTAAAGAGATAAGGCAAATAGAAGGAGATGGAAAAAAGGACCTTGCCACAATGGCGGGTCATGTAAAAAAGGGATGATCGCCCGAAAGGGACTTAGGGTTATGTATAAAAGTCAAAAAGTGAATAGAGAAGCTCATTATTTGGTGTGTGGCAAAAGTGGACTCATCTTCTTCTCTTCTCTTCTCTTTTCTTGCTTGTGTGTGCTTGAGAGAGATAGTGTGAGGAAGAAAGGGAGTGATTGTGTGAGAGTGAGGGATCTTGGAGGTAAAGCTCTCCATCATATCCTCTCTTCTCTTCTATTGTCTCACGCACATCTATGGAGGATGGAACTTGGAGGTGGATGCTCGAGCTTTCATCACGAATTGTGGAGCTATCAGTGTGCTTGAGAGAGGAGGCAACTCGTTTATGCATTGAGCTAAGCTCACTACATCCCAATAGGATCGAAGGCGCATCGGCTAGATAAGAAATATCCATAGGTGCTCACTTGAAACGCTTGAAGGAATAAGCAAGTTATGGGTCTTGGCGGTTAAGCGGTGAGCTCCCACCACATTTTAGTTCCATTGCTAGGACCAAAGGATTCAAGCTTGAGCACTAGCATGCTTCAAATCAAGTGCCGACCCCTGAATGGGTGCTCTTTGTAGGTAGGAGATTTGGGAGTTTAATATTCAAATAAAGTAATTATTTTTTGTTCTTGATGATTAGGCAAGTAGGAGAAATCATTTTAGTACTTTACTTTTGATTTTTGTGGCATTTAGAGTAGGTAGTATTGAGAAATTGAAGTAGAAAGCTTTAGGGTTGATGCTCTAAAACAAGCCCAAATAGGGCACATGTCAAGGAAAAGAGGGAAAAAAGAGTGCATGAATGGATTTATGTTGCTAAGAGAGTGATTGGAGGGGTCAAGCCATTGTGTGAGAGAGAGAGACCCATTGCTCCCATTCAATCGATCATTTCACCCAAGAGTTTTTTACACATGGTAGGTATATACAACTCTTTCTCTCTATCCATAGCTTTGATAGGGAGGTGCATGCTACATCTAATGACCAAAATTGTGAGGTTGAATCGATTTTTTATTGTATCTACCAAAATCGTGTCATGTTCAGCCCGTCCAAGTGTGACAACAATTTTGGGTCCAGCCCCAAAATTACCACTCGACCCTCATATGTTTGGCCATTCAGCCCATTACCATTTCGATGCTCCCACTCAGCCCAAACCCCACTCATACAAGCTAACATTTGGTCTGGGCCAAATCAACCATTTACACCAAGTTGGCATTCGGCCCACCTAACTCAGTCCTCGATCGTTTCACCATTCAATCGTCCCACAACTACATTTAGACACGGTCTAAGTTTGATATTCAAACCAGTTGCATTTAGCCCTTTCTCATTGGGTCCTCATCTATTCGAATGCGCCAAATCAGACATTTGGCCCTTGCAATTCGGACATGCTGAGCCAAATTTGAAAATGTTCAAATGTTTAACTTGAAGACCCTGATTGACCCAGACCACTGCGGTGCAAACCGCTGAAGCCCATACATATGCTTAAAAAACTTTTTGGCATGAGAAACAGGAAAATCAGCAAAATGCATACATAGAAGTGACTCTAGCCGATCAACTAGTAGCCCAAGGTACTAGTAGCACTAGACGGAGACATAGATCCCCAAAAAAATCTTCATCTAGCTGAACGACGTAGCCACATGTTTTTCCACCAAAATTTCTCTTTTATTTTGGCAAAAGTACCCCATATGCCTCTATGACCAGCCAATAGGCTTTCATGGAATTCTTGCATGACCTGTCTTTGTGTCTTTTTGTCACCTAAGACACGAACAGGCGCCCTTCCTTTCTTATTTGCATGCCTCCAAAGGTAGCCATCTTTAAGAAAAAAATCATAGGCTTTTCTCTTAACTATCTTGAACTCTTCATTAGTCCATTCTTCCTTCTTTGTCATAGTGCTAAAAAATTGGCCAATTTTTAGCCAATCATCTACATAATATTCTTCTTTAAAGTGTAAACAAACCATAACAAAACATGGAATATGCTGTTTACTAGCAGTCCATTGTCCTTCTTTGATTGATTCATCCTTCCTTGCTGATGTAAAAGTTGTTTTAACAGCTGAACTTGTTGTTCTTGTTGTAATTTTTGTTGTACCTACATTAACAACATCATTTATAAACTCTGATTCTTCTTCATCCATCATTTCTTCTTCATCCATATATCTGGCACGTGAAAGCATGTCAGCAACTAGATTATCTCTACCTGCAATATGTTTCAAATCAAGATTTAAGGATTTAATATAGGCTATCCATCTTAGCATGGCTATGTCAGGAGTGGAGCAGTTGGCTATCATGCCCAAGAGTGGAAGGCAATCTGTTTCAACTATAACATGTGCGCCCATAAAGTACTCCCTATCACATTTTAATGCAGTTACTACTCCCCAAAGCTCTCTTTTAATTTGAGAATACCTTCTTTGTCATTCATTAAGAACCTTTGCTCTAAAGCCGATTACATATATGTTGCCTTCAAGGTCATCTTGACCAACTGCCCATCCTATTCCAATAGGACTTGTGTCCACTATGAGTATAACGGGCTGTCCATTAGAGTAGTTATCCCTCTTTAAAGTGGGAGATGAAGTCAACATTTTCTTGAGTTTCTGAATAGCTTGAGTGTGTTCTTTTGTCCATAGAAACCTTTGGCCCTTCCTTAGAAGCTGATAAAGATTTTCAGCGACATGGGCAAAATGTGGTATCCAAATGAGGTAGAAGACACACGCACCAAGAAATCTTCTCACTTCCGAAACATTTGTACATTCTTCTTGCATTTTGCTAATTGCATTTATTTTAGATGGAAAAGGCTTTTGGCCATATGAACCACACATATGACCGACCACAAGGACTTCTTCCACTCCAAAAACAAATTTAGCTCTTGAAAGAGTAAGATGAATTTCTTCTAATTTAGACAAGATTTGAGCACAATCATTAATATGATCAAAAACAAACTTTCGACATCCAAGTTCATTGAGTTCTTCATTTTTCTCATGAACTTCACATCCTTTGATTGGAACATCATCAAGAAAAGGAAGAGTCAATTGAGGAATATAATCCCTCAATACTTTATGCATAGCATTCATCATGTGAGCTACTGAATTGGTAGCCCCTTGAGGTAGAGTACACATGCAAACTAGGCCAAGAGGCGTCTTCATTGTGGTAATGTCACGGCTTTCCAAAGCAAGCTGAAATTGGTCGTAGCCTGAATATAAGTCTCCCATGGAATAGATTGCCCTTCTTGCAAATGCTTCGGCGAACTCATCCACAATTGGTCCTGATCCAACATTTCTTATAGTGACTTTATTGACGGGTTGCAAATCATGAATGAATCGTAAAGATCCATTCTTCTTAGGTACGGTAAACCATCTGTTGGAATATGGAGCTAAAGATGGCTCCAATATTCACATTTTTATCTTTTCATTTAAAAGCTCCAATAATTTAGGAAAATGAGCCCTTGGAACCGGAATTGGTTTAAGATTCCAAGGCACATGTGGGACTGTAAAAATTACCATTGGTGCCACAATGCTTGGATCCACACAGCCAATTTCATGTGGCTAAAATGAAAAAGCTTTACCATGGTTCTTTAACATCTGCATGAAGATTTGGTTTTCAACTGGTAAGAGAAAAGAGTTGTCACCAATTTTCAGATTTTGTAGACTTTCTGCTGTAAATTGGTGACCAATATCTTTAGGATCATGAAGGCTTGGTTGTTTGGAAGCCCTTTCTGCCAGTCCTTCACTTTCAGGTGGTAGAGGAGTAGCTACCGGCTTGACCTTCTTATCAACTGTTTTATACTTTATTTCTACTCTTGCTTCATCCTTGTTTGGCTGTCCAAAAGATTCATAATCTGCAAATTCTTGAATTATGTCATACATATCCAATGTACATACCTGTATGGACTGATTTTCAGCTTGATTTTCTGCATGAATGGCTGTATAAATTTCAGCCATTGTATCATTATAATTTAGCCTATAAAATAGTCCTGAAATTTCTTCATCTTTAGGTAAAACATCAATTTGCTTCAGCTCTTGCTCCATATGACTCAAATACTTTCTTTCAGCCCTGTTCATGGCTGAAAACTATTTATAACAGCCCACTCCATTGACTGAAAAAACCTGCAAATCAGCTTTTGGCCTTGCCTCCTTCACATGTGGAGGCAATTTTTTGTGACATGATGCACTCCCATAGCCTCCACTTATAGAAGCGCTACCCGAAAACCCTTAAATTATCAGGCATTAGGAGGAACAGGATGATCTCTCAATCGATCCCTATTCTGATGGTGATTAACATAAATAGTTAGGAATTGAACATCTTTATCATTATCCTTGCTTCTTATCCGAGCATATGATGAACCATCATTAAGAGCCGTTGTCTCTAAACGAGACTCAGAAATAAATGGTTATCCAAGAATGATTGGATAACTGCAAGATTCTTGAACAAAGAAATGAAATTCATCTTTTACATTACCAATAGTAACGTGTACATAAGGACATGCTGCATAAAGATCGCCAGAAGAGTTATTGGCTGCTTTCATGCACCACCCTGGGTCCACATCAATGGGCCATCCACCATTCTCATAGAGACTTTTTGACATAACATTAATTTCTGAACCATGGTCTATAAGGGCAAGGCATGGAGTTTCTTTCTCACCGATTTTAACAACAGTTTCAGTAGTCGCCCTTGCCCAATGGGTACAGGAATAGTGACTACTTGGAATAAAGTGAGTTTCACTTTCTTCTTACATGTTGTGAAGAAGAGTCTCTTTCTTATGCATGGGCTGCACTTTAGATTGAGAAGTTTCCACCATTATGGCTTCTTCATCTTCTGCTTCATAAATGTCTTCTTCTTTGACTTCTATGGCTGCAATCAATTGTTTGATTGCCTCCAGTCGAATCCCTTGGGTTTTTAGCTTCTCTTCATCCTGCTAATACACATGAAGTACTTGCAAAAAAGCATGTACAGATTCTTCAGTTTCCTCACCAAGATATTGTCTTTTTTGTTTAATTACATCAATTATTACATCATGAAATCCTTATTTTGCAATACTGAGAATTTCACCTAATGTAAATTCAATTCTGCTTCTAAGAATCTTTTCTTCTAGGATCCGTTTAAGATTCGTTGCGGTCTCTATGTCAGACTGCAACTTGTAATTGGGATGTTTACTTTTTCTTTTTCCTTCTGTTTTCTTTTCTTGAGGGGCTTCTCCCATGTCAAATTCTGGTGGTGGCAGATTTTCAGCAGCCTTCTGTTGGTCTGGTTTACTTCTTGTTATGCGTTTAGTCGGTCCTAAAGAGGAAGGACCGGCAACATCTTCTTCTCTTCTTCTCTTTTCTTCTATCATGGCTTCTTGATTATTAATTTCAGCTAACCGAGAAAAAGATGAAAATGAATCCACAAGCTCGGACCATCCGGTTCTTCCTCGAATATATTGGCTAGCAATGGTTAAATCATCCTTACTTGCCTTGCCTTGCTCCATGCGTTCCAAGGCCTGTGTCCACACTTTAGATTTTGCATTAGTTTTACATGTTTTAACAATTTCATTAGTTGGCTCAATTTGCAACCCATAAGTTGCAGCATCAACAGCTACATAGGCCATTCTTGTTGCCAAATCCTCCAATCTTTTCTTCAAGCCACCGTTGCCGAAGTTTGGCTCAAGAGGAAGCCCGGTTTTGGTTGCATGAATTTTTCCATCCTTCCAAAAGACTAATTTTTGTGCTTCAGCTTCACGGAATGCACTGCACTCCCTCTTGTCATGCTAAAGGCTATCACACCAAATGCAACGTTTTTTGAAGCCTTCTCCAGCAGGTCTTTGGGCAGTTGACCGGCCCCTTTCTTCTACTTTAACATCAAGCCTTTCTACTTTAGAATTAATTTCTGTTAAATTAAGATGGAAATCGCGCATGCTTTTAATTAACTCGTCCATGATATCCTTCTTTGGAGAAGGAACAACAGAATTTCTTGATTGCTCGGCCATAGAGACAAGAGGTCGAGAAACTGAAACAAGCTCCTTCATAGATTCAGTTGTTACAGGGGTTGATCCCCATCTTAGGCACAATCGCTCTCTTCGAGCAATCATATTAACTGCTTCAGTGACATCACTCCAAGCAGTCTTCAATCCTGACTCAGAGTCAGGGTCTTCAAGTCGGTCAGTCAATTTAACCTGAAGAGAAGAATCTGCACTTTTTAAAAATAATTCAAACTTTTGACTTTCCATACCTTGTTGGTCATCGGGATCTAGTTGGGCAAATTTGCTTTCAAACTCTTGATGAAGAGCAGTAAGAAGTTAGACCCTTATTGGGCCTTTTGACCCATTCGGTGAATATTTTCTTTGTCATAAGGCTAGAATATTCAAAGAAAAATTCTTCTCGAAGAGCCTTCTTGAACACAGTCCATCCTGCATCTTTTTGGGAAACACCATGAATTCGGTCCTAGAGACCATGCACAGCCAGGCGAGCAAAGTAACGGCTCCAGGCATGTTGAGGAACTCCAAAGAAGACCATCTTGTCAGTGTAGAGGCAGATAAAAGAGGACACATTTTGCCCATTAAATTGCTTGAGCTCATGCCCAACTAGTTCTAAGGCCTTAATGGCAGCAGCATCAATCCGCTCTTCTTCTTGTCTCCGTTGTTGTTGCAATTGCAACTGTTGTTGCTGAAATTGCAGCTGTTGTTGTTGGCTCTCTTGCATTAGACGAACCAACTATTGCAAAGCATCTCCTCCCGAACTTGATGATTCTCCCATTGGATTTCTTCTTCCGCAGCGGACCTTCACGTCGGGTTCACCACTGTCGTCACGTTAAGAGTTGAAGGTCTCCCACCGGGGCTTTTAGTGCAGAAGAAGAGTTTAGGATTCAAGATTCAGAAAGGGAAAATTAATTGAGGTTTAATAAGATTCGAGATTTAGAAATGATTTTGGTATGGAAGAAGAGTTCAAGCCTTCTCACTATGTACTTAGCATATATGAACAGAAGGAATAAGCCTAACTTGATTATATCAAATGCCTCAGGATACATACATCATATCATAAAGGATATTTTCAAATTCTCAATTCATTTATGAATGTCAAATGCAAGCTCTAATGGCATTTATTTCATGTACATAGATGAATTTCAACCCTTTGGAACAAGTATATTGTTGAAAGATTCAAATGCATCCAAGATTTGGGCCAAAGATACATGAAATGAATTGAAAAAGTATAATTTTAGCTTTAGTCCTATTTTAAAACAGAAAATTCCAGCCCATAATCAAGTTCAAAATGAGTGCATAAACTCAAGAAGAAGCACTTTTGATCATCTATGAACAATGTCCTAAAGAAAAGAGGTCATTTTCCTCCATCTATGTGGTATTAAAGTTCATTTGAATCCATCTATGTGCTTGAAATAAATGCCATTAGAACTTGCATTTGACATTCATAAATGAATTGAGAATCTAAAAATATTCTTTATGATATGATGTATGTATCCAGAGGCATTTGATGTAATCAAGATAGACTTATTCCTTATGTTCATGTATGCTAAGTACATAGTGAAAAAGCTTGAACTCTTCTTCCATACCTAAATCATTTCTAAATCCTAGATCTTATTAAACCCCAATCTATTTTCCCTTCCTGAATCTTGAATCCTAAACTCTTCTTCTGCACTAAAGCCCCGGTGGCAGACCTTCAACTCTTAACGTGACGATAGTGGTGAACCCGACATGAAGGTCCACTGCGGAAGAAGAAGTCCAATGGGAGAATCATCAAGTTCGAGAGGAGATGCTTTGCAATAGTTGGTTCGTCTAATGCAAGAGAGCCAACAACAATAGCTGCAATTTCAGCAGCAGTTGCAATTGCAACAACAATGGAGACAAGAAGAAGAGCGGATTGATGCTGTTGCCGTTAAGGCCTTAGAAGCAGTTCGGCATGAGCTCAACCAATTTAATGGGCAAAATGTGTCCTCTTTTATTTACCTCTACACTAACAAGATGGTCTTTTTTGGAGTTCCTCAACATGCCTGGAGCCGTTACTTTGCCCGCCTGGCTGTGCATGGTCTCCAAGACCGAATTTATGGTCTTTTCCAAAAAGATGCAGGATGGACTGTGTTCAAGAAGGCTCTCCGAGAAGAAATTTTCCTTGAAGATTCTGGCCTTATGACAAAGAAAGTCTTCACCGAATGGGTCGAAAGGCCCAATAAGGGTCTAACTGCTCTACTGCTCTTCATCGAGAATTTGAAAGAAAATTTGCCCAACTAGATCGTGATGACCAACAAGGTATGGAAAGTCAAAAGATTGAATTATTTTTAAAGGCTGCAGATTCTTCTCTTCAGGAGAAATTGACTGACCGACTTGAAGACCCTGACTTTGAGTCGGGATTGAAGACTGCTTGGAGTGATGTCACTGAAGCAGTTAATATGATTGCTCGAAGAGAGCGATTGCGCCTAAGATGGGGATCAACCCCTGCAACAACTGAATCTATGAAGGAGCCTGTTCCAGTTTCTTGACCTCCTGTCTCTATGGCTGAGCAATCAAGAAATTCTGTTGTTCCTTCTCCAAAGAAGGATGTCATGGACGAGCTAATTAAAAGCATGCGGGATCTCCATCTTAATTTAACAGAAATTAATTCTAAAGTAGAAAGTCTTGATGTAAAAGTAGAAGAAAGGGGTCGGTCAACTGCCCAAAGACCTGCACGAGAAGGCTTCAAAAGACGCTGCATTTGGTCTGATAGCCTTCAGCATGACAAGAGGGAGTGCAGTGCATTCCGTGAAGCTGAAGCACAAAAATTAGTCTTTTGGAAGGATGGTAAAATTCATGCAACCGAAATCAGGCTTCTTCTTGAGCCAAACTTCGGCAACGGTGGCATGAAGAAAAGATTGGAGGATTTAGCAACAAGAACGGCCTATGCAGCTGTTGATGTTGCAACTTATGGGTTGTAAATTGAGCCAACTAATGAAATTGTTAAAACATGTAAAAATAATGCAAAATCTAAAGTGTGGACGCAGGCCTTGGAACGCATGGAGCAAGGCAAGGCAACTAAGGATGATTTAACCACTGCCAGTCAATGTATTCGAGGGAGAACCGGATGGTCCGAGCCTGTGGATTCATTTTCAGCTTTTGCCCGGTTAGTTGACATTTATAATCAAGAAGCCATGATAGAAGAAAAGAGAAGAAGATGTTGCCGGTTCTTCTTCTTCAGGACCAACAAAATGCATAACAAGAAGTAAACCAGACCAACAGAAGGCTGCTAAAAATCCACCGCCACCAGAATTTAACATGGGAGATGCCCCTCAAGCAAAGAAGGCATAAGGAAAAAGAAAAAGCAAACATCCTAGTTACAAGTTGCTGTCTGATATAGAGACTGTAACGGATCTTAAACGGATCCTAGAAGAATGGATTCTTGGAAGTAGAATTGAATTTACATTAGGTGAAAGTCTCGGTATTGCAAAACGAGGATTTCATGATGTTATAATTGATGTAATTAAACGAAAAAGACAATATGTTGGTGGGGAAACTAAAGAATCTGTACATGCTTTTTTGCAAGTACTTCATGTGTATGTGCAGGATGAAGAGAAGCTGAAAACTCAAGGGATTCGATTGGAGGCAATCAAAGAATTGATTGCAGCCATAGAAGCCAAAGATGAAGACATTTATGAAGCAGAAGCTGAAGAAGCCATAATGATGGGAACTTCTCAATCTAAAGTGCAGCCCATGCATAAGAAAGAGACTCTTCTTCACAACATGCAAGAAGAAAGTGAAACTCACTTTATTCCTAATAGTCACTATTCCCGTACCCATTGGGCAAGGGCAACTACTGAAACTATTGTTAAAATCGGTGAGAAAGAAACTCCATGCATTGCCCTTATAGACCATGGTTCGGAAATTAATCTTATGTCAAGAAGTCTCTATGAGAATGGTAGATGGCCCATTGATGTGGACCTAGGATGGCGCATGAAGGCAGCCAATAACTCTTCTGGCGATCTTTATGTAGCGTGTCCTTATGTACAAGTTACTATTGGTAATGTAAAAGATGAATTTCATTTCTTTGTTCAAGATTCCTGCAGTTATCCTATCATTCTTGGACAACCATTTATTTCTGAGTCTCGTTTAGAGACAACGACTCTTAATGATGGTTCATCATATGCTCGGATAAGAAGCAAGGATAATGATAAAGATGTTGAATTCCTAACTGTCTATGTTAATCACCATCGGAATAGGGATCGATTGAGAGATCATCCTGTTCCTCCTAATGCCCGAGAATTTAAGGATTTTTGGGTAGCGGTGCTATAAGTGGAGGCTATGGCAGTGCATCACGTCACAAAAAATTGCCTCCACATATGAAGGAGGCAAGGCCAAAAGCTGATTTGCAGGTTTTTTCAACCAGCGGTGTGGGCTGTTATAAATAGTTTTCAGTCATGAACAGGGATGAAAGAAAGTATTTGAGTCATATGGAGCAAGAGATGAAGCAAATTGATGTTTTACCTAAAGATGAAGAAATTTCAGGACTATTTTATGGGCTGAACTATAATGATACAATGGCTGAAATTTATACAGTCGTTCATGTAGAAAATCAAGCTGAAAATCATTCCATACAGGTATGTACATTGGATATGTATGACATAATTCAAGAATTTGCAGATTATGAAGCTTTTGGACATCCAAACAAGGATGAAGCAAGAGTAGAAACAAAGTATAAAATAGTTGATAATAAGGTCAAGCCGGTAGCTACTACTGCTCTACCACCTGAAAGCAAAGGACTGGCAGAAAGGGTATCCAAACAACCAAGCCTTCGTGATCCTAAAGATATTGGTCACCAATTTACAGCATAAAGTCTACAAAAGCTGAAAATTGGTGAAAACTCTTTTCTCTTGCCGACTGAAAAGTAAATCTTCATGCAGATATTAAAGGACCATGGTAAAGCCTTTTCAGTTCAGCCACATGAAATTGGCTGTGTGGATCCAAGCATTGTGGCACCAATGGTAATTTTTACAGTCCCACATGTGCCTTGGAATCTTAAACTAATTCCGGTTTCAAGGGCTCATTTGCCTAAGTTATTGGAACTTTTAAATGAAAAGATAAAAATGCAAATATTGGAGCCATCTTCAGCTCCATATTTCAACCGATGGTTTACCGTACCTAAGAAGAATGGATCTTTACGATTCATTCAAGATTTACAACCTGTCAATAAAGTCACTATAAGAAATGTTAGATCGGGACCAATTGTGGATGATTTTGCTGAAGCTTTTGTAGGTAGGGCAATCTATTCCATGGGAGACTTATATTTAGGCTACGACCAATTTCAGCTTGCTTTGGAAAGCCGTGACATTACCACAATGAAGACGCCTCTTGGCCTAGTCCACATGTGTACTCTACCTCAAGGGGCTATGAATTCAGTAGCTCACATGATGAATGCTATGCATAAAGTATTGAGGGATTATATTCCTCAATTGACTCTTCCTTTTCTTGATGATGTTCCAATCAAAGGATGTGAAGTTCATGAGAAAAATGAAGAAATCAATGAACTTGGATGTCGAAAGTTTGTTTCTGATCATATTAATGATTGTGCTCAAATCTTATCTAAATTAGAAGAAGTTCATCTTACTATTTCAGGAGCTAAATCTGTTTTTGGAGTCGAAGTCCTTGTGGTCGGTCATATGTGTGGTCCATATGGCTGAAAGCCTTCTCCATCCAAAATAAATGCTATCAGCAAAATGCATGAAGAATGTACAAATGTTTCAGAAGTGAGAAGATTTCTTGGAGCATGTGTCTTCTACCTTATTTGGATACCACATTTTTCCCATGTTGCTGAAGTCTTTATCAGCTTTTGAGAAAGGGCCAAAGGTTTATATGGACAAAAGAACACACTCAGGCTATTCGGAAACTCAAGAAAATGCTGACTTCAGCCCCCACTTTAAAGAGAGCTAATTACTCTAATGGACAGCCTATTATACTCAGAGTGGACACAAGTCCTATTGCAATAGGATGGGCAGTTGATCAAGACGACCTTGAAGACAACAGATATGTAATCCGCTTTGGAGCAAAGGTTCTTAATGAACGACAAAGAAGGTATGCTCAAATTAAAAGAGAGCTTTGGGGAGTAGTAACTGCATTAAAATGTGATAGGGAGTACTTCATGGGCGCACATGTTATAGTTGAGACAGATTGCCTTCCACTCTTAAGCATGATCGCCAACTGTTCCACTCCTAACATAGCCATGCTAAGATGGATAGCCTATATTAAATCCTTAAATCCTGATTTGAAACATATTGCAGGTAGAGATAATCTAGTTGCTGACATGCTTTCACGTGCCAAATATATGGATAAAGAAGAAATATTGATGAAGAAGAATCGGAATTTATAAATGATGCTGTTAATACAGGTACAACAAAAATTACAGCAAGAACAATAGGTTCAGCTGTTAAAACAAACTTTACATCAGCAAGGAAGGATGAATCAACCAAAGAAGGACAATGGACAGCTAGTAAACAGCATATTCAATGTTTTGTTATGGTTTGTTCACACTTTAAAGAAGAATATTATGCAGATGATTGGCTAAAAATTGGCCAATTTTTGAGCACTATGACAAAGAAGGAAGATTGGACTAATGAAGAGTTCAAGAGAATTAAGAGAAAAGCCTATGGTTTTTTTCTTAAAGATGGATACCTCTAGAGGCATGCGAAAAAGAAAGGAAGGGCGCATGTTCGTGTCTTAGGAGATAAAAAGACACAAAGACAGGTCATGCAAGAATTCCATGAAAGCCTATTGGCTGGTCATAGAGGCATATGGGGCACTTTTGCCAAAATAAAAGAGAAATTTTGGTGGCAAAACATGTATAAAGACATTGAGTATTTTGTTGAGTCTTGTCATGTTTGTCAAATGTATTCTATGGTAAAGCATAGAGATGGGGTTCAGCCTACCTATCCTTTATCCATTCACTATAGATGGGTTATTGATTTAGTAACCATGCCTACAGGAATTTGGAACATGAGATATCTAGTACATGCTAGAAAAGATCTCACAAATCAAGTGGAAGGAACGGCCTTGACATCAAAGTCCACTCATGTTGTTTGTAGATTTTTACTTGAAGAAGTATTTTGTAGGTATGGATGTGTTGCTAAAGTAACTGCTGATAGAGGAGAATTGGATGCCGATGAGGCTCTCCATTTCTTTGCTCAATTGGGAATTAAGCTGTCTCTTACTTCAGCCTACAATCCTGAAGGCAATGGTAAGAGTGAAAGGGGTCATCAACCAATTCTTAAAGCTTTTGCAAAATCATGCAAAGGAAAGTTGAGGAAATAGCCTAAAATGCTACGATTTGCATTATGGGCTGATAGAACTACCCATAGTGCAGTAACAGGATATATACCAGCTGAACTTATGAATGGGCAGCCACCTGTTATGCCTATTGAGGAATCCATTGTCACATGGAGTATCTTGCCTCGGGATGAAGGCATGAATAGAGAAGAATTGCTGTCTTTATGCATAAGGCAACTTGAAAGAAGGCCAGAAGATGTCAAAACAGCCATTAAAAGGCTAAAAACAGCAAGATTAAAGAATAAGAAGAGGTTTGACAAGCATCATCGACTCCGTCCAAGAGCTATTCAAGAGAATGATTGGGTTCTTGTCTATGATAGCAGCCTGGACAATCAATATAGTGCTCATAGGAAGTTAGCCAAGCGATAGTTTGGACCATATGTTGTAAAAGTAGTACATAATAATGCTACTTACTCTTTGGCTGAAATGAATGGGACCATGATTAAGATTCCAATAGCTGGGAAACGAATCAAACTCTTCAAACGAAGAGAATCTTCAACTTATGAACTTGATGACTTAGATATAAGCCCTCTACTTGAAGACATGCAGGAAGAAAAAGACTTAGAGAATGAAGATAAAGAAGAAGACCCTCCTTGACGTGTAATCTTATGAAATGGCACATGTCGGAGGATGTGCAGGTTAGGAGGGGGTGAATGTCAAAGAGTTTACTGTTCATAATATAAATCATGGGATTCTTATGAACATAGAAGAGCTTCACTAGAAGTTATATGAGAAATTTGCATACAAAATTCAGACATTGTTATCCAATAACAACCTTAGTTTCACAAGTTCTTTTGTATTTAGCATATAATTTTCAGTTATACCATGTATATTTATGAAAAATAAGTCTATGGGAACCTACAACTTGGTCATCTGGAAGTAATTGACAGTCGGCAGGATAAATCACATTAATTCAGGTGCAAAAATATGGTCAGAACCCAAGAAAGATGCCAAAAGTTACCAAAAGTCCACTAGGTCCACATGGGACCTAGAGTAATAGACTTAAGTGACCAGCAAGTGACCTGGCTAGGTCAAAAAGTGACTAGGGACTGAGCAGGGAGCAACCCACATTTTTCGGTGCAAAATGCGGGCTACACGGTCTGAGGTAAACTGGAGAGAGCTGGAGCTATGGTGCATGAAATGGAGCATGCAAACTGAAGATCAACAAGCCCAACTACTGAAGATGTAAACATGGTGAGAGCTTCACTTCTCTGCCTCTTTGGTCTGACAAAAATGCATGCTGAAACAGTCTATAAAAGAGAAAAATCTGAGAGAAAAGTATTCAGCCTGCTCTTATGCACGACTTCTCTCATTTTGTTTACCTTATTCTTAGTCCAATGAAGCCTGACTTGTATCCAAGTACTTGAGTGACTTTCGGGCAAGCAAAGGGTGAGGATATTGAAGGCATACGGGCTGTTATGGGCTGAAATAACTAATCATAAACAGGGCAGCCCATTGTTATGGTCTATTTTTATGAGCAAACATGGGATTTATGTGGTTGTAATGGAAGGAAATGACCTCTTTTCTTCAAGACATTGTTCATGAATGATCAAAAGTGCTTCTTCTTGAATTTATGCACTTATTTTGAACTTAATTATGGTCTGGAATTTTCTATTTTAAAATAGGGCTGAAGCTAAAAATTTTCTTCTTCAATTCATTTCATGTATCTTTGGCCCAAATCTTGGATGCATTTGAATCTATAAACAATATACTAGTTTCAAAGGGTTGAAATCCATCTATGTACTTGAAATAAATGCCATTAGAACTTGCATTTGACATTCATAAATGAATTGAGAATCTAAAAATATTCTTTATGATATGATATATGTATCCAGAGGCATTTGATGTAATCAAGATAGACTTATTCCTTCTGTTCATGTATGCTAAGTACATAGTGAAAAAGCTTGAACTCTTCTTCCATACCTAAATCATTTCTAAATCCCAGATCTTATTAAACCCCAATCTATTTTCCCTTCCTGAATCTTGAATCCTAAACTCTTCTTCTGCACTAAAGCCCCGGTGGCAGACCTTCAACTCTTAACGCGACGACAGCGTGGTGAGGGGACTTGCTCAAGATGCTGCACCGAACACAAACAGAATGCACAAGGAGAAGCTCACTCAAGAGACAAGAAGAGAGATGGAGGACAAAACATTTTCTTGCTAGTTTCTTCTTCTTCTTCCATACACTTTACAATGTACACAAAGTATAGATAAGATGCAACATAAAGGAAAGTGGCCTACTAAGTCAAACAATGCATAACCGACTACACTAGTCGATTGGCGCTATAACTATGCCAGTTGTAAAAAGGTGTAACAACCTGAATATAATAAGTAATGAGTCAGTGGCCATGTGAGAGTCATAATGACCACCGATGTGCTAAGTGTAGACGTGTGGACCCATCTAGCTAGACGGTCCATCATTAATGTCCGCATGTGTTGAGCTTGTCATCTCAACACTCCCCCTCAAGCTCAAGTACATCTCTACAACTCCAAGTAAGCTTCAAAACTTTTGAAGCTTCTGTATACTACCCAATGCCTTCATGAAGATGTCAGCTATCTAATCTTCTGTGCTTACATACACCAAGTCAATCTCACTTGCTAGTACCTTCTCTCTCACAAAGTGGTAGTGTACCTCAATATGTTTTGTCTTGGCATGGAAGACAGGGTTCCTAGCCAATTTTATACTACTCATGTTGTCACAATAAATGACAACTTGACCTTCCACTTGCACATCTAAATTAGCTAATAACTTTTGCAGCCATACTACCTCACATGTTGCAACAACAGCACCTATATACTCAGCCTTTGTACTCGACAAAGCAACTGTAGATTGCTTTTTGTTGCTCCAAGTAACTACTACTCTACCAAGAGAGAACATGTATCCGCTGGTAGATCTTCTATTAGACATGCTACCAGCCCAATCTCCATCTGTGTATCCAAACGTTTGTGCATTTGTACCTACCTCATAGAAAAGTCCATAATGTAATGTGGACTTCACATATCTCTATATGCGTCTGACTGCATCCAAATGTGGCTTTCTAGGTACTTGCATAAACTGACTCACAAGACCAACAACTTAGCTCAAGTCTAGCCTTGTAATGGTCATGTAGATCAAACTCCCCACTATCCTCCTGAACATAGTAGGGTCTTCTATCTCATCCCCAACATCATCACTCAACTTTACATTCTACTCCAACGGGACTGAAAGTGGTTTGCATGCTGTCATACCATACTTGGGAAACATATCCAAGCCATACTATCTTTAGGATAGCCATATACCATCATCATATCTGATCATCTCAATGCCAAGGAAGACCTTAGCTCACCTAAATCCTTCATCTCAAACCTCTTCTTCAAAAAGTCCTTGACTTTAGCAATCCCACTATCACCATCACCTGTAATAATCAAGTCATCCACATAGATGACTATGATGACGAAACCTGCATCTCCCTTTCTCACATAAAGTGAGTGATCAGCATCAGAAACATAAAAGCCAATATTGACAAGATACTCTCTGATCTTGTCAAACCATGCTCTAGGTGCTTGCTTGAGCCCATAGAGCGCCTTCTTCAACCTGCACACATACATGGGATGCTCTAAATATTCATAACCTACTGGTTGATCCATATGCACTTCTTCCTGCAAATCACCATGCAAGAAGGCATTCTTCACATCCATTTGCTGCAACCTCCAACCTTTGGCTGCTGCCAACGCAATCACACATCTGACAGTTTCCATCCTGCTGGCTGATCCATATACACTTCTTCTTGCAAATCACCATGCAAGAAGGCATTCTTCACATCCATTTGTTGTAACCTCCAACCTTTGGCTGCTGCCAAAGCAATCACACATCTGACAGTTGTCATCCTGTTGGCTGATCCATATACACTTCTTCCTGCAAATCACCATGCAAGAACGCATTCTTCACATCCATTTGCTGCAACCTCCAACCTTTGGCTACTGCCAAAGAAATCACACATTTGATAGTTGCCATCCTAGCAACTCAACTGAAGGTTTCTTCATAATCTATGCCATATGTCTAGGCATATCCTTTTGCAACCAGCCTAGCTTTGTACCTACTAATATAGAACCATCTGCATTGTGCTTAATCCTATAAACCCACTTACATCCAATAGCTTTCTTGCCCTTCAGCAATGATACTAGATCCCAAGTCTTATTGGCCTCTAATGCAGCCATCTCCTCATCCATTGCTGCATCCTAATGAGCATGACCAATAGCCTCCTCAAAAAATGTGGGCTTAACATCCTCAATCACTTTCACTATATAAGCATAATGTTGAGCTGCGTAACCTTCAAAACCAAATCTTTTAATAGGGTATCTAACCCTGCTAGACTTGCGTACCATTGGATCACTCAATGGAGTCGTTGCATTGACGCGTGCTCTCTACACACCTAGAGTCCTCACCGAAGGAATGCCAAGCTCATCATCCAAGCTCTCTGAGCCATTGGAGTCTCCATCAAGGACTGCATCAATGCAATCTGACACTTTATTCTTTCCTTTGTCTTTACCTGTAGTGCTACTAGATGCACTTGAAGATGTAGAGCTACTCCTTAGTCTCCTAGACCAAGGACTACCAGATGATTTCTCTGGTCCACTAAGAATCTGTGATTCTTGCTTTTCAGCCTACACATGCATATCATGATCATCATGATCATTCAATGCATCACCACTAGATGCATACCAATTGCTCATTTCATCAAAGATGACATCCTTGCTCACTGTGAACTTACATGTGACAGGGTTATAACAATGATACCCTTTCTGCTCTAAAGAGTATCCAATAAAAACACATTTTTCTACCTTTCAATCAAGCTTCTTCCGTAGCTCATCTGGCACATCAACGTATGCAACACAGCCAAATACCTTCAAGTGCGATACATCAGGCTTCTTGCCAGTAAAGCATTCTTTAGGAGTCATACCATGAACTGTAGCTGTGGGAGTTCTGTTCATGATATAAACAATAGTATGAATAGCCTCAAACCAAAAATGCTTAGGAAAATTCTTTTCAGTCATCAAGGCGTGTGCAACTTCTGCAATATGCCTGTTTTTTCTTTCTCCAACCCCATTTTGCTGTGGGTTATACCTGCATGTGAACTGTCTCTTTATCCCATGAGACCTCAGAAAATCACTAAACTCATTCCAGAGGTACTCTCCCCCTCCATCTAACCTCAAGCACTTTACTTTTAAGCCTGTTTCTCTTTTAATTGCAGCCTTGAAAGTTTTAAAGTGCTCAAATGCTTCACTCTTTTCCTTCATAGAATATACCCACAGCTTTCTAGAATAATCATCAATGAATGTGACAAAGTTGGAACTACCTCCAAGAGATACATTTTGTGTAGGCCCCCAAATATCTCTATGCACAACATCAATGATATTTCTGCTTACATCTCTGTCATGTGAAAAGGGTTGTCTTGCCTACTTACCAAACTGACATGCTTCGCATACCTTATGAAATTCTGCGATTCTAAATGTAGGCAAACCTGTAACCAACCCTTTGGACTGCATTAATTTTAGCCTTTGTACATTTGCATGTCCAATGCGTTTGGGCCAAATTTTAATATCTGCAACAACACATTTTCCTTTAGCATACATAGCAGCATTCATAGTAGGAATTCCAAAATCCATAGTAAACATACATCTAACTCTACTTCCCTTTGCAACCAACCTACACTTGTCATTGAAGTCTTCTACAAAGCAACCCTTTACATTAAATCTGACTTGCAGCCCTTGCTCTACCATATCCGGCTGACTGACACCAAGTTCTTTGTAATAGATGGCACATATAATACATCTGAAAGACTCTTTGTCTTACCATTATGCAAGGACAAGAGAACATTTCCAATGTGTGAAATTGGGTGGCATGAATCATCACCCATCTGCACATAACCTGTAATTTGCAAATTCTGCATCTCTCCAAACCATTCTACATGGCTAGTCATATGATTGGATGCACTTGAATCAACATACCAAACATCATCATGTGTTCCATTTCCTGTAACAACATTCAGCATATGCTTCATAACAAACAAATGCTAATTTTTGTCTTCATTTTGTCGTGAAGATGATGCATAGTTTCCTTGCTGCAATTTACCACTGCGAATATCATCCTTCTTTGCATAGCAATGGGCTGCAATATGGACTATTTTGCACAATAATGGCAAACAATAACAGAATTTCCAGAACCTCTATTCTATCCACCTCTTCCTCTAGAGTTCCCCCTACCTCTAAAGTTTCCTCTATCTCCAAAAACTCACATTTCACCAAATTGTTGATTGAACTTGTTTTGCTAGTTATCGCCATCACGTCCCATACCACGACCTCTCAAAGAGGATCTACCACGTCTCCTTCCTGAACTCGAGTAAAATTCTTGGACCTATTCACTATTTCTTTCAGACGAATCACCCTACATATTGATCTCTTCAATAATCATGAGAGAGATTAGCTCATCAAAATCTCGAAATGGCTTTTATACATATACTGAAGTAACAAATGATTTCCATGCCTTCTCAATGTTAAGGCCACTCAGAGTGGATGAAACCAAATCATCATCATCCGGCATTGCATCAATCGCTGCTAAATCATTTTCAATGCTCCTCACCTTCAACACATACTCATTGACAGACATTTTCCCTTTCTTCAAGGCATTCAATTCTTGCTTGAGTTGAATCTTTTATGCCTTTGTATTTACTGAAAACATGCTCTCAAAAATTGTCCAAGCTGCATGTGAAGTTTCTGCATACCTGATATGTCCCAGCATTGTATTATCAATTACTGTACGTAGCCATTACATCACCATTTTGTCTTTCACATTCCACTCTTTCCATGCTTTTAACTCATCTCCAGTCAGAGGGACACCCACCTCTGGCTCCTTTTCTTCACCTGAGACAAACTCATAAAGGTCCTTTTCAATGAGGAAGTTTGTCACACAGAACTTCTATGAAGGGTAGTTGTTCTTGTGGAGCTTCTCAATAATGGAATTTCCACTGTTCTCTACCATTATCACAAACAAGGATATAGTACAACAAGCTAGTCTTCTGCAATCTTCCACAACACGTGCACAGTAATACACCAAGCAACCTTTTTCACTAATTGCCCAATAGTACATGTAATATGCAACATGTTTACAAATAAACCTTATGTTTTCTTCCTACAAACACATTAATAATTACAGATTCACAATCTATAACCTGTGCATCCACTTTCGATCAATACACCCGAAATCACAGTATACCCTAAAACTACTGTCTACAACCTTGCGGCTCTAAAATGGGGCCTGAAACGGCCTCAGATGCCCAAAATAAGTACGGGAAAACCCTGAAGGGCTTATCTACAGAATATACAGTGTTATGCTCGCACACCAAATCTCACAGCAATCTGAGATTTTTTTTGCTCGACCCTACTTTTGGTGCCTCCACCATAGGCACTATCCAAGAGACCGAGTGGAAGGATGGGAGAGCTTCTTACCCGTGGCTTGCTTGCTCGAACCTTGCTTCTTCTCCTTCACTTCAGCCTTTGAAATCAGCCTCTCTCAATGGTGCATCTCTGATACCATATCAAGAATCGCGTGGTGGGGGGACTTGCTCAAGATGCTGCGTGGAACACACACAGAATGCACAAGGAGAAGCTCACTCAAGAGACAAGAAGAGAGTTGGAGGCCAAAAATTTTTCTTGTTGGTTTCTTCTTCTTCTTCCACACACTTTACAATGTATATAAAGTACAGATAAGATATAACATAAAGGAAAGTGACCTACTAAGTCAAACAATGCATAACCAACTACACTAGTCGACTGGCACTATAACTATGCCAGCTATAAATAGGTGTAACAACCTGAATATAATAAGTAATGAGTCAATGGAAATATGAGAGTCATAATGACCATCGATGTGCTAAGTGTAGACGTGTGGACCCATCTAACAAGGTGGTCCATCATTAATGTCTGCATGTGTTGAGCTTGTCATCTAAACAAGTTCTGGGTAAAGTACGGTTGCATCCTAGGGCATGTGGTGTCAAAGAATAGCATTGCCATGGACTTCTTGAAAATAAGGATTATTTTCAATCTTCCACCACCATTCTATTACAAGGGAGTTCAATGCTTTCTAGGCCACATGGGATACTATCGACAATTTGTGTTGAACTATGCATTGATTGCTAGACCTCTATACAAGTTGCTGATTATATTTGAGTGGAATGCTAACATGCATATGAGGATTTGAAAAGGCTCTAACCACTACACCAATTCTATGGGTCCCAATCTAGAAAATGACCTTCGATGTTCACATTGACACTTTGAAATTGGGTGTAGGAGCTGTGTTGTGCCAACTTGGTGAATGCAACCTAGACTATCTAGTGAGCCATGCTAGCAAAAAATTCATGGATACATAAATGAATTACTCAAAAATAGAGAGAGAGAGATTATTATCCATGGTATTTGATGTAAATAAATTTTGGCATTATCTTTTGGCCACGCCTTTTATCTTCTTTGCTGACCATCAGGCGTTGCTTTATCTTGTTAATAAACCTTGCGCTATGGGATGCACTTCTCTATGGTGGTACGCAAAGGGAAGAAGCATTACATGGTTGACCATATGTCTCGTGTACCCTTAGGAGAAGCTATTGGATAGGGCATGCTCGAGATGACTTGCCAAATGTGCATTTGTTTCACCTATCTAGCGCGAGAGATTTATTTAGAGTTGATTTAACACCATATTGGGCTGATGACATAGTCTAAGTTCTTGAGCACAAACTCCCTGATCGACCTATTGAGAAGGCTCAAATTAGGCAAACCATCCTTAAAATCCAATCCTATCAGTTGATAGTAGGCCAACTTTATAGACTGGGGCAAGATGGGTTGTTGCATAGATGTATGTGTGAGCATGAAATCCATGACATAGTAGTAGAGGCACATAGTGGGATTGCAACACTTCAACAGAGATACAATAGCCGCAAGGTACTGCAGTCTCAACTCTGGTGGCCTACTCTCTTCCAAGATGTAGCACGATTCGTAAAACACTGCAACGAGTACCAACAACCAACCAAGGTCCCGATTTGAAAACAAGGATCAAATGGAGCTAATCCCTATCATTGCAAGACAGCGTATTGAGAAGTGGGGAATTGACTTCATTGGGCCGATTAGTCTTATGGCACAATATTCACAAGCCAAATACATCATCGTTGCCATGGATTATCTCATGAAGTGGGATGAGGTAGGAGAAACTTGGAAGAATGATGCTAGGACCACTACTAAGTTTTTATATGGGAGCATGCGATCTCATGATTCGGTTGTCCCATCAAATTGGTTAGTGACCAAGGCATGCACTTCATTAATGAAGCGATCACTCACCTCCTGTCTACCTTTCTAATCATCCATCAAAAGTCTTCATCGTACTATCCTTAGACAAATGGCTAGGCTGATTCTACTAATAAAATCTTAGTGAACATCCTAACCAAAGTAGTCTCTACTTCACGCAGTGATTGGGATAACAAATTGATGGCAGCTTTGTGGGCCTACCTCACAACCTATAAAATAGTTGTAGGACAGACTCCTGTTAAGTTGACCTATGGGACTGAAGTAATTCTACCCATTTCTTCATTCCTAGCCTAAGAATTGCTCTTCAAGAGAGATGGGATGGAAAGGAGGCATGGACAGTGTACCTAATTGAGCTTGAACACATATCTCACAAGCTCGACTTCTTACCACCCATGCATTTTCTAGCAGCGAGATTACAAATATCGAGAGTTAGTACTCTTGTACAGTCAAGGGTCATAAACAAAAGATGAAGTTTAGAGGGCTATGGCCTTTCATAGCCCCTTGTCAATGTGCAAGTGGCCACAATTACAAAGATTGATGAGGATGAGGAAACAATAGAACTAGCTTACCTAAGCATAATGGTCACTACCAACAAGCACACAACCACCCTCAATCCACTATTTGATGAGGGAGCTGACTCTAATGTCCTAACTCACAAGCATTGGACCCAAATTGGCAAACCGCATTTATAATCTACTAATGCATAACTTAGCCCATTTGGGGGCTGATCATATACACTTTTGGGAAAGTGAAATGTAGCAATCTCTATCAAGTCTAAGAGCATACCAATGATCTTCTATGTGTTGCCAAACACTAAAGATGCAGGTACAGAATCACTGGATGCACATTCAAAAAGAAAGCTCATTGTAAAGTCGACTATGAGTTGCAATGTATTTATCTCGCCATAGGCAACGTATGTATAGTCACTACTTTTAGTAAGGAATGTGCACCTCCTTTAAGGTCCTAGAGCCACTGGTAGAGAAACCCACCGTCAAGTCTAAGGAGGGGGGTCGTGACCCTCAAAATCCGACAAACCTCAAGACATGCAAATCACTAGAGCCAAAGGTGAGACCTATGAACCAAAGCTTTAATGGATACCTAAACATCAGGGCTTACCACCTAAGAGCAATCTCCCCGGAACCCACAAGGCTAAGAATCCACACTCGAAATATAGAAGGTTGAGATGAAACTACCAACATTAATAAACACTCAAACCGTTGTCGTACCACTACGCACACATCATGTAAAAAAATCTGGAGTGTGGCTTCCTTTTAGATTTAGAGAGCCAATGCCATTTTAGGCATTAGTGTTAGTGTCCATGGTTCAAAAATATTAGATTTTTTTCAATTTTGAATATTCTAGATATTAACTCTTGTAAAAGAAAAATCTATAAAACTATAGACAACTTCTAGATTTGGATGACATGTAAAAGAAAGCATGAAGCCTTCAGCTAATTTGAGAGGATTTTATGTAAAAAGAGAGATTAGTGAAATCGTGCAACGCGCAATCGCTGTTTTCAGCCAGTGAATAGCACTTCAAAAGTGGAAGATGAAGAAGGAGTGATATGGTAGGATTCTGGCCAGGTGTCCAGGTATTTAAACCCCCTTTCGAAGCCATTGAAAGGATTAGATTGGTGATCTGAGCAACATAGAGGAAGCTATTATTTTGTACACATTTTTATCTATTAGAGTTATATTTTCTCATAATGATGAAAGAAACTGACACGCTTTATCTCTGTTAGTATTCTTGTATATTTTCTAATTCTTTTTGGAATTATTCTTCTATATCTTCAATCTCTTTGAACCCCTTCTCTTCTGTCTACTACTATCCTTGAATCTACCTTCACCCTGCTATCACTTATCTTCAATAACTTGGCTTGAAACCTTCAACCCTTCTCTTATCTCTACCATCTCTAGAGTCTAAGCTCTTGAACCCCCATACATTCTTCTCTTGCCAAACCCCTATGGTGACCTTCAACCCTACATGTGCTACTGTAACATGTGTGAACCCGAGATGAAGGTCAGTGTAAGAGAGCTCCAAGATGGGGGATTCTTCAGGAGATACTCTACAACAATTGGTGCACATACTGCAATAGACTCAACAAAAACAAATCCAAATGTTACAACAATAACAACAAAGGCAAGAAGAAGAGAAGATTGATTCCACAACTATCAAGGCCCTAGAAGAAGTTGGGTGTGAATTAAAACAATTTAATGGTCAAAATGTCTTTGTTTTCATTCATTTGTATATTGAGAAAATGCTCTTCTTTGGTGTACTGCAACATGCATGGAGCCATTATTTCGCCAGACTAGCCAAGCATGGTCTTCAAGAAAGAATCCATGGTCTTTTTCAACAAGATGCAGATTGGACTGCATTCAAAAAAGCTCTATGTGAAGAATTCTTCTTAGAAGACTCTGGCCTTTTGACGAAGAAAAGTTTCATTGAATGGGTTGAAAACCCCAACAAAGGTTTAGCTGCAATATCTCTATACCATGAATTTGAAAGTAAATTTGTACAACTTGATGCTGAAGACCAAGGAAGGTCATAAGATTGAATTATTCCTTAAGGCTGCAGATCCCATTCTGCAAGAAAAGCTTGTTGATTGCCTAGAAGATGCTACCTCCAAATCAAGAGTCAAAACTGCATGGACAGATGTTACTGATGCAGTTAACATGATTTCTCAAAGAGAGCAGATGCAACTAAGATTGGGCTCTAATTTAACTTCAACAACTCCATTGATGGAGCTTGTTCCACCTTCAAAATCCCCTATTCCTTTGACTAATCAACCAACTCTTTCTTCTTCTGTTCCTGCTAAAAATGATGTGATGGATGAACCTATTAAAAGCATGAGTGACCTTCATTTGAATCTTACAGAAATTAGTTCCAAAGAAGAGAAGCTGGATGTCAAAGTTGAAGAGCAGGGACGATCATCAACACAAAGACCCATGAGAGAAGACTTTAAGAGGCGATGTATTTGACGTGACAGCCAACAACATGACAAGAGGGAGTGTTATGCCTTCCATGAGGCTGAAGCACAAAAGCTCGCCTTTTGGAAAGATGGAAAAATCCATGCAGCCGAAACTAGTCTTCCACTGGCGCCAAAATTTGGCAATGGTGGAATGAATAAAAGATTAAAAGATTTAGATGTGAAGAATGCCTATGCAGTAATTGATGCAGCTACCTATGGGCTGCAAATTGAGCCAACTAAATCAAGTTTGAAAGTATGTAAAGCTAATGTGCAATCTAAATTATGGATGCAGGCACTAGATCAAATGGAACGTGATGAAGTAGTCAAAGAAGATTTGGCTAACGCCAATTAGTGCATTTGAGGAACAACTGGTTGGAAAGAACCGATAGATTCATTTTCCACCTTTGCACATTTAGCTGACATCAATCATAAAGAAGTCCTGATTGAAGAAACGAGAAGACGAGAAGATGAACCAGGGCCTCCCTCTTCTGACCCTCTAGAATGGGTAACTAGAAGAATGCCTGAACAACCAAAGCTTGCTGAAAATATAACCCCAAATCAAGAGATGGAAGATTCGCCACTAACAAAGAAGACCAAAGGAAAGAAGAAAGGCAAGCAGCCAAGCTACAAATTGCAGTCTAACATAGAGTCTGCAACCAATCTCAAATGATTCCTAGAAGAACGAATTCGAGGAAGCAAATTGAATTTACCTTAGGAAAAATTCTTGGAATTTTCAAATATGAATTCCATGATGTAATTATTAATGTAATCAAAAGGAAAAGACAATATTCTGGTGATGAAGCTGAAGAAATAGTGCATGCTTTTTTGCAAGTTTTTCGAGTTTTTGTGTAGGATGAAGATAAGCTGACTTCACAAGGAATTCATCTTAAAGCAGTTAAAGAATTAGTTGCAGCAATTGAAGCTGAAGATAAAGAATACATGAATGCAAAAAGTAAAGAAGTGAAAGCTAAAAATGTAATTGTTGGCTAGTCCAAATCAGTTGGGAAGCCCATCTCTCAAAAAGAAGGCTATCTATAACACATGCATGAGGAGGAAGAGGCTCGGTTCATTCCAGGTAGTCACTACTCCCGTACGCACTGGGCAAGACCAACAACAGAGACAATCATCAAAATTGGAGAAAAAGAAACACCATGTATTGCACTCACACAACTTCTTTGCTCAATTGGGTATTAAGTTGGCTTTAACATCAACCTACAACCTTGAAGGCAATGGAAAGAGTGAGAGAGGTCATCAACCTATTCTCAAAGCTCTAGCAAAGCCTTATAGATAAAAGATTAAAGAATGGCCTAAAATGCTACCTTTTGCATTATGGCCTGACCGGACTACTCACAGTTTAGTGACTGACTATATGACAGTTGAACTTATTCATGGACAATAACCAATTATGTTAATTGAAAAATCTATTCTCACATGAAGTCTTCTACCTTGGGAGGAAGGCATCAGTAGAGAAGAGTTGCTGACTTTGCGCATATGGCAGCTAGAAAGAAGGCTTGAAGATGTTCAAGCAGCTATTGAGAAGCTAAAGATAGCAAGAATAAAGAACAAAAGAAGTTTTGATAAGCAACATCGAATTTGGCCAAGAGCAGTTCAAGAAAATGACTAGGTGATTGTGTATGACAATAGCTTAGACAATCAATACAATGCTTCTAGGAAGATGGTGAAGCATTGGTTTGGCCCATATCTGATAAAGGTCATTCACGACAATGTCACATATTCACTAGCTGAATTGGATGGAACAAGCATAAAGATACCCATAGCTGGAAAAAAAATTAAGCTCTTCAAACAAAGAGAAAGTTCAACATATGAGCTAGAAGATTTGAATATAATTCAAGAGTCTGAAGACAAAAAGGAAGAAGAGGAGGCAGAAGATGAAGACATTGACATGGCAGAAGATACTTCTTTTGACACTGCAAATCCATAAGACTTTGGCACATGCCAAAGGATGTGCAGGTTATGAGGGGGTGGATGTCATGCCGCTACGCGCACACCATACAAAAAAATCTAGAGTGTGGCTTCCTTTTAGATTTAGAGAGCCAATGCCATTTTAGACATTAGTGTTAGTGTCCATGGTTCAAAAATATTAGATTTTAGTCAATTTTTAATATTCTAGTATTATATCTTGTAAAAAAAACTACAAAACTATAAAAAACTTCTAGATTAGAATGACATGTAAAAGAAAGCATATAGCTTTCAGCTAATTTGAGAGGATTTTATGTAAAAATAGAGATTAGTGAAATCGTGTCAGGCAGTGAATAGCACTCCAAAAGTGGGAGATGAAGAAGGAGTGATCTAGTAGGATCCTGGCTAGGTGTCTTGGTATTTAACCCCCCTTTCAGAGCCATTGGAAGGATCCAATTAGCGATCTGAGTAGCATAGAGGAAGGTATTATTTTGTACATGTTTGTATATATTAAAGTTATATTTTCTAATAATGCTAAAAGAAACTAACAAGCTTCATCTTTGTTAGTATTCTTCTATATTTTCTAATTCTTTTTGGAAGTATTCTTCTACATCTTCAATCTCTTTGAACCCCTTCTCTTCCATCTACTCCTCTCCTTAAATCTACCTTCACCCTGCTGTCACTTATCTTCAAGAACTTGGCTTGAAACCTTCAACCCTTCTCTTATCTCTACCATTTCTAGAGTCTAAGCTCTTGAACCCCAATACATTCTTCTCTTGCCAAACTCCTGTGGTGACCTTCGACCCTACGCATTGCGACATTGGTGAACCTGACGTGAAGGTCAGTGTAAGAGAGCTCCAAGATGGGGGATTCTTTAGGAGATACTCTACAACAATTGGTGTGTATATTACAACAGACTCAGCAACAACAAATCCAAATGTTACAAAAACAACAAAGGAAATAGATCCAGTGGTACGCAGGTCTAGCAGGGTGAGATACCCTGCTAACAGATTTGGTTTTGAAGGTTATGCAACTCACTATTATGCTTATATGGTGAAAGTGATTGAGGATGTTGAGCCCACATGTTTTGAGGAGGTTGTTGGTCATACTCATTGGGATGTAGCAATGGATGAGGAGATGGCTGCATTAGAGGCCAATAAGACTTGGGATCTAGTATCATTGCCGAAGGGCAAGAAAGCTATTAGATTTAAGAGGGTTTATAAGATTAAGCACAATGTAGATGGTTCTATTAGTAGGTACAAAGCTAGGCTTGTTGCAAAAGTCTATGCCTAGACATATGGCATAGATTATGAAGAAACCTTCAGTCTAGTTACTAGGATGGCAACTGTCACATGTGTGATTGCTTTGGTAGTAGCCAAAGGTTGGAAGTTGTAGTAAATGGATGTAAAGAATGCCTTCTTACATGGTGATTTGTACGAAGAAGTGTATATGGATCTGTAAAATATTACACGGCGCAGCGAACAGAATCTGAGAAAGAGATAGAGAGTACACAACAGATAAGAGGAGAATCAGTAAAATTCTTTAACTCCAAACAACTGATACAAAGATGGCTCTGTCCACCCGTGCGCTTCCACTAAATGAAGCTTAGATGGCAATCTAGACAGAAGATAGGTGAAGAGCTTAAGGCTAGCTGGAACAACAACTCTGACTGGGTGAAAGATGAGTGAATGATGGCCGCGAAGGGGTTTAGCTTTTATAGCCCGCGAAGGTCGTTAGGTCGGCCTGGTGACCGACCTACCATATGAGCCTCCACTAGTCGGCCAGGGAATATTCCAGGGAATATTCCCTTTACCATCACGCAACTCAATGCAATGTGCCTCGAGTTGCTACCAGCTTAACCACTCCGTCTAACCCAAAGATTAGACCCACAACAGTCACCTTTTTGCCATCCGGTCACATAGACCTCATCTGATATACAAGTCAGGACTCAACCAATGTCCGGGCTCACATTTGGCTTCTCCTCATAATGGGGGCCTTACAACTTTGAGCACCATGGATCATTGGTAGTACCTAATGAGGGTGGGGCATTGATCATATCTAACAGGATCAGCCAGTAGGTTATGAAGATTTAGAGCATCCCACATATGTGTGCAGGTTGAAGAAGGCGCTCTATGGGCTCAAGTAAGCACCTAGAGCATGGTATGACAAGATTAGAGAGTATCTTGTCAATATTGGCTTTTATGTTTCTGATGTTGATCACTCACTTTATGTGAGAAAGGGAGATGCAGGTTTGGTCATCATAGTCATCTATGTGGATGACTTGATTATTACAAGTGATGGTGATAGTGGGATTGCTGAAGTCAAGGACTTTTTGCAGAAGAAGTTTGAGATGAAGGATTTAGGTGAGCTAAGGTACTTCCTTGGCATTGAGGTGATCAGATATGATGATGGTATATGGCTCTACCAAAGACAGTATGGCTTGGATATGTTGTCCAAGTATGGTATGACAGCATGCAAACCACTTTCAGTCCCGTTGGAGTAGAATGTAAAGTTGAGTGCTGATGTTGGGGATGAGATAGAAGACCCTACTATGTTCAGGAGGATAGTGGGGAGTTTGATCTACATGACCATTACAAGGCCAGACTTGAGCTACGTTGTTGGTCTTGTGAGTCAGTTTATGCAAGTACCTAGAAAGCCACATTTGGATGCAGTCAAACGCATATTGAGATATGTGAAGTCCACATTACGTTATGGACTTTTCTATGAGGCAGGTACAGATGTACAAGTATTTGGATACATAGATGCAGATTGGGCTGATAGTATGTATGATAAAAGATCTACCAGTAGATACATGTTCTCTCTTGGTAGTGCAACAGTTACTTGGAGTAGCAAAAAGCAGTCTATAGTTGCTTTGTCAAGTACAGAGGTTGAGTATAAATGTGCTACTGTTGCACCATGTGAGGTAGTATGGCTGCAAAAGTTATTGAATGATTTAGATGTGTAGGTGGAAGGTCCAGTTGTCATTTATTGTGACAACATGAGCAGTATACAATTGGCTAGGAACCCTCTATTCCATGCCAGGACAAAACATATTGAGATACACTACCACTTTGTGAGAGAGAAGGTACTAGCACGTGAGATTGACTTGGTGTATGTCAGCACACAGGATTAGATAGCTGACATCGTCATGAAGGCACTGGGTACAGAGAAGCTTCAAAAGTTTCGAAGCTTACTTGGAGTTGCAGAGATGCAGTTGAGCTTCAGGAGGAGTGCTGAGATGACAAGCTCAATACATGCGGACATTCATGATGGACCGCCTGGTTAGATGGTTCCACACATCTACACTTAGCACGTTGGTGGTCATTATGACTCTCACATGGCCACTGACTCATTACTTATTATATTCAGGTTGTTACACCTATTTACAACTGGCATAGTTATAGCGCCATTTGACTAGTGTAGTCGGTTATGCATTGTTTGACTTAATAGGCCACTTTCCTTTATGTTGTATCTTATCTATACTTTGTGTACATTGTAAAGTGTGTGGAAGAAGAAGAAGAAATGAGCAAGAAAATGTTTTGGCCTCCATTTCTCTTCTTGTCTCTTCAATGAGATTCTCCTTGAGCATTTTGTGTGTGTTCAGCGTAGCATCTTGAGCGAGTCCCCCCACCACGCGATTCTTGATAGAACTGGCACTTCAAGGGGTTCAACGAGAGGCAATATAACCGACATCGTTCAAAGAGAGTTCAAAGCTTGTCTAAGTGTTCTTTTCATGTAGAGTGAAGACACAAATCATCTACAAAAACCTTTAACTCCTTCCTAAGCATGTCTTTCAAGATGGCACAAATGAGTCTTTGGAAGGTAACTAGTGTATTAGTCAACCCAAAGGGCATGACTATGTAGGCAAAGAAACCCCAATCACTAGCAAATGCGGTCTTATGCTTATCGTCAAGATACACTTACACCTGATTGTATCCCAAGAAGCTATCCAAGAAATTGTAGGCTTCTTTACCAAGCACTCTTTTGAGCATGTGCTTAGTGTATGGCAATGGATAATTATCTCTCTTCGTAGCGGCATTTACCTTCTTGTAGTTGATACATAATTTGATATTTCCATTCTTTTTTAGCGTGATCACTATGGGTGAGAGCCAGTCCATGTGCTTAATCTTGTAAATAAATCATGCTCTCAACAACTTATCGATTTCCTCTTTCACTGCGTGGGTGTGCTTGGGATTCACTAGATACAGTCAATGCTTGACGAGTGTTACATTGGATGTCATGGGTATGTTGTGAGTCACTACACTTTAATCTACCCCTTTTAGTTCATCAAGGGACCAAGCAAGCATCTCTATATACTCTCGCAAGAGAGCAATGAGACTTAATTCCTCTTCCTTAGTCAAGTCATCAGTTATAAAGACAAGTTGGAGTATCTCCCCTTCCTTGGCTAAATTAACATCCTTAACCTTGGTGGGTCCTTCTATTGGCTCCTTGACCTCCCTCTGGTGTTTGGCTTCGTGCAAGATCACTACCCTATCGCCATTTTTTAACTTCGTGAATTGCTTTGGTAGGTCTTGCGGATTTCTTTGCTTATCAGCATATAGCTCCTTGGGCTGCTTCTTCCTTTCCTCCTTTAGCCTTTTTTTGGCACCTTAGGTGAACGAGTAGGTTCCCTTTGGTGCATCTAGTCTTAGGAGGTTGAGGTATTTCAAGATCACTATTTGAGCTTACTCCTATGACTCAAAAGCGAGCTATCCGTCTTCGCTAGAAGAGGAAGTCTCTCTTGGAGGTCAAAACTCAGAGGGTGAATCCGTCCTGAATAATGGTGCGACACTTGGTTGGACTAGGCTTGCTTGCTCGTAATCTATTACTCTTGGAGGTACAACTACTATAAGTCACTTCATGAGAAACTCACTCAACGTAAGATCTCCTTCCAACACTATTTTCCTCTCAGTTTTAGGGCCTATCCTATTTCTATTTGCTAGAGCTAGCACTCACTGAGTCTCACGCATTTCCATGCTCTGTTGCAAGCTCTTGGCTTGTTGTTATTGATTGTAGGTCACTAGGCCTTGTAAAGCTTCCCGTGCTAGTATCCTCTCTCCTTGTAATATATTAAAAATATAAAAGAATTTTTTATATTTGCCCCACGACCGCGCATCGAGTTGGCATGTGTGAGGGGGGATGGAGGAGCCAGCAAGCTCCTCACTGGAGCTTGCTTGGCTCCCGCACCATGCAGCCTAACAGGTAAGGGGGAGAACGATTCCCTCCCCTCCCCTATATAAGGAGGAAGGGCCATACTTGCAAGGGAGAAGGGGAGGAGGGACGAATCTGATACTAGTGCCATCGACATGCTGTGAGAAGAGAGGGAGGTTTGCCATATCGCCACCACCACTGGTGATCAGACCACCGCTGGTACAAGGAGCCGCCACTTGCTCACTGGGTCACAACCGTCGGGCCACGTTCGACTTCGTCATTCCATCTCCCCTCCCTGCCAAGACTACAACCTGAAGCTCTAGAACTTCTAGAACTTCTAAAGGCCTCCTTCCGAGCCCCCTTTCACCCCCCCCTTATATCCCTTTTAACCTTTTCACCCCCCCCCCTCATAAATCTCTTTTACACAACCCCCTAAGCCTTTTTTTTAATCCCCCATGTCCCCATTACTTCTTTCTTCCCCCCCCCCCCCCCCCCCCCCCCCCCCCCCCCCCCCCCCCGACCCCAAATCCAAACCATCATCATGGGCCCTGGATGTTGTCCGTGAGGAGTAGAGAGGAATAAGGTGGGAGGAGATAAAGAAAAGAAGAGGGGTGAAGGAGGAAGAGTAGAGAGGAGTAGGGTGGAAGAAGATAAAGTAGAGAAAGAAGAGTAGAGTGAAATAGGGTAGAAGAAGATAAAAGAGGTAAGAAAGAAGGAATAGAGGGAGGTAGAAGGGTAAAAAGGGAGGAAAAAAAAAGAGGAGTGAAGGAGGAGGAGTAGGGAAGGAGAAGAAAAAAGTAGAGGAAGTGCAAGGAAGGAGAATAAGTGCCTTCTATACCTTTTTACCCCAAGCCCAAAGTTCTCCAAGGGTTCATGTGGTTGCAAAATCACACTCACCCATAAACTTTTTGCCAAGTATAGAACCTATAGGGCCTTCTTAGGCTTTATAAATCTTTCCCTTTCCAAAGAATCTAAGAATCTAAAGGTCCTATCATTCCTTCTCATAATCAACCATTCAAACAGTACCTTGCCTCGAAAGAGAGTCGGCGGAAATCCTGAAGAAAGAGTAAAAGCTACCTTCACATTCGAACTGCGATGCCGCCTAAGAAAGTCCAAGGAGTAGCTGCGGGAGGGTCATCTCCCGGTATCCATGTGGATATCTCACCCCAAAACCAGGTTTTTTTTCTTGGCTTTAAATCGGTTTAAGTCAATCATGTGAAGAGAAATTGTTAGGGATAGGATATAATTGTCCAAGTTATTTATAATGAAGGAGTTTAGCTTATAAATGATAATGTATAGAACATAGTTTCCTTCGAATAGCATCATGCATTATAACGAATTACGAGCAAGATTATCTATTTACTATTGTAGTATATTTCAGTTAAATCTTGAGGGTATAGAAATTGTATCTTGCACCATAAGTCCTATTCCTTTTTGCAACGAATCATTGTAAATGATTAAATTCATGAAAGGTTTCTTTCGTTGCTCAAATTACTAGGAAGTTATCATTGCTAATTGCACATCTTAGCAAAGGAAATGATTGTTATTTAGCATGAGTTCTTGGCATGAGTTCGTCTGCAAGGAAAAAGGAAGATTAAATTGAATTGTATCGACTGGAAAGTCAATTGTCACAAGGATAGCAAAACCATGACAAGGCGATCAATATTACCTTCCAAAAGATAACCAAACCAATCTAAACTTAGAAATACCATGCTGAAGAGAATAATATGCCTTGGAAATGATTTAAAGACCAAAGAAACGTTTATACCTTAAGCACTTGACTACTTTCCTTATTGTAGGGTCAATAAAGTTGTAAAGATAAGGAACTAGGGTTTGTCCCTGAGGTTCTTAAAAAGAAACCCTAGGTTTGACATACGTCAGCTTAAAGAACCTTAAACGGATTATTTCAACGCAGGACTTGCGCAGCAAGTATGAAGTCCTGTAGTCTTGTGACTGGTTCACAAGACGAAGGGGTAAATAACCTCAACAAGGATGGCAGATCCTTACGCAAGTTATCTTGCAAAAGGACGTATTCATGAATATCCTTCTAAATAAGAAAAGTTATAAACCAGAAACTAAAGTATCTAAAAAACTTTAGGGTTGACCAAGTTGGGTTAATAAGGTATTCCCTAACCCGGACTATAAAGGATCCCGCCAAGTTACAAGACACCTTGGGAACGAGTGCTCATACACTCAAAAGGATATAATAATTCCTTAACAGTTTGCCAAACAGCACGGCGATTGTAATGGAAATGTTTGTGCTTGCTAGAGATTTTTTTAAAGCACTATTTGAATTATGAATTACAAATTAAATGAATACCTATACTTCAGGTTGAAGGCCTGAAGGGAGAGGTAGTTTCAGTTACCCCCGACTGCCTGCCTAACCCTAACCAAGGGGGTTGTTGACCGCGCCGGGAACGTGGACCGAACCCACCGCAAGAGGTCTCTCCGTTGAGCTCTACATGGAGAAGGAGGACGCTTGGGTGCCAGCACGGGCTCTGGCCGTAAATCCCTCACCTTCCGGGTTCTGCGCAAGAGGCTAACATGACTTAGGATTGGATCTCCAGGCCCGCATACTAGTTTACGGGCGGAAGCTTGGAATAGTGATCCCCGCGGATTAGTGGATAGCGTTCGGGTGGATTATGGACAAGCCTATGGGCGGAACGCATTGTATTTCAAAGATAAAATGATGAAATGTTAATAAAGAACTTGCTTGATATTGTTTTTCTATGTCACGTGATAAGATTACGTGAAGGAACCAGTGCTTAATGGTTTAATTAAAGAAGCTGATTGTTATATGTCAAATCAATGTGTTAGATAATTACATAACTAAAAACAAACGAAGGAAAGTGTGGAGGATGGGCCATGGATCCTTCCTACTCTTGGGTGGTCCTGGTTAGCTGGGAATTTTTCTTAAAAATCTCGAAGAATAGCGGGATGATCATCAAAATGAATAACAAAAGCGATGACCTAGAGTTATGTCTTGCCCAATTTACGTTATTTTAGGGGAACGGAATGGGACTATGCCTTATGGTAGAGAGGTTGAGCTTTGCATCCCTCTCGTTTCCCATTCTCCTTGAACCAAGTGCAGCGTAAATCCACTTCGGTCCTGGCGTTTCTGTGTAAAGTAGTTCACTCGTGTCCAATGCTAGTTGCTGTTAGTTAATGATCAATCAGGAAAACCCTAATTTTGGTCGATCCTAAGTGGGAACGGCCAGGATACTTCTGCTACATGGTAGACGCGGGAAGACCTAGATCGTAAATCCCGTAAACATTCCATGGGAGTGCCAGGTGGAGCTTTCTAGACATCCTTTCCGATGGACTGCTAAGACGTGTCCTGGATGGCACTAAGAGGACACGTTACAGTTGGTATCAGAGCCGACCAATAACGGAATTGCTTTTATAAAATATCAATTAAAACAAGCAAAGAAATTATTGCTGTCCAAAACATTTCCTTACCTTCAATGCTGTCTTGCAGAATTATGAAGCGTGGAACAAGTTTTTGGTATTTCAGGTCATGTTCATGACTGCAATGCATTCTCCACTTTATAGACAAAGAATTGGGATGATGAACGTCCTGGAGTAGATTTATAATCCATCACCTTTATACATAGAACGAAGATGGATGGGGTCTTCAGGAATCTACTATATAGCCGCCCACCGGTTTGCTTATCTACAGACCAACCTAAAGAGGATCAGGTGGTTGGAAGACTTGAAGGTCGTGAAGCTGTTCGTTTTTGTGGAAGCTCACGTAAATTCAACTCTACATATTCGAGGTTGGAGGGTTGAGATGAACTCATATGTATATGAGGAAGTAACCCGTGTAATCCCAGCCGACAGGATTAAAGTGTTGGGCCGCCATGAGAAGTATGGTTTCCAACAGAAAGGGTATCCTGAACTTCCAATGAATTATCGATTCCTAAAGATCCATGACCCAAAACCCTACTATTACACAGTTCGAGTAGACAAATGCAATACAACGTTGTTCTCCCCAAATTGAATGTAACAATTGGCTTATCATTACATGAAACATTGTATTCAAAAAGGCTATGCCCATGTAAATACAAATAAAGACTTCTTTTTATCAATATCTGGCTGTGCATAAGAGTTGTTAAGAAGTTAAGTAGCTACATTGTTTACGAGATAGCTGAACTGAAAATGAAAGATAAGCTAACGTCGATTATCATATAATAACATTAAGAAAACCTTTATCCAGGCACAACCCCAGGTACAGGTTCCAAATTCACGTCCTACATCAAGTACTACTGTGATCCAGGAGAAGAAGTTCCTCCTCAAGCAGATAAAGCCACCCGAGTTTGACGAGAGAGCCAGGTTTGTCTAGGCTGATGCTGAAATTTGGATTGAATCCATGGAGGATCACTTCGAAGCAACCGGTACTGCACCTACCAATCAGGCTATGCTCGCCAAGTTAAAGCTCAACGGCGAAGCCATATTTTGGTGGAAGCAATGGTGCAAGGATCAAGGGATCGTAGAGGGATCCGTTACCTGGGAGAAGCTAAAGAAAGCCGTGCAGGGTAGATACTTACCACCTGCATATCACACGCAGAAATTGAACGAGTTCTACGAGCTAAAACAGCTAGGACTCACTCTTGATGCATACTACTCTAAATTCGTCTCACTTTTAAAGTATGTGCCACAGATGGACATGACGCAGCAGGTGTCCAAATTTTGTGCGAGTTTAAATCCACCAGTAAATACCCGTCTTGAATCTATGCGCCCATCAGATCTTCAGGATGCACTCATTCGAGCAGCGCCTACAATTCAGGAGGTGCAAGCTAGACCAAGGGGTAACAAAACTTGGTCTTATAGTGACAGACCTCAAATGAAGAGAGTTCAAGGTCATAATCAGGGACAAAGAAAGAAAGCAAGAACAAATAACGTCAACAACTTTGTTCCTACTCAAAGTAATGGCCGAAACCTCCATTGTTTCCACTGCAACGAACCCGGTCACTTCAAGAGGCAACGTCCCAAGCTCAGCGGAGGACATCACCAAATGCCTTTCCAAGGAGCAGGCCATGGTCAAGGAGCCACTACCCGTGGAAGAGGAAGAACTGTCTGCATTGCCAATAGGAAAAGATGCGAAGAAGAAGAAGAGGAAGATGCGACTATGGAAGGAGAATTCGAAAGAGCGACAATCCATGCCGCATTACACAAGAAAGGGCCGAATCCCCAGTTCTCAGTGATTCAGACATCGTCGGACTATCAAGGTAAAGGTTTCAAAACCCTGATTGATTGTGGCAGTACACATTCCTTTATCTCACCAAAATTTGCAAAAAGATTAGGAATAGCCATAGTAGAAGAACCTACCTTTCTTGTGGAATTGGCAAATGGTCGTGAGGTAACTTGTACCAGGCAAACTGCTAAGGTGGAATGCTTTCTGGGAGGAAAGAAGACTCCAGTCAAATTCAGAGTTATGAATTTAGGTATCCATGAGTGTCTACTCGGAATGGATTGGCTTAAGCCCAAAGAACGGCCACATACACTGTGGAAAGGGTCAAGTTTCCTTTCGAAACTCTGAAAGGGAATTTGTCACAACTCAAGGTGAGGCAGGAGTGCCAATAATCCAATTGGCCAAAGTATCTCGGATCATAAAAGGAGTCAGAAAAGGATTACACGTTTACCTGATCAAACTCAACAAGTTAGATCAAAAGCAAGAGTCTCATGAAGGACCTCTTGGCTAAAGGAATACACTGATGTATTCCTTAAGGAATTGATTGAACTTCCACCTCAAAGAGAAGTAGATCATGAGATTAGGCTAGTGCTTGGAGCTGCACCAATTGCAAAGAGACCTTATAGGATGTCCATACCAGAAGCAATAGAGTTGAAGGAACAACTCAAGCAACTGTTAGATCAGGGCTACATCCGGCCTAGCAATTCACCGTGGGGAGCTCCAGTATTATTCCAAAAAAAGAAAGATGGGACACTTCGACTATGTATTGATTACCGAGGGTTGAATCAATCAACAGTCAAGAACAAGTATCTTATTCCTAGAATAGATGAGCTTCTTGATCATCTTCAGGGTGCAAAGATCTTCTCCAAGATTGATCTCAGGTTAGGTTACTATCAGATAAGGATCAAGGAAGAAGATATCCCAAAGATGGCTTTCAATACAAGATATGGGCACTTTGAGTTCCTGGTTATGTCATTCGGGCTTACGAATGCACTTGCTACCTTAAATAGATTAATGCAGGATATCTTTAGACCATATCTCGATGATTTCGTGCTTGTCTTCTTCAATGACACTTTAGTCTATTCTAAACAGGAAAAAGATCATGAACCTCAACTTCGGATTGTCCTTGAGACAATGATGTCACATAAGCTATATGCAAAAATGAAGAAGTGTGCATTCTTCAAGCGTCAGATTCAATATCTGGGATTCATAGTATCATCAAAAGAAATATCAGTAGACCCAACCAAGGTCAAAGATGTGCTTGAATGGCCAACGCCAGTATCTATCAAAGAAATACACAGCTTTCTTGGATTGACAGGATGGTATAGGGTCTTCATCAAAAACTATGCTTTGATTGCAGCACCTCTGAGGCATTTACTAAAGAAGCAGACTTCCATTACATGGTCGACTTTCGAACAAAATAGCTTCGACAAATTGAAGCAAATTTTGGTATCAGCACCTATTCTAAAACTTCCACACCTCCATAAAGAGTTCGAGGTAGTAACAGATGCTAGCATTCTTGCCTTGGGGTGTGTACTTATGCAAGAAGGTCATCCAGTAGCATACTCTTCAAGGAAATTGAAGAGTCATGAAAAGAATTATGCCACGCATGATCTGGAATTACTAGCTATCATCCATGCCCTAAAGCTTTGGTGACACTACTTGTTTGGTAACAAGTTTACTCTAGTAACTGATCGTAAGAGTCTCAAATGGATTTTTACCCAAAACGATCTCAACATGAGGCAACGTCAGTGGATTTAAGTGTTGGAGGAATATGATTTTGAAATCAAGTACCGACCAGGGAAGGAGAATGTAGTTGCTGATGCACTCAGTCGCAAGGCATTCCTAAATTCCCTAATCTTGCAGAACCTATCAATGGACAGATATCTGGCTACAAAAGTATCTATGCCAAACAACCCTATACTTGAACTAGCTAGAGAGAAAGCATGCCATGATTTGGCCTACCAAACAATGCTAAAGGAAATATCTACCAAGGAGCAGAATCAAAAGTTGCAAGCTAAGTATCACGAATTTTCCATTGATAATGGACTTGTCTACTACAGAACAAGGCTTGTATACTAGCAAGCCAGTCACTTAAGCAGAAGATAATATGGGAAGATCATGATTCCCCTTTCGCAGGACATCCTGGCTATGCTAAGACTCTTAATGCAGTTAGGAAGAGCTACCATTAGGAGAGGATTAAAGGTGACGTTCTCAAATATGTCAATGAGTGTTTGTCTTGCCAATGTATCAAAGCTGAACATGTCTTGATGCCAGGGAAACTGCAACCGCTTGACATCCCTCAAATGAAATGGGAATTCATCAGTATGGTTTTTGTTGTAGGCTTACCCCAAGTCCAGGGAGGATACAACTCCATCATGGTTGTGGTTGACATGCTTACTAAGGTTGCACACCTTATTCCAGTAAAGACAAACTATAAAGCCTCCGACATTGCACGATTGTTTATCAAGGAGATATTCAAGCTACATGGGTTACCCAGAAGAATCATTAGTGATCGAGATTCTCTCTTCACATCACACTTCTGGCGAGCTATCTTTGAAGCTATTGGGACTCAACTCTGCTTTAGCACAGCCTACCATCCCCAAACGGATGGCCAAACAGAGCGAGTAAATCAAATCATCGAAGATATGCTTAGGGCATACTGTTGTCAAGAGCCGAAGAGGTGGATTCAATACTTGCCATTAGTTGAATTTGCCTACAATGCTTCTTACCAGCAGAGCATTCAGATGACTCCTTTTCACGCATTATATGGTCATGATTCTCGAAGTCCTCTAAACTTTTCTGATCCAACCCTAAGGGTTGAAGCGTCAAGGCAGATGTTGGAAGAGATGGATGATCAAATAAAGTCAATAAGATAAGACATACAAGCGGCCAAGGATAGACAAAAGGCATACACAGATTTGAAGTGTAAAGATAGAGTCTTCGAAGAAGGAGACATGGTCTTCATTCGCGTACGCCCTAAAAAGAGTTCTCTATCCCTAGGAGATTGCAAGAAGCTAAGTCCAAGGTATTGTGGGCCATACAAAATCCTCAAATGCCTAGGACCCAATGCTTATAGATTGCAAGTCCCTGAGAACCTAAAGGTTCATAATGTATTCCATATTAGCCTATTGAAAAGATATGTACCCAACCCTAACCATGTACTCGTTGACCAACAAATTGTAATGCCTAGTCAAGGAGTCCTTGAACTAAGGTCGGATAAGATCTTAGATGTTAGGGAGAGACAGTTAAGATCTAGAACCTGGAGAGAATGCCTCGTTCGATGGAAAGATTATTCTGAAGAGGATGCCACCTGGGTAGATGAAGGCACTCTCAACCATCAACATCCCCAGTTTATCTCGAGATGAGGACATATCGATTCTTCTAAGGGGAAGAGAATGTAATATATTAAAAATATAAAAGAATTTTCTATATTCGCCCCACGGTGGCGCATTGAGTTGGCATGTGTGAGGGGGGGTGGAGGAGCCAGCAAGCTCCTTGCTGGAGCTTGCTTGGCTCCCGCGCCATGCAGCCTGACAGGTAAGGGGGAGAAGGATTCCCTCCCCTCCCCTATATAAGGAGGAAGGGCCATAGTTGCAAGGGAGAAGGGGAGGAGGGACGAATCTGATACTACTGCCATCGACATGCTGTGAGAAGAGAGGGAGGTTCGCCATATCGCCACTGCCATTGGTGATCAGACCACCGCTGGTACAAGGAGCCGCCACTTGCTCGTTGGGTCACGCCCGTCGGGCCATGTTCGACTTCGTCATTCCATCTCCCCTCCCTGCCACGATTGCAACTTGAAGCTCTAGAATCTTATAGAAATTCTAAAGGCCTCCTCCCAAGCCCCCTTTCACCCCCCCTTATATCCCTTTTAACCTTTTCACCCCCCCCCCCCCATCTCATAACTCTTTTTTACACAACCCTCTAAGCCTTTTTTTTAATCCCCCATGTCCCCATTACTTCTTTCTTTTCCCCCCCCTGGACCCCAAATCCAAACCATCATCATGGGCCCCGGATGTTGTCTCGTGAGGAGTAGAGAGGAATAAGGTGGGAGAAGATAAAGAATAGAAGAGGGGTGAAGGAGGAAGAGTAGAGAGGAGTAGGGTGGAAGAAGATAAAGTAGAGAAAGAAGAGTAGAGTGAAATAGGGTAGAAGAAGATAAAAGAGGTAAGAAAGAAGGAATAGAGGGAGGAAGAAGGGTAAAAAGGGAGGAAAAAAAAAGAGGAGTGAAGGAGGAGGAGTAGGGAAGGAGAAGAAAAAAGTAAAGGAAGTGCAAGGAAGGAGAATAAGTGCCTTCTATACCTTTTTACCCCAAGCCCAAAGTTCTCCAAGGGTTCATGTGGTTGGAAAACCACACTCACCCATAAACTTTTTGCCAAGTATAGGCCCTATAGGGCCTTCTTAGGCTTTGTAAATCTTTCCCTTTCCGAAGAATCTAAGAAACTAAAGGTCCTATAATTCCTTCTGGTGATCAACCATTCAAATGGTACCTTGCCTCGAAAGAGAGTCGGTGGAAATCCGGAAGAAAGAGTAAAAGCTATCTTCACATTCGAACTGCGATGCCGCCTAAGAAAGTCCAAGGAGTAGCTGCGGGAGGGTCATGTCCCAGTATCCATTTGGATATCTCACCCCAAAACCAGGTTTTTTTTCTTGGCTTTAAATCAGTTTTAAGTGAATCATGCAAAGAGAAATTGTTAGGGATAGGATATAATTGTCCGAGTTATTTATAATGAAGGAGTTTATCTTATAAATGATAATGTATAGAACATAGTTTCCTTCGAATAGCATCATGCATTATAACGAATTATGAGCAAGATTATCTATTTACTATTGTAGTATATCTCAGTTAAATCTTGAGGGTATAGAGATTGTATCTTGCACCATTAGTCCTATTCCTTTTTGCAACGAATCATTGTAAATGATTAAATTCATGAAAGGTTTCTTTCGTTGCTCAAATTACTAGGAAGTTATCATTGCTAATTGCACATCTTAGCAAAGGAAATGATTGTTATTTGTCAAGATTGTGGGAGAGAAGGAAGGAGTCTCGCTTGAAGCTTTCTTGCTTGCACAATGGGGGAAGACACACAAGGGTGGAGGCTGAAAACAGTTTTCCTCTTCTTAGTTGTGTAAGCCAAAAGAACTCTAGTACAAAGAAATAGAAGAACCCTAGATATGGGTCTCAAACCAAACTCAACTAACTAAGGTGGCATACTAACCAAGCCACGAACTAGAGTAGATAAGGATAGCTATCATGTAGCTATTATTCATGGGCGGTGTACCAACCGCATCTGCAACTGACAAGTCGGTGACATAAATACACAACGGTCACCCTGGCGTATCATGAGTGGAGCTCGATATCTCAACACTCCCCCTCGAGCTCAATCCCAATTCTTGCACACCAAGCAGGTCTCTGAACTTGCGCAGCTTCTCTGCGCCCAATGCCTTCGTAAATATGTCAGCTACCTGATCCTCTGTGCTGACATAAACTAGATCAATAAGACCTAGTAAAACCCTCTCCCGCACATAGTGATAATGCACCTCAATGTGCTTTGTTCTAGCATGATAGACTGGGTTATTTGCCAAGTGTATACTACTCATGTTGTCACAATAAATGACAACTGGCCCATCTGTAGACTGATGCATATCATAAAGTAGCTTATGCAACCAAGCTACCTCACATGCAGCCATTGCTGCACCCCTGTACTCAGCCTCTGTGCTGGACAAGGCAACTGTAGGCTGTTTCTTGCTGCTCCAAGTGACTGCAGCACTCCCAAAAGAGAACACATATCCACTGGTAGATCTTCTATCAGAAATACTACCAGCCCAATCAGCATCAGTGTATCCATGCAGCTGTATCTGAACCCCAGTCTCATAAAATAGTCCATACTGCAATGTGGACTTCACATACCTGAGTATGCGTCTAGCCGCATCCAAATGTGGTTTCCTTGGAGCCTGCATAAACTGACTTACCAATCCAACAGCATAGCTCAAATCTGGCCTGGTAATAGTCATATAAATCAAGCTTCCTACTATGCGTCTGTACATAGTAGGGTCTTCTAGAAGCTCACCTGCATCTGTGCTCAGCTTCACATTCTGCTCCAAAGGAACTGAAATAGGCTTACAGCCTGTCATCCCATATTTGGACAGCATGTCCAATCCATATTGCCTCTGCAAGAGCTGTATCCCACTTGGTGATCTAATCACCTCAATGCCCAAGAAATAACGCAGCTCTCCCAAATCCTTCATCTCAAACTTCTGCTTCAATAGCATTTTCACATGAAGGATATCTTCATCACTGTCACCTGTCATAATCAAATCATCAACATAAATGACAAGTAGCATAATACCTTTCTCTGTTTTTCTCACATAAAGTGAGAAATCTGCCTTGGAAATCTGAAAGCCAATAGTGACAAGATACTGTCCTATCTTGTCAGACCATGCTCTAGGTGCTTGCTTCAAGCCATACAAGGCTTTCTTCAACCTGCAAACAAACTCAGGATGAACAGCATGCACATAACCTGGTGGCTGCTCCATATAGACCTCTTCTTGCAAATCACCATGCAAGAAGGCATTCTTTACATCCATCTGATGTAAAGACCATCCCTTCGATGCAGCCATAGCAATGACTGCTCTTACGGTTGCCATCCTTGCAACCGGACTGAATGTTTCTTCATAGTCAATGCCATATGTTTGTGCATACCCCTTGACTACTAATCTTGCCTTGTATCTATTCACAGAACCATCTGCATTGTGCTTCACCTTATAAACCCACTTACAGCCAATTGCATTTTTACCTTTAGGCAAAGGTACCAATTCCCATGTAGCATTTGCTTCCAAGGCATCCATTTCTTCATCCATGGCTTTCTCCCATTTTTCTTTTCCCATGGCTTCCTCAAAAGAAGTGGGTTCTGGTTCCTGTATCACTTTGACCATATATGCATAGTGAATGGCTGTAAATCCATCATATTTCAGCCTATCCACAGGATACCTAGCTCTCGTAGACCTGCGCAAAGTAGGTTCACTCCCAGGTGCTCTCAAAACATCCCTGGTCTTCCTTACTCCAGGTGTAACAATAGAAGGAATACCCAACTCATCATCAATGCTCTGCTCTGAGCCACTGGATTCACCATCCACATAAGAGTGACCTGCATTCACATCAAACATGGGTTGATCAACCTTCTCTTTTCCTTTTCGTGATACCTGCATACCACTATCTGCATTGCTTTGAGAAGATTCTCCTGATCTCAATCTGCCTGTCCATGGCGAAGAATGTGAACCACTGCTAGAGGACGCTCCAGGTCCACTAATATTTTGTGACTGCTGCTGTGAATTCTGTGCAGCATTACCATTTTGTGCATCTACATCATCAATCACATTTACTGGTTTATACCAGCTACTCATCTCATCAAAAACAACATCTCTGCTCACTGTAAACTTACGAGTAGAAGGGTTATAGCATCTATACCCTTTTTGCTGCAGAGAGTAACCAATAAAGATGCACTTCTCAGCTTTTGGATCCAACTTGGATCTCAACTCATCTGGCACATGTACATAGGCAATGCAACCAAAAATTTTCAGATGAGAAATATCTGGTTTCCTACCAGTATACCTCTCCTCTGGAGTCATTCCATGTATTGCTGCAGTGGGAGTCCTGTTCATTATGTAGACTGCTGTAGCAACTGCTTCAGCCCAATAAAAATCTGGCAGGTCTTTTTCATTGAGCATGGCACGAGACACCTCTCCAATATGTCTGTTTTTTCTTTCTGCAATTCCATTTTGTTGTGGGGTATAACTACATGAATATTGCTGCTTTATGCCATGCTCCTGCAGGAACCTTGCAAACTCATTTGAGAGGTACTCTCCCCCTCCATCTGACCTTAGGCATTTTATCTGCAGGCCTGTTTCTTTTTCAACCATAGCTTTAAGAGTTTTGAAATGCCCAAAAACTTCACTTTTCTTTTTCATAAAATACACCCAAACTTTTCTGCTATAGTCATCAATAAAAGTGACAAAATAATGACAGCCTCCAAGAGATGCAGCTTTAGTAGTCCACACATCAGAGTGGATTAATTCCAATGGCTTCTCACTCTCTTGAACATGTCTAGGAAATGGTTTTCTTGCCTGTTTTCCAAACTGACAGGCTTCACATACCTTATGCATTTCTGCAACCTTGAATTTGGGCAATCCTGCAACAATATTTTGGGCCTGCATTGATTTAAGTCGCTGTACATTAACATGACCAATGCGTTTATGCCAGATATCAATATCTGCAACTACACCGGTCCCATGTGCAAACATTGCTGCACTCAATTCAGACATGTCTGCATCCAATGTAAACATTCTGCCCTTCTTCTTTCCTTTTGCTATCAAGCGACCTTTATTTTTCATATCCTCAACAAAGCATCCATGAGGATTAAATCTGACCTGTAAGCCCTGTTCAACCATTTGACCAACTGAAACCAGATTCTTGGTGATATTCGGGACATGAAATACATCGGACAGGTATTTCTTTTTCCCATCCTGCATAGACAAGGGAATTTTTCCAATCTGCACAATAGGATGTGCAGTATCATCACCAGTCTCCACAAATCCTGGTTTTTCCATTTTCCTTGCATCCTCCATCCATTCTGCATGACCTGTCATGTGGTTTGATGCACCTGAGTCAACATACCATACATCATTGCTTTCTTCTGCACTTGTCACAGAATTGTTCATGTGCTGCACCATGAACAAATGCTCATTTCTGTCATCACCCTTTCTGCTAGAAGATGCATAATTCCCTTGTTGCAGTTTTCCATTCATGATGTCATTCTGCTTTTTATAGCAGTCTTTAGCCATATGACCCATTTTACCACAGTAGTAGCATTCAACATTACTGTTTGCATTTTGGCCTCTTTGCCATCCACCACGACCTCTTTGGCTCCCCCTGCCTCTAGAGTTACCACGTCCTCCTCCATAGGACTGGTTTTCTTGAGTTTGCTGCATATTCTGATTTCTGCCACGGCCTCCAAATCGGCCTCCTCTACCTCTGCCTCTACCTCTTCCAGCATTTGAGTAGAAGACAGCTTCTTTTGAAGTTCCTCCTGAAGAAGATGCACCACCATTTCTCTGTTCCTCAGAAATTAGAAGAGCAATCAACTCCTCAAAATCAGGAAATCTTTCACGAACTGAAATGGATGTCCGAAACTGTGCATAATCCTTTCCTAGACCATTCAAGGTCACGGAAACTAAATCATCATCTTCCACTGGCGACCCAATGGAAGCAAGTGCATCTGCAATCTTCTTCACCTTCATGTGGTAGTCGTTGATGCTCATACTTTCTCTTTGCACATTATGCAACTCTTGCTTGAGCTGCATTTTCCTGGCTTGCGTATTTGTGCTATACATTTTTGACAAAGTATCCCATGCCTCCTTTGGCGTACTTGCATCCTGAATATGCACAATCATAGAGTCTGAAATACTGATAGACAGCCAATACATAACTTTCCTAGCTCTCTCATGCCATGTTTTAAATGCCTGCATTTGTTGTTGATTGGAAACATCAGGAAGAACTGGTTCTTCTTCATTTCCTGCAACAAATTCCCAATATCCTTTTCCCATAAGGAAATTCGTCATTCTAAACTTCCATGCCTGGAAGTTGTTCTTGTCAAGCTTTTCAGTGACAATCTGTGAAAGAGAATCAGACGCCATTACAGAATACTGCAAGAAATTCTGTCACTGCAAAAAACACAGCTTCACCCTCACAAGGGCAAATCTGCAAAACTGGCGAAAGTGGTATTTGACCACACAGTCACTTCCTAGTGACGATTTTGCATAAACAGGAACCAAGGATGATTCTGAAACTCCCAATGTCTCTGCGCACAAGCATACGATGCAATTTCTACAGTAACTTTTCACCGACCTGTAGAACAGTGGTCGCACAGCATAAAACTGAGCCTTTTCTTGAGTGCGTGCAGAAAACTTCCGTCTGCAAAACAGGCCCCGAAATGGCCTCAAATCAAAAAAACAAGGTCGCCGAGGGCTAAAGCCCGTCCCGCAGCATATACTGCCCTCTTGCTTCACCGCGAAGGGCGTCTCAACCTGAGACAATGCAATCCTGCAATTTCCGGCTGTGCTACCTGCAGAGATCTGCTCCCAAAACAGGAAATGAAAGCAACACTGCTCCTCTTACCAGACCACCGCGAGCTTGGCTTGCTTTCTTGAGCTCCTTACCACGAACAAGGCTCTGATACCATGTCAAGATTGTGGGAGAGAAGGAAGGAGTCTCGCTTGAAGCTTTCTTGCTTGCACAATGGGGGAAGACACACAAGGGTGGAGGCTGAAAACAGTTTTCCTCTTCTTAGTTGTGTAAGCCAAAAGAACTCTAGTACAAAGAAATAGAAGAACCCTAGATATGGGTCTCAAACCAAACTCAACTAACTAAGGTGGCATACTAACCAAGCCACGAACTAGAGTAGATAAGGATAGCTATCATGTAGCTATTATTCATGGGCGGTGTACCAACCGCATCTGCAACTGACAAGTCGGTGACATAAATACACAACGGTCACCCTGGCGTATCATGAGTGGAGCTCGATATCTCAACATTATTTGGCATGAGTTCGTCTGCAAGGAAAAAGGAAGATTAAATTGAACCGTATCGACTGGAAAGTCAATTGTCACAAGGATAGAAAAACCGTGACAAGGTGATCAATATTATCTTCCAAAAGATAACCAAACCAATCTAAACTTAGAAATACCATGCTGAAGAGAATAATATGCCTTGGAAATGATTTAAAGGCCAAAGAAACGTTTATTACTTAAGCACTTGACTACTTTTCTTATTGTAGGGTCACTAAAGTCGTAAAGATAAGAAACTAGGGTTTGTCCTTGAGGTTCTTAAAAAGAAACCCTAGGTTCGACATACGTCAGCTTAAAGAAACTTAAACCGATTATTTCAACGCAGGACTTGCGCAGCAAGTATGAAGTCATGTAGTCTTGTGACTGGTTCACAAGACGAAAGGGTAAATAACCTCAACAAGGATGGCAGATCCTTACGCAAGTTATCTTGCAAAAGGAGGTATTCGTGAATATCCTTCTAAATAAGGAAAGTTATAAACCGGAAACTAAAGTATCTAATGAACTTTAGGGTTGACCAAGTTGGGTTAATAAGGTACGCCCTAACCTGGACCATAAAGGATCCCGCCAAGTTACAAGACACCTTGGGAACGAGTGCTGATACACTCAAAAGGAAATAATAATTCCTTAACAGTTTGCCAAACAACACACTCGATTTTAATGGAAATGTTTGTGCTTGCTAGAGATTTTTTTTAGCACTGTTTGAATTATGAATTACAAATTAAATGAATACCTATACTTCAGGTTGAAGGCCTGAAGGGAGAGGTAGTTTCAGTTACCCCCGACGGCCTGCCTAACCCTAACCAAGGGGGTTGTTGTCCGCGCCGGGAACGTGGACCGAACCCACCGCGAGAGGTCTCTCTGTTGAGCTCTACTTGGAGCAAGAGGATGCTTGGGTGCCAAGGGGGGATCTAGACGTAAATCCCTTGCCTTCCGGGTCCTACGCAAGAGGCTAACGTGACTCGGGATTGGATCTTGAGGCCCGCAATACTAGTTTAGGGCGGAAGCTTGGAATAGTGATCCCTACGGATTACTGGATAGCCTTCGGGCAGATTATGGACAAGCCTATAGGCGAAACTCATTGTATTTCAAAGATAAAATGATGAAATGTTAATAAAGAACTTGCTTGATATTGTTTTTCTATGTCACGTGATAAGATTACGTGAAGGAACCAGTGCTTAATGGTTTAATTAAAGAAGCTGATTGTTATATGTCAAATCAATGTGTTAGATAATTACATAACTAAAAACAAACCAAGGAAAGTGCGGAGGATGGTCCTTGGGTCCCTCCTACGATTGGGTGGTCCCGGTTAGCCGGGAACTTTTCTCAAAAATCTCGAAGAACATCGGGATGATCATCAAAATGAATAAGGAAAGTGATGACCTAGAGTTATGTCTTACCTGATTTACACTGTTTTAGGGGAACGGAATGGGACTATGCCTTATGGTAGAGAGGTTGAGCTTTGCATCCCTCTCATTTCCCATTCTCCTTGAACCAAGTGCAGCGTGAATCTGCTTCGGACCTGGCGTTTCTGCGTAAAGTAGTTCGCTCGGGTCCGACGCTAGTTGCTATTAGTGAATGACCAATCAAGAAAACCCTAATTTCAATTGATCCTAAGTGGGAATGGCCAGGATACTTTCGCTACCTGGCAGACGTGGGAAGACCTAGATTGCAAATGCCGTAAACATTCCATGGGAGTGCCGGGCAGATCTTTCTAGACATCCTTTCCAATGGACTACTAAGACGTGTCGTGGATGACACTAAGAGGACATGTTACACTCCTCTTCTAGATCTACCATGATATCCTCAGACATCCTACCATGGGGGTCTATTTGGGTATGTAGATCATAATTGGCGACTAGCCAATGGATCTTTGTCAGGAGACCACTTAGATCGAGCCCTTCATCTCGTCCGTGCGTTAGTGTTTGTCTCTACCATGTCAATAGTTTTTCTCCCTACCAAGTTTTCAATGAGATTTATTAGATTAGGTAGATCCACTCCTCGAATAGTGTCTATCTTGGTTGTGTTTGGCTTCCTTGTTGCATCTTCTACTTGGTCCTATGCTTGGGGTTTCAATCACCTAACTATGTCGAAGGGTCTTCTTCTACTACTGGGTTCATTTATGGTTATGTGTAAGTGTGTTCCTTGTTAATTACAAAAAATCATCAATTTACAATCACTCTATTTGTGTGTGTGTGTGTATGTACTCTCTACCACACTATGCACAATCAAGCTTTAGACTTTTCTTAGGTGTACTTCAAGTGCTGGAAAATAGTATGAGTGCATAGGTAAAGTGACTATGTAGCTCTTGCACTCTCATTTATGGATTTTTCTTGATAGGCTTTTTAGTCTTTGGCCATTCTCATTGGTCCTAGGGTTTGTGCTACATCATTCAGCTAGATGCAGATTTGTTTGGGGATCTATGTCTCAGTCTAGTGCTACTAGTAGCTTCAGCTACTAGTTGATTGGCTAGAGTCACTTCTAAGTATGCATTTCACTGATCTTCCTGTTTCTCATGCCAAAAAGGTGTTTTAAGCATCTCTACGGCCTTCGCCGGTTTGAGTCAATCAGGGTCTTCAAGTTAAAATTTTGAAAATTTTCAAATTTGGCTCAGCATGTCCGAATTGCAAGCGCCAAATGTCTATTGACCCATTCGAATGGATGAGCACCCAATGAGAAAGAGCTGAGTGCAACTGGTTTGAATGTCAAACTTGGACCGTGTCTGAATGTAGTTGTGTGACAACTGAATGGTGGAACGACCGAGGACTGAGTTAGGTGGGCTGAATGCCAAGTTGGTCTAAATGGTTGATTTGGCACGAACAAAATGTTAGCTTGTATGAGTGGGGTTTGGGCTAAGTGGTGAGCATCAAAATGGTAATGGGCTGAATGGTCAAACATATGAGGGTCGAGTGCTAATTTTGGGGCTCGACCCAAAATTGATGTCACACTTGGAAGGGCTGAACACGGCACTATTTTGGCAGATACAATAAAAAATTGATCCAACCGCATGATTTTGGTCATTAGATGTAGCACGCACCTCCGTATCAAAGCTATGGATAGAAAGGAAGAGTTGTATATACCTACAATGTGTAAAAAACTCTTGGGTGCAGTGATCGATTGAATGGGAGCAATGGGTCTCTCTCTCTCTCTTACACACAATGGTATAGTTACAAATGAGCTCTCCCCTCGTCTCTCAGGTTATAAACCCTTCCCTAGCTACGGCTTGACCCCTCCAATCAATCTCTTAGCGACATAAATCTATTCATGCACTCTTTTTTTCCCTCTTTTCCTTTATTTGTGCCCTATTTGGCTTGTTTTACAGCATCAACCCTAAAACTTTCTACTTCAATTTCTCAATACTACCTACTCTAAATGCAACAAAAATCAAAAGTAAAGTACTCAAATGATTTGTCCTGCTTGCCTAATCATCAAAAACACAAAATAAAACCTTTCTTTGAATATTAAACTCCCAAATATCCTACCTACAAAGAGCACCCATTCGGGGATCGGCGCTTGATTTGAAGCATGCTAGTGCTCAAGCTTGAATCCTTTGGTCCTAGCAATGCAACTAAAATATGGTGGGAGCTCACCGCTTAACCGCCAAGACCCACAAATTGCTTATTCCTTCAAGTATTTCAAGTGAGCACCTATGGCTATCTCTTACCTAGCCAATGCACTTTCGATCCTACCGGGATCATAGTGAGCTTAGCTCAATGCATGAAAGAGTTGCCTCCTCTCTCAAGCACACTGATAGCTCCACAATTGGTGATGAAAGCTCGAGAATCCACATCCAAGTTCCATCCTCCATAGTTGTGCGTGAGACAATAGAAGAGAAGAGAAGAAAAGAAGAAGAGAGGATATGATGGAGAGCTTTACCTCCAAGATCCCTCGCTCTCACACAATCACTCCCTTGCTTCCTCACACTGCCTCTCTCAAGCACACACAAGCAAGCAAAGAGAAGAGAAGAGAAGAAGATGAGTCCACTTTTGCCACACACCAAATAATGAGCTTCTCTATTCACTTTTTGACTTTTATACGTAACCCTAAATCCCTTTCGGGCGATCATCCCTTTTTTACATGACCCGCCATAGTGGCAAGGTCCTCTTTTCCATCTCCTTCTATCTACCTTATCTCTTTACCTATGCCTGCCTACCTATTACAATTTGCATAGAAGGGAGCATGTGACACTCTTTTACAACCTTTTTGGAGGCGCCTTGCATTTAAAAATGCTATTTTGCCTTTGGCTTGATTTTTGAGGCCACCCTTGTGCTTTTAGCTATTCTCCATCCTCCTTCTTCTGTTGTATCCACATTCTTGAACTCTTTTTCTTCCATCTTGAACTGGGGTTAACACACCAGAGTAGGGATTTAAGACCTAAGTGAAGGGGGGATGAAGGCTCATTCGCATTTGCAGCCAAAGAGAGAGAGAGGGAGGGAGGGAGGGAGGGAGAGAGAGAGAGAGAGCTTGCTTTTTATATAGGTGTAGGAGATAAAAGAATCTATGCGATCGTTGGGAATGAGTATCATCCTTCCTTTAGATGAGTTACACTAGTCCCTAGGATGTAAGAGCTCAATCCCAGTAAGTAGTATTAGAAAGCATCAAATAAGCCAATCCTTGAATTTTCATCATTTTTTATAAAAAAGCCATTGTAGTGGGCATGGGTCTCAAAATTTTACAGTCGGCCAAACCCTTTCAACTTATACTTGGTTATTCAACCATTCGGACACTCAGCCACCACTGGAACATCAAAGTTAGATACTCAAATGCTCGGACGTAGCCCATTCAGCCACGTATCATTTAAACAGTAGGACTTGGCCATTTGGCTGTTTGGCCCATTTGTACTTAGCCCACTAGCTGAATCTTAGATTTGGACCTCTGTAATTAGCATCACTTGGACCAAATGTGAATTTAGGCCAAATTGACCCGCAAACCCTGATTATACCTTGACCAAGCTGGGAGACATAGTAGAGACCCTAATCGGCCCTTGAAAGTGGTCAAGAATCATGCTTAGAGCCATGTTTGGCCAAAATTGGAATGAGGGGAGAGAAAGAGCTGAATTGTTCATCTTGTATTCACACCTCACACTCTCTTTGATAGTTGAAGTGTACTTGAAAGCTAAAAGGCTGATTTCGCACCGCACACGAAAAAGACAGCTACGCACACATTGAGTACACATAAGTTGAGGGTTGCTTTTTTACAATAAGAAGGAACACACCAAGACATAATAAGTGAATCAAATCCACAAATAGGAGACGATACTCAAACTTAGACAGGTGACTAAGAACCTTGACAAGTATGACCAAGAGAGAGTCCAAACACTGGAGGCTCAGGAGCATAAAAGGACCAACACCATTGGAGATGCATCATTTCCAAACTTAATCAACTTGATCAATAGCCTAGTTGAGCAAGAAGCTGCCAACATGTTTGGATCTAGCTCCAACCACCCGCGAGAAGACCAACTCAATTTGGGAGATTTTAGAGTCAATATCCAACATATGGTTTATAAATATAACTTATAAACCAGGATGAAGCACCATGGTAGGCCAGTTGAGGACATCATAGTGGATCTTGAGGAGGATAGGAGATTAGTATACAAGCACCACTGGGCATAGCAACATGGGTACTAGTGCTTCTGCCTTCTTCTCCTTGCAGGCTCAAGGAAACCAACTCCTCCTACTTAGAGGGTTGCCTTACCGACATGCATAATGCTTGAGCCATGTCTTCATCTTCCTTTCTCCATACCTCTTATGCCTCTTCTTTTGCTCTCATCTTTCTTTCCTCTTTGACTCTCTTAGACTCCTCTTGTATCCTTTGCAATTTGGCTTCTTCTTTCCTTCGTCTTTCTTCTTCAGCCTTCTTTGACTCTTTTTGTGTCTTTTGCAAGTCGGCCTTCTCTTTTTTCATCATTCTCTCCTTGACTTCTTATTGTTACTTCTTGGGAGTCTTTTTCTTTGGATTCTTAAGACCTTCTTGGTTGGATTGTGTCTCATGTTCTTCTCCCTCACTTACTATTCTTTCACTAGATTGTCCCTACTCATGAGGGGGTGTCTTCTTGGGTGTCTCTCCTACTTTCTCTTCACCTACCACCCCTCCCACTACCTCCTGGATGAGGGCAGTTAATACTCCACTAAACCCTATGAATGAAGCTTTTGAGGCATGTTTGTTTCTTTCTGTTCTAGCTTTTGATGCTAGGGACTCTCACCATCTAGCTTGCTCCCTACAGCTAGTGCTTTGGCAAATTAATCAATCATCTTGTACTTATAGCCATTCTAATCAACCTCATCGAGAAAATGGGCTATTACGCTCTCCAACAGAGGCATTCCAATCCTATGCATGAGTGAGTTGTACCTGTGTATTGAAAACAACATGTGGATGACCTTGGCACCTTGAGTCTCACTTCAAGGTTAGGAATATCCTAGATGCTAATGTTGTCATTTGTTAGGACTTGGTTCTTATTCATGTTGAGCATGGCATAGAAATATATTTTTAGTCTCCTCTCAAGGGCAATGTCATATCCTCTTCTCTCTTCTTTTGTGAAAGAAAGTTGATGGGAACAATCTTGCTGTCTTGCCATTTCTAGCTCCTATTGTAGTGCAACAAGCTTCCATTAGTTCATTTCCAAGACCGGTTTCTCCACAAGAAAACAAAAGGATTGCAACACAATTTTCACTTAAGGAATTCATTTATTCCAAGCAAGCATTTCCTCCTTATTATTTTTAAGTATAAAATCATTTTTCTCTTATTTTATCTTTTAGGTTTATGTTTTGAGGTTCCCTTATTGTTTATTTGAAGGAAAAAGTGACCCAAAAGTGGAGAAACCAAAAGCCAATTATAGCGATCTTAGCCCAAAGGTAGAGTGAGAGCCTAGAGGAGATGAAACAAAAGGTGGAAGTGTGGTTGACCTACAGTGAAGGAAGAGTAAAAGACCTAGCAAGCCATCTAGCCCATGCAAAAGGTGATGGAGTATTAGCAGAAAGTAGGGCGGAAGATGCTACGAACATGAGATTAAAAGCCCAACAATGTGCTTTCCTCATTAACCATCTTGGATGTAATGCAATCAAAAGAGAAGGAGGCCATTGAAACTCTAAAGAGGAATCTAGAGATCACCTACAGAGCCACAAGGCATGGACTGTGTGTCCAACCACAAGGAGCGGGAACCAACTTGAGTCAATAGGAGCAATGAGAGTTTTTGATAAGGACAATGTTGATAGTCAAAGAGGTGGAGCTATTAGGCTTTAAGGAGGAACAAGGACCACAAGATCCCATGAGGGAAAGAGAGTAACACGTGCCAATTCCAAAAGCAAGGCTAGATTTCAAGATGGGGCAACAAGATGAGGAACATGTCCCGTAGCCTCCCTCTCCATGACTAGAAGCACAATAGGAGGTGGATAGAATTGATGAAAAAGAAGTGGAGGTTAGGTAGAAGAGAATGAGAGTGTTGAAGCAAGCACAAAGAAGGTTGAGCGCTCAACAAATAGTAGCCCTAGAAGTACCCATTTCACAAAGAGAAGATTGTTTACCAATGAATTGGAATGTGGAGCTTGCAGTGTGGGAGTAGAAAGAGAACAATCACCAACCTTTCAACTTTACTTTATGATTCCCCTCTACACTAAGTAGAGTGGTATCAACCAAAATATTGAAGGAGGTGATCAGCATGGGTAGAAGGCTCAGAGACAGGTGGAACCAAGAGAGAGAGAGAGAAGAATCCAATGATGTGGGGGATGGAAGCATAGGATTACTTGAAAAATAAAGTTATGGAGGTGCCCAGCAAGACTATGAAAGGGTATAAGTCTTAGCCAAAGTGGAGGAGAAGAATTTGGGGGACGGAAACATGGACACCTAGATGTCATTTTGTAACACCCTACCCTTGGAGAGAAACAACCCAACATGCATGCCATATTTGAAAAGGGTCGGAGTGAACTTCAACCCTAATATCCATGGTTTTTATGATTTTCCTAAAATATACAATGTAAATTTCACTAAGCTGGAGGAATCTCTTATCTTTTTCAAGGAGGACTTATGGACCTCGATTGTCCATTTTCTTAGTGAGTTTTCTTCTTGCCCAGATCTCACCTTTATCACAACTTGTAACTATCTTAGGCTACTTAGAGTACTACTTAAACAGGGTCCTATACCACAAGACTACTGCCTCTTGCCCCTATTTTTTGATCTAAATGTCGGCATAGATAGATGTGCCATGGCTAAATTAATGATGTGAGTCACCATCCTTCCATCTTTTTGCATGGCCCTCTTAGAGGACATGAATGACAACCACTTCACTAGATGCAACCACCCATTTGTGTTGACTATCCCTCTCAACATACATATAAACTTGAAAGGATACATGCATTGCAAGTACTTTCTCTACAAGTCCCTTGCCTCCTCCTCCCGTGTCCACAATCATGAGGATTAGCTCTCTGCATACTTATCACTTTTTTGAAAAGCAAAAAGAAAAGAGAATAAAAAGGCAAAAGAAAAAAGAAAAATAGCATAAAAGAATAAAAATGAAAGAAAACAATACATCTCATTTTTACTTAGCGTCACAATCACTGCACAGAAGGAGTTCAACAAATATCAACAGATTCACACGCATGGAGCCACATTGACTCTACCTTCCGAGAGCCAAGGAATCTTTAGCTCGGTCTTGCAATGGATGGCGTGAACCCATTCGGTCTATGCTCAACTTCTTACAATGTGTAGCCTATAGTCCTTGTCAACTACAATATCCCTCCATGGCTTTCTACGAAGAAATGGCATCTCATCCTTAGCTTACTCGTCCCTGGCCGCTAGAAAGTCAAAAATATGGACTTGTATCTTTTTCCATTAGTCAATGAGCTTAAGATTTTGTGGGAGGAGGGGGTCTGCGCTCAACTTCTTATAGTGTGTGGCCTATAGTCCTTGTCAACTACAATATCCCTCCATGGCTTTCTACGAAGAAAGAACATCTCATGCTTAGCTTATTCGTACTCCGCTGCTACAAAGTAAAAAATATGGACTTGTATCTTCGTCCATTAGTCGATGAGCTTAAGATTTTGTGGGAGGAGGGGGTCATCGTGCAAGATATGAGCAAGCACAATGGTCGACGGTCCGCCAATATTCGAGCCATTGTCATATGGACGAGGCATGAATTTCTAGGATTCAAAGAGTGCTTAGGTAAATAGGTTTCCATTCTCATTGGTAATATCTATATTTTATATTGTTCAAGTTTGTATTCACTAGATAGAGGTGTTGGAACAAGTTTGGTTACTTCAAGTTATCATGCATGTCCATTGTGCAGGTCACTGTTAGACTCCCGAAGGTCACGAACCATGAAGAAGATGGTATATCAACGACACACCACTTTCTTGCCAGAGGGTCATAAACTCAGGGAAGGTTTTCTTGGACGACCTCCAATACGTATGAATTCTGCAAGCTGGTACGAGTTGAAAATGGTCCACACTGAGTCACATCCAAATGGAATGCAGTGGTTCTCAGTTTTCTACAAGTTGCCATATTGGACCCATTTATAGATCAACCACTTGTTGGAGTTCATGCATATCTTCAAGAATGTAGGTGTCTTGCTATGGGACCACATCACAAGAAAGAGAGACACTATAGGGACACGAATGGATTTGAAGGAGGTAGGCAAGATGGAGGCACTTTGGCCGCAGTTGAGAGTGCTGATGGTCGTGTGCAGCTACCTCACGCTCCTTGGGTTTTGTTCACTAAAGAAGAGCGCTTTGTGAAGCAAGTAGTCAATTCTATCCACACTCCGACAAGTATGATGCATTCTCTCAGCTCTGCATTTTTTAAAGACAACATATTATCAGGGCTAAAATCCCATGACTGGCATAAGATATGTGAGGTTTATACTACGAATGGATTGTAATTGGTATGCACATTTTGTTGTTTGGAGTATAGCCATTGTTCAGAATGCTTTCTCATTTGAGGCAGTTTGTACTACCGATCGCGATCATAGGATGCCTTATTCCAGAAATACGTGGGGCCATTTACAGATTGTCAACTTTGGTGTAATGGATCTCACAAAAGGAGATTGAGATGTCCTCTATTGAATCCGCGGGGCGGGGAGCAGTGGAGACACTTTGTCTCTTTGAGAAATACCTATCTACCAACATGCTCACAATACAAATCCACCTTCTTGTACATCTTATAGATGAAGTGGAGATTGTTGGACCTGTCCATACACGATGGATCTTCTTCTTGGAGCACTTCATGAAAACCCTGAAAGGCTTTGTGTGACAACAAGCTCGGCCAAAAGGTAGCATGGCTAAAGGTTGGTTAGTGTCTGAGGCGCTAGTGCATATTTCACAATGGCTACCAATGGTGGATCCATCCAGACAACAAAATGCTATGGTCGCTAAAGGACGATGATAGACTAACTAGAGATGTGGTGCTGCGGTTTATGTCAATGCGATGGTTGCATGGAGCTTTGACCGCAGCATCTCGTGAAGGGGTGGAGGTCTCAATAGAGGAGTGGGAATTCTCGAGGGGATGTAGTCCAAAGGTGATGACGTGTTTAGGATTTGTCGTATCTATATTTTATATGCGACAACTAATTTGAGTGTTTCAATGTACAATAAAAAATATATAGTGCAATGTGGTCGTGTGGATGGTATTTTTGCATGGAGCGTATTAACAAAATACGCTCCACAGTTGACTATTGTATCATGGCAAGGTTCGAGCAGGAGAGCCGATGACGAGCAATGGATCCAAACACGGTTATAGATGAGATGAAGTATTTTGGAAACTTGCAAAGTATTATTATGGTGGATTACCGTAGCTTCTCCATGATACTATTTGATGTGCAATAGTTCAAAGTGGTACTTAAAGCAGCTGGAGCAATAGTTTGACGAGGTCCATCTGGATTTCTCGAATAGATTTCAAAAAACAATGGATGAATTTGCATGACACCTTTGTGTTGCCGGCCCATTGTGAACAAGTGCATGAACTCATTTGTTTGCTAATTGTATTACGACATGGTACATGCCACAATAGTTTAATCTCTATTGTACGTGTTTGTGAACCAGTAATCTTCTATCCAAACCCTCGATAGCCTCGATGGTGGTATGTTATACCTTCAGCTCCTCGAAGTACGAGAGTATATGATCAAAGCAATGTTCGGAGCATAGATGAGGACAATACGCAAATACAGGGGTTCGATATTCCAAGGGGTGGAGGCCACCGAAAGCTTGGAGTATGTAGAGGAGCCAGCATCAGCTAAGAATGATGGAAATACAAGAGTCCAAGAATTCTTTGAGAATGAGGTGGACTCATCCTTTTGTGGTGACATGTCTATCAACCTTCCAGTGTATGAGGAGTTGTGTCAAAAGATTGACATGGGACCATAGGATACTTCATACTTGGAGCATCCACCTACTCAAGTCATTGACTAATACTTATAAGGGTACATAAGATATGCATTTTAAGTGAGATCATTTCTTTAGGATTTATATTACCATGCTTTGTATGATTTAAATTGATTATGCTAATATCATTTTTTATCTGTGTAGGTGACATTTTCAAGATGAGTCAAGGGATGAGCAATGAGAAGTTGCAGGATATCTTCATGCGCATGTCTCCACATCTGATGGCGATATTGAGAGACATGGCAAACCAGGAGTTGTCTCGGACATCGTCAGGCCACTCTACTAGATCTACTTCAGCACAATCAGATACTTCAGCTTCGAGCAAACGAGGTCGATGCTCTAGACTTAGGCTAGAGGGAGAGAGTCCTTCAAGTTCAAGGAGATGTTGTAGAGATATGGAGGTAGTGAGCCCGCGTTCGGCACGGGATATAGGTGTGACTTCTCGCTCTCGTGGTGGTTCCAGGGAGCGTGCCTTAGGTGGATGTTGTGTAGGCAACACGGACACGGTGTCTCCATCTCCTCGTTCTACTGGAGTTATGTCATCTCGAGGATTTGTCACACCTTTGGGATGTCTACTCTAGTTACTCTCAACCGTCTATAGGTGGCACCCCTATGGATGATACTCCGATGGATACTAACCCGATCGGTACACTAGATGTACAGGGGTCTCTTGGATATGCCCAGGAGTGTTGATGCAGGTAGGAGAGGACCCATCTTAGGCATACCCTAGAGAGATATGCCTATCTCGTCGATGATAGGTCAGGAGCCATCATCGTGAATGATGAGGGGAGGAGGGTGATGGCTCGCATAAGAGAGTTGTGCCAACAAGTTTTTCGGCACAACGTCTTAGATCATTGGAAAAACATACCGGAGGGGAGTAAGGACTACATAGTAGCATCCTTGCATGAGGAGTTTCCAATTCCAGCCACAATTGATAGATTTTCTACAGGCTGGATGATGGACTGCATGCGCGCATATATATCACATAGACGATCAGACGCACACAAGGCACTCAAGACTGGGACTGTAAAGCCCAAGTGGCTAAACATGGATGACTGCACCGACTCAGGAAGGAGGCTATAGATTCTCCAGGATGTTGGAGTCAGCAGTATGAGGTGGCGAGGGCACAACTAGAGGCCAGAGTGGTCCATCATCTTGGTAGTAGCGGCCACATGACATATTTGGAGGACTTTGTAAGTTTTTTTTTTGTTTTGCTATTTTTTGCAATATCCCTTGTACTGACAATCATGTTTCTAACACTTAGTATTTTGTTTTCTTTGCAGCATTCCATTACAAATCGCGATCTGACCGGCCTTGAGACTCGATATGCAGAGAGGCACGGTCTCACTGCATTGATCGACTAATTATATAGACATGGCGGCCTTGTAAGTCACTCATCTTTCTTGTCACTAGTTACCATGTTTAATTAGAATGCATTATTGTATCCTGGATTGATATGTTATTGTTTCTTTTTTTCCAAAGTCCGTTTGATGCTCCTTTGCGACGGGATGAGATTTCGGATGGCAAAGATATGTAGCTTGCCCTTGGATCCTTGGAACTCACACACCCTTCTTTTTTTATCATTTAATCTGTGTAGACATTTTCTATATAGTAGTGATATCTTGTCATGATTGCACCAGTCGCTTTCATTATGTGATCGTGTATTTATTTCATGTATTAGTATTATGATTTTAGTACAATTTTTTTGTGTTTACAGGAGCATTGTACATAGTGCAGAAACTATTTTGTATGGCCCAAATAAAGCACACAGTGCTATATATGGTAGGGTAGCAAGCTTCCCTACCACAAATTTCTTTTTCCCTGTTACCGTCACTATTAGCGTCGCAAATTTACTTGCACACATTGTTATTTGCGTCGTTATTAACGTCACAGAGCGTCATTATCAGCGTTGCTATTTGCGTCAGTATTGTGACGCTGATACCGATGCAAATAGCGATGCTGATAATGACGCTGATACCGACTATTCTATGGCGTCGCCAATAATGACACTTTTTGTGACAACGGGGGCAAATTTTGTTATTTAAATTTTCATCGCTTTTAACGTCGGTATAAGACCTATATCTTATAATGTTAAAAGAGACTTATGGTGTTGACACAAGCTAGTAGGGATGGAAAAATCTCAAGCTAATAGAATAGCAAGTGAAAAATTTCACCTTCGTGTTGACACTTGAAAATAGAAGTTTTTCATTATAATATGTTGTAATATCAACTTTCTAGTAAGCATTGATGAATAAGACAAATGATAACATACTATGATTAGAAAAAATAGGAAAGACTTTTTTTTTGAAAGACAAAAGCACTGATTCAAATAATCTAGCTACTATTGGCTAACATCTTTTTTTTTAAATATTTAATATTTAATATTTAATTTTTATTCTATTAAAATATAAAAAAGATTAACCTAGAAATAGATAAAAGTTTTAGTCATATTGTGTATCATATCCCCTTTAAGACTAAGAGGAACTCATATGTGTAGAATGCTATGAAGAATATAACTTTTTTACTTGATATTAGCTCTTGAGAGTTCTTTTCTCATCATACCCTCAACTCTGATTCTGTATAGTACTAATGGATTTCAATATTCTTAACTATGATTCTTAGTAGCACTATCAAGTTTCAATACCAGAAAATAGTCCCTTTTGAATTCAAATTATATAATGATAGGTAGAAAAAATAGCAAAGAACCAACCAAATTTTTTCTAAGCCTTACTATGCTTAAGATACTATAAACTATCTATAATGATCTTTCCATTAAAGTGACACTCCAAACTAGCCACTCTAATAACTTTTGTATAAAACCATATTAATTATGAGTATCTTAGAAAATTATGAAGAATAAGAAATGTTTGATACGATACAATTAGGGGATTGGTGGATGTTACTAACCCGCTACTTATGATGTGCATCCAACAACCCCCGCTAATCGCATTGTATGGGCAAGTCTTTTTTTTTTTACATTTTCTTCAACTATATCTAAGATGTTTAATCTTTCCAGGATTTTTGAGCTTTAAGGTAATGGTCACTATTGGATTCAAGTGTAGAGAAAGAAACTCAAAGAGAAGGTTAAGAAGGAGAATCAAGAGAGCTTAAATATATGGGTGCCAAAAAGAAGTCATGTAGTCAAATCTCTCGATTTTCGAAATATCAAGAGAGCTTAAATATATGGGTGCCAAAAGGAAGTCATGTAGTCAAATATCTTGATTTTTGAAATATCAAGTACTGACTTCACTACAAGGATATGGAGGTATAGTGACGGCACTTTCTAACGCAAAATAGCAGCGTCGCTATTTATGTTACTATTAGTGTCCTAATAGCGATGGTACTCAAACAAAAAAAACGCGGGCCAAAACGCGAGTGAGTTATTTTGCACGCATACACCAAAGAGAGAGCGAACATCTTACATTTGAGAGGGAGAGGGAGAGAAAGAGAGAAAGAGGGAGAAGGAAATCTTCTCACCACTACTGCCACCATTCGCGAAGAAGATGAGGAAGTGTATGGAGGGCGAAGAGGAGCCACCGTCGTGAAGAGGAGCCGCCGAACCCTTCTTCGAGCCTTTACGGTGAGTGTATTGTTCCTTCTTGCTTTTTTTGTGTTTTCTCTTTCTCTTTTACTTGTTTTTGTTAAAATTCATGTGTATTGAGAGAGGGAGAGGAAATGAGAGAGAAAGAGAGGGAGGGAGAGAAAGAGAGGAAAACATTAAACATAATAGGGAAAGAGAGAAAGAGAGGGAGGGAGAGGAAATGAGAGAGGAAGAGAAAGAGAGAAAAAACATTCAACATAATAGGGAAAAACATTAAACATAATAGAGAAAGGGAGAAAGAGAGGGAGAGGGAGAAGAAGAGAGAAAAAACATTAAACATAATAGGGAAAGAGAGAAAGAGAGGGAGAGGGTGAGGGAGGGAGAGGAAGAGAGAAAAGGAAATGAGAGAGGGACATGAGAGAAAAAAAAAAACATAATAGGGAAAGAGAGAAAGAGAGGGAGAGGGAGAGGGAGGGAGAGGAAGAGCGAAAAGGAAATGAGAGAGGGAGAGGAGATAAGAGAAAAAACATTAAACATAATAGGGAAAGAGAGAAAGAGAGGGAGAGGAAATGAGAGAGGGAGAGGAAGAGAGAAAAGGAAAGAAAGAACGAGAGAGAGAGGGAAAAAACATTAAACATAATAGGGAAAGAGAGAAAGAGAGAGAGAGGGAGAGGGAGGGAGAGAGAGGAGGGAGAGGTTGTTGTTTTCTTGCTTGTTGTTGTAGTAGTAGTAGTAGTAGTTTTTTTTTTCTTTTCTTGCTTATTGTTGTTTAGTTTTCTTGTTTTTTGTTGTAGTGGTAGTAGTGGTAGTAGTAGTAGTAGTAGTAGTAGTTTTTTCTTCTTTTCTTGTTTATTGTTATTGTAGTAGTAGTAGTTATTGTTGTTTTTTCTTCGTTTCCTGTTTATTATAGTGGTAGTGGTAGTGGTAGTGGTAGTGGTAGTCCTAGTTATAGTCGTAGTCATAGTCATAGGCTTGTTCATAGTCATGGACGTAGTCGTCGTAGCCGTGGTTGTAGTAGTAGTGGTGGTTTTCTTGTTTGCTGTTGTTGTTATTGTTATTGTTATTGTAGTAGTAATAGTTTTTTCCATTTTCTTGTTTATTGTTGTCTAGTTTTCTTATTTGTTAATATTGTTGTAGTAGTGATAGTTGTAGTATTTTTTTCTTCTTTTTTTGTTTATTATAGTAGTAGTGGTATTGGTAGTGGTAATGGTAGTCATGGTTGTGGTCATGGTCGTGGTCGTAGTTGTAGTCATAGTCATGGTCGTAATCATAGTCGTCGTAGTTGTGGTTGTAGTAGTAGTGGTGGTTTTCTTGTTTTTTTTTGTTGTTGTAGTGGTAGTAATAGTAGTTTTTTTAAATTTTCTTATTTTTTTTTTGTAGTAGTAGTAGTAGTAGTAGTAGTTGTTGTTGTTGTTGTAGAGAGAGATATATATGTTTTGTTTAAGAAAAGAAGAGAGGGGGAGAAAGAGAAAAAGGAAGAAGGAACGAGAGAGAGAGAGATAAACATACAACATAATAAAGAAAGAGAAAAAGAGAGAGAGATGGAAGGAGAGGAGATAATGAATAGGTAAAAAACAAAGAGAGAGTGATAGCAAGGTCCGGTGAGGTCCGGCACAACACCAAGAGACAGAAAACACTCCGACATACATTAATTTGTGGGTGGGTGGGTGAAGACTTTACATACGTTAATTTTTGTTGAGTTACAAGAGAAGAAATCCCTTCTCAAACAATTTAAGAAAGAAAAAAAGAATGATAACAAAAACAAATCGTTTGTTGTAACGTAGACAAAATGGAAAATGATAAAGGCCTTGATTGTTGAGATGACAAGCTCAACACATGCGGACATTGATGATGGACCGCCTGGTTAGATGGGTCCACACGTCTACACTTAGCATGTCGGTGGTCATTATGACTCTCACATGGCCACTGACTCATTACTTATTATATTCAGGTTGTTACACCTATTTACAGCTGGCATAGTTATAGCGCCAGTCGACTAGTGTAGTCGGTAATGCATTGTTTGACTTAGTAGGCCACTTTCCTTTTATGTTGTATCTTATCTATACTTTGTGTACATTGTAAAGAGTGTGGAAGAAGAAGAAGAAATCAGCAAGAAAACGTTTTGGCCTCCATCTCTCTTCTTGTCTCTTGAGTGAGCTTCTCCTTGTGCATTCTGTGTGTGTTCGGCGCAGCATCTTGAGCAACCCCCTCCACCACGCGATTCTTGACATGGTATCTGAGTCGCGCCATTGAGAGAGGCTGATTTCGAAGGTTGAAGTGAAGGAGAAGAAGCAAGGTTCGAGCAAGCAAGCTACGGGTAAGAATCTCTCCCATTCTTCCACTCCTTCTCTTGGATAGTGCCTGTGGAGGCACCAGAAGCAGGGCAGAGCAAAAATCTCAGATTGCAGTGAGATTTGGTGTGCGCGAAGAGCACTGTATATTCTGCAGATTACCCTTTAGGACTTTTCCGCAGTTATTTTGGGCATTTGAGGCCATTTCAGGGCCCGTTTTAGAGTCGCAAGGTTGCGGACAGCAGTTTCGGGGTACACTGTGACTTCGACTATATTGACCGAACGTGGGTGCGCAGGTTACAGATTTCAGATCTGTAAGTTCAAAGGTATTTACCAGTGAGTAAACACAAGGCTTATCTGCAAAAAGGTTGCAGATTGCATGTATCATTGAGCAGACAGTTAAAAAGGCTGTCTGGTGTATTGCTGTGCACTACAGGTCCAGGGTTGCAAAAGATTTACTTGCTGTTGGTATTAATTTTGTGATAATGGCAGAGAACAGTGGAAGCCCTATCATTGAGAAGCTCGACAAGAACAACTACCCTTCATGGAAGTTCCGTGTCACGAACTTCCTTATTGGAAAAGGCCTCTATGAGTTTGTTTCAGGTGAAGAAAAGGAATCGGAGATGAGTGATCCTCCAACTACAGAAGAGACAAAGGCACGGAAGGAATGGAATGCAAAGGATAAAAAGGTCATGTATTGGTTGTCTGCAGTAATTGACAATAATATGCTGGGACACATTAGAAATGCAAAGAATTCATATGCAGCTTGGACCACACTTGAAAGTATGTTTTCTGTAAATACAAAGGCACGAAAGATTCAACTCAAGCAAGAGTTGAATACATTAAAGAAAGGGAAGATGTCTATCAATGAGTATGCACTAAAGGTAAGAAGCATTGCAGATGCATTGGCAGCGATTGATGCAATGCCCGATGATGATGATTTGGTGTCGTCTACCTTGGGTGGACTTAACAATGAAAAGGCTTGGAAGTCTTGTGTAACTTCTGTATATGTTAGAAAGCCATTTCCAGATTTCGATGAGTTGGTCTCCCTTATGATCACTGAAGAGATCAACATGCAGAGTGAGACATCTGAAAGAAGTGGTGAACAGGTCCAAGATTTCTACTCCAGTTCAGGAAGGGGACGTGGCAGGTTCTCTTCAAGAGGCCGTGGTATAGGACGTGGTAGTGACAACCAGCAAAATAGATTGAATCAACAATTTGGCGATATGCAGGTTTCAGGAGGTCGTGGTAACTTTAGAGGCAGGGGGAGCTTTAGAGGAAGAGGTGGATGGCAGAATAGAGGTTCTAACAACTCTGGTATTGTGTGCCACTACTGTGGCAAAACGGGTCATATTGCAGCCCAATGTTATGCTAAGAGAGATGATATCCGCAGTGGTAAGTTGCAGCAAGGAAACTATGCATCGTCTTCACGACAGAATGAAGACAAAAATGAACGTTTGTTTGTTATGGAGCATATGCTGAATGTTGTTACAAGAAAGGGAACACATGAAGATGTTTGGTATGTTGATTCAGGTGCATCCAATCATATGACCAGCCATGCAGAATGGTTTGGAGAGATGCAGGATTTGGAGAATGCAGGTTATGTGCAGACGGATGATGACTCATGCCACCCAATTTCACACATTGGAAAAGTTCCCTTGTCCTTGCATGATGGTAAGACAAAGAGTCTTTCAGATGTATTACATGTGCCATCTATTACAAAGAACTTGGTGTCAGTTGGTCAAATGGTAGAGCAAGGGCTGCAAGTCAAATTTAATGCAAAGGGCTACTTTGTAGAAGACTTCAATGACAAGTGCAGATTGGTAGCAAAGGGAAGTAGAGTTGGACGTATGTTCACTCTAGATGCTGGAATTCCTACTATGAATGCTGCTATGTATGCCAAAGGAAAAGGTGTTGTTGCAGACATTGAAATTTGGCACAAACGCATTGGACATGCAAATGTACAAAGGTTGAAATTAATGCAGTCCAAAGGGTTGGTTAAAGGTTTGCCTACTTTTAAAGTTGCAGAATTTTAGAAGGTATGTGAAGCATGTCAGTTTGGTAAGCAGGCAAGACAACCCTTTTCACATGACAGAGATGTAAGCAGAAATATCCTTGATGTTGTGCATACAGACATTTGGGGGCCTACACAAAATGTATCTCTTGGAGGCAGTTCATACTTTGTCACATTCATTGATGATTATTCTAGAAAGCTGTGGGTATATTTTATGAAGGAAAAGAGTGAAGCTTTTGAGCACTTTAGAACTTTGAAGGCTGCAGTTGAAAGAGAAACAGGCTTGAAAGTAAAGTGCTTGAGGTCAGATGGAGGGGGCGAGTACCTCTCAAATGAGTTCAGTGATTTTCTGAGGTCTCATGGGATAAAGAGACAGTTCACATGTAGGTATACCCCACAGCAAAATGGGGTTGTAGAAAGGAAAAACAGGCATATTGCAGAAGTTGCACGTGCCTTGATGGCTGAAAAGAATATGCCTAAGCATTTTTGGTCTGAGGTTGTTCATACTACTGTTTATATTATGAACAGAACTCCCACAGCTGCAGTTCATGGTATGACCCCCGAAGAATGTTTTATAGGTAAGAAGCCTGATGTTTCACACTTGAAAGTGTTTGGTTGCATTGCGTATGTTCATGTGCCAGATGAGCTGCGGAAGAAACTGGATCCAAAGGCTGAAAAGTGTGTCTTTATTGGATACTCTTTAGAGCAGAAAGGGTATCGCTGTTACAACCCTGTCACATGTAAGTTCAGAGTGAGCAGGGATGTCATCTTTGATGAAATGAGCAGTTGGTATGCATCTAGTGGTGATGCATTGGATGATGATGATGATCATGTCACTCATGTGCAGGCTGAAAAGCAAGAATCACGAACTCTTAGCGGACCAGAGACATCATCTGGTAGTCCTTGGTCTGGGAGACTAAGGAGTAGCTCTACATCTTCAGGTGCATCTAGTAGCACTACAAGTAAAGACAAAGGAAAGAGTAAAGTGTCAGAAGGCATTGATGCAGTTCTTGATGGAGACTCCAGTGGCTCAGAGAGCTTGGATGATGAGCTTGGCATTCCTTCAGTGAGGACTCCAGGTGTGCAGAGAGCACGCGTGAATGTAAAGACTCCATTGAGTGATCCAGTGGTACGCAGGTCTAGCAGGGTGAGATACCCTGTTAAAAGATTTGGTTTTGAAGGTTATGCAGCTCACCATTATGCTTATATGGTGAAACTAGTTGAGGATGTTGAGCCCATATGTTTTGAGGAGGCTGTTGGTCATGCTCATTGGGATGCAGCAATGGATGAGGAGATGGCTGCATTAGAGGCCAATAAGACTTGGGATCTAGTATCATTGCCGAAGGGAAAGAAAGCTATTGGATGCAAGTGGGTTTATAAGATTAAGCACAATGCAGATGGTTCTATTAGCAGGTACAAAGCTAGGCCGGTTGCAAAACGCTATGCCCAGAAATATGGCATAGATTATGATGAAACCTTCAGTCCAGTTGCTAGGATGGCAACTGTTAGATGTGTGATTGCTTTGGCAGCAGCCAAAGGTTGGAGGTTGCAGCAAATGGATGTAAAGAATGCCTTCTTGCACGGTGATTTGCAGGAAGAAGTGTATATGGATCAGCCAGCAGGTTATGAAGATTTAGAGCATCCCATGTATGTGTGCAGGTTGAAGAAGGCACTCTATGGGCTCAAGCAAGCACCTAGAGCATGGTCTGACAAGATCAGAGAGTATCTTGTCAATATTGGATTTTATGTTTTTGATGCTGATCACTCACTTTATGTGAGAAAGGGAGATGCAGGTTTGGTCATCATAGTCATCTATGTGGATGACTTGATTATTACAGGTGATAGTGATAGTGGGATTGCTGAAGTCAAGGGATGTTTGAAGATGAAGTTTGAGATGAAGGATTTAGGTGAGCTAAGGTACTTCCTTGGCATTGAGGTGATCAGATGTGATGATGGTATATGGCTATTCCAAAGACAGTATGGCTTGGATATGTTGTCTAAGTATGGTATGACTACATGCAAACCACTTTCAGTCCCGTTGGAGCAGAATGTAAAGCTGAGTGCTGATGTTGGGGATGAGATAGAAGACCCTACTATGTTCAGGAGGATAGTGGGGAGTTTGATCTACATGACCATTACAAGGCCAGACTTGAGCTATGCTGTTGGTCTTGTGAGTCAGTTTATGCAAGTACCTAGAAAGCCACATTTGGATGCAGTCATATGCATATTGAGATATGTGAAGTCCACATTACATTATGGACTTTTCTATGAGGCAGGTGCAGATGTACAAGTGTTTGGATACACAGATGCAGATTGGGCTGGTAGTATGTCTGATAGAAGATCTACCAGCAGATACATGTTCTCTCTTGGTAGTGCAGCAGTTGCATGGAGCAGCAAAAAGCAATCTACAGTTGCTTTGTCGAGTACAGAGGCTGAGTATAGAGGTGCTGCTATTGCAGCATGTGAGGTAGTATGGCTGCAAAAGCTATTGGCTGATTTGGATGTCCAGTTGTCATTTATTGTGACAACATGAGCAGTATACAGTTGGCTAGGAACCCTGTGTTCCATGCCAGGACAAAACATATTGAGGTACACTACCACTTTGTGAGAGAGAAGGTATTAGCAGGTGAGATTGACTTGGTGTATGTCAGCACACAAGATCAGATAGCTGACATCTTCACGAAGGCCTTGGGTACAGAGAAGCTTCAAAAGTTTTGAAGCTTACTTGGAGTTGCAAAGTTGCAGTTGAGCTTGAGGGGGAGTGTTGAGATGACAAGCTCAACACATACGGACATTGATGATGGACCGCCTGGTTAGATGGGTCCACACGTCTACACTTAGCATGTCGGTGGTCATTATGACTCTCACATGGCCACTGACTCATTACTTATTATATTCAGGTTGTTACACCTATTTACAGCTGGCATAGTTATAGCGCCAGTCGACTAGTGTAGTCGGTTATGCATTGTTTGACTTAGTAGGCCACTTTCCTTTTATGTTGTATCTTATCTATACTTTGTGTACATTGTAAAGAGTGTGGAAGAAGAAGAAGAAATCAACAAGAAAACGTTTTGGCCTCCATCTCTTTTCTTGTCTCTTGAGTGAGCTTCTCCTTGTGCATTCTGTGTGTGTTCGGTGCTCATCTTGAGCAACCCCCTCCACCACGCGATTCTTGACATTGATATTCAAGATTGCGAGGCATATCTTAATCAGCATGTCCCATATCCTTACTCTCAATGTAGCTTGACAATTAGATGAAAACGTCGATTGTGTATAGAACACGTACGACGCTTCGGAAAGTTTCAATCTGAGATAATTTATCAGGCGATCTTGGATTTTCAGAAAATGGTAAGAAAAGTTAATATGAATCATTCATTGTACTCGCAAGCTAATTGAATACCATATATAAAAAGATTGGGTGTGGCTGGAAGATTTTCTATCCAGGGAGATGACGTCTCATCCCAAGGAGGAGTGCACCCTTTGTGGCCAATTAGAAAAGTTTGTGGGCATGCGATGGATGGAGTGCCTGATCCAATCCACCACTTGGATTGTACTACCCAATCTATACCATCAATATCAGAGGAGACAGAGAGCCTTCGAGACTTACCTACAATCTTGGAGCTTGAGATGGAGGAAATGATCGATGCATTGATTCCCATGGAAGTTAAGACTTCTGGTCCGCTTAGAGAGGAAGCATCCATACCATTATATGATAGGTGTTGAGTATCTCACTTGAAGACACTACTTGCACTCCTAAATGTGTAAGCAAAATACAAGTGGAGCAATGTGAGTGTGATCGAGTTGATAGGGTACCTTGTATGTATGCTTTGTTGTTTCTTTTCGGCACTATCATTAAAACAAATTGTGCTTTTTCAAGGTGTTTTATGATTTTTTTCAGGTTACTGAAGTATCATATATTACCACTTGCAAATACCATGCGTCAGTCTCGTGATGATGCACAACATGTTTTAGGAAAGCTTAGCATGGACTCCAACAGTATCCATTCATGTATCAATGATTGCATATTGTTTGGATGAGAATAAGAGACTATGGAGACATGTCCAAAGTGAGGTTCTCACAGGTATCGACAAGACTTGCAAGGGCAAACCATCCCTCAAAAAGTTCTTAGATACTTTCTGCTTATCCCCCACATAAACAATATGTTTCATACGTCCGGCATGGCGAGCTTGACAATCTGGCATGCACAGAATAGGTCCACAGATGGAGTTCAATGAATATCAACGGATTCACGCGCATGGAGCCACATTGACTCTACCTTCCTAGGATTTGCCCGAGAGCCAAGGAATCTTCCGCTCGGTCTTGCAATGGGTGGTGTGAACCCATTCGGTCTGCACTCAACTTCTTACAGTGTGTGGCCTATAGTCCTTGTCAACAACAATATCCCTCCATGGCTTTCTACAAAGAAAGGACATCTCATCCTTAGCTTACTTGCCTCCAACTACTATAAAGTCAAAAATATGGACGTGTATCTTCATCCATTAGTTGATGAGCTTAAGATTTTGTGGGAGGAGGGGATCACTGTGCAAGATATGAGTAAGCGTGATGGTCGACAGTCCACCAATATTCGAGCCATTCTCATGTGGACGATGCATGACTTTCCAGGATTCCGAGAGTACTCAGGCATCTAGGCTTCCATTCTCGTTGGTAATATCTATCATAACTCGTTCAAGTTTGTATTCAGTAGATAGAGGTGTTGGGACAGGTCTAGTTACCTCACGTTATCATGCATGTCCATTGTGCAGGCAACAGTTAGACTCTTGAAGGTCACAAACCATGAAGAAGATGGTATATCAAGGACACGCCGCTTTCTTGCCAGAGCATCATGAACTCAGGGAAGGTTTTCTTGGACTCATTTTTTTGGTAATTGTATTACGACATGGTACATCTCACAATAGTTAAATCTCTCTTTTACGTGTTTGTAAACAGGTAATCTTCTATCCAAACCCCCGACAACCTTGATGGTGGTATGTTATACCTTCAGCTCCTCGAAGTGCGAGAGTATATGATCATAGCGATGTTCCGAGCATAGATGAGGACAATATGCAAATAGAGGGGTCGATATTGCAAGGGGTGGAGGCCACCGAAAGCTTGAAGCATGTAGAGGAGGTAGCATCAGGTAACAATGATGGAAATACAGGTGTTTAAGAGTTCTTTAAGAACGAGGTGGACTCATACTTTTGTGGTGACATATCTATCGACTTCCAGTTTATGCTGAGTTGTGTGAGGAGATTGAAACACCATATTGGAGAATATGGGAAATTTTCATAAGTTTAGGACACGTGGTCAAATCTTTGGATTTGTCATAACTTGAACAATATAACTCCAAATCGAGTGCTCTATAACTCATTAGATTCCATTTTTCAAGTGCTTTTCAATGATATGTCACATCATATGGTTTTGAGAAACTTATGGGTATGTTATTCGGGTGCCACCTTTTTAATATTCAAAAAATGGGTATTGGACTCACTAATATTGTGTTTTGACATGGGACCATAGGATACTTCATACTTGGAGCATCCACTTACTCAATTATTTTTATTAATCACTTATAAAGGTACATAAGATATGCATTTTAAGTAAGATTATTTTTTAAAGATTTATATTATCGTGATTTATATGATTTAAAATGATTATGCTAACATCATTTTTTATCTGTGTAGGTGACCTTTGTGGATACTGAGATCATCAGAATGATTCAAGGGATGAGCGATGAGGAGTTACAGGATATCTTCATGCGCATGTCTCCAAATGAGATGGAGAGATTCAGAGACATGGCGGACGAAGAGCTATCTCGGACATCGTCATGCCGCTCTATTAGATCTACTTCGGCGTGATCAAATGCTTCAGTTTCAAGCAGACAAGGTTTCGATACTCCAAACTTGGACCAAACTCAGGGAGTGCTTCAGGGTCACAGGATACTACAAAGATATAGATGCAGTGAGCCTACGATCGACTCGGGATACAAGTGCTACTCCTCGCTCTCGTGGCGGTTCCAGAGAGCGTGGCTTAGGTGGTTGTTGTGGAGGCACGGACGCTGTGTCTCCGTCTTGTCCTTCTACTGGAGTTGCGTCACCTTTGGGATTTGTCACACCTATGGGGATGTCTATTCCAGTCACTCTAGCTTTTGCTCAACAGTCTGCAAGTGGTAATCCTATGGGTGCTACTCTGATAGATACTACCCTGGTCGGTACACTAGATGTACAAGGGTCTCCTAGATATGCCCAAGAGTGTGGTCACTGGTGGGAGAGGACCCATCTTAGGCATACCCCAGAGGGGTATGCCTACCTTGTAGATGATAGGTTAGGAGCCATCATTATGAATGATGAGGGGAAGAGGGTGATGGCTCGCATAAGAGAGTTGTGCCAACAAGTTTTTCGGCACAATGTCTTGGATCATTGAAAAAACATACAGGAGGGGAGCAAGGACTGCATAGTAGCATCCTTGCATGAGGAGTTTCCAGTACTAGCCGCAACGGATAGGTTTTCTATGGGTAGGATGATGGAGTGCATGCGTGCATATATGTCACACAGACGATCAAACGCACGCAAGGAACTTAAGAGCGGGGCTGCAAAGCCCGAGTTTCTAGGCGGAGACGAATTGCACCGACAGAGGGAAAGGAGGCTACAGATTCTCTAGGATGTTGGAGACAGTAGTGCGAGGTGGCAAGGGCACGACTAGAGGCCGGAGTGGTCCATCATCTTGGGAGTGGCGGCCATAGGACATATCTCGAGAACTTTGTAAGTTTTTATTTTGTTTGTTTGTTTTTTTTTTGCAATATCCTTTGTACTGACAATCGTGTTTCTAACAATTAGTATTTTGTTTCCTTTGCAGCACTCCATTACAAATCGCGATCCGACTAGCCTTGAGACTTGATATGCAGAGAGGCACGGTCTCAGTGCATTGATCGACCGATTGTATGGACGCAACACCCTTGTAAGTCACTCATCTTTCTTGCTTGTAGTTACCATGTTTAATTAGAATGCATTATTGTATGGTGGACTGATGTGTAGTTGTTTTTTTTTGTAGAGTCTGTTCGATGATCCTTTGCAGTGGGACGAGCTTTTGGTTGGCGATGATCTATAGTTCGCCCTCCTTGGATCCCTCGAGCTCACACACTCTTCTTTTTTGGTCGCATGATCTGTGTAGACATTTTCTATGTAGTACTCATAACTTGCAATGATTACACCAGTCACATTCATTATGTGATCATGCATTTATTTCATGTATCAGTATTATGATTTAAGTACACTTTGTCTTTATTTACACGAGCATTGTACACAGCGCATAAACAATTTTGTATGGCCCAAATAAAGCACATATTGCTATTGCCACAAAATTTTTTTCCTTGTTACCATCGCTATTAGCGTCGCAAATTTACCTACTCGCATCATTATTGGCGTCGTTATTAGTGTCGCAAAGTGTCGTTATTTGCGTCAATATCAACATTGTGTCATATCTTTAGATAGCTTTTTAGTGAGTAGGACTATTGGGACTACTAAAATATGTTAGAGTTTAAATATTTTGACTTCAAAAGATCTGTCAATTTTCCAAAAAGCATATCTTTCAACAACTTTGTCAGCAAATAGGACTATCAAAACTACCAAACCATATTAGACTTTAGATATTTTAAATTAAGAACAGGAGATAACTACAAAATGGACTTTACTATCTCCAAAGTGGAGGAGACAATAATAAAATATTTTTGTATATGTGGTTGACTCTTTAGCTCTTTTCCTAATCAAGAGATTAATAGAAGTGTCATTTTTTCATACTTTTGGTCCTAATGAAAGTTGATGATTGTGATTCTCTAACTATGTTTTCAAGAATGATATATATGTCCCTTGAGAATATTGGTGATTTTTTGACATTCCATAAATTTTCATTAGGAGGGAAATAATAACAAAATCCTTATGCTATATAGGAGATATGAATCCTCCTCTTTGCACAAATTTCCATATCAAAATATGGCATAATGTAGCACAGTCCCCAGAGTAATAATTCCAAGGAATGTGATGAGAGGTTAAAAGTGTGCATCATTCCAATAGATATGATGGGGAGGCAATTTGATGTGCAAATAGGTCCTATTTTGCAAGCCACACTATGTTAGGTGAGTGTTTAGAATCATGTTAGCTTCATGTCATAGGATAAGGTATTGAACATCATTTTCATTGTAAGTATAAGCATAAAATGTTGACTATGTCTAGTAATGTCTTCATACGCGTACGCTAAATTGCAATGTACCAAGCATACACACACACTATGTGTGTGTGTGTGTGTGGAGGCAGGGAAAGTCTAGTTCTATTGAAGAGATTGTGATGTAGTCTATTGAGGGCCAAAAGGAGAATGTGGGGAAGTGAACAATCATTTGAAAGGCGCATGCTAACACAAGGAACTTTAGACACTAAACTACATACTAAAATGAGCCATATCTAGTAAAAGCATAAATATTTCTAGTTATCATATAGGGAATTTTAGATTTAAGCTATTTTTTAATTTTAGGAGGTACACATGAAACTATAACTAGGAAACATAGTGTCTATCTAGCAAATATATATGGATTCATATTATCATACATATAATGAAATATTTTAAAATGCTATTTAGTCATGTTAATTAACACCTAATGAAAAATAAGTGACATGTCATTTTTTAACATTGGCACTTTTAAGCTTCTTTGCATGTAGATGAAATAGTTCTTGCACTTTAAGAATCTAAGAGAATGATAAAAATCCTAGCTAGAAAGCCATACTCTATGGAATGCAGAAAACAAGTATAGCATTTGCACAGATAAAGTAATGTTAGATCGAGTGTAAAACATGTGTAGCATTTGCAAATATAAAGCAACTCTAGATTGAATGATCTCTCATTATGTTATTTGGGATAAGAGGAAAGATGATAAAAACTCAAAACTTTGAAGACCCTATCCTTGCTTGCAAAGGCTCCACGAAAGGCAACGATGTAATCCTAATTGACAAGTTACCATTTATTTATGGGAGTTACCGCATTTTTGGAGCATCCATCAAATGCCCTTTCATTTCTGAATTGCCAGATACCACCACTACACTTTTGGTGTTCTATAACTTCATGGATTCCTCATTATTTTTGCTTTTACCTCCAAAGAATACCAACTTGTAGTCCATCCCATCATCAAAATTAGTGTTTCCAATCTAGTCTTTAAGCTTCCTCCACAATCTCTAGACCTCCATGCACTCCCAAAACAAGTGCTAGAGTGATTTTGACTCTCATCCACAAAGTAGACACATGGGGGAGGTTCCAAAGACCTTATGTGGCTTCTTTCTAGTAGAAAACTGATTCATTACTACCCTCCAGATTTAAAAAATTAGTTTCTTAAAGAGAGTTGAACTCAAAACTCTCTTGATTCTCTTTGGCCAAAATTTGGTCCTAGATCTTGGTTTCCATTTCCTCCGATATGAAGCTGCTTTCATCATATGTTCCTTTGACCTATGCCTTATGTCTTCTGAGTTCCCATATCTCCATAGAATCTTGCCATTAGGAACCTTCAAGAATTTGGTAGCATTAACATTGTTAATAAGCATAGAGGTGGGCCAAGGGGGCTCGATTTTCCTCATGAATCTCTACATAAATCTACCTCCCACATTTAGATTGAAGAGGTTTTGAAATCTCTACAACCTTAGAAAGGAGAGATTGATATTGTCCTAGATGTCCTTCCACCTAAGAAGTCCTTTGGCCATGATGCTCATGGCTTTTTGTCCTTCGCAGGAATAAAGGGGGTTTCAAAGGAAGAGCAACTAGTCCAAATCACATGCATTTGAGAGGAATCCTCGCTCCTATCTGGCCAACTAGCCTCTTCCATAACTTTCTTTCACACATTGACAATCTGTTGTGCCACAGATAGAGACAACTTGATTTTCTACCCAGAAAGAATGAGGTCCATCCAACAGACATCCTCTTGAGGCAAGCATCTCATCTTAACTAAATTGAGCCAATGTCTTAACAAGAAAATCCAAGGATGTTCTTCTCCATCGTCTTGCTCAACTCAAAGATCAAGGCCTTAGCTCTATCAGCCACTCAAGGGACTCCCAAACCTCCTTTCGCTTTGGATTCGTGAGACCAAAGCCCAACGAATAGATGTCTAACCTCTTCTCGCTAAAGGCTTGCCCCATAGGAAGTCCACAAAATCCCTCTCTGACACATTCCAAGGGTCATTAGATTCAAAATCATCATCCACCAAAAAGGCAATCAAAGTGGCAAGCATAACCTTTATTATTACATCTCTCCCTGGACTCCTTTCGATTTGTCCACTTTTTCTTTTACCTTGTGTGAAAGCCAGTCACCTCTCTACTTCATTGTGATTCCAATACCAAGCAAAGACCCTAGATGAAGGCATTAACTTTGTTAGCTAGTTGAAGGATTCCCAAACCTCCTTCCGCTTCTAGAGTCCTAATTAAAGACTAAGAGATAGATCTCCAACCTCTTCTCCCTAAAGGATTGCCCCATATAAGAAATCTACAAGCTCCCTCTCTACTGCATTCTAGGAGTTTTGATGTAAGGTTCAAAAGCATAGTCAAAAAGGTGATTAAAGAGGCAAGCATACCCTTTATTATTACAGCTCCACCCAACCTACTCACATGGACTCCTTTCCATTTGTCAACTTTTTCTTTGACCTTGTGGCTGAGCCAATCAACTCACTCCTTCATTTTGATTCCAAAAATCTTAAAAAAGGTTAGAGGAACCTCCCTTTTGAAATAGCCATATATTCGCACTTTGTACATGCTAAATTTGTTGTTCTTTTATTACATCAAATACTGCATTATTTTAAAAAATATAATAAAAACTTAGCAATATGACATTTATCTTGATCAATTTTCTATAGTGATTGATTACAAGAGTGTGCTATAATGGCATCAACACCATGATCTTGGAAAACATCTTGCAACAAAATACATTAAAGTTAAATGTTGAAAAGTATAATGACAAGACATGCAATTGCATATGGGATTATGACATACATAAGCATTAAATGCTCCTTAAAAAGTTACATAGTATGGCAAAGAGTTGGCACAAGTGCTCCCTAAGATTTCATAATCAATGGGAACAATGTCCTTCCCCATTGTAATGTATGGTGTTGTATTATAAGAAGAAATAAAGAAGTAGAATGTGTTTGACTTAGCCAATGCATAAGTTGGGTGCATTTGATCCTTTTTTTGAAAGCGTATTTGCAAAGATAATAAGAAGTAAATAAGTAGAATGTGTTTGACTTAGCCAATGCATAAGTTGGGTGCATTTGCTATACTATAAGAAAAAGTAAAGAAGTAGAATGTGTTTGAGAATGTATTTGACTTGGCCAATGCATAAGTTGGGTGCATTTTCTCATTTTCTTTAAAGCTTATTTGAAAATATAAAACATAATCATAATGGCAAGCATAAAATCACAATATAAACATTTAATAATCCACATTGTTCATTTAGAAATAGTATGTTATCTAAAGTGAATACTTTAATATACTCTCACATTGGTATTGACATGGTAGAAATTTGGAAAAAAGGGACTCTACCAAGCACTACTGCGCCACAAGACTTCTTACACATCCTTGATGTGCCATGATGACAAGGTTAAAATGTGTTGAAATTTGTTATTTGAGAATAGTTACTCATATAAAATGGGCACTTCATGCCTACATTCTTTCAGTGCTTCATAACAGTCACAAGACTTTGTGTCTTAAGGCATAGTTCAAGCTTCCAAGTCATTTAAAATTAATGTCCTATTTTCAAGGTTATTGCAAAGAAATACCTACAAAAGACACCTCTAGAACCATCTATAAAAAATGAGAGATTTTTAAAAAGGCGAACAGACCAATTGGTTTAGCTAACTGTGCTTTAAAGATAATATATGGAATTATGGCTATTATATCTAAGGTAGCTAAGAAGATAGCACCTTGTTTTCCCTACCTGACACCCCTCATGTTGCATCGGCGGGCTTGCAAACCATTGTACTAGCCCCAACAATGCAAAACATACCCTTGTGTATTTGTGTACATATGCAACACCTTTTTGCTTGTCTCTTCTCTAAAATAATCTCACATTCTCCATCATTTGTAATTTTTATTTCTATGTAACTTATTTGCAAAGTAGGTGCATGCACATTATAGCTTTATCATTAAGGGGCTTTGTATATACATCCAGATACCTTCATGTATACATAAAATACAATGCCCTTGACCTTATGCAACCCATCATTTGTCAAATTGTATATAACTCCTTCAACCAATGAAAGTTTACAATAAAATAAATATACACCAAATGATTTGTTAATGAATCTCAATCTGTGTGTGTGTGTGTGTGTGTGTGTGTGTGATCTATTCTATGGCATTTTCTTTACTAAAATTGTAAAGCAACTCATCCTTGCAAATCTCTTTTATATGCCATATCCTTCTTCCATAGTCATTGTAGGTCATCAACCCTTATATATCTTATTTGCCTATAGACAATCCTCACCAATCCAGTCCATGCTTTGTGAGTTTCCCTATAGCTTGTGATCAAGAGGGGAAATTCAATGTATTGAACCCCTTATTGGGAGTGAAGCATAGAGAGAGAGAGAGAGACACTACAAGATATAGACCTTATAGTGACGTTTAACGCGACGAAAATACAAACAATAAAATTTGCCCCCGTCATCGCAAAAAACGTCGTTATTGATGACGCCATAGAATCGTCGCTATATGCGTCGCTATGTGCGACGCACATAGCGACGCATATAGCGATGCATATAGCGACGGTTGCAGGCTATTTGCGACGCTCATAGCGACGCCAATAGTGACGCGTGCAGTAAATTTGCGCCGCAAATAGCGACGGTAACAGAGAAAAAAAAAATTGTGGCAAGGCAGCTGTGTGCTGTATGAGAGCCATACAAAATAGTTTATGCACTGCTCCATACAAAGCGTTCGCAAACAAAAAGAATGTATACTGAAATCATAAAACTCATACATTAAATAAATACATGATCGCATAAAATGCGATTGGTACAATCATGAAATGATATCACTAATACATAGAAAATGTCTACATAGATCGGGAGACTAAAAACTAAAGGTGTGTGAGCTCTAAGGATCCAAGGGCGAGCTACAAATCCTTGTCCCCCGAAAGCTCACTGCAAAGGAGCATCAAACGGATTCTGCAAAAAAAGAAACAACATATCAATCCACCATACAATAATGCATTCAAATATCTCATGGTAACTACGGACAAGAAAGATGAGTGACTTACAGGGCCGCCACGTCTATACAATCGATCGATCAATTCCCTGAGATCGTGCCTCTTTGCATATCGAGTCTCAAGGCCTTGGGGATCGCGATTTGTAACGGAGTGCTGCAAAGAAAACAAAATACTAACTGTTAGAAACATGATTGTCAGTATAAAGAATATCTCAAAAAAACAAATAAGCAAAACAAAAGAGAAACTTACAAAGTTCTCCAAATATGTCCTATCCGGCCTCGATTCGTGCCCTTGCTGCCTCCCGTTACTGACTCCAACATCCTGGCGAATTTGTAGCCTCCTCCCTCAGTCGGCGCCAGTCGTCTGTATCTAACCACTCAGGCTTTGGAGCCCCACTCTTGATTGCCTTGCGTGCGTCCGATCGTCTATGTGACATGTATGCACGCATGCAATCCATCATCCAACCTGTAGAGAATCTATCCACTACGGCTGGCACCGGGAACTCCTCGTGCACGGATGCTACTATGTAGTCCTTGCTCCCCTCCGGTATGTTCCTCCAATGATCCAAGACGTTGTGCCGAAAAACTTGTTGGCACAACTCCCTCATGTGAGCCATCACCCTCCTCCCCTCATCATTCATGATGATGGCTCGTGACCTGCCATCCACTAGGTATCCATAACCCCTAGGAGTCTACCTAAGATGGGCCCTCTCCCATATCTGTCCACGCTCCTGGGCATATCCTGGAGACCCCTGTACATCTAGTGTACCGACGGGGGTACCCTCTCCCGGAGTGCCACTCAAAGGGGTGCCACCAAAGGGGGTGCCACCAAAAGGCGTGCCATCTGTCGATGGCTGTGCGAAAGCCGGAGTAACTGGAGTGGACGTCCCCACAGGTGTGACAAATCCTGGAGGTGATGCAGCTCCAGCTGAACGACGAGACGGAGACACCACGTCTGTGTCTCCATAGCAGCACCCCCCTGATCCTCCTGTAGTCGCAGTCCCTCCCTCTGGCCCAAGTCGCGAGCATCGAGATCGTATGCTCGAAGTTGAAGCATCTCATCGCGCTGAAGCTGATCTAGTAGAGCGCCCTGACGAAGAACGAGACAGCTCTTGATCTGCCATCTCTCTGAATCTCGTGAGCTGATCTAGAGACATGCGAGCCATCATGTCCTGAAACTCCTCATCGCTCATCCCTCCACTTATCCTGAAAATGTCGATACTTGCACAGATAAAAAATGATGTTAGAATAATCAATTTAAGCTATACAAAGCACATTAATATAAATCATTTTTGAAAAATCCCTCTTAAAATGCATATCTTATCTAACTTTATGGAAGATCTAAACAACGAATTGAGTAATACAATTCTCCAAGAATGAAGTATTCTATGGTCCCATGTTAATCTCCTGACACAACTCTGCATACACTGGAAGGTCGATAGACATGTCACCACAAAAGAACGAGTCTTCCTCGTTCTCAAAAAATTCTACGACTTCTGTATTCCATCATTGTTAGCCGATGCGGGCTCCAAGCTTGTGGTGGCCTCCACCCCTTGTAATATCGATCCCTCTATTTGCATATTTTCTTCATCTATGCCTGGAACATCGCTTTGATCATATACTCTCGCACCTCGAGGAGTTGAAGGTATAACATACCACCATCGAGGTTGTCGGGGGTTTGGATAGAAGATTACCTGTTCACAAACACTTACAAAGTGACTTCAAACCATTGTGACATAAACCATGTCGTATTACAATTAGCAAGCAAATGACTATTTGTACCTGTTCACAATGGGCCGGCAACACAAAGGTGTCGTGCAAATCCATCCATTTTTTTTCGGAATCTATTTCGAGAAATCCAGATGGACCTCGTCGAACTGTGGCTCTAGCTCCTTGAAGTACCACTTTGAACCACTGCACATCGAATAGTATCATGGAGAAGCTACAATAATCCACCGTAATAATACTTTATAAGTTCCCAAAATACTCCATCTCATCCACAACCGTGTTCGGATCTGTTGCTCGTCACCGGATCTCTTGCTCAAACCTTGCCATGAAACCACAGTCCATTGTGGAGCGCATTTGGTCAATACGCTCCACCCGAAAATGTCGTCCGCGCGACCACGCTGCACTATATATGTTGTACTGCACATTGAAACACTCAAATTAGATGTAGCAAGCAAATTTAGAGACAACACATTCTAAACCCCTCTTTACCTTTGGACTACATCTCCTCGAGAACTCCCACTCCTCCATTGAGACCTCTGTCCCTTCGCTGGATGCTGCAGTCAAGGCTCCATGCAACCATCGTGTTGACATAAACCGCGGCATCTCCTCCATACCTTCAGGATATCGAATCGGTCGGTGATGCGTGCTGCGTCGGATTCAGCTCGCCTTCCTCTCAATCTTGCCTTGCAATCTGGTACTTGGCGAGCCACGTCTCCATGGAGGCATGGTGCAACATACAAAAGCGATTCACCTTCTCTTCCATTGAGGCATCCATTCTTTTTTCTACCCCATTTCCAACCACCACATCTCCAGTCAGCCGATCATCGTCCTTCAGCGTCCATAGCATTTCATTGTCTGGTTCCACCGTTGGTAGCCACTGTGAGATATGTACTAACGCCTCTGACACAAACCAACCTTCCGCCATGCTACCTTCTGGACGAGCTCGTTGTCGCACAAAGTCTTCCAGGGTTTTTATGAAGCGCTCCAGAAAGAACATCCATCGCATATGGATAGGTCCAGCAATCTCCACTTCGTCCAAAAGATGCACAAGAAGGTGAACTTGTATCGTGAGCATGCTAGTGGGCAGGTATTTCTCAAAGAGATAGACCATCTCAACTGCTCCCCGCCTTGCGGATTCAATAGAGGACGTCTTAATCTCTTTCTGTGAGATCCATTGCACCAAAGTCGACAACTTGTAAATGGCCCAGCGAATTTCTGGAGTTAGGCATCCCACGATCACGATCAGTAGGACAAACTGCCACAAATGAGAAAGCATTAAGAATAATGGTCACTTTTCAAATTTCAAAATGTCCACGCTAATTAAAATCCATTCTGTTCACAAACCTGACATATCTTATGCCAATCATGGGATTTTAGCCCAGACATTTGGTCATCTTTAGAAAATGCGGACTTGAGAGAACCCATCATACCTGTCGGAGTGCGGATAGACTTGATTACTTGCTTCACAATGCGCTCTTCTTTGGTAGACAAAACCCAGGGAGCGCGAGGAAGTTGCACTCCCCCTTCAGCACTCGACTGTGGCCAAAGCGCCTCCATCTTACCTACCTCCTTTAAATCCATTCGTGACCCTATAGTGTCTCTCTTTCCTGTGATGTGGTCCCATAGCAAGTTGCCCACATTTTTGAAAATATGCATGGGGTCCAACAAGTGGTTGACTTGTAAGTGGGTCGAATATGGCAACTCGTAGAAAACTGAGAACCATCGCATTCCATTTGGATGTGATTCCGGGTTTACCATTTTCAGCTCGTACCAGCTTGGAGCGTTCGGCTGGAGGTCGTCCAAGAAAACCTTCCCTGAGTTCATGATCCTCGGGCAAGAAAGCAGCGTGTCCTTGATATACCATCTTCTTCATGGTTCGTGACCTTCAGGAGTCTAACTATGGCCCACACAATGGACATGCATGATAACCTGAGGTAACGAGACCTGCAAGGTGATCCAGGACCTAGTGAATACTTGATTGAATGAAATAAAATATAGATATTACCAGCGAGAACAAAGGTCTGCTCACCTGAGCACTCTCCCAATCCCGGAAAGTCATGCATCGTCCACATGAGAATGGCTCGAATGTTGGCTAACCGCCGACTATCGCGCCTGCTCATATCTTGCACTGTGACTCCCTCCTCCCACAAAATCTTAAGCTCATCGACTAATGGACGAAGATACACGTCCATATTTTTTACTTTGTAGCGGCCCGGGATGAGCAAGCTAAGGATGAGATGTCCTTTCTTGGTAGAAAGGCATGGAGGAATGTTGTAGTTGACAAGCACTATAGGCCACACACTCTAAGAAGTCGAGCGCAGACCGAATGGGTTCACACCATCCATGGCGAGACCGAGCCGAAGATTCCTTGGCTCTCGCGCAAAGCCTGGGAAGGTAGAGTCAATGTGGCTCCATGCACGCGAATCTGCCAATATTCGTTGAACTCCATCTGTGGACCTATTCTGCACATGCCACGTTGTCAAGCTTGCCATGGCAGACGTGCGAAATATGTGGTTTATGCGGGGGATGAGCGGAAAGTGTCTGAGAACTTTTTGAGGGATGGTCTACCCTTGCAAGTCCTGTCGATACCTGTGAGCACCACACTTTGGACATGTCTCCATAGTCTCGTATTCATCTCGAAACAATATGCAGTCGTTGATACATGCATGGATGTTATTGTAGTCCATGCCAAGCTTTCGTAAAACATGTCGTGCATCATCACGAGACTCAGGCATGTTGTTTGCAAGTGGAAATATATGATATTTCAATAACCTGAAAAAAATCATAAAACACCTTGAAAAAACATAAATGTTTGCAATAATACTGTTAAAAAAAAAACAATGAAGTCTGTGTGCAAGGTACCTGAATAACTCAATCACACTCGTATCGCTCCAACCGTATTTTGCTTGCACACTTAAGAGTGCAAGCAGTGTCTTCAACCGAGATACTCGGCACCCATCATATAATGGTATGGATGCTTCCTCTCTAAGCGGGTCAGATATCTCAACATCCATGGGAATCAATGCATCGATCATTGCCTCCATCTCACGCTCCAAGATTGTAGGCAGGTCGGGAAGGTTGTCCGTCTCCTCTAGCAATGACGGTATAGATGGGCCTTGCGATGGTCGATTGGCTCCTACAATCCATCCATCGCACGTCCACGAACTCTTCTAATTGGCCGCAAAGGGTGCACTCCCCCTTGGGTTGAGACATCACCCCCCTGGATACAAAATTTGCCAACAAGACCCAATCTTATTATGTATGGTTTTTAATTAGCTTGAGAGTACAATGCATGAAAAATGCTGACTTCAAATTACCGTTTGCTGAAAATCTACAATCGCCTGATCAATGATCTCAGATTGAAACTCGCCAAATCGTCGTATGTGTTCTATAGACAATCAACGTTTTCGTCTAATTGCCAACTTGCATTGAGAGCAAGGACATGGAACACGCTGATTAAGATACATCTCGCGGTCTTGAACAATAAGACCTTCTTCGTTTGCCATCTTATCTACATTACAGCAAACGAGGCTTAAATGGATAGCTTTATGGAGATGTACGTCAAGTTGCAAGTTGACCATAAATCTTGCATTGTATATAGTAGTTGAGAAATTTTCCGATGTTATATCTCGGTCTTGTATCATGCTCAACGATTTGTTTGTCCCGGTAGATAATTATTTTTTTATATCTCGGCTTTGAGTATAAGTAATCCATTTTAAAATTAATGCGCGCCATCTATGAAATTTTATAACTATAGTAATAAAATTTATTTCAATCAATTCTACTCATAGTCATAAGACCTGAGAGAAATTATCCTATACTCAATTTAAGGGTTTCTTCTTCTATAACAATAATTTTGGGTTCATTTTGATGAAGTACGTGGCCCATGGCAAAGCACATTGCATACCATTATCAATAAGTCTATTATCTTAAATTTCCTTCCCCTCCCTCTCCCTCTCTTTCTCTCCCTCTCCCTTTCTTTCTCTCACCCTCTCCCTCTCCCTCTCGTTCTCTTTCTCTCCCTCTCTCATTTCCTTCCCCTCCCTCTCCCTCTCTTTCTCTTTTTCTCCCTCTCCCTCTCTATCTCTCTTTCTCTCTCATTTCCTAAACAAGCAAAAAATAAAGTGATTTAAACATCCTCCAAGCAAAAGGGAGAGGGAGAGATAGAATGCACTCTCCCTCCTTCTCCTTCTCTTTCTCTTTCTCTCCCTCTCTTATTTCCTCCCCCTCCCTCTCCCTATCCCTCTATTTCTCTTTCTCTTTCTCTTTCTCTTTCTCTCCCTCTCTTATTTCCTCCCCCTCCCTCTCCCTATCCCTCTATTTCTCTTTCTCTTTCTCTTTCTCTTTCTTTCCCTCTCCCTTTCCCTCTCCCTCTCCCTCTCCCTCTCTTTCTCTCTTACTCTCTCGTTTCCTCTCCTAAACAAGCAAAAAAGAAAGTAATTTAAACATTAAACAAGCAAAAGGGAGAGAGAGAGAGAGAATGCACTCTCCCTCTCTTTCTCTCCCTCTCCCTCTCCCTCTCCCTCTCTTTCTCCCTCTCTTTCTCTCCCTCTCTCTCCCTCTCCCTCTCCTTCTCTTTCATTTCCTCTCCTAAGCAAGCAAAAGAGAACGATTTAAACCTTCAACAAGCAAAAGAAAGAGAGAGGGAGACTCACCAATGAGATATGGCGAGCATGGGCGCCTTCTCTTTGCAACGAGGGCTCCTCCTCTCCTTCGCGAACAACGGCAGTGGCGGCGGCGGGGGCGGCAACGGCAGCAAGTCTCTTCCTCTTCTTCTCTCACAAAGCCTTCACTCTCTCCCTCGCTCTCACTCTCAAAAGGCGAAGAAAAAGAAATGAAAACGGCGCTCTGGTTTCGACCGCGCTTTTTTTTCCTGCATTGTGTACTAACGTTGTGTACATAATATAGCAACAATGACTAGATTAACCTAATAATTCTAGCCAATATTTGAGCACGATTCTTACTCAAATCTCCAACTTAGAACTATCAAACATACCATTTGAACTAAACTATACATCACTAAGATGAGTGCAAATAGGAACAAAGAGTAGTAGGTTATGCCCCACAAGCTTTTGGAGGATTTGCAGCAATGTAGTTTTTGAAGCATCTTTGAATCACTTCAAGCATGTATTGTTGAGGAGAAGCTTGCGAATGTTTTACATTGTGATGGTGCCTTGCAAGCTATGCACTCGTTGAAGCTATGTATGTATGTTGAATCTATGTCCATATGTGGATGATGTACCCTCAGATCTCCTTCAAGTTTCCAGAAAGAAAGAACATCAAGAAATGGGAATTTCGGCTATATGTTTGCTCTTAATTGTTCATGCATGCTAGTTTTGAGCCTTATGGAAATCCAATGGATAATATTTTGCATGTTGCTAGTGATATACAAATATTTTAGTCAGATACTCCTCATCTAACCTACAACAGTTTGCAGAGCACCTATTAGTTGTACTACGATTCCAATATATTATGGAAAAAACTTTATCATAGGGAGACTAAGCAGCAAGCAATGAGGATTCTCTAATGGAGTGGAAGTTGTTTGAACAATATCTTCACTCGACATGAGTTGGAGGCTCGTCGACAGAATATGGTAATATAGTCCAAGTTTCAACAAGCAAGTGAAAAATAAATATTTGTTTGTAGGTCTCTAGAAGATTTTTTTGAGTTCAAGGATGCCAATAGAGGCATATGCATCAAATGAAGCCTTTCTTGAACCATAGAAGCCTGTAGATCTATCTTTCACCATCTACTAAAATTGTTTGACTCAAAGGAGTGGTGTGAAGATTTCCAATAGTTTTGGGGGTGGGGCTAGCAACAATGCTTTAGAACAGTGTGGATGTAGGGTTATAAGAGGCAAGAAAGGTACTAAAAAGATTCCTAAAGATTCTACCATAAAAGGCTACAATAGCCTTATATGTGGCGAAAGGCCTAAATGGGTGGCAAATACTGAGTCATAATCTAAAGGTGAAAATTGTGTTGAGCTAGGTGTGAGAGATTTTAAAAGGGCTAAAGGGAGGCTGAAAACTTTCACAATATGTGTCTATACATGTAGATGCTCGAGAAGTTTGAAGGAAAATGTTTTTTCAGTGTTGGTTGTGTTATAACTATATATATCATCTCTCACTTGACTTGAGTCCCACCTATATATGCTAACTCTACATCAATATGAATCATTCTTTGGGAGCATGTCTTGTGTATCTCTCTCATACTCTCTCTCTCTCTCAATAGGTTGCTTGATCATAGACTAGCTTGAAGTTTTGATATTAGCTATATACATGGAAGTTTGTGTGATGGTTGCCATTTTCATGCTCAAAGGGCCAAATAATGGTCAATTTTACCACTATACTAGAAGAAGCATCTCCATCTTCAACATTTTAGGCTTGCAATAGGGCAAGGATCCCCATAACCAAGACGAGTCATCTTTAGAATCTGCCACATGATGAGATACATTGTATTCATAAAGATACAGATTTAGAGAACATTCAATCCTAAACTACCTAGTCATGAGGATGTTTAGACATATAGTGAGGACAACACATGCAAATTTCCTTAATAGATTTTGTTGGCTAAAATGTTTGCCATCTCATTAATGTCGTGCATTATGAGGTAATTTATGGTTTTGAAGGGTGAGAATATTACATTGAGAATGTGGTCAAGGCAAATATCAACATGTATGAGGCGTGTTGAATGGCTTGAGGTGGAGGTTCTAGAGTGGTAGATATGTCTTCATGTTGCAAGGAGTTGTGAAGCATGGGTTGATGCATTGAATAATACATATACCAAGATGTGGCATCTTGTTGCTTGGGCTATGATTCAACTGTATTATATCAGGTGTAAGGATGGGTCTTTGTCTAACAATGCCTGAAAAGAACTGTCATGTGGGCTCTTATACACTAGTCCTATATGCATGCAACATGGAAGATAGCATATTGTCCCAATTTTGTTGTTTGGGGTCGATGTAGAGAGCAAGCACCATTTGATGGTTCTATTAACTCACTCTATCAATCTATTCATTTGTCTCGATAGTATGGGGATGCAAATACCTATTGAAGCCTAAAATAATTGATGGGAGTCTTGAGTACTTCAGATGTTGATCTCAAAATATCTACTTTAGGCATACATGTCTCAACACTAGTTCTTAAAGCACAAATTTGGCACTTGTTGTTGTTGCTACATCTAGGACTATTGTTTGCATATACTTTACATCAATGAGTCACATACTCGGTCATCACTATAGGATTGCTATAATTTTTCTTATAACAGTAGTAAGCGGATATATTGGAGCTACATTTGCGCATGTTCAAAGGGTAATTTTCCATACTAATGTCTAATTGGCACTCACTATCCCTAGATTGTGATTGTAAAGGCCTGTAGTAAACAACTTTTGTGGAGACAACTCTCTCTTTGTTGGCTTTCCATTTGCTTCAAATGTGTCTGAAACTAGTTATAAACTCCAAATGGTGCATTTGTAACACCTCTAAATGTTTGGGGAGGTTGCAAGGAGTTTGCAATGTTCTAAAGTCAACAACCTTGGACTCCCCTTCCTAAAAATGCAACATATGATTCAACAGCTAGATCTCTTTGAAATGAGGAGCCGCACATGCTTGCTGGTGCAAAAATGTTTATAGCAGTTGGAGAAAATAGCTCAAGTAGTATGTTACGATGTAGACTTTCCCTTCTTGCAGATGTTTTTCCAAAATTGAAACAGATGTTAGAGAGTACACCCAGTTTTTCTGAAATATCAAACTTGCATCCAACATCTATGGTAAATGATTTGCAAGCTACTGCTCCCTTTGCATCAAAGATTAAAAAACACACAGGTGGACAATATTATCCAATATCAAGAAGCCAATGTCATGCATAAGGAAGACAAACCTTTAAGTTCTTAGATGGGTGGATATGGACCAAGGGAAAGCCATTGACCTACAAGTGCTACTCTAAAGATTGCGGTAGGACCTTCCAGTGACATTGAAAGGAAAATTCCTAAAACTATAAGTCACTGGTGCACAGACTAGATGCTGTATGCGCGCATAGTGAGCGTCAGAAGGTCCCCAAGAACAAAAGAACTCTACTTTTTGCACAAAAAACAATAAAGAAAGCTTGCACGACATGAAGCAAGAGACTAACTGGGTGCAATCTTCCCCCATGCCTTGTGTGAGCGCTCCACAAATAATGTATTTTATATATTATTCATCTTCAAGCTCAAAAAATAGCACAATTTACAATTAGCACGCTTTAGCTTTTTTGTTTGCTTTTATGCCACTAAAGAATCAAAGCTATTGGGCGCCCAAGGAGTCAGGCGGTACCCAAATACAATGTCCAATACAAATATTTAAATCGTACACCCATGCACATACAAAAATAATAAATATCAAGCGCTTTAATAAATAAGTGCGTCAACATATAGACGACATGCCTAAGATACGCGCCCATCAAAAATTGATGATAATTTGAATACACGTTTTCTTCCAATGCTTCCCAATGCCATCGCTGCTTGCTCTACACATCAACTGAAACATTCACAATTGTTAGAAAAATAATACAATTAAACCGACAAAAGTGAATACCTAGCAATCTTCAGCTACAAAAATAAATTGGTTAGAACTCAATCCTAACCTTAATGTATTACAACTGCGCACTCTAAACTCATAAACATTTATTAATTTAAATATGTATTTTGCAGAATCACCCGCTATGGAATCACCCAGTTACATATTAAATTAACAAAACACCCGAAAAGGATAAGCGTCCCCATCGACTTCTCGCACAAATAATCCACCTTGTGTCTAAGCCCTAGTAATAAAATTTTACGGAATCCACTGTGGAATATGCCTCCTACAATCATACCCCCGAGGTGGGATAGCAATTGTCGTTAATTGCTATTAGCTCAATGTGGAGCTAACAGCGTGGGGAAAGCACTTAGGTCTCTAGCGTGCATCCACTGGGCCTCTTCAATAGGATGATTTTTAAACTTGACCAAATATCTAGAATATCTACGGCCAATTCTAGTGGTCATAAAGTCAGTATCTATAATATTTTCTGGCTCAAGGATTTCAGTTTCGTCGTCTAGCAAAGGAGGGTTTTCATAGATAGGGTGTGCATGTAGTTGTCCTCTAAAGGGTCGTAATAAACTGATATATGCATTGTCATTGATTTTTTGTATGATCTTAATGGTCCATAAAATCTAGGTGTTAATTTGACAATGGGATATTTATCTACACTTTGTAATCTGTGTTTTTCAATTCATAACCAAACATAATCATCAACTTTAAAATTCATAGCCTGTCTTTTCTTGTTTGCTTGTTTTGTGTATGATTGTTGGGCTTTGGGAATCATATCTTTAACTTCATAAAAAATAGTAGCATGCATATTAGCAAAATCATCAACAGTTTGAATTTTGTTTAATAATGATGTAACAGGTGTAGGCAATCGATATCCATAGATAATTTCAAATGGCACTTTCTTTGTAGCTGTATGTGGTGTGTTATTATATGCAAACTGAAGTAAATGTAGATATGTATCCCATGTGTGTGGTTTTGAACTTGTGTAAGCACGCAAAAGATCTAAAATAGTATTGTTAGTAGCTTCTGTTTGACCGTTCGTTTCAGGATGAAATGCAGATGAAAAATCAATCTTTGTTTCTAAGTTAGAAAACAAAGTGATCCAAAAATTATTGCAGAATCTAGAATCACGATCAGAAATAATTACTTTCGGTAAACCATGGTTAGTAAAGACAGTTTTCAAAAACAACTGAGCAGCTTGAGATGCAGTTAAGGTTTTCTTGCATGGAATAAAATATGCTTGTTTCTAAACCTATCTACAATAGTCCAAATCATATCCTGATTAGCTTTAGTGTTAGGTAGACCAATGATAAAATCCATTGAAATCTGTTCCCATGGTCATGATGGAATGGATAATGGCATTAATAAACCATATTGTTTACCATGGTGTCTTTTAACTCATTGACAAATTAGGCATTCAGATACAAAATTAGATACATCACTGTCCATGTGTGGCCGATAGAAATCTTCAATCAATGTACGCAAAGTAGATATAATTCCTCTATGACCTTGATATGGGGGACAATGAATTTTATGCAAAACAAATGAGCGAAATGGAACAGTCACACATAATCTTTTTTCATAAAACATAAATCCATTAGTGTAAGACAATAAATCAATAGGAATCCAATTATTTGCAACTAGTTTATTCCAATCAGCTTGAAAAGTAGGATCTTGGTGATAAGTATCTTTCATAGGAATAAGGAAATTAAATGATATCACAGAAATATTTTGAATTATCAGTCTTCTACTTAAAGCATCAGCAACAGCATTCTCTTTTCCAGGTTGATATTGTATAAGGGGATGAAAACTTTGAATAAAAGCAGCCCATTTAATGTGTCTATTAGATATTTGTGGTTGACTAAGGAGATGTCTAATGGTTTGTTGGTCAGTTTTGATCATGAATTCAGATCCCATTAAATAATGTTTCCATTGACATAAGGCTTGTATGACGGCTAACAATTCCTTGTCATAGGTAGAATATTTAAGTTCAGATGGTTTGAGTTTATAGCTAGAGTAAGCTATGGGATGAGAATCTTGCATAAGGACTGCTCCTATGCTAGATCCACTAGGGTCAGTAACTACTAAGAAGAACGGTCTATTGAAGTCAGGTAATTGTATTACAGGAGTATGGGTTAAAGCATGTTTCAACAAATCAAAGGACTTTTGTTGATTATCAAACCAATTATACACGATACCCTTCTTTAAGAGTTTTGTCAAAGTTAATGCAAGTAATGAGAAATTCCTCACAAATTTTCTGTAAAAGCTAGCAAGACCTAGAAAAGAACATAATTCATGCACATTTTTGGGTATCGGCCAATTTAAAATTGCTTCTATCTTTTTAGGGTCGACTTTAATACCTTCTGATGAAATAATATGTCCTAGATATTCAATTTTTGTTTGGAAGAATTCACTCTTTTCGAGGTTACCATATAATTGATTGTCTTTTAATAACTTAAAGACAAATGTTCATAACGCTCATTCTCATTTTTACTGAAAACTAATATATCATCAAGGAAAACAATGACACAATGCTGATGTTTCAAAAATTTGTGATTCATCATACGATTGAATGTGGCTGGTGCATTAGTTAAACCGAAAGGCATAACCAAAAATTCATAGTGTCCAAATTGTGTTCTAAACGCAGTTTTGAATATATCAGATTTGTCCAATCTTACTTGATGATATCCAGATTTAAGATCTATCTTACTGAATATGGAAGATCCTTGTAGCTTATCCATAAGATCATCTACCTTAGGAATCAGGTATCTATTCTTAACAGTAATTTTATTTAGGGCACAATAATCAATGCACATGCGATAGGTATTATTTTTCTTTTTAACTAATAAGACAGGTACACCAAATGGAGAACTACTAGGTCTAATTAATCCTTTATTAAGCAATTCATCTATTTGGTTTTGAATTTCTTTCTGTTCAATTTGGTTATGTCTATATGGTGCTTTACATGGTGGTTGTGTTCCAGGAATTAAATCTATCTTATGATCTTCAAGATGTGCAAGTGGTAATCCAGGTTGTAAATCAGCAGCAGCAAAACAATCTTGGAATTGGGAAAGAAATTGTGCATGCCTAGGATGCATCTGTTTTTCTTTAGCTTGAATTTCATTCACCCATATTAAATAGGATCTGCTACTTTTACGTAATGCGCGTTTAGCCTGAGTATGAGTAAGCAATGGAAATTTATTGAAAGCGTGCATACCATGCAATGTGATTTGTTTTCCTTGAAAATAAATTTTAATTGAATGCGTAGAATAATCTATATCAGGATTGTATTGATGACACCAAGGCATTCCTAAGATAATGTCACTAGACTGCAAAGGTACAACTAAAAAATTTCTTCGTTCAATATAATCACCAATTTTAATTTCTAAATTATGCATCTCTTGTGTTCCATTATATCTCATACCTAGGAATGCAACCTTGATGCGATAATGTGTAGAAACAGTTTGTAATTTCAATTCTTTGACCAATTTTGCAAAAATAAAGTCATGTGTGCTCCCATCATCATGTAAAATAGTCTTTTCTTTACCATGCATAAAACATTTCATTGTTAATAAGGAATGGGGTGTTGGCATACCTGGCAAAGTATCAAAAGTAGTACCAATGTCGTCATCTTCTTTCGTAAAGTCCGACGTCTCTTCACGTTCTTCATCTTCTATTGCTCCCAAATAATTGATATGAACAGATTACTTTTTGGATTGACAATTGACTGCTAGATGTCCAGGTTGATGTCATTTGTAACAAACTATGGATTTTGCTTTGGATACATTATTAGTAATGGCAGGAAGTTTAGGAATGTTGGGATTTGACTATAGGGATGGCTTAGGGTTCGGATTTGTGTTTGATGGTGGCAAGGCAGGTGGTCGTGTCCAAGATTTACGGAATGAAGATGGAAGAAAATGACTTTGATTGAATTTTCAAAAATTTGAATTGAATTTTTTGGAACCAAAGTTACCATTAGTTGGAAATTATTGTGGTCACTTGTCTTGTCCAAAAATTTTGTCTTTAGTGTCATGGGCCAAGGAAATTGCATCTTCAAGGGTTGTTAGCTTGAGCATATTGACTTCCGCATGAAAATGTCCAAGTAGACCAGACATGAACTTGCGTTTATGAGTTGCTTCAGGTACATCTTCGAGCATTCGTAGTTGCAATAGAGCATTCCAGAAACGTTCTGTATATTGTGAAATAGGTTCGTGATCCCTTTGTTGTAGAAGATCCCATTGTTTCATTGCTTTTTCATGGAATTGGAGAGGAAGGAAATACTACAAAAATTTCTTTTGGAATGTCTCCCAAGTAGTGGGACAATCAACGCTTTTGCGAACCACAGTCCACCATAAGGATGCTCGGTCAACTAAATGGTTAGTGACACATTTAATTTTGTCTTTCTCAGCATATGTTTCTTCATGAAAATAATAATCAAATTGACTGATAAAAGCAATGACAGTATTTCCATCGTGTGATCCATTGAAAGTACGAAATTTGAAGTTTTTTTTACTTGTCTTTGTTTCTTTCCGAATAGATTGGGCTTCAAGTGTTGTATCGATGGTACGTGTATAAGATCTTCAGGTTGCGATCCACCTTGGTCGGTGGTAGATCATTGTAGATTGGCCAATTGAGCTTGCAAAGCTTGTCGTGCTCTTCGTTCCTCTTGAAGCTACATCATAATCAAATCCAACTTTTGCTCCATTGTTGGTTCGGGTAGATTTCCTTCAGCCATAAAATCTTCCATGGTTTGATCAATCATCCTGCAAAATTCCAAAAGACCTCACACACTCAAAACCTTGTTAGCGGGATAAGCATAGCTCAAAGGCGGGTTTACAAGGCTTGTATATATATTTTTAGTTTGGCCTTTGTAGTATTTCTCCTTTACGATTGCGAAATTCCATGTCACAACCGTCTTCCAAGAAAATAGTTTTGCATATAGACTGCGTGTTGATGATTGTTTGCTGTTATTTGCTTCTGTCAGTTCACAGGTGTGAACAAGGGCTTCCAGAGGGTAGTAAACTGATTCCTGAGTTGCTGAGTATGAACTGTCTCTATGGTAGTTGTTGAAGATGACTTGTAGGACCTTAATAACTTGGATAACTTAGAGTTCTTGTAGTTTTAAGCTTTTATGACTAAGCTTGGATTTCAAGGATCTAAATATGTCGTCGCCAGATTCGGCAATGGGCAGTACGTGTTGCCGCTACCGACAGGTGAATTTGAGTAATGAAGATTCTTATTAAGCTTCTTTTTGAAGCTTAATAAGCTTATTATTAAAGCTTGAAAATCTATGGATGACATTTCTTATCTGTACTCAACGACTTGATGAAAGATCTTCCCGCGTGGTCCTCCGCCTGTGCAGAGGCCGGTGTCGTACTGCTGCGCATCCGAGGTGTGGAATCCACCAAAAAGTTGTGTGTGTGACATTTGTTACTTTGTACCTACTTAGTCATTGTGTTTGCATTTTTGTTCTGCGTGGGCATGATGGGATGCTTTCAGCCTATGTTGAGCACGGTCAAGTGGAAAGTAGTTTATGGTGCTACAAACAAATGCAAGAAGAAAGTTGTATTCCTTGCAAGGCAACATTTATCATTAGCCTTCATGCAACACCTTTTTTAAAGAAAGGTGAGCCATATCCTGACTAGAAAGCCATGGACGTATTGGAGATTGGAAGGGCATTGCATGCTGATGCCTCTAGAATGGGTTATAGTGTAGACATTTCTGTCTGTAGTGGTCTTCTGACTATATATGGTATGTATGGAGATATGGAGGAAGCAGAGACCGTGTTCGCAAGTTTGATGAACTGTGATGTTGTGTCTGGGCATGTCATGCTCTCAGCATATGTGGAGCAGGGAGAAGGAGACAAGGCACTAGATTTATTTAGACAGATGAAAGAGGAAGGTGCACCTCTCAATGATGTTACAATAACATGTGCTTTGGAAGCCTGCAAAATAGTAGGAAATGTGAAGACATGCAAGCAACTTCACTTTAGTATCATTGTTGCTGGGTATGATATGCTTCCTGCCATGCGAAGAATTCTCATTAGCACTTATGGCTGCTATGCGTGTATGGCAGATCCTCGTGCAGTGTCTGATCTATTGCTTGATCTAGATGTGTGTTCTTGGTGCATGCCGCAAGTTTGGCAACCTAGAGCCGAGTAAGCAGGCATTTGACAATGCCATAAGGCTTAATCCTAAGGAGGTTGCTGCTTATGTGATGATCTCAAGCATCTATAGGGATGCCAGTCTTCAACATTTAGCACTTGAGATGGAAATCCTGAGAGTGAAAGAATGCAAGTTGAGACAGATCAATGACAGCTCGGTTGAATGTAAGCAGGAATCCTATTTGTCAAAAGTGTATAACATATGACAATTAACGTAGGGAGGGGTGTTTTACCTTTATGTCCCATTGAACAAGCCATAGAAGGGACTAATCCTCTTCATTCCATTAATAAAAGATTAATTTCAACAGCAGAGCCAAGTCATGAAATGGATGCAACTAATAAAAACCCATTTCAACAGCGGAGCCATTGTGTTTGAAATGCAACCCCTTAGCAAGGAGATGGAAAAAGAAAGTAAGGAAGGATAAAATGTCACTCTGGGACCCATAGCACCTGGTGTCACCTTAGTAAATCCTACAATTCCTGCTGGGATTGGAAACCATTTTGCAGTCTGTCTAATCCCTGCCAGAGAGTGTGAATGTTATCTTAACCAGATAGAGGCTAGAACAGATCAGTAGTGGACTACTTTCTATGAGAGCCCGCTTGCAACTGGGACTCCAAATCTGCCAGGTGACAAAATTAGATAAAAGGGAAGGCTGCTTTTCTGGAAAAAGGGGAGTGCTTTGTATCGGGCCTGTGGAGAAAAAGCAAAGGCAGAGGAACGCAGTGTATCGAGGGAGGGGAAGAAAAGCGAATGAAAAAAAAAAGCACGATGGCGAAAAGGTGTTACGATTTTGATTGCGACACCTGGTCGCCTTGGAGATCACTTGCAAAATACTACCTCGTTCTGCTATGATAATTGGCGATGGATAGTTTTAGATGAAGCTGACAGGCTTTTGGACCTTGGTTTTGATCGCATGGGATTCACCACTCCTACTTACATCCAGTTGGATAACCATCAACATGTGCAGAAAATTGTTGAAAGAGCTCAACTCCGAACTGCTGAGGCGGAAGAGAAGGCAAGAGAATTGGAAGAATTAAAGGAGCACATTGTGAAGACAAGCTTTGGTCCAATTTCTGTTTTTGTCTGTGGAGATCAACGCAAGCCGGCGCTCGTAACTTATCCAGACATCGCTTTAAATTATATGTCGTGCTTTCAAGGGCTGTTCTTTTACCCTGAGGCAACATCTCTGCTGTTTCATCATTTTTGTATTTATCACATTGACGCACCTGGACACGAGTTGGGAGCAGCAGCCTTATCATCTGAAGAGCCAGCATTGAGCACGCAGGATTTGGCGGATCAAATTGATGAAATACTGGATTATTTCGGTTTGCGAGAAGTGATCTGCATGGGGGTATCAGATCGTGCAGGGAATTTCCCCCTGCTGCCTTGTCGCAGGTGAGTATTGTTGGACTACGAATATGGAGAGGATCATGAAGGCACAGGCTCTTCGTGACACCTTCATGTCCAGCTACATGTCTAGTAAAAAGACTATGGAGATCAACCCTGAGAACCCAATCATGGAGAAATGTCCGTAGAGTGTTCATTATGGACAACTGTGAAGAGCTTATCCTAAGAACCTGAGCTTCGTAAAAGGGTGTGGTCGATTCTGAAGACCTTCTTTTGAACATTTCTCGTGAGATGCTGCAGCAGAATAAGATCCTGAAGGTCAACCTGGTGAAAAAGTGCATCGAGCTGTTCTTTGACATCGCTGAAAACAAAGAAGACTACAATAAGTTCTACGAGGCTTTCTCCAAGAACATCAAACTTGGAGTACATGAAGACAGCCAAAATCATGCCAAACTTGCATAGCTTCTGCGTTACCACTCCACAAAGAGTGGGGATGAGATGACAAGCCTCAAGGACTATGTGACCAGGATGAAGGAGGGCCAGAAAGATATCTATTACATCTCCGGGGAGAGCTGTTGTAGCTCATGTTTGATTCTGATTCCATGATTAAGTGCAGTACTTTTCAATGGTTCAAAAGGAGCTTCTTCAAATGCAGCCCCTGTAGAGCTTCCACCAATGCTTCAAGCCACTTGATGGAGTGTTCTTCTCTAAAATAGCAAGAGTCTAGTCTTTAGCATACAGATTATCTTGGTGCTTCTTATACAATACTGATCAACGAACAACTTGTAGAGTATCTTTTTCTGAAATAGCAAGAAGGGTTGAATCAAACACGTGAAGTGTAGCTAGTATTGCATACATTCAGGTGTATTTGCCACATTCAAGAGACCAAAAGGCTTGAAAAAGTTGATTACAGGGCCATTATCTGAAATTGAGGTGACCTTCTTTCAAATTGAATCATGATCTTGCTTGATTGATCTTCTATCTTGAAAGTAGTCAAGGTCCTCTGTGGTCGCAACTTTGCATTCAAAAACCCTTTGACACCGGTCCCTTGTGATCTGAGTGTACAGTAGGGGGTACTTGACTGCCAGGAACAGACTGGTATCGACCGTTTGCCACGGGACTGACTATAGAGCTCGATCATTCAAGGAGCTCCACCTTCACGCGAGATGGTAAGCGATTTGAAGCTCTCAATGTCACCTTCGCTCTAATACCACTGGTGCACAGATCGCACGCCGTATGCGCGCGTAGTGAGCGTCAGAAGGTCCCCAAGAACAAAAGAACTCTACTTTTTGCACAAAAAACAATGAAGAAAGCTTGCACGACATGAAGCAAGAGACTAATTGGGTGCAATCTCCCCCCATGCCTTGTGTGAGCAATCCACAAAGCATGTATTTTATATATTATTCATCTTCAAGCTCAAAAAATATTCCAATTTACAATTAGCATGCTTTAGCTTTTGTGTTTGCTTTTGTGCCACTAAAGAATTAATGCTATTGGGCGCCCAAGGAGTCAAGCGGTACCCAAATACAATGTCCAATACAAATATTTAAATCATGCGCCCATGCGCATACAAAAATAATAAATATCAAGCGCTTTAATAAATAAGCACAGCAAAATATAGACGCCATGCCTAAGATACGCGCCCATAAAAAATTGATGATAATTTGAATGCACGCTATCCTCCAATGCTTCCCAATGCCACCGCTGCTTGCTCTACACAACAACTGAAGCATTCAGAATTGTTAGAAAAATAATACAATTAAACCAACAAAAGTGAATACCTAGCAGTCTTCAGCTACAAAAATAAATTGGTTAGAACTCAATCCTAACCTTAATTTATTACGAGTGTGCACTCTAAACTCATAAACGTTTATTAATTTAAATATGTATTTTGCAGAATCACCCGCTATGGAATCACCCACTTACACATTAAATTAACAAAATGCCCGAAAAGGATAGGCGTCCCCATCGACTTCTCGCACAAAGAATTCACCTTGTGTATGAGCCCCGATAATAAAATTTTACGGAATCCACTGCAAAACCTCACGGAATCCACCGTGGAATATGCCTCCTAGCATCAGTCACCCTTCAGGCATGAGATGGCCTTACGTATTGGGGAGTACAGATAAGGATTCATGAATAGCTTGAGGTATAAAGGCTCCTCCAATACTTCCAAGTCATCCAAGTTCAAAAGACGGCCTTCATTAGTCTTTGGGTGGCTTACAAATGCATATCACAATCATATCTATCTTCCTCCACTTGTAAAAGACCCTTTCTCCCCAACCCAAAGCCCAAAGAAAACATTTGTAATGCTTCTTTATGTTTCCTACTTGTCAGTATTGATTCCAAGTTCAATTACAATTGATATTCTTCCTAATATCTAATGCTTCAACCTGTCCTTGAGATATTGAGTAACAGCCTTGCTACAAGATGACCATCCAACAATGTTTCATGCATGTTTATCCTCCTCTATTCCAAGTTCACATAACTAGAGAGCTCAGAATAGAAACTCCTACAATTGTTCCAATGATACAAACTTGTTCAATTTCAAAGCTTTCAAGTTCATGCAGTTGGTCACAAGCTATTCCAAAGTGAGAAAGTCCACCTCATCCTAAATGAAAAGTTTCAAGGTTTAGGGATACAAGACAAGTACATGCCGCCTAGAATTGGGTTACAAATGAGCTAGAAAAAGCATCCACTTTATTCTCAAGAAAATCAAGGTATTGCAAGTATTGCAAGTTCTCTAATGAGGGGTAAGCTGTGCAAAATGCTTGAACCCAGGGATCAGCATGGGCACCCCAATTACTTGAAATGAGAGAAATCCCATTTGGAGATGTGGCATTGTTGTCTGGTTTCCATCATTATGAATTTAGAGATGTATGAGATGCTAGCAACCAGCATACATTAGACAACCACCCAAAGATGTCAATTGTAATATGCCAGTATGAGAGTACATCAATTGGCATAACCAAATATGCATGTAGTAGGTCTTGGGGTAACTAAGGGGGACTTGCTAAAGATAGGTGTATGCATGACTGACAATACATGACAGTGATCTTGGTGCAAGACCATGACAAGTGTCAACTTAGATCAGCCCTCAAAGCGTAAACTACATACATATAACATGTAAAGAGAGCATGTACATAAAGGGGATATCCCATGGTGTCAATAATCAAGCTCAACTACATAGCAAAATGCTCAATGTCATATCCAAGTGTTAGGTAATGTCTCCCAATTGAACAAAAGTCGAATGCCAGATGAGCAAGCAAATCTCAAAACATCATGGGGAAGGCATCCATACATCCAAGATCATGTAATATGTGATAGGAGCATAGACCTCAAGGTAACCTCAAGCTCGTAGGTGTAAACCAATGTAGAATTAAAGCATAAGGCATATAAGAATTGATTGCCCCCATGACATCCAAGGCAATGTATTCCAGCTCCAAAAGTGCAAATGTAGCCCAAAAATGACGGTCAAATTTTTGCCATAGCATAGTCAAACATGTGGCAACAATGGCATCCAATGTAATCCCGAAATAACATCATATTTGGAAATATGAAAATTTCCCATAAGTTTGGGACACATGGTCAAATCTTTGGATTTGTCATAATTTGAACACTATAACTCCAAATTGAGTGCTCTATATCTCAATAGATTCCATTTTTCAAGTGCTTTCCAATGATTGGTCACATCATATGGTTTTGAGAAACTTATGGGTATGTTATCCATATGCCACCTTTTTAGTATTCAAAAAATGGAAATTGGGAGATTCCCAAACTCACTAATATTGTGTTAAATGGCATAAGTGCTTTAGTACATAAAGCTACCCACGTAAGTGAAAGGCTGGAAGCAATGATCAATAGTGGAAATCTCTGCACAAACTAACATATGTCAACCCAACATGAAGCTCGAAGCATATCCAAGGCTTGTCATAACATCAAGCATCATAGCCATGTCCACAATAAGCATCAATGGAGCTTGCAACATGAATTAATGGCTGTCTCTATGAGTAACCAGCATGTTGCCTTGCTTTCAATTGTGATATCTATGTAAGACTGAGTCAAATGTGGGCTCAGATCAATCCCAAAATCATGCAAAACTTTACCATAACATCCTATCATCAAGGCAACTATATAGGGCCAGCAATGGCATCATTATATGAGCTCCAAACATGGAGAACTGTACTACTTCTCATAGGTTTCAGTAAGATAACTATTGTATACAATAGTGTCCTAAAGTATAGGAGCTCAAAGTTAATGCATATAATGTCGAAAGCCCAAGAATCAATGCCCAAGAGTACTAACCAATGCTAAAAGGTTTCAAAAGCTGTAAGTGATGACAAAGAGCTCCAATTTATATAACTGGGAGGATCAACTGAACAATAGTTGCAAATTTCTCAACTCACACTAATTGAAGTAGGTCGTGGCATATGCTGAAGAGTAGGGAGGGCACAAGGAAGGGCCAATGTGGACTCCAAACAAGCCTTGGAGTGAAGACAAAGAGTTTAAGCAACCCAAATGTCAACCAAAGAAATTGAAGAATGCTCTTGTGCTATCCAATGATTAGGAGCCAACAACTTGAGAAGTCACTAATTTGTTGCTATGCTGGTCAGTCAAAAGGATGCTCAAGAAGGCTTCAAAGTAACCTCAAAAATGGCTTGAAGCAATGCCATACAAGTTCGGGAGTGGGAAGGGTAAACACATATCGTGTTGGACTGAGGCCATAGCTATTATAAAACCTCTTCTATGTAGGTATTCGAATGCAGCTGAGCGAAGGTTGGGTCAAGCTCCGCAATCTTGCTCTAATACCAGTTGAAGGGAGTGTGCCCTAAAGTGGAAGTAGGGAGCAGAAGCAAGAGCTATGGTGGAAGGAGTAAGAGCAAGAGAGAAAGAGATACACAATGTGGAAACTCCAACAGTCACAACGTGTGATCGGCCTTCCATTTATTCAAATATCACTGAAAGAATAAAGAATGAAGTGATAGTGATGGGCGTCCCTACTTGCAATGTATAGATGTGCATGTATTTGGGTACTATCAATGTTACTAATATACGGGCGGCTAGGCATATGCACCTTTACCCCTAACACTAGAACCAAAACTCTATCCTAGTCCTATGAGTTTTCTTCACCCAAGAACCCCTAAAATTTTACCTCAAAGTTGGTGATGAGCTATTAAATTTGATCTGAGTACCTCTAACTTGGCCATGGCTCATGTGAGATCTCCAAGAAAAGCTACCAGTATCCTATGGTACTCCATCACTACTCCTTACAACTCCTGTCTCTCTGCTAAACCTAACTGAACTAGGTTTTTTTTTTTGGGTAAAATGTAACTAGATATGAGGAAAGAGGAGGAGGAAGGGACCAAAGACCAAAGCTCTGATACCAACTCTAATGATGGAGATGTAGGAGAGCGACTGCAGAGGGGAGAGAGAAAGAGAGAGAAGAAGACAGAGAAGAAGACAGAGAAAGATAGGAAAAGGGCGAGAAAGAGAAGGAAATCCATGGAAGTTGGAAGAAAGATAAAAAGAGGCTCGATTATTGATAAGTGATACCCTAATTAGTATCTCAACACCTTAAATACCCCGTGTCCTAGCCATCTATCGCCACTCTTTTACAAATGTTGTGTAGCACTATTCTCTCCATTTATATTTGTTTCCTTTCTTCAACAAGGTCTTTAAGGGGTTTGTGATGGTGATGACATGATTAGTGCCACTTGCAACCAGTCCAAGAAATTGCTGTATCTACTTGACTGATGTGCATGGGATACTCTTGGATTGCTAGTAATTTTCTAGATCTATTTAGACTAATGTATTAAAAATTGTATAGTCAAAAGAATTTGATGATTTTTTGGCCTACTTACATTTTTTGAATTGGATTGGCAGATTATTTTCTTAAAGATGATGGAGAACTCCCCAAAGCACATAAATATGCTCATTATAAGTCTTGGTGTGAATCTGGCATAAATGTAAATACTTAAGACTTTCATTTTGAGTAAGTCATGGAAAATTGTGTTGCCTGTGCATTGGAAAGTACTCAAAGTTAATCCAAATGGGATTAGCTAGTCCAAAGGGCTTTAAGGGTATCTACCAATAGGTGGAAGCCATACCAATGAATGTAATATATGTTAGCTACCCAAGTTGATCAAAGAGATCATCTATCATAGGTAGAGGATGCACATCCTTGATTGTCACTTTATTGAGTTGCTTGTAGTCCACATAGAATCCGTATTTTCCCTCTCTCTCTTGTCCAAAAGGGGCTTAGCTACCCGCGAGCTTTTGGAGGGATGGATGAAAACTTTCCTTAACGTGCCCTCTATTGGTTGGTTCATGTAGTTTTTTCCTTTGGGGATCTTCAGTGAATAGCGATCTTGATTGGGTCTACTAGTTGTTTGGATCTCATGAAATATTGGAGTGCTGATCTATGTTTTATGCGTGGATTTAATAACAGGTTTTGATGTTGCGAGAACTTGATGGATCTTATACTGCTATATTCTTGGAGCCACAATTTAGGACTTCATATTTATGCTATTTAGCTGTCTTAAGAATATAAACTCAATTTTACTAATTAATTTTTATTTGGTAGCATATAGTGAAGTATTAATTTATTTTTATCATATAATATATAAAAATATTTTACTATATTGGTAATTCTAACTAGTTTTCTTGTATAGCAAAATTTTACTATATTATTGGTTCCCAATATATGAAAATTTTATTGTATAGAAACTTTTAGAATTTCTATATAAGAATATTTTTCCATATTAGGAACTTGTAAAGTGTTCCACTCTTACTAGTAGAGAAATTTTCTAGATACGTTGATATGTAGAAAATTTCTCTTTTTATTTTACGATATGGGAAAGTGTCCAAAGTTCCTTGTGTGTAATGTGAATGTGCCATGCGTCGAACGCGCTGCAATTCACGAATGTCAGGGAGTGTATGTTCACGAATGGTTAATGCATGGAACGTTACGACAGTGGTGGTGGTGGAGTCTGGACGTTTCAACTTCTGTTCGGTTACTTGCCAACATGCAGCTACTGTCTTGCTCATCAGTCCGTGAATTGGGCTGCAGAATCGCTATCATCATATTTGCTGGTGTCCTTCGACGTTGGGTTCTATCATCATCCGCGATTTGACCATGGCACGTTCTCTCTCTCTCTCTCTCTCTCTCTCTCTCTCTCTTTCCATCCATCCTCTTGTTTTATTTGTGAGCAAATTGAATCATGTGATTCTAATTTCTTTGTGCATTTCTTTGCTCAAAGTTCTTACAAATTTTCATGTCTTTATAAATGGATGTTTGAATGCAACTTGCTTGCAATTTTCACACATCTTTTCAAGAGAACTTACATGCATTGTCTACAAACTCCCAAAAAAAAAGATCCAAGGAACTGTATTAGTTGCAGACATGCTGCTACAACCAATTTGCTACAACCAAAGCACTGCAATGAGCAGCTTCTTGGTTCTTTTAAGCCCCTTATTGTGTACGCATTGGAATTATAGAAAAATCTAAACACAACAACATAGTTTGAGTCAAGAAAACGTTGATACTATATACAACAATAATTAAAAAAGACCAAAGATGAGCCAAATGGTTAAATAGAAAGTGTAAACTTCACTTACTAAAATTGTTTTTACAAAGTATATGAAGATAGTGCTACAAAATGTATGAAAAGTTTCCATGCCTTGCAAAAAAGGGAGATATGATAGACCTTAACGATACATGATAAATCATGAAATATGTTCACAAATATTAACTCATTATCATTATCTACAAGACTACCATGATCCATAGTTTTAGATCTCAATCCCATATAGAATTGAAGTGATGCATATATATATAAGGGCTTGGGGTAGTTGTACCTCTAACATGTCTAGATTTGTAATATCAATATCTATGGAAACTTGCATTACTCAAGCCATCAAAGGTAGGACTCCTTGGGTTAAATTCACAAATCTTCATCTACCATCAAAGTTGTGACTTGAGCCATCAAAAGTGTGACTCCTTGGGTCAAATTCACAGCATCTTCATATGCTACCCTAGTCTCTCTCCTTACTTTGCTTGCTTCTCTAGAAAATGGAAGCTTGTATCTCATCTTGTAACCATTAAGTACCATTCTAAATTCATTATGAGCACACACATGGATGGTGCAAAATGAAACATATACCAACAAGCTATAATTAGATTATATATTATATTAATACACATGAAATAATATCAAAATATGATTTATATATGATCCACACAATGTCTATGCACTCTCATAGTAAAAAAATGTACAGTTTTTCGAAATGTCTAAATTAAGTTCAAGTAACCATTTACACAAAACTCTAAAGAAAATACTAAATACATTATAGTTACATGTATTACATGTTCACATCTATAATATTAGAAATTAGAATTCAATCCCCATATTTCCCCAATCTTAGCAAGCCTTGAAAACATAAGTAGGGATCTAAATAGTAGAAAGAAAAGAAAACCAAACAATAAGTAAAATTTAAATTCATAAGATATTTATTGGAGGTACAGTGAATCTAATATCTTTGAAGAAGATAGTTCCCTCCATGATAGTAAAGCTCCACACCTTTGATACAAGCTATAGCATCTAGAAACACCGTAAACTTAACTAATAAACTAGATAAATGTGAGAAGAAGAAGTTGTGGGTTGATTGATAATTGATACAAATAGCAAAGCAAAAACTTAGGACCCTAAATTGTAAAGTAAATAGAGATTGCTAAAGTAGAAGAGACAAAGAAATCCATACATTTAAAATGGCATATTAGTGTCCATCACCCTATTAAATCCAATGTTTCTATAGAGACCTCATAAAACATCTAGATGCCATGTCAAAAAATGAGCATATAGCTATTATATAGCATGTACTACAACAAAATTAAAGCAAACATGCAAAAGCGTGATGCACATTTAGAGGCGCATCAATATTCACATTGAAAAGTCCAAACTTCATGGGATGGAATGAGCAAAATCATTATCTTATAGATACAAGCATGTTTGTAATTAGAAATGGATTTTCTTCTGAGAAATTACATGTGCATAGATCACGACTACTTTTTAAAGCCCAACGCATGTATTTCTTGCTTTTTTATTCCTGGAAAATAAACAAAAGAATAATCACCTAAAAACACACAGATATAGGGGAGAGGGGAAGGGAGGCTCAAGTCCCTTCAACTTACCGATTTGTGGAGTATTTGGTGAATAAAAAGTAGCCACTTTCTTCTATCTCAAAGATATGGATCCTTCTTACTTTGGTATTGCGAATCTTTGTTCCTCTATTAATGGTATGAGAAATGAGGTCAAGGGGTCACTCATAAATATATTGTATATCACGTGGATTCAAAATAGAGGATTTTCAAAATACTATTTTATATGTTTTTATGTACTGAACGATGTAATATAAAGGGGATATTTACAATTTAAATAAAAAGGGATTGTATTTTATTCACAAAAAATTCACAAAGAATGATATTTATAAATAGGCCTTGAAAACACACACACACACACACACACACACACACACACACACATACACACATAGTTAACTCCCCAAGAAAATGAGCTTCTTGTCCTAGGGGTTCGCACACAAAATGTATTTTTTCTACACAGTGAATATGGTTTCTCATGTGGTTTTAAATTATTTAGGTTTCTTATTGACCATGATCTGTGACATCTATTTCAACCTAGTAGCTACAAATATTTACATAACGCTTTTAGGGAAAAAACTCTATTGTGTTGATTGTGCACTACACACTACAACATATAGATACTATAACAATGTTTATAACGACTTTTCCTTTATATATGAAAAATATCCCCGTCGTCGCTATTAGCGTCGCTACAAAACTGTTGCTATTTTCCTCGCTATTTTCGTTGCTAATTTCGTCAGTATTAGTGTATACCAATGGAATTAGCGACGGTTACAGAGGAATTTCTGACGCTAATACCGACGATTGTAGAATTATTTTGCGATGCTAATGCCAACGGTTTCAGAATTTATTTTTTTTGTGGCAGAGCTACAGATGCAGCCCTGCCACAGTTAGAGCCACACAGGGCTAAGAGACAATTTCTGCTATCAAAGAAGTTAGACAATCGATCTCAACTAATGACAAGACTTTGCAAACAAGTACTTTCATGACATTAATTAACACAAATGTGCACTGCATTGATAAAGAAAATAACAAAAATTAAATTGAGAAGTACTACTGCGACAAAGCAAATATATATGCACATGTACATCAATATGTGGTGAATAACATGGAGATGTGTATATGGAGTCATGCTACAATATAGAAGTCCGAATCATATACACTTAGTTATTACATATGGAGGATAGAGGCCATAAGGCCTTACATAATACAAGATGGGGAGTAATCCTATGCAGCCTAATCTGCTCTCTACGACTCATCCGCATCAGACAACTCCTCTCGTTGTAGTGACATATCGAAGGGAGCCTGCAATAGCAAATACATATATAATTGTGAATACCAAATACAAATTGACATATAATGACAGATTTGTCAAACTAGGAATGATATTTATTACTACTTACTGGTCCTCCATGAGCATAGAGCTTCTCAATCAAGGCACTCAAGCCATGCTTCTCCCCGTATGTCACCTCTAGTGTAGTCGGGTCGCGATTCATAAAACCTTGCTGTGGCACACAAACATTGAAAAACAACGTACTTGAGATTCATGTTCGAAATACATACATCAACATGGATGTCATTAAATTAGAGTACTCTACCCTCTTAACACTTACGAAATTTGCCAGGAATGTTGCGTGGCTACTACTACCAAGTTGATGCACCGATCCTACGTCTAAGTGCACCTTTGCTGCGTCCTTCTCTTGCTTCCACTTGTCTAGAGTGGATTATTGTTACCTCATCTTGGAGATTACTCCAGTCCTCTGGATCCAGCCACTCTGGCTTCGATTTGCCCCGCTTGACTGCTTCACGTGCATCAGACCGCCTATGTGACTAATAGTCATGTATACGCGTCATCATCCACCCTCTCGAAAATCTATCATTGCTAGAAGGCTGAGGGAACTCTCAATACAATGTATCGATTATGTACTCCTTGCTGGCATCTGGGATTGTAAAATGTCAAATGGATAAATGCAAATTTTTCTTTTTTAATTCCCCTACCCAGCCGACTATTGTGCTGGAAGAGGAGGGGAATAGAAAGGAGTCAGAAGCTCCTCGGTGGGAGCTCGCAGGGAGTAGTGCCATGCATGCTGACACGAAGGAGAAGGAGGATCCCCCTCCCCTCCCCTATTTAAACCCTGCGTTGCTACCGCTAGGGAAAAAGGAGGACAGCAAGAAAAATGGTGACGTTGCCCAAAAAAACCTGACATCCTCTGCTAGCATGAGAGCAAAGGGAGAACGCTGTGAGCTAGGAGAGACTACGGAGGATGCAGTCGACGGGAGGTAGAGAGGAGTAAGTGCTACCAAAATATACCCTGCGCTGCTGTTGTGAGGACGAAGGTGGAAGTGAGGATTGCCGGTGCCGTCAATGAGAGAGTGGACAAGGAGGACGAAGGGAGGTTGCTGCCTGTCATGTACGTAGAGCTGCCGTGCCCATCTGTTAATCGCCCCTCCCCCAACGTGGAAGGTCCTAGAAGCTTCTATAAATGAGTTTTTTTAGCCCCCTTTCCCCCTAGCTTTATTACCCCCTTGGTTTTAATCCTCCTAAGGCCCTTTCACCCCCCTTCTCGTGCCTTTTCAAAACCCTTCCATACCCCCCCATGATTTAACCTTTAAGCCCTTTGTTATGGGCTTTGAAACCTTTTCCCCCCCCTGTGTCTAAACCCCCCTTTTCGATGGGTGTTAGAACCCCTATGTTTTACCCATGAAGCCTTTCCCGTAGGCCTTAAAAACCCTTTTTCTCCCTGGAGGTAACCCCTATAAGCCCCCTTCCTCTTGAGCCTTGGAACCCACCCCCTCCGTGTTCTATAAACCCTTAGACCCCCTTTTTGTGTGGATATTGAAATCACCCCTCTTTCTTCCCCCCCCCCCCCCCCCCCCCCCCCCCCGTGTTTAAACCTTCTCTAACCCTCCCCTTGTGGCATATTGAGAACCCTTTCCTCCAAGTTGACCTAAGGGTCCTTCGACCTTACTTATAACCTTTGTGGTTACTATATTCCCTTAGAGTTCTCTCCCGCACCTTGTGTCTTTTCCATTCCTTTCATTCCTCGTTTGAACAAGTCATTAAAAGGCCATTAAGCCTTCCCCATGGCTTCAATGGGTCTTAGTCATAAAAGATTCTCAACACCCTTTCGAATTCCCGACTTCAAGGAGGGAGCCTTCCAATAACTACTTTCGACGGACGGTGCAAGGGAGCGACAATGGAATTTTGAAAAGGAGTGTAAAGCTACTTCCACGTTTGAAGGACTACAACTGTGATGCCTCCTAAGAAAGTCCAAGGAGTAGTTGCGGGAGGTGCATCTCCCGGTATCCTTGTGGATATCTCACCCCAAAACTAGGTTTTTCTTCTTGGCTTTAATTCAGTTTTAAGTCAATCATGCAAAGAGAAATTGTTAGGAATAGGATATATTTGCTCGAGTTATTTGTAATGAAGGAGTTTAGCTTATTTGAATGAATGATAATGTATAGAACTTAGTTTCCTTCGAATAGCATCATCCATTATACATTACGAGCAAGATTATCTATTTACTATAGTAGTATATTTCAGTTAAATCCTAAAAACACTATATTGGGGAATATGGGAATTTCCCATAAGTTTGGGACACGTGGCCAAATCTTTGGATTTGTCATAACTTGAACACTATAACTCCAAATTGAGCGCTCTATAGCTCAATAGATTCCATTTTTCAAGCGCTTTCCAATGATATGTCACATCATATGGTTTTGAGAAACTTATGGGCATGTTATCCGGGTGCCACCTTTTTAGTATTCAAAAAATGGGAATTGGGAGATTCCCAAACTCACTAATATTGTGTTTAAAGGTATAGAAATAATATCTTGCACCATTAGTCTTATTCCTTTTCGCAACGAATCATTGTAAATTATTAAATTCATGAAAGGTTTCTTTCATTGCTCAAATTACTAGGAAGTTATCATTGCTAATTGCACATCTTAGCAAGGGAAATGATTGTTATTTGGCATGAGTTCATCTGCAGGGAAAAAGGAAGATTAAATTTAATAGTATTGACTGAAAAGTAAATTGTCACAAGGATAGCAAAACCGTGACAAGGCGATTAATATTACCTTCCAAAAGATAACCAAACCAATGTAAATGTAGAAATACCATGCTGAAGAGAAAAATATGCCTTGAAATGATTTAAAGACCAAAGAAATATTCATACCCTAAGAACTTGACTAGTTTCCTTATTGTAGGGTCAAAAAATTTTGTAAAGATAAAGAACTAGGGTTGTCCCCAAGATTCTTAAAAAGAAACCCTAGGCCGGATATACGTCGGCTTAAAGGATCTAAAATGGATTAGTCCATCGCAAGACTTGCGCAGCAAGTATGAAATCATTTAGTCTTGTGATTGATTCACAAGGAGAAAGGGTAAAAACCCTCAACAAGGATGGCAGATCCCTACGCAAGTTATCTTGCAAAAGGACGTATTTTTGGATATCCTTCTAAATAAGAAAAGTTGTAAACCGAAAACTAGCATATCTAAGGAACTTTAGGATTGACCAAGTTGGGTTAATAAGGTACGCCCTACACCAGAATGTAAAGGATCTTGCCAATTTACAAGACACCTTGGGAATGAGTGCTGATACACTCAAAAGGAAAGAACACTTCCTTAGCAGTTTGCCAAACAACACGATTGACTAATGGAAATGTTTGTGCTTGCTAGAGACTTTAGGGCTCTGTTTGAATTATGAATTACAAATTAAATGAGTACCTATACTTCAGGTTAAAGGCCTGAAGGAAGAGGCAGTTTCAGTTACCCCCGACTACTTGCCTAACCCTAACCAAGGGGGTTGCTGACCGCGCTGGGAACGTGGACTGAACTCGCCGCGAGAGGTCTCTCCGTTGAGCTCTACTTGGAGCAGGAGGACGCTTGGGTGCAAGGGGGGGCTCTGGTCGTAAATCCCTCGCCTTCCGGGTCCTGCATAAGAGGCTAACGTGACTCGGGATTGGATGTCGAGGCCCACATACTAGTTTACGGGCGGAAGCTTGGAATAGTGATCCCTGCCGATTACTGGATAGCCTTTGGGCGGATTATGGACAAGCCTACGGGCAGAAATCATTGTATTTCAAAGATAAAATGATGAAATGTTAACAAAGAACTTGCTTGATATTGTTTTCTATGTCATGTGATAAGATTATGTGAAGGAACCAGTGCTTAATGGATTAATTAAAGAAGCTGATTGTTATATGTCAAATCAATGTGTTAGATAATTACATAACTAAAAACAAATCGAGGAAAGTGCGGAGGATGGGCCATGGGTCCGTCCTACAGTTGCATGGTCCCGATTAGCCAAGAACTTTTCTCAAATATCTCGAAGAACAGCAGGATGATCATCAAAACAAATAACAGAAGCAATGACCTAGAGTTATGTCTTACTTGATTTACGCTGTTTTAGGGGAATGGAATGGGACTCTGCCTTATGGCAGAGAGGTTGAGCTTTGCATCCCTCTCGTTTCCCATTCTCCTTGAACCAAGTGCAACGTGAATCTGCTTCCGACCTGTGTTTCTGCGTAAAGTAGTTCCCTCGGGTCCGACGCTAGTTGCTGTTAGTTAATGACTAGTCAGGAAAACCCTAATTCCAGTCGATCCTAAGTGGAAACGGCCAGGATACTTCCGCTACATGGCAGACGCGGGAAGACCTAGATCGCAAATCCCGTAACATTCCATGGGAGTGCCGGGCGGAGCTTTCTAGACGTCCTTTGCGATGGACTGCTAAGACGTGTCCTGGATGATACTAAGGGGACACGTTACAGTTGGTATCAGAGCCGACCAACAACGGAATTGTTTTTATAAGATCTCAATAAATTGAATGAAAGAAATTGTTGTTGTCCAAACATTTCATTACCTTCAATGCTGTCTTGCGGAATTATGAAGCGTGGAACAAGTTTTTGGTATTTCGGGTCATGTTTATGACTGCAATGCATTCTCTGCTTTACAGACAAAGAATTGGGATGATGAACATCCTAGAGCAGATTTATAATCCATCACCTTTATACATAGAATGAAGATGGATGGGGACTTCAGGAATCTACTATAAAGCCGCCCACCGGTTTGCTTATCTACAGACTAACCTAAAGAGGATCAAGTGGTTGGAAGACTTGAAAATTGTGAAGCTGTTCATTTTTGTGGAAGCTCACGTAAATTCGACTTTATATATTCAAGGTCAGAGGGTTGAGATGAACTCATATGTATATGAGGAAGTAACCCGTGTAATCCCAACCGACAGGATTAAAGTGTTGGGCCGCCATGAGAAGTATGGATTCCAACGGAAAGGGTATCCTAAACTTCCAATGAATTATCGATTCCTAAAGATCCACGACCCAAAACCCTACTATTACACAGTTCCTGTAGACAAATGCAATACAACCATGTAAATGCAAATAAAGACTTCATTTTTATCAATATCTGGCTGTGCATAAGAGTTGTTAAAAAGTTAAGTAGCTACATTGTTTACGAGATAGCTGAACTAATAATGAAAGATAAGATAACATCGATTATCATATAATAAGGTTTAAAAAAAACCTTTATCCAAGCACAACCCCATGTACAGGTTCCAAATTCGCCTCCTACATCAAGTACTGCTGTGACCCAGGAGAAGAAGTTCCTTCTCAAGCAGATAGAGCCACCCGAGTTTGACGGGACAGACAGATTCATCCAAGCTAACGATGAAATTTGGATTGAGTCCATGGAGGATTACTTGGAAGCAGCTGGTACTACACCTACCAATCAGGCCATGCTCGCCAAGTTAAAGCTCATCGGCGAAGCTAGACTTTGGTGGAAGCAATGGTGCACGGATTAAGGGATTTCAGAGGGGTCCGTTACCTGGGAGAAGCTGAAGAAAGCCGTGCAGGGAAGATACTATTTAGCCTCAAATCACACATGCCTTTGATTAGTTCATCCAAAACATCACCTTTAAGAGCTGGACCAACATGTATAGCCAGTTGTTCCGCCATAGCTACAAGTGCCTTGGCTACAATTTCAACCCCATCTGAGCACTGGTAGGTTTGGTGCCTATACCCCATCTTAATTTCATCTACTCTCTCTTTACTAACATATGCGCTACCTCAGTTACAGTAGCCCAATCTGACCTCAACCTCATTTCAGAAGAGGCATATTCTAAACAATCAGTCAGCTTCTCCTGCAAGACATGATGTGTAGCCCTAAAAAACAAATCAATTTTCTGACTCTCCAATGATTATTGCTCATGGACATTCAACTACGCATACCAACTTTCAAATTTAAGGAGCAAAGCTATGGTAGCCAACCCTTTATTGGGCTTTTCAATCCAATATGTAAATGTCTTTTTAGTTACCAATCCTACATCTTCCAAGAAAAACTATTCTCTCAAATCTTTCTTAAATGCTTGCCCAATTAGCATCTCTTCTATATGTAACTCATCAATCCGATCATGCAATGCATGCATGGCCAAACGGGAGAAATATCGACACCATGCATGCTGCAATATCCCATGAAATAACATCTTTTTTTCATACAACCAGATAAAGGCGGAAACATTTTGACCCTTAAACTTCTTCAATTCCTGTCCCACTGGCTGCAATGCATTCACAGTTAAGGAATCAATTCTTTCTGCTTCTTGCTGAGTTTGCATATGTTATTGTAACAACAATTGCTATTGTTGTTGTTACTGCAACAAAGTAATCATCTATCACAAAGCATTAGCACCGCTTGAACTTGCACAATGTCCCATCTTTACACACCTACTACCGATTTTCACATCGGGTTCACCATTGTTGGAGCATTTGGGGTCAAAAGTCTACCATAGCGATAAGGGATAGATAGTAGGGTGAAGGGAGATTTAGGGAGAGGAGTAAACGGAAGAGAAGAGGTTGAAAGAAATAGAAGATGTAGAGGAATACTCACAGAGGTGAAGCCTATCAATTTATTTCGACATTATGAGAATATAGATCTCTTGTAGATAAAAACGTGCATAAAACAACACCTTCCTCTATGTTGCTCAAACTGCCAATCTGATGCTTCCATTGGCTCCGAAAGGGGGGTAAAATACTAGTACACGTGGCCAGAATTCTGCTAGGTCACTTCTTCATCTCCCAATTCGGAGTGCTACTTACTACTTGAAAATTGTGATCGTGCATGTCGTGTGATTTCACCAATCCTTTTTTTTACATAAAATCCTCCCAAAATGGTTAAAAGATACCTGCTTTCTTTTACATGTTATCCTATTCTAGAAGTTGTTTACAAATTTTTGGATTTTTACAAGAGATAATATCTAAAATATCAAAACTTAGCTAAACTTGTCCAATAATCTAGTATTTTTGAACCATCCACACTATGGTCAGTGACATTAATGGCTTAAATGGCATTAGCTCTCTAGATCAATAAGAAAGTTGCACTCTAGAGTTTTTCACACTATGTGCATGTAGCCGCACGACACCATTCTTGTAGCAAAAATTCATAATTGTGGCTATTTATATACCTTCTTAGATTTCTTATTTCTTGTTGAATATATATTCTCAATGAGATTCCTTTCATGCATTTGTAAGAAACACAAGGTAAGAATTGGAAAAAAATGTAATGATGCTTTTTGGTTAAGAAATTATACTTTTTGAAGGGCATTATTGAAGGTGTTTTACAAAAAGATGGTTGAATTTTATCATTTCCTTTATAACTTTCTCAATAAATTTTTTAACACTCAAGATTCTTTATAAAAAATCCTTTGATGTTGAACGTCATTCATATAAGTATAATATCATTTGAATAAAACTGGTTAACTTTTTGAAGCACTTGAAGTAACTAGCCTTGGGGGAGATCTAGTACCTATCCTTCCTTTTATATTGTTAAGACTAGATTCAATTGGAATCCTTACCTTACCAAAAAAATAAATCATTTTCTTGATGCATTAGCAATTCCATCACATGCACATTTTAAAACACACTTAACCCTTTCCCTAAGGTATTTTACCCTAGAAGGCAATCTCTTAACATGCTTGGATTCACTCTTCACCTTGGTATTTGCTTAGGGTTACGAGTTATGAACAAGGGTTTTCCTTCTGGTTTTTGCTTAGGGTTATGAATTATGAACAACGGTTTCCTTTTGATACCTATTTTTCTAGGTGCAAGTAATCAAATCTTTTGCATGTTATGATTTTTTAAATTCCCTAACTCACCCTACATTTAGGTTGATCCATTTGGATAGAAGAGTCACTAATCACTAATTTAGACCAACCTCCACCCATGCCTTAGGATAAAATTTTAAACTAGTCTTTGATTTGCTTAATTTTATGTTTCTCATATCTTTAGGATCTCTTGATACATTGATAATTTAAAGTGCATTAAATTATCTCTAATGTTAATGCAATTGCTTCATACTATTAAGGATTATTATCAAAATTCTTATTAATGCAAAGGAATTCAATCACATCTCTCCTTCAATAGCATTCAAGTGATCAATTCTCTATTCAATTTTTAACCTGGGACGTGTTATCTTCCTAATTATCTAGAATATATAGAGTCAAACTTGTTATTGGTATTGTCTTTAGTTTTTCTTAACTTTAGGATGCTTGTTAAGTATTAAAGACAATTCTTAGGAACTTTTCTTAGCTAAACCCTATGTAGTACAATATAGAATATAAATAATAGATATTTCCTATTTCTATCTAGTGTAATGCAATGTGAAATCTAACTTTGTCTTTCTCTAATGCATTTCTTTAGCTCTCTTTTGACTAATGCAATGCAAAAAATTTAGACTCTTTCATGTAATGCGATCCAATAGTAACATTAGACTTATTTAAAACTTTCAATGCCTAAGGATGAGTGTCAACTACTACTAGCTTAAATGCAACCTTGTAGAATGGTAGTTGATAGTAATCTAATCTATTAGATGCACAAGCTAACCTTTCATGCAACAAGGATGAATTTATGGAGTAATAGGGGAGTTTGGGCTTGCATGATGGGAAATGGAGCTTCATTTTTACTCACATTTCCAATTGCAACTCTTGTTTCTCCCACATTCACACCTCTTGAACTTCTCCTCTTAGGGGCTATCATAACTGCACATTTCTTTGAGTAGATATTTGAGAGTCTTGAGGGTTGCACCTTCTAGCTTTGAGTAGGTAGGATGAGGATGGTAGAGCTTCCACAAGAATGTCTACCATTCGCAAGAAATGAGACTCACAAGAGGTGATAGTGTAGGACCCTTGAGATGATAGACTCTTAGCAAGATCCCCTTCCTTTCCTCCTCTTCTATCTATTTCTCTCACTCTCCCTCCCTCTCTATTCTATCTTCTATAAAAAATTACACGGTGCAGCGAATGGAATCTAAGAAAGAGATAGAGAGTACACAACAAATAAGAGGAGGATAAAAATTTTCTTTAGCTCCAAATAACTAATACAAAGATGGTTCTATCCATCCCTGTGCTTCCAATGTGAAGCTTAGATGGGGATCTAGACAGAAGATAGGTGAAGAGCTTAAGGCTAGCTGGAACAGCTCTGATTGGATGAAAGATAGATGATAGATAGTTGTGAAGGGGTTTAGCTTTTATAGCCCATGAAGGCGATTAGGTCGACCTGACCAACCTACCATATGAGCTTCAACTAGATAGCTAGGGAATATTCCCTTTACTGTCAAGCACATTATGAGGGTGGGGCATTGAGCATATCTAATATCTTCTCTCCCTCTAATTCTTCTCTTCCTCTTTTTATCTTCTTCTCTTCATCTCTATCTTCTTCACTTATTCTTCATGTTCTATCTTCTTTCCTCTTCTTCTCTTCTTCTCTTTCCCCTACTTCTCTTCCTCTCTCTATCCTCTTCTCTTCTTCTCTCTCTTCTTCTTCTCCCTATTCTATCTTCTCTCCTCTTCTTCTCTTCTCCTCTATCTTCTTCTTCTCCTTCTCTCTCTATCCTCTTCTCTTTTACTTTATCTTATTTTTGTCTCTTCTCCCTATTTTCTCTTCTCTTCTCTTCTTCTTTTCTCATATATCTTCTTCTTCTTCTTCTTCTTCTTCTTCTTCCCTCACTCCCTCCCTCTCTCTCTCTCTCTCTCTCTCTCTCTCTCTCTCTCTCTCTCTCTCTCTCTCTCTCTCTCAATTTCTGTCTCTCTCTCTCTCTCTCTCTATTTTATTTCCAACTAGAACTGATCATATCTTGAAAATAAATCTCCCAATGAATAAATAGTCCAATGGTTGCTTCATCGTAGTGATATCTCAACTATTCATTTCCAACTAGAACTGATCATATCCTAAAACAAATCCCCCAATGGCATTGAATAAGTAGCCCTTCTATTAAATGCATGTATAGACTCATCTACTATATTCCTTGCACTAACTTCTCGTATTGTCACTTTTTGTCAACCACTTGCATATCTTGAATGAATCACAATGCATCATTTCTCTTGGGCATAGTAAACCAACAATTTGAAAATGGAGTGGAGGATGGCTCCAAAATTTTCATCCTAATATTCTCATTTAATAAATCCATCATCCTTATTAAGTAAGATTGGAGCCACATGAATCGGCCTCAAATTCCATGCAACATGTGGCATTGTAAAAATTCATTGAGTCCATAAAGCTTGCATCAACATTGATTTCAATAAGTTGAAATGCAAAAGTATTTCCATGCTTTGATAATATCTTCATAAAACAATCCCTTTGTATTGGAAAGAGAAGCCCATTGCACCCAACCTTCAATTCTTTAAATGTTTTGGGAGTATACTTATGTCCAACACCGCCCTTGGATCTTTCAAACTTGGCTGTTTTGACATTGTCTCATACTCCCATCACTGCCAAGGGGTAAAGGTATAGAAAATGACTTAACCTCCACAAGTGCTTCAATCCATTCTTACTAAAATCTACATTCTTGCTGAGAAAATTCTTTTATGACTTCAAACATATCCAATGTACATATTGGTAAGATATAAAGTTCAAACATATTTTCTACGTTAAATACTACTATAATTTTAGCCATAGTGTCTGCAAAGACTAGCTTATCAAATAGCTTAGAAATGCATTCATCTTCATTCATAATATGATATTTATTAAGCTCCTTTTCAACTTTCACTACATACATCCTTTCAATCATATGCATGCCTTTGATTCTCTTATATCTTTCCAAATTTTTTGTTGTCCATACATGAAAACTAGCTATAAATACAAACTCCCTTTCACCAATAAAGGAAAGAGAATTTGCCATACAACACTATCAAAGTCTCCCATTATAAGATTGTCTTCTGAAAACCATTAAATTCTTTTACATTCGAATGCACTGGATAATCCAAGTGAGTATCTCTATTTTGCACATGATTGGCACACATGGTCCTACTCTTTTGCCATCTCTACTCCTAACAGGAGCATATATAGAACCATCATTAAGCACTTTAGTCTCCACATCCTCATTGATGTGATGTATGAATATCCCAACATAGTCAAATTTTTGCATGTTTCTTGCACAAAAAAAATATTCATCATTCTATACATCCCCAAAAGTGACTCAAAAATTTGGACAAGCAGCATAAAGTTCTCTAGCAGAGTCAATTGTAGCCCACATTCTCCACCCATGATCTACATCAACCAGCCAAACACCATTCCCATATAGACTATGTATCATGATTTTTACTTTGGACCCAAGATCAAGTAATGCAATACATGGAGTATCTCACTCCTTGATTTTCACAATTGTCTCTATAGTGGCTCTAGCCCAATGCATGCATGAATACTGACTTCTAGGAAATGAAACTAGAAACCTCATCCTAATTAGATTACATCTACATAACACCCCCATGTATAGTGCTACTACTAACAATATTTTTAGCCAATACATTGACTTTTACATCCTCATTTTACCTCAAAAATATTTCAAAACAACAATGCATTCATCAACAGAAGCCAACCATATCCCTCGCACATTCATCCTCTCTTCAACTTGCCTTAGTACTTCAGTGGTCTCTTCCAAAAATGACATCTTTTTCCTAATAATATCTATGATTTCATCATGGAATTTGTGCTTAGGAATTAGCAACACTATTCCAAGCATAAAGTCCATCCTACTATTTGGATCTACTTCTCAAGCACTTTCTTGATATCGATCACAGTCTCTATGTTGGGTTGCAACTTATATCCTAGCTGCTTGCCCATTTTCTTCCCTTCTTGTTCCTTATCCTGCATTACATATTCCATTACACATAAGAAATAACATTTTTAGCCATACTCTCTTGTTCCGCAGCACCTTGTGTCATCCTCTTTGAGATGCCTACTTCATTCTCATCTCTCTTTCTTTTATTTTTCATAACTACATCAATATTTTACACTTTTACCAAGTATGCATAGGCTGAAAATGAGTCCATGGGAGCATCTCAACCTCTATCATATCATGTATACTCTAACTAGCACCTAACTAATTAGCCATAAAAGCCTTCCCTTTCTCTATAGAATCCAAGGCATGAGTCCAAATTTCAATCTTAGTGGCATACATTTTCCATGAAATTTCTCAATTTGTAAGCCATATGTGGTAGTATCTATAGATGCAAATACATTTTCTTCTCCCATTTTATCAAGAGGTTTCTGCATTCTCCCTTTTGCCAAAGTTTAGATCAAGAGGAAAAACTATTTTTCTTACATGGATCTTACCATCCTTTTAAGAGATCAAATTTCTAGCCAATACATCATGATAAGAAGCACATCCATGTCTCTTATGCAAGGGATATCACACGGTATGCATCTACATAAAAACCCCTCTCGGGTTGGTTTTAGGGCTACTATCCTTCTTTTTCTTCCACCTTTTCATCCATACTTGCAACCTTGAGCTCTAAGTCATGCATCCCCTCTACAATATCATTCAAAGAATCTTCCTTCATTGTCAAAATAGTAGGTAAAGCCCTAGATATAGATGGTTTCACTGAGGATTCTTTGCTAGAGGCAAGATGCATAGTCCCTACATGCAATCTTGCTTTCATTCTTTCTCTCTTTTGTGGCTTTCAAAAGCAATTCAATCTTTTGACCTTCTAGTGCATGCTACTCATGGCATCCAACTGTGCATATCCATTCTTAAACTCGTTTAGTAATATAGTGGCGAGAATACCCTTATTGGTTTTCCTACCAAGTCCATAAATGTCATGCATATTACCAAACTATATCTTCCAAGAAAGACTCCTCTCATCATGGAGGGTTTTTGAACTTTGCTCAATTTCAATATTTCCTGTACATGGCTAAATTTTCTTTTAAGGTTGCAACACGACAAGTTGAGAACAATATAGGCTCCATACATACTATGGAATCCCAAAATTTTCTTTTTTTATGCATACGGTCGCAAATAAACCTATAGATTATGCCCATCAAACTACTTCACAACTACATGTATAGCATTGATGACTCTAGACTCATGCTTATTTGCATCTAATCATTGATATTTTTGTTACCACTATTGCTATACTAGCAATAACACCTATCGCATATCATCATTAGACCCTATAAAAGAACCAAAACATGTTGCATCACCCATGCATGCAATTCTTTTCGGAGCCTTCATGTCACGTTCAAATGTCCGGGAATTTAGTGAAGAAGGAAACCATGAGGGTTTAGCTAAGAATGTTGTAGAGAGTTATAGATTCAAGAGATAGGGATAGATGTACAATTAATATGCTTTGATTCATGTATATCTTAGCAAAACAAATTTGTTAAATCCAATATATCTATTCGATGCATAAGCTTGAACAATGACTTAGGAGAATTGCCCAAAAGACTCTAAGACTAGAAATTAGTAAATACCTTGTATGAGTCAAAAATCAGCTGTACTTACATAAACAAAATCCAAATACAAAATACCTCAAAATACATGATCAATTCAAGAAAACATGGCAAATCAAGAGGCTAGTGACATGTGGGCATAAGACCAAGGTTTGGCATACAATGATTCTAACGAAAACCCTATATATCTCCATATTGGGGAACTTGGGAATTTCCAATCAATATGGGAATTCCAAATAAAAATGGATTTCATGAATTTTGGAAATTTCATTAATTTGGAACTTGATGCAATGGAACATATTATTGCTTATGGTTGTTTCCAAGGAGATTGAAAAAAACTCAAAAAGGTGGTGTTAATAAAAACCTTAGTTTTAATATCCTTTAAAATCTTCAGTTGATGGATTCTTGTAGGCTTTGTTTGACCTTCAAAACAACCTTTGGGGGAACTTTAATTTTTTTGGGAGATTCTATACCTTTCTTCATCCAAGAGAAGACAATGCTATCTATTGTTTCCCATCATTTAGGATCATTTTTGTTACACATCCAACATTTATTCCAACAATTAAGACACCTCTGCACATGTAGCATTTTGATGACTACAAATTGGTGCCCAATTTCGCATACGTCCCTTGTTCAAGTTTTTGGACTTTATATTTGTATCCACCTCACTTTATGAAACACCAAGCCATATTGGATATATTGGATCTAAAGGTCTAACAAGCACAAAGTCATCTTTCTTAACATGAAGCATTCGTTCAAATGCATGTTTGGGTCATTTGTTGAGAGGACCACAATAGTGATCATTCAACTCTTCCAATCCAATAAATGTGAAATACACAGGATCTAGAGCATGGGAGATGCAAAAGCTATGGAGGTTGAAAGAGGAAAAAGAAACTCATGAACACATTGACCATGATTAGGACAAATTGTTACACAAAAGAATTAGGAAGAGCAAGAGCAAGAAAGGGAGAGACTAGAAATGGGAACTCTAACAGTCACAATGTGTGACGGGGCCTTCCTTTATTCAAACTGTCACTAAAAGAATAAAGAATAAAGTGACAGTGACGGGCATCCACCACCTGCAGTGTGCACTGGTGGTGACTGTCAGTGTAGTAATACACCGGCAGCTAGGCATAGGCGCCTTTACCCCCAACAACCACCCACTTAAAGGCCAATCTGCCCCAGTGAGGAGTGAAAAGAAAACGAAAAAGATAGTACAACATGTATACATGTACAACAGAATGAGGAAAGATGTCATCTCATCCCACACCCATCAACTTCTTAAGGAAGGCAAAGCGCTCTGTAGAGAGGCGTTTCGTGAGCAGATCTACAAGATTCTGATCAATCAAGATCTTGACAAGATCAATAGAATTGTCCTCAACAACCCCACATATGAAGTGATACCTCACCTCAATGTGTTTCGTCTTCGCATGGAAGACCGGATTCTTAGGTAACTGAATAGCACTCATAGAATCTGAATGCAGTGTAGGGATAGTATCACTGCCAAGGTCTGCAACCAAACGACCCAACCAAATGGCCTCCTTACAAGCCTCAATGGCTGCAACATACTCAGTCTCTGTAGTAGAAAGGGCCATGCGTTTCTGCACCCTGGACATCCAAGAAATAACACCTCCAGCATATGTGAATATATAGCTGGAAGTGGACTTCCTACTATCTACATGTCCTCCATAATCAAAGTCAGTGTACCCTACGACTCTTGTATCCTCGCTTCCATAGCATATGCACATATCTACAGTGCCCTTCAGGTACCTCATTATACCCTTCATGGCATCCCAATGCTTCTTGCCAGGTGTAGCCATATAGCGTGTCACAACACCAACTGTAAAGGCAATATCCGGAGGAGTGGCTATCATGGCATACATAAGACTGTGTACTGCGGATGTATAGGGAATCTTGGCCATCTTAGTCCTCTGTTCATCTGTCTGCGGACAATCAGCCTGTGATACCTTCACATAAGAAGGCAATGGACAACTAGTAGGCTTTATGTCTTGCATGCGAAAGCGCTCAAGGACTTTATGAATGTACTTCCTCTATAACAAGTAAAGGAGTCCCTAATGCCTGTCACGTCTAATGCACATACAAAGTATATGAGTGGCCTATCCCAGATCTTTCATCTCAAAGCTCTTTTGGAGCTGAGCCTGAAGAGCATCTAGCTCATCACGAGCTTTCCCTGCTATCAACATATCTTCCACATAGAGTACCAAAATAAAAAAGAACCATCACGGGCTTTCTTTGTGTAAAGACATGGATCCATAGCACTCCGGCTATAGCCCTGTGACTACATAAAGGCATCAAACTTATGATACCACTCCCTAGGTGCCGGTTTCAAGCCATAAAGACTTTTCCTCACACTACAATAGAAACGAGGCATAGACGTGTAAAGTCGGGCGCGTCTATCATCATTTTGGTATGTGCATGTAAAAGAGTGTGTAAGTAGACGTGAATTTTATGTCTATATATCCACTCAAATAGACGCGAATATAGACGCGTTTTTAGATGCATCACTACAACAAGTAGCAGTTATAGACGCATGCACAGACGTGCACTAAAATTTTAAATTTTTTTGAAAAATATAGACGCAATTGCATGTCTATATTTGCATCTAATTCGTAGGTGAAATCGCATCTATGTGCGCATGTATATGCGCATCTATAAGCACGTGTATATGTGCATCTATATGCGCATCTATAAGTGTGTTTAACTCTGCGTATATAAGCGTGTCTATAAGAAATTCATGCTCTATATACACTTTCTTATAGACGTGCTTATAGACGCACACTAAATTTTTTAAAAAAAATTAAAAATATTTATAGTGTGTCATTCTTTTCAAAGTAGTCCCGTCTTGCGTTTCTTTTGGGTTTTTTTGACACGCACACGACACAAAGAGAGGAGAAAGGAAGAGGCAAAGAAGAAAGGGTAAAGAGAGGAGGAAGCAAGAGGCAAAGAGAAAGGAGAGGGAGGAGAAGGAGTTTGTAGCCCTGTCACCGCCCATCACAACACCAATTCAAGGTGAATCCTTCTTCTTGTCTCTCTCACTCACTCACTCACTCTCTCTCCCTCTCCCTCTCCCTCTCCCTCCCTCCCTCCCTCCCTCCCTCCCTTTCTCTTTCTCTCTCTATCTTTGCTTTGAGTTGTATTTTGCTACCTTCTTAGCTTATGGTATATTTGTTGCGATGAGGAGAATAGCCAAAGAGCAAGGAGATGGAGGAGAAGAAGGAGTTTGTAGTTATGACACTGCCCATCACAACAAATATTCAAGGTGAGTCCTTCTTCTCTTCTCTCTCTCTCTCTCTCTCTCTCTCTCTCTGTTTACTCTGAGTTGTATTTTGGTTCCTTCTTAGCTTTGGGTATGTTAGTTGTTGCTTGCTTTTCGTAGTTTTATTTTGTGCTTTACTGCTAATTTGTGTCTACAAGCGCATCTGATATACAGAGTAGACGCTCTCGTAGACACGCAAGTGTTGAAGATCCATAAAACCTCTTAGGTTTTTTTGAGTTTTGTGGACTTGGCGCGTGTAAGAGCGTGTTTGATCCACAGAGTAGATGCGCCTGTAGACGTGCTCGCATTAAACAACCACATCTCCTTTAAGGTTGTTTTTTTTCATACACTGTTTTTCGGCGTCTATATTTGCGTCTAATTTGCAGGGGAAATCGCATCTATGTGTGCATGTATATGCGCATGTATGTGTGTGTGTATATGCACGTGTATATGCACATGTATGTGCACATGTATATGCACGTGTATATGCGCATCTATAAGTGCGTCTATAGGAGCATCTATATTCGGGTGTATATGCATGTCTATACGCGTGTGTAGTTTTCACTATAAGCGCACTTGTAGATGCAAAATATTAGACGCACTAGTAGACGTGGTAATAAACACACTTAACAGTTTTAAACACAATTCAAGTATCGCGTCTACAAGCGCGTCTATGGAGCCTTTTTGTTGTAGATCAATTTGCACACTAGGTACTCCGTGCGAGGTTCGGCAAAGCCCTTAGGCTGCTCCATATAAATCTCATCATGCAAGTCCCCATGTAAGAAAGTAGTCTTGACATCCATCTGGTGTAAATCCAAGTCAAGCTAAGCAACCAAAGCCAAGACTAAGCACCGGGTGGTCATCTTAACCACATGAGAAAAGACCTCATCAAAGTCCACACCATGCTCCTGCTTAAAATCCTTTGCTACCAATCTAGCCTTGTATGCCGGCTTGCCAGGGGTACTTTTTAGCTTGTACACCCACTTGCATGGCAAAGCCTTCTTGCCCATAGGCAAGAAACCAAATCCCAAGTGTCATTCTTATGCACAAAGTCTATCTTAGACTATATAGCCCTCTCCCAGGAGTGACTATCATCCCTGCGAATAGCCTCATCATAAGTAAAAGCGCCTCCTGCATCTGTAACCAAGACATAATGCATCGAGGGCTGAAAACTATCTGGTGGACGTCTGTCTCTAGTAGACCATCTCATGGCACGCTCTGTTGCATGCCCAGCTTCCTGTCCAATGCTCTAACCATGAGTGGCTGTGCAGGAGCTCTGGGCTCCTAAAATATGAACTTGCGGATCTCAAAAACTCTCTCAGGTTGCCTATGCATCTTGTCTTCATGGAAGACTACATCATGACTACGGATGACTTTTCTCTCCTGTGGATCCCAAACATGGTAACCCATCTGGCCTGCATCCACATAACTAAGGAAAATGCATTTGACACTCTCGGGATCCAGCTTACTTCTCTTGTCCCTGGGCACATGGAAAAATGCCTCACATCCAAAGACACAAAGATGTGCATAAGAGGGGGGTTTTCCACTCCAAACCTCCTTTGCAACCTAGAAATCCAAACCACTAGAGGGTGATTTGTTTATGACATGCACAGCTGTACTAACTGCGGCAGCCTAAAAGCTCTCTAGTAGGCCTGCATGGCTAAGCATACTGTGTACATGCTCTTGGATGGTTCTATTCATCTGCTCAACCAAACCATTCTGGGGGGTGTGTAGGGGGTGGTCAACTAACGCTTAATACCCCTCTCATCACATAACTGCTCAAAAGTGCGTGAGACATACTCACCCCCATTATCTGTCCTTAGGCATTTTAGCCTATACCCAGATTGGTTCTCAACTAATGCAAGCCATCTCTGAAACATAGCCAAGACATCAGATTTGAGCTTAATGGAATAAGCCCAAAATTTCTGTGAAAAATCATCTATGAATGTAACAAAATAATTTGCACCACCCATAGATTGGCCCATAGACATCCGAATGTACTAATGCCAAGGGCTCACTCATGCGTGGCCTACCAGACTTCTTATGCGTAGACCTAGTCTGCTTGCCATAAAGACAATGCTCACATGAATCAAAACATGCATAATCAAGGGGCAGTAAGTACTGCAAACCAGAAAGCATTTTCATTCCCTTCAAAGACATATGGCCCAAATGGGCATGCCAAAGACATACATGTGGGGTAGAGCCCACAAACAAAACATGATCAAGGGAAGAAGCTGATACAATCAAGGGATAGAGACTGCTAGCCTTGGCACCTCTCGCAATCATAAGTCTGCCATGAGTGATCTTCCATGCAAAGTATCCAAAACATACATGATATCTTGCATCATCAAGTTGTCCAACTGACATGAGACTGTGTGTCAAAGCAGGTACATGACATACATCCTGCATAACAAAACTATTGCCAGAGGGAAACTACAGCCTAACATCACCAATGCCCACAATATCAAGAGAGCGGTCATCACCCAAGCGCACAGAACCCGAAACAATACGGTATGAATGAAACCACTCTTAGTAAGGTGTCACATGAAAGGATGCACGTGAGTCCAAGAGTGAACATTATGTATACATAGAGTGTATCTCTATCATTTGCGAAGCACTAAAAGAAGCTGCTAGCATATAATCATCATCATCAACATCCTTAGGCTGCATAACATTGATCTCTTCAATTTTAACTCTGGACTTTGCAAGTACTATGCTGCGATTAGAAGACTTATCCTACACTTTTTCTTTTCCCTTATCTTTGCACCTTTCATTGCATAATTCATGTCATTGTGGCCTAATATGGCCCTTTTTCCCACAATGGTGACAAGTAACATCTGCATTCCTGCCACGAGATTTGCTACATGACTTCCCACGAGACTTGAACCGAGATTTCTGAGAATCCTGTCCACAGCCACTACCACTGCCATGCTTTCCATATCCATCATTCCTACCTCTAACTGTCATAGCATGAGACACACAAGAGGCATCCAAATTCTTACAATTAACCTCTTCTTGCAAAAGAGTACTCTCAACATCAGATAATTTCAAGGTAGCAGTAGAGGCACATAATGCAGTGTGGAATACATCCCATGACTCATTAAGAGTACCAAGCAAAAAAAGAGAAGTGACATCCTCTGCAAAAATGATGTCCTGTGAAGTCAAGTTATTGAGTATAGCATGGAATTGTCTCAAGTGAGCAGACATAGTCACATTCTCCTTCATATGCAAATCCATAAGCAGCTTCAACCAATACATCTGACTCGTTGGACTTTTCTTGTCATAGAGATTTTTTATCTTTTCCCACAATTGCCATGCACTCTGTTCTTCCTCAAAGACATTATAGTGAACCTATTTTATGAGAGATAATACAATAGTGGAATTGCATAACTCATCAAGCTCAAGCCATTCCTCATCTGGCATAGTTGCAGGCGGATGCCCACTTAACCTCAAAGGTTTGATTTGCGAATTTTGCACCAACATCTGCCAAATCTAGCTCTTCCAATAAGAGTATTTCATACCATCAAGCTTAGTGATGTTGAAAATAGCATGATCAGTGGTGGACGAACTCGCCATAATGTAGGCTGGAGGACTGTAGATAGTTCAAAACTGCTTGCCGTTTACTGCAGAAAATGACCAAAAAATCACCAAAATCGAGGTAAAATGGCGAGGAAAATGGAACCAATGCTGCTGTCCACCAAATACTAGTGAAAGTACATCATCTCATAGTGTTTCAGCATGAAAAATCCATGTCAGTCCATACATATATGGTTGCTATAATAAATTTCAGATTTTAGTAAAAGAGAGCTAATAGTGCCAAAATCGGATCCCAAGGCAATCAAATACTGCCAAGAACAAAGTCGGAATCATGCGGTTATAGCATAAGCATATGATGGTCGATAAGCATGAAGACAACACCCAAGTATGTGATACAAACATCTGCCATTGAGTAGGCACACCCCCCAGTTAACAGGGCAAAGTGTTCTTGCCACTACCAAAACTTGACACAAGTAGGTGTCAGTTCAAAAAGATACAGATCCAAAACTGAGACTTAGCTCATAAGCATATAGTAAACCAAGACATATGATGTATCATCCCAAAGGGTAAGAAGTCCCAAAGAGTCAAGTGTTTGTAACTGCTCAATAGCATGTAACAGCTCAATGTATAAAAGTACCACCTGCTCAATGTCTGATAAGCATTCAAGAATGCTTCCACTGGCACAAAATCCATATGTATGACATCAAGAGCTCAAGCCAAGGAAAGACACAGTGCCAATGACATAAGTCCAAGACAATACATCAATATTACATCCCGAACATGTAGGCGGTAGAGCATCCGTATGTAGCATCCATAAGCATGTAAGACATCAAGTACATCCCAAGATACTACTCTGGCAAGCCAATAAATAGCTCAAGTAAGCTCTGATAATCCAAGGTCAAGCCAAGATAGAGCTCCAGTAGCAATAGGCTCCAAACAATGTAACTAGCATGTAGTGATGGCATAGGCTAAGCATGTCAAGACCAGTCAGAAATAAGCAACATACATGCCATAAGTACATCCAAGATGGAGCATCCAAAAGCTTTGCAAAGAGAGCTCAAGATCAACCAATGATCCCAAATCAAAACCAAGCCCTATGTCGACCCCAAGTGTCAATACATCACCATATATGTCTGAAACATAGCCCGAAAAGCATAGGAATAAGTATACATGAGTAAAATGACTTCAGCCCAACTATGTACAACAGTGATCTATGTTCAAAACTGAGAATTTCAGCACCAAAATCAGCTCGAAATGGTTGCCAAAAAATAGACATACATTCCCCTAACATCCGGGCATCAAGCTGGACCAACTGGGCATCAAATGACAATGCCAAACAAGTTGTAGCATCAAATGTCAGTGTAACACTATCATAAACTGCCTATGGATTGTTATGACAGTCCGAAAACAGTGTTAAATCAGTCCAAATGCTATGCCAACACATCAACCATCAAAACCAAGCATCAAAGCATGTTCATATGCCCGAAATGGAGCCTTTCCAAGTGCCAATGAAGGGGGAGAGTTGTTGTTGTGACTGCTAATGCTGAAGACACATATGGGAAGGCTACATGTTTTCGTCAACTGTAAATGCTAGTCCTAGGGCTGCAAAAAATAGTGGCCAAGATTCGGAGGGGTTCGATTAAAGCCAAGAAAGGCCTCAAACAAGCTCTAGCAAGTCTTGTTCAAAGGCAAGTGAGATATGAAGCAAAGGAGCTTCATTGGTAGCTGCCCCAATGTTGTTTACAGCCTGTGAGACCTGAGAACTGAAGTAAACCTTGAAGAAAATGATCAAATACCTCTGATGTAATGCCTTGAAGGTGCCCAACAATGCAAGGAAGGTGCTCGAGAAGCCGGGGAGTGACGAGAGCTCAATGGAGTCGGATATGGTTGCCGGGAAGGAGACCCAATACAAGTAGGGAGTCAATGGGATGCTGAGAATGCCATGAGCCAAGTTCAAGAGTCAGAAAGCAAAGCTCTAATACCAATTAAAAGGGAGCAATGGATCGAAGGTTGGACTCGAGAGCTATGGCAGGAAAGCAAGAGCAAGAAAGGGAAATACTAGAAATGGAAACTCCAACATTCACAATGTGTGATGGGGCCTTCCTTTATTCAAGCTGTCACTAAAAGAATAAAGAATAAAGTGACAGTGAGGGGCGCCCGCCATGTGCAGTGTGTAGTGGCGGTGATTGTTAGTGTAGTAATACACAGGCGGCTAGGCAAAGGTGCCTTTACCCCCAACATCCACATGGTGGATATAGCTGTCGTCTAGCTCCAGTTTGATATTGGCCTGAACCTTATCATCATTCTTTCGCCAAGTGATAGCAAGATTTGCATCACAAGGCTTCTTTTCTTTTCCAGTTGTAATGGCCCAAAGGCCCTTCTTCATCAGGATCAGTTTGATGCGGGTCTACCACGTATGAAACCTGACTCCTTTAAAACGAGCAGTTCGAGAATCTTTGCCCATGTTTGACTTGAGGGACCAGCAGCAAATCAGCTTCATACTTATCAAATTTAAGTAGCAAAAGAGTTGGTTGAGATGTGTCAAGAGACACAAGTGTTTAGATCACTAAAAATGAATATCAATACACACTATGTTTCTTCCGTGAGTCTTTTAAACCTGAAAAAATCATTCAAGTTATTTTAGATCTAGATCTTCTCCTTCTTGATTTGATGTTGGGACCTTTAGGTCTAAGTGGTGTTGAGATATCGAGCTCCACTCGTGATACGCCAGGGTGACCGTTGTGTATTTATGTCACCGACTTGTCAGTTGCAGACGCGGTTGGTACACCGCCCATGAATAATAGCTATATGATAGCTATCCTTATCTACTCTAGTTCGTGGCTCAGTTAGTATGCCACCTTAGCTAGTTGAGTTTGGTTTGAGACCCATATATAGGGTTCTTCTATTTCTTTGTACTAGAGTTCTTTTTGGCTTACACAACTAAGAAGAGGAAAACGGTTTTTCAGCCTCCACCCTTGTGTGTCTTCCCCTATTGTGCAAGCAAGAAAGCTTCAAGCGAGACTCCTTCCTTCTCTCCCACAATCTTGACAAGTGGTAGTGGGTTGTTCCAGTGGCAGAAGAGAGAAAATGATGAGATTTTTGAGCTTGGTGAAGTTTGGTTATGGCTGTCTTGTCAAAACAGGGACTAGCAACAACTAGTAAATCATCTCCCACGAGCTCCACACATCGAATTTACTCAAACCCTTTAATATGGAAGACCCTCACTAATGGATCTAACTCCCCCTAAGAGGGTTTGTACTCGTTTTGCCTGAGTTGAGAGATCTAAGCCTTCAAAGTGGTCATTGTCAAAATTCCACACAGATTTGGGAAAATGCAAATTTTGAGTATGTTGTGCATCAATATCCTTGATTTTTGTGCCAAGAAGTTGCGCATTGACCTAAATAATAACTCTCTAGAAGAAATCTTGAAGAGATATGGCCTGGTTGATGAGATATGGCTGCTTCAACAGAGGTAGGTAGGTGTTGTCCACAGACACAGTTATGGCAATGCTGAAGCTATAGTTGCCCGATCTCAATGATTGAGATGCGAGGGAGGAGCTTTAGAAGTAGAGAAACACTTCTCCAGAAGGAAGTTTAGAGAGATTTGGCCTATGGAGAGAGATATGAAATCTTCAAGCTCATAAGGTGCTGTTGGCTATGGCTGCCATGGAAGCTTCATTGAAGGTAGGAATGCAAAGGAAGTTGGAGATAGGGTCCAGTACTCAAACTGAGCTGAACAGATATGGAAAGGAGCTAAGAGGAGTGAAAGGAGAGTTGGGCCATGCTCAGCTAAGTTCTGATACCATGTGAAATATGCAGGATCTAGAGCATGGTATATGCGGAAGCTATGGAGGTTGAAAGAGGAAAAAGAAACTCATGAACACATTGACCCTGACTAGGACAAATTGTTACACAAGTGAATTAGGTTCCAAGATTGAGACTTGGACTCATAAACACAATCTTGTGTATTGAGAGTGACATGACACTTTACTGGAAAGAAAAGAGTATTATCATTGCATTAGAAAAAGAGTGCAAGTACAATGCTTTATAGGATTTGAGTGGTGGTACTTTCTCCTTCTGTGCATATGGGATTTTGGTCCTAATCCCTCACTTCTCCTCACAAAGGGACTGAAGTAGGTGTGATTGCAAATATCTCAAAAATAAATTCATCTGCATTATCTATATCTATATTGGTTACATCACTTTGTGTTCTTGGCCAAAAATCTATGAAAAATATAACTTCTTGGACATTTGGAGTTTGAAGAGCGTAGATCATATGTTTCCAATAATCAACCACTAGTGTTATATTGAGAAACCCAAGTTGGATCATCTTGAACGTTCCTCGTGCAATAAGAAATGATAGATATGAAAAGAGATAGTGATTTTTATTTTCTTATCCACAATTATCAAGTTGAAGTAGTAAGTTCTTTGGCAATCATTTGAAATGATGATGGCTATCCTGTTGTGTATTATCTTCCATGCATGTTTTATTTTGTGCAACACCTTGATGGTGGTCCAGTACTTTTTTCGAGTTGAGGGCATTTAGTAGCATAGAGGTTGATCTCGGCATTCCATCTACTTGTAGATCACCTTTTGCATGCATGTGTAGTCACTTCAAGTTCCTAAAGGACAATGACAATGAGGCAATTGTGAAGTAAGGATTGTGAGGCCATAGATCAAGTGAGAAATGTCCATATCTACCTTCTCCATGCCCATGTGTATTCATTCATGTTAAAGAAAATTGTAGTTGAGTAGATCTTTTAGTCTCTTTTGATCAAAGCCTTAACCTAGGGATAACTATCTTTAGCTAGGCTGGTCCATTTTATCATGTATGATTCACAAGTTTTTCTTTGGGTCTAATGCTAAGGCCAAGCGCCAACTACAGTGTATGTTTCGACAACTTTTTCGTTATAGCATGTGACATCGATGCTCTTTTAGAAGCACATTTTGCTCTTGAAGACACTTTGTTGCTACAAGTTGCTCTTTGATCTTTGAGCAAATACTACATTTGGAGAACTCACTTGTCCTTGCTAAGGTTACATGCTTGAACTCTATGTTCTAAATACGATTGAAGGTAGACAATGACATTTTCTTACATCCAATACCATTCAATGTTGTATTTACTTCTGCCCTTATATCTACTTGCTTGTAAATAGTTAGGATGACCAATTGTGTCTCCCTTGATCCATCTTGCATTGTTCTACTATTGTGTGGCATTTTTTCTGCATTCTTCTTTACAATGTCTTGAAGGATGGCTCTTCCTATCTCTGTGTGATCCCAGGTTGTTCTTATTACCCCCGTGTTTCCATGTATTTCCCTCCTCACGCGATGCTCAAAATGTGTTTTGTACTTGTAAAAAGATATCTTTGGGATTCCACAAATCTCATACCATGCCCTTCCACATAGCACTTGTCCATTGAAGATGAAGCTGTACTTCCTTGTTCCTAGGGTGATCAATTCTACATGATTATTCAAACTTGTCATAAACATATTTTGTGATGTCTTCAAATTGCAAACCCCAAAAGTATTTACGTGATTGTTGCATTGCTTCTCTATAAGCAAACTGAAAACACTTTTCTTAGCAACAATCGATCGTGGAAACATGTGAAAGGGAGTCCATAGAAGTCCTCAAGTTTGCACCTTTAGGGGTAATAATTCAAGGCTTTCTATTGACCATACAATATGATCTCTTTGAACAAAAATTAATTTTTTTGCAGAAAGAGAATCTTCATTAGTATCTTCCACGTTTTTGGCACAAGCATTTATAGAGATAAATTGCATGTATGATTGTTGTTGTGGCAGCGGTGTTCCATCATCAAAGGTGACCTATTTAATAGGACATCTTTCCAAAGTGACACAGTGGAGGTTGTCATCTATATATGTTCCTTGTGGTTTGATCAAGGGATTTATCTACCACCACATCAATATCCTCTTCTCCTAGCAATTCAAAATTTATCACATCATATGGAAAAGCCAATACTATAATCCATGTTCCAACACACATTGTGTTGCCTTTTTGTCCATAGCATTATTCTGCATACTCTCCAACTTTCACAAATGCTAAGCACATCAATATCCTTAGAAGGCAGAACATAGTTTGATTTGTAATTATCTCCTTTGTCATGAATTGTTATTGAGTTTGAAACAACCACTACCTCTTTCTTTTCCCATTTTGCAAAACCACTTATGCCACTACATTTAGACATTTATCAATAGCCATTTAAATATATCCATCTTCAAGTGTTTCTCCATGGCATGTCTTCTCCAAGTGCAACAATCTCATGATCAACTAGCAAATTCACATTTTTTCCAAAATAAAATTCATTATTCATGATGCCTATACCAGTGAGAAAATAGAGATTTTATCATTTGTATGTTGTCAACTCTATTAAAGAATAAAATAGTAATGAAATTGCTAAATAAAATGAAGTATAAAATTTCATTGAAAAGAAAAAAACACTAAAACATTAGATAGACTGAGTCCAACATCCATAATACAAAGTATTAATGGAAACATCTTACAAAAAGGGGATAGATTTGACCATATGGCCAAAAACAAACTTTCTCATGAACTATGCTCTAAACTAAAGAATAAAATGTTCTTCTATTATTTTTAGTTTTCCTTAATTTTTTTTTATATTATTAGCTACTCTTTGAGTAAGTAAAACTTCATTGTGTATTCTCATTGGGAAAAGATATAGCAGATGTTCAAAACATGTAATATATATATTCAACATGAGAATAATGATTAAAATTCTTTATAATGTATATAGAAAAATATTTAGCCACTTGGTTAAAATCTATTGTATGTATTCCACACCATAGCAAATATAAAAATTCTTTGTGATCCTCGTAGGAAAGAACATAGTCAAATGATTGAAACCTTTGTTGTATATATTTCACATGACAAAAATAATAAAAGTTCACTGTGGTCTCCATAGAAAAACATTTAGCCAAATGGTCAAAACCTCAAGAAAAATGCATACAAAAAGAATAAAAGTTCATTGTGATCTTTATGTAAAATGATTTAGCCAGATGGTTTAAACCTATATTGCAAGTATTTTTACACAAGACTTAGGATGAAAGATCTTTGTGATGTTCACAAGAAAAGATTTAGCCATCTGGTCAAAACATGTATTGTATGTAACTTAGATGATAGCAATGATAATAATTGTTTGTGATGTCCATAGAACAAGATTTAGTCAAATTGTCAAAGCCTTTATTGTATGTCAACACGGATAAACAATCTTTGTGATCTCCAACAGAAAATATTTGACCAAATGATCAAAACCCTTATTTCATGTAATCCACATGACAATAAGGATAAAGATATTTTATGAGAAACATTGACCTCATGCTTAAATGTTGAAACCATATGGACCTCCAAAGAATAGGAGATTTCATTCCCTATGACAAGAAGCTATAAATACTGAGAAAATTTCACCATCAATTAGAAGCTATTTGTGGAGGAAATATAAATTTTATCATGGTTAAATATTGATAAATCTTATAGTAGCTACGTGTTCATAATAGTAAAATGTATCATACTGCATTTTGTTTTTAAGTTATACTATTTTAGTCTAATTTATGTTATATTAGTATATTGTATTATGTGCATATTATGAAATATAGTATCAAAATATATTTAATATATATATATGATTTTAATTTAGTAATACTTCATAAATATAATTAAAATATAGTAAATTATATTTTGTAAGATTAGGTATATTTAATGTGTCTAATATGTAATGTGTTATATCATTGAGGATTTTAAAGCCACCTTATTGATAGTTCGAGAGTCGAATATCTAGGAAGGTAGGATAGAGAGTGTGTAGGCAAAATTTCTAGCTATGGAAATAGGGGCAATATTCCAATGGTGGGTTCTTAAGGGGGGCAGAGGAGAGAGGGAGGAGGGAAAGAAACACGTTTATGAGAAATACCCCCGGTGAGAGTTTTAGGCAACGTCCTCCTCAGTGGAGGTTTGGGAGCAATGCGCCCAGTGAAGGTTTAGGGACAATGCCCCTGGTAGGGATTTGGAAGCAATGCTTCCAATGTGGGGTTTGAGGAGAAGCACACCCATGGGGGTGTGGGGGTAGTGCCTGTCAAGATTGTGGGAGAGAAGGAAGGAGTCTCACTTGTAGCTTTCTTGCTTGCACAATGGGGGAATACACACACAGGTGGAGGCTGAAAATAGTTTTCCTCTTCTTAGTTGTGTAAGCCAAAAAGAACTCTAGTACAAAGAAATAGAAGAACCCTATATATAGGTCTCAAACCAAACTCAAATAACTAAGGTGGCATACTAACTAAGCCACGAACTAGAGTAGATAAGGATAGCTGTCATCTAGCTATTATTCATGGGCGGTGTACCAACCCCATCTGCAGCTAACAAGTCGGTGACATAAATGCACAACGGTCACCCTGGCATATCATGAGTGGAGCTCGATATCTCAACACTCCCCCTCGAGCTCAATCCCAATTCCTGCACACCAAGTAGGTCTCTGAACTTGCGCAGCTTCTCAGCGCGCCTTCATAAATATGACAGCTACCTGATCCTCTGTGCTAACATAAACTAGATCAATAAGACCTAGTAAAACCCTCTCCCGCACATAGTGATAATGCACCCCAATGTGCTTTGTTCTAACATGATAGAGTGGGTTATTTGCCAAGTGTATACTACTCATGTTGTCACAATAAATGACAACTGGCCCATCTGTAGGCTAATGCATATCATAAAGTAGCTTATGCAACCAAGCTACCTCACATGCAGCCATTGTTGCGCCCCTATACTCAGCCTTTGTGCTCGACAAGGCAACTATAGGCTGTTTCTTGCTGCTCCAAGTGACTGCAACACTCCCAAAAGAGAACACATATCCACTGGTAGATTGTCTATGAGAAATACTACCAGCCCAATCAGCATCAATGTATCCATGCAACTGTATCTGAAGCCTAGTCTCATAAAGTAGTCCATACTGCAATGTGGACTTCACATACTTGAGTATGCCTCTAGCCGCATCCAAATGCGGTTTCCTTTGAGCCTGCATAAACTGACTTACCAATCCAACAACATAGCTCAAATCTGGCTTGGTAATAGTCATATAAATCAAACTTCCTACTATGCGTATGTACATAGTAGGGTTTTCTAGAAGCTCACCTACATCTGCGCTTAGCTTCACATTCTACTCCAAAGGAGCTGAAATAGGCTTATAGCCTGTCATCCTATATTTGGACAGCATGTCCAATCCATACTGCCTCTGTAAGAGCCGTATCCCACTTGGTGATCTAATCACCTCAATGCCCAAGAAATAACGCAGCTCTCCCAAATCCTTCATCCCCAACTTCTACTTCAATAGCATTTTCATATGAAGGATATCTTCATCACTGTCACCTGTCATAATCAAATCATCAACATAAATGACAAGTAGCATAATACCTTTCTTTGTTTTTCTCACATAAAGTGAGAAATCTGCCTTGGAAATCTGAAAGCCAATAGTGACAAGATATTGTCCTGTCTTGTAAGACCATGCTCTAGGTGCTTGCTTCAAGCCATACAAGGCTTTCTTCAACCTGCAAACAAACTCAGGATAAACAACATGCACATAACCTGGTGGCTGCTCCATATAGACCTCTTCTTGCAAATCACCATGCAAGAAGGAATTCTTTACATCCATCTAACGTAAAGACCATCCCTTTGATGCAGCCATAGCAATGACTGCTCTTACGGTTGCCATCCTTGACAACCAGACTCAATGTTTCTTCATAATCAATGCCATATGTTTGTGCATATCCCTTGACTACTAATCTTGCCTTGTATCTATTCACAGAACCATCTGCATTGTGTTTCACCTTATAAACCCACTCACAACCAATTGCATTCTTATCTTTCGGCAAAGGTACCAGTTCCCATGTAGCATTTGCTTCAACGGCATCCATTTCTTCATCCATGGCTTTCTCCCATTTTTCGTTTCCCATGGCTTGCTCAAAAGAAGCGGGTTCTGGTTTGTGTATCACTTTGACCATATATGCATAGTGAATGGCTGTAAATCCATCATATTTCAGCCTATCCACAGGATACATAGCTCTGGTAGACCTGCGCAAAGTAGGTTCACTCCTAGGTGCTCTCAAAACATCCCTCGTCTTCCTTACTCCATGTGTAACAATAGAAGGAATACCCAACTCATCATCAATGCTCTGTTCTGAGCCATTGGATTCACCATCCACATAAGAGTGACCTGCATTCAAATCAAACATGGACTGATCTACCTTCTCTTTTCCTTTTCGTGATACCTGCATACCACTATCTACATTGCTTTGAGAAGATTCTCCTGATCTCAATCTTCCTGTCCATGGTGAAGAATGTGAACCACTGCTAGAGGACGCTCCAGGTCCACTAATATCTTGTGACTGCTGATGTGAATTCTTTGCAGCATTACCATTTTGTGCATCTACATTATCAATCACATTTATTGGTTTATACGAGCTACTCATCTCATAAAAAACAACATCTGTGCTCATTGTAAACTTACGAGTAGAAGGGTTATAGCATCTATACCCTTTTTGCTGCAGAGAATAACCAATAAAGATGCACTTCTCAGCTTTTGGATCCAACTTGGATCTCAACTCATTTGGCACATGAACATAGGCAATGCAACCAAAAATTTTCAAATGAGAAAATCTAGTTTCCTACCAGTATACCTCTCCTCTGGAGTCATGCCATGTATTGCTGCAATGGGAGTCCTATTCGTTATGTAGACTGCTGTAGCAACTGCCTCAGCCCAGTAAAAATCTGGCAGGTCTTTTTCATTGAGCATGGCACGAGATACCTCTCCAATATGCTTGTTTTTTCTTTCTGCAATTCCATTTTGCTGTGGGGTATGACTACATAAATATTGTTGCTTTGTGCCATGCTCGTGCAAGAACCTTGCAAACTCATTTGAGAGGTACTCCCCCCTCCATCTGACCTTAGGCATTTTATTTGCAGGCCTATTTTTTTTTCAACCATAGCTTTAAGAGTTTTGAAATACCCAAAAACTTCACTTTTATTTTTCATAAAATACACCCAAACTTTTCTTTTTCAATAAAAGTGACAAAATAATGACAGCCTCCAATAGATGCAGCTTTAGTAGTCCACACATCAGAGTGGATTAATTCCAATGGCTTCTTACTCTCTTGAACATGTCCAGGAAATGGTTTCCTTGCCTATTTTCCAAATTGACAGCTTCACATACCTTATGTATTTCTGCAACCTTGAATTTAGGCAATCCTGCAACAATATTTTGGGCTTGCATTGATTTAAGTCATTGTACATTAACATGACCAATGCGTTTATGCCAGATATCAATATCTACAACTACACTGGTCCCATGTGCAAACATTGCTGCACTCAATTTAGGCATGCCTGCATCCAACGTAAACATTCTGCCCTTCTTCTTTCCTTTTGCTATCAAGCGACCTTTATTTTTCATATCCTCAACAAAGCATCCATGAAAATTAAATCTGACCTGCAAGCCCTGCTCAACCATTTGACCAACAGAAACCAGGTTCTTGGTGATATTTGGGACAAGAAATAGATCCGACAGGTATTTCTTTTTTCCATCCTGCATAGACAAAGGAATTTTTCCAATCTGCACAATAGGATGTGTAATATCATCACCAGTCTCCACAAATCCTGGTTTTTCCATTTTCCTTTCTTCCTAGATCCATTATGCATGACCTGTCATGTGGTTTGATGCACCTGAGTCAACATACCACACATCGTTGCTTTCTTTTGCACTTGTCACGGAATTAGTCATGTGCTGCGCCATAAACAAATGCTCATTTCTGTCATCACCCTATCTACTAAAAGATGCATAATTCCCTTGTTACAATTTTCCATTCATGATATCATTCTACTTTTTATAGCACTCTTTAGCCATATGACCCATTTTACCACAGTAGTAGCATTCAACATTGTTGTTTGCATTTTGGCCTCTTTGCCATCCACCATGACCTCTTTGGCTCCCCCTGTCTCTAGAGTTACCACGTCCTCCTCCATAGGACTGGTTTTCTTGAGTTTGCTGCATATTCTGATTTCTACCACGGCCTCCAGATCGGCCTCCTCTACCTCTGCCTCTACCTCTTCCAGCATTTGAGTAAAAGACAGCTTCTTTTGAAGTTCCTCCTGAAGAAGATGCACCACCATTTCTCTGCTCTGAGAAATTAGAAGAGCAATCAACTCCTTAAAATTAGGAAATCTTCCACGGACGGAAATTGATGTTCAGAACTGTGCATAATCCTTTCCTAGACCATTCAAGGTCACAAAAACTAAATCATCATCTTCCACTGGCGACCCAATGGAAGTGAGTGCATCTACAATCTTCTTCACCTTCATGTGGTAGTTATTGATGCTCATACTTTCTCTTTGCACATTGTGCAACTCTTGCTTGAGCTGAATTTTCTTGGCTTGCGTATTTGTGCTATACATTTTTGACAAAGTATCCCATGCCTCCTTTGGCGTACTTGCATCCCGAATATGCACAATCATAGAGTCTCAAATACTGATAGACAGCCAGTACATAACTTTTCTGGCTCTCTCATGCCATCCTTTAAATGCCTGCATTTGTTGTTGATTGGGAACATCGGGAAGAACTGGTTCTTCTTCATTTCCTGCAACGAATTCCCAATATCCTTTTCCCATAAGGAAATTCGTCATTCTAAACTTCCATGCTTGGAAGTTGTTCTTGTCAAGCTTTTCAGTGACAATCTGTGAAAGTGAATCAGACGTCATTACAGAACACTGCAAAGAATTCTGTCACTACAAAAAACACAGCTTTAGCCTCACAAGGGCAAATCTGAAAAGCTGATGAAAGCGGTATTTGTCCACACAGTCACTTCCTAGTGATTATTTTTCATCAACAGGAAACAAGGATGATTCTGTAACTCCCAATGTCTTTGCGCACATGCATACGATGCAATTTCTATGGTAAATTTTCACCGACCTGTAGAACAGTGGTCACACAGCAAAAACAAGGCCTTTTCCTGAGTGCGTGTGAAAAACTTCCGCCTCCAAAACAGGCCCTGAAATGGCCTCAAATTAAAAAAATAGCATATACTGCCCTCTTGCTATACCGCGAAGGGTCTCTCAATCTGAGATAATGCACTCTTGCACTTTCCGGCTGTGCTACCCGCAGAGACTTTCTCCCAAACTCAAAAAATAAAAGCAACACTGGTCCTCTTACCAGAACATCACGAACTTGGTTTGCTTTCTTGAGCTCCTTACCACGAACAAGGCGCTGATACCATGTCAAGATTGTGGGAGAGAAGGAAGGAGTCTCACTTGTAGCTTTCTTGCTTGCACAATGGGGGAATACACACACAGGTGGAGGCTGAAAACAATTTTCCTCTTCTTAGTTGTGTAAGCCAAAAAGAACTCTAGTACAAAGAAATAGAAGAACCCTATATATGGGTCTCAAACCAAACTCAACTAACTAAGGTGGCATACTAACTGAGCCAGGAACTAGAGTAGATAAGGATAGCTGTCACCTAGCTATTATTCATGGGTGGTGTGCCAACCGCATCTAAGGCTAACAAGTCGGTGACATAAATGCACAATGGTCACCCTGGCATATCAGGAGTGGAGCTCGATATCGCAACAGTGCCGTCGAGGGATCCCGAGAGAGCAGTGCCCCCTTGATGGGGGTTTGGGGGGGTAGCATCCTTGGTGGGTTTTAGGGGCAATACTTCTCAACGGTAGGGTCCGGGGGCATCTGATAGACCCCATCGCGCGATGATATAGCCATTACCTGATTTTTGAAAAATCACAATTTGAAATATTTAAGGAAATTAAGAAATAGTTACAAAAATAAGAAGTAAATCTACTCGTATTTTGTAACAAGTTGTGGTAATTCAAATAGCGTGTTACATTAAATGATCCCTTTCGCAAGGTCGGTCTTTACAACTAATTATGATGTTTTTCAAAACATGTTTCTCTTCCCCTCCCTCTCTCTTCCACGCAACTCTCTGATTTGAGTGTTTTCTTTGTTGTATTTTTACAGTTATGGGTTTTGCATCCCTAATCCTCTGCATTTTTATCTCTACTCCTATCACCTGTATCTTATTGCAAGTTTTGCAGCTCTAATCTTTGGCGATTCTATCCCCTTGCTTACCTTGGAAATGATAGCTTCTTTGTTGTGAATATGAAAAACATAATTTCTTGTATTGTTAAAAATACTCTCTTTGATGTGAACATGAAATATATGATTTGTGTAATGGTGAAAAAACTCTATTGGATGTGAATATGGAATAAATGGTTTGTGTAATGCTTTCATCAATGAGTGCTTTCAAAATACTAATCTTTCTTTCTATTGTGTGATGCTATATACCTTAAGGTTTTGCCTCAAGGCTAAATCTAGCCTTATATTTATTGTATCCTTCAATAATATTAGAGCATTTTATCAAGTTCTTATACATCATATTATACTTTACTATATAGAACTTTCTATTATATTGTATTTTCATAGTAAAAGCATTTTTGTAAGATTTTATGGTTATATTCTTTATGATTTTTCAATAGGCATATGGCCATACAATACTTACTAATACTCAATATGATTTTGGCATAGGATGAAATTTAATCTTCTAACAACACATATCATGATCTTTCATCAATCTATAGATTAGATCATATGGTTAAATATTTTCTTACAATATAAGAAGTACTTTTTGTTATTTTATTCAATATAATTTGAGATTTGGCCATGAGGTTAAATATTTTCTTATAATATAAGATGCAATTTCTATTATTTTTCCCAATATATTGTGAGACTTGGCCATGAGGTAATATCTTTTCTTATAGTATAAGATGTAATTTATATTATTTTTCCCAATATACTATGAGATTTGGCCATGAGGTCAAATCTTTTCTTATAATATAATATGCAATTTCTATTATTTTTCTCAATATACTGTGAGATTTGGCCATGCAGCTAAATCTTCTCCTTAGGCTATCTCTTGGTTAAAACAATGAATCTTTCAGTATCACAATATCTTGCAACAAACAAACCACTTTTTTGGAAATTGATATTGAAAAATTAAGACTAAATCTATGGTGGGTTTGGTCACATAAATTTTGGGTATGCTAAAAATCTTCTAAGACAAGCATCTTCTATATTATCTCCAAAAAGGAAAACCATGTTCTACTTATAACTCCTTAATTACCTACTATATTTATAGGAAGTCATGCAACAAACCAACCACTTTGTTTTCATAAACCATTTCTTCCATTTCAAATTTTCATAACTTCCTATCTATATGTTCATATATAAATATCATATTAATTTACCACAAATTAGCCACTTTGTCCATTCCACCACAAAATAAAAATTGGCCTTATGATCAAATCTTTTATTTTGTTATCAATGCTAGCATATAGTAATCCACCATTCTTGTTTCATTTGGCCATATGATCAAATCTAATCTCATACATCTTGCAAATCATGAGACCACTTTTTTCATTCCACTATAAAATGATATTTGGCTATATAGTCAAATCTAATTTCACAACATGTTGTAACAAATGAACCACTTTCTTTATATGGTTATGAAACTAGATTTGGCCATATGGTTAAAAGTAGTTTTTATAAAAATATAGATATCTTGTAGGTTTCACCATGAGTTTAAATATCCACCTTTCAAGTGTTTTTCACATTATCTTATGTCAATATCTATGGGATTTGCTACATAGCCATATTTTTTAATATGTGAATCTCATATCATGATAAACCATATCATCTATTTATCTTTCCTTTAAAAACCATATGGTAAAAAATCATGGCAAAGTTTCTAATCTCATATATAAGTCTTATGACTACATAGGATTTGACCAAATGGCTAAAACCAATGGCAATGTTTCTACAATATGACTCCTTTCAAGGGAAACTTACATGTACACTAATTAAAATGTTAGCTTTGGGTCAAATGGAGTTGTGACATTCCTACATAACCACATTGATATATGGGTGGATCTCATATTGGACTAAATCTCATTCTTTGATTAAATAGGATTTGACCACATGGCCAAAAATCTTAGCAAAGTTTCCAAAGTATGATCCTTCCATTGGAAGCTTACATGGAGAAGGAATCCAATATTAACTTAGGGATAAAATCATCCATGACCTTTTCTACATAACCACAATGATTTTTCACTATATCTCATGCCACACTAATACTCAATATTTTATTATTGCTTGACCATTTGGTTAAGCCCATGGCCAAGTCTCACTATTAATAGAATTTGATCTTCTCATCAAAGTCCATGGCAAATTTTTTTGCTATATGATTCTTGCAAGAGAAACATAATTAATGCTAACTTAGGACCAAAATAATCCACAAGATTTAATTCATAAGCACATCTATTTATGGTTACATCTCACACCACACTTAATCTCAAATTTCAATATTTCATTTTATGAGAGAGTCCCTTTGGAGTATATGTGTCTTGTATTTTGTAAAATATTGTGGTATTGTGATTTTAATTTTCAACCTAGAATTCTTATACATTTATTTGGGTTTTGTGAATTTTGACTATTTGTAGATCCACTTTTGTTTGACAAATTTTTCTCTTTGTAGAACTATTTAAAGGCAAAGAAAGATAGCACATACAAAAAGGAGACCCAAACCATTGATGGAGTTAGTGGTGATTTTGTGTATCCATGGTATGTGGATGTTTATGATAGTCAAGGAAAAAGGGTTGACAATGTTCTCTTATTTACTTTAAAGAGTGATATTGCATTTTTTCAACAAGATGGTGTCATAGAGAAGATAACATATGGATGTGCTAGGAAAGAGGGAATAGCATGTAATCTTGTTAAGATCACGGGAAAAAATGTAATATACAAACTTGATCCTTTGTCATTTTACATTGCATGTATTAAAGAGGATGAAGAATACCCTTTGAAAACACTTATTTGAGGAGGTAGCATTCGAAGCTATCCAAAATAGTGAGCTACTTTCCACATCAAGAAAGGTGATCACCCCAACAAAAGAATGAAGCTCCAAGATAAACAAATAGACTTGAGATCTTCACCTGCTCCTCAAGAAGAGAATAATTCATCAAATCCCATAAGCTCAAAGTCAAAGTCACCTCAACAAAGTTTCTTGTCACAAGCTCTAGTTGTTAATATGGCTACTAACACTATTGATAATGATGCCACTTTATATTACATGCTAGAAGTTACACTTGCAAAGCCAATAATTTCTCTTGAGGTCAAGGGAGAGGTCAAGGGAGTAGAAAGAATATTCAATTTTTCTAAGATAGTTCAAAAGAAGGGAAAGAAGGAAGAATCTAGATTTCACATGTTTGCAAATTTCTTTCCATTTGGTCCAACAACACAATTTCCTATTCTCGTTGATATGTGCCATGAGGCACCTTCTTTGTATGCTTATAGGTCACAATGTTGGGATTATGTAGACAAGCTAACCATGTATTTCAAAAGAATCCATGAATCCAGCAACAACAGCATATCTTATGCCTTTTTTGTACAAGACAACAATGAGAAGAGACCCATGCATCATAATGAGGTGGATGCTAATAAGTTGGACACTTATAGTTACTAGATTATATCAGGGCTTCAATCAATTCATGTAACAGAGATATATATTCAGAGTAATACCACACGTTGTCTAACAACCGAGCATTTATACACGACTAGAAATTATCTTGAGTAAGTTACTATGTATAAATCCTAGCTATCATGTTGTTGTGCTGCTACACGCACGTAGTGTAAAAAAACTCTAGAGTGCAATTTTCTTATGAATATAGAGAGCCAATGCCATTAATGTAAGTGTCCATAGTGTGGATGGTCCAAATTACTAGATTTTTTGACAATTTTAGCCAATTTATGATATTTGAGATATTATCTCTTGTAAAAATCCATAAACTACAGACAACTTCTAGATTAGGATGACTTGTAAAAAAGGCATGTAGCTTTCACCCATTTGTGAGGGTTTTATGTAAAAAGAGAGATTTGCGAGATCGTGCGACGCGCTATCGCTGTTTTCAGGCAGTGAACAACACTCCGAAGAGGGAGATGAAGGAGTGATCTGGCAGAATTCTGTTCATGTGTCCTAGAATTTTACCCTCGTTTTGGATCCAATGGAAGCATCAGATTGGCAATCTGAGTAGCGTAGAGGAAGGTATTATTTTATTCACGTTTTTGTCTACAAGAGTTTCATCTCCTCAATGCAAAAATAAAATGACAGGCTTCATCTCTGTGAGTATTCTTTTACACCTATTTCTTTCTGTGAGTATTCCTTTGTTGAATAGTGCGCAAGGGAGACGAGAAACAGAGGAAGAGAGAGGAGAAGAGAGACACAAGACACCGGAAGTGAAACCCTAGAAGTGCATCAAGTGAGCACACATAGTTGGAATATATAGAGGGGACTAGGGATGCTATATATAGACAAACTATATATAGCTAATACCCCTGCTCAAATAAAGGTCCCTAACTATGGATAAAAAAACCCTGGGGTCTCAAGGGAAAAACCCACAGCTCTATATAGCCCTACTTCTATATTAATATTGAAAATATATTATTACAAAGTTGAAAGGAGCTAAATCACTCTTGAATATACAAGTGTCTGTTTGTAGGTATCGAAGGAGCTACATCACTCCTGAATTACTATAGATAAATGAAGCTACATCAATCTTGAATTACAATAAATGAAGGAATCGAAGGAGATAAAGGGCCATGAAATTGCTTTATCTTGAGTGTGAATATACTCGGCTATGCAGCATAATCTGTGACATCAAAAACTTAATAGAAAATGTTATATCAACATTAGAACACAATCACAATGTCATAAATCAACTTAGCAGCTAGAATATAGGATAAAAATTTCATCAACTCATTAGCTAGAATATACAAAATAGCAGCTGGCATACCACCAGCAAATGGAAAGAAGAATGGACGAGATGAGCATTATCAAGATGAAAACATTAGCTGCAACATCAGCTCCTTAGCTAAAATAGATAAAATATCAAGTAGAATAAACATAAGCTTGAACAGACGAATCAACTGAAAATAATAACTCAACAACTAGAATAAGAAACGAAACATGAGCTGAATAACTCAACAGTTAGAATAAGGAATGAAACATTAGCTGGAACAACTCAATAGCTGGAATAATAATGAAATATCAACTAGAACATTTCAACAGCTGGAATAAGAATGAAATGAAATATCATCCCATCAGCTCGAAACATTTCTTATAAAAAAAGCGTGAAATAATTTCAACGCATTAGCTGTAATACAGATGAAATGATATAAAATGTAGCATGAAGAGCCAAAAATCAGCTAGAAGAAAGAAACATTTAGAATAATCAAATGATGAACAAAATACCGACAATCATCACCTGGAATATAACGAGATGAATATTACAATCCTTAAAATATCATCAGCGCATCAACTATAAGCTGGAATACGATCACCAGTTGGAAAGAATAAAAGATGAGATGCAAACAAATTATGAGTTGGAAAATGAAACATCAGCAGCTATATCATATCTGAATTCTTGAACCTTCAAGTGGTGTAATGAAACCATGAAAGATGAAATAGTAGCAATTAAAATGATGAGAAATTGTACGAAATTGTGCAAATGAAACATCAACAGAAATGTCATATCATTAGCTAGAATATCAAGAGCTCATCAGCTGCAACATCAACCAAAGATGTAACGTGTCCCCTAGTATCATCCAGGACACGTCTTAGCAGTCCATCGGAAAGGATGTCTAGAAAGCTCCACCCGACACTCCCATGGAATGTTACGGGTTTTGCGATCTAGTTCTTCCCTCGTCTGCCACGTAGCGGAAGTATCCTAGCCGTTCCCACTTAGGATCGACCGGAATTAGGATTTTCCTAATGGGTCACTAGCTAACAGCAACTAGCGTCAGACCCGAGCGAACTACTTTATGCAGAAACGCCAGGTCTGAAGCGGATTCACGCTGCACTTGGTTCAAGGAGAATGGGAAACGAGAGGGATGCAAAGCTCAACCTCTCTGCCATAAGGCATAGTCCCATTCCGTTCCCCTAAAACAACGTAAATCGGGTAAGACGTAACTCTAGGTCATCGTTCTCGTTATTCTTTTTGATGATGATGATCTTTCCGCTATCTTTCGAGATTTATGAGAAAAGTTTCGGGCTAATCGAGACCACCCAACCGTAGGACGGACCCATGGCCCATCCTCCACACTTTCCTCGGTTTGTTTTAGTTATGTAATTATCTAACACATTAATTTGACATATAACAATCAGCTTCTTTAATTAATCTTGTTAAGCACTGGTTCCTTCATGTAATCTTATCACGTGACATATAAAAACAATATCAACAAGTTCTTTTAACATCTCATCATTTTATCTTTCAATTACAAGAAGTTCCACCCGTAGGCTTGTCCATAATCTGCCCTGAAGGCTAACCAGTAATCTCCAGGGATCACTATTCCAAGCTTCCGGCCGTCAACTAGTATGCGGGCCTCGAGATCCAATCCCGAGTCACGTTAGCCTCTTGTGTAGGACCCGGAAGGCGAGGAATTTACGGCCAGAGCCCCCCTGGCACCCAAGTGTCCTCCTGCTCCAAGTAGAACTCAATGGAGAGACCTCTCGCGGCGGGTTCGGTCCACGTTCCTAGCGCGGTCAACAACCCCCTTGGTTAGGGTCAGGCAGGCAGTCGGGGGTAACTGAAGCTGCCTCTCCCTTCAGGCCTTTAACCTGAAGTTTAGGTACTTGTTTAATTTATAATTCATAATTCAAACAGAGCCTTAAAATCTCTAGCAAGCACAAACATTTCCATTAATCAACCCAGTTGTATGGCAAACTGCTAAGGAAGTGTTCTTTCCTTTTTGAGTGTATCAGTAGTCGTTCTCAAGATGTCTTGTAAACTTGGCAAGATCCCTTATATTCGGGTGTAGGGTATACCCAACTTGGTTAACCCTAAGGTACCTTAGATATGCTAGTTCCTATTTTACAACTTTCCTTATTTAGAAGGATATCCAAAACTATGTCTTTTTGCAAGATAACTTGCGTAAGGATCTGCCGTCCTTGAAGAGGGTTTTTCCCGTTTCTCCTTGTGAATCAATCATAAAATGATTTCATACATGTTGCGCAAGTCCGGCGATGGAATAATCTGTTTAGATTCCTTAAGCTGACGTATGTTAGGTCTAGGGTTTCTTCGTTTAAGAACCTTATGGACAAACCCTAGTTTTTTTATCTTTATGAATTTATTGTCCCTACGGTAAGGAAAGTAGTCAAGTGTTTAGGGTATGAATGCTTCTATGTTTAGATTGGTTCGGTTATCTTTTGGAAGGTAATCTCACTCGTCTTGTAATGGTTTTACTATCCTTGTGACAATTAACTTTCCTAATCAATACAGTTTAATTTAGCATATAGCATAATGCCAAGATAATACAAAGATGACAATACTCCTTGGGACAAAAGGCATAGCTGAGGAATTTGTGTATACACACTTTATTAGTTCCAAGTCCTCAAATAGCAGGGGAAAAGTGTTAATAGAGTGTCATCCATCAATTCCCCACTACATTTTCTTTCCAAATGAGTTCGTATATCTAGTTTTTATACTTGTTAATTCCTAACATCTAACTTTTGTTTTCTTTAAAGATGAACTCATGCCAAATAACAACAGTTGCTAAGATGTGCAATTAGCAAAGATAACTCTCTAGTAATTTGAGCATCAAAAGAAGCCTTTCATGAATTTAGCCATTTTACCATGATTCGTTGTGAAAGGAATAAGACTAATGGTGCAAGATATAATTTCTACATTATAGTAAATGGTTAATCTTGCCTATAATTTTATAATGCTTTATGCAATTTGAAGAAAGCTAATTTGTATACATTGTCATTCATAAGCTAACTCCTTCGTTAAAAATAACATGAACAAATATATATTTCCTTAACAATTTTTCTTTGCATGATTGACTAAAACCCGAATTAACATCAAGAAGAAAACCTGGCTTTGAGGTGAGATATCCACATGGATACCAGGAGATGACCCTCCCGCAGCTACACCTTGGACTTTCTTCGGCGGCATCGTAGTTGGAACGTGATATAGCCTTTTCCTTTTTCTTATTGGAATTCCACCGTCTTCTCCTTCCTTTTCTTTTTCCTTTTTCCCACTCTTCCTCCGTCACTCCCTCTTTTCACTCCCTCTACTTCCCTCCCTATCTTTTATCTCACAACTATATTCTTACTTACAGGGTACATACGAGGCCGTGATGATGACTTGAATAGTTTAAAGAAAAATCCAGAGGGGAAAAGGGCAAGGGCTTAGGGGGGGGATTTTTTAAACCCGGGGAGGGGGGGGAAGAACAAGGGCTTGGGGGGGGGGGGATTTTTTAAACCCCGGGAGGGGGGGGGAAGAACAAGGGCTTAGGGGGGGGGGATTTTTAAACCCCGGGAGGGGGGGGGGGAAGAACAAGGGCTTAGGGGGGGGGATTTTTAATCCCTGGGAGGGGGGGGGGAAGAACAAGGGCTTAGGGGGGGGGGGGGAGTTTTAAACCCCGAGAAGGGGGGGGGGGAAAAACAAGGGCTTAGGAAGCCCACCTTGGAACCTTCCAAGGAGCTTCCTGGGAGACCCACATGGGGGGGGGGGGGGGGGGGGGGAAGTTTGATTCCCAGTGATGAATGGCTAGGAGATGGAATGTGGCGGCGGTCTTCAGGCGGTGGCAGAGTTGTTGGCTGGCGGCGATCCATGGTTCACAGCGGCAACGGACGTCCTTCCCTCCTCGACTCCGATTTATGGCGGCATGGCCCAGTCTTCTCTCTCCAGCGGCCCCCCCTCCCCTCGTTTAAATAGTGGAGGGAGGGGGATCTTCTCCTCTTGCGTGTCGACACGCATGCCCTCCCTCCCTCCACAAGCGCCACCAAGGAGCTTCATAACTCCTTCTATTCCCCTCCCCGTCCAGCACGTCCGTCGGCTGGAGGGATAAGGGGGGGAAATTTTTTTCTATTAATCCGATGTTTTTATTTTTTTCTACGCGAAATATTACATTCTCTCCCCCTTGGAGGAATCGAGATGTCCTCATCTCGAGATAAGCTGGGGATATTGATGGTTGAGAGTGCCTTCATCTACCCAAGTGGCATCCTCTTCAGGATAATCTTTCCACTGGACAAGGCATTCTTTCAAGGTTCTAGATCTTAACTATCTTTCCCTAACATCTAAGATTCTTTCTAGCCTTAGTTCAAGGACTCCTTGACTAGGCATTACAATTTGTTGGTCATTAAGTACATGATTAGGATTGAGTACATATTTTTTTAATAGGCTGGTATGGAATACATTGTGAACCTTTAGGTTCTCAGGGAGTTGCAATCTATAAGCATTGGGTCCTAGGCATTTAAGGATTTTATACGGCCCACAATACCTTGGACTTAGCTTCTTGCATTCTCCTAGGGATAGAGAACTCTTTTTAGGACGTACCCGAATGAAGACCATGTCTCCTTCTTCGAAGACTCTTTCTTGACGTTTCAAATCTACATATGCCTTTTGTCTATCCTTGGCTGTTTGTATGTCTTGTCTTATTGACTTTATTTGATCATCCATGTCCTCCAACATTTGTCTTGAAGCTTCAACTCTTAGGGTTGGATCAGAAAAGTTTAGGGGACTTCAACAATCATGACCATACAATGCCTAGAAAGGGGTCATTTGAATGCTCTGCTGGTAAGAAGCATTGTAGGCAAATTCAACTAATGGCAAGTATTGAATCCACCTCTTCGGCTCTCAGCAGCAATATGCCCTAAGCATATCCTCAATGATTTGATTCACTCGCTATGTTTGTCCATCCGTTTGGGGATGGTAGGCGGTGCTAAAACAGAGTTGAGTTCCAATAGCTTCAAAGATAGCTCTCCAGAAGTGTGATGTGAAGAGAGAATCTCGATCACTAATGATTCTTTTAGGTAACCCATGTAGCTTGAATATTTCCTTGATAAACAATCTTGCAATGTCAGAGGCTTTATAGTTTGTCTTTATTGGAATCAGGTGTGCAACCTTGGTAAGCATGTCAACTACAACCATAATGGAATTGTATCCTCCTTGGACTTGGGGTAAGCCCACAACAAAATCCATACTGATGAATTCCCATTTCATTTGGGGAATGTCAAGCGGTTGTAGTTTCCCTGGCATCATGACATGTTTGGCCTTGATACATTGGCAAGACAAACATTCAGTGACATACTTGAGAACGTCACCTTTGGGCCTCTCCCAGTGGTAGCTTTTCTTAACTGCATTAAGAGTTTTTGCATAGCCAGGATGTCCTGCAAAAGGAGAATCATGAGCTTCCCATAATATCTTCCGCTTAAGTGACTAGCTTATTGGTATACACAGCCTTGTTCTGTAGTAGACAAGTCCATTATCAATGGAAAATTCCTGATACTTAGCTTGTAACTTCTGATTCTGCTCCTTGGTAGATATTACTTTTATCATTGTTTGGTAGGCCAAATCATGGCATGCTTCCTCTCTAGCTAGTACAAGTATAGGATTGTTTGGTATAGATACCTTTGTAGCCAGAGATCTAGCCGTTGATGGATTTTGCAAGATTAGGGAATTTAGGAATGCCTTGCGACTGAGTGCATCGGCAACTACATTCTCTTTCCCTGTTCGGTACTTGATTTCAAAATCATATTCCTCCAATACTTCAATCCACCGACGTTGCCTCATGTTGAGCTCGTTCTGGGTAAAAATCCATTTGAGACTCTTATGATCGGTTACTAGAGTAAACTTGTTACCCAACAGGTAGTGTCTCCAAAGCTTTAGAGCATGGATGATAGCTAATAATTCCAGATCATGCGTAGCATAATTCTTTTCATGACTCTTCAATTTCCTTGAAGAGTATGCTACTGGATGACCTTCCTGCATAAGTATACACCCCAAGGCAAGAATGCTGGCATCAGTTACTACCTCGAACTCCTTATTGAGGTCAGGAAGTTTTAGAATAGGTGTCGATACCAAACTTTGCTTCAATTTGTCGAAGCTATTTTGTTTAGGAGTTGACCATGTAATAGAAGTCTGCTTCTTTAGTAAGTCTGTAAGAGGTACTGCAATCAAAGCATAGTTTTTGATAAAGACCCTATACCATCCTGTCAAGCGAAGAAAGCTACGTATTTCTTTGACGGATACTGGTATTGGCCATTCAAGCACATCCCTGACTTTGGCTGGGTCTACTGATATTCCCTCTGATGATACTATGAATCCCAGATATTCAATCTGATGCTTGAAGAATGCACACTTCTTCATTTTTGCATACAGCTTATGAGACCTCATTGTCTCAAGGAAAATCCGTAGTTGAGGTTCATGATCTTCTTCCTGTTTAGAATAGACGAAAGTGTCATCGAAGAAGACAAGCACGAAATCATCAAGATATGGTCTAAAAATATCCTGCATTAATCTATTGAAGGTGGCAGGTGCATTTGTAAGCCCGAATGACATAACCAAGAACTCAAAGTGCCCATATCTTGTATTGAAGGCCGTTTTTGGAATATCTTCTTCCTTGATCCTTATTTGATAGTAACCTGACCTGAGATCAATCTTGGAGAAGATCTTTGCACCTTGAAGACGATCAAGAAGCTCATCTATTCTAGGAATAGGATACTTGTTCTTGACTGTTGATTGATTCAACCCTCGATAATCAATACATAGTCGAAGTGTCCCATCTTTCTTTCTCTGGAATAGTACTGGAGCTCCCCATGGTGAGTTGCTAGGCCGGATGTAACCTTGATCAACAATTGCTTGAGTTGTTCCTTCAACTCAATAGCTTCCGGTATGGACATTCTATAAGGTCTCTTTGCAATTGGTGTAGCTCCAGGCACTAGCCTAATTTCATGATCAACTTCTCTTGGAGGCGGAAGTTCAATCAATTCCTCAGGGAATACGTCAGCATATTCCTTTAGCCAAGAAGGTCCTTCATGAGACTCTTGCTTTTGATCTAACTTGTTGAGTTTGATCAGGTAAACGGGTAATCCTTTTCTGACTCCTTTTATGATCCGTGATACTTTGGCTAATTGGATTCTTGGCACTCCTGCCTCACCTTGAGTTGTGACAAACTCCCTTTCAGAGTTTCGAAAGGAAACTTGACCCTTTCCACAGTGGATGTGGGCATCATTAGGCTTAAGCCAATCCATCCCGAGTAGACACTCACGGATACCTAAATTCATGACTCTGAATTTCACTGAGGTTTTCTTTCCTCCCAGAAAGAATTCTTCCTTAGCACTTTGCCTGGTAGAAGTTACCTCACGACCATTTGCCAATTCCACAAGCAGGGTAGGTGCTTCTACTGTGGCTATTCCTAATCTTTTTGCACATGCTGGTGAGATAAAGGAATGTGTACTGCCACAATCAATCAAGGTTTTGAAACCTTTACCTTAATAGTCCGACGGTGTTTGAATCACCGAGAACTGGCGATTCGGCCCTTTCTTGTGTAAAGCGGCATGGACTGTCGCTCTTTCGAATTCTGCTTCCATAGTCGGATCTTCCTCTTCCTCTTTTTCGCATCTTTGCCTATTGGCAATGCAGGGAGTTATTCCTCTTCCACGGGTGGTGGCTCCTTGACCGCGGCCTGCACCTTGGAAAGGTGTTTGACGATGTCCCCCGTTGAGCTTGGGACATTGCCTTTTGAAGTGACCGAGTTCGTTGCAATGGAAACATCAGAGGTTTTGGCCATTTTGAGTAGGAACAAAGTTGTTGACGTTATTTGTCCCTGCTTTCTTCCTTTGTCCCTGATTGTGACCTTGAACTCTCTTCACTTGAGGTCTGAATGCTCCTCTGTTCGGGTCACTATAGGACCAAGTTTTGTTACCCCTTGGTCTAGCTTGCACCTCCTGAATTATAGGCGCCGCTCGAATGAGTGCATCCTGAAGATCTGATGGACGCATAGATTCGAGACGGGTATTTACGGGTGGATTTAAGCCCGCACAAAATTTGGACACCTGCTGCATCATGTCCATCTGTGGTGCATACTTTAAGAGTGAGACAAATTTAGAGTAGTATGCGTCAAGGGTGAGTCCTAGCTATTTTAGCTCGTAGAACTCATTCATTTTCTGTGTACGATATGCAGGTGGCAAATATCTCCCCTGCACGGCTTTCTTTAACTTCTCCCAGGTAATGGACCCCTCTGAAGTCCCTTGATCCCTGCACCATTGTTTCCACCATAGTCTAGCTTCACCGGTGAGTTTTAACTTGGCAAGCATGGCCTGATTGGTAGGTGCAGTACCAGCTGCTTCAAACTAATCCTCCATAGATTCAATCCAAATTTCAGCATCAGACTGGACAAATCTACCTCTCCCGTCAAACTCGGATGGCTTTATCTGCTTGAGGAGGAACTTCTTCTCGTGGGTCACAACAGTACTTGATGTAGGGGGCGAATTTGGAACCTGTACCTGGGGTTGTGCCTGGATAAAAGTTTTCTTAACGTTATTATATGATAATTGACGTTAGCTTATCTTTATTTCAGCTATCTCGTAAATCATGAAGCTACTTAACTTTTTTAACAACTCTAATGCACAGCCGGATATTGATAGAAGAAGTCCTTATTTATATTTACATGGGCATAGCCTTATACAACGTCGTGTGATGATAATCCAATCATTACATTCAGTTTGGGGAGAACAACGTTGTATTGCATTTGTCTACAGGAACTGTGTAATACTAGGGTTTTGGGTCATGGATCTTTAGGAATCGATAATTCATTGGAAGTTCAGGATACCCTTTTCGTTGGAATCCATACTTCTCATGGCGGCCCAACACTTTAATCCTGTCGGCTGGGATTACACGGGTTACTTCCTCATATACATATGAGTTCATTTCAACCCTCCGACCTTGAATATGTAAAGTCAAATTTACGTGAGCTTCCACAAAAATGAACAGCTTCACGACTTTCAAGTCTTCCAACCACTTGATCCTCTTTAGGTTGGTCTGTAGATAAGCGAACCGGTGGGCAGCTATGTAGTAGATTCCTGAAGACCCCGTCCATCTTCGTTCTATGTATAAAGGTGATGGATTATAAATCTGCTCCAGGATGTTCATCATCCCAATTCTTTGTCTATAATGCGGAGAATGCATTGCAGTCATAAACATGACCCGGAACACCAAAAACTTGTTCCACGCTTCATAGTTCTGCAAGACAGCATTGAAGATGAGGAAATGTTTGGACAGCAACAATTTCTTTACTTCATTTTTATTGAGATCTCATAAAAACAATTCCGTTGTTGGTCGGCTCTGATACTAACTGTAACGTGTCCCCTAGTATCATCCAGGACAAGTCTTAGCAGTCCATCGGAAAGGATGTCTAGAAAGCTCCACCCGACACTCCCATGGAATGTTACGGTGTCGTATTGCTGCGCATTCGAGGTGTGAAACCACCCAAAAGTTGTGCGTGTGATTTGACACTTTGTACATACTTAGTTGTTATGTTTGCTCTTTCATTTTATGCTGAAGACGAAGAAGAACAAGGAGTTTTGGTAGACTGGTAACTCGAGAGGATGTTTCCAACATCTACAACTGGACGTACTATGTGTGAAAATATCTTTAACTATATTGACAATGGACGTGAGGGCCATGGGAAAATATCTTTAACTCTATTGACAATGAAGTGATTTGCAGGCATGGTTGATATTAAAAGGTGTGGTTAATGCTAAAATTGCCCCGCTTTCCTGGGGAAAAAAAAGAAAGCTTTTCTAGAAAAAGAAGGAGCTTTTTGAATCGTGAAAGGAGGGAAATAGAGGAAAAGCAGAAAAGAGTGGACACGCAGGAAAAGAGAGCTAGACAATTCGGAGGGAGATCGAGAGAGAGTGGGGAGGAGCAATATTGTAGTCCGGGATGATTGACATTGTTTATGAGGGAGTGAAGGCTGGCAAATAGGCTGTGCAAGGCAAGCGGAAGTGGAAAATTCGAGTGTGTGGAAGGGAAGGATGGTCGTCTGGTCTGGAAGGGTGCTAGCTTTGCATTCAGAGTGAAAGAGGAGGAAGGACTTAACAGATATGGCTATACAAGGGAAGACATGAAGGAAACAATTCAGAAGTCGTATGATCGTGTTATGGATTTGCAGGAGAGTATAGTAATCCTGAATTGTAATCCGGCCTGGAACCAAGAAAGTGCGCGATGTTGTTAATCAGTTTGATGCACAAGGACGAGGCCATGAAACTTCTTGTGTAGTGGATATCACAAACACTGTAGCAACAGCGATGTGGACGCTGGCAGCCTCATCAAGCGCTGTGTCAATGATGAATTGCAACACACTTCTGCGAAAGCTACCTTTGCAACAAACTTGGAGATCTGCCGCTATCATACATTTAAGTTCAGGAACAGAGATTCCCCTTCCTTGTTAATGTCCATAATTGGAATCGACTTTTTGGCAACATGGATGGCATCTTGTGAGTGTTAAAAAATAAATAAAATCAAAGAGTACGTGCACTGTACACAGCGATCATGCCAGAAGGATGGGGGTATTCAACCATGGCCTGGTTCGGAAGTTCAACATCATGATGCTGCTGAAGGGAGTGCTTTCGAGATTGATTTTTGTAAACCCGTGAGTGAAACAGAAGTCAACAGTTCAGAAGACGTACCTCAGTCTGTGAATACAGAAAAGTCTCATGCACTTCGGCAATGTGACTGTACAGCTGCTACTGTGACTGAAATCCCTGCAAGTGCAGAAAAAGAAAGTGTAGCGAATCAGAGCTGGTCAAGAGTTCTGCCTTTCTTGTTAAAGGATCAGAAGATGCTTCTTGAGCTTGAAAATCGCATATCAAAGCATGGCGAGCACGGAGTTGCCCTGCTTTTCCTATGAGAGCTTTCTTTGAGGTGCAATGAACTTTTGCAACTCTTCCTAATGCCAGGTCTCTCTTCGTCATCGTCAAAGTCATGGTGGAAAGTGGCATGGGCCTGTAATCTACTGACAGCCTTTATGGTATGGAGGGAGGGGAAGATTTAAAAAAAAAAGGAATATCTGGCATAATCGAACAAGAACAGAGCATACTCTGCATCAAGATCTGGCACAATTGAGCAATAACAGAGCATACTCTGCATCAAGGAACAAAGCATCCAGCCCTTCATTGCCCTTGGACTATTTCCACTCCTTGGATAGAGTTGAATTAGCTTGGAGCATTTGGTTAAAGATTGCTCACAGATCTTATGTTTTACATTACAGAATTGCATACCGTCATTATTTTGAAACCATGACTTCCCTGTCACTTTCCCAAGAGTTGTAGTTATGTCACTCTGTATAGCACTTCTATGTCCTTATCAACACAAATACAACATTGGTTTTGCTGCAATCAACACCATTGTGTCTTCGGTACGCTTGTTAAGACTTTGAACCCGGAGCAACTTTGTTATTAAGGAGTTTTACAACAAGCTATGAGAATTTTGCAAATTGAGATCGGTATAATAGTGACATGAGTTTTATTGCCATCATCCTAATCTCTTCTAACACATAAGGAAGTAAACGCCTGCATTTGAAGATCTTCGGAATGGAGGAATCTTCTTTCTTGGAATTTCTCAAGAACCTCTGTGGTTGCGACTTTGCTTTCGAAAACCCTTCGACATCTTTGGTGAACCCGACGTGAAAGCGTCGCAGAAATTTCAGGATGGGAGACACTTCAGCCTTTATTTCAGCTTCCTCTACAACTCCAGCTGCCTCTACTTCAGCTCCATCAATGACTGCTGCGTCAAGTACTTCAACGGACGATCTAAAGCAGATTTTGCAGAATATGTCCATGTATATGCAGCTCCAAAATCAGCAAACAAAAATGTATATGCAGCAGCAACAACAATTGCATCAACAACAGTTGTCTCAGCAAAGGCAACTCTATTCGGAGCAGGAGAATGCAAACAGCGCGACTAAGGCTATTGAAGCAGTTGAGAGTGAGAAGAAGCTATTTGACGGGCGTAATGTTTCAGCATATTTGAAGACATATGAGATCAAGATGGGATTTTTTGGAGTTCCTGCTGGACTTATGAGTAAGTACTTCCTTCGTCTTGTCACACCTGCTTTGAGGACAAAGGTGACTGATTTATTTATTCAAAATACACATTGGCAAGATTTTAAGAAGGCTCTTAAAGAAGAATATTTCCTTGAGGACTTTGGTATGGCTACTCGACGGTCATTCCGAGAGTGGGTCTACATGCCAAACAAAGGTCTTGCTGCTTCGGAGTTGATTCGAGAATTCGAAGAGAGGTATAGTCAGCTTGATGCCATTGGACAAAGAGCATTAGAAGTTAAAAAAGTTGAACTTTTCTTGCAAGCTACAGATCCTGCTCTTCAAGAAGAATTGGGTGAGCTTCTTGAAGATCGCACGAAGCCTATGGGTCTTAAAACTGATTGGCAGGATGCTCAGGATGCAGTCTCGACATTGACCAAGAGGAGGATATGGAAGACTCGCCTACAGAATGGTTCCATGACACCTACACCATCATCTGCTCCTATGCCTACTTCTATCCCTGTTATTTCTTCTCCTCCTCAGCCAGTTTCTTGGCCTATGCCAGTGCCTACTGTTTCTACTCCACCTATTCCTCCTGTTCCACGACCGATGCCTACACCTTCTGCTCCAAAACCATCCGCTCCATCGGTGCCTACTTCTCTTGATGACATAATCAAAGGTATCATAGATTTGACACTTGAGTCAGTCAAAGCGGAGTTGGTGGGTAAGTTGAAGGAGCAGTTTGCTTCGACTGTGCCTACTACTTCTAGTGCTCCTACTGCACCTAGGAGTGCTCCTAGTGCTCCTAGGAGAGATCGGAGATGTATTTGGTGTGATAGTACGGAGCATCAGCATTGCAGGGATTGTGACTCTTTCCAGGATGCAAGGAGGCAGAATTTGGTATATTGGGGGCAAGATGGTAAGATTTGGTTGACTGAAACAGGAGCTCCACTTGCTACTAACTTTGGTAAAGGTGGAATGAAGAAGTTAGTGGAGGACATGGCTGCGCGTACTTCTTATGTGACGGCTAGAGGTGATGCTTCTGCATATGGAGTACAGATTGAGAAGGGATCAGAGACTCAGTCCGCACTATGGACTTATGCTATGGAGTCTACAAACAAGGGGAAAATTCAGCAAACTGTTTTGACTAGTGCAGGCTCTAGCATCAGATCAGAGACAGGTTGGGACTCGCCTGTTGACAGGTATTCTATTTATGCTTATTTGGCTAAATCTCATGGTGCAGATGTATTTGTTGAGGAGAAGCGTAAGAGGGATTAAGACAATCCAAGTGCAGCTAAGAAGACTAGAGGGGGTGAGTTTGTTACTCCACCTACTGCAGGACCGTCTTCACGACCAGGGCCAGATCGACAGATAGAGGATGCTCAAAAGAGAGAAAAGAGGCAAGAGCCTAGAGAGAGAAAGCAGCCAGGATTCAGATTGATGTCCGATATTGAGACATCTACAGACATGAAGAAAATCTTTAATGATAAGATACTTGGCAGTGAGGTGACTTTCACTATTTCCGAGATTTTGGGCATCTCAAAAAGAGAGTTTCAGGATCAGTTTCAGGAGGTCTTGAAGAGGAAAAGACATGCATTGGCTACCACTGATACACAGGGAGTTTTGATTGGAGAGTTGGATGAGGATGATGATGAGGTTATGGTTGATAATGCTTCTGTTTTGCCACAGGTAGAGAAGAGGGTTCAGCCTATGCATTATGCTGAAATTGATGAGCCTGTTTTGATACCGCGTAGTCACTTTTCGCGGAGCCATTGGGCTAGGGCAACTACAGAGACGATGGTAAAGATTGGAGAGAAACAGGTGCCTTATGTTGCATTGGTTGATCATGGTTCAGAGATTAATCTCATTGTTCGTGGAGTTTATGAGAGTAACAGATGGCCTATGGATGTAGAGCATGGGTGGCGTATGAGAGCCGCCAATAACACTGCAGGTGATTTATATGCTGCTTGCCCTAGTGTCAGGGTTTCTATTGGTGATGTAGAGGAGGATTTTCATTTCTTTGTGCAAGATTCATGCTCTTATCCCATAATTCTTGGTCAGCCATTCATTACAGAGATGCGCATGGAGACAAAGGTCATGGATGATGGATCTGCTTATGCACGGATTCGCAGTAAAGATGGTATGAGAGCAGTTCAATTTATGACTGTATGTGTGAATCATGTTAGAAACAGGGATACTCTCAGAGATGCACCCTTACCCACTGTGAGGGATTCGGGTTTTCACTAGGTACCGCCGTTTCGCGAGACGACGGTGGTACAGAGGAGAGAAGATTGGAGTTCTCGCCTCCTGGCAGCAGCAGTGTTTTCTCCTCCGGTTATGTTGGGATTTCAGCAAACAGTTCAATGAGCTATCAGAAGACTTCTAGATTGTCTAGAGCTGCCAAGCAGTATATATGCAGGAAGAAGAAAAATTTGAAAAATGCAGGAATTTTGGAGGATGATGAGCACATAGATGGTATGTATGACAGTGTGATTTGTGCAGATACGATGACAGAGATGAGAGATATGCTGAAAACTGATATGCTGAATTGTCATGGTAATGTATTAGTGCAGTCCCTGGACATGTTTCATGAAATTGTAGATTTTATGTCACAGATTGAGTCAGAGGCTGAGGTAACTCAGCAAAGAGTATTGAGTGCTGAAGAAATTCAGCAAACAGTGTTTCTAGCTGGTTATGATCAGCTTTCAGAGAGACAGAGGGCTGAAAATTTTCAGCCAACAGAGTTTACTGCTGAAATATTTCAGCATTCAGAGTTTGGGGCTGTTTCTATGCAGTCCATAGAGCAGAGGGCTGAGAATATTCAGCCATTGGAGTGCAGAATTGCTGATTTACAGCAAGGTTTATGTAATGCAGAAGAACATAATGAAGCCAGGGTTGACACGAAATACAAGACTGTGGATAAGAAGGTGGATTTTATAGGCAAGACTATGGAGTATTGTTCTACCACTTCAGAGATACAGAGATTCATTGGAGCTTGTGTGTTTTACATGACTTGGACACCCCATTTTGCACACATAGAAAATTGTTTATATGAGCTGTTTCGAAAGGGGCAGAAACTATTTTGGGATGAGAGCCACACTAGAACCATGCGGAAAATGAGGAAGTTATTGCAGATTTTTTGGAAGATGGTGAAAAGATGGTTTGGGCCATACATAGTCAGACATGTCTTTGATAATGCAACATATGAGCTGACAGAATTGGATGGAACAGTGCTTAGAGTACCTATTACTGGAAAAAGAATCAAGATTTTCAAGAAAAGAGATGATGAGGATTATGCATTGGAAGAATTTTCGAGAGAAGAGCAACGACAAGAAACTCCAATGGAAGAGACAGATGATATGGCTGGATATCTTGTTGATCTACCGGAAATGCATAACGAAGAGATTGATTTGTTTGTGGATCTTGATGATAATGATTATGGGTAGTTGGCCCATCCGGAGGATGCGCAGGATTAGAGGGGGTGGATGTCGTATTGCTGCGCATTCGAGGTGTGAAACCACCCAAAAGTTGTGCGTGTGATTTGACACTTTGTACATACTTAGTTGTTATGTTTGCTCTTTCATTTTATGCTGAAGACGGAGAAGAACAAGGAGTTTTGGTAGACTGGTAACTCGAGAGGATGTTTCCAACATCTACAACTGGACGTACTATGTGTGAAATGGCAGTAGTATGGGCATAGAACCAACTGATCACTGATGAGTCTGGAGAGCTTATTAAAGCGTATCTTAGCAAGATGTGCGAATGCCTTCCGAATCTGAATGGAGAAAGTGTTGTGGAGTGTGTCCAAGTTTCTTCCATGCCCACAGTGACCTTTACGATAGGAGGGAAACATTTTGATCTTACGCTTGAGTAGTATATCTTGAAAGTTGGAGAGGGTAATGAAATGCAATGTGTTAGTGGGTTTATGGGTCTGGATGTTCCATCAGGGCCTCTATGGATTCTTGGTAATGTTTTCATGGGCGTTTACGACACGGTTTTCGATTATGGAAATACACGTGTAGGCTTTGCTAAGGTCGCCTAATTGACGTGAGGGCCATGGGAAAATATCTTTAACTATATTGACAATGAAGTGATTTGCAGGCATGGTTGATATTAAAAGGTGTGGTTAATGCTAAAATTGCCCCGCTTTCCTGGGGAAAAAAAAGAAAGCTTTTCTAGAAAAAGAAGGAGCTTTTTGAATCGTGAAAGGAGGGAAATAGAGAAAAAGCACAAAAGAGTGGACACGCAGGAAAAGAGAGCTAGACAATTCGGAGGGAGATCGAGAGAGAGTGGGGAGGAGCAATATTGTAGTCCGGGATGATTGACATTGTTTATGAGGGAGTGAAGGCTGGCAAATAGGCTGTGCAAGGCAGGCGGAAGTGGAAAATTCGAGTGTGTGGAAGGGAAGGATGGTCGTCTGGTCTGGAAGGGTGCTAGCTTTGCATTCAGAGTGAAAGAGGAGGAAGGACTTAACAGAGATGGCTATACAAGGGAAGACATGAAGGAAACAATTCAGAAGTCATATGATCGTGTTATGGATTTGCAGGAGAGTATAGCAATCCTGAATTGTAATCCGGCCTGGAACTAAGAAAGTGTGCGATGTTGTTAATCAGTTTGATGCACAAGGACGAGGCCATGAAACTTCTTGTGTAGTGGATATCACAAACACTGTAGCAACAGCGATGTGGACGCTGGCAGCCTCATCAAGCGCTGTGTCAATGATGAATTGCAACACACTTCTGCGAAAGCTACCTTTGCAACAAACTTGGAGATCTGCCGCTATCACACATTTCAGTTCAGGAACAGAGATTCCCCTTCCTTGTTAATGTCCATAATTGGAATCGACTTTTTGGCAACATGGATGGCATCTTGTGAGTGTTAAAAAATAAATAAAATCAAAGAGTACGTGCACTGTACACAGCGATCATGCCAGAAGGATGGGGGTATTCAACCATGGCCTGGTTCGGAAGTTCAACATCATGATGCTGCTGAAGGGAGTGCTTTCGAGATTGATTTTTGTAAACCCGTGAGTGAAACAGAAGTCAACAGTTCAGAAGACGTACCTCAGTCTGTGAATACAGAAAAGTCTCATGCACTTCGGCAATGTGACTGTACAGCTGCTACTGTGACTGAAATCCCTGCAAGTGCAGAAAAAGAAAGTGTAGCGAATCAGAGCTCGTCAAGAGTTCTGCCTTTCTTGTTAAAGGATCAGAAGATGCTTCTTGAGCTTGAAAATCGCATATCAAAGCATGGCGAGCACGGAGTTGCCCTGCTTTTCCTATGAGAGCTTTCTTTGAGGTGCAATGAACTTTTGCAATTCTTCCTAATGCCAGGTCTCTCTTCGTCATCGTCAAAGTCATGGTGGAAAGTGGCATGGGCCTGTAATCTACTGACAGCCTTTATGGTATGGAGGGAGGGGAAGATTTAAAAAAAAATGGAATATCTGGCATAATCGAACAAGAACAGAGCATACTCTTCATCAAGATCTGGCACAATTGAGCAATAACAGAGCATACTCTGCATCAAGGAACAAAGCATCCAGCCCTTCATTGCCCTTGGACTATTTCCACTCCTTGGATAGAGTTGAATTAGCTTGGAGCATTTGGTTAAAGATTGCTCACAGATCTTATGTTTTACATTACAGAATTGCATACCGTCATTATTTTGAAACCATGACTTCCCTGTCACTTTCCCAAGAGTTGTAGTTATGTCACTCTGTATAGCACTTCTATGTCCTTATCAACACAAATACAACATTGGTTTTGCTGCAATCAACACCATTGTGTCTTCGGTACGCTTGTTAAGACTTTGAACCCGGAGCAACTTTGTTATTAAGGAGTTTTACAACAAGCAATGAGAATTTTGCAGATTGAAATCGGTATAATAGTGACATGAGTTTTATTGCCATCATCCTAATCTCTTCTAACACCTAAGGAAGTAAATGCCTGCATTTGAAGATCTTCGGAATTGAGGAATCTTCTTTCTTGGAATTTCTCAAGAACCTCTGTGGTTGCGACTTTGCTTTCGAAAACCCTTCGACAACGGGTTTTGCGATCTAATTCTTCCCGCGTGTGCCACGTAGCGGAAGTATCCTGGCCATTCCCACTTAGGATCGACCGGAATTAGGACTTTCCTAATGGGTCACTAGCTAACAGCAACTAGCGTCAGACCCAGCGAACTACTTTACGCAGAAACGCAAGGTCCGAAGCGGATTCACGCTGCACTTGGTTCAAGGAGAATGGGAAACGAGAGGGATGCAAAGCTCAACCTCTCTGCCATAAGGCATAGTCCCATTCCGTTCCCCTAAAACAACGTAAATCGGGTAAGACGTAACTCTAGGTCATCGTTCTCGTTATTCTTTTTTATGATGATGATCATTCCGCTGTCTTTCGAGATTTATGAGAAAAGTTCCCGACTAACCGGGACCACCCAACCGTAGGATGGACCCATAGCCCATCCTCCGCACTTTTCTCGGTTTGTTTTAGTTATGTAATTATCTAACACATTAATTTGACATATAACAATCAGCTTCTTTAATTAATCTTGTTAAGCACTGGTTCCTTCACGTAATCTTATCACGTGACATATAAAAACAATATCAGCAAGTTCTTTTAACATCTCATTATTTTATCTTTGAATTACAAGAAGTTCCACCCGTAGGCTTGTCCATAATCTGCCGTGAAGCCTAACCAGTAATCTCCAGGGATCACTATTCCAAGCTACCGCCCGTCAACTAGTATGCGCGCCTCGAGATCCAATCCCGAGTCACGTTAGCCTCTTGTGCAGGACCCGGAAGGCGAGGAATTTACGGCCAGAGCCCCCCCTGGCACCCAAGCGTCCTCCTGCTCCAAGTAGAACTCAATGGAGAGACCTCTTGCGGCGGGTTCGGTCCACGTTCCCGGCGCGGTCAACAACCCCCTTGGTTAGGGTCAGGCAAGCAGTCGGGGGTAACTGAAGCTGCCTCTCCCTTCAAGCCTTTAACCTGAAGTATAGGTACTTATTTAATTTATAATTCATAATTCAAACAGAGCCTTAAAATCTCTAGCAAGCACAAATATTTCCATTAATCAACCCAGTTGTATGGCAAACTGCTAAGGAAGTGTTCTTTCCTTTTTGAGTGTATCAGTAGTCGTTCTCAAGATGTCTTGTTAACTTGGCAAGATCCCTTATATTTGGGTGTAGGGTATACCCAACTTGGTTAACCCTAAGGTACCTTAGATATGCTAGTTCCTATTTTACAACTTTCCTTATTTAGAAGGATATCCAAAACTACGTCTTTTTGCAAGATAACTTGCGTAAGGATCTGCCGTCCTTCAAGAGGGTTTTTCCCTTTTCTCCTTGTGAATCAATCATAAAATGATTTCATACATGTTGCGCAAGTCCGACGATGGAATAATCTATTTAGATTCCTTAAGCTGACATATGTTAGGTCTAGGGTTTCTTCATTTAAGAACCTTATGGACAAACCCTAGTTTTTTTTATCTTTATGAATTTATTGTCCCTACGGTAAGGAAAGTAGTCAAGTGTTTAGGGTATGAATGTTTCTATGTTTAGATTGGTTCGGTTATCTTTTGGAAGGTAATCTCACTCGTCTTGTCATGGTTTTACTATCCTTGTGACAATTAACCTTCCTAATCAATACAGTTTAATTTAGCATATAGCATAATGCCAAGATGATACAAAGATGACAATACTCCTTGGGACAAAAGGCCTAGCTGAGGAATTTGTGTATACACACTTTATTAGTTCCAAGTCCTCAAATAGCAGGGGAAAAGTGTTAATAGAGTGTCATCCAGCAATTCCCCACTACATTTTCTTTCCTAATGAGTTCGTATATCTAATTTTTATACTTGTTAATTTCTAACATCTAACTTCCGTTTTCTTTAAAGATGAACTCATGCCAAATAACAACAGTTGCTAAGATGTGCAATTAGCGAAGATAACTCCCTAGTAATTTGAGCATCGAAAGAAGCCTTTCATGAATTTAGCCATTTTACCATGATTCGTTGCGAAAGGAATAAGACTAATGGTGCAAGATATAATTTCTACACTATAGTAAATGGTTAATCTTGCCTATAATTTTATAATGCTTGATGTAATTTGAAGAAAGCTAATTTGTATACATTGTCATTCATAAGCTAACTCCTTTGTTAAAAATAACTTGAACAAATATATATTTCCTTAAAAAAATTTCTTTGCATGATTGACTAAAACCCGAATTAACATCAAGAAGAAAACCTGGCTTTGAGGTGAGATATCCACATGGATACCAGGAGATGACCCTCCCGCAGCTACACCTTGGACTTTCTTTGGCGGCATCCTAGTTCGAACGTGAGATAGCCTTTTCCTTTTTCTTCTTGGAATTCCACCATCTTCTCCTTCCTTTTCTTTTTCCTTTTTCCCACTCTTCGTCCGTCACTCCCTCTACTTCCCTCCCTATCTTTTATCTCACGGCTATATTCTTGCTTACGGGGTACATACGAGGCCGTGATGATGACTTGAATAGTTTAAAGAAAAATCCGGAGGGGAAAAGGGCAAGTGCTTAGGGGGGGGGGATTTTTTTAAACCCCGGGAGGGGGGGGAAGAACAAGGGCTTAGGGGGGGGGGGGGGAAACAAGGGCTTAGGAAGCCCACCTTGGAACCTTCCAAGGAGCTTCCTGGGAGGCCCACATGGGGGGGGGGAGGAAGTTTGATTCCCAGTGATGAATGGCTAGGAGGTGGAATGTGGCGGCGGTCTTCAGGCGGTGGCAGAGTTGTTGGCTGGCGGCGATCCGTGGTTCACAGCGGCAACGGACATCCTTCCCTCCTCGACTCCAATTTATGGCGGCATGGCCCAGTCTTCTCTCTCCAGCGGCCCCTCTCCCCTCGTTTAAATAGTGGAGGGAGGGGGATCTTCTCCTCCTATGTGTCGACACGCATGCCCTCCCTCCCTCCACAAGCGCCACCAAGGAGCTTCATAACTCCTTCTATTCCCCTCCCCCTCCAGCACGTCCGTCGGCTGGAGGGATAAGGGGGGGGGGGAATTTTCTATTAATCCGATTTATTTATTTTTTTCTACGCGGAATATTACAAAAGATCATCAGTTTGAAACATAATATCAAGACAAAATATTTGCTAGAAAAGAGATCATCAACTAGAATATCATTAGCCCATTAGCTAAAACATAAAACAAGACAAAACATGAAAAAAATATGATCAGTTGGAATATAAATGAAATGAAATATCAAAATGAAACATATGTTGGAACATAATAAGCTAGAATAATATATCAATATGAAACAATTGTTGGAGCATCATTAGCGAGAATATAAACTAAACAAATTAGAATATCATCAACGAAATATGTAACAAATAAAATATCAAGATGAAAATGTTAGCTAGATCATTATTTCCTTAGCTGAAATAAATGAAATATTAATATGATATAATAAGCTTACTAGGACAAAATACGCTTACTAGAATATCCTAAAAGAGTGAAATGAACTCATTAGCTATAGTATGAAGACATCAACTAGAAAATCATGAGCTGGAAAAGATGATCATTAGCTAGCATTATTTCAATTCATTAGCTAGATAAGACAAAATAAAACATAGCTAGAAGAGATAAGTATGAGAGCTAGAATGCTCAAGCTTCTAGTAGCCTAAACTGTGCAAGTGAAAATGCAGCTGGAAAATGAAACATCACCTAGAAGCTTATTAGCTAGAATAGATGAACATTGGCTGGAGTGAAACATCAGCTCGATATCATTAGTTGAATATAGACCAAAGCATAAGATAGATTACTAGTAGTATGTTAGCTAGAATATAGAGGGAAATCATTCAAGCCACTTATAGCCTAAATGGTGAAACAATAGTTGGTAAGAGAATATAGTAAACCATCATCCGTATTGGTGGAGTAATGATGAAATATGGAACTATCAAGTAAAGTAATGTTTAATAAAAAACATGGAAATTTCATCAACTACAATGACGAGTAGATAAAGTTGGAGCATTGAAATATCCACAGTGAAAACAATGAAATAGTCTTATAGATGAAACAAAATGAAACATAGCTAGAAGAGACAAATCTAGAAGCTAGAGCCATCAACTAGAGGAAGAAGACAAGCTCATCAAAATCGACAACTAGATAATCTTATCATATGAAATATGCCACCTTATAACTTGGGATACTTATGAAATTAGAAGCATGCTTAGATTTTATAAGATCAAGAAATACTAAGATAATATATTAGAAGACTTAGAAGACCATAGATGTTGATAAAACCACTAGCAGCCCCCCAATGGACCAAGCCACTAATATAAACTATCATTAAAATATCAACTACATTGATAATGGAAATATCAACTTGAAATATCAAACCATGAGGTAAAGAAAAAAATCATATTAAAAATATAGAAATGATAGAAAATTAATGATAGGCTTGCCTTACAAGATGAAATAATGATGATAAAATTACTAGCTTACCTTGCAAGATGAAATTATAGAAACAATAATATATGGAGACAAACAATGAGACAAGGTAATATATCCACCATAGAGATAAGAATATATCAAGACAAACAATGAGAAGCTCATAAATTTGTGAAACATAGAAATATGTTTGATCAAAACTTGCACAAAATTTCATAGTCAAAGCTAAGGCAAACTATCGTGCACATTCACAAATTTCAAACACCAAATCTCATCAAGAAAGCATAATATCCGAAATTGTGAAAACAAAATCATAAACCATTACCGCATACATATTCAAGAATTACATATTTAAACGGACAAGACTTTCTAAAGCTTTGAAGCTTTGATAAACACAAGTCGAGAGTTAAAGCATCCACAAAATGCAATTCTTTTACGATCATGATAAGACTCAAAATAATAATAGATTGTAGCCTTTTGAAAATCCAATTTTAATAAAGCTTTTTGTTGGAAATTGTCATGATAGTCACACAATCAGCGCTACTTGGGGCAACCAATGTAAAGTATGTCATGATACAAAGTATTTCAAGGACAAAAGAAAGGAAAACTAATCCAATGTTTTTCGTGTGATAACCTTTGCTATTAAAACAAAGAGGTGCTATTTCAGTTGCGTGAAGACAAGCACAAAGCATACCCGGATGCAAATCCACTAGTGCTAACAGAATATAGTGACTATGATGAAAGCAAAGGATGCGGCTACAATAAGGACTTTTTAATAGATGCCGTATTTTTTGTTGTGTTTCCTGTGTTGTAATGTGTAATCTTTAGGATTAACTTTGCTTTCTTTTCCATGTTGGAGGATAGGCAGTCCAAAATAATCAAGCCCTATTTAAAATAATGGATGGAAAACACTGAAAGCTTAGCAGCGATGAGATAGAGAAAAGAACGTTTATTCTTTTCTATCTTTAGTGCTTTTCAAGCGTGAACGAGCAACAATAGTATTCTTGATATTGGAAAGTTTAGTCGTTGTTACGTGATTGATACGTCGAAAGAAGATGCTTTATGCAAGATACGCTGCATGGTTGGAAAACGAAAAGTATGATACGACAGTCGCAGCATCGCGTCTTTTTTTTTTTTGGTCATGCATCATACGATCATGAGCAAAACGAAAAACCATCTACAAGCAATGAAGTGTCAATAGCCATTAAGAGTACAACTTATTTATTGTAGCTTACTGTAACTTGTCACCCTCTCGATGTCCACGGCATGAGAGAGAAGAGAGAGGAAACAACGCATCACTTCACGTGCTTTTGACTACTGAGACGTAGACATGAGATCAACAAACAAGCAAAGGAATTGTAGGATATGGCGATATCAGAGGTAAAACATAGCCAAAACCATAATCAAATTGAAACGAACAATATGAATTTTGGTGTGTTGCAAGGCAAAAGCAAATTCGCTGCACACACAGACCAATCTCAAACGGCAATATAAAGCCATAACTAAATTGTAATTACCATGATTATATCACATCTTCAAAGCCATAACTCAAGTCAAAACTTGCAACAAAGTATATCCATAAAGATTTATTAATATATATATGATATAAAAGCAATATATATGAGCAACATAAATAAGAAACCATATACATGAAAGTAAGATATAAGAATGAACAAATAAGAAAAATTTATCTTTGCGTAATTGTGAAACCTCGCTCTAATACCATGTTGAACAGTGCGCGAGGGAGACGAGGAATGGAGGAAGAGAGAGGAGAAGAGAGACATGAGCCACCGGAAGTGGCACCCTAGAAGTGCATCAAGTGAGCACACATAGTTGGAATACATACAGGGGACTAGGGATACTATATATAAACAAACTATATATAGCTAATATCCTCTATGTCTCCTATTTCTTTCAACCCCTTCTCTTCCATCTACTCCTTTCCCTAGATCTCCCTTCACCCTGCTATCTCTTACCCCCGTGCTATACTTTCAATCCCAAACACCATGATTGGATTGATGAGTTACATAGAACAGATGTTGATTGGTCAGATTTTGAAAAAGCTTTGAGAGAAGAGTTTTTCTTTGAAGATGCAGGATTGGTAACTAAAAAGACATTTATAGATTGGATTGAAAATCCTAATAAAGGGTTGGTTGCTACAACTTTGCTCCATGAATTTGAAAGTCGATATGTGCAGATGGATGCTGATGAGAAGCCATCATTGGAGAGTCACAAAATTGATTTTTTTCTAAAGGTTGTGGATCATGTCTTGTAAGAGAAGTTGACTAATCGTTTAGAAGATGACTCTTCTGAAACGTGACTGAAATCAAATTAGGCTAATGTAACTGAAGCAATGCATATGTTGGTAAAGAGAGACCGGATGAAATTAAGATGGGATACATGCACCACACCTACCAATGCTTAGAAGGAAGCTGAAATAGTAGCCAATGTGCCTATAGCTATGGCGAAACAACTAGCTATACCTGTTGGTCCGGCTCTTAAAGGTGATGTTGTGGATGAATTAATCAAAAGCATGTGTGATTTGAGGGTAAAATTGACAAATATCTATGCAAAGGTAAAAAATTTGGATGCTAAGGTAGAAGAGAAGGCTTGGGCAACAGCCGAAAGACCGTACAATGAGTGATACAATAGGAGATGGATTTGGTGTGATAGTTTACAGCATGAAAAGCGAGATTGTACAGCTTACTATGAAGAGGAATCAAAAAGGTTAGTCTTTTGAAAAGATGGAAAAATACATGCAACAAAAACTAGTCTTCCAATAGAGCCAAATTTTGGAAATGGTGGCATGTAGAAGAGGTTGGAAGATATGGATGCAAGGACAACATTTATTGCCCTAGATGTAGCCACATATGGGTTGAGAATTGAAAGGACTAATGAAGCTTGTAAAGGAGGTATGACTAAAGAAAAATCTCATGTTTTGATACAAGCATTAGATTGCATGGAAAAGGGAAAAACATCAAAGTCTAAATTAGCTAATGCAAGTCAGAGTAAACCAGGGAAAACAAGATGGAGTGCACCAATGGATTCATTTTCATCCTATGCTTATTTGGCTGAGGTTATTGGCTGATGTTCATAATCAAGAAGCTCTTTTGGAAGAAAAGAGAAGAAGAGATGAGGACACTGCTGGTCCTTCCTCTTTAGGCCCATCTAAATGCATAACACGAAGTAAAATGGAGCAGCAGAAAGAGGTTGAAAAAGCCATACCTGAGCATGTTATGGAGGATGCATCTCGAGAGAAGAAACAAGAAGTAAAGAAAAGGGGTAAGCAGCCTAATTATAGGTTACAATTAGATTTTGAGACTACCACAAACCTTAAAAAGGTATTGGAAGATCACATACTTGGCAGTAGAGTGGAATTCACACTTAACAAAGATCTTGGAATCACAAAGCATGAGTTTTATGATGCAATCATTGATATGCTGAAACAAAAAAGACAGTTTGATGGTGAAGTTTTGCAAGTATTGATGCAGGTTGAGAAAGACATAGAGAAACATCTTCAAAGGTAATATGATGATGCATGTCATGCTATTTTGGAATAGGTTGATGTTGAAAATGGGTTAAACAGGAGTATAGACAGCAAGATTGTGGCTAAAATTGATATTATGGTAGCAATAAGCATAGAGAGAAGGGTATGTATAATGGGGATGTCCATTAACAAGCACATGAAGAAGAAGATGCTCATTTTATTCCAAGTAGCCATTATTCACAAACGCATCGGACTCGTGTTACAATAGAGACCATTGTTAAAGTGGGAGAAAGAGAGACACCTTGCATAGCTCTCTTGGATCATGGTTCTAAAATCAATGTTATGGCACACAACTTAGATGAGAGTGGAGGTTGGCCAATTGATGTAGATCTGGGATGACGCATGCAAGCAACAAACAATTCATTAGGGGATCTTTATGCAGCATGTCTTAATGTACCCATGACTATTAGAGATGTTAGGGATGAATATCATTTTTTTGTGCAAGATTCATGTAGTTATCTTTTGATTCTGGGGCAGCCCTATATTTCAGAATCAAGCCTAGAAACAATAGCCTTGGATGATGGTTCTTCATATGCTCGAGTACAAAGTAAAGACAATACAAAGGCAATACACTAGTTTCTCATTGTTTGTGTGAATCATCCCCACAATTTGGATATGCTGTGGGATAATATCATGCCACCTAATGCATGAGAGTTTAAGGGTTTTTAGATAGCACCATTGTAGGTTGAGACTATGGCAGTGCCTCTAAGAAGATAATTATGCCTCCAAGAAAGGGGGAAACTTTGTTTGTGTCGGGATTGCAAGAATGGACAACATGTAGTCTTAGCAGTTTCAAGAATGTTTCAGTAATGTTCACGGCTGAAAAGAAATATGTCGGATGGGCTGAAAAATAGTTGAAGACATATGGACTGATGGGTGCAAATGAAAGTATTTTGGGGCTATTTTAAGGGCTGGTTGATGTTGATACAGTGGTTGAAATTTCTACAACAATTAATACTCAAAAAAAGGCAGAAGAAGAGGTTATTTATGTTGACACTTTAGATATGTATGAAGTCATTCAAGAGTTTGTTGAGCATGAATGTTATGGGCTACAAAACATAGTTAAAGCAAGGGTGGATACAAAGTACCAAAAAGTTGCAAAGAAGGTCAATAAGCTTGTGGCTTTGCCTTTACCACCTAAAAGTGATGGGTTGGCTAAAAAGCTGACTCAACAGCCTAGTTTATGGGATCCATATGAAGTAGGACATAAACTTACAGTTGAAACTTTACAAAAGCTGAAAATTTGTGATACAACCTTTCTTTTGCTTACAGAAAGAGATTGTTTCTTGTAGATGTTGGCAAGGCACGAAAAAGCCTTTGCATTTAAGTCAAATGAAATTGGATGTGTTGATCCAACCATAGTTGCACTTATGGTGATCTTTACAGTACCTCATGTACCATGGAATTTAAAGCCTATTCCAGCACCTCGTGTATATTTGCAACCAGTTAATTAAGTCACCATAAGGAATGTTGGATCAAACTCGATAGTGGATGAATTTGCAGAAGCATTTGCAGGCAAGGCAATTTACTATTTTAGTGATTTATATTTAGGATATGATTAGTTTCATCTTGCATTGGAAATCCGAGATATCATTATCATGAGGACACCACTTGGATTGGTTAGGATGTGTATGCTTCCACAAGGAGCAACCAATTCAGTGGCGCATATGATGAATGCTATGCATAAAGTTTTGAGGGAGTATATTCCTCTGTTAACCTTACCCTTTCTTGATGATGTGCCAATCAAAGGATGTGATATCCATGAGAAGAATGAAGAGTTGAATGAGTAGGGATAGGGAAGATTTGTGGCTGATCATATTGCCGATTGTGATAGGATTTTGAGCTGACTTGAAGAAGTGCATTTGACTCTGTCACAGTTTTCGAAGTGGAGGAAGTATTGGTTGTTGGGCACATGTGTGGACCAGATAGAAGAAATCCCTCACCAATAAAGATTGATGCCATAAGCAAGATGCGGGAGACATGTTTGAATGTATCCGAGGTAAGAAGATTTTTCGGCACATGTGTCTTTTACTTGATATGGATTCCGCATTTTGCTCATGTGGCTAAAAGTTTATATCAGCTCTTGAGAAAAGAGAAAAAGTATTGGTGGGGAAAACAACATATAAAGGTAGTTTAGAAGTTAAAGAGCATATTGATTTCAGTCCCAACACTAAAGAGAGCAAATTATGAAAATGGGCAGCCTATTATTCTCACTGTAGATACAAGCCCAATTGGCATTGGTTGGGCAGTAGGTCAGGATGATGCTGATGGGAATAGATAGCCATTCAATTTGGAGCAAAGATCATCAATGAATGGCAATGATGGTATTCTCAAGTCAAAAGAGAGCTTTGGGGTGTAGTGACAACGTTTAAGTGTGATAGGGAGTATTTTATGGGAGCTCATGTAGTGGTAGAGACTAATTGTCTATCTCTATTGGGCATGACATCAAATTGCTCAACTCATGATATTGCCATGTTATGGTGGATTGCATATATAAAGTCACTTAACCCTGATTTTTAGCATATTGCATGTAGAGAAAACCCCGCGATTGACATGCTTTCATGAGAAAGGTTTGAATATGAAGAGGAGTTGATGGAAGATGAAGAGGATGATGTGATAAGTGCTGAAAAACGACTTTGTGACAACAAAGAATGAATATGTTGTTACTATAGGTACAACTATTATAACAAAGATTCCAACAGTCACAAAGAAGAGATGGGAAGTAGAGATAAAGCATCATTACTGTTATGCTTTAGTGAGAATAGAATTTTTGGAAGAGTTGTATGGGGATGATTGGCTAAAAATAGGCCAAAATCTCGACCTCATGACAAGGAAGGCTAAATGGTATGAAGCTAAACTCAAAAGGATTAAAAGAAAAGCTTATGGGTTTTTCTTAAAAGATGGTTATTTATGGAAGCATGCAAAGAAAAAGAGAGGAGATCCACTATGTGTTTTGGGAGAAAGGGCTTCTCAACAAACAGGTGATGCAAGAGTTTCATGAAAACTTATGGGCTAGACATAGAGGAGTTTAGGGCACATTTGCCAAGATCAAAGAGAAGTATTGGTGGCAAAAAATATATAAATATGTGGAGCATTATGTGGAATCATGTAATGTCTGTCAAATGTATTCCATGGTAAAGCATAGAGTTGGGTTGCAACCAACCTATCCATTGTCCATACATTACAAATGGATAGTTGATTTGGTTACCATGTGTAGAGGTTTATGGAATATGAGATATCTTGTGCTTGCACAAGAAGACTTGACAAATCAAGTGGAAGGTTGAGCTCTTAGTACAAAGACTACTCAAGCAATTTGCAGGTTCTTATTTGAAGAAGTCTTTTGCAGGTATGGTTGTGTTGGTAAAGAGGGTGTAGATAGAAGAGAATTGGATGTGGATGAGGCTCATGACTTCTTTTCACAATTGGGTATCAAGTTGGTTTTAACTTTAGTCTACAATCTTGAAGCAAATGGAAAAAGTGAAAGAGGTCATCAACCTATCATTAAGGCATTAGCAAAGTCATGCAAGGGCAGGATGAAAGAATAGCCAAGAATGTTATCCTTTGCTTTGTGGGCTACTAGGACCACTCGTAGTGTAGTTACGGGGTACATTCCTACTGAATTAATGTATGGACAACCAATCATGCCTATTGAGGAAACTATTGCTACTTGGAGTGTTCTACCATGGGAAGATGGTTTGAATAGAGAAGAGTTGCTAGTCCTCACATTAGATAGTTAGGAAAAAGACCTAAAGTCATTGAGACAGCCATGAAAAAGATGAAGATTGCAAGGATCAAGAACAAGAAGAGATTTGACAAGTGACACAGACTTTGACTAGGAGCTATACAAGAAGGGGATTGGGTACTGGTTTATGACAACAGCTTGGAAAACCAACACCGTGCTAATCGAAAGATGGCAAAGCAGTGGTTTGGTCCATATGTGGTAAGGTTTGTTTTTCATAATGCTACTTATGCATTAAATGAGATGGATGGGAGAACTCCAAAGATTCCAGTGGCTCGAAAACATATCAAGCTATTTAAACGTAGGGGGTCTTCAACATATGAGTTGAAGGAGTTGGCTACTTTGCATGAACATGAGCATATGGAATAATAAGAGGTAGAAGATAATGGCATGGAAGAGGATACTTCTTCTAACACTACAGATCCATAAGACTTGGCACATGCCAGAGGATGTGCAGGTTAGGAGGGGGTGGATGTCATGCTGCTACTTGCACACAGTGTAGAAAACTCTAGAGTGTGGCTTTTTTATTAATCTAGAGAGCCAATGCCATTAGTGTAAGTGTCCGTAGTATGTATGGTCCAAAATACTAGATTTTTGGACAAGTTTGGCCAATTTATGATATTTTAGATATTATCTCATTTAAAAATCCATAAAATGTAGAAAAATTCTAGATTACGATGAAATGTAAAAGAAAGCATGTAGCTTTTGGCCATTTGTGAGAATTTTATGTAAAAAGAGAGATTCGCAAAATTGTGCGATGGGCGATCACTATTTTCAGGGAGTGAACAACACTCTCAAGTGGGAGATGAAGAAGGAGTGATTTGGCACCAGCCAGGTGTCTTGGTATTTTACCCCCTTTTGGAGCCAATGGAAGCATCACATTGGAGATTTGAGCAGCATAGAGGAAGGTATTATTTTATGCATATTTCGGTCTACAAGAGTTTAATCTCCTCATAATGCAGAAATAAACTGACATGCTTCATCTGTGTGAGTATTCTTCTACATATTCTATTTCTTTCTATGAGTATTCTTCTACGTCTCCTATTTCTTTCCATCCCTTCACTTCCATCTACTTCTCTCTCTGAATCTCCCTTCACCCTGTTGTCTCTTACTCCCGCGGTAGACTTTTGACCCCAAACACTCTGACAACGTGCTCTATATACCCCTACATAACCTATTTTGTAATTTTTTCTTGATCCTTATGTGATGTTTTAGCAATATTTATAGATCCCTTACTGTGAATTTATTTTTTAAAGTAAAGAATTTTATAGATCCCTATGTAATAGATACAAGATACTAGGATATAGAATTGACCAGAAAGCAACTCCTAATGGTTCATTAAAATCTCTTAGTAGTTCTAGTGACTATGAAAATATCATTGTAATATATGATATCCAAATGTAGATTTCAAATTTTTATTAATAAAAGTAAGATTTTAAAATAATTTCTAAATAGAGACATCATGAATATAACTAGAGCATGCATTTCTTAACCCAAAACTAGTTAGCAAAGGGCATTCATGTTAGTATCTTATGGTTAGCATTGCTTAAAGCTATGACACACAATTACTAGGAAGCAAGACTAGACTTAGAGGACTTAAATAGAAATGTACAAAAGCAAATACTTTGACCATCCTATTACTATCTTTGGGCTCGCTTACATTGCAATATTGATCTTAATTTTGCACTATTATGGTGGTAGCTTGGCTCTAGCAAGGTATATCATTATATATGTTGTATCTAGTTCATCTCAAAATATCCTCTCCACCATTCCTCTTTTCTAGATCAAAGGCATACATGTCACACATACATGCATGTAAACACAAACACACAAACTCTCTCTCCCTCTCCCTCTTGGAGATGATAAGAGATCAATGCTACTCAATCCATAACTCAAGCAATACAATGAAGCCACACTTCATTTGTAATTCAAGGAGGTAGGTACATTAAAAGGAAAATGTGTTGTATTTCTATAGCTCACAAGTAAATTCTAGAATAATCCAAATGATTGATTCTTACATTTGTTAAAAAATTATTTTGTATTCCTTTATAAAGTAGATATAGATATACAAAAAATGTGAATATACAAAATACACACAATGATTCAATGAAAAAATATGGTTTTTCATTTTTTCATTTATACAAAAATCATTTCGTATTCCTTTACAAAGTAGATATAGCTATACAAAAAATGTGATATACAAATTTTTTCTTCAATCCATAAGTGTGTTCTACTCAACATCTTGGCATTTTCAAAGCTAGAGTCCATGCTGATTCTGACATGCATAGATGCATCACCATGATCCACTAGTCACATTCCTAATGTAGATATATAAATATAAAACATTAACATGAAGAAAAATGCCAAAAAATCACTCTATAAGACTTTTTTCCTTTATTCAATTTACATAGCAAATAATGCTAAAAAATAGAAAAATTAATGCTCGTTTATCTATCCTCAATGGTCCTTTACAAATTCATTAAAGATCTTCAAATCATTTTCATTAAGCTCATATTTGTTATTATTATAATCATATGTGAGGCTTGCAAGAGCAATCACACTTTCAATATCTATCATATCAAGGTCTATCAAATCATATGTAAAACTCACTGTTCCCTTATTTTTTATACCATGCAAGTTGAACCTCCACTCCTGAGGACCTATCTAGGAGGCTGAACCCTCTCTTGTTTTCCACATAGGAGCCACCAACTTTTCTTCTCATCTTTTGAAATCATCCTAAGTACCACACACTTTGGCTTTTATTTGTTTTAATACTTTTTGAAGAGCTTATCAATGGCCTTGTGATCTTCCCATTGGTATGCTCTTCTTGGAAGAACACAACACAATTTGAACCAATGCCAAATAGATTGTCATTTGTTTGAGCATGATGTTTCTCGTCCTTACTATATTATACTCCTTGTCACACCCTTGTAAGCCTATCTTTCGACAATGTGGGATTACCATTAAGTTGACATACCAATTTTGATTGAAAAAGAAACCTATTATTGTCAAGCTCTACTACTGGATTTACTTTGTCCTTTCCATGTAACAAAGAATCTACTACATGTCTTATCTCACTTGTGGATACATCCTCCTTTGAATCCACTCCATCATTTGTAAGAGCTGACAATTCCTCGTCTGTATCGGAATCTTCGAAATTTGAACTAGCATAAGCATCATTTGGACCAAGGCTCCAACCACCATTGCTTATCCCCTCCTTTACCTTTTGGTTTCATTTGTAAATGCTCACAAATGTGATAAGCGCTTTGTAAATCCCCTTTTCAAGGCATAAATTATCTTTTCATCAGTTGAAACACATATGTAATCACTTAAATCTACTTCTTCCAAGGTCTCCTTGAGATTCAACTCTCTCCATACACACTCATGTTTCTTAAGGGCACATTTAAATTTCACACTATTCTCCTTGTGCTCAAAATATGAAAGCCTATTCAAGATCCCTATACTATGTATCATGTCCATAAAATCATAAGTGTGCTCTTGCCCCCCAACCATGCTAGCCCAACTTTGTTGAACAATATTTCAACTATATCAGATCCACTCAAATGTATTAGAAGCATCTTATTTAAATGAAAGTCTTTAAAATATTTTGTGAGCAATACAACAAAGTGGCTCAAGAGTTGTACATCTAGGAATGCCTCCTTAATAATAAATTTTTTTACAATGCATATGTGGCATGTTACATAATCCACGATCTCCAAACTTGAAAAAAGAATGCCACTTCTGCTAGTAAATGGACTCTCCCCACCAAGCTGAAGTGTGGAGACAAGAAAATATCAATGTAGTCCCCTACAATTTCAAGGTAAGCTTATGTTCCCATCATGCTCCTCTCTTTTCTATGTTTTCCATTATTTTTTAGCTCCCCCAAACACCATTGGAATTACCTACTATACATTCTTTACCCTGCATCCCAATTTTGAGGATCATCTCACCTAATAATTGCTTCCTTCAGCATATGCTCGTCAACTGGAAAAGAATCATAAGCAATGGAAACATGATTCAAGGTAACCCAAACATCACAAAGAGCTAATTGACACTTTGGTTTGTCAAGAATATTGACAAGCTTTTTCCATTATGTATAAAATCTTAATCATGTAGACCCAAAACCTCTCCATCTAATAATTTGGCTGAGAGAGGCCATCCATCCCATTCAATCTTGTATCTAGCACCATGTTTGTGAACATATCTAGCTAACATTAATTTTCTTCATTTACTATCTCTATATGATGCATGTCCAATAATAGGACCTATCGTTGAGGCAAGCTTCTCGTCCCACAATGTTGAGATTTCACTTCATTGTCTGTGGATGGAACTTGCATCAAAACGATTGCATGTGCAATGAGCAACCACCACAACTAAGCGTGGAAGTGCTTCATAAAGTGGATTTTCAACAAAGACTCTTGCATAACCACCAATGATATGAGTCTCAAAAGCATCAACAATTACGTCCTAGGCTTCTTTTCCTTCAATTTTAATCATACATGAAGTCTCGCACTCATGGTCTAAAGACTTGTATCCATCAAACCCAATAAGCATATCATCTTTGGAGTTCCATCTACAATAAAAACAACAAATATCATAAAATTTAAAAGTTGATCAAGAATATTTTGTTAGATATGCTCAATGCCCCACCCTCATAAGGTGCCACCAATGATCCATGGTGCTCAAAGTTATAAGGCCCCAATTATGAGGAGAAGCCAAATGTGAGCCAGGACATTGGTTGAGTCCTGACTTGTATATCAAATGAGGTCTATGTGATTGGATGGCAAAAAGGTGACCATTATGGGTCTAATCTTTGGGTTCGATTAAGTAGTTAAGCTGGTAGCAACTCGAGGCACTTTTCATCGAGTTGCAAAGTAAGGGAGTTAAAAGGGGCCCCTATTTTGGGGTGTGAGGCTTACTTAGTGGAGGCTCATATGGTAGGTCGGTCAAGCCGGCCTAGCCGCCTTCACGGGCTATAAAAGCTAAACCCCTTCACAGCCATTGATCATTTATCTTTCACTCACTCAAAGTTGTTCCAGCTAGCCTTAAGCTCTTCACCTATCTTCTGTCTAGATCGCCATCTAAGCTTCAATGTGGAAGCGCACGGGTGGATAGAGCCATCTCTGTATCAGCTGTTTGGAGCTAAAGAAATTTTCTACTTCTCCTCTTATCTATTGTGTACTCTCTATCTCTATCTCTTTCTCAGATTCTATTCGCTATGCCATGTAATTTTTACATATTTTTTACAAGCCCAAAAGATAAATTTTGCAATATGTTTACATTATTCAATTTTTTATGGTAGTCTCATCTTCCACAAAAAAAAAAAACCTTTCTTTCAATGCCATGTTTTTCTTTCTCCTTCTGATATATTTTAGCAATAGTGCCAAAAATATATCCATGTATACCAGGTATGAAGTGGATGGCTTGTCTATGGGCTCTCTTTGTCATTGAGAGTGAAGGTCCATTGAGGTTAGTAGTAAGGAAAACATGTAACCTTGGTCCACCTCACATCAATATATCATTCAGTGTACCACCATTGAAGAAGGGGAAGATTGTAACCCAATGAGACTCAGAAGTAAAGGCAGTGTATCGCACAATTGATGCATTAACCTTCTACATCCCACACTCCACTTGAAATTATTTTAGTTTGGTGTTATTCGAGCCCTTGTACATTTTAGCACAACATGCTAAATTTGAAGAAAAATAGCTAATATTGTCTATGGCAGCTTCAAGGCACCTTGGCCAATAACTCTCCCTGGCTTGTTGGCATCAAAGGAAATGCCAATTTCTCGTGCACAGTGATGATTCCTCAATTTGTGCAATATAGTTCCTACCCCTAAAAAATCACCTTATTTCCTGGTGGAACCAAAACTAGGACTTGCACCTATGGTGGTCTTAAGACACTTTGGCAAAGAACACCAAACAAGTCCTTCGCCCTCTTTGAGCATGCGACCTCCTCTCTCCACTTCGTGTTCCAAGCTTCTCCTTTAATGTAGACATCGGTGCTAACTCTTGAAGATCTTCCAGCATCTTGGGTGCATTTACAATCAGTGTGCGACAAAGATGCAAAATTTTCTTTGAATCCTAGAGCACATCAATGACTACGTGTGAAAGCCCTTGTTGTTGCAACATTGTATGCATGGTTGCACATGCCAGGTTGCAAAAGATGAAAGAAGGAACATCGTTACTATTAAAAAGGGATATTTGATTTTCTATGTAAGACGATATAGTCTCTATCAATCAAATACAGGGAGCTTTGGAAATGTTGAGGGCCATCGTAAATCACAAATTGTCCACAATAAATAAAGGCAAGCAAATAAGCATGATAACAAAGGCTTAAACCATGCATACTTGCATATGGAAATGACAAAAACTTGACAAAACTTATAATCACAACTAAAAGAAATACACAATTGCAATATAATCTTAAAAAGGAAATACGTTATTGTAATATATGAAAAACATTGAAAATGTAACATAGATTGCATTAGATCTTCAATTAAAAACATAGATGCCACCTATGATTGATTCAAATAAATTAGTGTGACATGTGATCTTTGTTTGAGAACAAAATCGTGTAACACCAAACTTAAGTTATATTGGTATTGCATGTAAACCTTGATTAAACTATGGAATTGCATTATACCATTTAAACATTGAGAATGTTACATAAACCACATAAAGTTGTAGTTCAACAATACAGAAAACACAAACATTACCACTTTTTTAAACAACTACACATGAGAGGATATTTTGTGGCCGAGTAGACCACCTGAATGTCTGTTCCATCAAACAATACCAAATAACTAGCACATCAAGACATTGTGTAGCAGAATATATACCAAATGCTCATCACTTATTCATCCATATGTAAGCCAAGGCACTATTTAGCCGAATTCATGACCAAGTGCCCATCCATATCCAAGGGAGAAGGGAGGGCATCACAATTAAAATGACACCTCTATGTCGAGTTCACGACACAATGCCAAGTCGATTGTGACATGCCCAACAAAAGATACTCACTCTCTGAATTCATGGCTAAGTGTCTATTTGGCAAGCACCTTTCAGCCCAACATACACTTGTCACATGATAGAGGTATCATGACATGTGTATGTTGAATACATGGCACATGCCCATCCACATGTCCTACAAGTAACAAGACAACTTGTATATACGCCAAAAACTCAAATATACAAATAATGTACGACAAGGAAGAACCACCTCATGATATACATAGCGTATGCCAATCAACAACCTCTTGCTTACAATGCATATGCATATGAAGGGTACACATATAGACAGTCATGAAAATTCCCAAACAACTTTGAATTGCATTAGTTTATACTTTTTGTAGATAACTTTCAATAACAAAGATAAAAATAATCATACAAAACACATAAGTTACATGCATATCAAAATACATAGATAACAAAGATGAGACCAATCATATTATAGATATTTTCTTTTATCTCCAAGCCTATTAAGTTACTAGCTACACATATAATTTGTGGATGGGTCTTTACAGCTTTGCAATGACCTAAAACACAATTCGTAGCTAGTTCTTTTACTTCAAGAATGAGTACCAATTCTTTAAGAAAGGAAAATGATTTTAAATATCACACAATTCTTGATTGCTTGAGGGCACACATATTTATGGAGAGTAAAATAGTACCTGCTACGTGAAGAAAATGTGTGGTAACAAGAAACCCTTTCAATCTAGAATCCTTTAGTTAGCCACATTTTGAATATGCCCTCTATTATATAATTGGCATTACCTTTCCAAATTATTATGAGTCACACAAACATAAGTTCTAAAATAGCATTGTTCTAAATAGGAGACAATGATATAGGAGACAATATGCAATAAGGATTTGTATGCATAGGTTGGCATGCATGTCACACATGTACTTTAAAATAGTGGTTGCTTGTGTGGATAGAACCTTTTGAAGAACATGCGATTGACTATGGAGAGATCCTAACAAGACCAAAACATGTTATTTTGGATAGAAAACCTACTATGAAATGTGGAAAGAACAACTAACAACACCTTAGTAAAGTCCAAACACATCCACAAACACCATATTAGAGATTTTGGGAATTTCCCAAGTCCCACTTTTAATGAATGTCTTACTTTTGTGAATGAAAGAGAGAACTATGTTTATGTTTATCTTTAAAGGGCACTTTGTATGTTACAAATGTGAGATCAAACGTCTTGAGAGCTTAAGTGATGAATTTAAGCTATGTGGCTATTAGGAGATTTGGATTTCACCTCTTTCTTTTCTAGCATACTAACAAAATATGATGTTGTATGGTGGTGAAAACATCAAGGAGGCTTAGCTAGCATGTACCTAGGAAATTTCCAAGTTTAATGTAAGAATTTAGAGGTTTGAAGGAACCAGAGAGAATTTAGAATACAAGAGCCTTAAACATTATATGAAAATATGTTATCATGGCCAAAATCTATATTGTTATGGATTTGAAGATATTAAGTTTTTTTCTTTTAGATATAACATCATTTCAAGTGACATGTATAATTTTTATGAACTAGGACCTTAAAAGAGTCACCACTAACTATGTGTGGTTTAATAACTTGATCTAATACCATATAGTAATAAGTTTGGATAACCTATGATGTGATGGTTCTTTTTTTATGTAAACCAATAGACACAAGAATGTTAAATAATTTCTCATCCCATTTGCATTTTTTTATATGTATATGCATGATATATGAATGTCTTTTGTTAAAATTTTCTATCTATCTTGACAATATACAGACAAGATGGATATTGGATTTGGCCAAAATCAACTAGCTTCACACTTTGACTAGCTAAATGAACTTTCATATCATAAAATGAAGATTTATATACCAAGCTAGAAGTTTATGATTTTTCTAAGATCAAAGATTTAACCTTTGACCAATGGTTTGTGTTTCCAAAGAAATAGACATAATTTTTATTATTAATTAAGACTTATTTGTTAGCTACGACATAAAGTAGAAAATTAGACTTAAACCAGTTTATCATAAATTTCAACAAAAATTAATTAATGTTATTGAAAGAATAAAAAACTTTAAGTAGATTCTCTCATTGATATTGGTGGTATTTAAAAACACGAAGGTAACTACATAACACTTTAAATTTCTAACAAGCATATCTTTCATAGTAGCCATGCAAAAGCCCTTAATGTAAGTGATATATTTATTATGAAAGTCAAAATTTGTCCATATAAAGTCATTGCATTGTTGCATAATTCATATTGAAAAAGTGTAACTTTTGTAGATTTTGTATAAAACATTTAGCTGCACTACTATTTATGAAACGTTTATGATATCCTAACTCATGACCAAGTTACATTGCTTTCATATATTTCAAAGTAGAGACTAAAGGAGTCTGCTTCAACTTGGATAATTGTGAGTTGTTCAATGTAAGTGGCAGACGACGTGAGGCATTTATTGAGTATGCTTGTATAATAGACGGTCATAAAGTAAAAAATAGGACTTAAACCATTTTATAAGAAATTTCAACACAATTAACTAATGTTATTGAAAAAATAAAAAACTTTAAGTAGATTCTCTCACTGATATTGGTGGTGTTTAGAAACAACAAGGTAACTACATAAAATACTTTAAATTTTTAACAAGCATATATTTCATAGCCATGCAAAAGCTCTTAATATAAGGGATATATTTATTATCAAAGTTAAATTAATTCATATAGAGTCACCACCTTGCTACATCATGTATATTAGAAAAATATAATTTTTGTAGATTTTGTATAAAACTTTTAGTTACACTACCATTTATGAAATGTTTGTGATATCTTAACTCATGAGCAAGTTGCATTGCTTCCATATATTTCAAAGTAGAGACTAAAGGAGTCTGCTTCAACATGGATAATTGTGACTTGTTCAATATAAGAGACAGATGACGTGAGCCATTTGTTGAGGATGTTTGTATAATAGATGGTCTCTTGAAGTAAGAAGTAATTGAAGGTTGAACATATATACCATCTTTATTAATCATGGTCTCATGCGGTGCTGATGATGAAGATGAAATACTATCGTTTTCTAGTCTAGTCTATTCATCAATGACAAATCTTGAATTGAGCATACAATTCATGTCCATATTTAAGTGGATCATGTCCATATCGATCAAACTTGATGACTTCACGTGCATTATGGTATTTGCTTAAGCGAGTCAAGTATGGTAGAAGTTCTTTGATCAAGATAGAGTCTCCATGATCAATATCAAATGTTTTTGGATAAATGCAATTCTCAAGAGGATTTGGACATCCTTTGTAAGGACTTTCATCTACGGGAATAGTCCTGGTATGCTGACAAGAATCTCCATATTGATCCCATACATACTTGGAGGCTTGAACATTGCTTCTACTCCCATCTTATCTGGCCTATATATAAATTTGAGTTGATGTCTATGACATTGTTCTTGGCCCCAAATCATAGGGAAAGGTTACTTCCTTTTTGCATGGATCTCCAAGCACTTAATATCTGCCATGACATTCTTATGTAAAGCTCTTAACTAAACTCCCACTTGGAATCTTGCAAATAAGGCTTCAAGAAACTCCATACATCCTAGTCGAAGACCAAGCCATTACTTTTCCATTTGAAAGCTTTGAAACTTTTTACACTTAGCAAAGCATCATTGTAAAAGAAGACCATTGAGATCAAGTATTATACATAATTGTGTAATTGCATTTCTTATCAAGGACACATCAATCACATCATCATGCTCTATTGTTGTTGAATCTATTAGATATCCAACCATAGATGTCTTAGTTGAAGTTACAAAGAAGAAAAAGAGGCACATTAGATTCATTTACTTCCTCATCATTCTACTTAATGTTCGAGCTATAAATTGGCATAAAACACTAAAACAATTTAACTTCACATTAACAAATACATACATATGTACTACTTAATAAATTATATCTTAAGAAAAGAGACATTTGACCATATGGACAAATCTAACCAAGATTAATATCATGAGGTTAAAAACAAAAATGATGATTTCTTTGAAGTAAAATTTATTATAATAAAATCATTTTTCCATACCTACTTTTTATCGCTAATTATAAGTATACTTGAGATACTAACAATCGATTCTTGTAATTCGTTGCAAAAATTATGTTCTCATTATAATATTAAACATACTCAGTTTCTAATAAGACCTTCAAAATGGTATGTACAAAGAAGGTGTTTATTAGTCCTAATTATTAAAAGAAAATTTAAACATGATACTTTTGACCATGTGACCAAAACTATGTCACATATAAATGGCACATGACAATTCAATTGAGATAAGTTATACTCTATTTGAATAAGTTTTTATAGTTTCTTCTCTTAAGGACTAACCATTCTATTTTTGAACTAGTTATATCCCATAGATATTTAAACTGATAAATTGTAACAAGGATTTTACCTTAATATTCCATATGCATATCTCAGAAGATACATTGGAGGTGAAATCTTTGTTGCAATATTTACTACTAAGGTAAAACTTCTTTGGGAGGTGTAATGAATCTTTTTTGGGGTATGCAATATATTGTTGGCTCTCTTATCCTAAGGTACACGCATAGACTTACACTAGTGATGTAGTAAAAGAGGTTATAAGAGATAAGAGATTTGACCATGTGGACAAATCTAACCAAAACTAACATGACAAGATCATTACACAACACATATAAGAGGTTAATTGAAATAAGATCTAAAATAGACTTAAGTAAATTTTGCATAGCTAGCTTAAACTTTTCATTAGCATAGTATTCTTACACACTAGATTACAATTAAACAATTATCCTTACAAAAGGTTGATAAATTTTAATGAGCTCTTGAATACTATTTTAGCAAAAGATTTATTTAAATAGATTTTTTAAACCAAACATGCTGGGTACCTTTTGTAAAAAATTAAAAACTAAAGACATAGTTTATTTAAGTAATATCACCAAAGAAAGGAAATATTACAAATGCTAATGGAACTAACTTCTCAAGGAAAAAATAAAAATTATATCAATTCCTTGATGAAAAGAGAAGGCACGGACTTTAAACAACTGAAGTAGCCTTTAATTTCTCTTTCATAATTAGACTTGCTATATCTTGGCTTGATTCTTCTATGCCCTCGGGTGGTACTTCAAGAACTTAAACTTCAATAGAAGGAGCCTCTTAACAGTTTGAATTTGCACTCTCATGGACCCTCCACAGTTGTGCTTCAATCTCTCTTTGCTCTTGAGTATTGCAAACCACTACAATAGTCCTCATATGATTTACCAGTGCCACCTTAGATGCAAGTCCACTTGCATATACATCAAATACAACCTCATGAGCATCATTGAATGCTTTGATTCTAGTTTCCATAACTTTCACTTTCTTTCTCAAAAAAGCCTTTGCAATCCTGTGTTCTTCTCCAAGATCTTCATCATTGCACTCCTTGTCCAAGCCTTTAAAGTCCAAAATGGAAGCTCAAAATTGATGAAGATTTTCTCCATGGTTAGTAATGTCAAAACTACAAAAGAATCTATAGATCCAAAAGCAAAGGTTCTATCCATTGGTAGAAAGTCAACACTAGCAACTAGTATGTGATACTTGCAAGAAATGCTTTCAAGAGCATTTTTCAAAGCTACCATTTGCTTTCAATCAAAAAATGATAACAACATGAATTGTTCAAGTTCACATTTCATTTGCAGTAGAGTTGATACAACCTTTCCAAACTTTATAGGGTCCCATTTCATTTCCTCAACCCCATGTGCTGCATCTAGAACAACAATCCCGATGGTAATTGGATCTCTATAAATATTATGTATAAGATCAAAGGTTTCTAGATTGCATGTGACAACATATATACGCCAAGGGGAAGTAGTGGAGGATTGATGAGGATTTTTCTTTTTTCTAGTTAGGAAGTTCACAATATCTTTTGCTCCACTTGGTAGGGACCCTATATTAGCTCCACGTGTGAGCTTCTTTGATACCCAATCATTGCAAATGCCTAAAGTCTCTGTGTAGACTTCATCATTGATATCATAATCATCAATAAGCTCTTCCCAAGTCTTCATCAGAGCATTACTTTTTGGCACTAAGGCATTGAAAAGAGTGATTAATTTCTCCTTTAGGACCCTATCTTGCTTGATTTGCTTAGCCCTTGTTTCCATGTCAATCATATCTTCCTTATCCCATTTTTTTCTAAGAAAAATGATATAACCTTCATTGATCTCCTCTTGTAGTGTAAGTATGTCTCCATCCTTTAAACCCATAAGGCAATGAAATTCAGTAAGAGAAGGTTGCCTTCCTTTTTTTCTCAAACTCTCCTCTTGGTATATAAGCTCACGTCTAGAGTATCTCTTCATGGTTTTGATCCAACTATCAAATATTTCTTGGGAGCTAATAATCATATAGCAATCTCTAGATGCACAATTGTTTCTAATGTATGCCACAAATCTCTCCAAAAAAAAGATCAAAATAGTGAGCATAGAACAAAGGAAAGAGCATCACACTAATCTTCACAAAAAGAGAAGATAAGCTTATATGTGATTACTTGCCATGGTACTCTTTGAGATCTTATCTTAGAAAGCCCTTGTTGGGGTTTTAGTGGAGAACCAAATGCTAGCCACTAATCTCTTAATTATTGAAGTTGCTCAACATAAGGGGTATTCTTCATAGCATTATGTGATTCCATATTTATCATTCATGAAAGCTCAATGCACATTTAATTTGCAAGACAATCAACTAATATTCTAGCATTTTTCATAGTGTATAAGTGCTTGGTTGCTAGACAATGTGTAGTATTACTCTGAACATATATCTTTGCTGCATGAATTAAGTGAAGCCCTAATATAATTCAATAACTATAAGTGTCCAACTTATTAGCATCCATCTCGTCACGATGCATAGGTCTCTTCTCATTGTTTTCTTGTACAAAAGGCATAATATACGCTACTATTGTTGGATTCATGGGATTCTTTATGAAAGACATGGTTAGCTTCTCGACATAATCCCAACACACTAACTTATAAGCATACAAAGGAGGTGCCTCATAGCACCTATCAACGAGATTATGAAATTGTGTTGTTGGACCAAATGGAAAGAATTTTTCAAACATGTGAAATCCTAATTCTTCCTTCTTTCCCTTCTTCTTAACTATCTTAGGACAATCAAATGTTCTTTCTACTCTCTTGACCTCAAGAGAAATAATTGGCTTTACAGGTGTAACTTCTAGTATGGAAGGTAAAGTGGTATAATTCTCAGTAGTGTTAATAGCCATACTAACAACAAGAGCTTGTGACAAGGAACTTTATGGAGGTGATTTTGAATTTGAGCTTGTGGAATTCAGTGAATTATTTTCTTCTTGAGGAGCAAGTGAAGATCTCAAGTCTATTTTTTTAATCTTAGAGCTTCATTCTTTTGATGGGGTGATCACATTTTCTTGATAAGAAAAGTAGCTCACTATTTTGGACAACTTGGAATGCTAATATAGTGTCTTCTATGCCCTTTACCTCCTTAAATAAGGTCCATTGCATTGTTTTCAAAGAGTGTTCTTCGTCCTCTTTAATGCCTACAAAGTGAAATGACAAAGAATCAAGTTTGTATACTATATTTTTCCCCTTGATCTTAACAAGATTACATGGTACTCCCTCTTTCCCAGCACATCCATCTATTATCTTCTCTATGATACCATCTTGTTGAAAAAATGCAATATCACTCTTTAAAGTAAATAAAATAACATTGTTAGCCCTTTTTCCTTGACTATCATAAATATCCACATACTATGGATACACAAAATCACCACTAACTCCATCAATGGTTTAGGTCTTCTTTTTGGATGTGCTATCGTTCTTTGCCATTGATTAGTTCTATAAAGAGAAAAAGTTGTCAAACAAAAGTGGATTTAAAAATAGTCAAAATTCACAAAACCCAAATAAATGTACAAGATTTGTAGGTTGAAAATTGAAAACACAACACAAGATTTTACGAAATACAAGACAAATGTACTCCAAAGGGACTCTTTCATAAAATGAAATATTGAGATTTGAGATTAAGTGTGATATGAGATCTAACCATAAATATATGTGCTTATGTATCAAATAACATTGATTATTTTGGCGCTAAGTGAGCATTAATTATGTTTCTCTTGCAAGAATCATATAGTAAAAACTTTGCCATGGACTTTGGTGAAAAGATCAAATTCTATTAATAGTAAGACTTGACCATGGGCTTAACCAAATGGTTAAGTGATAATGAAATATTGAGTGTGAGTGTGGTGTGAGATCTAGTGAAAAATCATTGTGGTTATGTAGAAAATGTCATGGATGATTTTGTCCATAAGTTAACATTGTATTTCTTCTCCATGTGATTTTGCTACTCTAGGAACTTTGTTAAGATTTTTGGTCATGTGGTCAAATCCTATTTAATCAAAGAATGAGATTTAGTCCAATATGAGATCCACCCATATATCAATGTGGTTATGTAGCAATCTCTCGATTCCATTTGGTCAAAAGTTAACATTTTAATTAGTGCACATGTAAGTTTCCATTGAAAGAAGCTATATTATAGAAACATTGTCATTGGTTTTAGCCATGTATTCAAATCCTATTTAGTCATAAGACTTATCTATAAGATTAGAAACTTTGCTGTGGTTTTTTACCATATGATTTTTAAATGCTAGTTAAAGAGAGGATGTGGTTTATTGTGATATGAGATTCACATATAAACAAATATGGCTGTGTAGCAAATTCCATAGATATCAATATAAGGTAATGTAAAAAACACTTGAAAGGTTATTTATATAAACTCGTTTTAACCATATGGCTAAATCTAGTTTCATAACCATATAAAAAAAGTGATTCATTTGTTGTAACATGTTTTGAAATTGGATTTGACTATATAGCCAAATATTGTTTTATAGTGGAATGAAAAAAATGGTCTCATGGTTTGCAAGATGAATGAGATTATATTTGATCATATGGCCGAACGAAACAAGAATGGGGGATTCTTGGATGGTAGCATTGATAAAAAAATGAAAGATTTGACCATATGGCCAATTTTTATTTTATACTGGAATGGAAAAAGTGCCTTATTTGTTGTAAAATGATATGATATTTATATATGAACATATAGATAGGAAGTTATGAAATTTTGAAATGAAAGAAATGGTTTATGGAAACAAATTAGTTGTTTGTGACAGCTCCGTAGTAGAAATAAGCATTTCACATGAATACCCTCTTAGTAGGGATAATATTTTTCTTTTAAATTAGGAAATTTTTTAAAATTATTCCCTCCTTCCCCCAGCCGACTGTCGTGCTGGGGGAGAGGGAGGGAATGGTAGATGACTAAGCATCCTTGTTGGATGCTTTGGAGGGTGGAGGACCATGCGCACTGACACGTTAGGGGAGGGAGGATCCCCCTTCCCTCCCCTATTTAAACAGAGGATGGCGCTCTGATTGGGGAGGCGGGACGGCTCTCTGCAGGCATCATGAGGTAAGAGAGGGGGGTATTCTGCAATAGGGTGATGTGAGAAGGGAAGGCCTTGAGAGGGGAAAGGATGTCTGTGAGGTGCTGCAGGTGAACCAGTCGCCTGACTCTATCGATCCTCCCAGCACGCCGCCGAGTCACATCACGGCCACCATTTGGCTCTGGACACCAGCAAGCCGTCGTCAAAATCATCCTCTCTCTCCTCCACGTGTGATAAATCCACTTTACAGAAGCTTCCAAGAAGCTTCTTGGAAGCTTCTAAGGGGAGGGATCTAAGCCCCCCTTCCTATACCTTTTATTAACCTTCCCCCCTCCCGGTTTAAATCCTTTTTAAGGGCCTTCTTAGCCCATTTTCCCCGGTTCAAATCCACCCTAAACCCCCCTTGTGTTTAACCTATAAACCCCTTGTGTTACCCTTCATCATTCCCCCCCTTGGGTTTGAAACCTCTAAGTCCTTTTCACCCCCGTGTCCACACACCCCTCCCCTGTGCCCAAAAAAAAAAAATCCCTTCAAGTTCCCCCTTCCTATACCTTTCACTCTCGTGTCCAAAGATCTCCCAAGGCCCCCTTCATATGCTTTTGGAACCACATACACACACACATCTTTTTTCTTGTGTATATACCCCTATAGGGCTTTTTTTAAAGGCTTTGTAGACCTTTCCCTCCCAAAGAAACTAAGACCTTAAAGGTCTTATTACCCCTCCTCGTGGATAAACCCTTAGCTGTTCCTTGCCTTTCCAAAATACCCTTGGGACTTGATTTTTCCCCTACTCGAAAAAGAGAAGAAGAGTATTGACGTGCAAGGGAGCGACGGTGGAATTTTGAAAAGGAGTGTAAAGCTGCTTCCACGTTCGAAAAACTACAACTGCGATGCCGCCTAAGAAAGTCTAAGGAGTAGCTGCAGGAGGGTCATCTCCCGATATCCATGTGGATATCTCACCCCAAACCCAGGTTTTTTCTTATTAATTTTATATCGGGTTTAATTCAATTGTGCAATATAATTTGTAAGGGATAAGATATATTTTGTCCTAGTTATTTACGATGAAGGAATTTAGTTTAATTAAACATGCAAAATAAATAAAGTAAAAACATAGTTTTCCTTCAAAAAGCATTATGCATTGAAACGAGTTATGAGCAAGATTATTTACCCACTAAAGTAGTATACTTCGGTTAAGTCTAGAAAACTGCATCTTGCACTATTAACCCCTATTCTTTTTACAACAAATCATCATGGAAGGTGCGAATCATGAAAGGTTTCTTACGATGCTTAAACTCTAGAAAGTTATCATTACTAACTGCATAACTTAGCAAGGGAAAGATTACTTATTTGACATGAGTTTTGTTCGCAAGGAAAAATGAAGATTAATTGAATTTACCTAACCTCAAATCAATAAAGTTTAGGATTGAAAAATCAATTGACACATAGATAACAAATCGTGCGGAGGTGATCTCGATATTTCCTTCTAAAAGTTAACCAAATTAATATAAACTTAAAAATACCTATGCTGCGAAATATTTATTGGGAATGAATTAAAATTCCAAGAAACGTCTATATCTTAAATACCTGTCCACTTTTCCTTGAATATAGGGTCACTAAATTGTAACCGAAAAAAAAAAACGAACTAGGGTTTGACCCTAAAAAAATAATAAAGCTAGGAAACCCTAGGTCTGACAAATGTCAGCTTATAAAAACTGAAACGGATTGTTTCATAACTCCAGTATCGCATAGTACGACGAAGGACTCGCGCGGCAAGTACTGTAACGTGTCCATTAGCATTATCCAGGACACATCTTAGCAGTCCATTGGGAAGGATATCTAGAATGTTCCGCCCGGCACTCCCATGAAATGTTACGGGTTTTGTGATCTAGGGCTTCCTGCGTGTGTTATGTAGCAGAAGTATTCTAGCCGTTCCCACTTAGGATCGATCGGAATTACAGTTTTCTTGATTGGTCATTACCTAATAGCAACTAGCTAAGGACCCAAGCAAACTACTTTATGCAGAAATGCCAAGTTCGAAGCGGATTCACGCTGCACTTGGTTCAAGGAGAATGGGAAACGAGAGGGATGCAAAGCTCAACCTCTCTGTCATAAGGCATAGTCCCATTCCGTTCCCCTAAAACAACGTAAATCGGTTAAGACATAACTCTAAGTCAACGCTTTTGTTGTTCGTGTCCTTTGACGATCATCCTGCTGTTCTTCGAGATTTGAGAAAAGTTCCCGGCCAACCGGGACCACCCAACCGTAGGACGGACCCATGGCCCATCCTCCGCACTTTCCTCGGTTTGTTTTAGTTAGGTAATTATCTAATACGTTAATTAGACATCTAACAATCAACTTCTTTAATTAATCCGTTAAGCACTGGTTGCTTCACATAATCTTATCACATGACATAGAAAAACAATATCAAACAAGTTTTTTATTAACATATTATCATATTTATCATTGAAATACAAGGAGTTCCGCCCGTAGGCTTGTCCATAATTCACCCGAAGGCTATCCAGTAATCCACAGGGATTACTATTCCAAGCTTCCGCCCATAGACTAGTATGCGAGCCTCGAGATCCAATCCCGAGTCACGTTAGCCTCTTGTGCAGGACCCGGAAGGTGAGGGATTTACGGCCAGAGCCCACCCGGCACCCAAGCGTCCTCCTACTCCAAGTAGAGCTCAACAGAGAGACCTCTCATGATGGGTTGGATTCACATACGAGGTGCGGTCAACAACCCCCTTGGTTAGGGTCAGGTAGACAGTCGGGGGTAACTGAAGCTGCCTCTCCCTTCAGACCTTCAACCTGACGTATAGATATTTATTTAACTTGTAATTCATAAATTAAACAGTGCTCTAAAATCTCTAGCAAGCACAAACATTTCCATTAACCGATCTTGTTGTTGGAAAACTACTAAGGAATGATTCTTTCCTTTCGAATGCATCAGCACTCGTTCCAGGGTGTCTTGCAACTTGGCAAGATTCCCTTATATTATGGGTTAGGGCGTACCCTATTAACCCAACTTGGTCAACCCTAAAGTTCATTGGATACTTTAGTTTCCAGTTTTTAATATTTCTTACTTAGAAGGATATCAAAGAATACATCCTTTTGTAAGATAACTTGCATACGAATCCACCATCCTTGTTGAGGTATTTAACCTTTCTTCTTCTGAATCAATCACAAGACCATATGACTTCGTACTTGCTGTGCAAGTCTTGCATCGTAATATGCGATGAAACAATCCATTTCAGTTTCTTTAAGCTGACGTTTGTCAGACCTAGGGTCTCCTTTTATAATTTTCTTTAAGAACCTCACGGACAAACCCTAGTTCTTTTACGTTACGATTTATTGACCCTACAATCACGGAAGGTGGGCAAGTATTTAAGGTATAAATGTTTACAACGGTTGCAGTTTCCCTGGCATCATGACATGTTCGGCTTTGATACGTTCACAAGACAAACACTCAGTGACATATTTGAGAACGTCACCTTTGAGTATCTCCCAATGGTAGCTCTTCCTAACTGCATTGAGAGTCTTAGCATAGCCAGGATGCCTTGTGAAAGGGGAATCATGAGCTTCCCACATTATCTTCTGCTTAAGTGACTGGCTTGCTGGTATACACAGCCTTGTTCTATAGTAGACAAGTCCATTATCAATGGAAAATTCATGATACTTAGCTTGCAACTTTTGATTCTGTTCCTTGGTAGAGATCTCCTTTAGCATTGTTTGGTAGGCCAAATCATGGCATGCTTCCTCTCTAGCTAACTCAAGTATAGGGTTGTTTGGCATATATACTTTTGTAGCTAGAGATCTGGCCGTTGATGGATTCTACAAGATTAGGGAATTTAGGAATGCCTTGCGACTAAGTGCATCGGCAACTACATTCTCTTTCCCTAGTCGGTACTTGATTTCAAAGTCATATTCCTCCAACACTTCAACCCACCGATGTTGCCTTATATTGAGCTCGTTCTGGGTAAAGATCCATTTGAGGCTCTTATGGTCGGTTACTAGAGTAAACTTGTTACCCAACAGGTAGTGTCTCCAAAGCTTTAGAGCATGGATGATAGCTAGTAATTCCAGATCATGCGTAGCATAATTCTTTTCATGGTTCTTCAGTTTCCTTGAAGAGTATGCTACTGGATGACCTTCCTACATAAGTACACACCCCAAGGCAAGAATGCTAGCATCAGTTACTACCTTGAAATCCTTATTGAGGTCTGGAAGTTTTAAAATAGGTGTTGATACTAAACTTTGCTTCAATCTGTCGAAGCTATTTTGTTCGGGAGTTGACCATGGAATAGAAGTCTGCTTCTTCAGTAAATCTGTCAGAGGTGATGCAATCAAAGCGTAGTTTTTGATGAAGACCCTATACCATCCTGTCAATCCAAGAAAGCTACGTATCTCTTTGACCAATACTGGTATTGGCCACTCAAGCACATCTCTGACCTTCGCTTGAAGAATGCAAGGAGTTTCGCCTGTACGCTTGTCCATAATCCGCCCGAAGGCTATCCAGTAATCCACAGGGATTACTATTCCAAGCTTCCGCCCATAGACTAGTATGCGGGCCTCGAGATCCAATCCCAAGTCACATTAGCCTCTTGTGCAGGACCCGAAAGGTGAGGGATTTACGGCCAGAGCCCCCCCGGCACCCAAGCATCCTTCTGCTCCAAGTAGAGCTCAACGGAGAGACCTCTCGCGGCGGGTTCGGTCCACATACCTGGCACGGTCAACAACCCCCTTGGTTAGGGTCAGGCAGGCAGTCGAGGGTAATTGAAGCTGCCTCTCCCTTCAGGCCTTCAACCTGAAGTATAGATATTTATTTAACTTTTAATTCATAAATCAAACAGTGCTCTAAATCTCTAGCAAGCACAAACATTTCCATTAATAACTGATCTTGTTGTTGGCAAATTGCTAAGGAATAATTCTTTCCTTTTGAATGCATGAGCACTCTTTCCATGGTGTCTTGCAACTTCGCAAGATCCCCTTATATTGTGGGTTAGGGCGTACCCTATTAAACCAACTTGGTCAACCCTAAAGTTCATTGGATAGTTTAGTTTTCAGTTTTTAACCTTCCTTACTTAGAAGGATATCAAAGAATACATCCTTTTGCAAGATAAGTTGCGTAAGGATCCGCCATCCTTGTTGAGGTATTTAACCTTTCTTCTTATGAATCAATCACAAGACCATATGACTTCGTACTTGCTGTGCAAGTCCCACATCGTAATATGCGATGAAACAATCCGTTTCAGTTTCTTTAAGCTGACGTTTGTCTGACCTAGGGTCTCCTTTTATTATTTTCTTTAAGAACCTCAGGGACAAACCCTAGTTCTTTTACATTACGATTTATTGACCCTACAATCACGGAAGGTTGGCAAGTATTTAAGGTATAAACTTTTCTTGGATTTTAAATCATTCCCAATGCATATTTCGCAGCAAAGGTATTTCTAAGTTTATATTCATTCGGTTAACTTTTAGAAGGTAACATCAAGATCACTTCTGCACGATTTGCGATCTATGTGTCAATTGATTTTTCAATCCTAAACTTTATCAATTTGAAGTTAGGTAAATTCAATTAATCTTCCTTTTTTCCTTGCGAACAAAACTCACGCCAAATAAACAATCTTTTTCTTGCTAAGATATGCAGTTTAGCAATGATAACTTCCTAATCAACGTAAGAAACCTTTCATGAATTTCACCTTCTATGATGATTCGTTGCAAAAAAGATTAGGGGTTAATGGTGCAAGATGCAGTTTTTATTCCTTCAAGATTTAACTGGATTATACTACTTTAGTGGGTAAATAATCTTGCTCATAATTCGTTTCAGTGTGCATAAGGCTATTTGAAGGAAAACCATGTTTATACTTTATCCATTTTGCATGATCAATTAAACTAAATTCCTTCATCGTAAATAACTAGGACAAAATATATCTTATCCCTAACAATTCATCTTACATGATTGAATTAGAACCGATATAAAACCAAGAAGGAAAAACCTGGTTTTGGGGTGAGATATCCACATGGATACTGGGAGATGACCCTCCCGCAGCTACTCCTTGGACTTTCTTAGGCGGTATCGCAGTTGTAATCCTTCGAACGTGAAGGTAGCTTTACACTCCTTTTTCGGAATTCCACCACCGCTTCAATACTCTTCTTCTTTCTTTCGAGGCAAGGAGCCATTTAAAGAATCAACCATGAGAAAGGGGTAACAAGACATTTAAGGTCTTAGCTTCTTCGGAGAGAGAAAGGCTTAAAAGCCTTAAAAAAAGGCCCTATAGGGATTTATACGCGGTGAAAATGGTGTGTGTGGTTGTGGTTTTTAAAAAAAACACATGAAGGCCTTGGGAGATCTTTGGGCTTGGGGCAAAAGGTATAGGAAGGGGGATTTTTGGAGAGGTTTTTTTTAGGAACACGGAGTAGTAAAGGTTTTAGGGATTTTAACTCGAGGAGATAGGGGAAAGGTGGAGGGTGAAGGCTTATAGCATGGGGAAGGAAAAGGGTGGGTAAGGAAAAAGGGGATACGGGGGGATTAAAAAGGGGCTTAGGGGTGTGTGTTAAAACAAGAATATGGGGGGGGTAAAACACGGGGTTTCAAACACAAGAAGGGACTTATAGATTTAGGCACCGGGGGGGAGGGGTGAAAGGATTAATGAAGGAATATGAGGGTGATGAAAGGGTTAATGAAGGTATATGAGGGGGGATGAAATGGTTCTAAGGGAATAAAACCGGGAGGGGGTGTGAAAGGTAATAAGGCTATAGGAAGGGGGGCTTAAGGAGCCCCCCTTAGAAGCTTCAAGAAGCGCCTATGGGGGTCGGTCAGGAGCCACGTGGGGGGCAAAAATCTTCCGACGATGTCTACAGGGGGGTGAAAGGCTGCAGGCGGCGACGAAGTGGCTATCCCTCCCTCCTTCTAGAGATTTACAGGACGGCAGCGTAGCGTTCGGCAGCGGTCCTTCCTCCTCCGTCGACAGCAACACGTACAGGGCAATGGCTTCATCCTCCTCTCTCACGGCCTACTCCCTCATTTATATAGGGGAGGGGAGGGAATCCTCCCCCTCCTATATGTCAATCAGCATGCTAGTGGAGCCGAGCAAGCTCCAACGAGGAGCTTGCTGGCTCTTCTATCGCCTTCCCTCCTTCCAGCACGACGCGCTGCTGGAGAAAAACAATTATAATATCTGAAATATTACAAGTACAAAGTCATATGGTCTTGTGATTGATTCACAAGAAGAAATGTTAAATTCTTGCAACAAGGATAGCGGATCCTTACGCAAGTTATCTTGCAAGAGGATGTATACTTTGCTATCCTTTTAAGTAAGGAAGGTTAAAAATCGGAAACTGAAGTATCCAATGAACTTTAGGGTTTGACCAAGTTGGGTTAATAGGGTACGCCCTAACCCAGAATATAAGGGATCTTGCCAAGTTGTAAGACACCCCGGATCGAGTGCTAGATGCATTCCAAAGGAAAGATTCCTTCCTTAGCAGTTTTCCAACAAAAAAATTAATCAATGGAAATGTTTGTGCTTGCTAGAGAATTTTAGAGCATTGTTTCACTTGTTTGACCAATGAATTACAAAATAAATAAGTATTTATACTTCAAGTTGAAGGCCTGAAGGGAGTGGCAGCTTCAGTTACCCCCAACTGCATGCCTTACCCTAACCAAGGGGGTTGTTGACCGCATCGGGAATGTGGACCGAACCCGCCGTAAGAGATCTCTCTGTTGAGCGCTACTTGGAGTAGGAGGACGCTTGGGTGCCAGGGGGCTCTGGCTGTAAATCCCTCGCCTTCCGGGTCCTGCACAAGAGGCTAACATGACTCGGGATTGGATCTCAAGGCCCGCATACTAGTCTATGGGCGGAAACTATGAATAGTGATCCCTGTGGATTGCTGGATAGCCTTCGGGCGGATTATGGACAACCCTACGGGTGAAAATCCTTGTATTTCAAAGATAAATATGATGATATGTTAATAAAGAACTTGTCTGATATTGTTTTTCTATGTCACGTGATAAGATTACGTGAAGGAACCAGTGCTTAACGGATTAATTAAAGAAGCTGATTGTTACATGTCAAATTAATGTGTTAGATAATTACATAACTAAAGCAAACCGAGGAAAGTGCGGAGGATGGGCCATGGGTCCTTCCTATGGTTGGGTGGTCCCGGTTGGTCGGGAACTTTTCTTAAATCTCGAAGAACAGTGGGATGATTGTCAAAGGACACGAACAACGAAAGCGTTGACCTAGAGTTATGCCTTAACCGATTTACCTTGTTTTAGGGGAGCGGAATGGGACTATGCCCTTATAGCAAAGAGGTTGAGCTTTCCATCCCTCTTGTTTCCCATTCTCCTTGAACCAAGTGCACCATGAATCCACTTCGAGCCTGGCGTTTCTGCATAAAGTAGTACTCTTCAGTCCGACACTAGTTGCTGTTAGGAAATGACCAATCAGGAAAACCCTAATTCCGATCGATCCTAAGTGGAAACGGCCAGAATACTTCCGCTACGTGGTAGAGGCGAAAAGCCCTAGCTCACAAATCTCGTAACATTCCATGGGAGTGCTGGGCGGAGCTTTCTAGACATCCTTTTCGATAAACTGCTAAGACGTGTCTTCGATGATACTAGTGGACATGTTACATTGTTTGTTTGTTGCACGACAAGTTTTGACCACATGGCAAAACTTCCTACAAATATAGTAGGTAATCAAGGAGTTTCAAGTAGAACATGGTCTTCCTTTTTGGAGATAATATAGAAAATGTTTTTCTTACAAGATTTTTCCATACAACCAAATCTAGTGTTCCCAAATTTTGTGTGATCGAACCCATCATAGATGTAGTCTTGATTTTTCAGGATCAATTTTCAAAAAAGTGGTTTGTTTATTGCAAAACAAGATTTGACCACATGGACAAATTATAAAATTATGAAATTCTAAGTAGAAACTAGTCTTTCCTTTTGGAATTAAGGGTTGATAATATAAGAAAGCATTTGACCAAATGGTGAAACGTCATTCTTATAGTAAATTGAACAAAGTGGTTGATTTGTTGCAAGATATTGTGATACTACAAGAGTCCTTATTTTAGTCAAGAGATAGCTTAAGGAGAAGATTTGGTTTCATGGCTAAATCTCATAGTATATTGGAAAAAATAACAAAAATGATATCTTATATTATAAGAAAATATTTGACCTCATGACCAAATCTCAGATTGTATGTAATAAAATTAAAAAAAGTACTTATATTGTAAGAAATTTTTTTACCATATGGTCTAATCTATAGATTTTTGACCATATTGTCTAAATCTTAAGGTATATAGCAACACAGAATAGAAAGAAAGGTTAGTATTCTAAAAGCACTCATTAATGAAAACATTGCACAAACCATTTATTCCATATTCACATCCAAGAGAGTTTTTTCAACATTGCATAAATAATATCTTTTATATCCACAGCAAAGAGGGTATTTTCAACAAAGCAAGAAATCATGTTTTTCATATTCACAACAAAGAAGATATCATTTGCAAGGTAGTGGGACAGCAAAAAAGACAAGCACTCTAGGAGATCAATCAAGCAATCGAGAAGAAGAAGAAGAAGACATTGAATTCTCAAGAGAGAGTGCCCGATCTCATTGCTACATAAATAAAGATTGCATTTAATTGTCATACATGATTATTATTTAGAAAATGCCTATGGTATTTGATCTTAATATTATTCAATACCAATCATACAAAAGAGTAGTAGTGTGATTTGTAGTAATTGTATAGATTTCATTTGAGAAAAGTTCTTGTTGTCGATTTCATTTGAGAAAAGTTCCCGGCCAGCTGGGACCACCCATCCTTAGGACTGACCCATGGCCACATCCACCGCACTTTCATCAGGGTTGCTTTAGTTGTCTAATTACCTACCACATTTAATTAGACATGCATCAAGCAACTTCCTCAATTAGAAAGTTAGACACCGGTTCCTTCACGTAATCTTAGCGCTTGACATAGAAAGACAATGTCAAACAAGTTCCTTTTCAACAGGTTATGGTACTTATATTTGGAATACATCCATAAAATCCAGCCCATAGGCTATTTCATAATCCGCCCGAAGGCTATCCAGCAATCCACAGGGATTACTAATCCAAGATTCTGCTCGTAGACTAGTATGCGGGCCTCGAGATCCAGTTCCGAGTCACATTGGCCTCTTGTGCAGGGCCCGGAAGGCAAGGGATTTACGGCCAGAGCCCCCTATCACCGAAGTGTCCTCGTGCTCCAAGTAGTGCCCAACAGAGAGACCTCTCGCGGCGGTTTCGATCCATGTTCTCGGTGAGGCTAACAACCCCCTTGGTTAGGGTTAGGCAGATAGTCGGGGGTAACTAATGTTGCCTCTCCCTTCAGGCCTTCAACCTGAAGCATTAATTATCTTTCCTTCTTTAGTTCCTTGAGCAAACAATGCAAACAGAGCTCCTAAACTGTTACAAGCACAATCAATCTAGTGGTCGCTTATTTGGCCAACTGCTAAGGAGTGAATCCTTTTCTCCGAATGCATCCAGCATTCATTTTGGGATCAATTGCGACTTGGCAAGATCCCCAAGGGTTTTTTTGTTCACCCTTTTGTCCTTGGGTTAGGGCCATTCCCTATTAACCCAGGCTAACCAACACCTTAGGTTTCATGAATTAAGATACTGAATCCTGGTGACCATGTCGCTTTAACTTGATTGATCATTTGCTTACGAGGAAAATACATAACTTCCCTTAACTTGGCAAATCAACCCAAGAAAGGTGATGTAATAGGATGTCTACTCATCCTCTTACAAGTTAGACTTACGCTAAAACCTGCCAACCTCATTCCAAGGAATGACAAATTTATCTTGTGGATAAACCATAAAGTCGTGCGACGTTGCAACTTGTTGCCCAAGTGTCAGACCTAACTCATGGGATCATTTCACCCATTGAACGACATTTCCTGGTCAAGGAATTATGTTAGACAAGACATAGGGTTTGGGGTGTCATCTTACCCAACCGTAATGGTACTAGGTCGAAAATGTTCAATCCTTAGGTTTCCAAAATCCTAGGCCAACAACATTCGGTACTAGGCCGAAAACGTTCGAGGTCCTAGGGTTTCCAAAGTCAATCCGAGTTTTAGCATTGGGTCTAACGATCCTTAGGGTAGAAACCCTAGATTCACTACAAGGGACTGGGGCAATAGCGACGCCGATTAGCGACGGCGTTTATCGGCGTCGCTATATGCGTCGCTATTTGCGTCGCTATACGCGTCGCTATTTGCGTCGCATTTGCGACGCAAATAGCGACGCATATAGCGACGCCGCAGGGAAAAAAAAGCGCGGCCGAAACCAGAGCGCCGTTTTCATTTTGTTTTCTTCGCCTTTTGAGAGCGAGAGCGAGGGAGAGAGCCAAGGCTTTGTGAAAGAAGAGGAGGAAGAGACTTGTTGCCGCCGCCGCCGCCACCGCCACCGTCGTTGTTCGCGAAGGAGAGGAGGAGCCCTCGTTGCAAAGAGAAGCCGCCCACGCTCGCCATATCTCATTGGTGAGTCTCCCTCTCTCTTTCTTTTACTTGTTGAAGGTTTAAATCGTTCTCTTTTGTTTATTTAGGAGAGGAAAAGAAAGAGAAGGAGAGGGAGAGGGAGAGAGAGGGAGAGAAAGAGAGGGAGAGGGAGAGAAAGAGAGTGAGAGTGCATTCTCTCTCTCTCTCTCTCCCTTTTGCTTGTTTAATGTTTAAATTACTTTCTTCTTTGCTTGTTTAGGAGAGGAAACGAGAGAGTAAGAGAGAAAGAGTGGGAGAGGGAGAGGGAAAGGGAAAGAAAGAGAAAGAGAAATAGAGGGAGAGGGAGAGGGAGGGGGAGGAAATAGGAGAGGGAGAGAAAGAAAAAGAGAGGGAGAAGGAGGGAGAGTGCATTCTCTCTCTCCCTCCCTCTCCCTTTTGCTTGTTTAATGTTTGAATCACTTTATTTTTTTCTTGTTTAGGAGAGGAAATGAGAGAGAAAGAGAGTGAGAGGGATAGGAAGGGGAAGGAAATGAGAGAGGGATAGAAAGAGAAAGAGAGGGAGAGTGCATTGTATCTCTCCCTCTCCCTTTTGCTTGGAGGATGTTTAAATCACTTTATTTTTTGCTTGTTTAGGAAATGAGAGAGAAAGAGAGATAGAGAGGGAGAGGGAGAAAAAGAGAGGGAGAGGGAGAGGGAGAGGGAGGGGGAGGGGAAGGAAATGAGAGAGGGAGAGAAAGAGGGAGGGGGAGGGAGAGGGAGCGAGGGAGCGAGGGAGAGGGAGAGGGAGAAAGAGGGAGAAAGAGGGAGGGAGAGGGAGAGGGAGGAGGAGGGAGGAAATGAGAGAGGGAGAGAAAGAGAACGAGAGGGTGAGGGAGAGGGTGAGAGAAAGAGAGGGAGAGGGTGAGGGAGAGGGAGAGGGAGAGGGAAGGGAATGAAATTTAAGATAATATACGTATCGATAATGGTATGCAATGTGCTTTGCATACGGCCACGTACTTCATCAAAATTAACCCAAAATTATTGTTATAGAAGTGGAGATCCCTTAAATTGAGTATAGGATAATTTCTCTCAGGTCTTATGACTATGAGTAGAATTGATTGAAATAAATTTTATTACTATAGTTGTAAAATTTCATAGATGGCGCGCATTAATTTTAAAATGGATTACTTATACTCAAAGCCGAGATATAACAAAAAATTATCTACCGGGACAAACAAATCGTTGAGCATGATACAAGGCCGAGATATAACATCGGAAAATCTCTCGACTACTATATACAATGCAAGGTTTATGGTCAACTTGCAAGTTGACGTACATCTCCAAAAAGCTATCCATTTAAGCCTCGTTTGCTGTAATGTAGATAAGATGGCAAACGAAGAAGGTCCTATTGTTCAAGACCGCGAGTCGTATCTTAATCAGCGTGTCCCATGTCCTTGCTCTCAATGCAAGTTGGCAATTAGACGAAAACGTCGATTGTCTATAGAACACGTACGACGATTTGGCGAGTTTCAACCTGAGATTATTGATCAGGCGATTGCAGATTTTCAGCAAACGGTATTTTCAAGTTAGCATTTTTCATGCATTGTACTCTCAAGCTAATTGAAAACCATACACAATAAGATTGGGTCTTGTTGGCAAATTTTGTGTCCAGGGGGGTGATGTCTCGACCCAAGGGGGAGAGCACCCTTTGCGGCCAATTAGAAGAGTTCGTGGACGTGAGATGGATGGATGGCAGGAGCCAATAGACCACTCGCAAGGCCCATCTATATCGTCAATGCCAGAGGAGACAGACAACCTTCCCGACTTGCCTACAATCTTGGAGCCTGAGATGGAGGCAATGATCGATGCATTGATTCCCATGGATGTTGAGACATCTGACCCGCTTAGAGAGGAAGCATCCATACCATTATATGATGGGTGCCGAGTATCTCGGTTGAAGACATTGCTTGCACTCTTAAGTGTGCAAGCGAAATACGGTTGGAGCGATACGAGTGTGACTGAGTTATTCAGGTACCTTGCATACAGACTTCATTGTTTTTTTTTTAAACAGTATTATTGTAAATATGGATGGATTTTTCAAGGTGTTTTATGATGTTTTCAGGTTATTGAAATATCATATATTGCCACCTGCAAACACCATGCCTGAGTCTCGTGATGATGCACGACATGTTTTACGGAAGCTTGGCATGGACTACAATAACATCCATGCATGTATCAACGACTGCATATTGTTTCGAGATGAATACGAGACTATGGAGACATGTCCAAAGTGTGGTGCTCACAGGTATCGACAGGACTTGCAAGGGCAGACCATCCCTCAAAAAGTCCTCAGACACTTTCCGCTCATCCCCCGCATAAACCACATGTTTCGCACGTCTGCCATGGCAAGCTTGACAACGTGGCATGTGCAGAATAGGTCTACGGATGGAGTGCAACGAATATCAGCAGATTCGCGCGCATGGAGCCACATTGACTCTACCTTCCCAGGCTTTGCGCGAGAGCCAAGGAATCTTCGGCTCGGTCTCGCCATGGATGGTGTGAACCCATTCGGTCTGCGCTCGACTTCTTACAGTGTGTGGCCTATAGTGCTTGTCAACTACAACATTCCTCCATGGCTTTCTACGAAGAAAGGACATCTCATCCTTAGCTTGCTCGTCCCGGGCCGCTACAAAGTAAAAAATATGGACGTGTATCTTCGTCCATTAGTCGATGAGCTTAAGATTTTGTGGGAGGAGGGGGTCACGGTGCAAGATATGAGCAGGCGCGATGGTCGGCGGTCAGCCAACATTCGAGCCATTCTCATGTGGACGATGCATGACTTTCCGGGATTGGGAGAGTGCTCAGGTGAGCAGACATTTGTTCACGCCGGTAATATCTATATTTTATTTCATTCAATCAAGTATTCACTAGGTCGTGGATCGCCTTGCAGGTCTCGTTACCTCAGGTTATCATGCATGTCCATTGTGTGGGCCACAGTTAGACTCCCGAAGGTCACGAACCATGAAGAAGATGGTATATCAAGGACACGCCACTTTCTTGCCGGAGGATCATGAACTCAGGGAAGGTTTTCTTGGACGACCTCCAGCACGTATGAACGCTGCAAGCTGGTACGAGCTGAAAATGGTAAACCCGGAATCACATCCAAATGGAATGCGACGGTTCTCAGTTTTCTACGAGTTGCCATATTGGACCCACTTACAGGTCAACCACTTGTTGGATCCCATGCATATTTTCAAAAATGTGGGCAGCTTGCTATGGGACCACATCACAGGAAAGAGAGACACTATAGGGTCACGAATGGATTTAAAGGAGGTAGGTAAGATGGAGGCGCTTTGGCCGCAGTCGAGTGCTGAAGGGGGAGTGCAGCTTCCTCGCGCTCCCTGGGTTTTGTCTACCAAAGAAGAGCGCATTGTGAAGCAAGTAATCAAGTCTATCCGCACTCCGACGGGTATGATGCGTTCTCTCAGGTCCGCATTTTCTAAAGATGACCAAATGTCTGGGCTAAAATCCCATGATTGGCATAAGATATGTCAGGTTTGTGAACAGAATGGATTTTAATAAGCGTGGACATTTTGAAATTTGAAAAGTGACCATTATTCTTAATGCTTTCTCATTTGTGGCAGTTTGTCCTACCGATCGCGATCGCGGGATGCCTAACTCCAGAAATTCGTGGGGGCATTTACAAGCTGTCGACTTTGGTGCAATGGATCTCACAGAAAGAGATTAAGACGTCCTCTATTGAATCCGCAAGGCGGGGAGCAGTTGAGACGGTCTGTCTCTTTGAGAAATACCTGCCCACTAGCATGCTCACGATACAAGTTTACCTTCTTGTGCATCTTGTGGACGAAGTGGAGATTGCCGGACCTGTCCATACGCGATGGATGTTCTTCCTGGAGCGCTTCATGAAAACCCTGAAAGGCTTTGTGCGACAACGAGCTCGTCCGGAAGGTAGCATGGCGGAGGGTTGGTTGGTGTCAGAGGCATTAGTGCATATCTCACAATGGCTACCAACGGTGGAACCAGACAATGAAATGCTATGGACGCTCAAGGACGATGACAGGCTGACTGGAGATGTGGTGGTTGGAAATGGGGTAGAAAAAAGAATGGATGCCTCAATGGAAGAGAAAGTGAATCGCTTTTGTATGTTGCACCATGCCTCCATGGAGACGTGGCTCGCCAAGTACCAGATTGCAAGGCAAGATCGAGAGGAAGCGCGAGCTGAATTCCGACGCAGTACGCGTCACCGACCGATTCGATATCCCGAAGGCATGGAGGAGATGCCGCGGTTTATGTCAACACGATGGTTGCATGGAGCCTTGATCGCAGCATCCAGCGAAGGGGCAGAGGTCTCAATGGAGGAGTGGGAGTTCTCGAGGGGATGTAGTCCAAAGGTAATGAGGGGTTTAGAATGTGTCGTATCTGAATTTGTTTGCTACATCTAATTTGAGTGTTTCAATGTGCAGTACAAAATATATAGTGCAGCGTGGTCGCGCGGACGGCATTTTCGGGTGGAGCGTATTGACAAAATGCGCTCCACAATGGACTGTGGTGTCATGGCAAGGTTTGAGCAAGAGAGCCGGCGACGAGCAACGGATCCGAACACGGTTGTGGATGAGATGGAGTATTTTGGGAATTTGCAAAGTATTATTACGGTGGATTACCGTAGCTTCTCCATGATAATATTCGATGTGCAGTGGTTCAAAGTGGTACTTGGAGGAGCTGGCGCAACGGTTCGACGAGGTCCATCTGGATTTCTCGAAATAGATTCCGAAAAAAAATGGATGGATTTGCGCGACACCTTTGTGTTGCCGGCACATTGTGAACAGGTAATCTTCTAGTCATTTGCTTGCTAATTGTAATACGACATGCTTTATGTCACAATGGTTTGAAGACGGTTTGTAAGTGTTTGTGAACAGGTAATCTTCTATCCAAATCCCCGACAACCTCGATGGTGGTATGTTATACCTTCAACTCCTAGAGGTGCGAGAGTATACGATCAAAGCGATGTTCCAGGCATAGATGAAGAATATATGCAAATAGAGGGATCGAAATTACAAGGGGTGGAGGCCACCGCAAGCTTGGAGCCCGCATCGGCTAACAATGATGGAAATACAGAAGTCGTAGAATTTTTTGAGAACGAGGCAGACTCGTTCTTTTGTGGTGACATGTCTATCGACCTTCCAGTGTATGCAGAGTTATGTCAGGAGATTAACATGGGACCATAGAATACTTCATTCTTGGAGAATTGTATTACTCAATTCGTTGTTTAGATCTTCCATAAAGGTAGATAAGATATGCATTTTAAGATGGATTTTTCAAAAATGATTTATATTAATGCGCTTTGTATAGTTTCAATTGATTATTCTAACATTATTTTTTATCTCTGCAGGTATCTTTATTTTCAGGATGAGTCGAGGGATGAGCGATGAGGAGTTTCAGGAGATGATGGCACGTATGTCTCCAGATCAGCTCGCGAGATTCAGAGAGATAGCAGATCAGGAGCTGTCTCGTTCTTCGTCAGGGCGCTCTGCTAGATCAGCTTCAGTGCGATCAGATGCTTCAGCTTCGAGCAGACGATCTCGACGCTCGCGACTTGGGCCAGAGGGAGGGACTGCGACTGCAGGAGGATCAGGGGGGTGCTGCTGTGGAGACACGGACGCGGTGTCTCCGTCTCGTCGTTCAGCTAGAGCTCGGTCACCTCCAGGATTTGTCACACCTGTGGGGACGTCCACTCCAGTTACTCCGGCTTTTGCGCAGCCGTCGGCAGATGTCACGCCTTTTGGTGGCACTCCTTTTGGTGGCACCCCCTCTGGTGGCACTCCTTTTGGTGGCACCCCCTCTGGTGGCACCCCTTTCAGTGGCACTCCGGGAGAGGGTACCCCCGTCGGTACACCGGATGTTCAGGGGTCTCCTGGATATGCCCAGGAGCGTGGACGGAGATGGGAGAGGGCCCATACGAGGCACACTCCTAGGGATTATGGATACCTAGTGGATGGCAGGTCAGGAGCTATCATCATGAATGATGAGGGGAGGAGGGTGATAGCTCGCATGAGGGAGTTGTGCCAACAAGTTTTTCGGCACAACGTCCTGGATCATTGGAGGAACATACCGGAGGGGAGCAAGGAGTACATAGTAGCATCCTTGCATGAGGAGTTCCCGGTGCCAGCCGCAGTGGATAGATTCTCTACGGGCTGGATGATGGATTGCATGCGTGCATACATGTCACATAGACGATCCGACGCACGCAAGGCAATCAAGAGTGGGGCTCCAAAGCCCGAGTGGTTAGATGCAGAGGACTGGCGTCGACTGAGGGAGGAGGCTACAAATTCGCCAGGACGTTGGAGTCAGCAGCGGGAGGCGGCGAGGGCACGAATCGAGGCCGGATCGGTACATCATCTTGGGAGTGGCGGCCACAGGACATATTTGGAGGACTTTGTAAGTTTCTCTTTTGTTTTGCTTATTTGTTTTTTTGAGATATTATTTGTACTGACAATCATATTTCTAACAGTTAGCATTTTGTTTTCTTTGCAGCACTCCATTACAAATCGTGATCCGCAAGGCCTTGAGACTCAATATGCAGAGAGGCACGGTCTCAGATCATTGATCGACCGATTGTACAGACGCGGCGGCCCAGTAAGTCTCTCATCTTTCATGTCCGTAGTTACCATGAGATATTTGAATGCATTATTGTATGGTGGATTGATATGTTGTTTCTTTTTCTGCAGAATCCGTTTGATGCTCCTTTGCAGAGGGACGAGCTTTCGGGGGACGACGATTTGTAGCTCGCCCTCGGATCCTTAGCGCTCACATACCTTTAGTTTTTAGTCGCCCGATCTATGTAGACATTTTCTATGTATTAGTGATATTGTTTTATGATTGTACCAATCGCATTTTATGCGATATCATGTATTTATTTCATCTATCAGTTTTATGATTTCAGTATAGATTCTTTTTGTTTGCAAACGCTTTGTATGCAGCAGTGCAGAAACTATTTTGTATGGCTCTCATACAGCACACAGTGCTATATGTGGCAGGGCAGCTTGCTGCCCTGCCACAAAATTTTTTTTTCCTCTGTTACCGTCGCTATTTGCGTCGCAAATTTACTGCAGACGTCGCTATTGTCGTCGCTATCAGCGTCGCAAATTCTCTGCAACCGTCGCTATATGCGTCGCTATTTGCGTCGCTATATGCGTCGCATTTGCGACGCATATAGCGACGCAAATAGCGACGCATATAGCGACGCAAATAGCGACGATTCCATGGCGTCGTCAATAACGACGCTTTTTCCGACGACGGGGGAAAATTTTGTTGTTTGTATTTTCGTCGCTTTAGACGTCGCTATAAGGTCTATATCTTGTAGTGATTGTTGTTTGCATGAGCGTCCAATTGACCCAAACATTCCGTGAATGTGGGTAGGACCTTCGGGTTTGAGGATTTTGACTTGGCATTCCAAGCGTGATATTAGGTAGCACTTCCTACATTCCAAGCCCTAGCTAGTACTCGACGTATTTATCGTGTCGACTAGTTATGCCTATATGAAGCCCTAACAGTTATAACATCACAAGTGATTTGGGTAAATTGAACTACTTGTCTTGCGACAAGGACGATTCTTTCCTAGAGATGCTAAGCTAGTTTGCAAGATGTCACAATACATGTAAACATGCGAATCATTGCTTCTACGCACTACAAGGTTCGCAATAACCCTATCTTTCTTTGGTAAAGTCAAAACGCATGATAATTTGAAGAATAAATTACTGAGGACCTACTAGGATTTACATCAAAGACTCATGCCTACAACCCTTTTATCTATGCTTTAGAATCTCATGCTTTGATAAACCATACAACCTTTCCTAAATGCAACTCTTGATGAATGAATTTTTCGCATGACGAATATGCAACAAGCAACCCTCTCCGTGGTTCCATTCCCAAGCTATCAAGTCCGTGGTTCCATTCCCAAGCTATGCAATTGTCTAGGGTTTCATTTTTCATGCCGTGCAACGGGCGTTAACAAATCTTTCCATGCGAGACATAACAAGGGAATTATTGACTAAATGCAAGATACTATTTTCCTTCACGGCCAATGCACTTAACAATTTCCTCTTTAACCCTAGGCAATATGTATTTTAGACTCCACTTAGAAAATGCACGACAAGGCAATTTGCGACTAAGTTCATAGGGTGAGTAAGTGATTTTCATTTATAGCTTTTGAGATGAAAACGATCCAATTGCATGATATGCACCCTTCTTTATCCATCAGTTGCAGAGATACTTTCTCAAATGTACTTTTAACACTACTACTTGAACTAACGATAAGCGAGAAATGCATTATGCCTATGCTAGGTGAATTAGAAACATGCATAAGTGCTTTAAAGCATTTCTTTATGTGGAAAATAAATTCGTGGAATCTGGGTTTGTGGATCTGCGATGATATCCACCTGTAAGTTCGGGGAAGAACCTCCTGCAAGTGTGCCTTGTGACTTCTTGGGAGCCATCATTGATGACTTGAAATCGACGGATTACCCTTGCTTCTACGCGTTCTCCGAACAGCCTCAAGATTTGCCTTGAACCCTTGTACGCAGGAGATTCCTTCACCGAAATGCGGATCTTTAAAAACCCGAGGATGCTTGTGGGAATGGAGCCCATGACGGGAAGGCTTGTGGGAATGGAGCTTTACGAGCCCGTTTTAAGTCCGGGAAGGCATGCAAGAACAAGGCCTATGGGCCTTATCCCTTTAGAAGCTTCTGATTGTCCAGGACCATGTGGGTAAAGGCCAATGATTGGGGAAGGAAATTTTGATGATGAAGGGGGTATTGATCGATGGCGATGGTGGCAGGAGTATGTGCAGCAGCCAGCGTAGCAGGGCGGCCTATAGCTCAATGGCGGATTTGGACGTGGCGATGGTCACAGCGCCTCTCCCTCACTCTGTTCATTTCAGATCCCTAGTGTGGTAGCCTTCTCCTTTAACAGCATGGCCGCCTCTTGTTTCCTTCCTCCTTTCCTCTTGTGCCCCACTAAGGGGTGTTTTTATAGCCTTGGGGGGGAAAGGGAAGCCACCACGTGGGTTATGCATGGCTCGCCCCCTCATGCAACCCACATCTCTCTACCTAGGCCATTCCTCCCCACACTCCCTCTCCTCCAGCCATGCATCAGCTAGGGGAAGGGATACTTATAAAAAGATTTTTGCCTAATTCTTAACCACCCTCCATTTTCCCCTTCAAAAAGGGTGTTTCCCGGTGGGTTTTTACGGTCTTCAACCCTGGCCTCGATTTCATAATGCGGAGGCCTCATTTTTGCGCATGTGCGGGGTACAGATTAAGCTGCCAGTAATTACAATATGAGAGATGATATTGCATCGGTTTTTACGCGGCGTGTGGGGAGTCAAGTTCAACAATATTTTTGAGCGGAAATATTACAGTAGAGTAGACACATTGTAGAGTGGCGATCATTCATTGCCCTGTTGAATTGTTGAACCCTTGGAGCAAGATTTATGATTTGAAGACACAGGTAGTTTTGGTCATAGTACTCTAATTCTAACAAGAATTTGCACTACACAATCTGCTTTAGTTTGAGAAAGTAAAACACTGGAGAGTAGTCAAAGAAGAGTAGGGGGATAAAACCACCAAATATAAGGGCTACAAAACCTGTAGTAAGACAGGGGTGACAGGAGCAGAGATAAAAACGCAAAGGATAAGAGATGCAAAACCTGCAATTGTAAAAATACAATAGAGAAAACACTCAAGTTAGAGAGTTTCATGGAAGAGAGAGGGAGAGGGAAGAGAAACTCGTTTTGAAAAACATCATGATTAGTTGTAAAGACTGACCTTGTAAAAGGATCATTTAATGTACCATGCTATTGAATTACCATAACTTGTCACAGAATACGAGTAGATTTAGATCTTATTTTTGTGACTATTCTTTAATTTTATTAAAGATTTCAAGTCCTGCTTTTTTCAAAAATCATGTAATGGCATTGCCCCCAAACCCCCAGTAGGGGCACTATCCCCTAGACCCCCATCGGGGCCACTATCCCCGAACCCTCGCTGGGGGCATTGCCACTAGGGGTGCTGCCCTCAAACCCCTATTGGGGGCGTTACCACCAAACCCCTGCTGGGGGTGCTACCCCCAAACTCCCACCAGCGGGTGCTACCCCTCGGACCCCCCGTTGGGGGCATTGTCTCCAAACTCCCATCAGGGGAACTACCTCAATCCCCCACTAGGGGTATTGCCCTTAGAACCCCACCACGGGGCGCTACCCCTTGAACCCCCCATTCGGAGCATTGCCCCCAAATCCCTATAAGGGGCGCTATCCCCAAACCTTGATTGGGGGCATTGCTCTCAAATCTCCATCGAGGAGGACGTTGCCCTCAAACTCTCATCAAGGGCATTTCTCCTAGAACCGCTCCTTCTCCCTTGCCCCTCCTTAAGAGCCCACCATTGGGATATTGCTCCTATTTCCATAATTGAAGATTTTGCTTACATACTCTCTATCCTACCCTACTAGAGATTCTACTCTCGAACTATCACTAAGAGGGCTTCAAAATCCTCAATGATATTACACATTACATATTAGATACATTAAATATACATAATTTTATAAAATATAATTTAATATATATATTTAATAATATTTATTATTTATTATTAAATTAAACTAATATAGTTTTTTTAAATATATTTTGATACTATATTCCATAATATACACATATTATGACATACTAATATAACATGATTTAGACTAAAATAGTATAAATTAAAAATAAAATATATTTTGATACATTTTACTATTACTTGTAGTATGTATTTTGCTTGAGGTTTTGACCATCTGGCCAAATATTTTTCTATGGAGACCACAATGAACTTTGATCCTTTTTGTTATGTGAAATACATACAACAAAGGTTTCAATCATTTGACTATGTTTTCTTCTATGGGGATCACAAAGAATTTTTATATTTACTATGGTATGGAATACATACAATATATTTTTGACCAAGTGGGTAAATATTTTCCTATACACATTATAAAGAATTTTGATAATTGTTCTCATGTTGAATAAATATAGTACAAGTTTTAAACATCTGCTATATATTTTTCCAATGAGAACATACAATGAAGTTTTTTCTTACTCAAAGAGTAGCTAATAAAATAAAGTAAAATCAAGGGCAACTAAAAATAATAGAAGAAAAGTTTCTTCTTCACTTTAGGGTATAGTTCATGAGAAAATTTGTTTTTGGCCATATGGTCAAATCTACCCTCTTTCTGTATGATATTTCCATTAATACTTTCTATTATGGATGTTTTACTCATTCTATCTCATGTTTAAGTGCTTTTTTAATTTTAATAAAATTTAATAATTCATTGTATTTAGCAATTTCATTACTATTTTCTTCTTTGTGAGAGGTGACAACATACAAATTATAAAATCTCCATTTTCTCACTTGTACAAGAATCATGAATAACAAATTTTATTTTAGAGATATTGTGAATTTGCTAGTTGATCATGAGATTGTTGCACTTGGGAGAGGGCATGCAATACATACAAATGAGATATGCCATGGAGAAATACTTGAAGATGGATATATTTTAGTGGCTATTGATAAATGTCTAAATGTAGTAGCATATTTGCCATTCCCAACAATTGACACAAACGTAGTGGCTATTGATAAATGTCTAAATGTCTAAATGTAGTACAATGTGTGTTGGGATAGGGATTATATTATTGGCTTTTCCATATGATGTGATAGACTTTGAATTGTTAGGAGAAGAGGATGTTGGTGTGGTGGTAGATAAAGCCCTTGATCAAACCACAAGAACATACATAAACAACCTCCATTATATCACTTTGAAAAGATGGCCTATTAAACAAGTCACCTTTGATGATGGAACATCGCTGCTACAACAACAATCATACATGCAATTTATCTCTACAAATGCTTGTACAAAAAATATAGAAGATACCAATGAAGATTCTATTTCTACAAAAAAATTAAATTTTGTTCAAAAGAGATCATATTGTACGGTCAATAGAAAGCCTCAAATTATTGCCCCTAAAGATGCAAACTAGAGGACTTCTATGGACTCCATTTCACAGGTTTCCATGACTGATTGTTGCCAAGAAAAGTGTTGTTAGTTTGCTAATAGAGAAACAATGCAACAATTACATAAATACTTTTGGGGATTGAAATTTGAAGACCGCACAAACTATATTTATGATAAGTTTGAATCATCATGTAGGATTGATTACTTGGGAACAAGGAAGTACATCTTCATCTTCAATGGACACATGGTATGTGGAAGGGAATAGTATGAGATTCATGGAATCCCAAAGACATATTTTTATAGGTACAAAACAAAATTTGAGCATGGCGTGAGGAGGGAAATGCATGGAAACAAGGGGGTAATAAGAGCAGCTTGGGATCACACAAAGATGGGAAGAGCCATCCTTAGAGACTTTGTTAAGAAGAATGAAAAGCCAATGCCACACAAGAGTAAAATAATGCAAGATCGATCAAGGGAGACACAATTGGTCATCCTAGATGTTTACAAGCAGGTAGATATATGGGCATAAGTAAATACAACATTGAGTGGTATTGGATGTAAGAAAATGTCATTATCCACCTTCAATAATATTTGGAACATAGAGTTCAAGCATGTAACCTTCACAAAGACAAGTGAGTTCTCCAAATGTAGTTTTTGCTCAGAGATCAAGGAGAAACTTGGCAACAAAAAAGTGTCTTTAAGAGCGAAATGTGCTTCTAAAGAAGCGTTAGTGTCACATGCTACAACAACAAAGTTGTCGGAACATATACTATAGTTTTCACTTGGCCTTAGAAGATAAAAACTTGTGCATCATACATGATAAAATGGACAAGCAAAAGACAGCTATCTCTAGGTTAAAGCTTCAATCAAAAGAGACTAAAATATGTACTCAACTACCATTTTCTTTAACAGGCATGATTACTCATGGACATGGAGAAGGTAGATATGGACATCTCGCACTCCATCTATGGCATCACAATCCTAACTTCACAATTGCCTGATTGTCGTTGTGCTTTAGGAACTTGGAGTGACTACACAGGCATACAAATAGTGATCTATAAGTAGATGAAATGCCGAGATCAACCTTTGTGCTAATAAATGCCCTCAAGTTGAAAAAAGCACTAGACCACCATCAAGGTGTTGCACAAAATAAAGCATGCATGGAAGATAATACATCACACGATGGCCATCATAATCTCAAACAAATTCCAGAGAACTTACTACTTCAACTTGATAATTGTTGGTCAGAAAATAAAAACTGCTATCTCTTTGCATATCTATCATTGCTTGTTGCATGAGGAACATTCAAGATGATCCACTTTGGGTTTCTCATTGATGCCAGGAGGCATATTCCACGGTGGATTCCGTGAGGTTTTACGGTGGATTCCGTAAACTTAGATGACCGGGGCTCATACGCAAAGAGGATTCTTTGTGCGAGAAGTTGATGGGGACGCCTGTCCTTTTCGGACGTTTCATTAATTTAGTGTGTACATGGGTGATTCCATAGCGGGTGATTCCGCAAAATGCATATTAAATTAATAAACGTTTATGAGTTTAGAGTGCGCACTCGTAATAAATTAAGATTAGGATTTATTTCTAACCAGTTGATTTATTTATGTAGCTGAAGACTGCTAGGTATTCACTTTTGTCGGTTTAATTGTGTTATTTTACTAACGATTGTGAATGCTTCAGTTGATGTGTAGAGATAGCAGCAGTGGCGGAGGAAAGCATTGGAGTCTAGCAGGTTTTCGACCTTTGGACTATATTTTGATAGGCGCCACGCCTATATTTTGTTATGTCTATAGAGACATTGATTATTTATTATTATTTTGTATGCGCTTATGCGCCTGGTTATGTTATTTCTATTTGGACATTGAGATTGGGCGTGCCAGATTCTATGGGCACCGTCCATTAGCTTTATTTTCTTATTTTTGGTAGAAAGCAAACTCAAAAGCTAAAAGCTTGTCATATTTTTGTAATTGGGCTATTTTTGAGCATGAAGATTGGAAATATACATTAAATACATGCTTTGTGAAGCGCTCACACAAGGCATGGGGGAGATTGAACCCAATTTGTCTCTTGCCTCTTGTCGTGCTTGCTTTTACATGGGTTTTTGTGCTAAAAAGTAGAGTACTTTGTTCTTGGGGACCTTCCGGGATTCACCACGTGAGCTATCTACGTCCGATCTGCGCACCAGTGGTATCAGAGCGGAGCAGAGATCAAGGGCTTCCAATCGCTACCAATCTCGGGCGAAGGCGGAGCTCCAGGAACAAACGGCCTCTACAGTCAATCTCGTCGCGAACCGTCGATACAGGCAGACTTCTGGCGATCAAGAACCCCTATTTCCACTGTCACATTGCGAAGGACCAATCTCTGCAGGCGGAGGACCACTCCCTCATCTCCATGAACAAGTCGTGATAAAACAGTAAGAAGCCATATCTATTTCTTCAAAAAGCTTAGTTTAAAAGCTTAAAAGAAAGCTTATGAAGCTTGATAACCAATAAAAAAACAAATCGATCCATCCTGGAGAAGCCCGAAAATTCCGCGTGGGAAAAACGCCCCCCCCCCCCACGAAAATTGACGACGATGCTGCCCATTACCTCCTCCTTCCATAGCTTAAGCTATTAAGCTTAAGTCACTCAATTTTTACCAAGTCACACAGGGCAGAGAAGTCTGTAAACTCCGGGTCCTGCGCATCAGAAGTCAAGTTTCGCAAGTCAACTCTAATCAAGTCCTGCAAGTTCTGCAAGTCGGCCTAAGTCCAGCAAGTCAACAACTCTGCAACTCTGCAAGTCAGACTAAATCAGAACTGACTAGTGCTTAAAACTCATAGAAGACTTGTTCGTATGCAAAAACTCTGAACTGGAAAGTTGTTCGCAGCAAGCTGTTCTACCTATCTACAAGTTCGTTGAAGTACTTTCAGCAAACGAAGACAGAAATATAAAATACCCAAAAATACATAGCCTTGTAACCCCAAATTTGAGCTACGCTCATCCCGCTAACTGATTTTGAGTGAGAAAGGTTTGTTGAGTTTTACAGGATGACTACCCCACATATGGATGATCCTATTGCTGAAGACGACCTACCCGAGCCTACCATGGAACAAAAGCTGGATCTTATCATGCTGCAATTGGAAGAAGAGCGAAGAGCTAGGCAAGCCTTGCAAGCGCAATTGACAAAGCTACAAGGAGCATCCACTGACAAAGAAGAACCTCAAGCTGAAGATCTGATTCGCCGTACCATCGACGCCACTCTTGAAGCACAAACCATTCGCAAGGAATCCAAGATAAGTAAACGAAGTTTCAAGTTTCGCACTTTCAATGGCATAAGAGAAGGAAAGACTGTTTTATCATTCATTAGCCAGTTTGATGACTATTTCCATGAGGAAACTTATCCCGAGAAAGATAAAATCAAGTGTGTTACTAATCATCTGATAGACAGAGCATCACTTTGGTGGACTGTAGTTCGTAAGAGCATAGAATGTCCTGCTACATGGGAAGATTTTAAGAAGAAGTTCATGCAAAATTTCCTACCACCGCAATTTCATGAGAAGGCTATCAAGCAATGGGATTTACTTCAACAGCGCGATCGTGAGCCTATTCCACAGTATATAGAGCGTTTTTGGAATGCACTCCTACAGCTACGCATGCTTGAAGACGTACCAGAGACGACCCATAAGCGGAAGTACATGTCTGGACTTCTTGGACATTACTACGCTGAGGTGAATATGTTCAAGCTTGCTACCCTTGAAGACGCCATCTCCTTAGCTCACGACACTGAAGATAAGTTACGTGGAAGAGATCGACGACCACAGCCATTCCAAGCAAACGGTAATTATGGATCTAAACAATTCAATTCCAATTTCAGAAGGCTTAATCCAGGTCGTTTCTCATCACCATCTTTCCGCAAGAATTGGCTTAAACCACCTGCATTACCATCCACTGTCAATCCAAATCCTAAGCCTATTCAACAAGCAAATCCAAATATACCCAGACTCTCAGCCATTGCAAATAATGTGACCAAAGCCAAGCCCATCGTATGCTACAAGTGTCACCAGCCAGGGCATCTTGCAGCAAATTGTTATTTAAAGAAGCCATCAGCACATATCAACTACCTTGGAGCTATGGACGAAGACGAGCATGAGGATATGCCGGATTTCACTGAAGAAGAAGATGATCCTACTACTACTTCCGACACTTTACCAGGTATGCCTACTTCACATTCATTGTTAACTATGAAATGTATGGTAGATGAAAAGAAAGAATTATATTGCATGATGACGGTAGTACGCATGACTTTATTTCAGCAAAATTGGTAAAGGAATTGAAATTGCATACAGTACCTATGCACTATCGCATAAAAGCTGCATTTTTAGGTACTAGGTACAATGGCACACAAGAAGTTCAAGATTTAGAAATTCAAATTGGTCCATATATTGAAAGAATAAATTTCTTAGTTGTCCCATTACAGTCTAGCGACATTATTCTAGGAATGCCATGGAGACACCAACATAATCCCAATATAGATTATTCCACACACACAATGAATATTAATTTTCAAGGAAAATCTATTACATTATTTGGTATGCATGCATCTCATATTTTTCCACTGCTTTCGCATACTCAAGCAAAACGTGCACTACGCAAGAACACTAAATCATATCTCATTTGGGTGAATGAATTGCACACAAAAGAAACTCATATGCACCCTCAGCATAAGGAATTTCTTGCATATTTTAAGGATTGTTTTGCAGAAGACCTACCACCAGGTTTACCTCCATCACGTCCAGAAGACCATAAGATTGACTTAATACCTGGCACACAACCACCTTGCAAAGCCCCATATAGGCACAATCAAATAGAGCAAAAAGAAATCCAGAGTCAAGTAGAAGAATTACTAAATAAGGCTTAATTCGACCTAGCAGTTCTCCATTCGGTGCACCTGTGCTCCTAGTCAAGAAAAAGAATAATACTTATCGAATGTGTATTGACTACCGAGCATTAAACAAGATCACTGTAAAGAATAGATATCCTATACCTAGAGTCGATGACCTTATGGACAAACTGCAAGGATCTTCTATATTTAGTAAAATTGACCTTAAATCTGGATATCATCAGGTGAGGCTTGATAGATCTGACATATTTAAGACTGCATTCAGGACACAGTTTGGCCATTACGAATTTTTAGTCGTGCCATTCGGATTAACTAATGCACCTACTACTTTCAGTAGAATGATGAACCGCATTTTTCTAAAATATCAATATTGTGTGATTGTTTTCTTTGATGATATTTTAGTGTTCAGTCAAAGTGAAAAAGAGCATTATGAGCATTTATCATTAGTTTTTCAATTACTGAAAGAAAATCAATTGTTTGCAAATCCTGAAAAGAGTGAATTCTTTAAGACAGAAATAGAATATCTAGGTCATATTGTATCAAAAGAAGGAATTAAAGTTGATCCTAAGAAAATTGATGCAATATTGCATTGGCCTGTTCCTAAAAATGTACATGAATTACGCTCGTTCCTTGGTCTTGCTAGTTTCTATAGGAAGTTTGTACGTAATTTCTCATTACTTGTTTTACCACTGACCAAACTTCTTAAGAAAGGCATTGTTTATCAATGGACTGAAAACCAGCAGAAATCCTTTGATTTACTCAAACGTGCATTGACCAATGCCCCTGTTCTACAATTGCCTGACTTTAACATACCATTCTTTCTAGTTGTGACTGATGCTAGCGGATCAGGAATAGGAGCCGTGCTTATGCAAGACAACCATCCAATAGCATATTCTAGTTCTAAGCTAAAACCCTCTGAGCTTAAATATTCCACTTATGACAAGGAACTCTTAGCAGTTGTGCAAGCATTAAAACAATGGAAGCATTATTTAATGGGTTCAGAATTCATGATAAAGACAGACCAGCAAAGCATTAGACATCTACTTAGCCAACCCCAAATTTCTGACCGTCATATCAAATGGGCTTCATTCATTCAAAGTTTCCATCCTATCATTCAATACCAACCTGGAAAAGAAAATGTAGTTGCTGATGCATTGAGTAGAAGACCTGCAATTCATAATATTTCCATCATATCTTTTGATTCTTTGATTGCTATGAAAGACACATATCACCAGGATATTACTTTTCATTCTGATTGGCAAAAATTAGTTCAAAATAATTTCATTCCTGTTGATTCATTGTCATATAATGATGGATTCATGTTCTTTGAAAAGAGACTGTGTGTTACTATTCCATTCCGATCTTTTGTTTTGAATGAAATTCATTGTCCCCCATATCAAGGTCATAGAGGTATCATTTCTACATTACGCATGTTAACTGAAGATTTTTATTGGCCGCATATGGATGCAGATGTATCTAATTTTGTCTCTGAATGTCTGATTTGTCAAAGAATAAAGAGACATCATGGTAAACAGTATGGATTATTAATGCCTTTATCTATTCCATCTAAACCTTGGGAACATATATCTATGGATTTCATTACTGGCTTACCAAATACTAAATCTAACCATGACATGATTTGGACAATTGTAGATAGATTTAGTAAGCAAGCATATTTCATTGCATGTAAGAAAACTTTAACAGCATCACAAGCAGCATAGTTATTTTTGAAAACTGTTTTTACTAACCATGGATTGCCGAAAGTGATTATTTCAGATAGAGATTCTAGATTTTGTAATAATTTTTGGATTACACTGTTTGCAAATCTAGGCACAAAAATTGATTTCTCATCTGCATTTCATCCAGAAACAAATGGACAAACAGAAGCCACAAATAGCACCATTCTAGATCTTTTACGTGCATACACTATCTCTAAACCTCAGACATGGGATACTCATTTACATTTATTACAGTTTGCATATAACAATACACCGCACACATCTACAAAGAAAGCACCTTTTGAAGTTATTTATGGATATAGATTATCTACACCTGTTGCCTCTTTGTCTAATAGAATACAAAGTGCCGATGATATTGCTGTTATGCATAACACTATTTTTGATGAAGTAAAGGATATGATTGCTAAAGCCCAACAATCATATACCAAACAAGCCAACAAGAAAAGACAAGCCATGAATTTCAAAGTTGATGATTATGTTTGGCTTAGAATAGAAAAGCGTAGACTGCAAAGTGTAGATAGACATCCAGTTGTCAAATTAGCTCCTAGATTCTACGGACCATTTAGAATCATTCATAAGATTAATGACAATGCATTCAAGTTAGAATTGCCATCTCATTGGAAAATTCATAATACATTTCATATTAGTTTATTGAGACCATTTAGAGGACAATTACCTATCCACCCTGTCTATGAAAACCCACCTTTACTAGAAGAAGAGACTGAAATACTTGAACCAGAAGCCATTATAGACACTGACTACATGACCACTAGAACTGGCCAAAGGTATTCTAGATATCTAGTAAAATTTAAGAACCATCCTGTAGAGGAAGCACAATGGATGCACGCTAGAGACCTAAATGCTTTCCCCACTCTGTTAGCTCCACATTGAGCTAATAGCAATTGAGGTCAATTGCTATCCCACCCTGGGGGTATGATGCCAGGAGGCATATTCCACGGTGGATTCCGTGAGGTTTTACGGTGGATTCCGTAAACTTAGATGACCGGGGCTCATACGCAAAGAGGATTCTTTGTGCGAGAAGTTGATGGGGACGCCTGTCCTTTTCGCACGTTTCATTAATTTAGTGTGTACATGGGTGATTCCATAGCGGGTGATTCCGCAAAATGCATATTAAATTAATAAACGTTTATGAGTTTAGAGTGCGCACTCGTAATAAATTAAGGTTAGGATTTATTTCTAACCAGTTGATTTATTTATGTAGCTGAAGACTGCTAGGTATTCACTTTTGTCGGTTTAATTGTGTTATTTTACTAACGATTGTGAATGCTTCAGTTGATGTGTAGAGATAGCAGCAGTGGCGGAGGAAAGCATTGGAGTCTAGCGGGTTTTCGACCTTTGGACTATATTTTGATAGGCGCCACGCCTATATTTTGTTATGTCTATAGAGACATTGATTATTTATTATTATTTTGTATGCGCTTATGCGCCTGGTTATGTTATTTCTATTTGGACATTGAGATTGGGCGTGCCAGACTCTATGGGCACCGTCCATTAGCTTTATTTTCTTATTTTTGGTAGAAAGCAAACTCAAAAGCTAAAAGCTTGTCATATTTTTGTAATTGGGCTATTTTTGAGCATGAAGATTGGAAATATACATTAAATACATGCTTTGTGAAGCGCTCACACAAGGCATGGGGGAGATTGAACCCAATTTGTCTCTTGCCTCTTGTCGTGCTTGCTTTTACATGGGTTTTTGTGCTAAAAAGTAGAGTACTTTGTTCTTGGGGACCTTCCGGGATTCACCACGTGAGCTATCTGCGTCCGATCTGCGCACCACTCATGGTGGGTGATACAAATAAAGACATTGATACAATATTCAGAAAATTTTTAGAGAAGCTAAGGACGAGCATGACCTTCACTTTTTCTCATCTTATGCAACATTTTCAATTAAGATAGATGACAAGTCCTACACCTTTCTTATTGACACATGTGCCTCACTTTAAGAGATACATTGAGGGATACTTGTGTGATTCCAAAGATACACTTGTTGGTCACTCAAAACCTCTTCAATTTTGGTTTTATATGCAAGGAGATACACCTGTCATGCAATACAAGATGTATCCAAAGTCCCTAGACTGGTTACTAAGAGAAGGTGGCATTGGATTATGGAAGAGATCAAACCTTGCAGAAAAGTCTACTCTTCCAAAGGGTGTTCCAATGTTGCAATACACTTGTCATGCAATACAAGATGTATCCAAAGTCCCTAGACTGGTTACTAAGAGAAGGTGGCATTGGATTATGGAAGAGAAACCTTGCAGAAAAGCCTACTCTTCCAAAGGGTGTTCCAATGTTGCTACCCATGTTGGAGTACGTTAAGGATCATCAAGAAATAGTAAGTGGAGTTAAAGATTATTTCAAGTATTGGGAAAGATTGTCAAATGTACAAGGACCTAAAGCAGAGTTCAAAAAGTTTATAACACTTGTGATTGATTATTGGAAACATATGATCTATGCTTTTCAAATTCCAAATGTCCAAGAAGATTTATTTTTCATAGATTTTTGGCCAAGAACACAAAGCGATGTAACCAATATAGATGTAGATAATGTAGATGACTTTATTGGATTGGAAGAGTTGAATTATCACTATTGTGGTCCTCTCAGCAAATGACCCAAACATGCATTTGAACTAATGCTTGATTTTAAGAGAGATGAGGTATATATACAATATTGGGCACCAGTTTGTAGTCATCAAAATGCTATAGATACAGAGGTGTATTTTAATTGTTGGGATAAATATTGGATGTGCAACAAAAAAGATCCTCAACAATGGGAAGCAATAGATAGCATTGACCCTCAGATGAAGAAAGGTACAAAATCTCCCAAAATTTTTAAAATTCCCCCAAAGATTGTATTTAGGGCCAAAGAAAGTCTACAAGAATCCATTGACTGAAGATTTTCCTTGAATATTTTCAAGGATATTAAAACTAAGGTGTTTATTAACACCAAATTTTTTGAGTTTTTTTCAATCTCTTGGAAACAACCATAAGTAGTAATATGTTCAATTGCACCAAGTTCCAAATTAATGAGATTCCCAAAATTCCCGAAATCCATTTTGATTTGGAATTCCCATATTGATGGAAAATTCTCGAATTCACAAATATGGAGTTCATACAAAAGCTACCAATGAATGCGAAAAGAATAGCAAACAATGCCTAGCAAAGTCCAAACATATCCTATGAGCTAGGTTTATTCCATGGAAGGTTATTCCAAATTCTTTGAAAGAGATAGATCTTGCAAATAACATTTTTTTAAAAGCTACTATCGTATCAACTACCTACCTACCTACCTATCTATCTATCTCTTTCCCCCCCTCTTTCTCTCTCTCGCTATTATGCTCATTTTGAAAGTGCAATCATATGCATGTTTTTCATAAAAATTTTCAAAACCACAAACATGGGATCCACACTTGAATTTACTTCAGATTGGATACAATAATACACCCAGACAGAGCTACACAAAAAGCACATTTTGCAATCATTTATGGGCATCGATTGTCTACACCTGTTACATCATTGTCAAACAAAGTTTAAGCTGTTGATGATATTGCCAATATGAATGCTACAATCTTTGCTGAAGTCAAAGATATGATTGTGAAAGCCTAGCAATCATACACTAAATAAGCTAACAAGAAAAGAAAAGCTATGACTTTCAAAGTTGATGATTATGTTTGGTTATGCATTGAAAAAAGAAGATTACAAAGTGTTGAGAAACACCCTGTTGTTAAGTTAGCCCCTAGATTTTATGGACCTTTCAAGATCATTCACAAAATCCATGATAATGCATTTAAATTAGAACTATTCCAACATTGGAAAATCCACAATACTTTTCATATCAGTTTGTTACGACCTTTTAGAGGCCAATTACTTGTTCACCCTACCTATGAAAACCCTCCCTTGTTAGAAGAAGAAACTGAAATCCTTGAACTTGAAACTATTCTAGATAGTGACTTTCTGACCACTAGAATTGGCCATAGATACTCTAGATATTTGATTGAGTTTAAAAATCATCTTGTTGAAGAGTCCTAATGTATGCACGCCCATGACCTAAGTGCTTACCCCTCACTGCTCGCTCCACATTGAGCTAATAGCAATTGAGATCAATCGCTATCCCACCTCGAGGGTATGATGCCAGAAGGCATATTCCACACTGGATTCTGCGAGACCGCGGTTGATTTCGTGATTTTTTATTCCAAGCTGGATTCCGTGAGGTTTTGCGGTGGATTCCATAAAACTATATTTATTTTTCGAGGCTTGTACACAAGGTGGATTCCTTGTGTGAGAAGTTGACGGATATGCCTCTCCTTTTCGAGTGTCATGTTAATTTAATGTAGACATCGGCAACTCCACAACGGGTGATTTTGCAAAATACAATTTTAAATTAATGGATGTTTATGAGTTTAGAGTGCACTCGTATTAAATTAATGTTAGGACAAAGTTCCAACCTAATTATTTATTTTGTAGTTGAAGACTGCTAGCTATTCACTTTTTTTTGTTTAATTTTATTATTTTCCAACAACTGTGAATGCTTCAGTTGATGTGTAGAGCAAGCGGTGGTGGCATTGGGAAGCACTAGGCGATAGTGTGTATTCAAATTATCTAGAAAAAAATATCATTTTTGATGGGCGCGTATCTTATTTTTAAAGGCGTTGCACTACTATTTATTTAGGTGTGCTTATTTATTGAAGTGCTTGACAAATATTTATTATTTTGTATGCGCATGGATGCATGGTTTAAATATTTCATTATGTAACATTGTATTTGGGGCACAGTCCGACTTTTGGGCCGCCCAACCACTTTATTCTTCATTTGGACAAAAGCAAACACAAAGCTAAAGCATGCTTATTTTAAAATTAGGCTATTTTTAAGCTTTGAGATTAATGAATTGATAAATACATGCCTTATGAAGCACTCACACAAGGCATGGGGGAGATTGTACCTAATTTGTTTTTTTCCTTCATGTCATGCAAGTCTATCTTCTTACTTTTTGAGCTTAAGTAGAGTTCTTTGTTCTTGGAGACCTTCTGATGCTCACTACGTATGCACCGAGCATGCAATTTGTGCACCAGATTTTGTTGATAAGCATGGTGCAGATTACTCTCTCATTGGGTTGCTTCGTCACTGTAATCCTCTTATAGAGACTTCTCACGTAAGTGACATGGTCTCAGATTTCCTCCTTGTCTTTTTGGCTGACACTCATTAATCTGATAATGAGGCTATCTGAGTATTTGGCCCTAAAAAATCTTTTAATGAAAATATCCTTTAGATTATTAAAGTTGTTGCATTCAACGTTGTTTAGGTTAGTGAACCAAGTTCATCCCTTGTTTCCTAAGCAAACTCCAAAAGCTTCACCATACTAAGCAGGGTCCATGATGATATTTACCTTGCATACTTGCTCAAACTACTCAACAATGAGATAACAATTGTTATCTTTTTTATACTTCTCAATTTTCTTTGCAAGTATAGGTGTCTTATTCTGGCTTCTAGCGTTTGGGGTGATTCCCACTCTAGCTAGCAATGAAGTTGTTAGGGCTGCTTCTCTTTGCTTTATGGAAGCATTATCTAGTAATCACTTCATGAGAAGCTTAGCTAATGAAAGATTAGCCTCTAACACTCTCTCCCTATTGGCGTTTCCTATGGCTCTATTCCTACCTGCGATGACTAGAACTCATTAGACCTCGTTAAGCTCCATTTCTTGGCATAGCCTTTTAGTAGGTTGAAGCATTGCATCACAACTCTTCCTAGCCTCCTCTCCTCCTCGAGATTAGCTATGATTTCATTTGCAAATCTCCCATAGTATTCTATTTTCATTGGACAATCGCATCATGATATGAGTTCCTATATGTCGTTTGGAAAATCGCATAGGTCAAGATCTTGGTTACCTACGTCCATGCTAGCACTTGCCATATTTGTGGTCTCTTGAACTACTAAGGTATCAATGAGGGTGATTAGGTTGGCTAAGGACAGCTATGGACATGTTCTAATTGTGGTTTATTCCTTTCTTCACTCGGTTGTTAGGTAGTTTGAGAATGTTCACTTCTCAATGTTGGGTATCTAGGTTTATTTTTACAGTCCCAAGGGTGTTGCAAGTCCTATTGCTGGGTTTGTTTCTTAGCTTGATTCCCCTTTAGTGTGTTCCTTGTTAATGAATTCACTTCATAGGTTTATGATTTTTCACAAACTTAGATGGTGCAATGCAAGGTAAGTTGTGCACAATCAGGCTTTCAAATTTTCTCATGCAATTAAGTGCCTACAATGCAATGTGCAACCTTCAATGCATTCATTCACACACACACACACGGTAGTAAAATAATGTCTCTACAAGGAAGTAAGCTACAAGTGATTGGATGATTTGGTCAATTCTTAGGCTTGTCAAGGTAAATTTTGGTGTTGGTTAGCTTTATGGTCACACTCGTAGGGTTGGGATCTAGCTAGGGTAACTCATTATTTAGCTCACAGCCTTTCGCATGTTTGGGGATCCAGATGGTCCCCAAGAATTTGTCATGGGTCAGAGTAATCTTCTAATTTGGATGTTTGAGTTGTAGTTTCATGACCATCTAAGTCCTGCACTTTGTCCTTTGAGTGGTGGATTTGGCACGTTTGAATGGTCACGTTTGACTTGGACATGGGTGCCTATCCAAGTCCGAGGAGGTGTGTCCAAAGGAGAACTCGAGAGTTTGAGCATCTGAGTGGGGGCCTATCCAAGTGGACTTTTTTTGTGTTTGAGTAGAATGACTCGATCGCCCAAGTCTAGACCATGCAAGTTTGAGAAGGACTATTCGAGTGGACTTAGGTGGCTTGGCCATCCGAGGGGCTAGTTCCAATTCAGCCGTTCAAGGCTTGGAGTGTCGTTTGAGTGACCAAGAAAAACATGCCGAATGACACAAATCACTGAAGAATGAATCATAAATCACATGCCCATCCAGATATGACCATGTCCTTATTCTTCAATCAATAAGGAGGGTTTGAACCATTGAGAGTGATGACACAATGGATTTCTATTGCTCTCTTAGCCTATTGCTCTCTCTTGACCTACCGCTCTCTCTCTCTCTCTCTGTCTCTCAATCTCTCACAAGCTCAAATGAGCTCTTCCACCCCCTTTTCTCTCCTTTTAATTCTCTCTCTTTTGTCCCTTTCTCTCAGTTTTTGTTCTAAGATATTCAAAATCTCTTTTCTTTTGTTTTCTTGCTTCTCTGTTTCCTAGTTGTTATAGAAACTTATATTCTCTTTCTTTTTCCTTATTTCCCAAACATTACTGTATCCTACTAATGAATAACATCCTACCCCTAATCTAAGTAACGTTTCTAAATCTTCCAACACCTAAACTATCTAGCAAAGGAGATCAAACACCTTCTGACTTCCTTGCTTCCTACCTAAACTGAACATTATTTTGAAGACAAACTCCTACTTTGTCACTCAATTTGGAGTACACAAGCACTCAAGCATGAAATCATTTGTCCTAGAAATTGAACCAAGATTTTGTCACTATCACTAGCAACCGTTGAGACCCTATGAACTACTTATCAAGTCAAGCGTTTCAAGTGAGTGGCAATGGCTACCTCTCACATAGTCGTGCATGCTCTTGCACAATGATGTAGTGAGCTTACCATCGAATCTGATTGTTGTAGTCCTCTTCCTCAAATCCTTTGATGGCTCCACGATTCAAGGTAATAGCTCAAGCAAGCTCCATATTCATGCTTCAAGTTCCAAGCTCCATAACAATGCATATTGTTACGCGAGAGGTGATCAAGGACAAGTCTCACTCACAACCTAATAATGAGACGTTAAGGAGTGCCGGTTGTGGAAAATTGACTTTGTCGGATACACAACACAACACAAAAATATTAATGTTTCGACAAACACCACATGAACCACACATAGAACCAAATGCCAAACAATGCCTCTTGTAGCTCAGAAATGACAATGAAACTTTATTTCGACTAGAGCATCACACAAACCCAACTCAGATATCGAAAACACCAACACTTTACACAAAAGTCAAAACAAACTTTGAAGACAAATCCAGCATCATGGAAATTTTCATACCTTAACAACCTTGAGCCGAGACTCAGTGTATTGACATCCAAATTCTGTCATTCTGATTAGCACAACAAGAGCTCACTCTTGCATGCGATCCTTCTCTCTCCTCTCTGACAAGATACACAAAGAATACATGGGGTTGGGCCCCTAAGTCTCCTCTCACACCTCCTTTTATAGTTTTCTTCCATACTCATGTTTTCTTATGCTTTGGCTTTTGGCTTTTCACTTTTTACAGAAAGCTTAAGGCTTTTCCTAAAAGCTAAAAGGCCCTTGTAGCTTCTCCAAAGGTAAAAGCCTTAAGGCATTTTATAAAAGGGTATCCCTTTAAGGCTAATAATTAAGTCTTCTTCTGCATTTCAAATAGTCGCCCTTACGTTTATTTCGTTGTCATCCGCTTGCCAGAATATATGCGGCCATGTTAGAACACCCTTTGCATGTCAGCGGTAGTCGTCGTCTTCTCTGCGTAAACGAACTGCGTTGAAACACCCTCCTATCCTCGGAATATTCCGACAACCGTCTTATCCAATAACAACCGCCATCATGTCTTGTCCGCCATCTGCGTTCTGAACACTTCATAATTCATTTGGCCGTAATCTTCAAGCTTTAGTCTAATTCAAACAGGCCGCCATATTGCCATTATTTCCTTCCGCCGTCTGCGTAACAAACTGCCTGCGATGCCTACCATCTCATTGGCCGTCGAATGCCATTATTTATGCATTTTCACCAGCACCCCAGTCTGCAATTTGCAACAACACATTGGCACCCTGCGATTGCCATCGAATCTCCTTGCCATCCAGCCTCCAGGAACTGTTGCCGCTGTATTTCCGGCAATGCCTGCATCATGTATCGCTCATATACTGCCATCTCTGCTTTCCTTATTGTCCCGCTGTTCCTGCTTTCTGTCTTCCCAGCACTTGTAAGACCATACGATCTCATATCCAGCCCATTAGGAGTGCATATATACCCATTTTTTACTTTTCGTCCAAATTTTGTATCATAAATCGACTCGAAATCCTTGTCTGTTCCAGGAGGTCCAAACAGCAAAATACCCTTCCAAGGGGATAGCAAACCCGTGAAATACTGAGGATATTTTATAGGCATCACCACAGCCTCTTTCTGCAGTCGTTTTGCATGTTCTAAACCCTTAATCGCATCCCATCGTACATTGGGACTTCCTTCAAGAATGTCTCAGCTAATACTTTCCGCCAGAGCTCGCATCTCTGCTGATTAAAAAGCGGAAGTAAGTTTTTTGACATTTTGTCACCTGTGTCATTTATTACCGCTTTGGAGACATCAGCTACGTCACCTCCATTTGCCTTCGTCATCAAGTCCTTGAGAACGTCGCCGCCATCCATGCATATTCGACAACACATCGCCACCTTCTGAGTTAGCTCGCAACTCCACAAAACTGATGGTTACGACAAGAGTAGCCTCTCTTTCTCCAGTGTTTTTTGTTATCTGCCTAGTGTCCTCGGCAGTCGAGATAAAATCCACACTATTCATGATAGTAGTACCAGCGACAGACAGCTTGATTTTACCCCCTTGATGTATGGCCCGCAAAACCACAAAATGCACATCCCAGGGCTGGAAGCCGTTGTTCTTAGCCACACAGATGCATTCATAACCAGATTCTTCCTCCTAGCTCACAATGCCGTCGAGTCTTCTGCTTTTCGCCATCTTCATTGCTAGCTGCAATATCTTCCACGTATGTCATCAGAGTTGACGGTTTTCTCATTCTGCGGTGCCACGTCTCACTGTGGTCCATCAAAAACATTGCTATCCATACATGCTAACAAGTGATTCTAGCAGCAAACTCCTCAAAATTAGCACCAGGGAAGGCGTTTGAGAAGAAGGCGATACGAGAAAGAGGGTAGCCCAGAATAAAGTCCGTTAGCTTCAGCCTTAAACGTGACTAATGCCATCAAGCACTTAGTAATAAAGGCAATGTCATCGACCAAATCAAATTGACCACTCTGATTTCTCTTCTACTCGCTTCAACACCTTTCTCTTTGATTGTCTTCTCTCCTCAATACTCCACTATATAATTTGTAATGTTTGACAACTTGATCAACAAATAAAACTTCTATACATGTGCCTTAATAAGTGCAACATTTGGATCTATTCAATCTTGGATACAAAAAGAAGCAAATTGAGCACACATTGTGAAGCAATTTTTTGAAAACTAAAAACCCCTAGTCAAATTGTAGTTAGGGTTGGATTTTTGTTGGATTAGTTGTTTGCGTGACTATTTGTTTTGCTGTTTTGTAATTGGATTTCTTGTGTTTGACTAGCTTCGGGTTTCTTTATGTCATTTTGTTTGATTTGTTGAGTGTGAAACTTGATAGCCTTGGTCGAGCTTGGTATTTTTTTGGACAAGTTGAAAGTGGAGTTTACCAGAAGCTGTCGGACATTGTGGAATATGGTATATTTTCTTGCTAAGTCTCTTGCACATCATAGGGATTATGGGTTCATGAGCACTTCATGTTATACTTGTTGATGCACTACACTCAGGGGTTGTCTCCTGAATTATTCAAATACTTCCATGCCATGGGTTGGAATTATGCATGTTTTACACCATCGTTGAGTACTTGCACGACATGAGGCCCACTGTAGCTATATGCAATAAATCCTAGATGCACACGCATATGAGAGATCACCAATCATTGAGTACGCACATTTCTTGCATGTACGATATTTGGGATGATCATCACAAGTTAGGAACCTCTCGATGAGTGTGTAAGCTCATTGGGTGAGCTAGAGGGTCATGAAGGACGCCACCAATTGTGAGATGGGTTATTCATATCTGGTCAACATCTTGAGGACCATCATTTTCTTGAGTGTTTGTGAGAATTTGGGTGGAGCGGAGTATAACATGTTTCATTGCTAAGAGTTGAGAGGTGAGGCTAAGGATTTAAATAATCAAGGAATTTTGTTTCCATAATGCATGAGGCACTAGCACATGTAAATATGCTAGGCACAATTTCTTCAATGCATAAATTATTTTTGTATGTAGTATCACTTGAATGGTTGTGTAGCATGGATTGGATGTTGCTTCTCTTCTCTAATCATGTTTGATTGAGCATGGTGTATTATTGCATATTCTTGCTAGGACACAATGCATGAGCAAAATATGATGAAGATATGCTTCTTGAGAATAGCAAGACAGGCTTAAGATTTGTCAAAACAAAAGCAACTATGCAAATTCGACACGAAAAGTTTGATGAAGTTGTAGTTCATGTGAGTGAGGAGAGAGGTCGTAGTGGTTATTTCTATGGTCAATGGCTTGGATAGAGTAGAAGAAGACAATCACTCTTTTCACGAAGTAAAACTGAAAAAATCATTTGAAGGAATATCTATCCATGGAGAGGATTTAATGAAGACATTATTAACAGAAATAATAGCAAATCCTACAGGATCGTTGACTCAAAGATGACAGATTGAGGATGGCAATCTGATTGTTCTTGGCTGTTGAGAGAGAGAGAGAGTACGAGAGAGATACACAAGACATGCTCCCAAAGAATGATTCATATTGATGTAGAGTTAGTATATATAGGTGAGACCCAAGTCAAGTGAGAGATGATATATATAGTTGTAACATCCCCACTCAAACAAAGATCTCTAGCTGCGAGTGAAAAAACCCTTGGGGAGAACAAGGGAAAAAACCAAGCCCCTACACATACCTACGATACAAAAATGATTTACTATAAAGTTTTCTTGAACACAATGATACATGCCTCAATCAGTGAGACAAGAACTTGAAACAATACCAAGTGCATGTCTTAATGAACTAAAGCGAGCTTCACTAAGAGCTTTTGTGAAGATGTTTGCAACCATTTGATCACTGAGACGATGCTCCACCATAATGGAACCTTTCTTGACTTCATGTCGAACATAATGATAATGAATAGCAATATGCTTTGATTTACTATGTTGAATATAGTCTTTGATAAGACTAATAGCACTTTGGTTATCGCATCAAAGAGGTGTACTAGATGATGAAGGATGTCCCGAATCTGCAACTAGTTTTCAAAGCCAAACTAGCTCGTGAGCTACTAATGATGCAGTAACATACTTGGCCTCAGTTGTAGAAACCGCAACACAGCGTTGTTTCTTGCTAGACTAGGAAACCAAACATCCATTTACAAAGAAATAATTTCCACTTTTAGATGGCATGTATAAGTGTGAACTTGCCCAATCAGCATCTGTATATCCAATAAGGTCAAAAGAAGTTGAAGAAGATAAAGAAGAATCCTCTCAATGACGATAAATAAGACCAAATTCCTTAGTACCCTTGAGGTACTTAAGAATATGTTTTGCAGCACTCCAATGAATAATGGAAGGGGAAGAAAGATATTGTCCGAAAAAAGTTAGCTGCAAATAAAATATATGGTCTTGTGTTTAAATCAATAAATTTAAGAAAACCAACAAGATTAGCAAAAGGTTGATGAATGGCTAATTCTTCATTGGGTGTTGTAGATGTACCCTTGATAGAGCTCGAAAGAATGGGAGTGTTGGCAAAGTGCACATTTTTCAACCCAAACTTCTTAACAATATCATTAATAAACTTTGTCTAGCGAAGAAGAAGAATGCCTTGTTGTCGGTGTCGTTGAACTTGAATACCCAAACAAGAATGTATCTCACCAAGATCCACCATTTCAAATGTAGTCGATAAAAGCTTCTTCATAGCATCCAAGAAAGCAATATTATTTGACACAAGAATAGTATCATCAACATATAGAGCAAGAATAATAAAACATTTGTCCTCCCTTTTGATGTAAAGATTTGGGTCAGCAAAACATGCAACAAAACCTTTATATGTGAGGAACTGATCAATCTTAATATACCAAGCACGAGAGGCTTGCTTCAATCCATATAATGCACGATAAAACTGGCATACAAGACGCTCCTTTCCTGCAATTGTAAAACCTTCAGGTTGCTCCATATAGATTTCTTCTTCAAGATCTCCATTGAGAAAAGCCATTTTAACATCCATTTGGTGAATTTCTAGATCAAATAGTGTTGCAAAAGCCAAAATCATACGAACAGTTGTGGAGCGCACAACAAGAGAAAATGTTTCTTGATAATCTACTCCTGCAATCTACGAGTAACCTTTTCCAACAAGTCGTGCTTTGAACTTATCAAACAAGCCATTAGCTTTGGTCTTGGTTTTATAAACCCATTTACATTTGATAGGAACACAATTTGGGGGGAGTTCAGTAAGAATCCATGTACATTTGGAGATTAAAGAGTCGTACTCAACTTGCATAGCTTCTTGCCATTGATCCCTTTGAGACGAATTGATAGCTTCCATATATGATATTGGATCCTCTTGGACAGACATAGCATCATTAAAGACATCATATTCAATAGAATAGAATCCATGCTCTATCTCAATAGGAAGATTGACATAGATCTCCAAATTTTCATCAATCTTCTTTGGAGGTGAAGGAGGTTTATGATCATCAGAATTAGTAGACTCACAAAGCAAGTAAGGAAATGCACTAAGCAAAGACTGTGTATCATCTAAAACATCTGACGACCATGTGCCACCCATAGTCTTCTCATCAAATATAGCATCACGACTAATGATAACCTTTTGAGTAGAAGGATCATAAAATTTGTAACCTTTGGAATGATCTGAATAACCAAGAAAAATAACCTTCAAACTTGGAGGATCCAACTTATGTCGAGTGTCCTTGGGTACATGAATATAAGACATGCAGCTAAATGTGTGAAAATGAGAGACTGAAGGTGTCTTCCCTGTCCAGATTGTTATAGGAATTTTACCAGCAGGTGCAGTTGTTGGAAGATGATTTTGAATAAAAACGGTTGTTAGAAGTGCTTCAGTCCAAAACTTTCGAGACAAACCAGAGTGTATAAGCATGCAATGTATAGCATTAAGAATAGTGTGATTTTTGCGCTCAGCAACACCATTTTGCTGAGGAGAATAAGGAACTGTAAACTCATGATGAATACCTTGATCCTTACAGAAGCCATCAAATAGATTGGATACATATTCACCACCATTGTCACTGCGAAACATCTTTATAGAGAATCCAGTTTGAAGCTCCACACTTATCTTATATTGTTTAAATATAAATAAAGCCTTAGACTTATGTTGAAGAAGATAGACATGTGTGTACCGTGAGAAATTATCAATGAAAGTTATAAAATATCGATATTGAGACTTTGAGGTAGGAAAAGGACCACAAATATCGGTATGAACCAAATCCAAGAGAGCACATGAATGTGATGAAGTAGAAGTGTGGAAAGGAGAAAAATGGTGTTTTTCAAGTGTATAGTACTCACATATTCCCATACGTGGATGAGATTTAAGATCCATAACTTGCACAAGACCATGACAATGAAGATTAAGAATTTTGGAAAAAAGGAGAGTGTTCTAATTATTGATGCCATAATTTGCAATCTGCATCTCCAGGGGCAGTAACAACATTTACAACTGTATCATTCAATGATAGCTCAAATAGATTACCATGTCGAGAAGCCACTGCTATAGTATGTCCATCTTTCTCTATATGACATTGATTATGATCAAAGCCAACAAACAAACCAAGATCAACTAGACAAGCAACAGAAAGAAGATTTCTTTGCAAATCTGGAACATGAAGAACTCCTCTTAATATTCTAGTGGATGAAACAATCCCCAGATAGAAATCACCCACTCCTTTGACTTAACAAGTCATATCATCCGCAAGCTAAACAAACTTCTTGACAGGAAGAGAATGATAATTGTGAATCCACTACGATTGGTATGTCATGTTTCCAGTGGCACCTGAATCAACGATGAATAGAGAACCATCATGAACATGAAGTACCTTTTCTGGAGAGATATCACTACAACAAAAAGGCCTCATAGACACACATTTAGACGCGATTTTTGAATATAGAGAAATTCTTACGGGCGCGTCTTTCCGCCCATCTATTTGCACGTCTACCATTTTGCGTCTGTAATCGCATGTATCAATGAATTTACACTCACAAATAGACGCGCAATAGATGCTCATATACACGCGCATATAGACATGCTGGTAGACGCACTTTTACAAGCACTAGTAGATGCGAACGGAAAACAAAAAATGTCATTTAAAAAAAGATATTTAATTTCTTTTTTAAATTTGAATTATGAAGCGCGTGTATAAGCGCATGTAGTCTGCATCATAGACGCGCGTATAAACGCGAATTATCTACAATTTAGACGCGCGGATAGACGCGCAAAACAGAACTGGAAAAAAAAAACCAGAGAGCTTTGCAACCACATGCTCTCTGGTTCTCTGGTTTTTTTTTTCCCCCTCCCATACATCAGATTGTGTATTTGAAAAAAAGACAATGTATCTTATGGGCATGAGAATTGAAAATAAAAGTCCATGTATTCATTATATATCAAAAGCATTTACAAGGAAAGTTTAAGTGCTTGCGACCTAAAGCGTGGCTGCAAGCAGTAGGCTCAAAGAGATATCATACATATACAAGAAAAGAAGGCCTTATGAGGAGGTATGGTGCTCCTCTACGAATCTGAAGAGGAACCATCTTCGCTAGTACCACCATGGCTACTAGCGTCGCTATCCCCCTCCTCGCTATGCTCCACATCCGGGTTCGCCTACACACACAAAAGATCAGGGTTGCTTACATAGACAAGGTGGAGAAAAAGTTATAATTAGTTATACTTTTAATAGGAAAGTAAAAAAACATACCTCCTCTGGCAGTCAAATCCTCATGGCCCAGTTGTATTGGTCCTCAGTGATGAGCCCTCCTCATAAAAGTGAAGCCATGTCGCTGCGCGGTTATGGCCTCGATGGTAATCTACCTCTTTAGGAGTAGGTGTCCTACCAATGATGGTAGTCTGCAAAACATTTAGAGATATACAAACAATTATGAGTCACAATATATTAGACTAAAATATATAAAGAATTGAAAGAAATATAAATTAAAAAAAACTAGAAATCAAAATATACTTATAAACTCTGCCTCCCACGACTCTCTGTTGCCCGATCCATAATGCGACGATCCCATTGTTTCCATTTGGATCCGTCGCGCCTCTACGTACTGGCGACTCTTCACTTTCTCTGGTGCTTTCTTCTTGGCTTTCTTCCACTCTATGTGGCGGCACATAGGTGGTTGGCTATAGGCTCCATGCCCCTCCTCCAACCTCCGCAGTGAGTCCTTGGCCCATGTCATGAGGTGGGATATTTTGTTGTGAAGCATATCCCTCACTTTTGTACGTCCCCAATCATTCGAGAATCGCTGACTCTCAGGATTTGGGTACCTCCTATGGACTGCCCTCAACACCTCCTGCCAGAAGCCGCTTTTTTGATTTTTGAAGGCAATAAAACAATTTTTATATGTCGCATATACGACGCTCCTCATGTACGCCATTATATCCCTTCCCTCATCATCATGAAAGATGCCACAAGCATCTGTAACTCTATAGTACTGGTGTAGAATCTCCTCTACGTGATCTACTGGTGAGGGTAATCACTCGCCACCTCCTAGGCAACCCCCACACAAGCCTCGTCCTCCCCCTCGACTCTCCCTCCTCCCTCTCTGTCGACTACCCTCTGCCTCACTGGACGCACGAGCTTCTGTAGGTGTACGTGCTTCTGTAGATGCTTGTGCTTCAATCGATGCACATGGAGCACATGGAGTACCTGCATATGGAGTACCTGCATGTGGAGTACCTACATGTGGAATCTGGGAAGTAGTGCCAGGCAAAGACATCAGAGGCGTCCCAAACATGACACTGAACACCTCGTCCACTGTGGGAGAGCGGGCAAGGTGTCTAGTCATCTCTCCCATGAAGTCTTCCCTACTAGGAAAACCTCCAAAAAATGCATTGACTCCCCTGCCAAAGGAGGCCAATGTATCATTCATGCGATCCACATCCGGGTCATTGCTAGATGAACCAGGATACGACATCTGCAAAAAAAACACAAGAAAAAGATAAATTTATTTGCATACAAAAAATCATATATTACCTACATTTTCAAAGAGCTTTCTTTAGACATTGAGCATAATACTTAAGTGCTAATGCTTCTCTTAAACAAGAAAACTGATAAACACAAACATGGGATTTGTCACATTCATCATTGCAAAAATATATTGTTTACTATCAGGTCTGGAGACCTGGCGCGTGTATCCCCGCGTCTAAATTGCAGATTAGACGTGCCCTTAGACACGCTCCAGAGTGAACCTTCTGTCCAGTGCTCTATCTGCACATCCAAGATGCAGCACAAACGCGTTGTCAGACGCACATTCCAGGTCAATGCGCATGTATAATCGCATGTAGACTGCAGGTCAACCTTCTGTATAGCACGTGTATCATCGCATGTACACTGCAGAGCATACGCGCCAGCATAGGCGCACTAAGACGCGCCCTCAGACGCTATGAGAGGAAACATTTTTCGCGTCTATATCTGCGTCTACACTGAAATGTAGACGCGCTATTAGACGTGCTCGATCGGCTGATTTTAGGCCGACGACCGCCATTGATGATTTACAAAATGTAATACATAATGGAATTACAAATCCTAAATACACAGATAGAGCAGAGAGAGGAAGAGAGAAACAAAGAGAGAGAGAGAGAGAGAGTCACCTTGGGTGTTTGGTGTGGCGGGTCGTGGCGCTTCTTCCTTCTCCTTCTTCCTCTCCTTGGTAAGTTACCCTCCCTTGATGCTTGCTTGCTTGCTTGTTGCTTCTTCTTGTTCTCCTCTTTCTTATTCTCTCTTTCTTCCTCTCCTTGGCTTTCCTTTTTCCCTTTTTGTATGTTTGAAATGAAAGAAGAGGTGAGTCATAAGGAGGTGAGGCATGAAGAGACTAGGTGAGGCATGAAGAGACTGCATGTCGGCTAAACTCAAGCTTTAGAACCGCAAAAAATGCACGAAAGAAAATGCGCAGTTTGAAAAGAAATGATTTAAGTATGGTTTGAATTTTGACGTGTGCGTCTATTTTTGTGTGTATATACATGTCTATTGTTGAGATAGACGCGAGTATAGACGCGAACATAGATGCAGAAGTAGGCACCAATATAAACGCGGATATAGACGCGCATTTGGGCTTTATCATAATTTTTTATTTTTAAGATAAGTTTTGATAGTGAATTCTTATCATAAGTTTTAATGTATTTATGATGATTTTTATGAATTTAAAATTGAGATCTTATGTAAACATATGAATGACAATTATTTTGATGTTGTCATGAATTAGGTTTAATCATGTTGACGTTGTCATCACCTAGTGCGGTGCAAGTTGATGAGTCAATGAGCACATCCTCAAGTGAGGATGAAACATTGCATCTTCATAATCGAGATGCATGGCTACGACGAAAAATTAAATGCATGTGTGATCGTTGTCGAGGGTGTATTTTTTTAGCACGTCGAATTGCAATGTCACACCTCAGCTTGTATGGAGAATGGGACCGAGAAAAACCACCGGTATTCATTCTTTTTTTTTAACACCAAGATTACTGGTCTATGTTACTCAATATATATCAACGTACATGAAACTCCCTTTTGTGGTTGAGCAGGATGCGGTGCCACATCCTCAGATGCTCCCTCCCAGGCGTTGAGAGGCTGCAAAACGTTGACGCGAGGAGGCAGAGTCTTCAAGAAGAGTAGAGACTCACGACCATGATAGTAGCCCTCATGAAATGCCCCATCAAGTCATAGAGGATGAGATTTTGGACAACATAGTACACCATCTATTTTCGCAACCGGTTCAGGGAGAAGGTCACTCTACAAAGCCAGATGATCCACTATATATAGTATCATCTACTCCATTGTATGAAGGTTGTACGTACTCCGTTCTTCGTGCGTCCCTCCAGTGTATGAAGGAAATTGATCCAAACACATTGCAAGATGCTCGAGTATTATCTGTTGAGGTGGTTTGTTTGGTGGAGGAAATTTTTCCTTGATCCATTTTAACTACTCAATTACATTTACTCGTACATTTGATTGATGAGATCGCACTTTGTGGGGCAGTTTATATAAGGTGGATGTTTTTTCTTGAGCGCTTCATGAAAACCTTGAAAGGTTTTGTGAGGCAAAAAGCACGGCCTAAGGGAAGCATGGCTGAGGGTTGGTTAGTGCAATCATCCCTTGTTTATATCTCTAAATATCTTGCTGAAGTGGATCCCTCTTAACCACGACTATGGAAAGATGATGAAGACTTGAGGATGATCTCTATAGTACCTCAAGGAAAAGGAATGAGTAAAGTGCTAACAAAAGAAGAACTTCGTAAGTTAAATAGTTTTTGTGTACTCAATAGTGATGTAATGAGCAAATGGATGACACTATATAATGAAGCAAGGGCAAGAAGAAAAAGTGAAAGACAAGAATTTCACACTAGATATGGACGTAATGTCTCATTTCCAGATCATCTAAATGCGCTCCCACGTCATATTGATATAGATTGGTTACATGAGGAAATGGAGAGAATGGAAAAAGAGGAGGAAATTAATATATCTCAAGAAGAGTGGGAATACGCACGAGGTTGCTTATCAAAGGTGAGACATACTATCAATTAATTTGTTTCTATAAGTTTTATTTTATATAAATAATTGACATGTTTGATCTTTTATCTTTTACTACTAGTGCACATTATTCAATGCACTTTGGTGTGAGGGTAAACATCTTCAAACTCAACGTATAGATGAAAAGAGAAATACCCAAGATTGTGGTGTCCTTGCTCACTTCGAGGATGCCAATGGTACCATGGAAGGTTATTTTGGCTTGATCCAAGATATTCTGAAGCTTGACATCAGACGATTCTTTATATATCTACTGGATGTGAAGTGGTTTAAAGAAGTGGTAACAAATGGTGAGCATTGCACAATCAGACGTCATCCAAGTGGTTTTGTAATCATTAACTCTACAAAATTTCACCAAAACAAGAATGACACATTAGTACTACCTCAACAATGCGAGCAGGTATGTATACAAAGGCTAATTTTTTATATGTATACTTATTTGTTTCGTTACCTCTTGGTAACATAGACCTAGAAGTACATAGCTTAGCAAGGGTTGATCTCATTGAAGATGAGATGAATCATTCACTGTAGCATACTTAATTTGCTTATTGATTCAATGTGTATTCCTAATTCTATGGTTTTTATCATGCGCACACGTGCATACTCAAGAATTAATAGTCAATTTTAAAGCTAAATTGAATTTTCCATAATAAAAAGGAAGTATCTTTTATCATCCTCAAGTACGTAGAGAAATTACGAGATACATATTGCAATGCTTGCTACTAATTGTAAGGTTTCTGTCGCTTGCCGCTAATTACTTATATCAGGCTTGTCAACTGGAGGAATTGCCATTCATTAGAGAGCAATGAAAAAGTAATTATTAACTCTATTTTTTTAATTCAATGATTCAATGTGTATTCTTAATTCTATGGTTTTTATCATGCGCACATGTGCATGCTCAAGAATCAATTTTAGGTGGTTAAATTATTATTAACTTTGGTTTTTTAATTATATGAATTGCTAATTTTAGGTGGTTAAATAATTGTGCGTCTACTGGCGCATCTATATTAGCGTCTATTTGCGCGGATATATAGACGCAAAATTCGCGTCTATTTACACGCACTTATAGACGCTGTGATAGAAGCGCCCGACTTTGCGCGTCTATGCCTCGTTTCTGTTGTAGTGTATCATGATGGACGAAATTGAGCTCCTGATGAGTATGATCATCATCAGTTGTAGTTTGTTGAACAATATAAGCTCGAGAATGTTCTTCATCATATCTGCGTTTATAACAACGACGAGATGGATGATCTGTATGTGCACAATAATCACAAAGAGGAAAACTTTTGGACGAGCAAGGTTGCTTTGTAGTAACTCCATGCTCCTCATCATATTGACATGCCCAGCAATCACAAGCCACATGGCCTTTCTTATCACAATAAGAACAATGTTTGTTAGGATAAGAAAGACGAGGAGATTTACTACCTTCATTAGGGCATCCACCCTGCTGAAAACGTGAAGCGGGACGCTTGCGAGCAACAAAAGCAGCATCAAAATCCCTTTATTTGCGAGTAACCAAAATAGCATCAGATTTTTCCAAATGATGCTCATGACGTTGAGAATATTCAATAAGAGATATACATACTTTGTCAAAGTGGATATCACCCTTGTTAGACAAAATAGTGATGATATTGTCATATAAAGGATCGTTGATGGTATGAAGAAGTTGAGTAACAATCTGATTTTTAGCAACGGGAGCACCGGCAGCACCAAGCTGATTGATAATGTCTTTAAAAGCCTCGATATGAGAGTGTATATAAGTAGCATTCTTATATTGAAGATTCTTCAAACAAGTTTGGAGATATAAAATTTCGGTGATAACCGGTTTCTTCTCAAACGTTGAGATAAGATACTCCCAAATAGCATGAGAGGTTTCCAGATGAAAGACATCCAACATAAGTGAGTCAAGAAGTGCGGAAAATATATAACGATGAGCGGCTTTGTCATGACAAGTCCAATCAGTATGATCAATTTTCCATTGTTCAAATAACGGGCCATCAGTAAATCACAAAATTGTTATTCATCACATCAATAGGTTAAACTGGGCAAGATAGGTCGCCCAAAACAATATCAAATAATTCGTCACCTTCAAGAATTAGCATCATCTTTTCTTTCCACCCAAGAAATCCTTGTCCTTGGAAGAAGGGAATCGAACGTTGGCCAGACAGATATCCATTAACAATTACGCAATTGGTCATGCCTGTATGTCGAGAGAAAACAAATAAGATGAGATCGTAGAATCTGCAAACCATGATCAAGACAAGCGTAGTGGAGACGCATGACAATCAAAATAGGGAGATGCACGTAAGAACGACGAAAAGTATTGAGTGACTAAAAAGAAAGCCCGAAATAGAGAGACGTAACGTGCAAGACGAGATGACGCATATAAGAAAAGTGCTATTTTGGTCGAGCAAAGAACGTGAACGATAATAAAACATTGCTAAAAATAGCAAGATGTTTGCTTGTCGTAATCAACGTCATTAACGAAGAAGATAACTAACTGTAATTGGGGATTAACAAACTGTAATTAGAATTACAGTTTTAAATAAAGAATCACATATTCGAGCAGAATTGTTGTCTTGAATCCTGAACTGTCATAACTTTTGATCTAAAACTCCGATTGACAAGTGGTTTTGACAGAATTCGAGAGCACGACGAGAGCTACAGTTTTTAAAAACAAAATTAACTAATACTTCTAATTTGAACAAGTTCATATATCAAATCATCACTTGTGCAAAGAATTCAATCAAGTATAAACAATGAAACAACTTATCTTCCTTGTTGTTACTACGCATCCATAGCTCTGATACCATGTTGAGAGAGAGACAGAGTACAAGAGAGATACACAAGACATGCTCCCAAAGAATGATTCATATTGATGTAGAGTTAGTATATATAGGTGAGACCCAATTCAAGTGAGAGATGATATATATAGTTGTAACATTGGCAAGGTGACATGTCATAGACAGAATGGCATTTCACAATATGCTAACAATATGGATAACATTGATTAATGACTGGATGGCTTATAGTATTGATCACATATATATTTGGCATTTAGATAATATAGAGATTCGCTGAGACACAAAACACGCATATAAGATGGCATAATCTGGAGCACAATGAAGGATGGTAGCATTTTAAAATACAATGTAATGGCATGTTTTTTTGCAGAGAAGATGACCATTACGGCCAAGTCAGGTGGCAGCATTCTAAAAGACTAAAACACAGGCATCGCAGTAAATACGAAAACACTGCAAGCAATATTTGGTGATTACGACAAGCAAGATGACGGCCTATTAATAAGTGGCTTGATATTAATCAAGGTGTCACCATTAGAAGATTTGGCGACTGGCATTACCGCAGAGAAAATGGCGAAGGAAGTAGAGATGCAATATTTTTATGATGCAGAGGAGCAGCAAGGGAATAACAGAAAAAATGACAGGCTAATATGGCGATGCTACTGAAGATGGGGCCCATGCAGAGACTTGAAGGAAGACACATGCAATAATAGAAAACATGATGGATTTGGATGGCGATAGTGTTCATGAGGATAGGGAGCCTTTATGAAAGTACATTTGACATGGCGATTTTGCTAATTAATGAACCATAATGGCGATTTATAGACGAATTCCGCACGTGCACTACAAGATATAGGCCTTATACCAATGTTAAAAGCGATGAAAGTGTAAATAAAAAAATTTACCCCTGTCGTCGCAAAAAGCATCATTATTGGCGACGTCATAGAACAGTTGGTATTACTGTCGTTATCAGCGTCACTATTTGAGCCAGTATCAGTATCACTATTTGCGACACTGATATCGACGCAAATAACGACACTGATAATGACACTCTGCAACACTAATAATGACACCAATAACGACACGTGCAGATAAGCTGATAGCAATAGTAATAGGGAAAAAAAATATAGCAGAGCAGCATATAGCACTGTATGCTTTATTTGGGCCATACAAAATAGTTTCTATACTGTGTACAATGCTCATGTAAACAAAAAAGAAGTATACTTAAATCATAACACTGATACATGAAATAAATACATGATCGCATAATGAAAGTGACTAGTACATGGCAAGATATCACTACTACATAGAAAATGTCCACATAGATTAGGTGACCAAAAAAGAAGGGTGTGTGAGCTCCAGGGATCCAAGGGCAAGCTATACATCCTCGCCATCCGAAAGCTTGTCCCGCCGCAAAGGAGCATCAAACCAACTGTGTAAAAAAAGAAACAACTACACATCACTCCACCATACAATAATGCATTCTAATTAAACACGGTAACTACGGACAAGAAATATGAGTGACTTACGGGGCCATCACGTCTATACAATCGATCAATCAATGTGCCTCTCTAGATATCGAGTCTCAAGGCCTGTTGGATCGCGATTTGTAATGGAGTGGTGTAATGTACTCCTTGCTCCCCTCCTCCCGTATGTTTTTCCAATGATCTAAGATGTTGTGCTGAAAAACTTGTTGGCACAACTCTCTCATGCGAGCCATCACCCTCCTCCCCTCATCATTCATGATGATGGCTCCTGACCTATCATCAACAAGATAGGCATATCCCTCTAGGATATGCCTAAGACGGGTCCTTTCCCACTTGAGACCATGCTCATAGGCATATCCAGGAGACCTTTGTACATCTCGTGTACCAACTGAGATAGTATCTATTGGTGTAGCACCCATAGGGGTGCCACTTGGAGACGGCTGAGCAAAAGCCGGATTGACTCGAGTAGACATCCCCACAAGTGTGACAAATCTTGGAGGTGACGCAACTCCAGCAGAACGACGAGATGGAGACATTGCATCCATACCTCCACAGCAACCACCTGAGCCACGCTCCTTAGAACTGCCACGAGAGTGAGGAGTAGCATATGTATCTCGTGCCGACCGCGGGCTCACTGCCTCCGTATCTCTATAGAATCCCCCTAACCGTGACGCACTCCCTCCCTCTAGCCCAAGTCTGGAGTGTTGTCCTCGTCTGCTCGAAGTTGAAGCATCTAATCGCACTGAAGTAGATCTAATAGAGCGGCCTGGCGATGTCTGAGATAGCTCCTAGTCCACCATGTCTATGAATTTTGCCATCTGATCTAGAGACATGCATGTAAAGATATTTTGCAACTCCTCATCGCTCATCCCTCATCTCATCTTGATGATCTAAGTATCCAAAAATGTCACTTGCACAAACAAAAAATAATGTTAGCATAATCAATTTAAATCATACAAAGCACAGTAATATAAACCCTAAAAAAATGATCTCACTTAAAATACATATCTTATGTATCCTTATAAGCAATTAGTCAATGAATTGAGTAAGTGGATGCTCCAAGTATGAAGTATCCTCTGGTCCCATGTCAATCTCCTCACACAACTCCGCATACATTGGAAGGTCGATAGACATGTTACCACAAAAGGATGAGTCCACCTCATTCTCAAAGAATTCTTAGACTCCTGTATTTCCATCATTGTTAGCCGATGTTGGCTGCTCTACATGATCCAAGCTTTCGGTGGCCTCCACCCCTTGCAATATTGACCCCCTATTTGCATATTGTCCTTATCTATGCTCGGAACATCGCTTTGATCATATACTCTCGCACTTCGAGGAGATGAATGTATAACATACCACCATCGAGATTGTCGAGGGTTTGGATAGAAGATTACCTATTTACAAACACGTACAAGAGAGATTAAACTATTGTGACATGTACCATGTCGTAATACAATTAACAAACAAATGAGTTCATGCATCTGTTCACAATGGGCCGGCAACATAAAGGTGTCACGCAAATTTGTTCATTTTTTTTCGGAATCTATTTCGAGAAATCCAGATGGACCTTGTTGAACTATTGCTCCAGCTCCTTCAAGTACCACTTTGAACCACTACACATCGAATAGTATCATGGAGAAGCTACGGTAATCCATCGTAACAATTCTTTGCAAGTTTAAAAAATACTCAATCTCATCTATAACCGTGTTTGGATCCATTGGTCGTCATCAGCTCTCTTGCTCGAACCTTGCCATGATACCACAGTCCATTGTGGAGCGCATTTTGTCAATATGCTCCACGCGAAAATACCGTCCGCGTGACCACGCTGCACTATATATTTTGCACTGTACATTGAAACACTCAAATGGTTTGTCACATATAAAATATAGATACAACAAATTGTAAACACGTTATCACCTTTGGATTACATCCCCTCGAGAATTCCCACTCCTCAATGGAGACCTCCGTCCCTTCACGAGATGCTACAATAAAAGCTCCATGCAACCATCGCGTTGACATGAACCATGGCATCTCCTCCATGCCCTTAGGATATCGAATCGGTTGATGGTGTGTACTAAGTCGAAATTCACATCATTCTTTCTCTCGATCTTGCCTAGCTTGCTGGTACCTGACAAGCCACGTCTCCAGAGGCATGGTGCAATATACAAAAGTGATTCACCTTCTCCTCCATTGCAGCATCCATTCTATTTTCTACCCCATTTCCAACCACCATATTTCCGGTCAATTTATCATTTTCCTTTAGTGACCATAGCATTTTGTTGTCTGGATCCACCATCGGTAGCTATTGTGAAATATGCACTAGCGCCTCAAACACCAAATACCTTTAGCCATGCTACCTTCTACCCCAGCTTGTTGTTTGCAAATCCTTTTAGAGTTTTCATGAAGTGCTCCAAGAAGAACATCCATTGCGTATGGATAGGTCCAACAATCTCCACTTCATCTAGAAGATGCACAAGAAGGTGGATTTATATCGTGAGCATGCTGGTAGGCAAGTATTTCTCAAAGATATAGACCATCTCCGTTGCTCCCTGCCTTGCGGATTCAATAGAGGACGTCTTAATCTCCTTCTGTGAGATCCATTGCACTAAAGTTGACAACCTATGTATCCTACGATCACGATCGGTAGTACAAACTGCCACAAATGAGACAGCATTATGAACAATGGCTACACTCCAAATAGCAAAATGTGCACGCCAATTACAATCCATTCTTAGTACAAACTTGACATATCTTATGCCAGTCATAGGATTTTAGCCCTAGTAATTGGTCGTCTTTAGAAAATGCAGACCTGAGAGAATGCATCATACCCGTTGGAGTGTGGATAAACTTGACTATTTGCTTCACAATGCGCTCTTCTTTAGTGGAAAAAACCCATTTCCTTTTCTCTCATCCTCTCTTTTTCTCTCATTTCATTTTCTCTCTTCCTCTCTCTCCCTCACCCTCACCCTCTCTTTTTCTCTCTCCTCTCCCTCTCTCATTTTTTTCTCTCTCCTTTCCATCTCTCATTTCCTTTTCTCTCTTTCTCTCCCTCTCTCATTTTCTCTCCCTCCCTCACCCTCACCCTCTCTTTCTCTGTTTCTCTATTAGGTTTAATGTTTTTTCTATCTTTTTCTCTCTCCTCTCCCTCTCTCATTTCCTTTTCTCTCTTCCTCTCCCTCTCTCATTGCTTCTCCCTTACTCACCCTCTCCCTCTCTTTCTCTCTTTCCCTATTATGTTTAATGTTTTTTCTCTCTTTTTACCTCTTCTATCCTTCTCTCATTTTTTCTCTCTCCTCTCCCTTTCTCATTTCCTTTTCTCTCTTCCTCTTCCTCTCTCATTTCTTGTCCTTGTCTTTCTCTCTTTTCTTATTATGTTTAATGTTTTTTCTCTCTTTTTTCTCTCTCCTCCCACTCTCTCATTTCTTTTTCTCTCTACTCTCCCTCTTTCATTTCCTCTCCCTCCCTCATTTCTTCTCTCTCCCTCACCCCCACCCTGTCTTTCTCTTTTTCCCTATTATGTTTAATGTTTTTTCTCTCTCCTCTCCCTCTCTCATTTCCTTTTCTCTCTACCTCTTTCTCTCTCGTTTCCTCTCCATCTCTCTCTCTTTCTCTCTTTCCCTAGTATGTTTAATGTTTTTTCATTCCTCACCCTCTCTCATTTTCTCTCCCTCCCTTTCTCGTTGCAAATGGCCGCCGTTGTTTCTCGTCCCAAATGGCCGTCGCTATACCCTCATATCCTTATAGTGGTGGTTTTCTTGTGGTGGCATTGCATTAGACAGCGTACTTAACACAGGGAATCACGGCATGGTTAAACCCAATTCCTCGACAACAAAGAACACGTGCAATAATGACGTCCTAATTGAAGGTCAACAATAATAAAGAGTAGGCCCTAGGGAATTATGGATAGTAGACAGATTTGTCATCATCCTGAAACGCAAATTCGACGGCATGAGGATGATGACTCAGGAGAATGAAAAGTCAAAAAATATTTATGAAAAGCTTCTCAAAGCCTTAAAGCTTATGAGCTATCTTCATTTAAAACATTTTAGATTTTAATGCTTGTTTGTAAAGCAAAAGCCAAAAGCCTAAAACTTAATGTGTGAGTGTAGATGAAAAAACTATATAAGGAGGTAAAGAGGAGTCTTAAGGGCTTTCCCCCTTGATCAAAATTGTATTTTGTGAGAGAGGAGAGTGAAGGGTTGCATGCTAGAGTGAGCTCTTGTCATGCCAATTTGGAAGTTGAAGAATTTGGATTTGTGGTGCCAAGCATCAACTGAAGGTTGTTAAGGTGTGAGAATATATTTCATTTGGTTTGTTTTTGAATTGTTGGTATTTTTGTTTTGTTGTGGTTGTGTGATGCTCTACTCGAATTTGGGTTTTAATTGTTTTGAGCTACAAGAGGCATTGTTTATTGTTTTGTTTTTCGTATGTGGATAGTGTGGTGTCTGTCAAAACATTTAAATTTTTGTGTTGTGTTGTGTATCCGGCAAAGTCAAATTTCCACAATCGGCACACCTTGACGTCTTGTTATCCGGTTGTAAGTGAGACTTGCTCTCGATCAACACTTGTGTAACATCTCTTTTTTGGTGCCCCCACTCAGGAGTGCCAAAAAACTTTGACTTTATGCACGATTTGTGGATTGAATTCTTGTTTGTGAGTGTTTTCCAATGGCTAGTTCTTTTTCTGGATTTTATGGTAAGAAGGGAGAGGATTCTCAGCAATTCCTCAAAAAAGTGGAGCTTGGATGTATTATCCAGTGAATATATGACTCAACCTTGAAACTCCAAATTATGAAATTTCAATTGTTGGAAGGTCGCAAATGGTTTGAAGATGATAAAAGGACCCTTAGATTGAGAAATCCTCATGTTCCTATGGAATATGAAGCAACTAAGCAGGCGTTCCTTGACCGTTTTAAGAAAACAGATACTTTTGAGGATCTTTGGAGAAAAATAGAAACTTGCCAGAACAAAGAAGACTAGACCATAGAATTTTTTGCCATACAGTACGTTAGACTTTGGGATCGATGGAGGCCTAGGAGAGAGAGCCCTGAAAATGTTGAAAATTAAACATTTTGTTAAAAAATTGCAGGGAGAGGTGAGGACAAAGTTGGAAATTAAGGAACTTGGTACTTTTGAAGAAGCCGTGATGATTGCTTTAGAAAATGAGAGAAAATTTGAGAAAATTAAAAAAAGAGAATAATTTAGAACACCTATAGAAAATAGAGATAAAAATTGGCAAGGATAAAAATTTCAAATGTTAACAAGACAAAATTCCCAATGAGCACCAGAGATTGAGGATCAATTGTTTGTCCAATTACAAAATATGAGATAAGGAGCCATGAGAGAAAGACCTTGGGGAAGAGGAAGTGGAGAACCTGTAGGACAAACCAATCAGGAAAATTTAGGAATTGGGAGAGGTGCAAATGGTAGAGGATATTTTCTTAGATGGATGGTGACTTGTTTTTCTTGTGGAGAGTTAGGTCATGTGAGTACAAATTGTGCTTATCCGCCTAGAGCAGGAGGGGATATGTATCCTTTACCTCAAAATTTTCCTAACAGATAGAATGATTTTGGGATATACATTAAACATGATTCTACCTTGCAAGAACCTAGGTTGACTGAAGAAGAGAAATGGAAAAGTGCTATTAATTGTATTCTTTTTGAAAATCAAATATGGGAAATACAACTATTGATGTAATGCCTACAATTTAAAGAAGAGATGCTGAGAGAGATGAACTTGAAACTTGTAAGGCTAGTGAGGAAAGAGGAAGAAAAAAAAAGAGAGGAGAGAAGAAAGAAAAGAGAGAGGAAAATAAATCGAGAGTGCCTAGGAAACATTATCATGCTGTTGACATTCCTTTGGGGGAAGGAGAGAGTGATTATGAACTAAAGAAGGATATGATGGGTAAGAAAGCTTATATATATTTTATTGAGTTGATGGAGTTGTGCCCTAAGATCAGAGGACAGTGGAGGAAATTAGTGAATCCAAAGTATTAAGAAAAAAAAGAAAGGAACAGTGAGAGTTTTGAGTGTTGAAGAATTGCCTGATATTTGTCCCATTGTTGATGCTTGGCATAAGAATCAGAACATAGGAGAATCATATATTGATGGAGGAGCACAAATTAGTGTGATTACTCAGGCTCGTGTTGAGTAGTTTGAACTTCGAATCATTGAAGGGTCTAAATTTTGAATCAGGCTTACTAATCATGTTAAAGTGAGGTGCTTAGGTATGATTCAGAATTCCGAAGTGAAGGTTTACATAGTCTCTATGAAAATTGATTGTCATGTTATGCGAGGAGGGTTGGGAGCTTTTTCGCTCATATTGGGTAGAGCTTGGCTTAAGAAAGCAAAAGCAATTCAAGATTGGGGAAAAGGGATCATAACAATTTATGATCGAATGGGAGTACCTAAGAAATTGGACATGTCTTCGAGAAAGGAACTTGTGAATGAATAAGATTCTAAAGAGGAAAATGAGGAAGAGAGTGATAGCTCTTGTGAGGAAGATGATAGTGAGGATGAGAGTTCACAGAGTGATTCTAGTAGGGAGGTGTCATCTGTTGTAGTTGTGTTAGTGAGTTTTGAGAGAGACGAAGAGAGAATTGAGGATGAGTTTTTGGGTTTTTTGGAAGACTATGAGGGGAAGGGCTTAGAAACTACTAGATCTCAAGATGAATTTGAGGGTTTTAATTTGTTGTTTGATGAGTTTGTTGAGAATTGTTGTGAGTTTGTTGATAAAGAAAGTATTGAGGTTTAGGGTTCTGACTCATGTTGTGATTTTGATGTTAGTGTTTTTGACTCCGATGAGTCTTGTGAGTTGTCTATTGATGGTTTGATTAGCCTTGGAGAGGCTTTTGTTTGTGATGATGTTGTTTTGAGTAGACCTAACTTCATGCTTCTTGATAGTTGTGTGGATAATTGTTTGGTAAGTTTAGGCAACAACGTCGAAGACAAAACTACATCTGATAGTCTTGTGCTTTTGTTGAGTTTTCCTAAAGTTTGTGATGATATTTGTGAAGATTCTGATTGGGGTTTTGATTACCTTGAGTGTGCCAGCAATGAGGATGTGAGAGGATATTTGGGTAAGGCTTTGGAAAGGATTAAAAATTTGAGAAAAGAGAGATCCAACACTAAGTAAGAAAAATGTGAAGAAAATTGTGAGGTTGCAGTTGAAGAAAATTTGACAATTAGGTGTTTGAATGAGAATAATGATCTTAATATGTTGCCTTAGGTGCATGTATGTGATTTTTGTGGAAAGACTTATCACATTGTTTGTGATAATGATGTAGGAAAGATTGTTTGTTGTTTTTTTTTTTTGAAGAGAGGAAGCCTCTTTCTTTGGATGAATGTCTTGAGGAGGTTTATTTGATGTGGATCATGGTGTCTTTGGATATTTTGTGATGATGGGAGATGATTTTCTAGTTTTTCCTGAGATGTTTGCAATCTTTGTGGATGATTTTGATTTTGGCAACATAGAAAGAGTTCAAACCTTGTTTCAAAACCCTATCTTTGTCATAATTTTCTGATGGGAGGATGAGAAGGGTATGTGGTTGTCATTGTGGGTGTTGAGATGTTTTTCTTTAACAAAAAAAGTTTTTTTGAGAACTTTGGATTTGAAAATTTTGAGGATCTTAAAGAGAAATTTATGGAATACTTTTGTGTGTTAATCAAGAAGTTGTTTGAGAATGGTATGTTATGGTTTTATTTGATTTATGAGTTTGAAGAACTCAAAGATGGAGAGTTGGATTCGATTTTTGATTGGCTCATAAATGTTGCATCGTTTTATGAGAACAACTACTGCACATGAATGTTTGTAGAGTAGGGGAAAGGCTAATTATGTCAAGCAATTTTTTGAAAATTGAAAACCCCTAGTCAAAGTGTAGTTAGGTTTGATTTTTGCTAGCTTAGTTGTTTGCGTGACTCTTTATTTTGTTGTTTTGTAGTTGGATTTCTTATGTTTGTCTAGCTTAGGATTTGTTTGTGTCATTTTGTTTGATTTGTTGAGTGTGAAAATTGATAGCCTTGGTCCAGGTTGGTATTTTTTTGGTCACATTGAAAGTGGAGTTTGCTAGAAGCTACTGGAAATTGTGGAATATGGTATGTTTTCTTGCTGAGTCTCTTGCACATCAGGGGGATTATGGGTTCATGAGCACTTCAAGTTGTGCTTGTTGATTCATTGCACTCGGGGGTTATCTCCTCAATTATTCAAATACTTCCATGCCACGGGTTGGAATTATGCACGTTTTGCACCATCGTTGACTACTTGCACGGCATGAGGCCCGCTGCACCTATATGCAGTAAATCCTAGATGCACGTGCACATGAGAGTGCACTTGTCATTGAACACACACATTTGTTACATGCACGATATTTGGGATGATTATCACAAGTTAGGAACCTATCGATGAGTGTGTAAGGTGGTTGGGTGAGTTAGAGGGTCGTGAAGGACGCCACCAATTGTGAGATGGGTTGTTCATATCTGGTCAACATCTTGAGGACCATCATTTTCTTAAGTGTTTGTGAGAATTTGGGTGGAGCATAGTATTGGAGCCCTTGGTACTAGAACTGGTTTAAGATTCCAAGGGATGTGTGGGACCATGAAAATCACCATTGGTGCCACAACACTTGGATCCACACTACCAATTTCATGAGGCTAAAATGAAAAATCTTTTCCATGTTTCTTTAATATGTATATAAAGGCTTGCTTTTCACCTGGCAAGAGAAAAGAGTCTTCACCAATTTTTAGCTCCTATAAGCTTTCAACTGTAAATTGGTGACCAATATCTTTAGGGTCACGAAGACTTGGCTCTTTGGATGCCCTTTCAACCAGTCCCTTACTTTCAGGAGGTAGTGGAGTTGCCACCAGCTTGACCTTCTTGTCAACTGTCTTGTACTTCATTTCTACTCTTGCCTCATCCCTCTTTGATTGTCCAAAAGCTTCACGATCAGCAATTTCTTAAATTATGTCATAAATATCAAATGTGCATACTTGTATGGACTGATTTTCAACCTGATTTTCTCCTTGAACACCTGTATGTATTTCAGCCAATGTATTATTATAAATCAGCCCATAAAATAGTCCTGAAATTTCTTCATTTTTGGCCAAAACATCAACTTGCTTCAGCTCTCGTTCCACATGACATGATTGCTTTCTTTTAGCCCTATTCATGGCTGAAAACTGTTTATAATAGCCCACAATGTTGGCCGTAAATACCTGCAAGTCAGCCTTTGGCATAGCCCCCTTTACATGTGGAGGCAAATTTTTATGACATGAAGCACTGCCATAGCCTCCACTTACAGCAGTGCAACCCGAAAACCCTTAAATTCTCGGGCATTAGGAGGCACAAGATGATCTCTCAATCAATCTCTATTTTGGTGATGATTTACACATACAGTCAGAAATTGGATAGCTTTGTCATTATCCTTACTTCTTATCCAAGCATATGATGAACCATCATCAAGGGCCTTTGTCTCCAAGCGAGACTCAGAAATAAAAGGTTGACCAAGAATGATAGGATAGCTACAGGAATCTTGAACAAAGAAATCCAATTTATCTTTTACATTACCAATAGTAACCCGTACATAAGGACATGCCACATAGAGATCACCAGAAGAATTATTGGCTGCTTTCATGCACCATCCCGGGTCCACATCTATGGGCCATTTGCCATTCTCATAGAGAACTCTTGACATGATGTTGATCTCTGAACCATGGTCTATAAGGGCAATACATGGAGTCTCTCTTTCTCCAATCTTGACAATGGTTTTGGTGGCCACCCTTGCCCAATGAGTACACGAGTAGTGACTACTCGGAACAAAATGATCATCAATCTCTTCTTGCATGTTGTGAAAACGAGCTTCTTTCTTATGCATGGGCTGCTCTTTGGATTGAGAAGGCCCCACCATAACATTATCTGCAATACCTTCTTCAATTTCTACTTCATAGATATCTTCATCTTTGGCTTCTATGGTTGCAATCAATTCTTTGATTGCCTCCAATCGAATCCCTTGAGTATTCAACTTCTCTTCATCTTGCAAATACACATGAAGAGCTTGCAAAAAAGCATGCACATATTCTTCAATTTCTTCACCAACATATTGTCTTTTTCGTTTAATTACATCAATTATTACATCATGAAATCCTCATTTTGCAATTCCGAGAATTTCACCCAATGTAAATTCAATTTTGCTTTCAAGAATCCTTTCTTCTAGGATCGGCTTGAGATCCATTGCAGTCTCTATGTCTGACTGTAGCTTATAGCCAGGATGTCTACATTTTCTCTTTCCTTCCGTCTTCTTTGCTTGTGGGGCATTTTCCATATCATGCTCTGGCAGTGGTGGTGGATTTTTAGCAGCCTTCTACTAATTCAGTTTACTTCTTGTCACACATTTGGTTGGCCCTAAAGAGGAGGGACCAGCAACATCTTCATCTCTTCTTCTCTTTTTTTCTACTATAGCTTCTTGATTATTGATTTCAGCCAACCAAGAGAAAGCTGAAAATGAATCAACTGGCTTAGTCCATCCGATTCTTCATCGGATGCATTGACTGGCAGTAGTCAAATCATCTTTGGATGCCTTGCCTCACTCCAATGGGATCTAAGGCCTGCATCCATACTTTAGATTTTACATCAGCTTTACATGCTTTAACAATTTCATTAGTTGGCTCAATTTACAACCCATAGGTAGCTGCATCAACAGCTGCATAGGATGTTCTTGTTGCCAAATCCTCTAGTCTTTTCTTCATGCCACCATTACCGAAATTAGGCTCAAGAGAAAGCCCTATTTTAGTCGCATGAATTTTATCATCTTTCCAAAAGACTAACTTTTGCGCCTCAGCTTCACAGAATGCATTGCACTCCCTCTTATCATGCTGTAGGTTATCACACTAGGTATAGCGTCTTTTGAAGCCTTCTTGTATGGGTCTTGGGGTAGTTGTATGTCCTCTTTTTTCCACTTTCACATCAAGCCTTTCCACCTTAGAATTAATCTTCGTTAGATTAAGATGGAGATCCCGTATGCTCTTGATCAGCTCGTCCATAACATCCTTCTTTGGAGGTGGAACATCAGGATTTCTTGGTTGCTCGGCTGTAGAGATAGGAGGTTGAGATACATGAACAAGCTCATTTATGGACTCAGATGGTGCAAAGGTAGACCCCCACCTTAGGCGCATGTGCTCTCTCCAAGCAATCATATTAATTGCTTCAGTGACATCACCCCAAGCAATCTTCAATCCCATCTCAGAGTCAAGATCTTCAAGCCAATCAATTAGCTTCTCTTGAAGAAAAGGATCCGTAGCTTTCAAAAACAATTCAATATTCTAGCTCTCCTTACTCTACTGATCATCAAGATCTAGCATTGCCAATTTGCTTTCAAATTCACGGTGAAGAGCAGTGGCAGTTAGTCCCTTATTAGGCCTTTCAATTCTTCTCGAAGAGCCTTCTTGAATGCAAACCATCCCATATCTTTTTGAGAAAGACCATGAATTCGGTCTTGGAGGCCATGCATGGCCAAACGGGCAAAGTATCGGCTCCAAGCATGATGAGGGACCCCAAAGAACACCATCTTGTCAGTATAGAGGCAGATAAAAGAGGACACATTTTGCCCATTAAATTGTTTGAGCTCTTGCCCAACTGCTTCCAAAGCTTTAATGGAAGCACCATCATTCCACTCTTCATCTTGTCTCCACTATTGCTACAGTTGCATCTGCTGCTGTTGAAATTGCAATTGTTGTTGTTGGTTCTCTTGCATTAGATGAATCAACTACTGTAAGGCATCTCCTCCCGAACTTGATGATTCTCCCATTGTACTTTCTCTTCTGCCGTCGACCTTTCATGTCAGGTTCACCACTGTCATCGTGTTGGGGGTCGAAGGTCTACCATCGGGGTTTAGAGCAGAAGAGGAGTGAGGGATTCAAGGTCAGGAGAGAGAGAAAAGAATGGGGTTTGATAAGTCTTGGGTTTTAGAGATGATTCAGTTGGAGAAGAAGACCACAAGCTTTTTCATATATTTAGCATACACGTATGGTATCAAAGACTTTGACTCCATTACATCAAATGCGTATGAGGTAAATAGACCAATACATGTGGAGTTTTTTTCTCAGATTTAATCCAAATACATATTTCAAATGCAAGCCCAAACGGTTTCAATTTCATGAATGCCAATGAACAACAACTCCAAGATACAAGTATTTGAGTGGTAGACTCCACTACTTCCAAGACATTGACCAAAAACTCTTGAAATGAACTGACAAAGCTTTTAATTCACATCAGTCCTATTTTATAACAATAATTTTCAGCCCATAAACAAGCTCCAAAAATGCACATAAACTCAGGAATAAGCCTCTCAAATCACTCTCAAATGAAGCCCTGATGTTTAGAGGTCAATACCATCACTTGCAACCACATGGTTCACTTGATTTTCCTTTAAGAGGACAAGAACAGTGGATTGCCCTATTTATGATAGGTTTTAGCAGTCTAAAACAGCCCCATACACCTTCAAAATCTCCCCTTTACTTGCCCCAAAGTCACTCAAGTACTTGGGCACAAGAGGGGCTTCAATGGTCCATGAATACGGTAAGAGAATGGAAGAAGATGTACATAAGAGCAGGCTGAATACTTTATCTCTATTTTCCCCTTTTATGGACTGTCATACCACTCATTTTTTTGATACCAAATGGATGGGCAAAAAAGACTCTCACCTTCTTTGTTTGTATCTCCTCTCTTTCTTCAGTTTGCTCTGTATTTGCATGCTTTGGAGCATGCACCATAGCCTTCAACTCTCCCTCCATCTGCCACAAGTGTGCAAGCCCAAAAATTGCGTCAAAAAATGCGGGTTGCACTTCTCTTCTGCTTCCACACAAAAGTAGACCATATAGATCACTTACAAGTCACATAAGTCCATTACTTCAGCTCCCATACAAACCAAGTGGACTTTTGGACATTCTTCTTGATTTCCAAGCAAATACATCTCATGAACCAATGTGACATAACATGTAAATTGTCAATTACCTCATGTTGATCAAGTAGATGGTCCCCATAGACTTAATTTTTGTCAATTTACATGATACACATTGAAAATTGCATGTCAAGTTACAAAGGAGCTTATGAGATTAAATGGTATGTAGGTCAAATGTTGGGAAATAATGACTCAATTATGTATGAAAGTTTCTCATGTGAATCCTATTGAAGTTCTTCTGCAAACATAAAAACTTCATGATTTATGTCATGAACAGAAAACTCTTTGACAACGTGAAATAATGACGTCCTAATTGAAGGTCAACAATACTAAAGAGTAGGCCCCAGGGAATCACCGATAGCAGATAGATTTGTCAGCATCCTGAAACGCAAATTCGACGGCGTGAGGATGAGGACTAAGGAGAATGAAAAGTCAAAAAAACTATATGTAAAGCTTCTCAAAGCCTAAAATCTTATGAGTTATCTTCCTTTAAAACATTTTTGATTTTAAAGCTTGTTTGGAAAGAAAAAGCCAAAAGCCTAAAACTTAACGCGTGAGTGTAGATGAAAAAACTATATAAGGAGGTAAAGGGGAGTCTCAAGGGCCTTCCCCTTGATTACAATTGTATTTTGTGAGAGAGGAGAGTGGAGGGTCGCATGCTAGAGTGAGCTCTTATCATGGCAATTTAGAAGTTGAAAATTTTGGATTTGTGGTGTCAAGCGTCGCCTCAAGTTTATTAAGGTATGAGAATATATTTCAATTGGTTTGTTTTTGAATTGTTGGTATTTTTGTTGTGTTGTGGTTGTGTGATGCTCTACCTAAATTTTGGTTTTAATTGTTTTGAGCTACAAGAGGTGTTGTATATTGTTTTGTTTTTCGTGTGTGGTTCGTGTGGTGTTTGTCAAATCATTTAAATTGTGTTGTGTTGTGTATCTGGTAGAGTCAAAATTTCCCAACCGGCACTCCTTAACGTCTTGTTATCAAGTTGTGAGTGAGGCTTGCTCTCAATCATCGCTCACGTAACAATGTCAATCTCAACTGCAAGATCTTCAATACCTTCCAACTTTATATTTCCTATATATTCTTCTAGGATCCCTTGAGCATAGTAGTCATGATTTGTAACCTTCTCATATACTTGTTTCTTCTCAATGCAATGTGTCCTAGCAATAGAATATGCTCTTTGAAATGAACTTTGTGCCCAGTCATTCATGAATTGAGAAATGTGCAACGTAGGATCCTTCATATGTAACCAATCACTCAATGCTCATAGGAAAATTATGTATGCACTAAAAAAATTGTGCCTAGCCTATTTACATGTGCTCATGCATCATGAACAGTGCAAAAAAAGTTCATTCAATATTTAAATCCTTAACCTCACCTCTCAAAACTTAGTAGGAAGAAAAAATAAGAACAAACCATCTCACAATTGGTAGTGTCCTTCACGACCTTCTGGCTCACCCAACCACCTTACACACTCAACCAAAGGTTCCTAACTTGGTGATGAATATCCCAAATATCATGTGTGTAAGAAATATGTGTGCTCAATGACAGGTGCTCTCTCATGTGCACGTGCAACTAGGATTTACTGCATATAGCTACAGTGGGCCTCATGTTGTGCTAGTGCTCATCGATGGTGCAAAGTGTGCATAATCCCAACCCATGGCATAGAAGTATTTGAACAATTCAAGAGATGATCATCAAGTGCAATGCATCAACAAGTGCAGTGTGAAGTACGCGTGAATCCATAATCTCTGTGATCTGCAAGAGTCTCAGCAAGAAAACAAACCTTGTTCCACAATGTTCGGCAGCTACTAGCAAACTCTAGCTTCAACCTGTCCAAAAAATACATAGCTCGACCAAGGCTATCAAGCTTCACACTCAACAAATCAAACAAAATGACAAAAACAAATCCTAAGCTAAACAAACACAAGAAATCCACTTATGAAATGACAATACAAACAGCCATGCGAACAACTAAATTAATAAAAACCAAACTTGACTAGGGGTTTTCAGCTTTTGCAAAAATGCTTGACAATGTGAGAAAAGAAAATAGAAGAAGGAGAAGAATAAGAGAGGAGAAGAAGAGCTTCTCCATGGTCCCTCACTCTCACACACTCACACCCATACTCTCCCTCTCTCACACTCCCTCTCTCATTCTCTCATGCATAAGAAAGAAGCAAGAGCAACAACAATAAGAGAGTTAGTTTGCAAACACACCAAGAATGAGCTTATCCATTCGCTTTTTGACTTTTATACATGCCCTTCTCCCCTTGGGGACCCATCCCATTTGCATGACTAACCATCTAACCTTGATCCTCTTTTCCACTCTTTTTTCTATTCTTTTCTATTCTCAGGGACTTTAACACGTGTCTTTTCATTTACAACTTGCACAAGAGGGAGCCTAATGCTCTTTTACAAAGAAATACACTTTATTTCTTGGGCACCTTATTCTTGATTTTTAAAACAATTCCCACATTTCTTGGACTTCCTTTTCCAATAGGTTTTCCAATGCATTGTCTTCTTATACTCCTTAAAGCCTTCTTTGCATCTTGTGTCGTTTTGAGGGTTAACGGGTAAACTAAGGTACTTTCTTGGTATTAAATTGATTAGATGTGAAGATGGTATATGGCTATCCCAAAGGAAATATGTCTTGGATATGTTATCCAAGTATGTTGTGATAGCATTTAAGTCTCTTTCAGTGCCATTGGAGTAAAATGTGAAGCTGAGTGTTGATGTTGGAGATGAGATAGAAGACCCTACTATGCTTAAGAGAATAGTAGAAAGCTTGATTTACATGTTTGTCACAAGATTAGACTTGAGCTATGTTGTTGGTCTTGTTAATCAGTTTATGCAGATGTCTAGAAAGCCTCACTCGGATAGAATTAGAGGCATATTGAGGTATGTGAAGTCCACTTTGCATTATGAACTTTTTTATGAGGTCAGTAAGGATACCTAGGTGCTTGGATTTATAGATGTAGATTGGACTAGTAGCATGCCTGACAAAAGATCTACCAATGAGTTCATGTTTTCCCTTGGTAGTGTAGATACAAAAGTTATTGGGCAATTTGGATGTGCAAAGAGATGGTCTAGTTTTCATTCACTGTGAAAAATGAGCAGTATACAACTAGATAGGAACCGAGTGCTCCATACTAGGAAAAAACCCATTGAGGTGCATTATCACTTTTGAGAGAGAAGGTACTTGTAGGAGCGATTGACTTGGTATATATCAACACACTAGATCAAATAGATAACATTTTTATAAAGGCATTGAGTGCAGAGAAGCTTCAAAAGTTTTGAAGCTTAGTGTTGTAGAGATGCAATTGAGCTTGAGGGGGAATGTTGAGATGGCAAGCTCAATACGTATAGACATTGATGATGGACCTCCTGGATAGATGGGTTTGCAAGTCAACAAGCTATGGAAGGCCTAAAAGACACTAGAAAGACTGAAGACTTGGAGGTATAGGATTCTCAACAAACTCTAAGGGAATGCAAAAAGAAAGTTGATACCAAGGAGCCAACTTAATCAAACAAACCTCACCTACTATCTCAAGCTCTTTATCATTCCAGCATGAAAAGAAACAACTACCAAAGAATGTCAACCATCTGTCAAATTTCCAACTTTTCATCAAAAACATGTTCTTCAAATCTTCAAATCAAGGCTTCAACATCAAACAAATCTACTTCTTCAATGAGTAATCATTCTTTGTCTACAAGTCCTTAAAAAACTGATATCACTTTTGTAAGGCTGAAAAGCATCATTGTATGGAATTGTTGTATTATTCAAAAAGAGAGAGAGAGAAAAATAGAAAAATAAAAATAAACAAATGCATGAATGATCACTATAGTATTGCACCTAGGGGTCCTTAAATTAGATATCCTCGATGGCATTGGTCACTCAGCTCCATCCCTAATCACCTAGCCTTTTGTTCATTCCCACGACACTAATTCAAGGCACATCAAGGGCAAGACATCCCCAAGAAGCATGCCTTGAGACCTGTCACCCTGAGTCACTTGCACATTTTCTTCCTTATATATTCACATCAATTGCCCCGTCAAAGCAAAGAGAAAAGGAATTTGAGAAAGGGACCATTCTCTTCAATTGGCCAGAACTATTGAAGACCCTCATTCCTGGGCCATCGAGCTACAACCACCTTATCCAAAATACTAATGATATCTTTAGAATCTCCTTCAAGTGCAATTTTAGGTAGTTGCACTACTTCTCCTATCGCTTCATCAATGACATAGCTAACAAGAAATAGAACAACTATCGTCTAAGTAATACCTAAGTATTCACATACACTCACATAATATCTGCACCATATCCTAAGCACGGTTTGGGTCCTCAAGTGTAGGAAAATACTTGAAGTTTTATTGGAGTTTGAATTATTTCTCAAACCAAAAAAATATGTCTTATGCACTATCGTGATGATGCGCATCTACCACTGCAAACCTCAGGGAAAATTTTTCTACCAAAATTTTGGACTCTGAAGTAAAGGTCATTATGAATTCATTTCTGTTGTGTGTATCTTTTGTGTTTCCATGACAGATGAGCACATGTAGTTAGGCTAGGCACAAATTCTTCAATGCATTCATATTTTTTGTGGAGTATGGCTCAATTGATAACATAGCATGGGTTCTAATTTGAAAACTGCATTAGTGATTGGGCATGAAGCTCTTTTCCAAAGCATGTTCTTGATAGGGCACAATATTCAACAAATGAGATAGAGAGAGACACTGAGAAAGAGAACACGGGCACATGTGTGTGATTACATATAGCACATCGTTTGCACATAATCATTGAGTGAGGGAGACAAAGAGGGAGGGCCATCATCCTACCTCCTCGCAGCCCATTCATCATTAGTCCTCTGCTCGCACCCCATCTCACAACTTCATGTTTGAAAATCTTACACTATATTAAAGGCCGTTGTTGTGATGCTATGCGGACACACTATGAAAAAGTATGGAATGCATCATCATCTGACTTTCTTATTGATCAAGAGAGTAAATGTGATCTGAGTCATTAGTACTAGTGTGAGTTGCATGGATTATCCAAAAATACTTTATTTTTGGATAATTTTAGCTTATTTTTTATATTATTTATTGTAAAAATCCAAAAATTTTAGAAAAGCTTCTAGATTAGGATGGCATGCAAAAAGCTAGTTGCTTTTTCAGTCACTTATGGGATTTTCATAAGAAGAACAAATTGATAAAATCGCGCGCATCGCGATCGCTGTAAATAGGCTGAAAACTACACTTTGAACTAAAAAAGAAGAAGGAGTTATCTGGGAGATCTGTGACCATGTATCCTACAGTTTTACCCCCCTTTCGAAGCCAACGTAGCCATGAGATTTGGGTTCTGAGCAGTAGAGAAGGAGCTGTAATTTTGACACACGTTTTGTTCTACGAAGAAGCTCCAAGAGATCTAATGCCTAGAGATTGCTTCTGAGTAGTGCAAATATTCTAGGTTCTTTCAATACAGATTTATTTAGTTCATTGTGCTTTGTCTTTGTCGTGTTTACCTCTTGTCTATTCTCTTTCTTCTCTTCCATCTCCTATCTCTACTCCCTTCTACCTCCAATCCCTGGCGGATTCAACCTTTTGACAAAAACCCATCTAACATTGGTGAACTAGATATGAAAGGTCATCAGAAGAAGGAAAGAAAAGATGGGAGAACCTTCGAACACAATCTCTAGTGATGTTTTGACATAGTTGGTGCAAAATATGAATATGCTTATGCAGGTAGAACAACAATAGGTGATGTAAGCTTCTACTCAAACAGAAAGTGTTGTGATGAATGCTTTGCAAGTAGTTGAGTGTGAGGTGAAGTTATTCAATGGTAGGAATGTATCTACATATATACATACCTATGCTTAGAAGATGGAATTCTTTGGGGTGGCTCAACCTGCATGGAACCGGTATTTTGTATGTGTTACTCTACCTAAACTCAAAGCACGGATTACTAAATTATACTTGCAAGATCTAATTGGAAAGCTTTCAAGAAGACACTAAGAGAAGAGTTTTACATTGAAGATACCCATTTGATTATGCATTAGACTTTTCAAGAGTGGGTTTTACAACCCAATAAGGGTCTTGTGGCTACAAAATTGTTAAGAGAATTTGAAAGTCGATTTGAATAGTTGGATCTTGCAGAAAAACAAGATCTTGCAAGCCAAAATTTTGAATTGTCACTACAAGGATTTGAGCTAGTAGCAACGCCGATTAGCGATGATGGATAGCGGCGTCGCTATTGGCGTCGCTAATAGCGTCACTATTTGTGTCACATTAGCGACATAAATAGCGACACTCCACAGGGAAAAAAAGCGGGCCGAAACCTAGCGCGGTTTTCATTTTGCGTTTGCAGCTTGTGTGTTTTGAGAGCAAGAGAGAGGGAGAGAGCGACCGTTGTGAGAGAAGGAGAGGAAGAAGGCTTGCCGCCGCCACCGCCGTTGTTGTTTGCGAAGGAGAGGAGGAGCCTTTATCGCAAAGAGGAGCCGCCCTACACTAGCCATATCTCATCGGTGAGTCTCCCTCTCTCTTTATTTTGCTTGTTTAAGGTTTAAATCACTTTCTCTTTTGCTTGTTTAGGAGAGGAAATGAGAGAGAAAGAGAGGGAGAGGGAGAGACAGGGAGAGAAAGAGAAAGAGAGGGAGAGGGAGAGGGAGAGGGAGAGGGAGGGAGAGTGCATTCCCTCTCTTCCTCTCCCTTTTGCTTGTTTAAGGTTTAAATCACTTTCTTTTTTGCTTGTTTAGAAGAGGAAATGTGAGAGAAAGAGAGAAAGAGAGGGAGAGGGAGATAAAGAGAAAGAGAGGGAGAGGGAGAGGGAGGGGGAGGGGGAGGAAATGAGAGAGGGAGGGAGGGGAAATAAGAGAGAGAGAGAGAGAGAGAAAGACAAAGAGAGGGAGAGGGAGGGAGAGTGCATTCTCTCTCTCCCTCTCCCTTTTGCTTGTTTAATGTTTGAATCACTTTCTTTTTTGCTTGTTTAGGAGAGGAAATGAGAGAGAAAGAGAGAAAGAGAGGGAGACGGAGAGAGAGGGAGAGAAATAGAGGGAGAGGGAGGGGAAGGAAATGAGAGAGGGAGAGAAAGAGAAAGAGAGGGAGAGGGAGAGGGAGAGGGAGGGAGAGTGCCTTCTCTCTCTCCCTCTCCCTTTTGCTTATTAAAGGTTTAAATCACTTTCTTTTTTGCTTGTTTAGGAGAGGAAATGAGAGAGAAGGAGAGAAAGAGAGGGAGAGGGAGAGGGAAAGAGAGGGAGAGAGAGAGAAAGAGAGGGAGAGGGAGAGGGAGAGCAAGGAAATGAGAGAGGGAGAGAAAGAGAAAGAGAGGGAGAGGAAGAGGGAGAGGGAGAGGGAGGGAGAGTGCATTCTCTCTCTCCCTCTCCTTTTTGCTTTTGGAGAGTGTTAAGATATATTGTGAGAGGGAGAGGAAATGCGAGAGAAAGAGAAAGAGAGGGAGGGAGAGGGAGTGAAAGAGAAAGATAACCTTCAACTCCTCGAAGTGAGAGAGTATATGATCAAAGCGATGTTTTGGGCATAGATAAAGATAATATGCAAATAGAGGGGTCAATATTACAAGGGGTGGAGGCCGCCGCAAGCTTGGAGCCGGCATCGGCTAACAATGATGGAAATACAGGAGTCCAAGAATTTTTTGAGAACGAGGCAGACTCATTCTTTTGGGGTGACATGTCTATCGACCATCCAGTGGAGATTAACATGGGACCATAGGATACTTCATTCTTGGAGAATTGTATTACTCAATTCGTTGTTTAGATCTTCCATAAATGTACATAAGATATGCATTTTAAGAGGGATTTTTTAAAAATGATTTATATTACTGTGCTTTGTATAGTTTAAATTGATTATTCTAACACCATTTTTTATTAGTGCAGGTCACATTTTCAGGATGAGTCGAGGGATGAGAGATAAGGAGTTTTAGGACATGATGGCACACATGTCTCCAAACCAGCTCGCAAGATTCAGAGAGATGGCAGACCTGGAGTTGTCTCGTTCTTCGTCAAGGTGCTCTGCTAGATATGCTTCAGCGCGATCAGATGCTTCAACTTCGAACAGACGATCTCAACGCTCACGACTTGGGCTAGAGGGAGGGACTGCATTGTGATCAGGGGGATGCTGCTATGGAGACAAGAATGTGGTGTCTCCATCTCGTCGTTCAACTGGAGTTGCATCACCTCCATGATTTGTCACACATGTGGGGACATCTACTCCAGTTACTTTGGCTTTTGCGTAGCCGTCAATAGGTGGCACCCCTTTGAGTGCCACTCCGAGAAAGGTTATCCCCGTCGGTACACCGGATGTAGAGGGGTCTCCTGGATATGCCTAGGAGCGTGGACGGAAATGGGAGAGGACCCATCTTAGGCAGACTCCTAGGGGCTATGGATATCTAGTTGATAGTAGGTCAGGAGCCATCATCATGAATGATGAGGGGAGGAGGGTGATGGCTCGTATGAGAGAGTTGTGCCAATAAGTTTTTCGGCATAAGGTCCTGGATAATTGGAAAAACATACCGGAGGGGAGCAAGGACTACATAGTAGCATCCTTGCACGAGGAGTTTCCGGTGCCAGCCGTAGTAGATAGATTCACTACGGGCTGGATGATGGATTGCATGCGTGCATACATGTCACATAGATAATCCGACGCACGCAAGGCAATTAAGAGTGGGGTTGCAAAGCCGGAGTGGTTAGATGCAGATGACTGGCACCGACTGAGGGAGGAGGCTATAGATTCGCCAGGACGTTGGAATCAACAACGGGAGGCGGCGAGGGCACAACTCGAGGCCGGAGTGGTCCATCATCTTGGGAGTGGCGGCCACAGGACATATTTGGAGGACTTTGTAAGTTTCTCTTTTGTTTTGCTTGTTTGCTTTTTTGAAATATTCTTTGTACTGACAATCATGTTTCTAACAGTTAGCATTTTGTTTTCTTTGCAGCACTCCATTACAAATCGTGATCCGCAAGGCCTTGAGACTCGATATGCAGAGAGGCATGGTCTCAATGCATTGATTGATCGATTGTATAGACGCGGCGACCTTGTAAGTCACTCATCTTTCTTGTCCGTAGTTACCATGAGATATTTGAATGCATTATTGTATAGTGGATTGATGTGTTGTTTCTTTTTCAGCAGAATTCGTTTGATGCTCCTTTGCGGCGGGACGAGCTTTCGGGGGACCAGGATTTGTAACTCGCCCTTGGATCCTTGGAGCTCACACACCTTTATTTTTTAGTCGCCTGATCTATGTATACGCTTTCTATGTATTAGTGATATCCTATCATGATTGTACCAATCGCATTTTATGCGATCATGTATTTATTTCATGTATCAGTTTTATGATTTCAATACAAATTCTTTTTTTTTGCAAGCGCTTTGTATACAGTAGTGCAGAAACTATTTTGTATGGCTCTCATACAACACACAGTGCTATATGTGGCAGGGCAGCTTGCTGCCCTGCCACAATTTTTTTTTCCCTGTTACCATCGCTATTTGCGTCGCAAATTTATTGCTCGCATCGCTATTGGCGTCGCTATGTGCATCGCAAATTTATTGCTTGCGTCGCTATATGCGACGCATATCATGACGCCAATAGCGAAGTTTCTATGGCGTCGTCAATAACGATGCTTTTTGCGACGACGGGGGCAAATTTTGTTGTTTGTATTTTCATCGCTTTAAACGTCAGTATAAGGTCTATATCGTGTAGTGTGTTTCTACAGGCAGTTGATCCTGAGCTTCAAGAGAAGCTTGATGATTTGTTGGAGGATCTGACTACAAAGATAAGTTTGAAAATAGAATGGAGACATGTCAAGGAAGCTATTACTGCACTTGTGAAGAAGCGTAGAAGAAGAGAAAGACTACATGTCTCTAGCTTGCCCACTGTTATGGGCAAGATAGTTGATGTATCCAATAAGCCCCCTACTTTTGTGGCTAACCCTATGGCTGTATTTGCTATTGTTCCGTCTATTAGGGAAAATGTATTAGATGAATTGGTCAAAGGCATGTGGGATCTTCAATTGAAGGTTGCAAAATTGGATGAAAAAGCACAAGAGAAAAGGGGATAGGCAGTAGCCCCTAAGAGCCAAGAAAAAGATGTATGTGGTGTGATAGTTTGTAGCACGAGAGAAAGGATTGTGCTGTCTATCATGAGGCCTTGGCACAAGAGATCATCTTTTCAAAAGATGGCAAGTTCCATGCACAAGAAATAGGATTGCCTCTTGCTTTGAATTTTGGAAAGGGAGGTATGCAGAAGTTGTTGGAAGACTTGGCTGTCTGAAATGCTTATGTGAAAATACATGCTTCTACTTTTGATCTACAGTTGGATAGAATGCATGGCCAAGTGATGATTGGTCCAAAGAATGAAATATGGACACATGCTTTACATGCAACTGAGAAGAAAATGGTTACTAATTGTGAAATGTCTCATGCAGGGCAAGACATTCTTGGTATAACTGGTTGGGAATCACCGGTAGATGCAGTTTATGCATATTTAGCAAAGGTACAAAAAACGGATGTACTTGTGGAAGAAAAACAAAAAAGAGATGAAGATATTGTAGAGACATCTAAAATAATGACAAGAAGAAGTGTGGATCAGCCTAAAGCTACAAATCAGCCACCTCCCGAGCATGTTATGGAAGAGGTCAGTCATGAGCAAAAACAAGATAACAAACAAGAGGGCAAAAAGAAGGGCAAGCAGCTAGGATATAAGTTGTTGCCTGATTGAGATAGCCACAGATCTTAAGAAGGTTCTTGAATAATGGATTCCAAGTAGTCGGGTGGAATTCACCTTAGGAGAGGTGCTTGGCATTGCCAGTGAGAATTTCATGATGAGATCATTGACATCATTAAGAGGAAGCGTTAGTTTCTTGGTGATACCACTAGTGCATTGCTACAATTTGAAGAGGAAACTGGTTTGTTGGGTATTCGGACTGAATATGAGCATACATGATTGTCTATGCAAGATGCTACTAATCAGTGTGGACATCATGTGAAAAAGAGAAGAAAGTGGCTGAAAATGCATTGTCTTATAGCAATATGCATGGTGGAGTACGGTAGATGCAACAATATAGGGAAGAGACTCTAGGATTTATTCCTCAAAGTCACTGCAAAAGAAATCATTGGGCTATGGCTACCACTTAAACTGTAGTGAAAATAGGGGAACATGAAACTCCTTGTGTTGCTTTACTTGACCATGGGTTTGAGATAAATGTCATTGAGCGTGGAGTGTATGAAAATGGTGCATGGCCTGTAGATACTGATCATGGTTGGCATATAAGGGCTGCAAATAATTCTTCGGGAGAGCTTTATGTTGCATTTCCTAATGTAAAAGTGACAATTGGTGATGTACAAGAAGAGCAACACTTCTTTGTGCAAGATAATTCCTCATATGCAGTGATTTTGGGATAGCCTTATATTACAGGAGTGTGTATGGAAACAAAGGTGGTTGATGATGGTTCTGCTTATGCAAGAGTTAGAAGCAAGGATAGGAGGAAAGCAATCCAATTTCTTACTATTTGTGTTAATCATCCTAGAAATCAGGATTCACTTAGAGAGTCTCCTTTGGCTCCAAATGTAAGGGAATTCAAAGACCTAGATTTTCATTAAGCACTGATATAATGCAGGGCTACAGTAGTGCTGTTCAGAGGGTATACTCGTCGTTTGATGAAATGAAGCATGTATTTCCTATTGATTATTCTCAGTTTACAGCAAATAGTTCATGTTGGTTTAAGCCTATGGAAGCTATGTGCAAGGCTGAATGCATATTTATGAAATGGGCTCTTAAGGAACTAAGAGCATTGGGGTTGTTAGCTGAAAATGATGGCATTTCAAGAATCTTTTATAGGCTGAATATTAATGACACTATGATTGAAATTTCAGCAATTGTACATGCAGAAAATGAGGCTGAAAACAGAGTGTTATCAATAAGTATGTTATTTGGATATGTATGACATTATAGCATTGTTTGCTCAGCAAGAAAGATTACAATGGGCTGAAGCACTTGTGGAGACAAAGTATAAGACAATTGACAAAAAGGTGAAACCAATTGCTTTGCCGCTTCCACTAGAGAGTGAGGGTATGTATGAAAAAGTGTCAAGGCAGCCAAGCTTATGGGATCCTAAAGATATAGGTCATTAGTTTACATCTGAAAAATTACAGGAATTGAAAGGTTGTGCAGAAGGGTTTCTTCTACTAAGAGAGACTGATTTATGCGGATGTTGGCTAGGCATGGAAAGGCATTTGCATTTCAGCCAAGTAAAATAGGTTGTGTGGATCCAAATGTTATCTCTCCTATGGTCATATTTACTATGCCACATGTACCATGGAACATGAGGCTTATTCCACTGCCTAAAGCTTACTTGCCAAAGCTGATGGATTTGCTAAATGAAAAGATTTGCATGAAGATCTTGAAGCCTTCTTCAACCCCATATTCAAATCGTTGGTTTACTATGCCCCAAAAGAATAGGGCTTTGAGATTTATTCAAGACATGCAACCAGTCAATAAAGTGACCATAAGAAATGTGGGTGTAGGTCTTGTGATTGATGAATCTGTAGAGGCTTTTGCAGACAGAGCACTCTATTCTTTGGGCCATCTTTACTCGGGTTATGATCAATTTTAGCTTGCAATTGAAAGAAGGGATATCACTACCATGAAGACTCCCTTGGGGTCAGTACGGATGTGTACTCTCCCACAAGGTGCAACAAACTCAATGGCACACATGACAAATGCGATGAATAGGATACTCATGGATTTTATACCACAATTGGCAATTCCTTTCTTGGATGATGTTCCTATCAAAGGGTGTGCAATGTATGAAAAGAATGAAGATATGGATGCTCATGGATGCAGACAGTTTGTTGCATACCATATTGTGGATTGTGAGAGGATTTTGACACATCTAGAGGAGGTGCATTTAACTCTTTCTAGACAAAAGTATGTCTTTGGAGTTGAAGAGGTTTTGATTTTTTTGGGCATATGTGTGGACCCTATGGGCAAAGAGCATCACCAAAAAAAATAGATGGGATTGATAGAATGCAATATGTATGCACGAATGCTACAGAGGTGTGTAGATTCTTTGGAGCATGTATGTTCTATTTGATATGGATTCCTCATAGCCGATGCTCTACATCAACTTTTGAGGAAATGTCAGACATTTCATTCGGAAAGGAAGCACCAATAAGCAATGAAAAATTTGAAGAAACTCTTAAAATCTACTCCTACATTGAGAAAGGCTGACTATTCACATGAAAAGCCTATTATTATTACTATTGATACAAGCCCAATCGGGATTGGATGGAAAATTGGGCAAGATGATGAGGAAGCGCAAATATATGCAATATGCTTTGGTGCTAAAGTATTGACTGAATGACAGAGAAGATATCCACAAGTAAAAAGAGAATTATGGGAAATTGTGATAGCCCTTAAATGTGATAAAGAGTATTTTATGGGTGCTCATGTAGCATTGAGACCTATTGTTTGCCAGTATTGGGTATGATTACTAGTTGTGCTACCCCGAAAATTGCTATGTTCTAGTGGATTGCATACATCAAATATTTGAACCATGAATTTCAACATATTGCAGGAAGAGATAACCTAGTGTGGTAGACATGTTATCTCGAGCATGCTATGAGAATGAAGATGGGATGATAGATGAGAAGGAAGAAGATGACTTTCTTGCATCAGAAAATGATATTGCAAGAGTGAATTTAGTAGTGCAAGGTGTTGCTACAACATTAACAGAAGCTCGGACAACAAAGAGAAGACACTTTAGATGTTTTGCATCTTGTGTAAAAGTATTTGTGGAAGATCAATATGCAGGAGAGTGGCTGAGAATTGGTCAATACCTCAGTACATTAACAAAAAGAGATGAATGGTAAGATGAGGAGCTTAAGAAAATAAAGAGGAAATCATATGGGTTTTTCTTAAAAGATGGATACTTATGGAAACATGCTAAAAAGAAATAGGGTATGCCATTGCGAGTTTTGGGTGACAGAGCTTCACAAGTAATTGTTATGCAAGAATTTCATGAAAGCTTGTGGGCTGGTCCTAGAGGTGTTTGGGGTACTTTTGCAAAGATCAAAGAAAGATATTGGTGGTAGGGTATGTATAAGGATGTTGCTCACTTTGTGGAAACATGTACCACATGTAAAATGTATTCATCTGTGAGACATCTGGATGGATTGCAACCCACATATCCATTGTCTCTTCATTTTAAGTGGGTGGTGGATTAGGTCACAATGCCCACAGGTGTTTGGAAAATGAGGTATCTTGTGCTTACATGTGAAGACTTGACTAATCAAGTGGAAGGGAGAGATTTACGTACTAAGACAGCAAATATTGTATGTACTTTTCTCTTAGAAGAGATCTTTTGTTAGTATGATTGTGTGGAAAAATTTACTACAGATAGGTGTGAGCTGGATGTAGATGAAGCTCATGATTTCTTTACACAGTTGGGGATAAAGCTTGCTTTAACTTCAACCTATAACCTTGAAGGAAATGGAAAAAGTGAAAGAGGTCATCCACCTATTGTGAAGGAATTGGCAAAAGCATGTGGAGAGAAGGTAAAAGAGTGGCCACGATTGCTCCCTTATGCTTTGTGGGCTGACAAGATAACTCATAGTGGTGTTACAGGATATTTGCCTACAGAATTGATGCATGGTCAAAAACCTATCATGCCGATAGAGGAAATGAAAGTCACATGGAGTGTGCTACCTTGGGAAGAGGATTTGAATCGAGAGGAGTTGTTGGCCTTGCGCATTAGACAGTTGGAAAGAAAGTTAGAAGACATAGAGGCAGCAATTGCAAAGCTAAGGGCAAGAAGGATATAGAACAAGAAACAGTTTGACAAAAGACATAGACTGAGACCAAGAACCATACAAGATGGGGATTGGGTATTGCTTTATGATAGCAGTTTAGACTAATGGCCTTGACTGATTCTAGGGCAATGGCCTTGACTAATTTGCTAGCCCATAGCATTCAAGCTCTGTCTAACTCGCCCTATTGGTGGTGTAGTTGCATCTCTTAATTGTGGTCATGGTGGTGAGACTGGTATGCTTATGCTTGAGATATTATCAATCTCATCTTCGAATATGGGCTCAGTGTCTTTTAGGTATTCTTGGGCCTCTTTCACCCACTCATGCACTTTCTCAACGGCTTTGAGTTGGCGCTTTGGATTGGGGTACTCCCAGTACCTTCACACTTCCCTTCTCAGTTATCTTTGGAGCTGATGTTTCTTTTGCTATGTCTATTGCCTTTTCTCCATAAAGCACCATTGTGGCACTCTCCATTTTTAGCATGACCTTTATGTCTAGTTTCTTTTTTCTTCACCCTACGACCATTTTTTCCAGTTGAGGCTACATCTAAGTTGCTAGGCCATGGCAATGTTATGCCGACCTATTTTGTTTGCATGTGGATCATGACATGCAATGGGACGGGCATGGCCTCCTTGTCAAGTGTCTCGACCTGAACAACCCCAATGGGACTCATGGCATGATCACCAAACTAGAGGATGGTTTTTGTCTAGGGCAATCAGCAAAGACATGAGTGATTCCACCCTCCAACATCTAAGATTTTCCTTGTGTTTGGCCTGCTCCCTCTCGGGGTAGCGCAAGGACATATATTTTGGGTGATTGCAAGTTCAACATGAGATTTGCTCCTGGGTCTACCCTCCTACGCCTCTACCTCTACCTCTACTTAATGCCATCACCGATATTGGTCTATAATCCATAATGATCAGATTACCCTCTTCGTCATACGAGACATAAGGATTCACATAAGGTTCTTGGTCATTCAGCTCCTCCACATAGTGGATCAAAGTGTTGGTTAGTGGATGGGTAACGTAGGGTCCATGTGGTCTAAATATTCCCATGGGGTTTATCTCCATTCTAGGAGTGGTTGGTTTAGTGTAGTTGGGTGCCAGGAGACCCAATGGGGCTCCCCTCCCTCCAAAGAAGTTTGGTGGCCTATTCGCTAGGTAAGGTTGATTGTAAGGTTGCGAATACATAAGTTTTCTTGGCAGTCTACAATGCAAATCATTGTGGCCGAGCCTACCACAATTTGCACAAGTTCAAGATCTAGGGTCTTGATAGTGGGCTGGCAGGTGGTCTTTGCCATAGTACACACATTGAATGCGAGGGTGTGTTGGTCATCTCGTGATCTCTTGTAGTTTAGCTAGCTCCATCTTCATATCCACTAGCTCCTGATCCTCAACACTTGGGTGTGATCTATTTCGTGACACTGAAGCTCTCTTGGAGTTTCTAGGGTTAGTCTCTTCTCAAGTTGAGCTCCTGAAGCTTCTCTCCTTGAGCTGGTCATCCACTCTAACGGCCTCTTCAAAGACCCCAGTTAGTGTATCTTGCTGTAAGCTTAAGTTGCCTTCCAAGGCCTTGTAAAGTTCTTCACCCTGCATCCCATTGATGAAGACTATGGATATTGCTCTCTCCGTGGGTCATTCATTTATTGGGATTCTCTTAAAGAGACTTCTTAGATGGGTCACATAATCCGTGATGTCTTCCTTATCTCTCTATTTCACATTCATGAGTCATACAATAAGGTTGTCTAAGTACCCAGCCTCCAAGAATCTCTTAATGAAGATATTCTTAAGGTTATTGAAGTCATTGCACTCTACGGCATTTAGGGTGGTATACTAAGTCCTTCCCTTATCGCCTAAGCATAGGCCGAAAGCTTAGATCACTGAGAGAGATTGATGAGACCATTGGCTTCACAAACCTAATTGAACCGCTCTACAAAGCTATAGGGATAATTTTCTAGCTAGTATTTATCTAGTTGCTTTACGACTACAAGGATTTCAGATTGGCTCTTGGAGCCTTGGGTAGCTCCTAATCTTGCAAGTAGAAATGAGATTGCCATTACAGCGGTGCTTCACTTGTTGAAAGTGTTGTCTACTAGTCACTTCATGAGAATCTCACTAGGTGTAAGATCTCCTTCCAGCACTCTTTTTCTCTCAGCTTTAGGGCCTATCCTATTTTTGTTTGCTAGACCTAGCACTCGCTGAGTCCCATGCACTTCCATGCTCTGTTGCAAGCTCTTGGCTTGTTGTTCCTGATTGTAGGTCACTACGCCCTGTAAAGCTTCCTGCGCTAGTATCCTCTCCTCTTCTCAATCTACCATGATATCCTCGGACATCCTACCATGGTGATCTATCTGGATATCTAGATCATAATTGAGGACTAGCCACTGAATCTCTATCAGGAGACTACTTAGGTCGAGCTCTTCATCTCGTCCATGGGTTATGTTTCTCTCTGCCATATCAATGGTTTGTCTCCCCACTAGGTTGTCAATGAGATTGATTAGATTAGATAGATTCACTCCTCCAATGGTGTCTATCCTGGCTATGTTTGGCTTCCTTGCTACATCTTCTACTTGGTTCTATGCTTGGTGGAGCCCTGAGAGGAACACCAAGGAAAAGGAAATTCTCTTGCAAGAAAATCTATCTTGTAACATCAACAAGCTTGTTTATCATGTTTCATATGATCATAATGAAGAAAAGAACACCGGGCACAACAAATCTTTATGCAGCATCATGTAAATCTCCCACGGATTTTAATAGAACCAACCATATTCTTCAACATCTTCACAAAATCCATCAATAGAACAAAGAAAACAAAGAAGTACACCATCTTTGAATGGAAATACATCACATAGTATTCATCTTCAATATCTTCATAGTCTTCTCTCTCATCCTCAATGTCAATAGGTGCTGACTCTTCTGAAGGTGGAGGAGGAGGTACTGGATCTGATGGAGGAGGTGGAGGCACAGTCTTCTGTAAACCTGAATAGGTCAAGAAGGCAGACAAATATGATCCATAGGTAACATTGGTAACATTACCCCTCGTGACTTTAACAAAATGCTGATCCATTTTAGTAAGGAGGTATGTGCTCCAATCAATAGCGACTCCTTTCAGCACCATCCTGGAAGCTATGAAAAGCTCTTTGGACAAATAGTGGGATGGCGTTTTGGCAGGCATGAACCTGTCCTGAAGGAACTAACACATCGTCTTCCATACGGGATCAGTAATCATAGAAAACGAAACTCCTGCAGAGTTTATCACTTTCTTAACATCAAGGACTTCCCTTGTCTGCTTCTGCAACAGCTTCAGAATCTCTTCATTAGAGAAGAGCTGACGAGTGGTCACCAAAGGTTCTCCTTTGAAGGGTAAAGATAGAGCCTTCCCTAGGCCTCGAGATGTCAAAGTCATAGACATTCCTTGGACTACGCCTGTCTTCTTGCTGTAAGAGGCCAGGAACTCATCACATAACGACGGATCCTCTGGAAGTAATGGAAAAGGAGTGGCCACAAAAGCAGCAAGTCCCGCCTTCGTGAGGGGCTCAAAAGTAAGTAGGGAAGAGTAATCCCTACTAACTTATGGGACGTACTGGATAGGGGGAGGAGCATGAGAAGGCGCCATTCAGATGGTTACACACACACCACAAACACAGACAATCAAGGAGAATGCCTGCAAAGCAACAGACAAAAACCAAGGATAAGAGAATAACCAAATAAGACGTGACACGACCAACTAACCCCAAGCAAACCACATCCTAGAAAAAATTTGACATGACCTTGAGACAAATGCGACCGAAAGCTTCATGCGATGCATCAGACAAATACCCTGAACCCCGTATCAGGCAACAAAAGAAAAAAACTGCATACCATACCCGTAACCGTAACTAAGACAGGAAACCAAAACAAGACCACATCCGACACATATCAATACGACATCTGTGATAAACCAAGACTGGACCATGGAAAAGAACTCTAATGACGGCGCATACCCATCCCACGAAACGCTTCATTAAAAAGGGGAATTAAGTGCACTGAGGGGGGAATTAATTTAATGAAGGGTTGATTTTTAATCAATTATTAAAAAGGGGTGAATTTTTATTAGGTGATAAACCTTAACAAGAAAACGGCGGTTCCTTATTAGTTATTCAATTACCAATTATTAGGTTAAGCGGTGCAGTTATTCGATTCCCGGACTTCGATTCCCGACTGGGTCTCTAAATGCAATTCATTGATTATAAATTAAGGTGATGTGGAGCGCTTTTTTGCCAGCGCATGCTCATGTGACGGCTGGTTTATTTTAATTAAAATTTAAAAGTGCCTCTGTAGCGCACGTAGCGCGTGCTAAGTGAACAGCTGGTTGATTGTTAATTAAAAAGTATGTGTGTTTAGCGCGAATGCGCGTGGAAACTGTGGGTGAATTAAAGAATTCATTTTAACAATTAATTTGTGATTAAGGGGGAAAATAAAAAATAAATAAAGCACATAAAATAAATACCTGGAAGGGGTGTGTATGAAAATGCAAAGAATGCGCTTCTTCGCTATCCAAAAATATCTGGATGTTTTTTCTCGATACGGTTAGTTGGTGTGTTGAAGGAAAAAGGTTTGACGGATTATTGTATTGTAGTTTTAAGGAATTTAGGGGGAAATTTAAATATTATGATAGCTAAGAAAAAATATGCCAAAAATAAATAAAAATGGGAAGGAAAGGGTTAGGAATTTTTCAGAAATTAATTGGGAATTTTTTAGTATTTTTAATGAATTTTTATCATATTTTTGGGTAGTTTGAAAGATTTTAGAATTTTAAAATAGGCAAAAATATTTTTGTTGAAATTTACAGGTTGAGAAAAAGAGAGCCATGGATTGCAAAAATAAAAGGAAAGGTTTCTAGATTTTTTGTAATTTTTCAGAATATAAAGTGGTTTTGTTTAATGATTTATTGATATTTTTCAATGTTTTTGTGTGTTGTTTAGTTGTTATTTAAATGGAAAAAAAAAAGGAGTTACGGGCGTGGTAATGAAAAATGTGGGAAAAGTACCCAGCAATAGGCTGCGTGGCAGCTGCGTGGTCAGCAACCAATGATCAAAAGCCAACAGCCGCGTACGAGCAATCACGAACAGGCACCCACACGCACAGACACACCCGCGCGTGTAGCTGCGTCTCGAAGGTGTCGTGGTGCTGCGGTGTAGTGGTGCAGCAGGGTAGGACAAGGGGCGTACAGGGGGGTAGAGGGTTTTTGGGCGTAGGACCAGGGGCTTGGGTGAAGATGGATAGTGATGGTGAGAAAGGGGAGTGTACCTTGGGGGGGGTTTAGTGGGTGGGAAGGGGGGTTAGTGGGGGGTAATGGGGGGTGGGAAGGGGGGTTAGTGGGGGGTAATGGGGGTGGATTAGAGGTGGGTGGGAAGGGGGGTTAGTGGGGGGTAATGGGGGGTGGATTAGAGGTGGGTGGGAAGGGGGGTTAGTGGGGGGTAATGGGGGTGGATTAGAGGTGGGTGGGAAGGGGGGTTAGTGGGGGGTGGATTAGAGGTGGGTGGGAAGGGGGGTTAGTGGGGGGTAATGGGGGTGGATTAGAGGTGGGTGGGAAGGGGGGTTAGTGGGGGATAATGGGGGTGGATGGAATGCAGGGCCACGTGGAGGCGCAGGCTGGAGCAGGCGACGAGGAGCGTGGTGACGCGGCTGACGCAGGCGGCGAGGGCGAGGTGACGGACGACCAGGTAGGGGGAGCAGGCGAGGGGCAGCGGCCAGGCGAGGGGTGTGGCGGCAAGCGACTGGCGCACGAGGCGGGCAGAGGCGACGTGGGCGGGCGAAGGCGACGTGGGCGGGCGACCCGAGGGCGGGGAGCAAGAGTGGCGGCGGGGGTAGGGATAGAAGGAGAAGGAGTTGGGGTGGTGTGGGCGTGGGCGTGGCCGGCAGCGAAGGAGAGGGAGGAGGGGGGCTGCGAACACTGCGACGAAGAGGGAGGGAGGCGCTGGGGGGGGTAGGGAAGAAACAGGAAGTCGGGGGGGGGGGGGGGGCTGGGAGAAGACGGAGACGGTGTGGGCTGGGGGAGGGAGAAAGAAGGGTCGCTGACGAGAGGAGGAAGGGAGGGAGGTCGCTGCCGAGAGGGAGAAGGAAGGGAGGAGGAGGTCGGGGGAGGAGGTTGGAGATGGCAGGGAGGTAGAGGACGCAGGAGGAGAGAGAGAAAGAAAGAGAGAGAGAGAAAGAAAGAAAGAGAAGGGCCGTTGGGCAAGGAATGGGCAGTTGGGGGGAAGGGGTGGGGGGCCCATGGGGGGGGCCATGGGTAGGGACAAAGGCGCGTATCCCCGTCCCGCGCTCGTGCGCGGGGCAGGGTAAAAAAATTTGCCGTGACAGGAGTGAAATGACACTGGGATGACAGTACGGATGATGCGGACACGACCGGGGCGCGTGGAGACTCGTAAAATCAAAAACGGGCGCGTTCGCGCGCAAAACGGGCGCAAGAAAAAACGTAAAAATAAAGAAAAATTAATAACTCCCAATCCGGATGTCAAAACGAAATAGCGTAAAAACGAAATGTGGGCAGGACAACAGGGGGAAAACAAGGAAAATACGGGACGGGGGTTCCGGGAGGGATAAAGGGTAGTCACGAGCAAAAAACACAAAAAACGAACCAAAAACGCAATTTAAAAATTAATATCGAAAGATCCGTGCATCGGAATGAGGTGCAAAAAAAAGGAAAACTGTGCAGAAAGATGTGCCCGACAATCCTATCACATCAAAACATAATCTCGACTGAGAGAAGACGCGTTCACATGGGAAAAACCCAAAAAATAAACCCGAAAATGGGATCGGAAATTAATATCGAACAAACCATTCACCGGAATGACATGCAGTAAGAAGGAAAAATGTCCACAGGAAGGGGTGGCACAGGGTTATCACGTTAAAACGCAGTTCCGGAGGAGATAGGAGGGGTTCACATGTGAAAAACTCCAAAAATACTCTTGAAAACTCATTTAAAAATTAATAAGTAAAAATCCAGAAGTCGAAAAAGGGTGGAGGAAAAAGGAAAAAGGTGGGGGACGGCACAGGGGACACGGCTGTCAAATCAAATTGGAATTCCGATGCAAACAGGGCAGGTTCACATGGAAAAATGTCGAAAATACGCGGAAAAAAGTCTTAAAAACCGGAAAATGAATAATGGACAAACCGTGTATCGGAATGATGCGGAATAAAAAGGAAAAATGTCAGAGAAAAAGCGCTAGTCAGGGCTATGATGTCATATCACGGTTCCGAAGTAAGAAAAGTGCGTTCACATGGAAAATCGTCTAAATTGCGTAAACTGCTTCAAAAATTAATAACTCAAAAACCGTGCACCGGAACAGGGGTAGGTAAAAAGGAAAAATGGTCAGTTCAATGGAGGGAACAAGGCTATGAGGTTGGATGAGGACTTTGGTGAACGTAGGGTGCATTCACATGGAAGGACCTCAAAATCAAGGAATGAAGGAAAACTGCAAGGAAATAGCCCCAAGGGTGGGTGAAACATAACCAGGTGGGTGGGAAGGGATCCCATTAGGGTAAAAGCAAGGTAAGGCATACATGCATGAGCAGGGTAAGGCATATGCAAAGAATATGCAATGTAGACGCGCAGGGATGCGTCCCCACACTTAAAACCTTAACGGATAGGGTTAACCGAGCAACAGGGACCTAGGACCACGCCACAGACCATCCACTAACTTCCCCACACTTAAAACATGACCGTCACGAAGAAACAGAAGGTGTAGGGTTAGAAAAACTTGGCCCGTTTCGTCAAGAATCAAGGTTGAGTATCGATGGCACGTCCAGTGTGGTTGTCGGCGCTGGAGGGACCAAAGGCATCTTCTTGGCATACGTTCGTCATGGCAGGGACCACGCCGCAGCACCCAGGGAGGTAGCTGATGGAAGAAATCGCAGGAAATTCGTCGATGATGAGGGATACTACACTCAACTCACAATCACTCAATTGGAATGAAAGATCAATCACTCGCCCCATGACTAATATCACTTGAGGAAGAATGATTGAAACCCATATCCCATACCTGGTTTAGAAATCGACAAGGGGGAATGGTGCAGAAGGAGTATGCCATGGTGCACATTTGATGGTGCATTAGTGCGTTCAACCCGTCTGGCATAAGTGCAAGGAGGAAGGCAAGGGAGCCTTACAGTGCAGTGTACAGAACAGGGTAATGTGTCTTGTGATGATGGCAAAAACCCATCCCGTGGGTGCATAGGGAAAGTGGAACATACCTGACTCCAAGTGTCGTAACGTCCCTCAATCTCACCTCTCGATAATTGATTGAAGAAACTCTAGTCACACTCATCCCACCCTCTGTCTCACGCTCTGTGGATAGATACAGGAGGGCAGCCTTTTCCTGAAACCCATTGATGTAATCCTCACAGTCGCTTGTGCAAAGGGTGTATGCCTTGTGCGCAGTTGATGGTGCAACTGTGCATCCCGCCCTGTGCCAGCATACGGTGCAAGAAGGAAGGCCAGGGAGCCTTATAGTGCAGTGCACAGAACAAATCGTGCTTTGTGCTTTGAGAGGCCCATCCCGTGCGTGCAACACTTCATTCACACTTCTCACCTCTTATTTGATTGGAAGGGAAAAGACTGGTCTCTCGACCCACCCTCTGTCTCACTCTCTGTTGATAGATACAAAGGGCAACCGTACTCACTTCCCCATCCGGTTAGAATGAAAGCTCACATCACTCAAGGGGTTGTCGATGAAGATCGCGTCATCAGTTGTTGAAGAGGCATACCCAGGGAGGTAGCCATCAAATCGAACATTGTGTTGGATAGGAACATGTCGTCTGCTAGAGGACAGTTAGTCACTTTGCAAAGAGACCTAGGACACAGCGTACCAAGGGAGGCAGCGTCGGAATTGGATCCTAGGGATATCAATTAATGAATCCACTTTCTGGACTGCTGGGTGTTACCACCTTTTCCACAGCCAGCTTCTCGCCCAAGGGTATTTATCACCTTTTCTTGGAACGAGGCCTGCTATGACAGGGAATTGCTTCCTTTTCTCTCATAACAGATTTGTTTTGTTTTTTTTTTCTTCTTTTCTTTTTTTTCCCTATTCCCGAGGGTGTTTCCACCTTTTCTCGAAGAATAGGTCGGCATGACAGGGACCTAAGTCCTTTTCTCCCATAACCGATATGTTTTTTTTTTCTTTTCAATATTGAGCAAGGGAATGGTAGAGAGACCATTTGTCAGAACCCACCTCACCACTGTCGCTGGTGGAAAATAGAGGATAAGAAATCAAGACTAGAAGGGGGTTTTGAGGGGACAGAGGGTTGCGTCCACCTCATTAGAAATGATTGAAGAACGGCTATCAGAAGTAACATCATAAGAAGTACAGTGCCGCGCCAATGAGGGAAAGGATCAAGTGACCCTAATTGTCAAGATCCCCAAGGAGGGAAGTACTTCTTCAAGCGATATCCGTTGATCAGAAAGGGATCATCAGAGGCATCCACGGTCTGTACTTGGACAGAGCCATTAGGGTTGACTGCAAGTACCTTATAGGGGCCCATCCACCGCTGTTGGAGCTTGCCAGGAAACCTGCCAAAGCGTGAATCATAGGCTAGGACCAGATCACCTTCTTTGAACTCTTTGTGCTTGATGAAGCTGTCATGGTAAGCCTTACGTCGAGCTTGCGTGGCTTCCATGCACTGTAGAGCCATCCGACGAATTTCGTCCAAACAGTCCAAATGCAGGAGACGGCGTTGCAGTGAATCATCGTCCCCCAAACGCTCTTTGATAGCCACTCTCAAAGAGGGTAATTCCAGTTCAACCGGAAAAACAGCTTCAGTTCCATACACCAGCTGGAAGGGTGTCTGTCCTGTTGCTGCTTTATGGGAGGTTCTGTACGCCCAGAGGGCCTCTGTAAGTCGATCGTCCCAATCACGACGATGTGCAGCAATTGTTCTTGTCAGAATCGAGCAGAGGATGTGATTGGTGTCTTCGACTTGGCCGTTGGCTCTAGGGTAATAAGGAGTGGACTTGCGATGGCGGATCTTATACAACTCCGTCAACTCTTCCATGACTTTGTTGAGAAAATGCGTGCCTCTATCACTTACCAGCTCTAAGGGACTACCAAAATGGGTGATGATATTCTCGTACATGAACAGGGCCACGCTGTTACCATCGTCCCGCTTAAGGGCTTTAGCTTCACACCACTTTGTAACATAATCCGTACATACGAGGATGTATCTGTTCAGTTTCCTTCTGGTAGGAGGGTCGATCGGACCTACGAAGTCAATGCCCCACTTCTCAAACGGCTTCAACGGAAGGATAGGTTGCAACGGCATGGCACTTGTCTTCGTGGGTTTCCCCATTCTTTGACAAGCATCACATCTTTTACAGTAATCATAGGAATCTTTGTGAATTGCAGGCCACCAATAACCTGCTAGCAGAGCCTTCCTGGCCGTAGCTTCTCCTGCAAAGTGACCTCCACATGGCTCGTCGTGGCAAGCCTTCAGAACAATCCCAATCTCTTCTCCTGCAACACATCTTCTGAGTACTTCATCTTTGCCTTTCTTGTACAGTGCACCGCCTAGCAGGGTGTATGGGACTGATTCTAGCATGAGCTTCTTCCTTTCCCGACTAGAGATACCAGGAGGGTACTGTTGGGTTGCCAGCAGATTGGCAATGTCCGCATACCAGGGAGTTACAGTTTCTACCAAGAATAGGGAAGCATCAGGGAGGTCTGGATCATCCCGCTCCTCGTCTGCAGTTTGTGGGATACGCGACAGATGATCAGCCAGAACATGGGAACGACCAGGCTTAATAATCACCTCAAAGTCAAACTCATGGAATAAAAGGAGCCATCTCATCAATCGTCCTTTCACATCTGCTTTGTTCATCAAGAAGGACAGGGCCTCATGATCCACATAAATTTTAAAGTGGGTAGATAGGAGATAATGGCGAAACTTCTCTAGGGCAAACACCATTGCCAAGCACTCCAGCTCGGTCACTGTATAGTTCCGTTCCCTATCAGTGACTTTTCGGCTTGCATAATAGATCGGTTGATCCAACTTCGAGGAGCCCTTCTGGCAGAGGACAGCACCTAAGCCTTCAATTCATGCATCAGTGTGTACATGGAACTCTTTCGTCCAATCAGGAGGTTGCAGAATGGGTGCCTCTATCAGACACTGCTTCAGAGTGTGGAAGGCTTTGTCACATTCTTCTGTCCAAGTAAACTCTGCATCTTTCCTCTGGAGCTTGTGCAAGGAAGTTGCCTTTGTTGCAAAATGGGCTATGAACCTTCTGTAGTAACCCACATGGCCTAAGAATCCCCTCAGCTGTTTGAGGTTGGTGGGTGCTGTCAGAGCTGCAATCTTTTCAATCTTTGCAGGGTCTGTTGATATCCCTTGTGCAGAGACAATGTGGCCCAACAGAACTCCAGAAGAGACCCCAAAGATGCATTTGTCGGGGTTGAGGGAAATCCCATACTCCTGGCATCGGTCAAAACATTGTTCCAGATGTTCCCAGTGTTCACAAATCAAACTATAGACACAAAAGTCATCCAAATATACCTCAATAAAGTCGTGCAGATGATTTTGAAATGCGGCCATCATGACTCGTTGGAAAGTAGCAGGGGCATTGCAAAGCCCAAATGGCATCACTCGGTAAGCGTAGGTCCCCCATTCTGTGGTGAAGGTCATTTTGGATTGGTCTTCGTCTGTGATTTGGACTTGGTTGTATCCGCTGAATCCATCCAGAAGAGAATAAAGTTCATGTCCTGCCACTGTGTCCAACAGTTGGTCTGTGAAAGGGATTGGAAAGTGATCCTTCTTCGTCTTGGAATTAAGTTTTCGGAAATCCACACATATTCGCAATTTGCCATTCTTCTTGGGTACAACCACGATGGGTGAAACCCATTCACTATTTGCCACTGGATAAATGAACTCGGCTTCTAGAAGCTTCAACAGCTCCGCTTTCACCAATGTGGAATAATTCGGGTTCATTTGCCTCTGTCGTTGCCGTACTGGCTTGGCATCAGGCTCCAAGTCAATATGATGTTGACATATTGTGGGATCAATCCCCTTTAGGTCTTTGTAGGACCACGCAAACATGTCCAATTTTTCTTTCAACAAGTTGTACAAGGTTGACAACTCCTCTTCTGGGAGACTGCTACCCACCTTCAAGTGGCGTTCAGTGCCTTCAGCATCCACAAAGGTTAACTGTCTTTCACCTTCTACTTCACGGATGAAGGTCCCGCGGACTGTTTCTGGATACAGATCCGACTCCTTCAAGGGAGTGGTGTCCTCTTCTGATGTCCCACTAGAACCCACTTCTTCTTTTGGTAGAGACTTAGGTTGCTCCTTAAGACGTTGGAATGGGATTAGAGCTGTTTCGGGTTTGGTTTCAAAATTAATTACCTCTTGGCTTGAAGACTCATCTTCTGAAGATACATCCAAGAACGTCACATAACAGGGACCCTCTGATGCCTGTTGGGTTGGTGGGACTGGTGCTTGTTGGTACGGTGCATCATCATCATCTTTCTTTGGCAAGGATAGGTTAGGACGGCATGAGCCACTGCTAAAAGACGGCTTGTTCTTCTTAATCCATTTCTTATAAAGGTTTTGCATATGAGAAGATCCATTTACCAGACCAAATGGTACCATCGCCATTCTGTCCCATAGCATGAGGTCATCGGCTTCTGATGCTTCTGGAACTTCTTCCTCAAATGTATCCTCTTCAGGTGGGATAGACTCTTCCGTTTCACTTTCATAATCTTCTTCATCCATATCATATTCATCCTCTTCTGTCTCTGTCTCTGTCTCTGCGTCTGCTTCTGTCTCTGCTTCTGCTTCTGCTTCTGCTTCTACTTCTGTAGGAGCTCTGTAACAGAAGAACAGATTCTCTGTTTCCTCTTCTGCCTCTGTCTCTGGCTCTGCTATGGCCATATAACAGGGAGAGCAGTACATCCATGCTTCTATCTCACTGTCAGAAGTGATTTCAGAAGGCATTCCTGATTCAGGCATGAAGTATTCACCCATTGATAATGGCTTTGCATCTTTTGGAAGTCGGCTTACAATATCCACAGTTAAGGAATGTGCCATTATTTTCTTGGGAAGGATCTGTTTGACAGCATCTTCATCTGCTGATGTTCCATCTGTAGCCTCATTAGGGGAATCAGAAGATAATTCCAAGGAGGTGGATCCATGTCCTTTTTGAGAACCATACAGTTTCAGCACCACTTTATTGGGTCCTCTGCCCAAGGTCAAAGTTCCTTTAAACCAATCCGTCCTTGCTCTGGATTCAAAAAGCCATGGTCTGCCCAGTAACAAGGGATAGGATGTACCATAAGAGTTTGGCTTCACCACCAAATAGGTTAGCCAATAATCTTTTCCAGCCACAATAGTCTTCACATATGGAAGAATGCCCAAAGGCTTGATTCTACTCTGATCCGCCAGTCTGATGAGCCATTGGGTGGGTTGCACACCTTGTAGGCCTAGATCCTTCATCGTCACATCCGTCATAATGTTCACTGATGAACCACCATCAATCAGTACATTTGCAATGAAGCAGCCTTCTATCCACGCGCCAGTCTCTGGAGTACCCGGATCTAGGAAAGCATTAGCCACATCCACTTCTTTTACAGGCTCTGGAGCCTTGTTGGACTTTGTTACTGTTGAGGGAGCAATCCTTAAGCCACGTCTTCTTGTCAGTATACTTTTGAACCTTTTCCGGCAACTCGGAGAAAACATCAATAATTGTCGGAATGTAAGGTTTGGTTTAAAGGTATCTAGATCTCTAACCAAATCGTATTCCTTAATAGGATCCACTGGCTTCTCTAACCGATTAGGGAATGGGGCAACACCCATTTTCATTTTTCCTCTTTCGTCCAACAGAGGAATTACAGGAACTTCTTCTGCCACTTGTGGCACTTCCTCGTCTTCTGTATCCTGGACCTCTAGTCCTGTCTCTGTAACTGTCTCTGTAACTCTCTCTGTAACTCTCTGTGGCACTGTAGGGCTCTGTACGGCACTGTTAGGCTCTGTTCTGTTCTGTTCTTCTGGTGGAAGATTGAACTTCACTGTTCTGGCAGGAGGGTTATTTTCTTTCTGGGTAGGCGGTTCCTTCTGCTTTGCACGCGTGATGGCAGCAACTTCCAATTCCACCAAATTGGAGGTAGGCTCTTGGGCCTTGGCTGGACTATCAGTAGCACTGTTTTTTACTGGGGCTGGACTTGGGCAATCTTTTGCAGTGTGGCCTTCTCTTTTGCATCGACTGCATAAGGGCTTGTAATCCACTGACCTTCGAGGATTTGGACAATTTGGTGAGATGTGTCCCTTTTCTCCGCATCTATAACACTCCACTTCTAATCTCTGACCACCGCCAGACTGTCTGCCTCTGTAACTTTGGGAAGGAAATCTTCTGGGTCCAAAATTAGGACCAAACTCTCTAGGCTTGGGTCCAATATCTTGTGTTGTCATTTTGGATTCCAGCAAGTTAAATCTTGCGTCTTCTTCCTTTCTTCTCCTATCATGCATCTCCTTCAGAGAGCAAATGTCCTCTGTATGATTCTTCCGCAAACAGTAGGAACAGAAGGCTCCAGGGATGGTTGGTTTCTGTGTAAATTCAGTGGCTAAATGGCCTGCTTGATGACACTTACCACACCAAGTATTTGACCGCATCACATCTCTTCCTGCTCCTGCAACGTTGGATATGCTCGCTGTGTTCACTTTCAGCGTCTGTAGTTGCTCTGTAATCACATCCATCAACTCCTTCTTAATGTTTGCAACTGAGTTAGATAAATAATCCTTCAAGCTTTCTCCTCCGGACATACTGGCAGGAGGGTTTTGAGGAGTTTTTGTAATCACTGCATAAACTGGTTGGGCTGGTACAAAGGGGTCTCTGTTCTGGTTCTGATTCAGTGCTCCTGTTTGAACTGTTGGCTGTTGACCAGTTGGTAGGGTTCCACTGTTGCTGCTGATTTGATAATGAAGAAATTGGTTGGGACCATTGTTGTTGTGGTTGAACCATCATTTGAGGCATGGATTGTGGCCACTGTGGATTTGGTGCACTGTACTGTGATACCGAGGGCATCTGTTGGTAGGGGTAGGGAACAGTCCCTGGGACTGCATTTGGTGGATACATCATTCCTGGCACCAGAGGAGGTAGGACTCCTCTTCCTGTATTCATTGCTAGTCTAGCTTCCACTTCATCGTACAGTCTAGCACCTTCTGTCGCAGCTTGCAAGGTGGCTGGTCTTTGCAGCTCCACAAACTTACGGACTTCCGGTTGTAATCCTCTGAGAAACACCCCCTTCTGAATGCCATCATCTAGATTATGGTTAGTCCATCTCTTCAGGATGGATTCCATTCGTGAGACATAGGCTTCTACTCTTTCTCCAGAGGTTTGACTTAGGTTCATAAATTCCTCTCTCATCCGCTCTTCAAAACCTTCACGCCTGAATTTAGTGAGGAAGGCCAACTTCAGGTCGTCCCATGTGCCAAAAGCTCCTGCTGCTTGTCTCTCATACCACTGAAACGCCGTGCCCTTGAAAGTGGCGGGGAATATTGCTAACCAATGCTCAGGGGTTCTGGCATTGTTAGCCACACACGCTACCATAAACTCTGCTACATGAAGATTGGGGTCTTCATTGTACTCTCCCTTAAAAACTGGCAATGGAACTACATTCGCTGGCCTGTCATCAATATTTCCAGGATGGATCTGGCTTGGAAGTGGACCTCCAGCAGGAGGAGGAAGGGCTTGATGTGCCATTGGGACTTCTGTAAAGAGTTCCGCAAGGGCGTCAAAGGCGGCTTCTGCTGCGAGCTTGCTCTCGGCTGTGATTTTTGCTTTCTCTCTTCTCACATACCTCTGGACTCGTTCTAACGCTTGCCTCTTTATTGCGTCATTCATCAGGGAGTTGGCTCCACTATGTTGTTAGTGCTCCACAGAGGGTTAGCAGAAGGCTTCAGTCTCTGGAGGACTCTCTTGCCAACATTTCTTCTACTTCTTTCTTTTCAACGTCCCTGAATTCTGCTTTCATGCCACTGCACAGAGGAAGGTATTCGGTTCTGAAGGTGTCAAAATGCATACGTCTGAGCATGGTGGTGGTGCCATCATCATAGTAATGCCAGCTTTTGATGGTTTCAACAGTGTATGTTGTGAAAAACACTCTGTCTACCAACTTCCAGTGGGTTGCTAATTGAACAAACAGAAGATTGTCAGTACACCAAGCATCCCATGTATCTTGCTGTTGAGCGTCCAAGAACAAATTCCAACTCTTTTCCTTCTTGTCTTTGTGAACCTCTACAGACCAAGACTCCTGAAGCTTCTTCACAATCTCCCACTTGATGTTGTCTGGAAACTTCTCAATGAATGCCAAATCTTCCATGGATGTTCATTCTCTCTGTTTCTGCTCTTCAGTTTGTTCCCAAACAGTTTGCCACCAAGATGCAAGTTTTTGCTGCTTCAATAGGAAGAGGAAACTGTCCACCACATAGAGCATGCGTCATGATGGTGATGTGTTTCCGCCATTGTGGGATGAACTTCTTGTGGAAAGTGGCTTTGATTATGAGGAATTCCAACTCTTCAATGGAAGAAGGAACTTTACAAACATCCATTGAATTCTTCTCTTCTTGGCAATGCCATTTCCTTCATTTTCAGCCTCTTCTGGTGCTTGTTGATGGCAAGATTCCCCGGCTGCGCACCAAAAACATGGAGCCCCGAGAGGAACACCAAGGAAAAGGGAATTCTCTTGCAAGAAAATCTATCTTGTAACATCAACAAGCTTGTTTATCATGTTTCATATGATCATAATGAAGAAAAGAACACCGGGCACAACAAATCTTTATGCAGCATCATGTAAATCTCCCACGGATTTTAATAGAACCAACCATATTCTTCAACATCTTCACAAAATCCATCAATAGAATAAAGAAAACAAAGAAGTACACCATCTTTGAATGGAAATACATCACATAGTATTCATCTTCAATATCTTCATAGTCTTCTCTCTCAATCTCTCATATACAATCACTCTGTTTGAGTAAAATTGACTATCTCTGACTCTCTCTCTCACACTCCATCAATAATACATCATATCCTCACTACAATCTCTCAAAATCACACTCAATAATCACTCTTAGGTCGTGGATACCCCTCCCAAGAGGTATGTATGATATGAAGGGTCACCAGAGCCACTACAGTGTCTCTTCACAGCTCACTACTGTCACTTCACTCTAGTCTTCTCTTGAGTCTTCAACAGCTACTTCTTCCACTTCCTTCAGCTCTTTTGCACTTGTATTCACCTCTTTCCAAGGCTAGAAAAATTTCCCCAAAAGTCACACATACATTCCACAGAACACTTACAGAAGCATACAGAACAGTCTACAGAACAGTACCAGAACAGCTACAGTACAGAACAGAACAGAAGCAGAACAGAAGCAGAAGCTCTACAGAAGACCTACAGAAGGTTACAGAAGGTCATCAAAACCTCATAACTCATTCTCAAATAATTCCAAACTCTCACAAAACATTCAATAAACTTTCACAATATCTCATTCTTCATCAATCAATACTTCATCCCTCCTTACAGAAGACAATCAGAACAAAACAGACCAAAACAGAACAAAACATAAGGTATACAAAACCAATCAGAACCTATCAGAACATCACAGAACCATCAACAAACATCATGAACTTCCAAAACACAATCAATATCATCCAAAACACTCTCAATCCACTTCTAAATCAATCAATCATCCCATAAAATCAACCATTCAGCTCTCAAAAACAACAAAAATCATCCAAAAAACAAGTCATTTCAACATTCAACACTTGGGGTTTCAATCACCTGACTATGTCTTAGGTTCTTCTCTTGCTAGTGGGTTCATTTATGGTTATGTTTGAGTGTGTTCCTTGTTAATCACAAACAATCCTCAATTTACAGTCACAATGTGTGTGTGTGTACTCTCTAGTGGGCACTATGCACAATCAAGCTTTAGACTTTTCTTAGGTGTACTTCAAGTGCTAGAAAATAGTACGAGTCGAAAGGTAAAGTGACTATACAGCTCTTGCACTCTCATTTATGGATTTGTCTTGATAGGCTATTCTATTTTTAGCCATTCTCACTGGTCCTAGGGTTTGTGCTACGTCGTTCAGCTAAATGGAGATCGGTTTGGGGATCTATGTCTCAGTCTAGTGCTACTACCAACTTGGGCTACTAGTTGATTGGCTAGGGTCACTTCTAAGTTTGCATTTTGTTGATTTTCCTGTTTCTCATGCCAAAAAGATGTTTCAACCATCTATATGGCCTTTAGCGGTTTGCATGGCACTGGTTTGGGTCAATCAGGGTCTTCAAGTTAAAATTTTGAAAATTTTCAAATTCGGCCCAACATGTCCGAATTCCAAGGGCCAAATGTCCGATTTGGCCCTTCCTAATGGATGAGGACCCAATGAGAAAAGGCCGCATGCAACTGGTTTGAATGTCAAACTTGGACCATGTTTGAATGTAGTTATGTGAGAACCGAATGGCAGAATGACTGAGGGCCAAGTCAGGTGGGTCGAATGCCAAGTTGGTCTGAATCGTTGATTTGGCCTGGACCAAATGTCAGCTTGTTTGAGTGGGGTTTGGGTTGAGTGGTGAATGTTTGAATGGCCGAACATATGAGGGCCAAGTGGTGATTCTGGGTTCAACCTAGAATCGCTCTCACTCAGACAGGCTGAAAATGACACGATCTAGGAAAATACAATAACAAATTGATATAACCACACAATTTTGGTCATTAGATGTAGCATGCACCTCCATATCAAAGCTATGGACAGAGAGGAAGAGTTGTATATACCTACAATGTCTTGGGTGATGTGGTCAACCCAATGGGAGCAATGGGTCTCACTCTCACACACACACACACACACACACACACACATTGGTATAGTTGCAAATGAGCTCTCCCTTGGCCTCTTAGGTTATAAACTCTTCTCTAGCTATGGCTTGACCCATCCAATCACTCTCTTAGCAACAGAAATCCATTCACACACTCTTTTTTCCCCTTTCTTCCTTGATTTGTGCCCTATTTGGGCTTTTTTTTACAATAGCAACCCTAAAGCTTTCTACTTCAATTTCTCAATCCTACCTACTCTAAATGCAACAAAAATCAAAAGTAAAGTACTAAAATGATTTCTCCTACTTGCATAATCATCAAAAACACAAAATACTTACTTTCTTTGAAGATTAAACTCCCAAATATTCTACCTACAAAAAGCACCAATTGGGGGATGAACCCTACTTCGACACTTGATTTGAAGCATGCTAGTGCTCAAGCTTGAATCCATTGGTCCTAGCAATGGAACCAAAATGTAGTGGGAGCTCACTGCTTAACTGCCAAGACCCACAAATCGCTTATTCCTTCAAGCATTTCAAGTGAGCACCTATGGCTATCTCTTACCTAGCTGACACACCTTCGATCCTATCGGGATGTAGTGAGCTTACCTCAATGCATGAATGAGTTGCCTCCTCCCTCAAGTACATTGATAGCTCCATGATTCATGATGCAAGCTCAAGCATCCTCAAGCCTCCACCTCCAAGCTCCATCCTCAAGCCTCCACCTCCAAGCTCCATCCTCCATAGCCATGCATGAGACAACAGAAGAGAAGAAAAGAAAAGAAGAAGAGAGGATATGATGGAGAGCTTTACCTCCAAGATCCCTCACCCTCACACACTCACTCCCTTGCTTCCTCACACTCCCTCTCTCAAGCACACACAAGCAAGTAAAGAGAAGAGAAGAGAAGAAGATGAGTCCACTTTTTCCACACACCAAAGAATGAGCTTCTCTATTCACATTTTGACTTTTATACATAACCCTAAATCCCTTTCGGGTGATCATCCATTTTTTACATAACCCGCCATTGTGGCAAGGTCCTCTTTTCCATCTCCTTCTATTTGCCTTATCTCTTTACCTATGCATGCCTACCTTTTACAATTTTCATAGGAGGGAATGTGTGACACTCTTTTACAATAGTTTTAGGTGCACCTTGCATTTAAAAATGCACTTTTGCCTTTGGCTTAATTTTTGAGGCCGCCCTTGCGCTTATAGATATTCTCCATCTTGCTTCTTCTATTTTTTCCACATTCCTGACTTCTTTTTCTTCCATCTCGAACTCAGGTTAACACTCTAGAGTAGGGGTTGAAGACCCAAGTGGGGTGAAGGATCATTTTCATTTGCAGCCCACAGAGAGAGAGAGAGAGAGAGAGAGAGAGAGAGAGAGAGAGAGAGAGAGAGAGGTGCAAGAGATAAAAGAATCTATGCGATCGTTGGGAGTGAGTATCATCCTTTCTCTAGATGAGTTACACTAGTCCCTAGATGTAAGAACCCAAACCCAACAAGCAATGCCAATGTAGGATTAGAAAGCATCAAATAAGCCAATCCTTGAATTTTCATCCTTTTTGATAAAAAATGCCACCATAGTGGGCATGGGTCTTGGATGGTTATAGTCAGCCAAACCCTTCCAACTTACACTTGGTAATTCAACCATTCAGACACTCAGATTCTTGGGCATAAAATTTAGATACTTAGATACTCGGACTCGGCCCACTCAGCCACGTATCATTTAGACAGTAGGACTTGGCCATTCAGACATTTAGCCCGTTTGTACTTAGCCCACTAGCTCAGTCTTTGATTAAGATGTTTGTAATTAGCATCACTTGGACAAAATGTGAATTTAAGCCAAATTGACCAAGAAACCCTTATTATACCTTAACCAAGATGGGAGATATAGTAGAGACCCTAATCAAACCTTGAAAGTGGTCAAGAATCATGCTTAGAGCCATGTTTGGCCCAATTTGGAATGAGGGGAGAGTGAGAGTTGAATTGTTCATCTTGTATTCACACCTCACACTATCTTTGACACTTGAAGTGTACTTGAAAGCTAAAAGTTTGATTTCACACCGCACATGAAAAAGAGCACTATGCACGCATTGAGTACACATAAGTTGAGGGTTGTTTGTTTACAATAAGAAGGAACACACCAAGACATAATAAGAGAATCTAACCCACAAATAAGAGAGGATCCTCAAACTTAGACATGTGACTAAGAACCTTAACAAGTATGACCAAGAGAGAATCCAAACACTTGTGGCTTAGGAGCATAAAAGGACCAATACCATTGGAGATGCATCGTTGCAAAACTTAATCAACTTGATCAATAGCCTAGTGGAGCAAGAAGCTCCCAACATGTTTGGATCTAGCTCCAACTTCCCACGAGAATGACCAACTCAATTTGGGAGATTTTAGAGTCAATAATCAACATATGCTTAATAAATATAACTTACAAACCAGGATGAAGCACCATGGTAGGCCAACTAACGACATCATAGTGGAACTTGAGGAGGAGAGGAGATTAATATAGCAAGCACCAATGTGCATAGCAACATACAACCATGAGCAACGGGCTAGAAAGTTGCAGCAAGACATACAGATGCGAGAAGTCCAACATGTTTTAGCTCTAGCCAATAGGAATCAGACATGACCTAACACAGAAAGGGAGAGAGCACTAGAGGAAGACTTGACTATGAGTGAGCTTGTTACACAAAGTGGCTCATAAAATAGTACAACCTCAGAGTAGAGCATGGGAGCCCAAGTAACCTCGTTGCTTGCAAGGTTAGGAATCAAAGAGGGATGCAAGAGCCAGTCAAAGATCCTCGCAGTCGCAAAGAAGTTAGAAAAATACAAATCGGATAACGATCCATATTGCTTTGTAGAGAAATTCAAGAAATTCTGCAAGGCCAATGGTGTCACGGGCCTTACCCAACACACAAACCTTTGGCCTTTGCCTAGGTGATAAGGGTACAACATGGTATGCTAGCTTAGATGTGGAAAGATGGAATAACTTCAACAACCTCAAGGATGTCTTCATGAAGAGTTTCTATGAGGTTGGGTATTATGGCAACCTCATAGTACGACTGATGAATATCAAGAAAAGGGATAAGGAGAACATTAGGGATTACGCTACCCATGTGTAAATTCTCTTTAAGATAATCCCATCCAATGAATAACCCAATGAGATAGTGGTCTACATAGTGTTTATAAATGAAGTTTATAGCGAGGACCTCTACAAGGCCTTAGCAAGAAACTCAAGCTTGTAGAAAGACGTACTAGCTAGGGTCTTCAAAGAGGCCATATGAGTGGACGACTAGCTCAAGAAGAGAAGTTCTAGGAGGTCAAATGGAGATTGTGCTAATTCTAGATCCTCAGAGAAAGTGACAACATCTAGCGAACAATCAATCCCAAGCTCCCAAGACAAAGGGAAAAGCATTGACCAAAGTCAAGAGCTAGCAAGGAATGAAGTTGGAGCTAGCGAGGTGCTACAAGAGATGGTGAGGAGACCTACATGCTTACATGTCCAATGCGTGCATTGGAGTGAGAACCATCTTCCAGTAGAATGTCAGAACCCTCAATCCCAACCTTGCGCCAATTTCAATAGATTTGGCCATGATGTTATGCATTGCAAACTACTAAAGGCAACTTTCATATGCCCACATCTAAACCTGATTTACAATTGGGCCTTAGTCATGAATGAGAAGGAATAGGAGCATAGAAACCTAGGAGATGAGGAGCAGTCTTATGAGAACAATTTGTATGATGAGTACAAAGAATGTTGTTCCCTCAGTGAAGATAGAAAAGAAGAGATTGATACAATATAGTATGACACTAACATACACATGATTGAGCGAATACAAGTAGATTCCAAATTGCGAAAGGGGAATACCTTTAAAATTAAGAGAGGAATCATGTGAACAAAGTGCAATTACACGTGGTTTGAACAATTAGAGACAATTGATTATGAATGAGTAGGGATCACCCAACCAAGTGTGGCACCACTATTTATAATGGAATCACCTTCAGAGCTATGACCATTAGGAGAGACTCCCTCTTCTAGACAATATGGAGAGTTCAATTTTGAGTCGAAAGTAAGATCTGATAGCGATCCTAAAATACCTCAATAATGCAATACTAAGATCAAATGCACCAAGGGGGACCTACAAATCCACCTAAGACACAAAAGGTCTAGGGAGAAGAGAGAGAGACATCTAGGGAGTCAAAAGCTGAGGAGAAAAAAAAGTGTAAGATCTACCAAAATTATTCATAAAATTCAAGAAGGGCGATAGAGTAGTGATCTTACTAGTTCCAAGAGGCGAGGAAAAGTGAACAAACCCATAAAAGGGCTTACCAATATCAAGGAGATTAACCTCGCTAGGGAAGAGGAGAAGCCTTGACCTATCTTCATAGCTAACAACTTGACCAAGCACAAAGAAGAAAATCTCATTGCACTCCTATGAGAGTACATAGACATATTCACTTGGTCCCTTGATGAGTTGAAAGGAGTAGATTTGAGTGTAGCGACTCAGAATATTCCCATGACACCAAATGCAACATTGTTCGGGTATTGACCATACTCAATGAGTCCCAAGCATGCTCATGTAGTGAAGGAGGAGATAGACAGGCTATTAAGAGCTTGATTCATCTATGAAATTGAGCATATAGACTGGGTTTTTCCCATCATAATCATCCTAAAGAAAAATGAAAACCTTAGAATGTGTGTCAATTATAAAAGTCAATGCTGCTACGAAGAGAGACAACTATCGTACACTGAGCATATGCTCAAGAGAGTGGCTAGAAAAGAAGCCTACAATTTCTTTGATGGCTTCTCAGGTTACAACCGGGTGCAAGTGCATCTTGATGATAGGCATAAGATCACATTTGCTACTAAGTGGGGTGTCTTTGGCTACATAGTTATGCCCTTTTTGGGCTGAAAAATGCTCCAGCCATATTCCAATGGTTCATGTGTGTCATCTTCAAGGACATGCTTAGGTGAGAGCTAGAATTGTTCGTTGACTATCTTTGTGTTCATTCAAGTTGGAGGGAACACTTAGAAAAACTATGCACAGTCTTTGAATGATGCAAATTGTATAATCTCTCATGGAACCCTTTTAAGTGCCAATTTTGGGTAAAACATGGATGCATCCTGGGGCACGTGGTCTCCAAGAACAACATTGCCATTGGCTTCTTAAAATTCAAGGTTATTGTTGACCTTTCACTACTAGCCAACTACAAAGGAGTTCTCTTCCTAGGACATACAGGGTACTATCGGCGATTCATGTTGAACTATGCACTAATTACTAAACCACTCTACAAACTATTGATATTATTTGAATGGACCAAGGAATGCCAACATGTGTATGAAGAGTTGAAGATGGCTCTCTGACAATTGCGCCAATCCTAAGAGCCCCAAAGGACTAGAACATAACCTTTTACGTACATATTTATGCCTTGAAGTTTTCCATGGGAGATGTTTAGTGCCAGCTTGGTGAGCACAACCTAGACTATCCAGAGAGCTTTGCTAGAAGACAATTCATGGATACCAAGATGAACTATTCGACAACTAAGAGAGAAGGTTTGGCCATGGTGTTTGCTGTGAAGAAATTATAGCATTATCTTTTAGATATACCTTTCACTTTTTTCGTAGACCATCAGGCTCTATTGTATCTTGTGAACAAACCTTCTAATACTGGGGATGCATAGCCAAGTGGCTACTACTTATGCTAGAATTCGACTTCTTTATGGTTGTGCAAAAGGAGAAGTAGCACTACATGGCTGATCACATGTCCTGCATACCCAAGGAAGAAGCCGCTGGATAGGGTATCATAGATGACTTACCAGTCGTGCATCTCTTTAACTTGTCAAGCAAGAAGGATTTATTTAGAGCTGACTTGATACCATATTGGGAAAATGAGATAGTCCAAGTGATGGACTACCCGAAAGGCCTATCCAGAAAGCTCGACTTAGGTGATGTATCCTCAAGATACAACCCTGTTAGTTGATAGTTAGTCAGCTCTATAGGTTAGGATAAGATGGCTTACTACAATGATGTGTGTGCGAACATGAGATGCATGATGTGATTGCAAAGGCACATGGAAGAATTGTTGGTAGACACTTCAACAAAGACACAATAGCATGCAAGGTGTTGCAAGTAGCATGATTTGGGAAGAACTATGAGGATAAGTGCCAATAGACAAAGATCCCTATTGACAAGGACATGATGGAGCTAATTCTAATCATCACAAGGAAACCATTTGAAAAATGGGGGATTGACTTCATCAGGATGATTAGTCTTGCAACACAATACTCACAGGTCAAGTATATCATAATTGCCACAAAACCTCACAAAGTGAGCAAAAGCACAAGCCACTAGGAAAAATGACACTAGGACCATGGACAAGTAATTCTTTTGGGAGCAAGTGATCATGATTCGGTTGTCCCATTGAACTAGTTAGTGAGGAAGGCACACACTTTAGCAATGAAGTGATTTCCCACCTCCTGTCTACCTTCCTAATCAACCATAGGAAGTCTTCACTCTACTACCTGTAAAATATTACACGGCGCAACAAACAGAATCTGAGAAAGAGATAGAGAGTACACAACAGATAAGAGGAGAATCAATAAATTCTTTAACTCCAAACAACTGATACAAAGATGGCTCTGTCCACCCATGCGCTTCCACTGTGTGAAGCTTAGATGGTGATCTAGACAGAAGATAGGTAAAGAGCTTAAGGCTAGCTGGAACAACAACTCTGACTGGGTGAAAAATGAGTGAGAGATGGCTGCGAAGGGGTTTAGCTTTTATAGCCCACGAAGGTCGTTAGGTCGGCTTGCTGACCGACCTACCATATGAGCCTCCACTAGTCGGCCAGGGATTATTCCAGGGAATATTCCCTTTACCATCTCCCTTACACCGCAACTCGATGCAATGCACCTCGAGTTGCTACCAGCTTAGCCACTCCATCTAACCCAAATATTAGACCCACAACGGTCACCTTTTTGCCATCCGATCACATCGACCTCATCTGATATACAAGTCAGGACTCAACCAATGTCCGGGCTCACATTTGGCTTCTCCTCATAATGGGGGCCTTACAACTTTGAGCACCATGGATCATTGGTAGCACCTAATGAGGGTGGGGCATTGATCATATCTAACACTACCCCTAGGTGAATGGCTAGACTAAATCTGCAAATAAGATCTTAGTGAATGTCCTGACCAAGGTAGAATCTACTTCGCGTAGTGATTGGGACAACAAGCTGATGGTAGCCTTATGGGCCTATCAAACAGCATATAAAATGGCTGTGGGACAAACTCCCTTGAAGTTAACCTATGTCACTAAAGCCATTCTACCAATGGAATTCTTTGTCCCTAGCTTGAGAAGAGTAGCCATCCAAGCGAGATGCGATGAAAAGAATGCATGGATGGAACCCCTAGTTGAGTTAGAATGCCTATGAGAGACTCAACTTCTAGGTACCCATGACTAATTTGCAAAAAGGCATGACGTAAGAGCTAGTTTGACAAGCATGCACTACAAGATATAGGCCTTACACTGACGTTAAAAGTGACAAAAATGTAAATAAAGAAATTTGTCCCCGTTGTCGCAAAAAACATCGTTATTCGCCATGCCATAGAACAGTTGGTATTAGCATTGTTATCAATGCCATTATTTACGTTGGTATCAGCATCGCATTTGCAACGTTGATATAGATGCAAATAGTGATGTTGATAACGACGCTTTGCGATGCGCGTGCAGTAAATTTACAACGATAATAGTGACGGTAACAGGGAAAAAAAACTTGTGATAGTTTCTGCACTGTGTACAATGCTTGTGTAAATAAAGACAAAGTGCACTTAAATCATAACACTAATATATGAAATAAATACATGATCGCATAATGAAAGCAACTGGTACAATCATGGCAAGATATCACTACTACATACATAGAAAATGTCTACACAAATCACATGACCAAAAAAGAAGGGTGTGTGAGCTCTAGGGATCCAAGGGCGAGCTATAAATCATCGCCATTTGAAAGCTCCTTCCACCGTTAAGGAGCATCGAACGAACTCTGCAAAAAAAGAAACAACTACACATTAGTCCACCATACAATAATGCATTCTAATTAAACATAGTAACTACGGACAAGAAAGATGTAACGTGTCCACTAGAATCATTCCGGACACGTCTTAGCAGTCCATCGGGAAGGATGTCTAGAAGGCTCCGCCCGGCACTCCCATGGAATGTTACGGGACTTGCGATCTAGGTCTTCCCGCGTCTGCCACGTAGCGGAAGTATCCTGGCCGTTCCCATTTAGGATCGACCTGAATTTGGGTTTTCCTGTTTGGTCATTGGCTAGCAACAACTAGCGTCAGACCCGAGCGAACTACTTTATGCAGAAACGCCAGGTCCGAAGCGGATTCACGCTGCACTTGGTTCAAGGAGAATGGGAAACGAGAGGGATGCAAGGCTCGACCTCTCTGCCATAAGGCATAGTCCCATTCCGTTCCCCTAAAACAACGTGAATCGGGTAATAGTTAATTCTAAGTCATCGTTCTCGTTACTTGTTTCGGTGAAACGATCATCCTCTGTTCGTTGAAGACTTTGAGAAAAGTTCCCGGCTAACCGGGACCACCCATCCATAGGATGGACCCATGGTCCATCCTCCGCACTTTCCTCGGTTTGTTTTAGTTATGTAATTACCTACCACATTAGTTTGACATATAACAAACAGCTTCTTTGATTAACCCTGTTATGCATTGGTTCCTTCACATAATCTTATCACAGGACATAAAGAAAAACAATGCCAAACAACTTCTTTGTTATCATTTTATCCTTTTATCTTTGAAATACAAGGAGTTCCGCCCATAGGCTTGTTCATAATCCGCCCGAAGGCTATCCAGTAATCCACCAGGGATCACTAATCCAAGTTTCCGCCCGTAGACTAGTATGCGGGCCTCGAGATCCAATCCCGAGTCACATTAGCCTCTTGTGCAGGGCCCGGAAGGCGAGGGATTTACGGCCAGAGCCCCCTCTGGCACCCAAGCGTCCTCCTGCTCCAAGTAGAACTTAACGGAGAGACCTCTCACGGCGGGTTCGGTCCACGTTCCCGGCGCGGTTAACAACCCCCTTGGTTAGGGTCAGGTAGGCAGTCGGGGGTAACTGAAGCTGCCTCTCCCTTCAGGCCTTCAACCTGAAGTATTTAGATATCTTTTCATCCTTTAGTTCATTGAGCAAACAATGCAAATAGTGCTTTCTAAACTGTTACAAGCACAATCAATTCCAATGGTCGTTTAGCTGGCAAACTGTTAAGGAGTGACTCCTTTTCTCCGAATGCAACCCGCATTCGATCCGGAATCAATTGCAACTTGGCAAGATTCCTATCATTCTTGGGTTAGGGTCATACCCTACCAATACTTTAGGTTTTGTTATGGTAGATTCCAGCGACCATGTCGCTTCAATCTATTGATTGGTCAATTGCTTCCAGGCAAATACCTAACTTTCCTTTTCCTTATCAACTATTTCCCAGGAAAGGTGATGTAACAGGATGATTACTCATCCTTTTGTAGGTTAACTTAGCGCAATAACTTGCCATCATCATTTCCAAGAAATGACAAAACTCTCTCGTGGACAAATCTCAAGTCTATGCGATGTTGCAACTTTTTGTACATGTGTTGTATTTATTCCACGGGATCATTTCACCCATTGAATGGCGTATTCAGGTTACGGAATTAACTTCAGGCGAGTAGCAGGGTTTAGGGTGTCTTCTTACCCAACCCATTCCTAATTATATTGGTCCACGGTCCTAGGAATTTCCAACCCAGTCGGAGTTTCATCATTTGAACGAATGATCCTTAGGATAAAACCTTAGATCATTTTATGCATGAGCATCCAATTGATTTGACATCTCGTGAATGTGTGTAAGATCTTTGGGTTTGCGGGTTTTGACTTGGCAACCAGTGTAAAACTAGGTCGAATTCTTATTGCACTAAACCCTAGTTAGCACTTGAGATACCTATCATATCGACCCAACCATGTCCATAAGAATCCTTGTGGTTTAGGTGACTTAGTCAACTCAATATACTTTTCTTGCGTCACGGATGAACCTTTCCTAAAGGTAATAAACTAGATCTAGTGGAGATTAATAGTTACAATTACACCAATACGTGTAAACATGCGATTCACTGCTTCTACGCATCACATGGTTCACAATAACCCTATCCTTCCTTGGTAAGGTAAAAATGCCTGATAACCTGGACACTAACTTTCTTAGGTCCTACTAGGACTTACATCAAATAGTCATGCCTACAACCTTATTGTCTATACTTAGAATCTTATGCTTTGACTCCTAAATGCGGCTCCTAATGAATGACATTTTTTTCATGATGACTAAGCAATACGCAACGTTCTCCTAGCTACAATGAAGTTCATACAAAACTACAGCTAGTGATAATTTATTCCATTTTACATGCCACTTGCAAGCCCATAAGATCATTTCCGTACTCTCTTCCATTTCTTTTCGGATAATATCTTATGGGTGTTAACGTTTCCTCATGAAATCATTACGAGGAGGATGTTGCCTAACACGCGGCACATACTTATTCCTACCATGTCTAAGAAGAAAAAATGCACTTATAAATTCCATTTCTTTGCCTAAGTAATATATGTTTAGACTCATTACTTTGATAATGTACCAAAATAGCATCATGCAGCTAGTCTCCTAAGGCGGGCAACCCGTTTCGAATTCATGACATACTTCAACCTTGCCTAACGTTTCAAGAGATACTTTATCAAATGTCTTTTTACCACTGCCACATGCATTAAAAATAAGCGTAAAATGCATTCTTCCCTATGGAACTAAGCGCACCTAATCATTTCTTTAAGCGAAAATAAACTTGAAAGAACCTGGACTTGTGGGCTCGGGGAGATATCCACTTGTATGCTCGGAGATGAACCTCCCGCAGTCGCGCCTTGCAACTTCTTGGGAGCCATTGTAGTCGTGGTTACGGACTCCTTTACCCTCGCTTTTCGAGACGGCTAGGGGATCGCTATCTTCTCCTTGCGTGGGAATAGGTATTTCCCTAACCGGATTCAAAACCGCGTAGTTGCGTAGGATCAAGGCCTATGGCCTTAATCCTTAGAAGCTTCTTAAGAAGCTTCTGCTTCCGCAGATTACGTGGGAGAGGGGAGGGGTAATGATTGGGAGAGAGTTATGATGACAGAAAGGGGGAAAGATCATGGTGATGTTGGCAGGGAATGGGCGACGGCAGCAGGCATTGTAGGTGGTCCTCACGGCGGCGTCAAAGGCGGCCAGCGGCACGGCGGCTGCAGTACGTCCAGAACGGCGACCTCCTCCAGCATGGCGACGGCGACCTCCACCTCCAGCACGGCAACCTCCACCTCCAGCAAGGCGACGGCGATCTCCTCCAGCACGGCGACCTCCACCTCCAGCACGGCGATCTCCACCTCCAATCCTTAATCCCTCTCTCTGCACGGCCCTCCCCTAGCCTCTTCCTAGGGGGGTGTTTATATAGGCATGGGGGGGGGAGAAGGCCTTCACCACGTGGCCCCCCTTGCATGGATTCCCCCCCTCCCATGCACGCCACGACTTCTATATCCCCATCCTCCCCACACTCCCTCTTCTCCAGCCATGCATCGGCTGGAGGAAAAGGGTTAAAAATAAAAAAATTTGCCTTGAATTATTCAAATTGCCCCTCCCAAAAGGGTGTTTTTGTGAGACTTACGATTTTGAACTCCCGGTTTTGATTTACCAATGCGGAGGATCCCATTTCACGCGTGCGGGTCACACATTACACTGCCAATAATTTCAATGCAAAAGATAACCTTTGCACAAGGTTTACGTCGTGTGCGGGACGTCAATATTCACGGGTGGGAATATTACATTCTCTCCCCCTTAGAAGAATCGAGATGTCCTCATCTCGTGATAAACTGGGGATATTGAAGATTGAGAGAGTTTTCATCCATCCAGGTAGCATCCTCTTCGGGATAATCTTTCCACTGGACGAGGCATTCTTTCAAGGTTCTAGATCTCAACTGTCTCTCCCTAACATCTAAAATCTTTTCGGGTCTTAGTTCAAGGACTCCTTGACTAGGCATTACAATTTGTTGGTCATCAAGTACATGATTTTGGGTTGGGTACATATATTTTTTTTAAGAGACTAATATGGAATACATTGTGAACTTTTAGGTTATCAGGAAGTTGCAATTTATAAGCATTGGGTCCTAGGCATTTGAGGATTTTATACGGACCACAATACCTTGGACTTAGCTTCTTGCATTCACCTAGAGATAAAGAACTCTTTTTCGGCCGTACACGAATGAAGACCATGTCTCCTTCTCCGAAGACCCTCTCTTGGCGTTTCAAATCTACATATGCCTTTTGTCTATCTTTGGCTGCTTGTATGTCTTGTCTTATTGACCTTATTTGGTCATCCATGTCCTCCAACATTTGTCTTGAAGCTTCCACTCTTAGGGTAGGATCAGAAAAGTTTAGGGGACTTCGACAATCATGACCATACAATGCCTGGAAAGGGGTCATTTGAATGCTCTGCTGGTAAGAAGCATTGTAGGCAAATTCTACTAACGGCAAGTACTGAATCCATCTCTTCGGCTCCCGACAGCAGTAAGCCCTAAGCATATCCGCAATGATTTGATTTACTCGTTCTGTTTGTCCATCTGTTTGGGGATGGTAGGCACTGCTAAAACAGAGTTGAGTCCCAATAGCTTCAAAGATAGCTTTCCAGAAGTGTGAAGTGAAAAGAGAGTCTCGATCGCTAATGATCCTTCTAGGTAACCCATGTAGCTTGAATATTTCTTTGATAAACACTCTAGCAATGTCAGAGGCTTTATAGTTTGTCTTTACTGGAATCAGGTGTGCAACCTTAGTAAGCATGTCAACTACAACCATAATGGAGTTGTATCCTCCTTGGACTTGGGGTAAGCCCACCACAAAATCCATACTGATGAATTCCCATTTCATTTGGGGAATGTCAAGTGGTTGCAATTTCCCTGGCATCATGACATGTTCAGCCTTGATACGTTGGCAAGACAAACATTCAGTGACATATTTGAGAACGTCACCCTTGAGCCTCTCCCAATGATAGCTCATCCTAACTGCATTAAGAGTTTTTGCATAGCCAGGATGTCCTGCGAAAGGGGAATCATGAGCTTCCCATAATATCTTTTGCTTAAGTGACTCCTCTTCCAAGAATCATCTTCTTGACCATAATCATCTCTAATCTAATTGTCCTAAAGGTACAAGATTTTACTCATTGAGTTCATTCATTTGGGATTATTAGGATACATATGTGTAATGCCAGACTTATAGAATCTTTCACAAACCTTACTTTTCCTTTTTTCATATTGATTTTGAGCACAATCTAAGGAAATATGACCCAAGAAGTTTCAACCCCAACACTAGATATCCTTATAAGGTTATCAGGTGGCTCTTCTTATATCTCTTTGTAACACCAAGGTTAAGTTAAATATATAGTCCATGAGGACTAAATCACCCTTATCATAGAGAAATCCGTGTACACATCTTAGTCTATCAATTGTTCCACATAATGGGATAAAAAATTGAAAAGAGGTTATATTATGAATTCGCAATACAGTTGTCAACAAATGCTAGACTACATTAATCTCTATACAAGGCCCATTAGGTTTGAGTATAGGTTGAGCTAGTAGAACTAAAGGAACTCCTCTTCCAAAAAGGGCATTTTTATTCACTAAAAAAGGCCAGCAAAGAATGTGGTTGCCTTGGGCTTAACATGCCCTAACCTTAAGTTTGTATCTATTACATGTGTGTGGGGTGTGTTTTGTGCATATGCATACATGCATGTGTGTGTGTGCATGTGTGTGTGTGTAATATCCCGAAGGCATACATGAACTGCCTCAATAGAGGATAATGGTATTGGATAAATTCTTTAGATATAAGCAAATTTTTTTAATTATTTCCCCTCTCCTCCAGCCGACTGTTGAGCTGGAGGAAGAGGGGAATAGTATGGTAGGCAAGCTCCTTGCTGGAGCTTGCCTAAGCTATAGCACATGCGCCTCGCCACGTAGGTGGGGAGGTCCTCACTTCCCCCAGACTATATAAACCCTTTGGGTAAGAAGGGAGCAGGTGGCCGCCATGAGTGGGAGGAATTTTGCCTGCGCCGTTTGAAGGTCGGAGAGGGGGACACACTCGCATGCTAGCCGCCTGGGCAGAGGAAAACGACGCCATCGAAAGAGGGAGGAGCCGCTGCCGCCTGACTTTGCCATCCGCTGCCTGTCCTCCCAGCACGCCGCTTGCAGTCGCAGGCCCTGCCACCTGCCCATCACACCGTCAGCGCCGATAAGCTTTCCCCCCACGTGGGGAAGCTTTAGAAGCTTCTTGGGGGGGGGAAGCTGCCAAAGGACTTAATAAGCCCCCCTTCACCCCCCTTCTTGTGCCTTCCTATACCTTATTATCCCCCTCCCAATTTTTATCCCCTTAAGCCCCTTTCACCCCCCTTGTTGTTGCCTCATCAAATCTCCCCCCCCCCGGGATCCAAATCCTCCACTTCCCATAGCTTTATTAGGCCTTCCTCTTGAAGTTCTTCATAACCTCTTTTCCACTCCTCGGGATTTAATCCCTTCACCGACGATTCTTACTTTTTTTTTTCCCCCTTTTATTTCCACCAAGTGAATTTTTAAAACCTCTACTCCCCGGGATTTAAAACCTTTCCGATTGTACACCCACAAGCCCCCTAGCCCGGGCTTTGAAGAGAAGAAGGGGAAGCCTATAAGCCCCTTTCCACCAATCACCTACAAGGCCGGCCCTAGGATTTTAGGGAAGGAGAAGAAGAACTCTAAAGCCTCCATTCTTGCAAGGCCCATTTGCAAGAGCCCTTTCCGTGAACATCCTCGTAAGGCCTCAATTTTTGAAACTCCATTCATAAAATCCCCATTTCCAAGAACTTTGTAGGAGCCCCATTTCCATAAACCGAGCTCCAACCCCGCAAGGCCTCCCATAAGGCCAAATTCCGCAAGCCGATATTCTCAAGGATCTGCACTTTGGAAGGGATCTCCTACGTACGAGGGAGAAGGGCAAGATCTTGAGGCTGCGTACCAAGGCAAGTAAATTCACCGATCGGGTAAGGATAAAGGCAAATTGGAAGTTCGAAATTACATCTACGATGGGCCCTAAAAAAGTCACAAGGTGCACCTACGGGAGGTTCTTCTCCTAATATTCACGTGGATATCTCCCCAAGCCCACAAGTCTAGGTTTTTACTAATTTTGATTCCATGAAAAAGCATTAATCACGATAACTTCATGGATTAGGAAGCACCTATGCATGCTCAAAATCACCTAGTCAAGTTAAATGCAACTGGAATTAAATCGACTATTCGAACAATGATTAGAATTAGTTCATGACATGAAATTAGATCATTGGTATTTTCCATTTAAAGAATTGTCTATCCATTTAACGTCCTTAATAGTATGTTGCCTTGTCGTGCATGTCAAAGTGACGGCCTAGAACACCTATTGCCTATCATTAAGGTTGAAATTATTAAAGTGCACCTTTGACTAAGCATGGAAAGATTAATCGCACGTCACATTTTTAGACAAATATTCATTGAATGATTCATTAGGAAAAGTCATTAACCTTGTAAGAAATAGAAGAGCATGGAAATGATTCTAGGAATTTGCGTGTTTACGTAAATTGTGAGATGTTACAACTAGCTTTCTCCTTAAGAGATCAAGTTAACATCTCTAGGGATGGTTCGTCCTTGTCACAAGACAAGTAGATCAAATTATCTAAATCACCTAACCTACAAGGGATTCACATAGGATGGCTCAATTGATACGATAAATAACCCAAGTGCTAACTAGGGTTTAGCACATTAAGGACTTGACCTAGTTTCACGCACTTGTTACCAAGACGAATCCTTGAACCAAAGGTCCTACCCACATTCACGGAATGTAGGGACAATTGGACACTCATGCATAAAACGATCTAAGGTTTATACCCTAAGGATCATTCGTTCAAATGATGAAACTCGGATTGAGTTGGAATCCCTAGGACCGAATGTTGTCAGCCTAGTGTAATTAGGAATGGGTTGGGTAAGAAGACACCCTAAACCCTGCTTCTCGTCTGGAGATAATTCCGTGACCAGAAAACGCCGTTCAATGGGTGAAATGATCCCATAGAATAGAGCGACACTTGTGCAATAAGTTGCAATGTCGCATAGACTTATGGTTTGTTCACAAGAGAGTTTTTCCAATATTCCTTGAAATGAGGTTGGCAAGTTCTTGCACAAGTTTAACTTGCAAGAGGATGAGTAATCATCCTGTTACATCACCTTTCTTGGGGAATAATTGCCAAGTAAAGGGAAGTTAGGTATTTGCTTGGAAGTAAACGATCAATCAATAAATTGGAGCGACATGGTCGCCAGGATTTACTGTTAATAAAACCCAAGGTATTGGTTAAGTTGGGTTGACAGGGTATGGCCGTAACCCAAGGACAATAGGGTGAACAAACAAACCCTTGGGGATCTTGCCAAGTCGCAATTGATCCCGGATCGAATGTTGGATGCATTCGGAGAGAAGGATTCACTCCTTAGAAATTGGCCAAATAAACGACCACTGGAATTGATTGTGCTTGTAACAGTTTAGAAAGCACTGTTTGCATTGTTTGCTCAAGGAACTAAAGGATGAAAAGATATCTAAAGCTTCAGGTTGAAGGCCTAAAGGGAGAGGCAGCTTCAGTTACCCCAGACTGCCTGCCTGACCCTAACCAAGGGGGTTGTTGACCGCGCCCGGAACGTGGACCGAACCTGCCACGAGAGGTCTTTCCGTTGAGCTCTTCTTGGAGCAGGAGGATGCTTGGGTGCAAGGGGGGGCTCTGGCCGTAAATCCCTCGCCTTTTGGGTCCTGCATAAGAGGCTAACTTGACTCGGGATTGGATCTCGAGGCCCGTATACTAGTCTACGGGCGGAAGCTTGGAATAGTGATCCCTGGCGGATTACTGGATAGCCTTCGGGCGGATTATGAACAAGCCTACGAGCGGAGCTCCTTGTATTTCAAAGATAAAATGATGAAATGATAATAAAGAATTTGTCTGATATTGCTTTTCTATGTCACGTGATAAGATTACGTGAAGGAACCTGTGCTTAACAGGATTAATTAAAGAAGCTGATCGTTATATGTCAAATTAATGTGTTAGATAATTACATGACTAAAACAAACCGAGGAAAGTGCGGAGGATGGACCATGGGTCCGTCCTACGGTTGGGTGGTCCCGGTTAGTCGAGAACTTTTTCTCAAAAATCTCGAAGAACAGCGGGAGGATCATCGAAAGCAATGACCTAGAGTTATGTTTTACCTGATTTACGCTGTTTTAGGGGAACGGAATGGGACTATGCCTTATGGCAGAGAGGTTGAGCTTTGCATCCCTCTCGTTTCCCATTCTCCTTGAACCAAGTGCAGCGTGAATCCACTTCGGACTTGGCGTTTCTGCGTAAAGTAGTTCGCTCGGGTCTGACGCTAGTTGCTGTTAGCTAATGACCAAACAGGAAAACCCTAATTCCGGTCGATCCTAAGTGGGAAACGGCCAGGATACTTCCGCTACGTGGCAGACGTGGGAAGACCTAGATCACAAAACCCATAACATTCCATGGGAGTGCCGGGCGGAGTTTTCTAGACATCCTTTCTGATGGACTGCTAAGACGTGTCTTGGACGATACTAGGGGACACGTTACAGTGTGTGCGTGCACATGTGCATGTGCATGCGTGTGTGTGTGTGCGTGTGCATGTGCATGTGCGTGTGCGTGTATGTGTGCGTGTGCATATGCATGTGCATGTCCGTGTGCGTGTGCATGTGTGTGCGTGTGTGCGTGTGCGCGCGTGCGTGCGTGCATGTGTGTGTGTGTGTGTGTGTGTGTGTGTGTGTGTGTGTGTGTGTGTGTGTGTGTTCAATGGACTAACTAGGTCAAGATAGATAGAAAACAATGCATTGAAAACCTTAACTTGTAAAATCACCATCATTTGTGCTATATGATTATTTATTTTAAAAGAATAGTAGGTGTTAATAAATCAAAATTAAGCATGATACTTAAAAGCATATTTATAGAATGTTGGGCATTCATACTGGTCATTATACGATAGCTTCGATAAAGTGATGCTTTGAGCTCTCCCCCGACTTTTTAATGCCATGTAAATGTTAGTGGGGGGAAAGGGGAAAATGTAGTAGTGTACTTAGTTTAAGGCCTCCCATTCATACAATAGGCTAGCCATTTTTAACACTCCACAAAAAGAATTCAACATTGTATGTTAATATGGTCACTTAATGGGAGTGGTGAGATTGTGTATTTGTGTATGCATATGTGTATGTAGGGAAGCACATGCACACATACAAACATGTCTTCATATATTTGTGTGTTGTTGTGAAATTTGATTTCACCACCTTTTGGGTTATTTCAATTTTACCAAATTTGAGGTTGAGTTGCCATGATAGACCATAGAAATCTATATTAACTCTTGATTTTTGTATTTTACCTACATATGGAGTTTGAGAAAACATTGGCAAATCTTTGTGATAATCAATAATTCCTTACTATTAGATTAGATGTGAAGAATGACATTCTTAGATTTTCTTCTATTGAGAGTATTGAGAGAACATCAATTACTCTCTGTATTCAACCATAATTTTTTACTATCCATTAGGCCCCAAAATGTTTTAAAAATGGCACTTGTAAGAAAATGATTATGTTTTTAATTAGCTTAGATTTTAAATTAATGAATCCTCCAAATTTGGCCATCTTGACATGATTAATGAGAGAATATATTATTCAATTAAGAGATTGACTATTAGATACCTAAGGATATTAACTCATGTCAAGGATCACTTTTGAACTATTATTCCTTCTTTTTGAATGATTAAATATTATGCTATCACATTTTTCCACTAAAATTGCATCTATTTCTTTGTATATAATCATTTGAACTATCGTTCTCTTCTCTTCTCTTTGCTTCTTAGTTGCCAGACAAAAATGTATTATAGCGTAAATTTTATCACCAAAATCACATTCAGTTCTTCCTTCATCTTCTTTCATAAATCCTTAAGAAGGTGATCAACAATCAAAAGAGTCTCTACCCAAAGGGTCAATTCCATTTACTTGATAGGTTAACTTCAAAGTTATGGATCCTCGTGGACTTAAAATGATATTAGCTCATTAGTTTCTAGCATATCCAAGTGGATTGGGACATTCAAGCCATATCTTTACTTCCTTTCCCAATTAAAATTTCAATAAGATTTTATTTCAACCAAATGCAAGCTCTTTGTTCCATCTCTTCCATTTGATCGATAAGAAAGTGGTTAAAAGAAACTTATGGTGTTGACAGAAGCTAGTAGGGATGGATAAATCTCAAGCTAATAGAATAACAAGTGAAAAAATTAACCTTGGTATTAACACTTGAAAATAGAAGTTTTTCATTATAATATGTTGTAATATCAACTTTTTAGCAAGCATTGATGAATAAGACAAATGATAATATACTATGATTAGAAAAAAAGGAAAAGACTTTATTTTTGGAAGACAAAAACATTGACTCATATAATCTAGCTACTACTGGTTAACATATCTTTTTAAAAATATTTAATATTTAATTTTTAATTTTTAGTCTATTAAAATATAAAAAAGATTAACCTAGCAATAGATAAAAGTATTAGTAATATTGTGTATTATATCCACTTCAGGACTAAGAGGAACTCATATGTGTAGGATGCTATGAAGAATATGAAGAATATAACTTTTTTACTTGATATTAGCTCTTGAGAGTTCTTTTCTTATCATACCCTCAACTGTGATTCTTGATAGCATGAACAGATTTCAATATCCTTAACTATGATTCTTAGTAGCACTATCAAGTTTCAATATTAAAAGATAGTTCCTTTTGAATCCAAATTATATAATGATAGGTAGAAAAAATAGCAAAGAACTAGCCAAATTTTATCTAGGCCTTACTATGCTTAAGATACTCTAAACTACTTATAATGATCTTTCCATTAAGTAACACTCCAAACTAGCCACTCTAACAAATTTTGTATAAAACCATATTAATTATGAGTATCTTAGAAAATTATGAAGAATAAGAAATGTTTAATACGATACAATTAGGGGATTGGTGGACATTACTAACCCGCTAATTGTGCAGTACATCCAATAACCCCCCCTAATCGCATTGTATGGGCAAGTCTTATTTTTTTAAAGTTTTCTTCAACTATATCTAAGATGTTTAATTTTTCTAGGATTTTTGAGCTTTAAGGTAATGTCACTATTGGATTCAAGTGTAGAGAAAGAAACTCAAAGAGAAGGTCAAGAAGGAGAATCAAGAGAGCTTAAATATATGGGTGCCAAAAAGAGGTCATGTAGTCAAATCTCTTGATTTTCGAAATATCAAGTAGTTACTTGAGATGCCATCTATGTTATATCTTTTGATAGCTTTTTAGTGAGTAGGACTATTGGGACTACTAAAATATGTTAGAGTTTAAATAATTTGGCTTCAAAAGATCTCTCAATTTTCCAAAAAACATATCTTTTAACAACTTTGTCCGTGAATAGGACTGTCAAGACTACCAAACCATGTTAGACTTTAGATATTTCAAATTAAGAATAGGAGATAACTACAAAATGTACTTTACTATCTCCAAAGTGGATGAGAAAATAATAAAATATTTGTGTATATGTGGTAGACTCTTTAGTTATTTTCCTAATCAAGAGATTAATAGAAGTGTCATTTTTTCATACTTTTGGCCCTAATGAAAGTTGACGATTGTGATTCTCTAACTATGTTTTCAAGAATGATATATATGTACATTGAGAATATTGGCGATTTTTTGACATTCCATAAATTTTCATTAGGAGGAAAATAATAACAAACTCCTTATGCTATATAGCAGATATGAGTCCTCCTCTTTGCACAAAATTCCATATCAAAATGTTGCATAATCTAGCACAGTCTCTAGAGTAATAATTCCAAGGAATGTGATGAGAGGTTAAAAGTGTGCATCATTCCAATAGATGTGATGAGGCTTAAATTTGATGTGCAAGTAGGTCCTGTTTTGCAAGCCGCACTACGTTGGGTGAGTGTTTAGAAGCATATTAGCTTCATGTCATAGGTTAAGGTATTGAACATCATTTTCATTATAAGTATAAGCATAAAATGTTGACTTTGTCTAGTAATGTCTTCATACACGTACGCTGAATTGCAATGTACCAAGCATACACACACACACTCTATGTGTGTGTGTGTGTGTGTGTGTGTGTGTGTGTGTGTTGAGGCAGGGAAAGTCTAGTTCAATTGAAGATATTGTGAGTAGTTTTGATGTAGTCTATTGAGGGCCAAAAAAGAAAATGTGGGGAAGTGAACAATCATTTGAAAGGTGCATGCTAACACAAGGAACTTTAGACACTAAACTAGATAGTAAAGTGAGCCATATCTAGTAAAAGCATAAATATTTCTAGTTATCATATAGGGAATTTTAGATTTAAGTTAGTTTGTTAATTTTACTAGGTACACATGAAACTGTAACTAGTAAACATAGTGTCTATCTAGCAAATCTATATGGATTTGTATAACATTGGTGCTTTTAAGCTTCTTTACATGTAGAGAAATAGTTCTTACACTTTAAGAATCTAAGAGAAGGATAAAAATCCTAGCTAAAAAGTCATACTCTATGGAATGTGGAAAACAAGTATAGCATTTGCACAAATAAAGTAATGTTAGATTGAGTGCAAAACATGTGTAGAATTTGCAAATATAAAGCAACTCTAGATTGAATGATCTCTCATTATGTTATTGGGGATTAGAGGAAAGATGATAAAAACTCAAAACTTTGAAGACCCTATCCTTGCTTGCAAAGGCTCTACGAAAGGCAAGGATGTCAATCCTAATTGATAAGTTACCATGTATTTATGGGATTTATCACATTTTTGGAGCATCCATCAAATGCCCTTTCATTTTTGAATTGCCAGATAGCACCACTACACTTTTGGTGTTCTACAACTTCATGGATTCCTCATTTTTTTTGCTTTTACCTCCAAACAATACCAACTTGTAGCCCATCCCATCATCAAAATTCATGTTTCTAATCTAGTCTTTAAGCTTCCTCCACAATCTCTAGACCTCCATGCACTCCCAAAACAAGTGCTAGAGTGATTTTGACTCTCATCCACAAAGTAGATACATGGGGGATGCTCCAAAGACCTTATGTAGCTTCTTTCTCGTAGAAAACTTATTCATTACTACCCTCCAGATTTAAAATTTTAGTTTCTTAGAGAGAGTTGAACTCAAAACTCTCTTGATTCTCTTTTTCCAAAATTTGGTCCTAGATCTTGGTTTCCATCTCCTCCAATATGAAGCTGCTTTCATCATATGTTCCTTTGACCTACGCCTTATGTCTTCTGAGTTCCTATATCTCCATAGAATCTTGCCATTAGGAACCTTCAAGAACTTGGTAGCATTAGCATTGTTAATAACCATAGAGGTGGGCCAAGGGGGCTTGATTTTCATCATGAATCTCTACATAAATGCTACCTCCCACATTTAGATTGAAGAGGTAATGAGATCTCTACAACCATAGGAAGGAGAGATTGATATTGTCCAAGATGTCCTTCCACCTAATAAGTCCTTTGGCCATGATTCTCGTGGCTTTTTGTCCTTCACAAGAATAAAGGGGGGTTCAAAGGAAAAGCACCTGGTCCAAATCACATGCATTTGAGATGAATCCTCGCTCCTATCTTGGCCAACTAGCCTCTTCCATAACTTTCTTTAACACATTGACAATTTGTTGTGCCACAGATAGAGACAACTTGATTTTCTACCCAGAAAGAATGAGGTCCATCCAATTGGCATCCTCTTGAGGCAAGACTCTCATCTTAACTAAACTGAGCCAATGTCTTAATAGGACAATCCAAGGATGGTTCTCCCCCATTCTCTTGATCAACTTGAAGATCAAGGCCTTAGCTCTATCAGCCACTTGAGGGATTCCCAAACCTCCTTCCACTTTTGGACTCGTGAGACGAAAGCCCAAGAGATAGATGTCTACCCTCTTCTCCCTAATGGATTCAAACAACAGTATGCTATGGTCACTGAAGGAGGATGATAGATTGACTAGAGATGTGGTGGTTGGAAATGGGGTAGAAAAACGAATTGATGCTGCAATGGATGAGAAAGTGAATTGCTTTTGTATGTTGCACCATGCCTCCATGGAGACGTGGCTCACTAGGTAGGAGAAAGGTAGGAAAGATCAAGAGGAAGTGTGATCTGACTTTTGACCAAGTATGCGCCATTGATCGATTCGATATCCGGAGGGCATGAAGGAGATGCCGCAGTTTATGTCAACGTGATGGTTGCATGGAGCTTTGACTGCAACATCTCACGAAGGGGTGGAGGCCTCAACCGAGGAGTGGGAATTCTCGAGTGGATATAATCCAAAGGTGATGATGGGTTTAGGGTTTGTCGTATCTATGTTTTATATGCGACAACTAATTGAGTGTTTTAATGTACATTACAAAATATATAGTGTAGCGTGGTTGCATGGACGACATTTACGCTCCACAACAAATTGTGGTATCATGGAAAAGTTCGAGCAAGAGAGCCGACAATGAGCAACAGATCCAAACACGGTTATAGATGAGATGGAGTATTTTGGAAACTTGGAAAGTATTGTCACGGTGGATTACTATAGCTTCTCCATGATCCTATTCAATGTGTAGTGGTTCAAAGTGGTACTTGAAAGAGCTGGAGCAACAGTTCGACGAGGTCCATCTAGATTTCTTGAAAGAGATTTCGAAAAAAAATGGATGGATTTTCATGACACGTTTGTGTTGTCGGCCCACTGTGAACAGATGCATGAACTCATGTTTCTTTTAATTATATTATGAGATAATACATGTCACAATAGTTAAATCATTCTTGTACATGATTTGGAACATGTATTTTTCTATCCAAACCCTCGACAACCTCAATGGTTGTATGTTATATACTCACCTCCCCAAAGTGCGAGAGTATATGATCAAAGCGATGTTCCAAGCATAGATGAGGACATTATGCAAACAGAGAGGTCGATATTGCAAGGGGTGGAGGCCACCAAAAGCATGGCAGCATTGGGTAACAATGATGGAAATATAGGAGTGCAAGAACTCTTTGAGAATCCTTCATGACTTTATACCATGTGTTATGATGCCTTTTCTTGATGATGTGCTTATAAAAGGGTGCAAAGAAGGGGTCAAGGATGAGATAATGGATTTGAGGGGATGTCTCAAGTTTGTTGTAGATCATATTTCTAATTGTGAGAAGATATTATCTAGATTAGAAGAGATATAATTCTTACTATTTCTAGGCCAAAGTTAGTTTTTGGAGTCAATGAAATCTTAATTGTGGGCCTTATGGTCAAAGGCCTTCTCTCGTAAAGGTTGAAGCCATTCAAAAGATGGAGACTTGTACTTCCATAAGTGAGGTGAGAAGATTCTTGGGTGCATATGGTTTCTATCTTATTTGGATTCCACACTTTGCAAATGTAGTAGATGGACTCTACCAATTGTTGAGGAAAGTTCAAAAGTTTCATTAACATGAATTACATATAAAGGCAGTGAGGAAGTTGAAACATTTGTTATTATCTGTACCCACACTAAGAAAAGTAAATTATGAGTGTGGAAGGCCTATCATTATTATAGTGGATACTAGTCCAACAAAAATGGTGTGCAGTTTGGAACCAAAGTCCCTTTAGTAATTGGCAACCCATTGTACGCTTATAGCTCTCATCCTATTTATGACTTGATACAAATGATCCCCTTTTTCAACAACACTAGTAGATCTCAATCCCTCTATCAATAAGAGTCTATTGTCAAAACAACATTCAAGATAAATTAGATGCCTCAAGTTGATGCATCAGTTCCACTTGTAACCCTATCGTCCTTTACATAAAATCCTATTATATAAATAGTTCTCATACTTTGTTCAAATATATCATTACTAGTACTTTGTTATATGAATTTCTTTCGAAAGGTGTTATTTACCACTATGGTTGTGTTGGAAAGATAACTATAGATCAAGGAGAGTTGGATACAAAAGAATCTAGGAGATTCTTCTTGAGGTTGGGTATAAAGATTTCTCACACTTCAACATACAACCCTAAAGGAAATGGTTAAAGTGAGTGTAGACACCCACCTATCATCAAAGCCTTAGCCAAAGCATGAAAATGTAAGATTCCAGAGTGGCATAAGCTACTTATGTATGCTTTATGGGCTGATCACACTTTACATAGTATAGTGATTAGATATATGCTTGTTGAGTTGATGTATGGCCAAAATATTCTTATGCCTATTAAGGATTTTAGTGCTACTTAGAGCGTGATACCTTGGGAATATGATATCATGAAGGAGGAACTTCTTGCTTTGTAGATTCGATAGCTAGAAAGAGACCCAAAGACATCAAGATTTCAACCATGCATTTAAAAGATGCCAAGGTTGAAGAATAAAGATAGGCTTGACAAGAAACACATGCTTCATCCAAAATTCATTGAAAGGAGATTAGGTTTTAACCTATGACAATAATGTTGATATCCAATATAGTACACTCAAAAAGGTTTCTAGGAGATGGTTTGGTCTTTATATTGCAAAGAATGTACATGATAACACGATGTATTCTTTGTGTTAGGCGCTGGATGGTATAGATTTGAAGATTCCTAAGAGGATCAAGATTTTTAAGTGACAAAATGTAAGTGAGCCAATTCAAGAACATGTGCAAGATGAAGCATAGGTTTATGCTAACTTGGATTAGAGTGAATGGATGTTGTGTCGCTACACCGACATAGTGTGTAAAACCCTTAAGTGAATCATCATCTGGCTTTCTTATTAATCTAGATAGTCAATGTCATATTAGTCATTAGTGTTACTCTCCATAGTATCGACGGATCAAATGTGTGGAATTTTTGGTCAATTTTAGGCTATTTTTGATATTTTGGACATTATTTCTTGTAAATATCCCAAAAAATTATAGAAAACTTCTAGAATGGGGTTTCTTGCATAAAACAAGTTACTTTTCAATTAGTTTTGTACATATTCTGCAAAAAGGACTCCTAAATTTGCATCACGTGTGATCACAATTTTAAGACAATAAATAGCACCTCAAAAGAGAAAGGGAGAAGGAGCAATCCGAGAGACTTTTGAGCAAGTATCCCAAGATTTAACTCCCCTTTTGAAGCCAATAGAACCATCAAATTTTCTATCTGAGCAGCAGAGTTGAAGCTAGTGTTTGGTGCAAGCTTTTGTGTATAATAGTGTGAAATAAGACATGGTGAAGGGGAGACTCCTCGGGGAAGTTACTACATGTATATCCTCTACATCATGTGCCGTCAAGGACTATTTATAAATATCTTTATTTATGAATTTTTCCTCAATAAAAAATAACCATTTTCTATTGAATCTATATATAACCCCTTTATATTACACCCTTCTGTATGTAAAAAATGTATAAAAATGGTATTTTAAAAATACCTTATTTTGAACCCATGTGATGCACACATATATTCACGAGTAACTTACCCGAGAGAGACTCATTGTAAACATATTTTCTTGATCTCTTACATGTATGTTGTTTCATCTCTCTTTGGTCTCTACTCTATGTAATCTCTATCATCATCTCTTCTCTTATACAAGAATCTGCTTAATCTCTTAGTACCATTAATCCTTGTTGAAGAATCTCTCTAACATCTTATATATCTATCTATCCATTACTACTTGAAGTCGGAGCTTACGTTCAACAACCAAGACAAACAGAGCGCTTATTGTTTCAAGTATTCCAAGTAAGTGACTAATGGCTATCTCTCACCTAGCCGTACGTGCTCTCAATCCTATGAGTGTAGTAAGCTTACCTTGATGCCCGATTGAGTAGCCACCTCCCTTAGGCACTCTGGTAGCTCCATGATCCGAGATGCAAGCTCAAGCAAGCTCAATTCTCTACCTTCAAGCTCCATCCTCCATAGCCGCATGTTGGAGACAAGTGTAGATAAGAGAAGAGAAGAAGAGAGCAGAAGATGGAAAGCTTCTCCACCATGGTTCCTCATCCTCACACACTCACTCCCTCATGCTCTCACACTCCCTCTCTCAAACACAAGCACAAGCAAAAGCAAGGAGAATAGAATAAGAGAGCCACTTTAGCCACATACTAAGAATGAGCTCTTCCATTCACTTTTTGGTTTTTACACATGCCCTTATCCCTTTAGGCACCCATCTCCTTGTTACATGACCGGGCATCTTGCCAAGGTCCTCTTTTCTTATTCCCTTCTATTTATATTATCCCTTCACCTAGCTCATCTACTCTTTACAATTTGCATAGGAGGGAGCTTGGTGCTCTTTTACAAAATTTGGGGGTGCCTTTGCATTTTAAAATGTACCATTCCCCTTTGCCTTCTTTGTTGTTGCCTTTGCACATTTTTCCTTTTCCTCTCTTGTTTTGTCATTTGGGTATGCATTTTTTGAATTTTCTTGGATTTATTTTGAATTTTTTTCCTTGTTTTGCATTGGGGTTAACATTACCCCCCTCCTAGTCAAGTGCCAGTCCCATGGCACTTGTGGGTCTTTGTTGGTTAGAGGGCTCAGTGATTAAATGGTTATCATGTGATTGATGATGGGGATCTTGGAGGAAATTGACATGGAAGAGAAGCATGTTAGAACAATTGAGGATTTGGAGACCAAGAGTATATTGAGTGGTTGATGAGGGCCTCTGAGGTCGGTGATTGGTCGCATTCATATTTATCTAAAAAGGAAAAGCAAAAGTACACTGTGGATTGGGGGTGTATCTACCTTATAGTGTGGTGTATTGTGTATGTTCTTGTGGAATTGGGAGATGGGTCAGAACCATAGGTAAGCCTGGGGTGTTGTCCCACAGTTGAGGACCCAGTCATGCATAGGGGAGGTGTAGTGGGTGTAGCTTAGGGAGATAGGTCTAAGCATAAAAGCCTTAGGTATGTCTTGCCCTTGATGTACCCTATGCGTGAAGTGGGGAATAAAAGGGGCTAGGGGTTAGACATGGAGTCGGCTGACCGATGCCACCAAATGCACCTCACTTGAGGACCCCTAGATGCAGTGATTGTGACACTCAATAAAAATGAGATGTATTGTTTTCTTTCATTTTTGATTATTTTCTTTTATTTTACTTTTTACTTTTATCTTTTTATTCTCTTTTATTTTTGTTTTTTAAAAAATTGATAAGTATGCAGAGAGCTAATCCTCATGATTGTGGTTGTGGGAGGAGGAGGCAAGGGACTTGCCAAGAAAGTACTTGCCATGCATGTATCCTTTTAACTGTATATGTATGTTGAGAGGGGTAGTGGACACAAATGGGTGGTTGTATCTAGTGAAGCGGTTCTCATTCATGTCCTCTAAGAGGGCCATGCAAAAAGATGGAAGGAGGGTGACTCGCATCATTAACTTAGCCATGGTGCAACTATCTATGCTGACATTTAGATCAAAAAATAGGGAACACCATATTAGGGAATATGGGAATTTCCCATAAGTTTGGGACACATGGTCAAATCTTTGGATTTGTCATAACTTGAATACTATAACTCCAAATCAAGCGCTCTATAGCTCAATAGATTCCATTTTTCAAGTACTTTCCAATGATAGGTCACATCACATGGATTTGAGAAACTTATGGGCATGTTATCCGAGTGCCACCTTTTTAGTATTCAAAAAATGGGATTTGGGAGATTCCCAAACTCACTAATATTGTGTTAGAGGCGAGAGGCAGTAGTATTGTGGTATAGGACCCTGTTTAAGTAGTACTCTAAGTAGCCTAAGATAGTTGCAGGTTGTGATGAAGGCAAGATCTAGACAAGAAGAAAACTCACTAAGAAAATGGGCAATCGAGGTCCATAAGTCCTCCTAAGAAAAGATAAGGGCTTCCTCTGGGTTAATGGAATTTACATTGTATATTTCAGGAAAATCATAACAGCCATGGATGTCAGGGTTGAAGTTCACTCCTACCCTTTTTAGATATGGCATGTATGTTGGGTTGTTTCCCTTGAAGGATAGGGTGTTACAAAATGACATCTAGGTGTCCATGTTTCCGTCCCCCAAATTCTTCTCCTCCACTTCAGCTAAGACTTATACCCTTACATAGTCTTGGGGGGCACTTCCATAACTTTATCTTCCAAGTAATCCTATGCTTCCACCCCCACATCATTGGATTCTGCTTTCTCTCTTTTGGTTCCACCTGTCTCTGAGCCTTCTACCCATGTTGATCACCTCCTCCACCATTGAAAGGTTGGCGGTTGTTCTCTTTGTACTCCCACACTGCAAGCTCCACATTCCAATTCATTGGTAAACAATCTTCTGTGTGTGAAATGGGTACTTGTAAGGTGTAATGTGTCCACTAGCATCATCCAGGACATGTCTTAGCAGTCCATCGGAAAGGATGTCTAGAAAGCTCCGCTCGAAACTCCCATGGAATATTATGGGATTTGCGATCTAGGGCTTCCCGCATCTACCACGTAGCCGAAGTATTCTGACCGTTCCCACTTAGGATCGATCGGAATTAGGGTTTTCCTGATTGGTCATTACCTAACGGCAACTAGCGTCGGACCCAAGTGAACTACTTTATGCAGAAACGCCAGGTTCGAAGCGGATTCCTGCTGCACTTGGTTCAAGAAGAATGGGAAACGAGAGGGATGCAAAGCTCAACCTCTCTGCCATAAGGCATAGTCCCATTCCGTTTCCCTAAAACAGTATAAATCGGGTAAGATATAACTCTAGGTCATCGCTTTCATTGTTCATGTCCTTTGACGATCATCCCGCTATTCTTCGAGAATTGAGAAAAGTTCCCGGCCAACCTGGACCACCCAACTGTAGGACGGACCCATGGCCCATCCTCCGTACTTTCCTTGGTTTGTTTTAGTTAGGTAATTATCTAACACGTTAGTTGGATACGTAACAATCAGCTTCTTTAAATAATTTGTTAAGCACTGGTTCCTTCACATAATCTTATCACATGACATAGAAAAACAATATCAAACAAGTTCTTTGTTAATACATCATCATATTTATCTTTGAAATACAAGGAGTTCCACTTGTAGGCTTGTCCATAATCTGCCCGAAGGCTATCCAGTAATCCACAGGGATCACTATTCCAAGTTTCCGCCCGTAGACTAGTATGCGGGCCTCGAGATCCAATCCCGAGTCACGTTAGCCGCTTGTGCAGGACCCAGAAGGCAAGGGATTTACGGCCAAAGCCCCCCCGGCACCCAAGCGTCCTCCTGCTCCAAGTAGAGGTCAACGAAGACACCTCTTGTGGCGGGTTCAGTCCATGTTCCCTGCGCGGTCAATAACCCCCTTGGTTAGGGTCAGGCAGGCAGTCGAGGGTAACTAAAGCTACCTCTCCCTTCAGGCCTTCAACCTGAAGTATAGATATTCATTTAATTTGTAATTCATAAATCAAACAGTGCTCTAAAATCTCTAGCAAGCACAAACAATTCCATTAACCGATCTTCTTGTTGGCAAACTGCTAAGGAATGATCCTTTCCTTTTGAATGCATCAGGGCTTGTTCCAGGGTATCTTGCAACTTGGCAAGATCCCTTATATTCTGTGTTAGGGCGTGCCCTATTAACCCAACTTGGTCAACCCTAAAGTTCATTGGATACTTTAGTTTCTGGTTTTTAACCTTCCTTATTTAGAAGGATATCAAAGAATACATCCTTTTGCAAGATAACTTGCGTAAGGATCTACCATCCTTGTTGAGGGTATTTAACCTTTCTTCTTGTGAATCAATCACAAGACCATATGACTTCGTACTTGCTGCGCAAGTCCTGCATCGTAATATACGATGGAATAATACGTTTTAGTTTCTTTAAGCTGACATTCGTCGGACCTATGGTCTCTTTTTAAGAACCTCAGGGACAAACCCTAGTTCTTTTACATTTACGATTTATTGACCCTACAATCAGGGAAGGTAGGCAAGTATTTAAGATATAAATGTTTCTTGGATTTTAAATCATTCCCAATGCATATTTCGCGGCATAGGTATTTCTAAGTTTACATTAATTCGACTAACTTTTAGAAGGTAATATTCAGATCACCTCGGCAGGATTTGTTATCTTTCTGACAATTGATTTTTCAGTCCTAAACTTAATTACTTTGAGGTTAGGTAAATTCAATTAATCTTCATTTTTCCTTGCGAACAAAACTCATGCCAAATAACAATCTTTTCCTTGCTAAGATATGCAGTTAGCAATGATAACTTCCTAGAGTTCAAGCAACGTAAGAAACATTTCATGAATTTCATATTCTATTATGATTCGTTGCAAAAAAGAATAGGGGTTAATGGTGCAAGATGCAGTTTTTATTCCTTCAAATTTTAACTACTTTAGTGGGTAAATAATCTTGCTCATAATTCGTTTCAATGCATAAGGCTATTTGAAGGAAAACTATGTTTTATACTTTATCCATTTTGCATGTTCAACTAAACTAAATTCCTTCATCGTAAATAACTAGGATAAAATATATCTTATCCCTAACAATTCATCTTGCATGATTAAATTAAAACTGATATAAAACCAAGAAGGAAAAACCTAGTTTTGGGGTGAGATATCCACATGGATACTAGGCGATGACACTCCCGCAGCTACTCCTTGGACATTCTTAGGTAGCATCGCAGTTGTAATCCTTCAAACGTGAAGGCATCTTTTACTCTCCTTTTCAGAATTCCACCGTCTCTCTTTCGAGGCAAGGAATTGTTAAGGGATTTAACCACGAAAAGGGGTAAGAAGACCTTTAAGGTCTTAGCTTCTTCGGAGAGGGAAAGGTTTATAAGGCCTAAGAAGGCTCTATAGGGTATATACACGACAAAAAGGTTGTGTGTGAGTGTGGCTTCGCAACCATATGAACCTTGGGAGATCTTTGGGCATGGGAGTGAAAGGACTTAGGGGTTTTCAAACCTAGGGGGAAATTTGAAAGGTAACACAAGGGTTTTTAGCACGGGGAAAAAGGTGTGTAAGGGAAAAGGGGACACAAGGGTTAAAAAGGGGCTTAGGGGGGGTGTGATAAAAAGGAACATGAGGGGATGCAACACGGGGTTTCAAGGAGAACACAAGAAGGGACTTATAAATTTAAGCACGGGGGGAAATTTGTGGTTTATGACGCCAACGAGAGTGGGGTTTTAATGGCCCCACGGGAAGGGTTAAGGGTTTAAGACCGGGGGAGGGGGGGTGAAAGGATTCTAAGGGGATAAAACCGGGAGAGGGGGTGAAAGGATTCCAAGATATTGGAAGGGGGCTTAATGGTTTAAAAACCCAAGGGGGGGGGGGGGGGGGGTTTGAAAGGATTCTAAGGTATAGGAAGGGGGCTTAAGGAGCCCCCCCTTAGAAGCTTCAAGAAGCTTCTGCAGCCACGTGGGGGGGGGGGTTTCTGAAGGCGACGATTGGGGGGGGGGGGGTGAAAATCTTTAGGCGGCGACAAAATGGCTATCCCTCCCTCCTTCCACAAATCGCAGGGCCCCAACACAGCATACGGAAGCTCTCACGCTCTCTCTCGTTTCCTCCTGGCGGCAACACAGCTACAGCACTCCGTTTCTGTTCGCCCCCTCAACCTTAGGTCCCCACTGATTTAAATAGGGGGAGGGAGAGGTTCCTCCCTCCCTTACACGACAACACACATGGCTAAGGCTCTACATGAGCCCCAGCGTGCTGCTTGAACGTGGCTTCCCTCCCTCCCCTCCAGCGTGACGTCGGCTGGGGGAGAAGGAGGGGATTAAAATTTTGCTTTTATTTATTAAAAAAAGGTTTTTATCTGTTGGGAATTGTTACATTCTCTCCCCCTTAGAGGAAATCAAGATGTCCTCATCTCGAGATAAACTAGGGATATTGATGGTTGAGAGTGTCTTCTTCTATCCAAGTGGCATCCTCTTTGGGATAATCTTTCCACCAGACGAGGCATTCTCTGAAGGTCCTGGATGAACACCTTGACTAGGCATTAAAATTTGTTGGTCATCAAGTACATGGTTAGGGTTGGGTACATATTTTTCAATAGGTTCATATGGAATACATTGTGAACCTTTAAGTTCTTAGGGAGTTGCAATCTATAAGCATTGGGTCCTAGGCATTTGAGGATTTTGTATGGCCCACAATACCTTGGACTTAGCTTCTTGCAATCTCCTAAGGATAGGCAACTCTTTTTAGGGCATACGCGAATGAAGACCATGTATCCTTCTTCGAAGACTCTTTCTTGACGCTTCAAATCTGCGTATGCCTTTTGTCTATCCTTGGCCGCTTGTATGTCTTGTCTTATTGACTTTATTTGATCATCCATGTCTTCCAACATCTGTCTTGAAGCTTCAACCCTTGAGGTTGGATCTGAGAAGTTTAGGGGACTTCTCTTCGGCTCTCGACAGTAGTATGCCCTGAGCATATCCTCGAGCTCTGTTTGGCCATCCATTTGGGGGTGGTAGGCGGTGCTAAAACAAAGTTGAGTCCCAGTAGCTTCAAAGATAGCTCTCCAGAAGTGTGATGTGAAGAGACAATCTCGATCACTAATGATTCTTCTGGGTAAACCATGTAGTTTGAATATCTCCTTGATAAACAATCTTGCAATGTCAGAGGCTTTATAGTTTGTCTTGACTGGAATAAGGTGTGCAACCTTGCTAAGCATGTCAACCACAACCATGATGGAGTTGTATCCTCCCTCGACTTGGGGTAAGCCTACAACAAAATCCATACTGATGAATTCCCATTTCATTTGGGGAATGTCAAGCAGTTGCAGTTTCCCTGGCATCACGACATGTTCGGCTTTGATACGTTGGCAAGACAAACACTCAGTGACATATTTGAGAATGTCACCTTTGAGTCTCACCCAATGGTAGCTTTTCCTAACTGCATTAAGAGTCTTACCGTAGCCAGGATGTCCTGCGAAAGGGGAATCATGAGCTTCCCACATTATCTTCTACTTAAGTGACTGGCTTGCTGGTATACACAACCTTGTTCTATAGTAGACAAGTCCATTATCAATAGAAAAATCTTGATACTTAGCTTGCAACTTTTGATTCTGCTCCTTGGTAGAGATCTCCTTTAGCGTTGTTTGGTAGGCCAAATCATAACATGCTTCCTCTCTAGTGATGGACCTAAAAACGGGCCGGCACTAGCTCATGCACTAGCCGGGCCTCGTCACTACACACAAGACAACCCCTCGGCCTCGCGGCCAGGAGCGTCTATTAAAATCTCTGCCTTCCTAAACATTGCGTTTGTAATACGTTGTAGTCCAACTGATCCTAACCCAATATTACTCCTCAAAGGGAGTCCCTTTCACATAGCCAAAAGGCTCGAATCACATACACATGGGGTTCCTCCTACGGCTGAATGCCGTCAACCCTCTGCGACTCTCCTACACCTTGGGGATTGGCCCCTCGATGCGTCGCTCAACATTTAGACATTTCGCACAAATGTCGCTCAAGGTACTCAATAAGCGTGTCCAGGAATGTACCATTGTCCTTACTTGATTTCCCCTTTAGGATCCCACAACTAGCCTACATCATGGGTATCTCACTGCCTCTCAACGTAGGTCATGTCCTCATAAACCAATTGCAATGCATGTCCAGGAGCTGATCACTGATACTTTTAAATTCTTTTCATGCTCTATGTAGTTGGTGGATGTCTAGTGCTCAAAAATTTAGCAAAACAGTATGGTGCACAAGTGCAAAAACATTCTTTTAATGGTTTCCAACTACCGTTCACACTTCGTTGCATGGGCCTAGCACCGAGGTGATCCTCGTGCTACTAAGCTCTTAATTTTAATTATCATCCGTCCTAAATGCTATGCATAGAAATCAGCAACTTCCCCATCATTTCACACAGCATTTAGACATATTTCAACTCCTCTACCCTTCCCCGTTTAAATATTGCGTCGTTGGATGGATTTATAGGGTATTTTGACACCATTTTATGTATAAAAAGCGGGAAAACACACACTAGAACAAGAAGGTGGGGTTGAACTGAGGAAAATCCTCATGCTTCAGTCCCCCCAAACATTCACAACCATTGCTCTTATTTATCCTTATTTTTCGGAATCCAAAATGTATTTTTCCCCTATTTTCTAGGGTTTTTCCACCATTTTCTTGCAAATTTTCCCATTTTCTCCCTTTTTTAATTGCTGAAAATTAAGTTCAGTTTATGGGCTGTGGCCCTTAGTTCATTTCAGCAGAAAAAGAATTTTAGTAGGTGTGGATTAATTTATTGCATCATTTTTAGCCCAAAAAACCCTATTTTCCTTCATTTTTATGGTTTTTCGTGTCTCGGTTTTCTATTTTCTACTATCCCACACATGTTTTTCTGATTTTTAAATGATGAACAGCCAGAAAACAACTCAAAGCACAACATACTCAAAACTCAATCCATATGAACACATTTTTATCAACCAAATTTGCATCAAAGGACCATTTTCTTTGTAAAAACAATTATTACCGTGTCTTGCAGGTTTTTCCATTAAATTTGGCACGTCCCACGATTGATTTCTAGCCATGAATTCTGGTTGGAATCAGCAATCTACAATGATTTGGCATTGCCCTTCAATCTCGTCAAGAATCGGCATCCATCCGGCCATCCATTTCCATTCTACTCTTCCACGCATGAACGGGGGTTAAGAGGAGAGAGAAAGAATGATTTTCTCTCTCTCTCTACAGTCCACCATTGCAGGAGCGGAGACCGGCGATACGGAGCGTAGCATTGATGCAGGAGCCTGGCATGATCATCTGCATAGCTTGTGTATCAATCTTCATCATGATTGGGGGGGGGGGGGCGCGATTTTTTCGACAGCTGAAAAGAACCCGCCGCCCCCCCCCCCCCCCCTAGATCACGTTTTTTTGAAGGGGGGGGTGCCAAAGGTCACCCCTCCTCTCTTACACCTTTTGGTATTTCCAATTTGGGCCCCCTTTTGGGCACCCCGGCCGGTTTCGGGCCATCTTCCGCGTACGGACTCCGATCGTCAGTCTGAAAATTTCTATGAACTCGTCTCGACATCCCGCACTGACCGGCAGCTCCACTGAGTGGCACAGGCGCACGGAAAAATTATGAAAATTCTCGGAGTGTCGTACGGGCGCCCGTCAAGCACTTGACGCTTAAAATCGTCCTAGGTCGAGCTGCCGCCTTCGTGGTTGAGCATTTTCCCCCGCATTTTCACATTTTCCTCCTATTTTTAGGCACGTTCCGGGGCCTAAAATCCATCCTTCATTGGCGACCACGGGATAGGTCGACTCAGTCCGTCGAACCCACGAACATATCTGCACATAAACAACCAAAGAAGCATCAAACTGATACAAAACAAATATATACTAAAACTCAGCACAATGCTCCCCCTACCCTTGGACAGAACCAAGGCATGACATCCACAAGGAGTAGGCCTAGCATCATCTAATAGAAGATCCGAAGTGAGTCACTAACCAACTGCTCCAACACAGCGAAACTAAAAAACCTATCAAAGAGGTTGCCCTAAGTGGTAGTCTGAACTACTTACCAACTAAAGACAACACAACTACGAGCTCCGACAAGGCGAGGACTCCTATAGCTTGATCAAAGAGTATTTTCTTTCAGTACATCTCTTGTTTTAGAGTTTATATTGGATGAATAGACTTGGGCATGTAAAAAGGAGGGAGCTGAGCGTAGTGACCCAAGGAGAACAGGGCATCGGTCTCAGGACCTGTCTCGGCACCCAAGAACCTACCAAGCCCTCGCAAGGCGACACTTGATCCTTTTTTAACGCTCACTTTTATTTTCGCTCCAACCTTCCTTGTTTTGTCATTATATTTGGCAAGAAGCCACCCCTACGAAGACAAGGTATCGGCCCCGGGTCTGATTCGTCCCCAGGAACCTACCAGGCCTTCGCAAGGCAATGATCAACTGCTTATATATTTTCATTTCTTTTCTTTTCTTTGATAGGGGTTAGAACCCCTTTTTACACACCTTCTCATTTATATTCATCTTTTGAGATGTACAGAGTTGCTGGCATCATCATTGTTATCTTCTGTCAGGCTTCCCTAACTGCCTCACTACTAACAAGAACTCCTAGAACGGCTCCCTAGCAGGCTAGCAGAACAGGGCCACTAAGACTTCCTTCTAAAACAGGTCTTTCGATGTCGGACAATGTCTTTGCAGGAGGCAAGGACTACTCCGACCTTCCTCAAACATACTCAACCTAAACCTGGGACTTCATGCCTTGGTTGCCGGTCCCCAACAAAAATGTATCCCCTCGACAATTACAAATACACATATAACAGGAAAGAAAGGTACTCGTAAAGGAGAAATATCACTTGGATTGGCCGCAAGAAGCTTCCATCGCAGCAAAGGCTCCTCCAGGCTCCACAAAATTCCACGAACCACGAAATCTGTCCATCACAACACTTAAAACAAAAACCCCATTAAACGCACCTGCACTAGACAGGGAAATGGCCCTCTTGGCCTAATGAAATCAGACACTTCACTATAAAACTGAATTGGCCCTCTTGGCCTAATGAAATCAGACACTGACTACGCATAACATCCACCTGGAAACAACCATGATAGACATCAAAGCATACCATTCCCACTGGAACAGGGCTTGTAGTCCTAAACTAGGTGCATTAGATTATGACCTATCCCTCCTGCGTATATCGCAAGAGGTGTTTGCATCACATGTCGTCGAATCAGTCTATGCGTCCCAGATAATAAAGGCAGATGAGTTTCGCTTACCCTCTGCATCACCCAAATCAACCATCGTCTGCCAAAGAGGGCATGTTCAGAAAGCATACCCCACAAACGACCAGGTCCTGTCTCATCATCAATAGATATATCGGGACAAGGCCCACAATTAAAGAAGAGGTCCTCTTCATACGCAAGATTAGCCAATGAATCGGCAAACTGATTCCAATTCCGTGGAATCAGCTGAAAAGACACTCTATCGAATTCGTCTAACAGGGCTATGGCAGTATGATGGTACATACAAAGGATAGGGTTTCGCACCATGTACGTCCCATTGAGTTGATTTAAAACCAACTGAGAGTCCCCTTTCACCAACAACTGGCGGATACCACCCTTCTTTGCAATATTCAAACCCATAATCAGGGCTTTGTATTCTGCCATATTATTGGTAAAATTCGCCCCGAGATAAGCAGCTAACTTCATGACAATGCGTCGTCGGGGGTCTCGGATGACAACTCCTACACTTCCTTTTTTGCATGGACCCCTGGACGCCCCATCAAAGTACAAGGTGTACGTCCATAAAGGGTTTACATATCCTGCCATCCTAAACTCTACTCGTAATTATGGTAATCGAAATTCAGCATATTCAACGGGTGGACTGTAGGCTCCATCCCTCCATCGTCATTGAATTCAACAGGGATGCTCGTCAAAATTTGTAGACAGTGATGGCAGAAGACCTTGATCTCCCAAATAAATGTCCCGCCTTCTTGCTCAATCACCTTGTATCCTTTGCTCCACCAAATGAGCTTTCCCTGATGATACCTTTGTTCCAAATATGGGTGTTCTAAATAAGGGATCAGACAACCCATCAACTCCTTTCACGATTTCCTTGCAGATGTTTGATCGATCTTGCCTAGACCTGCAAGGCAATCATAGCATTAGTGGAATCAGAAATAATAAGGTTTAATCTTATTAAGATTAACCTTATTTTTAAATTCTACCCCCTCCAGGTCAGCTAACAAGACTGTGGATTTATTCTTTCCTATTCTAACGATCCTATAGGGCCCATCCCATTTGGGTTCTAGCTTGCCTGGAAATAATTCTCGTCGTGTGTCATAATACAGAACAAGCTGTCCTTTCTTGAAGGTGTATTTCTTGGCTTTGAGGTCATGTAGCTGCTTCATTCGGCGCTTTGCCACTTCTTGGTGCAATAAGCTCTGCAACTTAAGCACATCTAAATGTGCCAGTGTCGTCAAGCGCTCAAAAAGTGCGTCTTTATCACTCAAAGAATGATTGATAGCAAACCGAATAGTTGGCAGCTCAATCTCTAAAGGCAAGACACACTCCTCCCCATATACTAACTTGAATGGGGTATGGCCAGTGGCTCATTTGAAGGTCGTATTATAGTCCCACACTGCCACGTATAACTTTTTATCCCAATCTCGTGTCTTTTCCGACACGATTTTGGACAGGATGCCCACAAGCTGCTTGTTGGTACTTTCAACCTGACCATTGGCTTGCGGATTATATAGGGTTGTCTTGTTATGCTTGATTTGCCACATCTCTGTCAAACCTTTGATCACCTTATTCAGGAAATGGGTTCCGCGGTCCGACACTAATTCTTTCGGCGGACCAAACCGGCATATTATCTGCTCTAAAAGGAAACTAGCAGTTTCTTTAGCATCATCTTTCCTTGTTGCACGTGCTTCTGACCACTTTGTGAAGTAGTCAGTTGCGACAATGATGTACCTCTTTTGCGTAGTCGACGATGGAGTAATAGGACCCACAAAGTCTATTCCCCACTTCTCAAATGGAAGTATCGCCATAATAGGGGTGAGTGGTCATTTCCTATTCTCTCGACTATCATGTCGTTGGCAAATATCGCATCTCTTAACATACGCAAACGCATCCTGGAAGATGGCAGGCCACCAATAACCTGCTCTTAAAGCCTTTTGTGCTGTAAGCCGTCCAGCAAAATGGCCACCGCAAGCAGAATCATGGCACTCTTCCAAAATGAATGGCACCTCATCAGGCATCACACACCGGCGATAGATGCCATCAACCCCTTGCCGATATAATGTACCTGCGATCAAGGCAAACTTTAACGCTTGCTGCTTAATTTTCCTTTTCTCAGCCTTAGATAATTCGGATCCCGCCTCTCCCGTCGATAAATAATGCGTTATTGCAGCATACCAGGAGGGAATAGATGCTGTATCTATTTTAAATAACAACTCCATGTCACTACCTTCAGCCACAGATTCTTTCGGCTCCCCAAAGTCCACTAGACATTCCACGATGCCTTGCAACCTTGGTGGCTTACTCTTGATTTCATAATCGAATTCCTGCAAAGTGATTAACCACTTTGCTAGACGATTAGGCGGCTGTAGCTTGTTCATCAATAATCGAAGCCCCTCCGCCTTCGTATAAAGCACGACTTTCTCATAGAGAATGTAATGTATGAACTTCTTGGTCCCAAAGACCATCGCTAGACACAGCTTCTCCATGTAGGTATAATTAATTTCGGATACCCCTAGCTTCCGACTTGCAAAAGCAATCGGGTGGTACCACTTCTCTTCCCAAATTTGGGCTAAACAGGAGCTGATACTATACATCGTGGCTGCTGAAAATATATAAAACACCTCACCTCTTTTAGGTGCTTTTAAAACGGGCGCTCTTGCTAGCTCTTGCTTCACATCCTCGAATGCCACCTTACAAGGGTCACCCCATACAAACGAACAGCTAAAGGACAATAAATTTGTAAGCGGCAACGTTCTTTCTGCCAAGGCATTTATGAATCTACGATAGTAACCAACCGAAGACAGAAAGCTATGAACCTCCTTCGGAGTGCGTGGTGGACCCATGGAAACTATAGCTTTGACCTTCTCGGGGTCTGTCGCAATTCCTACCGAACTGACCACATGACCCAGCAATAGCCCATAAGGTACTCCAAAAACACACTTCGGTGGGTTTAGGGCGATGCAGAATTGTCTACAGCGCTCGAAGCATTTTCTTAAAATGATCAACTGCCTCACTCTCACGGTGGCGGCCCCTAAGTCATCAATAAACACCTTCAACTCTTCAAGGGATATGTCACCGAATGTCTTATCCGCTGTTCGTTGCCACGAACCAGGCGCATTGCATAAACCAAAGGCCATCACATGGTACGCAAAAGTACCAAATACAGTAATGAAAGTTGTTTTCAACTTGTCCTCTTCTGCAATTGCCATTTGGTTATATCCTGCAAAGCAATCCATAAACGAATATACCTCCCTACCCGCTAATTGATCCAAAATCTGGTCAATAAATGGCAATGGGTAGTAGTCCTTAACTGTCTGCTAATTCAGCTCCCTAAAGTCTACACACAAATGGATTTGATTATTCTTCTTCTTTCTAATCACAACTGGCGAACACCATTCCGAGTGTTGCACAGGAAAAATCAAACCCGCTTTTCGAAGCTTCTGTAACTCTTCAAACAGGCCGTCCCTCAATTCGAAAGGCATACACCTTACTTTCTGCCGTCTAGGACGACTGCCCTCTTTCAACGGAATTGTATGAACAGCAAGACTAGGAGGAATGCCTCTCAACTCATCATAACTCCAGGCAAAGATATCACGGAATTCCTGGATCAAGGCCACATAGTCCTCCCTTTTTGCTGTGCTGAGCATAGAACCTAATTTGATTGGCCACGAATCATCAAGCGTACCAAGGTCTAGCTCGATAACATCTGCATCTCTTATACGATCTTGGCCCTCTATCGGCTCGTTCAAAGTGATTTGATAGATGTCTTCCGTGGTGGATCCCTCTTTGGACTCATCACTCGATGATGTCTCACTGGCAGATAAATCTTCTAATGTCTCCAATTCTGTAGAAGATAGAGGAGCTCTCTCACTCTGCGGGGACTCAGGATAAGCATCAACTACCACACGCTGGGCACCTCTACTGAATATCAGTCGACCGGCGGGTATATCTACTTGGCAGTCCGCTTGCAAGATCCAAGGTCGTCCGAGTAATACTTGGTAACTTGGCCGCCCTGCAAAACGAATCACTCTAAAGTCCAACATGCATTCTACATTTGCAACAGTAACATGGACCTTAGTAATGCAGCCTTCTGGCTGTCTCAAACTATCATCTGCCATTCTGAGAATTGTGGAGGTATCTTTCTGGATCGCAAGACCCAACCTTTCCATCAGCTTAGAACTCATAATGTTAACAGATGATCCTGTGTCGACAATGGCATAATCTACTAATATCCCATCGACATAGGCTGCAACCCTTGGGCAATGCTTCTCAGCATGCTCGAACCAGTCATCACCAACTCGTGCAATACCCAAAGGTTCTACGATATACCCGGTACGTAGGATCTTTCTAAATTCCTTACGTACTCCTGGGGAAAGCTTAACAAGCTGTAAGAGATTCACATCCGGCTTGACTTCGTAAAGAGAGCTCGCCAAATCGAATTCATGATAGTTTGATAGAGCTCGCTTTTCACGCCAAACCATCCGCTCTTTAGGTCGCTGAACCAGCTTTAATGCCTCCTTTTTAACTTTCACCTTCTTCTTTGGTAGCTCCTTATCAGCTTTACTTTCTAAGGGCTTCAAAGGTCCCCCTTCCATGGAAGGGTCCAAAACTTGCGTTCCTTTGTTGCCTTGTTTAGGGTTTCCATCGACAGGCTTATCCTTGTCGGCCTCTCTACCTTTTTGACCTTTTGTAAGGACAGCTCGCATATTAGAGGTTTCAGCATCGTTAACGCGTACAGCCTCAATCAAACTGACCCCACTACAACTTGGTAGCTCCTCTACTGTAGTCTTTGGTCGTTGAAGTATTTGTTTAGGCCCGTCCTCTTGCTGGGAATCGTTTCCTGGGGCACGATGATTAACAGGTCCTGGTTGCCGACTTCCTCGCTGGAGGGAACTGATCTTACTCCAGCAAGTAGCTGCTAAATGGCCGGATTTTCCACAGATATCGCACTTAACATTCGGGCAATTCCTTGGATAGTGATGCCCACCACACCATTTGCAACTAAACCTCGAAGGTGCACCCTCCTCTGGGTATCTACTTCCTATCAAATTTTGTTGTTTTTTAAGGAAGTTGACATCAACGGCTATTTGTCGATACTGCTCCGTAATCATGTCGGTATAATGCTTCATCATGTCTTTAACCTCACCAAGAACATTGGAAGAACTCGACTCATAGCCTTGGTCATTACCCTGTCGTTCCATCGGCCTAACAATTCGATTAGGCATTGGTTGTTGAGCCACAGGCATGGTATTAGAATTGCCCGCCTGGCCTCCACCACTTGGAGCCATTTGACTGCCCGTAGGCATCGACATACTAGGGGGAGCTGGTAATAAAGGGACATTCTGCATCATGTTCCCTCTCCCATTAGGGTTAGCCATTGCTATCCCTTGGCCACTACTGCCATTGGCCATTGCCATATTATTTCCCAATACTAAACCCATGTTCGAATTACCTCGAGAAGCATAGGCTGCTTGTAGTCGGGATTCCACCTCTTGTGCTCGTGTAATGGCAGTATCTATATCCCCCAAGGGGACACTACTCAACTGCAATTGGATATTAAAGTCCAAACTATGTAGGAAATATTGCAATTGGGCAGCTGCGGGGATAGGAATAGAGGTGTCCAACTTACGGAAAACCTCTTTTATCTTCTTTCCATAAGCACGAATATCCTCGTGTGGATCTTGGTGTGTCACGTTGAGTACACGCAACCAATATTGCCCACCCCTTTCAGGGGCAAACTCCCTTCGAAAAGCTCCATAAAATGCATCAATGTTCAATATGGTTCCGGCTTCTAAACCATGATACCATATAGCGGCTCTTCCTTTGAGAGTCATGTTGAAGAACATCATTAAATGTCCTTCTTCTTGGATGCGACAATTAAACATCAGCTTTTGAAACTCCCTAATGTGGAGTTCCACATCTTCCTCAACTAGCCCATTAAAAATGGGTAGCGGGTAACCTAGAGCCGGCAAATCCGTCGTTCTTGCTGGAATTGCAATAGGCTGCGCCATGACGCGGATTGGATTTGTACTAAGAATAGGGGATGGTGGGGTTACACTTCCCGTACTTGACGTGGACTAGCTTATAGAAGGAAGGGGAGCACGAGAGCTTCCACCTTCTCCTAACTTACTACTCGTGGTACTAAGACCACTAGATCCACTCCCTCGTAAGGGTTCAACACCGCTACACTTAGGGGAATATCTCCTAAAAATTTCAGCACGTCGCCTAGCTCTTTCATCTCTTTCTTGCTTTTGGATTTCTGCTAGACAATGCTTATCAATAAATAACGGATCAACCTCAGTTCCTTTGGCATAAACTGCTAGTTGGTCCCTAAACAACCAGGATTCGAGAACCGCCACTTTTAAGAGGCTCCCGGCAAACGCACCACTGATGGACCTAAAAACGGGCCAGCACTGGCTCATGCACTAGCCGGGCCTCGTCATTACGCACAAGACAACCACTCGGCCTCGCGGCCAGGAGTGTCTATCAAAATCTCTGCCTTCCTAAACATTGCGTTTGTAATACGTTGTAGTCCAACTGATCCTAACCCAATATTACTCCTCAAAGGGAGTCCCTTTCACATAGCCAAAAGGCTCGAATCACATACACATGGGGTTCCTCTTACGGCTAAATGCCGTCAACCCTCTGCGACTCTCCTACACCTTGGGGATTGGCCCCTCGATGCATCGCTCAACATTTAGACATTTCGCACAAATGTCGCTCAAGGTACCCAATAAGCGTGTCCAGGAATGTACCATTGTCCTTACTTGATTTCCCCTTTAGGATCCCACAACTAGCCTACATCATGGGTATCTCACTGCCTCTCAACGTAGGTCATGTCCTCATAAACCAATTGCAATGCATGTCCAGGAGCTGATCACTGATACTTTTAAATTCTTTTCATGCTCTATGCAGTTGGTGGATGTCTAGTGCTCAAACATTTAGCAAAACAGTATCGAGCACAAGTGCAAAAACATTCTTTTAATGGTTTCCAACTACCGTTCGCACTTCGTTGCATGGGCCTAGCACCGAGGTGATCCTCCTGCTACTAAGCTCTTAATTTTAATTATCATCCGTCCTAAATGCTATGCATAGAAATCAGCAACTTCCCCATCATTTCACACAGCATTTAGACATATTTCAACTCCTCTACCCTTCCCTGTTTAAATATTGCGTCGTTGGATGGATTTATAGGGTATTTTGACACCATTTTATGTATAAAAAGCGGGAAAACACACAATAGAACAAGAAGGTGGGGTTTAACTGAGGAAAATCCTCATGCTTCAGTCCCCCCAAACATTCACAACCATTGCTCTTATTTATCCTTATTTTTCGGAACCCAAAATGTATTTTTCCCCTATTTTCTAGGGTTTTTCCACCATTTTCTTGCAATTTTTCCCATTTTCTCCCATTTTTTAATTGCTGAAAATTAAGTTCAGTTTATGGGCTGTGGCCCTTAGTTCATTTCAGCAGAAAAAGAATTTTAGTAGGTGTGGATTAATTTATTGCATCATTTTTAGCCCAAAAAACCCTATTTTCCTTCATTTTTATGGTTTTTCGTGTCTCGGTTTTCTATTTTCTGCTATCCCACACATGTTTTTCTGATTTTTAAATGATGAACAACCAGAAAACAGCTCAAATCATGACATACTCAAAACTCAATCCATATGAACACATTTTTATCAACCAAATTTGCATCAAAGGACCATTTTCTTTGTAAAAACAATTATTACCGTGTCTTGCGGGTTTTTCCATTAAATCTGGCACGTCCCATGATTGATTTCCAGCCATGAATTATGCTTGGAATCATCAATCTACAATGATTTGGCATTGCCCTTCAGTCTCGTCAAGAATCGGCATCCATCCGGCCATCCATTTCCATTCTACTCTTCCATGCATGAACGGGGGTTAAGAGGAGAGAGAGGGAGGAGAGAGAAAGAATGATTTTTTCTCTCTCTCTACAGTCCACCATTGCGGGAGCGGAGACCGGCGATACGGAGCGTAGCATTGATGCAGGAGCCTGGCATGATCATCTACATAGCTTGTGTATCAATCTTCATCATGATTGGGGGGGGAGGGGGGGGGGGCGTGATTTTTTCGGCGGCTGAAAAATAGCCGCCGCCCCCCCCCCCCCCCCCCCCCCCCCCCCTAGATCACGTTTTTTTGAAGGGGGGGTGCCAAAGGTCGCCCCCCCTCTCTTACACCTTTTGGTATTTCCAATTTGGGCCCCCTTTTGGGCACCCCGGCCGGTTTCGGGCCATCTTCCGCGTATGGACTCCGATCGTCAGTCTGAAAATTTCTATGAACTCGTCTCGACATCCCGCACTGACCGGCAGCTCCATTGACTGGCATAGGCGCACGAAAAAATTATGAAAATTCTCAGAGTGTCGTACGGGTGCCCGTCAAGCACTTGACGCTTAAAATCGTCCTAGGTCGAGCTGCCGCCTTCGTGGTTGAGCATTTTCCCCCGCATTTCCACATTTTCCTCCTATTTTTAGGCACGTTCCGGGGCCTAAAATCCATCCTTCATCTAGCTAACTCAAGTATAGGATTGTTTGGCATAAATACTTTTGTAGCTAGAGATCTGGCCGTTGATGGATTCTGCAAGATTAGGGAATTTAGGAATGCCTTGCAACTAAGTGCATCGACAACTACATTCTCCTTCCCTGGTTGGTACTTGATTTCAAAGTCATATTCCTCCAACACTTCAATCCACCGACGTTGCCTCATGTTGAGCGTGTTCTGGGTAAATATCCATTTGAGACTCTTATGGTCGGTTACTAGAGTAGACTTGTTACCCAACAGGTAGTGTCTCCAAAGCTTTAGAGCATGGATGATAGCTAGTAATTCCAGATCATGCGTAGCATAATTCTTTTCATGAATCTTCAAATTCCTTGAAGAGTATGCTACTGGATGACCTTCCTGCATAGGTACACACCCCAAGGAAAGAATGCTAGCATCAGCTACTACCTCGAACTCCTTATTGAGGTCTGGAAGTTTTAGAATAGGTGCTGATACCAAACTTTGCTTCAATCTATCGAAGCTATTTTGTTCGGGAGTTGACCATGTAATGGAAGTCTGCTTCTTTAGTAAATCCGTCAGAGGTGCTACAATCAAAGCATAGTTTTTTATGAAGACCCTATACAATCCTGTCAATCCAAGAAAGCTACGTATCTCTTTGACGGATACTGGTATTGGCCACTCAAGCACATCTCTGACCTTGGCTAGGTCTACTGATATTCCTTCTGATGATACTATGAATCCCAAATATTCAATCTGACGCTTGAAGAATGCACACTTCTTCATTTTTGCATATAGCTTATGTGACCTCATTGTCTCGAGGACAATCCGAAGTTGAGGTTCATGATATTTTTCCTGTTTAGAATAGACTAAAGTGTTATTGAAGAAGACAAGCAGGAAATCATCAAGATATGGCCTAAAGATATCCTGGATTAACTATTGAAGGTGGCAGGTGCATTCGTGAGCCCGAATGACATAACCAGGAACTCAAAGTGCCCATATCTTGTATTGAAGGCCATCTTTGGGATATCTTCTTCCTTGATCCTTATCTGATAGTAACCTCACCTGAGATCAATCTTGGAGAAGATCTTTGCACCCTGAAGATGATCAAGAAGCTCATCTATTCTAGGAACAGGATACTTGTTCTTGACTCTTGATTGATTCAACCCTCGGTAATCAATACATAGTCGAAGTGTCCCATCTTTCTTTTTCTGGAATAGTACTGGAGCTCCCCACGATGAATTGCTAGGCCGGATGTAGCCCTGATCTAACAGTTGCTTGAGTTGTTCCTTCAACTCAATTGCTTCTGGTATAGACATTCTACAAGGTATCTTGGCAATTGGTGCAGATCCATGAACTAACCTAATCTCATGATCCACTTCTCTTTGAGGCGGAAGTTCGGTCAACTCTTCAGGGAATACGTCCGCGTATTGGTGCAGCTCCAGGCACTAACCTAATCTCATGATCCACTTCTCTTTGAGGTGGAAGTTCGGTCAACTCTTTAGGGAATATGTCTGCGTATTCCTTTAGCCAAGAAGGTCCTTCATGAGACTCTTGCTTTTGATCTAACTTGTTGATTTTGATCAAGTAAACAGGTAATCCTTTTCTGACTCCTTTTATGATCTGAGATACTTTGGCCAATTGGATTCTTGGCACTCATGTCTCACCTTGAGTTGTGACTAATTCCCTTTCAGAGTTTTGAAAGGAAACTTGACCCTTTCCACAGTGAATGTGGGTGTCGTTGGGCTTAAGCCAATCCATTCCAAGTAGACACTCATGGATACCTAAATTCATGACTCTGAATTTAACCGAAGTTTTCTTTCCTCCCAGAAAGAATTCCACCTTAGCAGTTTTCCTGGTACAAGTTACCTCACGACCATTTGCCAATTCCACAAGCAGGGTAGGTGCTTCTATTGTGGCTATTCCTAATCTTTTTGCACATGCTGGTGAGATAAAGGAATGTGTACTACCACAATCAATCAAGGTTTTTAAACCTTTACCTTGATAGTTCGAATCATCGAGAACAGGCGATTCGGCCCTTTCTTGTGTAAAGCGGCATGGACTGTCACTCTTTCGAATTCTGCTTCCATGGTCAGATCTTACTCTTCTTCTTCTTCACCTCTTTGCCTATTGGCAACGCAGGCAGTTCTTTCTCTTCCTCGAGTAGCGGCTCCTTGACCACGACGTTCTCCTTGGAAAGGCGCTTGGCGATGCCCTCCACCGAGCTTGGGACATTGCCTCTTGAAGTGACCGGGTTCGTTGCAGTGGAAACAACACAGGTTTCGGCCATTACTTTGAGTAGGAACAAAGTTGATGACGTTATTCGTCCTTGCTTTCTTTCTTTATCCCTGATTATGACCTTGAGCTCTCTTCATTTGAGGTCTGAATGCTCCTCCATTCGAGTCATTATAAGACCAAGTTTTGTTACCCCTTGGTCTAGCTTGCACCTCCTGAATTATAGGCGCCGCTCGAATGAGTGAATCTTGAAGATCTGATGGACGCATAGATTCGAGACGGGTATTTATTGGTGGATTTAAGCCCGCACAAAACTTAGACACCTGTTGTCTCATATCCATCTGTGATGCATACTTTAAAAGTGAGACGAATTTAGAGTAGTATGCGTCAAGAGTGAGTCCTAGCTGTTTTAAATCATAGAACTCGTTCATTTTTTGCGTGCGATATGCAGGTGGTAAGTATCTATCCTGCACGGCTTTCTTCAGCTTCTCCTGGGTAACGGATCACTCTGCGATCCCTTGATCCATGCACCATTGCTTCCACTAAAGTCTGGCTTCACCGGTGAGTTTTAACTTGGCGAGCATTGCTTGATTGGCAGGTGTAGTACCGGCTACTTCGAAGTAGTCCTCCATGGATTCAATCCAAATTTCACCATCAGCTTGAATGAATTCTGCCTCTCCCATCAAACTCGGGTGGCTTAATCTGCTTGAGAAGGAACTTCTTCTCCTGGGTCACAACAGTACTTGATATAGGAGGTGAATTAGGAACCTGTACCTAGGGTTGTGCCTGAATAAAGGTTTTCTTAAAGTTATTATACGATAATCGACGTTAGCTTATATTACATCTTTAACTTAGCTATCTTGTAAACAATGTAGCTACTTAACTTTTTATCAACTCTTATGCACAGCCACACATTGATAAAAATAAGTCTTTATTTTGTATTTATATGGGAATATCCCTTTCGAATACAACGTTTCATGTGATGATAAGCCAATTGTTACATTTAGTTTGGGGAGAACAACGTTGTATTGCATTTATCTACAGGAACTGTGTAATAGTAGGGTTTTGGGTCATGGATCTTCAAGAATCGATAAGTCATTGGAAGTTCAGGATATCCTTTCTGTTGAAATCCATACTTCTCATGGCGGCCCAACACTTTAATCCTGTCGGTGGGGATTACACGAGTTACTTCCTCATATACATATGAGTTCATCTCAACCCTCCGACCTCGAATATGTAAAGCCGAATTTATGTGAGCTTCCACAAAAACGAACAGCTTCACGACTTTCAAGTCTTCCAACCACTTGATCCTCTTTAGGTTGGTCTGTAGATAAGCAAACCGGTGGGCGGCTATTAGTAGATTCCTGAAGCACTCGTCCATCTTCGTTCTATGTACAAAGGTGATGGATTATAAATTTGCTCCAGAATGTTCATCATCCCAATTCTTTGTCTATAAAGCGGAGAATGCATTGTAGTCATAAACATGACTCGAAATACCAAAAACTTGTTCCACGCTTCGTAATTCTGCAAGACAGCATTGAAGGTAAGGAAATGTTTGGACAACAACAATTTCTTTACTTCATTTCATTCAGATTTCATAAAACAATTACGTTGTTGGTCGGCTCTGATACCAACTGTAACGTGCCAACTAGCATCATCCAGGACACATCTTAGCAGTCCATTGGAAAGGATGTCTAGAAAGCTTCCCGGCACTCCCATGGAATCTTACGGGATTTGCGATCTAGGGCTTCTCGCGTCTGCCACATAGCGGAAGTATTCTGGCTGTTCCCACTTAGGATCGACCGGAATTAGGGTTTTTCTGATTCTAACAACAACTAGCATCGAACCCAAGCGAACTACTTTATGCAGAAACGCCAGGTCCGAAGTGGATTCACGCTGCACTTGGTTCAAGGAGAATGGGAAATGAGAGGGATGCACAGCTCAACCTCTCTGCCATAAGGCATAGTCCCATTCCGTTTCCCTAAAACAACATAAATTGGGTAAGACATAACTCTAGGTCATCGCTTTCGTTGTTCATGTCATTTGATGATCATCCCGCTGTTCTTCGAGATTTGAGAAAAGTTCTCGGCCAACCAGGACCACCCAACCGTAGGACGGACCCATGGCCCGTCCTTTGCGCTTTCCTTGATTTGTTTTAGTTAGGTAATTATCTAACACGTTAGTTGGACACGTAACAATCAGCTTCTTTAATTAATCTGTTAAGCACTGGTTCCTTCACGTAATCTTATCACGTGACATAGAAAAACAATATCAAACAAGTTCTTTGTTAATACATCATCATATTTATCTTTGAAATACAAGGAGTTCCACCCGTAGGCTTGTCCATAATCAGCCCGAAGGCTATCTAGTAATCCATAGGGATCACTATTCCAAGTTTCCGCCCGTAGACTAGTATGCAGGCCTCGAGATCCAATACTGAGTCACGTTAGCCTCTTGTGCAGGACCCGAAAGGCGATGGATTTATGACCAGACCCCCCCTGGCACCCAAGTGTCCTCCTGCTCCAAGTAGAGCTCAACGGAGACACCTCTCGCGGAGTGTTCGGTCCACGTTCCCGGCGCAGTCAACAACCCCCTTGGTTAGGGTCAGGCAGGCAGTTGGGGATAACTGAAGCTGCCTCTCCCTTCAGGCCTTCAACCTGAAGTATAGATATTCATTTAATTTGTAATTCATAAATCAAACACTGCTCTAAAATCTCTAGCAAGCACAAAAATTTCCATTAACCGATCTTATTGTTGGCAAACTGCTAAGAAATGATCCTTTTCTTTTGAATGCATCATCGCTCGTTCCAAGGTGTCTTGCAACTTGGCAAGATCCCTTATATTCTGGGTTAGGGCATGCCCTATTAGCCCACCAACTTGGTCAACCCTAAAGTTCATTGGATACTTTAGTTTCTGGTTTTTAACCTTCCTTATTTAGAAGGATATCAAAGTATACATCATTTTGCAAGATAACTTGCGTAAGGATCCGCCATCCTTGTTGAGGGTATTTAACCTTTCTTCTTGTGAATCAATCACAAGACCATATGACTTTGTACTTGCTACGCAAGTCCTGCATCGTAATATACGATGAAACAATCCGTTTTAGTTTCTTTAAGCTGACGTTCGTCGGACCTATGGTCTCTTTTTAAGAACCTCAGGGACAAACCCTAGTTCTTTTACATTTACGATTTATTGACCCTAGAATCAGGGAAGGTAGGCAAGTATTTAAGGTATAAACGTTTCTTGGATTTTAAATCATTCCCAATGCATGTTTCGTGGCATAGGTATTTCTAAGTTTACATTAATTCGACTAACTTTTAGAAGGTAATATTGAGATCACCTCGGCACGATTTGTTATCTTTGTGACAATTGATTTTTCAGTCCTAAACTTTATTGGTTTGAGGTTAGGTAAGTTCAATTAATCTTCCTTTTTCATTGCAAACGAAACTCATGCCAAATAACAATATTTTCCTTGCTAAGATATGCAATTAGCAATGATAACTTCCTAGAGTTCAAGCAACGTAAGAAACCTTTCATGAATTTCATCTTCTATGATGATTCATTGCAAAAAAGAATAGGGGTTAATGGTGCAAGAAGCAGTTTTTATTCCTTCAAAATTTAACTACTTTAGTGGGTAAATAATCTTGCTCATAATTCGTTTCAGTGCACAAGGCTATTTGAAGGAAAACTATGTTTTATACTTTATCCATTTTGCATGTTCAACTAAACTAAATTCCTTCGTAAATAACTAGGACAAAATATATCTTATCCCTAACAATTCATCTTGCATGATTAAATTAAAACCGATATAAAACCAAGAAGGAAAAACGTGGTTTTGGGGGGAGATATCCACATGGATACTGGGTGATGACCCTCCCGCAGCTACTCCTTGGACATTCTTAGGCGGCATCGGAATTGTAATCCTTCGAACATGAAGGCAGATTTTACTCTCCTTTTCGGAATTCCATTGTCTCTCTTTTGAGGCAAGGAATCGTTAAGGGATTTAACCATGAAAAGGGGTAACAAGACCTTTAAGGTCTTAGCTTCTTCGGAGAGGGAAAGGTTTATAAAGCCTAAGAAGGCCCTATAGGCTATATACACGACAAAAAGGTTGTGTGTGAGTGTGGCTTCCCAACCATATGAACCTTGGGAGATCTTTGGGAACGGGAGTAAAAGGACTTAGGGGTGTTCAAACCCAGAGGGGAAATTTGAAAGGTAACACAAGGGTTTATAGCACGGGGAAAAAGGTGTGTAAGGAAAAAGGGGACACGGGGGTTAAAAAGGGGCTTAGGGGGGGTGTGATAAAAAGGAATATGAGGGGATGTAACACGGGGTTTCAAGGAGAACACAAGAAGGGACTTATAAATTTAAGCACGAGGGGAAATTTGTGGTTTATGAGGCTAATGGGAGTGGGGTTTTAATGGCCCCACGGGAAGGGTTAAGGGTTTAAGATCGGGGGGGGGGGGGGGGGGGTGAAAGGATTCTAAGGGGATAAAATCGGGAGGGCGGGTGAAAGAATTCCAAGATATTGGAAGGGGGCTTAATGGTTTAAAAACCGGGGCGGGGGGGGGGGGGGGGGGGGGGGTGAAAGGATTCTAAGGTATAGGAAGGGGGCTTAAGGAGCCCCCCCTTAGAAGCTTCAAGAAGCTTCTTGAAGCTTCTGTAGCCACGTGGGGGGGGGGGGGTAATTCTGACGACGATGATGGGGGGGTGAAAATCTGTAGGCGGCGACAAAATGGCTATCCCTCCCTCCTTCCACAGATCGCAAGGCCCCAACATAGCATTCGGAAGCTCTCACACTCTCTCTCGTTTCCTCCTGGCGGCGTCACAGCTACAGTACTCCGTTTCTGTTTGCCCCCTCAACCTCAGGTCCCCCACTGATTTAAATAGGGGATGGAGAGGTTCCTCCCTCCCTTACACGGTAGCACACATGGCTAAGGCTCTACATGAGCCCCAGCATGCTACTTAAACGTGGCTTCCCTCCCTCCCCTCCAGCGTGACGTCGGCTCGGGGAGAAGGAGGGGATTGAAATTTTACTTTTATTTGTTTTAAAAAATGTTTTTTTCCGTTGGGAATTGTTACATAAGGCTACTACTGGTTGAGCTCTCAACCTTCTTTGTGCTTGGTTCAACATTGTCGTTCTCTTCTTCTTGACCTCTCCTTCTTTTTCAACAATTGTATAGACCTCCTATTGTGCTTCTAGTCATGGAGAGGGAGGCTATGGAAAATGTTCCTGGTCTAGTTGACCCATCTCAAAATCTAGCTAGGCTTGCTTTTGGACGTGGCACATGTTACTCTCTTTCCCTCATGGGATCTTGTGGTCCTTGTCCCTCATTAAAGCCTAATAAGTCCACCTCTTTGACTATCAACCCTATCCTTAGCAAAAAATCTCATTGCTCCTATTGACTGAGGTTGGTTCCTACTCCTTGTGGTTGGACACACAGTCCATGCCTTATGGCTTTGCAGGTGATCTCTAGATTCCTCTTTAGAGTTTTAATGGCCTCCTTCTCTTTTGACTGTGTGATATCCAAGATGGTTAATGAGGAAGGCGCATTGTTGGGCTTTTAATCTCATGTTTGTAGCCCCTACCACCCTACTTTTTGCTAAAACTCTATCACCTTTTGCATGGGCTAGATGGCTTACTAGTTCTTTTACTCTTTCTTCAATCTAGGTCACCCACACTTCCACCTTTTATTTCATCTCCTCTAGGATCTCACTCTAGCTTTCGGCTAAGACCGCTATAATTGACTCTTGGTTTCTCCACTTTTGGGTCACTTTTTCCTTCTCCTCCTCCAAGTACTCTTTGATGCTCTTCTCCTACCTGAGCTCTCTTTGCTTCTTCTATTGCTGTGAGATGATCCATGACTTCTTAAACTCTTCTCATATGCCCTATTCGGTCTTCGTGTGCATGATTAGTAGCTTGTACTATCTTTGTAAGCCAATTAGATATTGCATTTCTTCAACAAGACTTTCTTGCCACTTGCCTTCATCTCTTTGTTTGGACTTCAGCTCTACCTTTAGCTCACTTATCCCATTTTGATAATCCGCAACTCGACAAGTCCTCTCTATTTGAAAGGTTTCCAATGTTTTTCTTTCAGCTTCCAACTCGGCCACAATTGATTTCTTTTCTTCCTTAGTTGTCTCTAGCTATGAAAGGAGATATTTGATGTACTCATTGTAGCACATTGGTGGCAACATTGATGTAGGGATGGACATTGTGGATGCCTCTATTTTTTTCTTGTTTGGGTCTTGTCTTGATTTGGCATCTATAGTTGCCAATCTCTTTGTTCTAGTTTTCAGGGATTCTCCACTTGAATCTTGAGCTATCTCTTGCACTGTATTGACTAGGAATTGCATCCAAGCCATGCGACTTCTTGCATCCACCATGGTTGAGGTACCTTGGGTGGTTGTGGTAGCTAGGGTAGTAGACACAAGAATAGATGGAATTGGATGTAATGGGATCTTGCCCTTGCCTTTTATTTTGGTGTGGTGCTATACTTTCTAGTACTTGGGCACTAGTGCTTCGGCCTTCTTCTCCTCACGGACTCATGGAAACCAACTCCTCCTACCTGGAGGGTTGCTTTACGGACATGCGTAATGCTTATGTAATGTTCTAAATTTCTTTCTTCCCATGAACCACCCCTTATAGGAAAGGGGGATAATGATATGGCAATTTTGATAATTTCTTTAAGGATAATGGAAATTTTATTATTATTATTTCCCTTATCCCCCCAGCCTACAGTCGTGCTGGAGGGGGAGGGGAATAGAAAGGAGGTGAAAGCTCCTCGATGGGAGCTCGCAGGTGTGGGAGTGCCATGCCTCTCGACACGTAGAGAGGGAGGATTCCCCTCCCCTCCCCTATTTAAACAGAGGAGGGAAGCTACCGTGAAGGAGGGGAAGACGAAGGAATAAAAGCCTCCATACCACATGATGAGTGTGAGAGGGGAAGGCCTTGAGAGAGGGGAGGATGACCGAGAGCTGCTGCAGCAGCGTAAACAGGCCGCCGCCATGGAGTCGCCCCACCGTTGAGGACCTATGCCAGCCTTAAGGCCGAACCTTAAGGCCGACTGCCGACTGAACTCTCCCCCTTAGAACACGTAGAAGCTTCGAGAAGCTTCTAGGAAGGACCTTCTTAGCCCCCTTTCCCCTGGTTTTAAAACCCCTCACACCCCCCTCCCCCCCGGTTTTAAACCCCTATAAGCCCCCTTCCTAAGCCTCTTGAATCCCCCTCCCCCTAGGTTTCAAAATCCTCTTAAGCCTCTCTTTCCTTTGGGCTTGAACCCCCTCCCCCCTGTGTTTAAATTCCTTTAGGCCCCTTTCCCTTGGCTTTGGAATCACCCCCTTCCCCTTGGTGTTGGAACCACCACCCCCCCCCCCCCCCCCGTGTTTAAACCAATTAGCCTCCTTTTTAAGGGATTTTAGGATTACCCCCTCATCCTCCGAGTTTGTCTTTAAAGGCCCTTAGGCCTTTTCCCTCATTCCAAAAGGTATAGCCTTTAAAGGCTACTTTTTCCCCTTGGAAGTTCCTCCCTTAGGATTCTATAAGGCCATTTTCCCCAAGAAAAATTGTCCTTAGCCCTTTCTTTCCAGCATGCAAAATATCCTTGGGACTTTCTTTTTTTCCCCACTCGAAAAAGAGAAGAAGAGTGTTGAAGGTTTTTTTTAACACCTCCCTTTCCCACTCAAAAACCCTCGTAAGGGATTCCACACCTCATTATTCCCCATTCGTGTGAGTCCCTACAAAGGCCATTAAGACTTCCCCATGGCTTACTAGGTCTTAGTCATGAAAGATTCTGAAACACCCCTTTTGAACTCCCGACTCCAAGGAGGAAGCCTTCTAAAACTTCTTTTGACAGACAATGCAAGTTATTGCGAAAGAGAGCCACGGTGGAATATCAAAAAGCAGTTGTTAAGCTGCTTCCACGGCAGAAATGCCTCCTAAGAAAGTCCAAGGCGCAACCGCGGGAGGGTCATCTTCGGGCATCCACATGGATATCTCACCCCAAGCCCAGGTTTTCCTTCCTGGTTTTTTTGGTATTCTTGTAATTCAGTCATGCACGGTTAATTGCTAGAAATAGGATATTATTTTTATCCTAGTTGTTCACGACGAAGGAACTTAGTCGTTAATACTTTTAATGAAACATGCAAAATAAAGTGGAGCCCCGAGAGGAACACCAAGGAAAAGGGAATTCTCTTGCAAGAAAATCTATCTTGTAACATCAACAAGCTTGTTTATCATGTTTCATATGATCACAATGAAGAAAAGAACACCAGGCACAACAAATCTTCATGCAGCATCATGTAGATCTCCCACGGTTTTTAATAGAATCAACCATATTCTTCAATATCTTCACAAAATCCATCAATAGAACAAAGAAAGCAAAGAAGTACACCATCTTTGAATGGAAAAACATCACATAGTATTTATCTTCAATATCTTCATAGTCTTCTCTCTCAATCTCTCATATACAATCACTCTGTTTCAGTAAAATTGGCTATCTCTGACTCTCTCTATCTCACTCCATCAATAATACATCATATCCTCACTACAATCTCTCAAAATTACTCTCAATAATCACTCTTAGGTCGTGGATACCCCTCCCAAGAGGTATGTCTGATATGAAGAGTCACCAGAGCCACTACAGTGTCTCTTCACAGCTCACTACTGTCACTTCACTCTAGTCTTCTCTTGAGTCTTCAACAGCTACTTCTTCCACTTCTTTCAGCTCTTTTGCACTTGTATTCACCTCTTTCCAAGGCTAGAAAACTTTCCCAAAGTCACACATACATTCCACAGAACACTTACAGAACAGTCTACAGAACAGTACCAGAACAGTTACAGTACAGAAGTAGAACAGAAACAGAACAGAACAAAAACTCTACAGAAGACCTAGAGAAGGTTACAGAAGGTCATCAAAACCACATAACTCACTCTCAAACCATTTCAAACTCTCACAAACCATTCAATAAACTTTCACAATATCTCATTCTTCATCAATCAATACTCCATCCCTCCTTACAGAAGACAATCAGAACAAAACAAACCAAAACAGAGCAAAACAGAAGGTATACAGAACCATTCAGAACCTATCAGAACATCACAGAACCATCAACAAACATCATGAACTTCCAAAACACAATCAATATCATCCAAAACACTCTCAAACCACTTCCAAATCAACCAATCATCCCATAAAATCAACCATTCAGCTCTCAAAAACAACAAAAATCATCCAAAAAACAAGTCATTTCAACACTCAACATATCCCCACACTTAATAAGGAAGTGTCCTCGCGACCCAAGAAAAAGGGAATACAAGTTCATAGAAAAGCTCAACTTTTATCTTCAATGTCTTCTCACAAAGAAGCCATCCACCACGACCCCATCTTATAACCTGTTTCTGATATAAAAATACAAAGAAAGGAAAACTCTTTTGAAATTAACACCTCTTATCAAACTAAAAATCACAACAAATTTGTGAAGGATATAAGAGTTTGCTTCTTCTTTATCAGCATCAGCTTCAACTCTCCAACCACGACCCCATCTCTACAAATCTCCAAAATATAGCTCGTACACAAGATCCAATAGGAAACCACCACGTTCGTTTGACATAAATGAACTCACAACACAAACACTAATACACAACACAACCATCTGAATGACTTCCTCAAAAAGAAGAGTTTGGCATTAAAAAGCTTGCACCATACATTGGAAAGGTATCAATGAAGATGATCCCTCTTAAAAGATTGATGTTGTCGGAATCGATCCATAGATAAGGATTCATCTACAAAGTTTTTAGGAGGATTTTGAAAAAATTGGAGACAGCACATCCTTTCCAACAGGACCAAGTATCTGCTAGGCAAACAGAGGGCATGAAAATACAGTATCTCCAGCTGTTGAGAATCAATGCTAACATTAACATTCATGCACAACTTTGGAATAGGCTTTGAATCAGTATGAGAGTGCCTATGCATATACGCCAGGTACCAAGCAAAGTGAGCAGTTAATCGCACTGAGGGATCTGCAGACTGTGAATATTGTTGGGCAAAATGAACATAGTTTTGATAAGCTTGACTTGAAGTTGTCCATTCCCCTGGAATAACTGGCCAATTAATCTGTGGTCCTGTAAGGCAATCATCCGAACTCCATCCCCTTCTTCTGGAAATCTGAGTATCAAAACCGTCACAGTCACTAACCAACTGAGGTGGTTGAGATATGGAAGTGTTAGGAGAGGGTAATGGAATAAGGGAAAGTGGATGTAGGGAAGGATAGGAAAAATCATAAAAGGAAGAAAAGGTTAAAGAAGGAGTGGCAGAAATTTGTAAGGAATCACTAAGGAATGGTGTAACTGATAAATAGGAAATGTGGAGGGTACATTTATGAGGGGTAAAGGACAGGGTGGAGAAGGGGAAAATACCCTATCCTCAATAAAGGAACAGTAAGTGAAAATGGGAATTTGAGGGAAAGATGAAGGTTGGAAAAGAAGTGGTAAAATTACTATGGAATTAGTTTGACAAAGGGAAAAATATATAGCATAGCGGTGAGCCAATTGTTGATAATAGAGGAGGGTAGGAACAGAAGGTCCTAAGAGAGATCGTCTATGATAGGCATCAAAGAAAGTAGCATCAAACGGATTATGTTTGGAAAGATAGGTTAAGAGATCCATCCTCAGTTGGTTAGTACTCTGTACAAAGGTAGGAGCTGTGTTTTGTCTTTGATTGAGGACCACTGAATCAATCATGGGATGCCACGAATTATCCTGACAATCAGCCACTTTGGAGGAATAACTCTGAAACATATCAGCTATGCGCAACTCCAAATGATTGACATATAGAACAGCCTGTAAAACCACATCCCCCACATACCATGCCATATCTACTTCATCTGGAATTAACAAATCTCCTCGGAGATACATGTATGACATCAGCATGGTATCTGGCGTGACAGAATCTTCAAAGACCATTCTAACTACCTCTGTCAACAACTCAGCAGACCAAGCCCCACTCCAGCCATCCTCTGGAAAAGGTAAATCCATCGTGGAAAGCTTCATATAGAAGACCAACTTCTGCAAGTGGTAGTGGACAAAGAAAGAATGGTCTGGTAAGACACAGTCCTGAAACTGCTCAAAGATAGACCATAACAAGTCCATTCGGGACTGCAATCTTTCCACTTTGTCTTGGAATAGAGGGCACAAAGTAGCCTGTCTCTGTAAGGCAACCAAATCTTGCTGTGAAAGAGAGGGAATTAATGAAACAGGAGGGCTGGGAGGAACAGAGCGGGACTTTGCAAGCTGATCCTGCAACTGCTGGATTTGGGAGGCTTGGTTGGCCACTGTGTCATTAGCCATCTGTAAAGCTGAAAGCTTGTCATCTAAAAGAACTTGGAATTCTTTCGCTTCACTGGACATCCTCTCCTTCTCCGCTGAAAGGCTAGTAACCTGTGACTGAGCCTCGAATAACTGGGTCTTCAATGAAGAAATCTCATCGCTTTGAGTGGCAACCAGTTGGGTTTGCTGTTCCATTTGCTTAAATAGATCTGCTAGGGTATCTTTAGCAGAAGCTAACTCAGGTGTTGCCTTATGCAACTGGTCTTTGGACTGCATGAGCTCCTCATAGAAAGATGCGTACAGCTGTTGAACACAGGCTGTCACTGACAACTCAATGGAACTTTGAATATCCTTGCAGAGGAAAGGAATGGCATCTCCTGAGACGAGACTGTTCAGGGAGGGAACTGAGATCTCCAAGGATCCTTCTCTATGTGCTCGGAACAGATTATTGCAAGTGAGATACCCAGGGAGTTCGCTGCCAGAAGTAGCAGGGATAGACACTGAGGGAAGTACAGCAGGGGCTTTGTCCGCTACCCTCTTCAAGCGTTTGCGCTGTATGACCAAGGGAGGCGGAGAATCATCATCCTCAATGTCAATAGGTGCTGACTCTTCTGAAGGTGGAGGAGGAGGTACTGGATCTGATGGAGGAGGTGGAGGCACAGTCTTCTGTAAACCTGAATAGGTCAAGAAGGCAGACAAATATGATCCATAGGTAACATTGGTAACATTACCCCTCGTGACTTTAACAAAATGCTGATCCATCTTAGTAAGGAGGTATGTGCTCCAATCAATAGCAACTCCTTTTAGCACCATCCTGGAAGCTGTGAAAAGCTCTTTGGACAAATAGTGGGATGGCGTTTTGGCAGGCATGAACCTGTCCTGAAGGAACTGGCACATGGTCTTCCATACGGGATCAGTAATCATAGAAAAAGAAACTCCTGAAGAGTTTATCACTTTCTTAACATCAAGGACTTCCCTTGTCTGCTTCTGCAACAGCTTGAGAATCTCTTCATTAGAGAAGAGCTGACGAGTGGTCACAAAAGGTTCTCTTTTGAAGGGTAAGGACAGAGCCTTCCCTAAGCCTTGAGACGTCAATGTCATAGACATGCCTTGGACTACTCCTGTCTTCTTGCTGTAAGAGGCCAGGAACTCATCACATAAGGACGGATCCTCTGGAAGTAATGGAAAAGGAGTGGCCACAAAAGTAGCAAGTCCTGCCTTCGTGAGGGGCTCAAAAGTAAGTAGGGACGAGTAATCCCTACTAACTAGTGGGACGTACTGGATAGGGGGAGGAGCATGAGAAGGCGCCATTCAGATGGTTACACACACACCACAAACACAGACAATCAAGGAGAATGCCTGCAAAGCAACAGACAAAAAACCAAGGATAAGAGAATTACCAATCAAAACGTGACTCGACCTACTAACCCCAAGCAAACCACATCCTAGAAAAAATTTGACATGACATCGAGACAAATGCGACCGAAAGCTTCATGCGATGCATCAAACAAACACCCTGAACCCCGTATCAGGCAATAAAAGAAAAAAACTGCATACTGTACCCGTAACCGTAACTAAGACAGGAAACCAAAACCATACCATATCCGACACATATCAATACAACATCTGTGATAGACCAAGACTGGACCATGGAAAATAACACTAATGACTGCGCATACCCATCCCTCGAAACGGTTCATTGAAAAGGGGATTAAGTGCAGTGAGGGGGGATTTAATTTAATGAAGGGTTGATTGTAATCAATTATTAAAAATGGGTGAATTTTTATTAGGTGATAAACCTTAATAAGAAAACGGCGGTTCCTTATTATAAATTTAATTACCAATTATTAGGTTAAACGGTGCAGTTATGCGATTCCCGGACTTCGATTCCCGACTGGGTCTCTAAATGCAATTCATTGATTATAAATTAAGGTGATGTGGAGCGCTTTTTTGCCAGCGCGTGCTCATGTGACGGCTGGTTGATTTTAATTAAAAAAAGTATGTGTTTAGCGCGAATGCGCGTGGAAACTATGGGTGAATGAAAGGGTTTATTTTAACAATTAATTGTGATTAAGGGGGAAAATAAATAAAGCACATAAAATAAATACCTGGAAGGGGTGTGTATGTAATGCAGGAATGCGCACGGAAGAATTCCAGTAAAGGAAAAGCAAAGAACACTGGTGAAACAACAATGACAACACCTTAGCAGATGTGTTAATTTGGTTTATGTGGGTTTGTTATTTTATTTTTATTTTGTTTTATTTTTAGTTGTGATTTTTTATGTTTGAATAAATGGAAAATGAGCAAGGGAGGTGAGGGAAATTTTTTATAATGTTTTTAGAAATTTTTAGGATTTTTTACAATTTATTAAATGATTTTTCTATATTTATTGGCAATTTAGGGGTAAATTTAGGAAATATGGATTTTTCAGAAATTATAGGAAAGGCAATTCCTAGCAGACAAAGTTCCAAAAATTGGCAAAAAGCACAAGGAATTTTTAGAAATTTTTCTGAAAATTTTTTATGGAAAAATATATGTAGTGATTAATTAAGTCACCTAAATCACATTAATCACATAAGTCAATTAAGTCAGGTTAGTGGGGGTAAGTCAGGTTAGTCTACCTAAGTCTAGTCAGGTAAGTCAAGGTGGATTAGGTTAGTCTGCCTAAGTCTAGTAAGGTTAGTCAGTCAGCTAGGGTAGTCAGGATAGGTTAGTCAACCTAACTAAGGTTAGGTTAGGGTTAGTTTTAACCTAACTAAGGTTAGGGTAGGGTTAGTAGGGGGGTTAGGTTAACCTAGGGGGGTTAGACTAACTACATTAGGGTTAGATTAACTTAATTAGGGTTAGTTTAACTAAATTAGGGTTAGTGAAGTTAATTAAGGTTAGGTTAACTTAATGAGGATTAGTTAATGGGTTAGGCTAAATTAACCCACCTGTGGGGACAAGGAGGAAGGAGGAGGAGGGAGAGGAAGGTGGAGGCGTGTCGGCGGCTTCGGGCGGCGGCTGTGGTGATCCGGCGAGGCGCGGGCGACCCGGGTCCAGCGGGGCGGCGACTTCGACAGCGGCGGCGAAGGCGGAGTCGGCAGGCGGCTGTCCGGGGGGCAACGAGGGCGGCGCGTGGAGGGGAGAAACGCTGGCGGGGAGGGCGGAGGAAGAAGGCTGGGAGCGTTGGGGGGGTGCTGGAGGCGAAGGAGTGAAGGGGTGGGGGGAAAGCGCTGGGAGTAGGCAGCGCTGGGGGGCGGGGGAGGAGAAGAAGGGAGGAGGAGTGAAGGGGTGGGGGAAAGCGCTGGGAGTAGGCAGCGCTGGGGGGCGGGGGAGGAGAAGAAGGGAGGAGGAGTGAAGGGGTGGGGGAAAGCGCTGGGAGTAGGCAGCGCTGGGGGGCGGCAGCGCTGGGGGGCGGGGGAGGAGAAGGAGTAGGGGAGGGGAAGGAGGAGAAGGCATGGGGGGAGAAGAAGGAGGAGAGGGAGAGGAGAGAGAAGGAAGGGAGAGGCGATGGAGGCAGGGAGAAGAGGAGAGGGAGGTGGAAGCAATGGAGGGAAAAGAAGGGGAAGGAGGAGTAGGAGGAGGGGGAATGCAGGAGGAGGAGAGGGAGAGGAGAGAGAAGGAAGGGAGAGGCGATGGAGGCAGGGAGAAGAGGAGAGGGAGGTGGAAGCAATGGAGGGAAAAGAAGGGGAAGGAGGAGTAGGAGGAGGGGGGAATGCAGGAGGAGGAGGGAGTGGGGGGAGAAAGGAGAAGCACTGCGGGGGGCAGGGAGAAGAGGCAAGAAGAGAGAGAGAAAGAACGCCCAGAGAGAGAGAGAGAGAGAGAGAAGAGAACGGGAGAAGAGAGAGAAGAGGACGGTTGGGGGGAAGGGGTGGGCAGTTGGGGGGGAAGAGGTGGGGGGGGGGCCATGGGGTGGGCAAGTGGGGGGGGGGGCCCATTGGGGGGGCCATGGGATGGGGACAAAGGCGCGTACCCCCGTCCCGCGCTCGTGCGCGGGGCGGGGTAAAAAAATTTGCCGTGACGGGATTGAAATGGCGCGGGGAAGACGGTACGGGTTTCGCGGACATGACTGGGGCGCGTGGAGACGCGTTAAATCGAAAAAGGGCGCGTTCACGCGCAAAACAAGCGCAAGAAAAAATGGAAAAATAAAGAAAAATTAATAACTCCCAATCCGGATGTCAAAACGAAATAACGTAGAAACGAAAAGTGGGCAGGACGACAGGGGGGAAACAGAAAAATACGGGACGGGGGTTCCGGGAGGGGTAAAGGGCGGTCACGTGCAAAAAACACAAAAAACGAACCAAAAACACAATTTAAAAATTAATATCGAAAGATCCGTGCATCGGAATGAGGTGTGGAAAAAAGGAAAACTGTGCAGAAAGATGTGCCCGACAATCCTATTACGTCAAAACATAATTCCGACTGAGATAAGACGCGTTCACATGGGAAAAACCCAAAAAACAAACTCGAAAATGGAATCGAAAATTAATATCGGACGAACCGTTTACCGGAATGACATGCAGTAAGAAGGAAAAATGTCCGCAGGAAGGAGTGGCACAGGGTTATCATGTTAAACCGCAGTTCTGGTGGGAATAGGAGGGGTCCACATGTGAAAAACTCCAAAAATACTCCCGAAAACTCATTTAAAAATTAATAAGTAAAAATCCGAACGTCGAAAAAGGGTGGAGGAAAAAGGAAAAAGGTAGGGGAAGGCATGGGGGACACGGCTGTCAAATCAAATTGGAATTCCGATGCAAATAGGGCAGGTTCACATGGAAAAATATCAAAAATATGCACGAAAAAGGCGCGAAAAACCCGAAAAATTAATAACGGACAAACCGTGTATCGGAATGATGCGGAATAAAAAGGAAAAATGTCAGGGGAAAAGCGTTGGTCAGGGCTATGACGTCAGATCACGGTTTTGAAGCAAGAAAAGTGCGTTCTCATGGAAAACCAGCTAAATTGTGTAAAATGCTTCAAAAATTAATAACTCAAAAACCGTGCACCGGAACAGGGGTAGGTAAAAAGGAAAAATGATCAATTCAAAGGGAGGAACAAGGCTATAAGGTTGGATTTGGATTTTGGTGAACGTAAGAGGCATTCACATAGCAGGACCTCAAAATCAGGGAATGAAGGAAAACTGCAAGCGAACAGCCCCAAGGGTGGGGGGAACATAACCGGGCGGGTGGGAAGGGATCCCAGGAGGGTAAAAGCAAGGCAAGGCATTCATGCATGAGCAAGATAAGGCATATGCAAATGAGTAGGCAATGTAGACGCGCAGGGACGCGTCCCCACACTTAAGACCTTAACGGATAGGGTTAACCGAGCAACAGGGACCTAGGACCATGCCACAGACCATCCACTAACTTCCCCACACTTAAAACATGACCGGCACGAAGAAACCAAAGTGTAGGGTTAGAAAAACTTGGCCCGTTTCGTCCAGAATCAAGGTTGAGTGTCGATGGCACGTCTAGTGTTGTTGTCGACTGCAGGAGGGACCAAGGCATCTTTACAGCGCACACGTCCGTCATGGCAGGGACCACGCGGCAACACCCAGGGAGGTAGCTGATGGAAGGAATCGTAGGAAATTCGTTGTCGATGATGAGGGATATTACACTCAACTCACAGTCACTCAAACGAAATGAAAGAACAGTCACTTACCCCATGACTAATATCACTCGAGGAAGAATGATTAAAACCCCATATCTCATGCCCGGTTGAGGAATCGACAACGGGGGAATGGTGCAGAAGGAGTATGCCAGGGTGCACAGTTGATGGTGCATTAGTGCATCCAACCCGTCTGGCATAAGTGCAAAGGGGAAAGGCAAGGGAGCCTTACAGTGCAGTGTACAGAACAGGGTGATGTGTCTTGTGATGACGGCAAAAACCCATCTCGTGGGTGCATAGGGAAACGGGAACATACCTGACTCCAAGTGTCGTAATGTCCCTCAATCTCACCTCTCGGTAATTGATTGAAGAAACTCCAGTCACACTCAACCCACCCTCTGTCTCACTCTCTGTTGATAGATACAGGAGGGCAGCCTTTTCCTGAAACCCATTGATGTAATCCTCACAATCACTTGTGCAAAGGGTGTATGCCTTGTGCGCAGTTGATGGTGCAACAGTGCATCCCGCCCTGTGCCGGCATACGGTGCGAGAAGGAAGGCCAGGGAGCCTTATGGTGCAGTGCACAGAACAAATCGTGCTTTGTGCTTTGAGAGGCCCATCCCGTGCGTGCAACACTTCATTCACACTTCTCACCTCTCATTCGATTTGAAGGGAAAAGACTGGTCTCTCGCCCCACCCTCTGTCTCACTCGTTGTTGATAGATACAGAGGGCAACCATACTCACTTCCCCATCCGGTTAGGATGAAAGCTCACATCACTCAAGGGGTTGTCGATGAAGATCGCGTCATTAGTTGTTGAAGAGGCGTACCCAGGGAGGTAGCCATCAAATCGAATATTGTGTTGAATAGGACATGTCATCTGCTAAAGGACAGTTAGTCACTTTGCAAAGAGACCCAGGACACAGCGTACCAAGGGAGGCAGCGTCGGAATTGGATCCTAGGGATATCAATTAATGAATCCACTTTCTGGACTGCTGGGTGTTACCACCTTTTCCACAGCCAGCTTCTCGCCCAAGGGTGTTTACCACCTTTTCTTGGAACGAGGCCCGCTATGACAGGGAATTGCTTCCTTTTCTCTCATAACAGATTTGTTTTGTTTTGTTTGTTTTTTTTTTCTTCTTCTTTGTTTTTTTTTCTTGTTTTCCCCTATTCCCGAGGGTGTTTCCACCTTTTCTCGAAGAATAGGTTGGCATGACAAGGACCTAAGTCCTTTTCTCCCATGACCGATATGCTTTTTTTTCTTTTTCCTTCTTTCTTTCAAATTGAACAAGGGAATGGTAGAAAGACCATGTGTCAGAACCCACCTCGCCACTGTCGCTGGTGGAAAATAGGGGTTAAGAGATCAAGGCTGGAAGGGGGTTTTGAGGGGACAGAGGGTTGCGTCCACCTCATCAGGAGTGATTGAAGAACGGCTATCAGAAGTAGCATCATAAGAAGTACAGTGCTGCGCCAACAAGGGAAAGGATCAAGTATCCGTAATTGTCAAGATCCCCAAGGAGGGAAGTACTTCTTCAGGCGACATCCATTGATCAGAAAGGGATCATCAGAGGCATCAACGGTCTGTATTTGGACAGAACCATTAGGGTTGACTGCAAGTACCTTATAGGGGCCCATCCACCGCTGTTGGAGCTTGCCAGGAAACTTGCCAAAGCATGAATCATAGGCTAGGACCAAATCACCTTCTTTGAACTCCTTGTGCTTGATGAAACTGTCATGGTAAGCCTTGTGTCGAGCTTGCGTGGCTTCCATGCACTGTAGAGCCATCCGACGAATTTCGTCCAAACATTCCAAGTGCAGGAGACGGCGTTGCAGTGAATCATCATCCCCCAAACGCTCTTTGACAGCCACTCTCAAAGAGGGTAGTTCTAGTTCAACAGGAAAAACTGCTTCTGTACCATACACCAACTGGAAAGGTGTCTGTCCCGTTGCTGCTTTATGGGAGGTTCTGTACGCCCAGAGGGCCTCTGTAAGTCGATCGTCCCAATCACAACGATGTGCGGCAATTGTTCTTGTCAGAATCGAGCAGAGGATGCGATTGGTGACTTCGACTTGGCCGTTGGCTCTAGGGTAATAAGGAGTGGACTTACGATGGCGGATCTTATACAACTCTGTCAACTCTTCCATGACTTTGTTAAGGAAATGAGTGCCTCTGTCACTTACCAGCTCTAAGGGACTGCCAAAACGGGTGATGATATTCTCGTACATAAACAGGGCCACGCTGTTACCATCGTCCCGCTTAAGGGCTTTAGCTTCACACCACTTTGTGACATAATCCGTACATACGAGGATGTATATGTTCTGTTTCCTTCTGGTAGGAGGATCGATTGGACCTACGAAGTCAATGCCCCACTTCTCAAACGGCTTCAACGGAAGGATAGGTTGCAATGGCATGGCACTTGTCTTGGTGGGTTTCCCCATTCTTTGACAAGCATCACATCTTTTACAGTAATCATAGGAATCTTTGTGAATGGTAGGCCACCAATATCCTGCTAGCAGAGCCTTCCTGGTTGTAGCTTCTCCTGCAAAGTGACCTCCACATGGCTCGTCGTGGCAAGCCTTCAGAACAATCCCAATCTCGTCTCCTGCAACACATCTTCTGAGCATTTCATCTTTGCCTTTCTTGTACAGTGCACCGCCTAGCAGGGTGTAGGGGGCTGATTCTAGCATGAGCTTCTTCCTTTCCCGACTAGAAATACCAGGAGGGTACTGTTGGGTTGCCAGCAGATTGGCAATGTCTGCATACCAAGGAGTAACAGTTTCTACTAAGAATAAGGAAGCATCAGGGAGGTCTGGATCATCTTGCTCCTCGTCTGCAGTTTGTGGGATACGCGACAGATGATCAACCAAAACATGGGAACGACCAGGCTTAGTAATCACCTCAAAGTCGAACTCCTGGAATAAAAGGAGCCATCTCATCATTCGTCCTTTCACATCTGCTTTGTTCATCAGGAAGGACAGGGCCTCATGATCCACATAAAATTTAAAGTGGGTAGATAGGAGGTAATGGCGAAACTTCTCCAGGGCAAACACCATTGCCAAGCACTCCAGCTCTGTCACTGTATAGTTCTGTTCCCTATCAGTGACTTTTCAGCTTGCATAATAGATCGGTTGATCCAACTTCGAGGAGCCCTTTTGGCAGAGGACAGCACCTAAGCCTTCAATTGATGCATCAGTGTGTACATGGAACTCTTTCGTCCAATCAGGAGGTTGCAGTATGGGTGCCTCTATCAGACACTGCTTCAGAGTGTGGAAGGCTTTGTCACATTCTTCCGTCCAAGTAAACTCTGCATCTTTCCTCAGAAGCTTGTGCAAGGAGGTTGCCTTTGTCGCAAAATGGGCTATGAACCTTCTGTAGTAACCCACATGGCCTAGGAATCCCCTCAACTGTTTGAGGTTGGTGGGTGCTGTCAGAGCTGCAATCTTTTCAATCTTTGCAGGGTCTGTTGATATCCCTTGCGCTGAGACAATGTGGCCCAACAGAACTCCAGAAGAGACCCCAAAGATGCATTTGTCGGGGTTGAGGGAAATCCCATACTCCCGGCATCGGTCAAAGCATTGTTCCAAATGTCCCCAGTGTTCACTAATCAAACTATAGACACAGAAGTCATCCAAATATACCTCAATAAAGTCATGCAGATGATTTTGAAATGCGGCCATCATGACTCGTTGGAAAGTAGCAGGGGCATTGCAGAGCCCAAATGGCATCACTCGATAAGCGTAGGTCCCCCATTCTGTGGTGAAGGTTGTTTTGGATTGGTCTTCTTCCGCAATTTGGACTTGGTTGTATCCGTTGAATCCATCCAGAAGAGAATAAAGTTCATGTCCTGCCACTGTGTCCAACAGTTGGTCTGTGAAAGGGATAGGAAAATGATCCTTCTTCGTCTTGGAATTAAGTTTTCGGAAATCCACACATATTCGCAATTTGCCATTCTTCTTGGGTACAACCACGATGGGTGAAACCCATTCACTATTTGCCACTGGATAAATGAACTCGGCTTCCAGAAGCTTCAGCAGCTCCGCTTTCACCAATGTGGAATAATTCGGGTTCATTCGCCTCTGTCGTTGCCGTACTGGCTTGGCATCAGGCTCCAAGTCAATATGATGTTGACATATTGTGGGATCAATCCCCTTTAGGTCTTTGTAAGACCATGCAAACACGTCCAAATTTTCTTTCAACAAGTTGTACAAAGTTGACAACTCCTCTTCTGGGAGACTGCTACCCACCTTCAAGTGGCGTTCAGTGCCTTCTGAATCCACAAAGGTTAACTGCCTTTCACCCTCTACTTCACGAATGAAGGTCCCGCGGACTGCTTCTGGATACATATCCGACTCCTTCAAGGGAATAGTATCCTCTTCTGATGTCCCACTAGAACCAACTTCTTCTTTTGGTGGAGACTTAGGTTGCTCCTTAAGACGTTGGAATGGGATAAGAGCTGTTTCGGGTTTGGTTTCAAGATTAATTACGTCTTGGCTTGAAGACTCCTCTTCTGAAGATGATACATCCAGGAACGTCACATAACAGGGATCCTCTGATGCTTGTTGGGTTGGTGGGACTGGTGCTTGTTGGCACGGTGCATCATCATCATCTTCCTTTGGCAAGGATGGGGTAGGACGGCAGGAGCCACACTTAAAAGACGGCTTGCTCTTCTTAATCCATTTCTTATAATGGTTTTGCATATGAGAAGATCCATTTACTAGACCAAATGGTACCATCACCATGCTGCCCCATAGCATGAGCTCATCGGCTTCTGATACTTCTGGAACTTCTTCTTCAAATGTATCCTCTTCAAGTGGGATAGATTCTTCTGGCTCACGTTCATAATCTTCTTCGTCCATATCATATCCATCCTCTCCTGTCTCTGTCTCTGCTTCTGCTTCTGCTTCTGCTTCTGTTTCTGCTTCTGCTTCTGTTCCTGTTTCTGCTTCTGCTTCTGTAGGAGCTCTGTAACAGAAGAATAGATTCTCTGTCTCCTCTTCTGCCTCTGTCTCTGGCTCTGCTGTGGCCATATAACAGGGAGAGCAATACATCCATGCTTCTATCTCACTGTCAGAAGTGATTTCCGAAGTCATTTCTGGTTCAGGCAGGAAGTATTCGCCCATTGATAATGGCTTTGCATCTTTTGGAAGTCGGCTTACAGTATCCACTGTTTTCTTGGGAAGGATCTGTTTGACAGCATCTTTGTCTGTTGATGTTCCATCTGTAGCCTCATTAGGGGAGTCAGAAGATAATTCCAAGGAGGTGGATCCATGTCCTTTTTGAGAACCATACAGTTTCAGCGCGACTTTGTTGGGTCCTCTACCCAAGGTCAAAGTTCCGTTAAACTAATCCGTCCTTGCTCGGGCTTCAAAAAGCCATGGTCTACCCAGTAACAGAGGATAGGATGTACCATAAGAGTTTGGCTTCACCACCAGATAGGTTAGCCAATAATCTTTTCCAGCCACTGTAGTCTTCACATATGGGAGAATGCCCAAAGGCTTGATTCTACTCTGATCCGCCAGTCTGATGAGCCATTGGGTGGGTTGCACACCTTGTAAGCCTAGATCCTTCATTGTGACATCCGTCATAATGTTCACTGATGAACCTCCATCAATCAGTGCATTTGCAATGAAGCAGCCTTCTATCCACACACCAGTCTCTGGAGTACCCAGATCTAGAAAAGCATTAGCCACGTCCACTTCTTTTACAGGCTCTGGAGCCTTGTTGGACTTTGTTGCTGTTGGGGGAGCAATCCTTAAACCACGTCTTTTTGTTAGTATACTTTTGAACCTTTTCCGGCAACTGGGGGACAACATCAATAATTGTCGGAATGTGAGGTTTGGTTTAAAGGTATCTAGATCTCTAACTAGATCGTATTCCTTAATAGGATCCACTGGCTTCTCTAACCGGTTAGGGAATGGGGCAACACCCATTTTCATTTTCCCTCTTTCTTCCATCAGAGGAATTACAGGAACTTCTTCTGCCACTTGTGGCACTTCCTCCTCTTCTGTATCCTGGACCTCTGGTCCTGTCTCTGTAACTGTCTCTGTAACTCTCTGTGGCACTGTAGGGCTCTGTACGGCACTGTTAGGCTCTGTTCTGTTCTGTTCTTCTGATGGAAGATTGAACTTCACTGTTCTGGCAGGAGGGTTATTTTCTTTCTGGATAAGTGGTTCCTTCTGCTTTGCACGAGTGACGGCAGCAACTTCCAATTCCACCAAATTGGAGGTAGGCTCTTGGGCCTTGGACGAACTATCAGTAGCATTGTTTTTCATTGGGACTGGGCTTGGACGGTCTTTTGCAGTGTGGCCTTCTCCTTTGCATCGACTGCATAAGGGCTTGTAATCCACTGACCTTCGAGGATTTGGACAATTTGGTGAGATGTGGCCCTTTTCTCCGCATCTGTAACACTCCACTTCTGATCTCTGACCACCGCCAGACTGTCGTCCTCTGTAACTTTGAGAGGGAAATCTTCTGGGTCCGAAATTAGGACCAAACTCTCTAGGCTTGGGTCCAATATCTTGTGTGGTCATTTTGGATTCCAACAAGTTAAATCTTGCGTCTTCTTCCTTTCTTCTCCTATCATGCATCTCCTTCAGAGAGCAAATGTCCTCTGTATGATTCTTCCGCAAATAGTAGGAACAGAAGGCTCCAGGGATGGTTGGTTTTCGTGTACATTCAGTGGCTAAATGACCTACTTGATGACACTTACCACACCAAGTATTTGACCGCATCACATCCCTTCCTGCTCCTACAACGTTGGATATGCTAGCGGTATTCACTTTCAACGTTTGTAGTTGTTCTGTAATCACATCCATCAACTCCTTTTTGATGTTTGCAACTGAGTTGGATAAATAATCCTTCAAGCTTTCTCCTCCGGACGTACTGGCAGGAGGGTTTTGAGGAGTCTCTGTAATTACTGCATAAACGGGTTGGGCTGGTACAAAGGGGTCTCTGTTCTGGTTCTGATTCAGAGCTCCTGTTTGAACTGTTGGCTGTTGGCTCTAGTTGGTAGGATTCCACTGTTGCTGCTGATTTGGCATTGAGGAAATTGGTTGAGACCATGGTTGTTGTGGTTGAGCCATCATTTGAGGCATGGATTGTGGCCATTGTGGATTTGGTGCACTGTATTGTGATACTGGGGGCATCTGTTGGTAGGGATAGGGAACAGTCCCTGGAACTGCATTTGTTGGGTACATCATTCCTGGCACCAGAGGAGGTAGGACTCCTCTTCCTGTATTCATTGCTAATCTAGCTTCCACTTCATCGTACAGTCTGGCACCTTCTGTTGCAGCTTGCAGGGTGGCTGGTCTTTGCAGCTCCACAAACTTACGGACTTCTGGTTGTAATCCTCTAAGAAACACTCCCTTCTGAATGCCATCATCTAGATTATGGTTAGTCCATCTCTTTAGGATGGATTCCATTCGTGAGACATAGGCTTCCACTCTTTCTCCAGAGGACTGACTTAGGTTCATAAATTCCTCTCTCATCCGCTCTTCAAAACCTTCACGCCTGAATTTAGTGAGGAAGGCCAACTTCAGGTCGTCCCATGTGCCAAAAGTTCCTGCTGCTTGTCTCTCATACTACATTCGCTGGTCTGTCATCAATATTTCCAGGACGGATCTGGCTTGGAAGTGGACCTCCAGCAGGAGGAGGAAGGGCTTGATGTGCCATTGGGACTTTTGTAAAGAGTTCCGCAAGGGCGTCAAAGGCGGCTTCTGCTGCGAGATCGTTCTCAGCCTTGATTTTTGCTTTCTCTCTTCTCACGTACCTCTGGACTCGTTCTAACGCTTGCCTTTTTATTGCGTCATTCATCAGGGGGTTGGCTCCACTATGTTGTTAGTGCTCCATAGAGGGTTAACAGAAGACTTCAGTCTCTCGAGGACTCTCTTGCCAACATTTCTTCTACTTCTTTCTTTTCAATGTCCCTAAATTCTACTTTCATGCCACTGCACAGAGGAAGGTATTCGGTTCTGAAGGTGTCAAAATGCATACGTTTGAGCATCGTGGTGGTGCCATCATTATAGTAGTGCCAGCTTCTGATGGTTTCAACAGTGTATGTTGTGAAAAACACTTTGTCTACCAACTTCCAGTGGGTTGCTAATTGAACAAACAGAAGATTATCAGTACACCAAGCATCCCATGTATCTTGCTGTTGAGCATCCACGAACAAATTCCAACTTTTTTCCTTCTTGTCCCTGTGAACCTCTATAGACCAAGACTCCTGAAGCTTCTTCACAATCTCCCACTTGATGTTATCTGGAAACTTCTCAATGAATGCCAAATCTTCCATGGATGGTCATTCTCTCTGTTTCTGCTCTTCAGTTTGTTCCCAAACAGTTTGCCACCAAGATGTAAGTTTCTGCTACTTCAATAGGAAGAGGAAACTGTCCACTACATAGAGCATGCATCATGATGGTGATGTGTTTCCGCCATTGTGGGATGAACTTCTTGTGGAAAGTGGCTTTGATTATGAGGAATTCCAACTCTTCAGTGGAAGAAGGAACTTTACAAACATCCATTGAATTCTTCTCTTCTTGGCAATGCCATTTCCTTCTTTTTCAGCCTCTTCTGATGCTTGTTGATGGCAAGTTTCCCCGGCTGCGCACCAAAATGACAGGCACCCTCCCACGGCAGGAAATGAACATGAAACCAAGGTAGAAGCGTGCAAAATCTATGCACATGGCTGAGCCATTAATCTCAAAACTGAAAAGAAACCATAAATCTTCCACTTAATAATGAACTGATTCGTTATCTTCATCATCTTCATCCATAGCTTCAACCATTATACAAGAACAAAAGGGAAAAGAAGAATTTCTGCACAAAAGACAGAGGAGAGAGGAGAGAGACCAACTTTTTGCACCACCAAAAAGGAGAATGTGCGATTGGACAAGAGAGGGAAGGGAAAGAGGCACATAACCATTCGTGCACTCCACCCCACCTCTTCCCCAAAAAGCACACCCCTTCGTATTTTTATTATTTCTTTGAAACTTTGATACATTTGATATTATAAGACCTTTGGCCTTTAATTTTGAGTATTCCTACCCTTCACCAATGCATGCACGTAACACTTTTGTGTATACCATTTATTTATTATGGTGTATGTGGATGTGGATGTGGCCCCCTCATATAGGTGTTTATTTTAGTGATTTTGTAACAATGTAGTATTATTCTCTTGACAAAAAATGAAAATATGATGCATGCTTGGATTCTTTTGTGCCTTGTTTTTATGCTTCTTTTGATGTCATCATATTCCTCCCACACTGAAATGTGAAGCGTCCTCGCGAACCTTGTCAAAGAAGAACCACTATCTAACACAAACAACTTCCAAAATTGTTAGTAAAACAACTTTGATCATAAGGCCTAGCCATGGTAGGGTATGGAACTCCAAATCCATGACCACCAGAGTAAGGGAACTCCTGCCTCAAATACTCCCACACTGAAAATATTTACTAGTCTTCAAAGGATAGGGTTTTGTCTTCAATAAGGGATCATGAGCACAGCTCCTCCATTCCAATAGAGAAAAGAAAGAAAACTCCATCATGTAGCCCCAAGGGAAATTCGTTAACACTTGACAAGGAGAAAGAGAAAAGCATGAAAACATGCTATTGTGAAAATGGGTTTTTTTTAAAGGATATATTTTAAGATTCTAACTTTTATGTTAGAATGTGATTTCACAAAATGTAGTTGAAGGTGGCCCTTGTAAATACAAAGATGGGGAAGGTAAAAAGAGGTTGAAGTGGATAAATAAAAGGCGTACAAGCTTGAGGTTAATGAGAGAGGTAATGAAAAGAAGGCAAGGCTAATGAGGGTCTATAGTAGTAGGGGCCTCTCATAAAGTTGTATAGGCAGAAAGGGAGAGCATGGAAACAACCATTGCTCAAATAGTATACACTAGTTCCTTAAATGTTATGTTTTCAATTTATCCCTCATTTTTTTTAAAAGAGTAGTTTATTGAATTAAATGCTTATGTTTAAGTTAATGGTTTTCTCTTTTTATAAAAATGGTTGAGGGTTAGGAGAAAATAAGATATTGCGTTAGGGCTAGGGATAAGGTAAGCAAAAGATATGATGAGATGTGTTGGGGCACAAGGGTGGGATGGCATAGAAGCTGGGGTGCCGAGTCGATTGTGGTGGGATAACCGGCAAGGCTGGAAGGCATCGAGGGGTTGGGTGTTTGGTGGAGAAGGGAAAGCCTCCAGAGATAACCGCACATCTTCTTCTTCCATTCTTCCTTCCCTTCCATCTTCTTCTTCTCTTCTCTTCGACCTTGTGCTCTGCTTCTTCTTCTTTCCCCCCAGGCCTGCTCCTTCCTCTTCTTCTTCTTTTTGGAACTGCCACCTTCCTTGGCAGACTTCTTCTCAGCCTTGGAAGAAGGAAAGAAAGAAGGGCGTGTGATGATGTGTGATTTTAGGTGATGGCCTTGGTGTCCTCAGAAACAATGTGTTTGGCAAGCTCCCCGAGCAAGATGAAGTGGACAGCCGTCTATATCTCCTGCGATGTGATGGTGGGCTTCTTGTCATGGGCTAGATGGGAAGCCTCATGTGGGTGAGCTTCTTGAACATGTCGTTGATGAAGGAGGTTGTGATGCCCATAGCCTTGGAGGAGATGAGATGTTTGGATGCACGTGATTCAGCACTTTACAAATGTAGATCTTGTAGCTCTCCTCCAACCTCTGAGCCTTCTTCTTATTCTTTTGATTTGATGCATCTGTTTTGATATCTTTCTTTCCTCTGTGCCATGACAGTCATAGTCTCGACTCATTCCATGGCTACTCGTGCTCTGTGAATCAGGCAACCATATGCAGTCAAGGGCCACACATAGGCCATCGTTAAGCCACTGGCGGTCGTACAGAGGAAGCAGCTGTTCGGCCAAGGCCCAATCGTGCACAGACACGGCGTGCTAAAACGAATGGTCGAATTCGAATTTCTGTGCAGGGGATTGCGAGGCAGGGTTTTCTACTGAGGGGGCACGGTTTGTTGAAGAGGAGAAGAAGGTGAGCTTAAAGTTGAGGAGAAGAAGGCCATTGTTGATGAAGGACGAAGAGGGAGGGCTGTCTCAACAAGGAAAAAGAGGCCGCCTTGATGCTGTTGAGGTTGTGGCAGCACCCTTATCTACCTCTTCTCTTCTTTATCCTTTAAAACATCCATCCTTCTTGACATTCTCCTCTTCATCTTCCTCATTACCGTAACTAAATGTCTTGAAGGGAGCTTCAAGCTTGATGAATTGATCTCTGCTACTGCAAGGACCAAACTCAAGGAAACTGATCCATCAACGGCTGCATCCTGCTCTGAAGAGATGTAGAAATCTAGTACCAGTAGCACCCTCATAAACCCCACCTCTCTCTCTCTCTGTAGGCGCGCAATACGTATGAGAAGGAACTCCTGCCAGCGCCTGGTGCTTTGAGACTTTTGATAGCTTCGAGGACGTGGACCTCCGGGAGAAGCAACATGCCAACAACATGGTTGCGGTGATTGACGGAAGACAAGAACACGATAGTATCTTGAAGCTCTACAAATAACAGCATGCTGAGGACAATGCTACAATAACTGACGATAGATAAGAGCAGGATAGTGTAGAAGGTCAAGGTGTCTATATCTCTCCCTCTTTGCTTCAGGTTGTTCACATGGTCCAGTAGTGCCACGCTCTTTCTCTTGAAGCCATCGATGTTGTCCAGTGGCATCGAATTGTCCTCCAAGGCCTCCCCCTCTAAGTCCGATGACAGAGGGTTCCCCATATCAAATGAGTCTCTACTACTATGGCTGTTGTTGCTACTCCGCCTCTCCTATATAAAAATACACCAACCCTCCCCCTATCATAGCCCCTGCATGTACCAAGCCCATATTCGTCACATAATCGCACGCCCATACCAACAACATCACCAGCAACATGTGCCGGAAAAATGCCCTAGTGCTTGATCATCCTTCTTAGCATCGCGCCTGTCGACCACCTCTTGCAGTTGGGATGATGTCGTACTACCATTCTGGTTGCTAATGTTGCTGTTAGACGCCTCTTCATGTGGGGCACTTATTTTCTTCCTCCCCATGTTATTAACGAATGACAAAGGCCTTCTTTAGAATCCTTCCTCTGTTCACAATCCCTTCTTTTTCCTCCATCCTCTATTAGAATCCAAATCCGATCCTTTTCCCATTATGAATCCTTGGGGTATACCTCCTTATTCAATTCAGCATCGGCTTCTTCCACATCTGCTACATCTGCTTCTTTTTATTCTTCTATTTCTTCTAATAGTTGAGGGGTGTTGGACGTCTTTATTCCTTTCCTCTTTGAAAATTTCTCTCTCATCAAGAGCTGTACCACCACAACCGCTTCCACATTGATGCACACTATTCTCAACATTTGAAGTTTCTTAACAAGATTTGAGATCAACTGTTTCCCCGGCTGCGCACCAAAAACATGGAGCCCCGAGAGGAACACCAAGGAAAAGGGAATTCTCTTGCAAGAAAATCTATCTTGTAACATCAACAAGCTTGTTTATCATGTTTCATATGATCACAATGAAGAAAAGAACACCAGGCACAACAAATCTTCATGCAGCATCATGTAGATCTCCCACGGTTTTTAATAGAATCAACCATATTCTTCAATATCTTCACAAAATCCATCAATAGAACAAAGAAAGCAAAGAAGTACACCATCTTTGAATGGAAAAACATCACATAGTATTTATCTTCAATATCTTCATAGTCTTCTCTCTCAATCTCTCATATACAATCACTCTGTTTCAGTAAAATTGGCTATCTCTGACTCTCTCTATCTCACTCCATCAATAATACATCATATCCTCACTACAATCTCTCAAAATTACTCTCAATAATCACTCTTAGGTCGTGGATACCCCTCCCAAGAGGTATGTCTGATATGAAGAGTCACCAGAGCCACTACAGTGTCTCTTCACAGCTCACTACTGTCACTTCACTCTAGTCTTCTCTTGAGTCTTCAACAGCTACTTCTTCCAGTTCTTTCAGCTCTTTTGCACTTGTATTCACCTCTTTCCAAGGCTAGAAAACTTTCCCAAAGTCACACATACATTCCACAAAACACTTACAGAACAGTACCAAAATAGTTACAGTACAGAAGTAGAACAGAAACAGAACAGAACAGAAACTCTACAGAAGACCTACAGAAGGTTACAGAAGGTCATCAAAACCACATAACTCACTCTCAAACCATTTCAAACTCTCACAAACCATTCAATAAACTTTCACAATATCTCATTCTTCATCAATCAATACTCCATCCCTCCTTACAGAAGACAATCAGAACAAAACAAACCAAAACAGAGCAAAACAGAAGGTATACAGAACCATTCAGAACCTATCAGAACATCACAGAACCATCAACAAACATCATGAACTTCCAAAACACAATCAATATCATCCAAAACACTCTCAAACCACTTCCAAATCAACCAATCATCCCATAAAATCAACCATTCAGCTCTCAAAAACAACAAAAATCATCCAAAAAACAAGTCATTTCAACACTCAACATAAAGAAAGCATAAATGCATTTCGAGCAAATAGCTTTATGCAATGAAATGAATTATAAGCTAGATTATTATCCATAGAAATAGTATACTTCAGTTAAGTCTAGAAGTATAAACTGCATCTCGCACTATTAACCCATATCCTCTTTGCAATGAATCATCATGGAAAGTGCAAAGCATGAAATGATTCTTACAATGCACACACACTATGAAAATATCATTTCTCAACTGCATAAATTATCAAGTAAAAGGTTATTTATTTAGCATGAATTTTGTTTGCAAAGTAAAGGGAAGATTAGTTGAAATTAACCTAACCTATGCCTGACCTCAAATCGATAAGTTAGGGTTGAAAAATCAATTTACGCATAGACAACGAATCATGTGGAAGTAATCTCAAAATTATCTTCTAGAATTAACCAAATTGGCATAAACCTAAAACATCTAAACCCCGGAGTGCTCGTTTGGAATGAGTTAAATTCCAAGAAACGCCTATACCTTGATTACTTGCCCACATTCACTAAATGTAGGGACAGTGAAATGAAATTGGAAAGTGAGCTAGGGTTTGTCCCTAAGAATCTTACAAGATGAAACTTTCAAAACCCTAAGTCTAACAACGTCAGCCTAGTAACCTGAAACAGATTGTTTCGTGACTCCATTGTCACATAGTTCGATGCGACAGTGGCGCAACAAGTGCAGAGTCATACGACCTTGTGATAGGATCACAAGGGAATGTCCAAATTCTCACAACGAGGATGGCAAGTCCTTACGCAAGTTATCTTGCAAGAGGATGGATAATCATCCTAAATTAGTATCTTTCTTGAGTAAAGAAGATTGATTGGAAACTAAAGACCAGCGGATAAACTGAAATAACTGACGAACTTAAGGTTTGACCAAGTCAGGTTAATAGGGTATGCCCTAACCGAAGATATAGGGGATCTTGCTAAGTTGAAAGTCATCGTGGATCGAGTGCTAGTTGCATTCGAAAGGAAGGATTCATTCCTTAGCACTTTGCCAACAAAAACGATTAATGGAAATGTTTGTGCTTGCTACAGATTTTAGAGCACTGTTTGTCTTTGTTTGATCAATAAATTAAAAGATAAATGGATATTTATACTTCACGTTGAAGGCCTAAAGGGAGAGGCAGCTTCAGTTACCCCTGACTGCATGCCTAACCCTAACCAAGGGGGTTGTTGACCGTGTCGGCAAAGTGCACCGAACCCGCCGTGAGAGGTCTCTTCGTTGAGCGCTACTTGGAGCAAGAGGACGCTTGTGCGCCAAAGGGGGCTCTGACCGTAAATCCCTCGCCTTCTGGGCCCTGCACAAGAGGTTAACGTGACTTGGGATTGGATCTCAAGGCCCGCATACTAGTCTACGGGCGGAAACTTGGATTAGTGATCCCTGTAGATTGCTCGATAGCCTTCAGGTGGATTGTGGATAAGCCTATGGGCTACACACTTTGTATTTCAAAGATAAATATGATAACATGTTAATAAGGAACTTGTCTGATATTGTTTTTCTCTGTCAAGTGATAAGATTACGTGAAGGAACCAGTGCCTAACAGGTTAATTAGAGAAGCTGGTTGTTACATGTCCAACTAATGTGTTAGGTAATTAAATAACTAAAACAACCCGAGGAAAGTGCGGAGGATGGGCCATAGGTCCGTCCTATGGATGGGTATCCTGGTTGGCTAGGAACTTTTCTCAAATCATGATGGACAGCAAGAAGATCGTCAAAGAACATGAACAACAAAAGCGTTGACCTAGAGTTATGATTAAACCGGATTTACGTTGTTTTAGGGAAACAGAATGGGACTATGCCTTATGGCAGAGAGGTTGAGCTTTGCATCCCTCTCGTTTCCCATTCGCCTTGAACCAAGTGCAACGTGAATCCGCTTCGGACTTGGCGTTTCTGCATAAAGTAGTTCACTTGGGTCCAACGCTAGTTGTCGTTAGGTAATGACCAATAAGAAAAACCCTAATTCAGGTCGATCCTAAGTGGGAACGGCCGGAATACTTCCGCTACGTGGTAGACGCAGAAAGCCCTAGATGGCAAACCTCATAACATTTCATGGGAGTGCCAGGCGAAGCTTTCTAGACATCCTTTCTGATGGATTGCTAATACATGTCCTGGAAGATACAAGTGGAGACGTTACAATTGGTATCAAAGCCAACCAACAACGGAATTGTTTTATGAAATCTTAATAAGTTGAATTAAAGCAAATGTTTCTGTCCAAACATTTTCTTACCTTCAATGCTGTCTTATAGAATTATGAAGCATGGAACAAGTTCTTAGCATTTGGAATCATGTTTATGACTGCAATGCATTCTCCGCATTACCGACAAAGGGTTGAGATGATGAACATCCTAGAGCAAATCTATAATCCCTCACCTTTATACATGGAATGAAGATGGACGGGTGCCTCAAGAATCTAGTATATAGTCACCCACTAGTTTGCTTATCTACAAACCAACCTAAAGAGGATCAAGTGGTTGGAAGAGCTGAAAGTCGTGAAGCTGTTCATTTTTGTGGAAGCTCACGTAAACTCAACTTTACATATTCGAGGTTGGAGGGTTGAGATGAACTCATATGTATATGAGAAAGTAACTCGTGTAATCCCCGCCGACAGGATTAAAGTGTTGGGCCGCCATGAGAAGAATGGGTTCCAAAGGAAAGGATATCCTGAACTTCCAATGATTTGCCGATTCCTGAAGATCCATGACCCGGAACCATACTACTATACAGTTCCTGTAGATAAATGTAATACAACTTTGTTCTCCCCAAACTAAAGGAATCAGTTGGCTTATCATCACAAGAAATGTTGTATTCAGAAAGGGCTATGCCCATATAAATACAAATAAGACTTCTTTTTATCAATGTCTTATTGTGCATGAGAATTGATAAAAATTTAAGTAGCTACATTGCTTACGTGATAGCAGAATTGAAGATGTAATATAAATAAAAGCGGTTATCGTATAATAACATTAAGAAACCTTTATCCAGGCACAACCCCAGGTATAGGTTCCTGGTTCGCCTCCTACATCAAGTACTGTTGTAATCTAGGAGAAGAAGTTTCTTCTCAAGTAGATTAAGCCACCCGAATTTGAGGGGAGAGGCAGATTCGTCCAAGCCAATGCTGAAATTTGGATTGAATCCATGGAGGATTACTCCGAAGCCGACCGTACTGCACCCACCAATCAGGCTATGCTCACCAAGCTAAAGCTCACCGGTGAAGCCAGGCTTTGATGGAAGTAATGGTGAAGGGATCAAGGGATCGCAGAGGGATCTGTTACCTGGGAGAAACTAAAGAAAGCTGTGCATGGAAGATACTTGCCACCTGCATATCGCATGCAGAAAATGAATGAGTTCTATGAGCTAGAACAACTGGGACTCACTCTTGATGCATACTATTCCAAATTTGTCTCACTTCTTAAGTATGCGCCGCAGATGGACATGACACAGTAGGTATCCAAATTTTGTGCTGGTTTAAACCCACCACTCAATACCTGTCTTGAATCTATGCGTCCATCAGATCTTTAGGATGCGCTCATTCGAGCGGCACCTATAATTCAGGACGTGCAATCTAGACCAAGGGGTAACAAAGCTTGGTCTTATAATTTGACCCGAACAGAGGAGCATTCAAACCTCAGATAAAGAGAGTTGAAGGTCATAATCAGGGGCAAAGAAAGAAGGCATGGACTAACAATGTCAACAACTTTGTTCCTACTCAAAGTAATGGCCGAAACCTCCGTTGTTTCCATTGCAACGAGCCCGGTCATTTCAAGAGGCAATGTCCCAAGCTTGGTGGAGGACATCGCTAAGCACCTTTCCAAGGAATGGGTTGTGGTCAAGGATCCGCTACCCGAGCCAGAGGAAGAACCGCTTGCATTGACAATAGACAAATATGAGAAGAAGAAGAAGAAGAAGATCCGACCATGGAAGCAGAATTTGAAAGGGCGACAATCCATGCCGCTCTACACAAGAAAGGGCCGAATCACCAATTCTCGGTGATTCAGACACCGTCGAACTATCAAGGTAAAAATTTCAAGACCTTGATTGATTGTGGTAGTACAAATTCCTTTATCTCACCAGCTTGTGCAAAAAGATTAGGAATAGCCATAGTAGAAGCACCTACCTTGCTTGTGGAATTGGCAAATGGTCGTGAGGTTACTTGTACCAGGCAAACTACTAAGGTGGAATTATTTCTGGGAGGAAAGAAGACTTCAATCAAATTTAGAGTCATAAACTTAGGTATCCATGAGTGTCTACTCGAAATGGATTGGCTTAAGCCTAATGATGCCCACATTCATTGTGGAAAGGGTCAAGTTTCCTTTCAAAACTTTGAAAGGGAATTAGTCACAACTCAAGGTGAGGCTGGAGTACCAAGAATCCAATTGGCCAAAGTATCTCGGATCATAAAAGGAGTCAAAAAAGAAATACATGTCTACTTAATTAAGCTAAACAAGTTAGATCAGAAGCAAGAGTCTTGTGAAGGACCTTCTTGGCTAAAGGAATTCACGGATGTATTTCTTGAAGATTTGACAGAACTCCCACCTCAAAGAGAAGTGGATCATGAGATTAAGCTAGTACCACAAGCTGTGCCAATTGCAAAGAGACCTTATATAATGTCCATACCTGAAGCAATTGAGCTGAAGGAACAACTCAAGCAACTACTAGATCACAGCTACATCCATCCTAGCAGTTTACCATGGGGAGCTCTAGTACTGTTCCAGAAAAAGAAAGATGGAACACTTCGGCTATGTATTTATTACCGAGGATTGAATCAATCAATGGTCAAGAACAAGTACCCTATTCCTAGAATAGATTATCTTCTTGATTGTCTTCAAGGTGTAAGGATCTTCTCCAAGATTGATCTCAGATTGGGTTACTATCAGATAAGGATCAAGGAAGAAGATATCCCAAAGACGGCCTTCAATACAAGATATGGGCACTTTGAGCTCCTAGTTATGTCGTTCAAACTTATGAATGCACCTGCCACCTTCAGCAGGTTAATGTAGGATATCTTTAGGCCATATCTTGATGATTGCGTGCTTGTCTTCTTTGACGACACTTTAGTCTACTCCAAACAGGAAGAAGATCATGAACCCCAACTTCGGATTGTCCTTGAGACAATGAGGGTGCATAAGTTGTATGCTAAGATGAAGAAGTGTGAATTCTTCAAGTGTTAGATTGAATATCTGGGATTCATAGTATCAATAGAAGGAATCTTAGTGGACCCAACCAAGGTCAGAGATGTGCTAGAATGGCCAATACCAACATCTGTCAAAGAAATACATAGCTTTCTTGGATTGACAGGATGGTATAAGGTCTTCATAATAAATTATGCTTTGATCGCAACACCTTTGACGGACTTACTAAAGAAGCAAACAACCATTGCATGGTAAACTCCTGAACAAAATAGCTTCAACAGATTGAAGCAAATTTTGGATTCCTTAATTCACTAATCTTGTAGAATCCATCAACAACTAGATCTGTAGCTATTAAAGTATCTATGCCAAGCAATCCAATACATGAGTTAGATAGAGAAAAAGCATGCCATGATCCAGCCTATCAAAAGATGCTAAGGGAGATCTCTATCAAAGATCAGAACCAAAAGCTGCAGGCTAAGTATCATGAATTCTCTATTAATAATGGACTTGTCTACTATAGAACAAGGCTGTCTGTACTAGCAAGTCAGTCACTTAAGCAGAAGATATTATGGGAAGCTCATGATTCCCCTTTTGTAGGACATCCTGGCTATGCCGAAACTCTTAATGCTGTTAGGAAGAGCTACCATTGGGAGAGGCTCAAAGGTGATGTTCTCAAATATGTCACCGAGTGTTTGTCTTATCAATGTATCAAAGTGGAACATGTCAAGATGCCAGGGAAGCTGCAAAACTGCTTGACATTCCCAAATGAAATGGGAATTCATCAGTATGGATTTTATTGTAGGCCTATCCCAAGTTCAGGGAGAATACAACTCCATCATGGTTGTGGTTGGCATGCTTACTAAGGTTGCACACCTTATTCCAGTAAAGAAAAACTATAAATCCTCACACATTGCAAGATTGCTTATCAAGGAGATATTCAAGATACATGGTTTACCTAGAAGAATCATTAGTGATCATGATTCTCTCTTCACGTCACACTTCTGGAGAGCTATCTTTGAAGCTATTGGGACTCAACTTTGCTTTAGCACCACTTACCATCCCCAAATAGATGGCCAAATAGAGCGGGTAAATCAAGTCATCGAGGATATGCTAAGGGCATACTGCTGTCGAGAGCCGAAGAGGTGGATTCAATACTTGCCTTTGGTTGAATTTTCCTACAATGCTTCTTACCAACAAAGCATTCAGATGACCCCTTTCCAAGCATCGGATGGTCATGACTACAGAAGTCCCCTAAAATTTTTAGATCCAACCTTAAGGGTTGAAGCTTCAAGGCAGATGTTGGAAGAGATGGATGACCAAATAAAATCAATAAGACAGGACATCCAAGCTTCCAACGATAGACAGAAGGCATACACGCATTTGAAGTGTCAAGATAGAATATTCGAAAAAGGAGACATGATCTTCATTTGCGTACGCCCAAAGAAGAGTTCTCTATCCTTAGGAGATTGCAAGAAGCTAAATCCAAGGTATTGTGGACCGTACAAAATCCTCAAATGCCTAGGACCTAATGCTTATAAATTGCAACTCCCTAAGAACCTAAAGGTTCACAATGTATTCCATATCAGCCTATTGAAGAAATATGTACCTAATCCTAACCATGTACTTGATGACCAACAAATTGTAACGCCTAGTCAAGGAGTCCTTGAACAAATGCCTGACAGGATCTTAGATGTTAGGGAGAGACAATTAAGATCCAGAACCTTGCCAGAATGCCTCGTCCAGTGGAAAGATTAATCCAAAGAGGATGCCACTTGGGTAGATGAAGGCACTCTCAACCATCAATATCCCCAGTTTATCTCGAGATGAGGACATCTCAATTCCTCTAAGTGGGAGAGAATGTAACGTTCTAAATTTCTTTCTTCGCATGAACTACCCCTTATAGGAAAGAGGGATAATGATATGGCAAATTTGATAATTTCTTTAAGGATAATGGAAATTTTATTATTATTATTTCCCTTATCCCCCCAGCCGACAGTCGTGCTGGAGGGGGAGGGGAATAGAAAGGAGGCGAAAGCTCCTCGGTGGGAGTTCGCAGGTGTGGGAGTGCCATGCCTCTCGACACGTAGAGCGGGAGAATCCCCCTCCCCTCCCCTAATTAAACAGAGGAGGGCTGCTGCCGTGAAGGAGGGGAAGACAAAGGAATAATAGCCGCCATGCCACATGCTAAATGTGAGAGGGGAAGGCCTTGAGAGAGGGGAGGATGACCGAGAGCTACTGCAGTAGCGTAAATAGGTCGCCGCCATGGAGTCGCCCCGCCGCTGAGGACCTACGCCAACCTTAAGGCTGGCTGTCAATTGTATTGTCCCCCTTAGAACACGTAGAAGCTTCCAGAAGCTTCTAAAAAGGGCCTTCTTAGCCCCCTTTCCCCTGGTTTTAAAATCCCTCACAACCCCCCTCCCCCCCCAGTTTTTAACCCCCTATAAGCCCCCTTCCTGTGCCTCTTGAATCCCCCTCTCCCGAGTTTTTAAATCCTCTTAAGCCCCCCTTTCCTTTGGGCTTGAACCCCCTCCACCCCTGTGTTTAAATTCCTTTAGGCCCTTTTCCCTTGGCTTTGGAATCACCCCCTTCCCCTTGGTGTTGGAACCACCCATCCCCCCCCCCCCCCCCCCCCCCCCATGTTTAAACCAATTAGCCCAATTTTTAAGGGATTTTAGGATTACCCCCACCTCCATCCGAGTTTTTTTAAAAAGGCCCTTAGGCCTTTTCCCTCGTTCCAAAAGCTATAGCCTTTAAAGGCTACTTTTTCCCCCTTGGAAGTTCCTCCCTTAGGATTATATAAGGCCATTTTCCCCAAGAAAATTTTTCCTTAGCCCTTTCTTTCCTGTATGCAAAATACCCTTGGGACTTTCTTTTTTTCCCCATCGAAAAGGAGAATAAGAGTGTTGAAGGTTTTTTTTAAACACCTCCCTTTCCCACTCAAAAACCCTCATAAGGTATTCCACACCTCATTATTCCCCATTCGTGTGAGTCCTTACAAAGGCCATTAAGCCTTCCTCATGGCTTAATAGGTCTTATTCGTGAAAGATTCTGATACCCCTTTCGAACTCTCGACTCCAAGGAGGAAGCCTTCTAAATCTGCTTTCGACAGCGGACGGTGCAAGTTATTGCGAAAGAGAGCCACAGTGGAATATCAAAAAGGAGTTGTTAAGCTCTTCGCAATGAATCATCATGGAAAGTGCAAAGCATGAAATGATTCTTACGATGCATAAACTCTATGAAATTATCATTTGTCAACCGCATAAATTATCAAGTAAAAGGTTGCTTATTTAGCACGAATTTTGTTTGCAAAGTAAAGGGAAGGTTAGTTGAAATTAACATAACCTATGCGTGACTTCAAATCGATAAGTTAGGGTTGAAAAATCAATTTACGCATAGATAACGAATCATATGGAAGTAATCTCGAGATTATCTTCTAGAATTAACCAAATTGACATAAACCTAAAACATCTAAACCTCAGAGTGCTCGTTTGGAATGAGTTCAATTCCAAGAAACGCCTATACCTTGATTACTTGCCCACATTCACTGAATGTAGGGACAATGAAATGAAATTGGAAAGTGAGCTAGGGTTTGTCCCTAAGAATCTTACAAGATTAAACTTGGAAACCCTAGGTATAACGATGTCAGCCTAGTAACCTGAAACAGATTGTTTCGTGACTCCATTGTCGCATACTTCGATGTGACATTGGCGCAACAAGTGCGGAGTCATACAACCTTGTGCTGGATCACAAGGGAATGGCCAAAATCTTGCAAGGAGGATGGAAAGTCCTTACGCAATTTATCTTGCAAGAGGATGGATAATCATCCTAAATTAGTATCTTTATTGAGTAAAGAAGATTGATTGGAAACTAAAGACGAGCCGATAAACTGAAATAATTGATGAAATTAAGATTTGACCAAGTCAGATTAATAGGGTATGCCCTAACCCAGGATATAGGGGATCTTGCCAAGTTGGAAGTCATCCCGGATCGAGTGCTGGTTGCATTCCAAAGGAAGGATTCATTCCTTAGCAGTTTGCCAACAAAAACAATCAATGGAAATGTTTGTACTTGCTACAGATTTTAGAGCACTGTTTGGCTTTGTTTGATCAATGAATTAAAAGATAAATGGATATTTATACTTCAGGTTGAAGGCCTAAAGGGAGAGACAGCTTAAGTTACCCCTGATTGCCTACCTTACCCTAACCAAGGGGGTTGTTGACCATGCCGGGAAAGTGGACTGAACCCACCGCAAGAGATCTCTCCATTGAGCGCTATTGGAGCAGGAGGACGCTTGGGTGCCAGAGGGGGCTTTGGCCATGAATCCCTCGCCTTTCGGGCCCTGCACAAGAGGCTAATGTGACTCGGGATTGGATCTCGAGGCCCACATACTAGTTACAGGTGGAAACTTGGATTAGTGATCCTTGTGGATTGCTGGATAGCCTTCAGGCGGATTGTGGATAAGCCTACGGGCTGGACTCTTTGTATTTCAAAGATAAATATGATAACCTGTTAATAAGGAACTTGTCTGATATTGTTTTTCTATGTTAAGTGATAAGATTACGTGAAGGAACCAGTGCCTAACAGGTTAATTAAAGAAGCTGGTTGTTACATGTCCAACTAATGTGTTAGGTAATAAATAACTAAAACAACCCAAGGAAAGTGCGGAGGATGGGCCATAGGTCCGTCCTACGGATGGGTGGTCCCGGTTGGCCAGAAACTTTTCTCAAATCACGATGGACAGCAGGAAGATCATCAAAGAATACGAACAACAAAAGCGTTGACCTAGAGTTATGATTAAACCTGATTTACGTTGTTTTAGGGGAACGGAATGGGACTATGCCTTATGGAAGAGAGGTTGAGCTTTGCATACCTCTCGTTTCCCATTCTCCTTGAACCAAGTGCAGCATGAATACGCTTTGGACGTGGCGTTTCTGCATAAAGTAGTTCGCTTGGGTTTGACGCTAGTTGCCTTTAGGAAATGACCAATAAGGAAAACCCTAGTTCAGGTCGATCCTAAGTGGGAACGGCCAGAATACTTCTGCAACGTGGCAGATACGGAAAGCCCTAGATCGCAAACCCCGTAACATTCCATGGGAGTGCCGGGCGAAGCTTTCTAGACATTCTTTCCAATGGACTGCTAAGACGCGTCTTGGAAGATACAAGTGGACACGTTACAGCTTGAGCCATGTCTTTATCTTCCTTTCTGCATACCTCTTCTGCCTCTACTTTTGCTCTCATCTTTCTTTCCTCTTTGACTCTCTTAGACTCCTCTTATATCCTTTGTGATTTGGCTTCTTCTTTCCTCTGTCTCTCTTCTTCAACCTTCTTTGACTCTTTTTGTGTCTTTTGCAACTTGGCCTTTTCTTTTTTTTTCATTCTCTCCCTAGCTTCCTATTGATACTTATTGGGAGTCTTCTTCTTTGGATTTTTTAGCCCTTCTTGGTTGGATTGTGTCTCTTGTTCTTCTCCCTCACTTACTATTCTTTCATTAGACTGTTCCTACTCATGAGGGGGTGTTTTCTGGGGTGTCTCTCCTACTTTCTCTTCACCTATCACCCCTCCCACTACCTCTTGGATGAGGGCAGTTAGTACTCCACCAAACCCTATGAATGAAGCTTTTGAGGCAGGTTTCTTTCTATCTGCTCTAGCTTTTGATGCTAGGGATGCTCACCAGGGAGCTTGCTCCCTAAGGCCATTGCTTTGGCAGATTGATCAATCATCTTGTACACATAGCCATTCTAATCAATCTCATCGAGTGAATGGGTTGTTAGGCTCTCCAACGTAGGCATTCCAATCCTATGCATGAGTGAGTTGTACCTTTGGATTGAAAACAACATGTGGATGACCTTGGCCCCTTGAGTCTCAGTTCAGGGTCAAGGATATCCTAGATGTTGATGTCATCATTTGTTATGACTTGGTCCTTATTCATGTTGAGCATGGCATAGACATCTCTTTTTGGTCTCCTCTCCATCTTATGTGCTAACCCTAGTGCCTTCTCCACCAAGGCCTTGCTCAACTCTACATGCATGTGTTTGGCCTCTTTGCCTCTTCCCACAGTCATCGTGCCACATGCCCTATTAGATTAATAGGTTCTCAAGAACTCTACGCACCGATTGTAGTTGTCCTCCTGCCAAAACTTCTCAATGTACTTTGCTAGGTTGCATTGTTCTATCAATCTTCTGGATCTTCCTCCTTTGCCACACCACCTTGTCGACATTATGGATGGTCCTAAACTTCAACTAATTTTAGGCACGATTATCAAGGGCAAGGCCATATCCTCTTCTCTCTTTTTTTGTGGACGGAAGTCGATGGGCATGGTCTTACTGTCCTGCCATTTCTAGCTCCTATTGTAGCACAACAAGCTTCCATTAGTTCATTTTCAAAACCATTTTATCCACAAGAAAACAAAGGGATTGCAACACAATTTTCACTTCAAGGAATTTATTTATTCCAAGCAAGAATTTTCTCCTTATTTTTAAGTATAAAATCACTTTTCTTTTCTTTTCTCTTTTAGGTTTCAATTTTGAGGTTCCCTTATTGTGTATTTTTCCTTTCCATATTTGTTTTGTTTACTTTTTGGTGTTTTGATTTCCAATTTATTTCCACCTTATCCCCTCCCCCCTTGAATGATGTGAATCCTTCAATATTATAGATTGAAGGGTTAAGGGCATTCAACGCATACTCAGGGTGCTTTACTTCCACATGAGTCAAGTGTAGAAGTGTGGGTTATACTCCAAGCTAGCATAGTGGCCCATGTCAAAAGGTCGGATGCCTATGTGATTAATATAGGTGAGGACATCCATTAGGAAGTCACCGGAGTTAATTCTATTTGCAACGTGTAGCTATTCCTCAGTAAGGATGCAATCTAAATAGGGGTGTGTCATAACATGCTCTTCTAGAGGTTAGTTGTGAGTAATTGTCAATACCCTATAGGAGGTGGGAGCTACATAATTTGAGTCATACTTAGAGGTTTTGATTGCATGTATTTGCTCAACATTGTTCATAATTTGGTAGCCCTCATACTCCCATTGAAATTGGAGAGCATACAATTTTTGCAAGAAAGAGGAATTGTTGTCGGCCAAGTTTTTCAACTCTTTAATTTTCTAGTTTATGGTAGAGACAGTGCTCTTTCCTTTACAAACATGAATTTTTATTTCTCCTATGTCTAAGGTAGTGTACGCACTTCTATTGCTAAAGGCTCTTCTAAAAGACCTAAGTCTAATTGCTCATAGTTTTAAGAAAGTATGGTAAATATAGCAACCAAATATCCAATCCAAGTGATAAAGTCATCCCTCATATTTTTAGCTAAGTCACATGCCAAGGTAAGGATGGATTGCCACTCATAAGAGGGTTTAAGGCCTACACAAGATTGGGATTTGACACTGGACTAGATAACTCAACAACTAGTGTTTGTGACTTTGGTTGATCCTAAGGGCACAATTTAACCTCTTGTGTGATAGGCATGGTTTGTGATGCTAATGTTATACTGTTAGATGCTTATGATGCCCTTGGGACATTAGCAACACTAGGTTGAGGTGGTTTGGAAGTAGCAAGCTATGGTTTTTTTCAGTAGACTTGTTGAGGCTTTGCAGGCTTAGTGGTTTTGGAATCTATAGGCTTCACAGCTTGAGTCTCCTATGGTTTCAGTTCCTTAACTATTGTGTGGTCCTATGTAGAAAAGCTTGAGGGTGGCACTTGAGTGTTTCCCTTGGCAATCTTGGCTTTAGGTATCCATATTCAGATATTTTCCTCATCACAGCCTTGCACTTCTGATAGGGTTTTGGAGACCCATCGTGGCTTTGATCATTTTTCTATGCCTATAATGTCTTCTTTGTCTACTAGATCTTGAGTATGAGTTTCTAGGAGCACAAGGTTGTGTGTGTTTGCTTATTTCTTGGTGGTGGTCCTTGGTGCTTAGGCAACCATTTGAACTTGGGTTTATTGGCCTTAGTTATATTCTTAGCAAATTGTTGGCATTGATGCTTGGTGGGTTGTGACAAGTCACTATCCCTCTCCTTAGACTTGGTTGTAGGTTTATCTATCGGTGGCTTTGCGGGCTTCGATGGAGTTGCACTACCCTTCTTGAAAGCTCTCACTATGCATACATTGTTGTTGGCAAGGTGAATGTGCTGCGACTCGTAATCAACATTGCAATGTGCTTGCTTCTTAAATGTGTATCGTAATGATTTCTTACCAGCATCCTTTGTATTTGGGAATACATAAAATACCATGGGTATGCTCTCAAAATTGATAGAGACTACGAGTTTGTACTTTTTCAAAAGTGTATATGATTGACCGCAAACGATCAACCAACGAGAGTCCAATGATCGTGAGTTAAGATATTAAAGTTTTCCCCCTCATCAATCAATACATTGAAAGTATGCATTTGTTGGGTGATGACTGTTATGTGTAGATAAGAAGGTGCCACTGCTTCCTTATCTTTGTCCTCAATCTTTGTTATTGTGGCAACGCGTATGTTCACAGGGGGCTCTAGTATCGGAGGCTTGTGGAGTGCATATATGTGGGAGAATAGTACTTCTTTATGCGACTACCATTGAAGAAGACTATACCCTCTCTGTCTAGGGTCTTGAGATCTAAATTGCTGATTTGGCTAATGGTGTGGACTGTGAAAGGCCCTAATCCCCTAAACTTCATCTTTTGTTTATGGCCTTTCACTATGTGTAACAGTACTAGGTTGCCTTGGTCGAAGTCTTCACTACAAGGATATGGAGGTATAGCGATGGTAGTTTTCGACGCAAAATAGTGGCGTCGCTTTTTTCATTGCTATTAGCGTCGCAAATGTGATGCTAATAGAGACGCAAATAGCGACGATGCTGAGACAAAAAAAACACGGGCCAAAACCCGAGTACGTTACCTTACAAAAGAGAGAATGAAAGGGAGACCAAAAGGAAGAGAAAACATCTTGCATTTGAGAGGGAGGGTGAGAGAAAGGGAGAAAGTGGGAGAAGGAAAGCTTCTCACTGCTGCTGTTCACAAAGAAGAGGAGGAAGTGTACGGAGGGCGAAGAGGAGCCGCTGAATCTATCTTTGAGCCTTTATGGTGAGTGCATTGTTCCTTGTTGCTTTTTTTTGTGTTTTCTCTTTCTCTTTTACTTGTTTTTGTTAAAATTCATGTGTATTGAGAGAGGGAGAGGAAGTGAGAGAGAAAGAGAGGGAGAGAGAGAGGAAATGAGAGAGGGAGAGGGAGAGGGAGGAAATGAGAGGGAGAGGGAGAGGGAGAGGGAGAGGGAGAGGGAGAGGGAGGGAGAGGAAAGAGAGGGAGAGGAAGAGAGAGAGGGAGGGAGAGGAAGAGAGGGAAACATTAAACATAATAGGGAAAGAGAGAAAGAGAGGGAGAGGGAGAGGGAGGGAGAGGTTGTTGTTTTCTTGTTTGTTGTTGTAGTAGTAGTAGTAGTTTTTTCCTTTTCTTGTTTATTGTTGTTTAGATTTCTTGTTTTTTGTTGTTGTAGTAGTAGTAGTAGTAGTAGTAGTAGTTTTTTCATCTTTTCTTGTTTATTGTTATTGTAGTAGTAGTAGTAGTTGTTGTTTTTTTTTTTAAATTTCTTGTTTATTATAGTGGTAATGGTAATGGTAGTGGTAGTGGTAGTGGTAGTGGTAGTGGTAGTGGTAGTGGTAGTGGTAGTGGTAGTGGTAGTGGTAGTGGTAGTCATGGTCATGGTCGTAGTCATAGTCATAGTTGTAGTCATAGTCGTGGTCATAGTCATAGTCGTTGTAGTCGTAGTCGTGGTTGTAGTAGTAGTAGTAGTGGTTTTCTTGTTTGTTATTGTTGTTGTTGTTATTGTAGTAATAGTTTATTTTGTTTTTTTTGTTTATTGTTGTCTAGTTTTCTTATTTGTTATTGTTGTAGTATTAGTAGTAGTAGTAGTAGTAGTAGTTTTTTCTTCTTTTCTTGCTTATTATAGTGGTAGTGGTAGTGATAGTGGTAGTGGTAGTGGTAGTGGTCATGGTCGTGGTTATAGTCATAGTCGTAGTTGTATTTGTAGTCATGGTCGTGGTCATAGTCGTGGTTGTAGTCATAGTCGTGGTAGTGGTAGTCATAGTCTTGGTTGTAGTCATAGTCGTAGTCATAGTTGTGGTAGTGGTAGTCATAATCGTGGTCATGGTCGTGGTTGTAGTCATAGCTGTAGTCATAGTTGCAGTCGTGGTCGTGGTCGTGGTCATGGTTATGGTCGTAGTCGTAGTCATAGTCATAGTCATAGTCGTAGTCGGTGGTCGGTAGTCAGTAGTCAATAGTCGTGGTCATGGTCGTGGTCGTGGTCATAGTCATAGTCATTGTAGTCATGGTTGTAGTAGTAGTAGTGGTCTTCTTGTTTGTTTTTGTTGTTGTTGTAGTTATTGTTTTTTTTGTTGTTGTAGTGGTAGTAGAGAGAGAGAATCTTGTTAAAGAAAATCTCATCCATAATCTCAGCCAACTTATCATTAGTAAAATCTCTAACATCATCCTCCATTTGAAATCGGCCTGTTTGGCCAGTTTTGTTCCACCAGCTAGCTATTATGTTGTTACATTTATCATTGATCTCCACAATAACAATAGCCTTCAAGATTATACCCAATTTGTGCAATGCCACTTCTACCCCACCAAGGCCTAAGAATAAGGACAGAACTATTAAACCTTGTGCATATAATTCTTTCAGTGGTGAAAGATGGTACGCAACAATAGTGACTTGAAATGAGTTGCCCAATGCATCATACCAATATGAAAGGGTAGAGTAGCCTCAAGTGTGGTCACAGTCATATCCAAGCACCAGCTCAATCTAGGGACTTCCATCAAACTATTCAATGGTTTTGGCATACCTTTAAAAAAGCTAGGAATTCCAAAACCCATGCCCTTTTTTAACTTGAAGGGTGTGATAGAACCTAGATTTGGACGTGATGTTTTTTCATTCATAGATTGAAACTTGAGCCATAAAACACTCGAGTCTTCACTGGCACTCTCATCCAAGTCTAGAGCAGGAGTAATGCTGATCTTTGTTTTTTAAGGCCTAAGTAACTGTACCATAGCTTAAGGGCTCTTTCATCTGCCCAATATATTTTGCTACAAATACCTCGTGAGGGTCCAGCATGTCTAGTTATTTGAACACTCTTGGATATTTTAAACAAGTGTTCAACTTCTCTTGCCATAGGAATCTTCTTGCCCTGCAATGAGGGAGAAATCAAGTGATTATGCCTCCCTCCCTCCCCTCACGCTCTTGCTCTATTTCATAGATGTTGTTGTAGGCTTTGAATATTTGAAGACCATTTTACAGAAACAATACTACATTATACATAATGGACCATGCCATTTCTTTCAAAGGTCCAAATATGCACAAAGTCATAGACAAAGGATTGAGAAAGAGCCATGTAAATACATAAGCTGGGAATCATGTTCCTTGCTCCCATACAAAAGAGAGGGCATGTCTTAAGCATCATATAAGCAAATTATTATCCTTTTCACACTATGAATTCTTCTCCCAATCTAATCGCCACCTTAGCCCCTCCAAGATTGCCACAACTTCCCCTGAGAATGCCCATTCCACTCATATACAAAGACCAAATACATTTCTGAGCATGGTGGTGGAATTCTTCTTCAACTCTAATAACACTTATGAGTCTCCTATCTAATCTCTAGTGCTAGCCAATCCATCAAGCTTACAATAAACACCTCCCTCCCTATTCGATTTGTTCTGTGTGCTTGTGAACAAGTGCATTTTGATATTGGCAGGTGTTCCAAGGCAAAAAAAAGGTTGCAATGTTTAATAATGCTATAGATTTTGGAAAACTGGCAATCAACTTGATAATTTTCCACAATGATATTGCATTTTAGAGGGTTTACTATGACGTATTGTATCAATGGATAAAAATTTATTAACTTTGCATTAGGAGTTAGGACACATGCACAATTCATGCTCACACAATGAATGTTGACCACTTTCAAAGAAAGCTAAATAAAAGTTGATGCCATCCAAATTTTTTCTCAAAGTATAGATAGGATACTTCATACTTGGAGCATCCACTTACTCAATTCGTTGACTAATCGCTTATAACAGTACATAAGATATGCATTTTAAGTAAGATCATTTTTTAAAGATTTATATTACCATGCTCTGTATGATTTAAATTGATTATGCTAACATCATTTTTTTTCTGTGTAGGTGACCTTTGTGGATACTTAGATTATCATGATGAGTCGAGGGATGAGGGATGAGGAGTTGCAGGATATCTTCATGCGCATGTCTCCAGATTAGATGGCGAGATTCAGAGGCATGGTAGACTAGGAGCTCTCTCAGACATTGTAAGGCTGTTCTATTAGATATACTTCAGTGCAATCAGATGCTTCAATTTTGAGCAGACAAGGTCGACGGTCTAGACTTGGGCCAGATGGAGAGAGTGCTTCAAGGTCAGGGGGATGCTGCATAGATCCGAATGGAACAAGCCCACGGTCAGCTCGGGATACAAGTGGCGGTTCCAGAGAGCGTGGCTCAGGTGGTTGCTATGGAGGCACGGACACGGTGTCTCTGTCTCGTCATTCTGCTAGAGTTGCGTCACCTTCGGGATTTGTCACACCTGTGGGGACGTCTACTCTAGTCACTTCAGCTTTTGCTCAACCATCCGTAGGTATGGTACCCCTTTAGGTGCTACTCCGATAGATACTACCCTGGTTGCTACACCAGATGTAAATGGGTCTCCTAGATATGCAAGGGAGCGTGGTGATAGGTGGGAGAGGACCCATCTTAGGCTTACTCGAGAGGGGTATGCCTACCTTGTAGATGATAGGTTAAGAGCCATCATCATGAATGATGAGGGGAGGAGGGTGATGGATTGCATGAGACACTTGTGCCAACAAGTTTTTTGGCACAACGTCTTCGATCATTGGAAAAACATACCAGAGGGGAGAAAGGACTACATATTACCGTCCTTGCATGAGGAGTTTTCGTTACTAGTCGTAGTAGATAGATTTTCTATAGGCTGGATGATGGAGTGCATGCGTGCATATATGTCACAAAGACAATTGGACAGACACAAGGCACTCAAGAGTGGGGTTGCAAAGATCGAGTGGCTAGACGCGGACAACTGGCGCTGATTGAGGGAGAAGGCTACAAATTCTCTAGGACGTTGGAGACAGCAGGAGGCAGCGAGGGCACGACTAGAGGCTAGAGTGGTCCATCATCTTCGGAGTGGCGGCCACAGGACATATCTAGAGGACTTTGTAAGTTTTTCTTATATTTTTCTTGCTTATTTTTTTGCAATATCCTTTGTACTGACAATCATGTTTCTAACAGTTAGTATTTTGTTTCCTTTGCAGCATTCCATTACAAATTGCTCAACATGAGGCAACGTCGATGGACTGAAGTATTGGAGGAGTATGATTTTGAAATCAAGTATCGACCAGGGAAAGAGAATGTAGTTGCCGATGCACTCAGTCGCAAGGCATTCCTAAACTCCCTAATCTTGCAGAATCCATCAACGGCCAGATCTCTGGCTACAAAGGTATCTATGCCAAGCAACCCTATACTCGAGCTAGCTAAAGAGGAAGCAAGCCATGACTTAGCCTACCAAGCAATGATAAAAGAAATATCTACTAAGGATCAGAATCTGAAGTTACAGGCCAAGTATCATGAATTTTCTGTTGACAATGGACTTATTTACTATAGAACAAGGCTATGTATACCAACAAGCCAGTCACTTAAGCAAAAGATATTATGGGAAGCTCATGATTCCCCTTTCGCAAGACATCCTGGCTATGCAAAAACTCTTAATGCAGTTAGGATGAGCTATCATTGGGAGAGGCTCAAGGGTGACGTTCTCAAATATGTCACTGAATGTTTGTCTTGCCAACGTATCAAGGCTGAACATGTCATGATGCCAGGGAAATTGCAACCACTTGACATTCCCCAAATGAAATGGGAATTCATCAGTATGGATTTTGTGGTGGGCTTACCCCAAGTCCAAGGAGGATACAACTCCATTATGGTTGTAGTTGACATGCTTACTAAGGTTGCACACCTGATTCCAGTAAAGACAAACTATAAAGCCTCCGACATTGCTAGAGTGTTTATCAAAGAAATATTCAAGCTACATGGGTTACCTAGAAGGATCATTAGCGATCGAGACTCTCTTTTCACTTCACACTTCTGGAAAGCTATCTTTGAAGCTATTGGGACTCAACTCTGTTTTAGCACTGCCTACCATCCCCAAACAGATGGACAAACAGAACGAGTAAATCAAATCATTGAGGATATGCTTAGGGCTTACTGCTGTCGGGAGCCGAAGAGATGGATTCAGTACTTGCCGTTAGTAGAATTTGCCTACAATGCTTCTTACCAGCAGAGCATTCAAATGACCCCTTTCCAGGCATTGTATGTGTAACGTGTCCAATAGAATCGTCCCGGACACGTCTTAGCAGTCCATCGGAAAGGTTGTCTAGAAAACTCCACCCGGCACTCCCATGGAATGTTGCGGGTTTTGCAATCTAGGACTTTCCGCGTCTGCCACGTAACGGAAGTGTCCTAGCCGTTTCCCACTTAGGATCGACCGGAATTGTTTGGTCATTTACTAACAGCGACTAGCGTCAGACCTGATCGATCTACTTTACGCAGAAACGCCTGGTCTGAAGCGGATTCATGCTGCACTTGGTTCAAGGAGAATGGGAAACGAGAGGGATGCAAGGCTCGACCTCTCTGCCAAAAGGCATAGTCCCATTCTGTTCCCCTAAAACAGCGTGAATCGGGTAATCGGTAATTCCAAGTCATCGTTCTCAATACTTGTTTCGGTGATGTTGATCATCCTTCTGTTCGTCGAAGACTTTGAGAAAAGTTCCCGGCTAACCGGGACCACCCATCCATAGGATGGACCCATGGTCCATCCTCCGCACTTTCCTCAGTTTGTTTTAGTTATGTAATTACCTACCACAATAGTTTGACATATACAAACAGCTTCTTTGATTAACCTTGTTATGCACTGGTTCCTTCACGTAATCTTATCACAGGACATAAAGAAAACAATGTCAAACAACTTCTTTGTTATCATTTTATCCTTTTATCTTTGAAATACAAGGGGTTCCCGCCCGTAGGCGTATTCATAATCCGCCCGAAGGCTATCCAGTAATCCACCAGGGATCACTAATCCAAGTTTCCGCCCGTAGACTAGTATGCGGGCCTCGAGATCCAATCCCGAGTCACGTTAGCCTCTTGTGCAGGGCCCGGAAGGCGAGGGATTTACGGCCAGAGCCCCCTCTGGCACCCAAGCGTCCTCCTGCTCCAAGTAGAACTCAACGGAGAGACCTCTCACGGCGGGTTCGGTCCACGTTCCCGGCGCGGTTAACAACCCCCTTGGTTAGGGTCAGGCAGGCAGTCGGGGGTAACTGAAGCTGCCTCTCCCTTCAGGCTTCAACCTGAAGTATTTAGATATATTTTCGTCCTTTAGTTCATTGAGCAAACAATGCAAACAGTGCTTTCCAAACTGTTACAAGCACAATCAATTTCCAATGGTCGTTCAGCTGGCAAACTGTTAAGGAGTGACTCCTTTTCTCCAAATGCAACCCGCATTCGATCCGGAATCAATTGCAACTTGGCAAGATTCCTATCATTCTTGGGTTAGGGTCATACCCTACCAATACTTTAGGTTTTGTTGTGGTAGGTTCCAGCGACCATGTCGCTTTAATTTATTGTCTGGTCATTTGCTTCAAGGCGAACACCTAACCTTTCCTTTTCCTTGGCAGTTATTCCCCAAGAAAAGTGAGTAACAGGATGATTACTCATCCTCTTGTAAGTTAAATTCTTTCAATAACTTTCCAACCTCGTTTCGAGAGATGAAAAAAACTCTCTTGTGGGCAAATCTCAAGTTTATACAAAGTTGCAACTTTTTGCACATGTATTGCATCTATTCCACGGGATTATTCTACCCTTTGTTTAGCGTTTTCCGGTCACGGAATTTACCTCCAGCCGAGTAGCAGGGTTTTAGGGTATCCTCCAAACCATTCCTAATTATGTTGGCCCATGGTCCTAGAAATAGGCAACTCCGTCGGAGTTTCATCATTTTGAATGATCCTTAGGATAAAACCTTAGATCATTTCATGCATGAACATCCAATTGCTTTGACATTTCGTGAACGTGTGTAAGATCTTTAGATTCGCGGGTTTTGTCTTGGCAACCAGTGTAAAACTAGGTCGAATTCTTATTGCACTAACCCCTAGTTAACACTTGGGATATCTATCATATCGACTCAATCATGCCCATACGAATCTTTGTGGTTTAGATTACTTTAGTCAACTCAAATATGCTTGTCTTGCGACAAGGATGATCCTTCTAAAGGTAATAACTAAATCTAACGGAGAACAATAATTACCAATACGCGTAAACATGCGATTTATTGCTTCTACGCATCACATGGTTCATGATAACTTTATCTTTCCTTGGTGTAGCAAAACCGCATGATAATCTGGAAGTTAACTTTTCCTAAGACATACTAGGATTTACATCAATTAATCATGCTTACAACCTTATAGTCTATACTTCCGAATCTTATGCTTTGACGAACCATGCAACCTTTCCTAAATGCAGCTTCTGATGAATGACGTTATCGCATGATGATTATGCGATACGCAACATTTCCCTAGCTATAATGTAGTTAACGAAGTTTATACCAAACTAAAGCTAATGTTAACTTAGTCCATACGATCATTTCCGTACTCTATTATTTCTTTTCGGATAATACTTTATGGTGCTAACCTTTCCTCATGAAATCATTACGAGAAGGATGTTGCCTAACATGCGGCACACGCTTATTCCTACCATGTCTAGGACAAAAGAGAATGCACTTATAAATTCCATTTCTTTGCCTAAGTTTAGACTCATTACTTTCATAAGGTACGAAAAACTACATGTAACTAGCCTTCTAAGGTGGATAACTCGTTCAAATTCATGACATATTTCAATCTTGCCTAATGTTCAAGAGATGCTTTATCAAATGTGTTTTTTTTTTCCAATTTCCATATGCTTTAAAATTAAGCGTAAAAATGCAATTTCCTTTATGAGCTAAGCGCGCCTAATCATGCGAGAATAACTCGAAAGAACCTGGACTTGAGGGCTCGGGGAGATGTCCACTTGTATATTCGGAGATGAGCCTCCCGCGGTCGCACCTTCTGATCTTTTTGGGGCCATCGTAGTCGTAAATTCGGTTCTGATTTGCTTTGGTGGTTTACAAAATGACTAGCCTCGGGATGCAGCCTCCCGACCTTTGTCTTTTTCCCCGTATGCAGAGGATTCCTTTTCGGGATGGCGCTTGCGGAAAAGGCTTTAGGAGATCTTTAGGGAAAACCCCGGGTTGGCACGGAGTTGATTCTCGGATGACTTGCGGCTTCAAAGTCCTTTTACGAAAGCCTTTTTCAGAGGGTCTTGTGGGGTTCTTTACGGCCTTCACCTCCTCCTCTTCAAAGTCCCGGGGAGGGGTATGAAGGGGTCTTTTTGGAGATGTGGTAGGAAGGGGGCTTAAGGAGGCCCCCTCCTTAGAAGCTTCTAAAGAAGCTTGTGAGAAGCTTCTGCTTCTACAGAACACGTGGGGGGGGGGGGTTGTGATCCAACGTGGCGGGGTGGCCTGAGATGGCCGGGCGGTCAGGGCGGCAGCAATGGCGGATCGTGGCGGTGGCTGGGGACCGGCAGGTAGCGGCGGACTGGGCGACTGTGCGCGGTGGTGTCGGCAACCTCCTCCTGCTCGGCGACCAGCACGGCGACCTCCTCTAGCTCCCTATCACAGCCGTCCTCCCCTTCAAGCTCTCCAGCACACCCCCTTGCTAGGGGGTGTTTATATAGGCATGGGGGGTGGGGAAGAGGGCCTCCACACACGTGGAGGACTCCCCCTCATGCAGTCCCACTTCACTCCCTCTTGGCCATTCCTCTCCCACTCCCTCTCCTCCAGCCATGCATCGGCTGGGGGAAGGGATAATTAAAAAATAATTTGCCTTGAATTTATCCATTTGCCCCTTCCCAAGCGGTCGTTTCCTTGCAGTTTTCACGGTCCTCAACCTCGGTCTTTAATTCACAATGCGGCGGCCTCGTGAATGGTATGGATTAAGTTACTAATAATTTACGAAGTAGGGAATACCTTTGCACAGGGTTTACACGGCGTGCAGAAAGTTAATATTTACGGTACGGGGTACGCGGAAATATTACATTCTCTCCCCCTTAGAAGAATCGAGATGTCCTCATCTCGAGATAAACTGGGGATATTGAAGATTGAGAGAGCTTTCATCCATCCAGGTAGCATCCTCTCCGGGATAATCTTTCCACTGGACGAGGCATTCTCTCAAGGTTCTAGATCTCAACTGTCTCTCCCTGACATCTAAAATCTTTTCCGGTCTTAGTTCAAGGATTCCTTGACTAGGCATTACAATTTGTTGGTCATCAAGTACATGATTTGGGTTGGGTACATACTTTTTCAAGAGACTAATATGGAATACATTGTGAACTTTTAGGTTATCAGGAAGTTGCAATTTATAAGCATTGGGTCCTAGGCTTTTGAGGATTTTATATGGTCCACAATACCTTGGACTTAGCTTCTTGCATTTACCTAGAGATAAAGAGCTCCTCTTGGGGCGTACACGAATAAAAACCATGTCTCCTTCTCCGAAGATCCTCTCTTGGCGTTTCAAATCCGCATATGCTTTTTGTCTATCTTTGGCTGCTTGTATGTCCTGTCTTATTGACCTTATTTGGTCATCCATGTCCTCCAACATTTGTCTTGAGGCTTCCACTCTCAGGGTAGGATCAGAAAAATTTAGGGGACTTTGACAATCATGACCATACAATGCCTGAAAGGGAGTCATTTGAATGCTCTGCTGGTAAGAAGCATTGTAAGCAAATTCTACTAATGGCAAGTATTGAATCCATCTCTTCGGCTCTCGACAGCAGTAAGCCCTAAGCATATCCTCAATGATTTGATTTACTCGCTCTGTTTGTCCATCTGTTTGGGGATGGTAGGCAGTGCTAAAACAGAGTTGGGTTCCAATAGCTTCAAAGATAGCTCTCCAGAAGTGAGAAGTGAAAAGAGAATCTCGATCGCTAATGATCCTTCTAGGTAAACCATGTAGCTTGAATATTTCTTTGATAAACACTCTTGCGATATCGGAGGCTTTATAGTTTTTCTTTACTGGAATCAGGTGTGCAACCTTAGTAAGCATGTCAACTACAACCATAATGGAGTTGTACCCTCCTTGGACTTGAGGTAAGCCCACCACAAAATCCATACTGATGAATTCCCATTTCATTTGGGGAATGTCAAGTGGTTGTAATTTTCCTGGCATCATGACATGTTCAGCCTTGATACGTTGGCAAGACAAACATTCAGTGACATATTTGAGGACGTCACCTTTGAGCCTCTCCCAATGGTAGCTTTTCCTAACTGCATTAAGAGTTTTTGCATAGCCAGGATGTCCTGCGAAAGGGGAGTCATGAGCTTCCCACAATATCTTCTGCTTAAGTGATTGGCTTGCTGGTATACATAGCCTTGTTCTGTAATAAACAAGTCCATTGTCAATAGAAAATTCATGATACTTGGCCTGTAACTTCGGATACTGATCCTTGGTAGATATTTATATTTATATGGCGTAGCCTCATACAACATCTCGAGTGATGATAATCCAATTATTACATCTAGTTTGGGGAGAACAACATTGTATTGGATTTGTCTACAGGAACTGTGTAATAGTAGGGTTTTGGGTCATGTATCTTTAGGAATCGATAATTCATCGGAAGTTCGGGGTATCCTTTCCGCTGGAATCCATACTTCCCATGGCGGCCCAATACCTTAATTCTATCAGCTGGAATTACACGGGTTACTTCCTCATATACATATGAGTTTAATTCAACTCTACGACCCCGAATATGCAAGGTCGAATTTACGTGAGCTTCCACAAAAATGAACAGCTTCACGACTTTCAAATCTTCCAACCACTTGATCCTCTTCAAGTTGGTCTGTAGATAAGCGAACCGGTGGGCAGCTATGTAGTAGATTCCTGAAGACCCAGTCCATCTTCGCTCTATATATAGAGGTGATGGATTATAAATCTGCTCCAAGATGTTCATCATTTCAATTCTCTGCCTATAATGCGGAGAATGCATTGCAGTCATGAACATGATCCGGAACACCAAAAACTTGTTCCACGCCTCGTAATTCTGCAAGACAGTATTGAAGATGAGAAAATGTTTGGACAGGAACAATTTCTTTACTTCACTTCTAATGAAATCTTATGAAAACAATTCCATTGTAAGTCGGCTCTGATACCAACTGTAACGTGTCCAATAGAATCGTCCCGGACACATCTTAGCAGTCCATCGGAAAGGTTGTCTAGAAAACTCCACCCGGCACTCCCATGGAATGTTGCGGATTTTGCAATCTAGGACTTTCCGCGTCTGCCACGTAACGGAAGTGTCCTAGCCGTTTCCCACTTAAGATCGACCGGAATTGTTTGGTCATTTACTAACAGCGACTAGCGTCAGACCTGATCGATCTACTTTACGCAGAAACGCCTGGTCTGAAGCGGATTCATGCTGCACTTGGTTCAAGGAGAATGGGAAACGAGAGGGATGCAAGGCTCGACCTCTCTGCCAAAAGGCATAGTCCCATTCTGTTCCCCTAAAACAGCGTGAATCGGGTAATCGGTAATTCCAAGTCATCGTTCTCACTACTTGTTTCGGTGATGTTGATCATCCTTCTGTTCGTCGAAGACTTTGAGAAAAGTTCCCGGCTAACCGGGACCACCCATCCATAGGACGGACCCATGGTCCATCCTCCGCACTTTCCTCGGTTTGTTTTAGTTATGTAATTACCTACCACATTAGTTTGACATATACAAACAGCTTCTTTGATTAACCCTGTTATGCACTGGTTCCTTCACGTAATCTTATCACAGGACATAAAGAAAACAATGTCAAACAACTTCTTTGTTATCATTTTATCCTTTTATCTTTGAAATACAAGGGGTTCCCGCCCGTAGGCGTATTCATAATCCGCCCGAAGGCTATCCAGTAATCCACCAGGGATCATTAATCCAAGTTTCCGCCCGTAGACTAGTATGCCGGCCTCGAGATCCAATCCCGAGTCACGTTAGCCTCTTGTGCAGGGCCCGGAAGGCGAGGGATTTACGGCCAGAGCCCCCTCTGGCACCCAAGCGTCCTCCTGCTCCAAGTAGAACTCAACGGAGAGACCTCTCACGGCGGGTTCGGTCCACGTTCCCGGCGCGGTTAACAACCCCCTTGGTTAGGGTCAGGCAGGCAGTCGGGGGTAACTGAAGCTGCCTCTCCCTTCAGGCTTCAACCTGAAGTATTTAGATATATTTTCGTCCTTTAGTTCATTGAGCAAACAATGCAAACAGTGCTTTCCAAACTGTTACAAGAACAATCAATTTCCAATGGTCGTTCAGCTGGCAAACTGTTAAGGAGTGACTCCTTTTCTCCGAATGCAACCCGCATTCGATTTGGAATCAATTGCAGCTTGGCAAGATTCCTATCATTCTTGGGTTAGGGTCATACCCTACCAATACTTTAGGTTTTGTTGTGGTAGGTTCCAGCGACCATGTCGCTTTAATTTATTGTTTGGTCATTTGCTTCAAGGCGAACACCTAACCTTTCCTTTTCCTTGGCAGTTATTCCCCAAGAAAAGTGAGTAACAGGATGATTACTCATCCTCTTGTAAGTTAAATTCTTTCAATAACTTGCCAACCTCGTTTCGAGAGATGACAAAAACTCTCTTGTGGGCAAATCTCAAGTTTATACAAAGTTGCAGCTTTTTGCACATGTATTGCATCTATTCCACGGGATTATTCTACCCATTGTTTAGCGTTTTCCGGTCACGGAATTTACCTCCAGCCGAGTAGCAGGGTTTTAGGGTATCCTCCAAACCATTCCTAATTATGTTGGCCCATGGTCCTAGAAATAGGCAACTCCGTCGGAGTTTCATCATTTTGAATGATCCTTAGGATAAAACCTTAGATCATTTCATGCATGAACATCCAATTGCTTCGACATTTCGTGAACGTGTGTAAGATCTTTAGATTCGCGGGTTTTGTCTTGGCAACCAGTGTAAAACTAGGTCGAATTCTTATTGCACTAACCCCTAGTTAACACTTGGGATATCTATCATATCGACTCAATCATGCCCATACGAATCTTTGTGGTTTAGATTACTTTAGTCAACTCAAATATGCTTGTCTTGCGACAAGGATGATCCTTCTAAAGGTAATAACTAAATCTAACGGAGAACAATAATTACCAATACGCGTAAACATGCGATTTATTGCTTCTACGCATCACATGGTTCATGATAACTTTATCTTTCCTTGGTGTAGCAAAACCGCATGATAATCTGGAAGTTAACTTTTCCTAAGACATACTAGGATTTACATCAATTAATCATGCTTACAACCTTATAGTCTATACTTCCGAATCTTATGCTTTGACGAACCATGCAACCTTTCCTAAATGCAGCTTCTGATGAATGACGTTATCGCATGATGATTATGCGATACGCAACATTTCCCTAGCTATAATGTAGTTAACGAAGTTTATACCAAACTAAAGCTAATGTTAACTTAGTCCATACGATCATTTCCGTACTCTATTATTTCTTTTCGGATAATACTTTATGGTGCTAACCTTTCCTCATGAAATCATTACGAGAAGGATGTTGCCTAACATGCGGCACACGCTTATTCCTACCATGTCTAGGACAAAAGAGAATGCACTTATAAATTCCATTTCTTTGCCTAAGTTTAGACTCATTACTTTCATAAGGTACGAAAAACTACATGCAACTAGCCTTCTAAGGTGGATAACTCGTTCAAATTCATGACATATTTCAATCTTGCCTAATGTTCAAGAGATGCTTTATCAAATGTGTTTTTTTTTTCCAATTTCCATATGCTTTAAAATTAAGCGTAAAAATGCAATTTCCTTTATGAGCTAAGCGCACCTAATCATGCGAGAATAACTCGAAAGAACCTAGACTTGAGGGCTCGGGGAGATGTCCACTTGTATATTCGGAGATGAGCCTCCCGCGGTCGCACCTTCTGATCTTTTTGGGGCCATCGTAGTCGTAAATTCGGTTCTGATTTGCCTTGGTGGTTTACGAAATGACTAGCCTCGGGATGCAGCCTCCCGACCTTTGTCTTTTTCCCCGTATGCAGAGGATTCCTTTTCGGGATGGCGCTTGCGGAAAAGGCTTTAGGAGATCTTTAGGGAAAACCCCGGGTTGGCACGGAGTTGATTCTCGGATGACTTGCGGCTTCAAAGTCCTTTTACGAAAGCCTTTTTCAGAGGGTCTTGTGGGGTTCTTTACGGCCTTCACCTCCTCCTCTTCAAAGTCTCGGGGAGGGGTATGAAGGGGTCTTTTTGGAGATGTGGTAGGAAGGGGGCTTAAGGAGGCCCCCTCCTTAGAAGCTTCTAAAGAAGCTTGTGAGAAGCTTCTGCTTCTACAGAACATGTGGGGGGGGGGGGGGGGGGGGTCGTGATCCAACGTGGCGGGGCGGCCTGAGATGGCCGGGCGGTCAGGGCGGCAGCGATGGCGGATCGTGGCGGTGGCTGGGGACCGGCAGCTAGCGGCAGACTGGGCGACTGTGCGCGGTGGTGTCGGCAACCTCCTCCTGCTCGGCGACCAGCATGGCGACCTCCTCTAGCTCCCTATCACAGCCGTCCTCCCCTTCAAGCTCTCCAGCACACCCCCTTGCTAGGGGGTGTTTATATAGGCATGGGGGGTGGGGAAGAGGGCCTCCACACACGTGGAGGACTCCCCCTCATGCAGTCCCACTTCACTCCCTCTTGGCCATTCCTCTCCCACTCCCTCTCCTCCAGCCATGCATCGGCTGGGGGAAGGGATAATAAAAATTTTTTTTTCCTTCAATTTATCCATTTGCCCCTTCCCAAGCGGTCGTTTCCTTGCAGTTTTCACGGTCCTCAACCTCGGTCATTAATTCACAATGCGGCGGCCTCGTGAATGGTATGGATTAAGTTACTAATAATTTACGAAGTAGGGAATACCTTTGCACAGGGTTTACACGGCGTGCAGAAAGTTAATATTTACGGTACGGGGTACGCGGAAATATTACATTCTCTCCCCCTTAGAAGAATCGAGATGTCCTCATCTCGAGATAAACTGGGGATATTGAAGATTGAGAGAGCTTTCATCCATCCAGGTAGCATCCTCTCCGGGATAATCTTTCCACTGGACGAGGCATTCTCTCAAGGTTCTAGATCTCAACTGTCTCTCCCTGACATCTAAAATCTTTTCCGGTCTTAGTTCAAGGATTCCTTGACTAGGCATTACAATTTGTTGGTCATCAAGTACATGATTTGGGTTGGGTACATACTTTTTCAAGAGACTAATATGGAATACATTGTGAACTTTTAGGTTATCAGGAAGTTGCAATTTATAAGCATTGGGTCCTAGGCTTTTGAGGATTTTATATGGTCCACAATACCTTGGACTTAGCTTCTTGCATTTACCTAGAGATAAAGAGCTCCTCTTGGGGCGTACACGAATAAAAACCATGTCTCCTTCTCCGAAGATCCTCTCTTGGCGTTTCAAATCCGCATATGCTTTTTGTCTATCTTTGGCTGCTTGTATGTCCTGTCTTATTGACCTTATTTGGTCATCCATGTCCTCCAACATTTGTCTTGAGGCTTCCACTCTCAGGGTAGGATCAGAAAAATTTAGGGGACTTTGACAATCATGACCATACAATGCCTGAAAGGGAGTCATTTGAATGCTCTGCTGGTAAGAAGCATTGTAAGCAAATTCTACTAATGGCAAGTATTGAATCCATCTCTTCGGCTCTCGACAGCAGGAAGCCCTAAGCATATCCTCAATGATTTGATTTACTCGCTCTGTTTGTCCATCTGTTTGGGGATGGTAGGCAGTGCTAAAACAGAGTTGGGTTCCAATAGCTTCAAAGATAGCTCTCCAGAAGTGAGAAGTGAAAAGAGAATCTCGATCGCTAATGATCCTTCTAGGTAAACCATGTAGCTTGAATATTTCTTTGATAAACACTCTTGCGATATCGGAGGCTTTATAGTTTTTCTTTACTGGAATCAGGTGTGCAACCTTAGTAAGCATGTCAACTACAACCATAATGGAGTTGTACCCTCCTTGGACTTGAGGTAAGCCCACCACAAAATCCATACTGATGAATTCCCATTTCATTTGGGGAATGTCAAGTGGTTGTAATTTTCCTGGCATCATGACATGTTCAGCCTTGATACGTTGGCAAGACAAACATTCAGTGACATATTTGAGGACGTCACCTTTGAGCCTCTCCCAATGGTAGCTTTTCCTAACTGCATTAAGAGTTTTTGCATAGCCAGGATGTCCTGCGAAAGGGGAGTCATGAGCTTCCCACAATATCTTCTGCTTAAGTGACTGGCTTGCTGGTATACATAGCCTTGTTCTGTAATAAACAAGTCCATTGTCAATAGAAAATTCATGATACTTGGCCTGTAACTTCGGATACTGATCCTTGGTAGATATTTCTTTTATCATTGCTTGGTAGGCCAAGTCATGGCATGCTTCCTCTCTAGCCAATTCGAGTATAGGGTTGCTTGGCATGGATACCTTTGTAGCCAGAGATCTGGCCGTTGATGGATTCTGCAAGATTAGGGAATTTAGGAATGCCTTGCGATTGAGTGCATCAGCAACCACATTCTCTTTCCCTGGTCGATACTTGATTTTGAAATCATATTCCTCCAATACTTCAATCCATCGACGTTGCCTCATGTTGAGCTCGTTCAGGGTAAAAATCCATTTGAGACTCTTATGATCGGTTACTAGAGTGAACTTATTTCCCAACAGATAGTGTCTCCAAAGCTTTAGAGCATGGATGACAACTAATAACTCCAGATCATGAGTGGCATAATTCTTTTCGTGACTCTTCAATTTCCTTGAAGAATATGCTACTGGATGACCTTCCTGCATAAGAACACACCCCAAGGCAAGAATGCTGGCATCAGTTACTACCTCGAACTCCTTATTGAGGTCAGGAAGTTTTAGAATAGGTGCTGATACCAAACATTGCTTCAATTGGTCGAAGCTATTTTGCTCGGGAGTTGACCATGTAATGGAAGTCTGCTTCTTTAGTAAGTTGGTAAGAGGTGCTGCAATCAAAGCATAGTTTTTGATAAAGACCCTATACCATCCTGTCAAGCCAAGAAAACTGCGTATCTCTTTGACGGATAATGGTATTGGCCATTCAAGCACATCTCTGACTTTGGCTGGATCTACTGATATTCCTTCTGATGATACTATGAATCCTAGATATTCAATCTGACGTTTGAAGAATGCACACTTCTTCATTTTTGCATACAGCTTATGAGATCTCATTGTCTCTAAAACAATTCGTAGTTGGGGTTCATGATCTTCTTCCTGTTTAGAATAGACTAAAATGTCATCGAAGAAGACAAGCACGAAGTCATCAAGATATGGTCTAAAAATATCCTGCATTAATCTATTGAAGGTGGCAGGTGCATTTGTAAGGCCGAATGACATAACCAAGAATTCAAAGTGCCCATATCTTGTATTGAGGGCCGTTTTTGGAATATCCTCATCCTTGATCCTGATTTGATAGTAGCCTGACCTGAGATCAATTTTGGAGAAGATCTTTGCACCTTGAAGGCGATCAAGAAGCTCATCTATTCTAGGAATAGGGTACTTGTTCTTGACTGTTGATTGATTCAACCCACGGTAATCAATACATAGTCGAAGTGTCCCATCTTTCTTTTTCTGGAATAGGACTGGAGCTCCCCATGGTGAATTGCTAGGCCGGATGTAGCCCTGATCTAACAGTTGCTTGAGTTGTTCCTTCAACTCAATAGCTTCCGGAATAGACATTCTATAAGGTCTCTTTGCAATTGGCGCAGCTCCAGGTATTAGCCTTATTTCATGATCAACTTCTCTTGGAGGTGGAAGTTCAGTTAATTCCTCAGGGAATACGTCAGCATATTCTTTTAGCCAAGAGGGTCCCTCATGAGACTCTTGCTTTTGATCTAACTTGTTGAGTTTGATCAAGTAAACAGGTAATCCTTTCCTAACCCCTTTTATGATCCGCGATACCTTGGCTAGCTGGATTCTCGGCACTCCTGCCTCACCTTGAGTCGTAACAAACTCTCTGTCAGAGTTTCGAAAGGAAACTTGACCCTTTCCACAGTGGATGTGGGCGTCATTGGGCTTAAGCCAATCCATCCCGAGTAGACACTCATGGATGCCTAAGTTCATGACTCTGAATTTGACTGAGGTTTTCTTTCCTCCCAGATAGAACTCCTCCTTAGCAGTTTGCCTAGCACAAGTTACCTCACGACCGTTTGCCAATTCCACAAGTACGGTAGGTGCTTCTACTGTGGCTATTCCTAATCTCTTAGCACATGCTGGTGAGATAAGGAATGTGTACTGCCACAATCAATCAAGGTTTTGAAACCTTTACCTTGATACTCTGACGGTGTTTGAATTACCGAGAACTGGCGATTCGGCCCCTTCTTGTGTAGAGCGGGATGGACCGTCGCTCTTTCGAAATCCACTTCCATAGTCGGATCTTCCTCTTCCTCTGCTTCACATCTTTGCCTATTGGTAATGCAGGCAGCTCTTCCCCTTCCACGGGCGGCGGCTCCCTGACCGCGGCCAATACCTTGACGGTGTCCCTCGCTGAGCTTGGGGCATTGCTTTTTGAAGTGACTGAGTTCATTGCAGTGGAAACATCGGATGTTTCGGCCATTACCGTGAGTAGGAACAAAGTTGTTGACGTTATTTGTCCTTGCTTTCTTTCTTTGTCCCTGATTGTGGCCTTGAACTCTCTTAACCTGGGGTCTGAATGCTCCTCTGCTTGGTTTGCTATAAGTCCAGTTCTTAATACTCCTTGGTTTAGCTTGCACTTCCTGAATTATAGGTGCCGCTCGAATGAGTGCATCCTGAAGGTCTGATGGTCGCATAGATTCGAGACGAGTATTTACAGGTGGATTTAAGCCTGCGCAAAATTTGGACACCTGCTGTGTCGTGTCCATTTGTGGCGCATACTTTAAGAGTGAGACAAACTTAGAGTAGTATGCGTCAAGAGTGAGTCCTAACTGTTTTAGCTCATAGAACTCATTCATTTTCTGAGTACGATATGCGGGTGGTAAATATCTCCCTTGCACGGCTTGCTTTAACTTCTCCCAGGTAACGGACCCCTCTGAAATCCCTTGATCCCTGCACCATTGTTTCCACCATAGTCTGGCTTCACCGGTGAGTTTTAATTTGGCGAGCATGGCCTGATTGGTTGGTGCAGTGCCAGCGGCTTCGAAGTAGTCCTCCATAGATTCAATCCAAATCTCAGCGTCTGACTGGACGAATCTGCCTCTCCCGTCAAACTCGGGTGGCTTAATCTGTTTGAGGAGGAACTTCTTCTCCTGGATCACAGTCGTACTTGCCGTAGGGGATGAATTTGGAACCTGTACCTGGGGTTGCGCCTGAGTAAAAGTTTTCTTAACATTATTATATAATAATTGACATTAGTTATCTTTAGTTCAACTATTTCGTAACTCATGAAGCTACTTAACTTTTTTGCAAAAACCTTGATGCACAATCGGATAGTGATAAAAAGAAGTCCTTATTTATATTTATATGGCATAGCCTCATACAACATCTCGAGTGATGATAATCCAATTATTACATCTAGTTTGGGGAGAACAACATTGTATTGGATTTGTCTACAGGAACTGTGTAATAGTAGGGTTTTGGGTCATGTATCTTTAGGAATCGATAATTCATCGGAAGTTCGGGATATCCTTTCCCCTGGAATCCATACTTCCCATGGCGGCCCAATACCTTAATTCTATCAGCTGGAATTACACGGGTTACTTCCTCATATACATATGAGTTTAATTCAACTCTACGACCCCGAATATGCAAGGTCGAATTTACGTGAGCTTCCACAAAAATGAACAGCTTCACGACTTTCAAATCTTCCAACCACTTGATCCTCTTCAAGTTGGTCTGTAGATAAGCGAACCGGTGGGCAGCTATGTAGTAGATTCCTGAAGACCCAGTCCATCTTCGCTCTATATATAGAGGTGATGGATTATAAATCTGCTCCAAGATGTTCATCATTTCAATTCTCTGCCTATAATGCGGAGAATGCATTGCAGTCATGAACATGATCCGGAACACCAAAAACTTGTTCCACGCCTCGTAATTCTGCAAGACAGTATTGAAGATGAGAAAATGTTTGGACAGGAACAATTTCTTTACTTCACTTCTAATGAAATCTTATGAAAACAATTCCATTGTAAGTCGGCTCTGATACCAACTGTAACGTGTCCAATAGAATCGTCCCGGACACATCTTAGCAGTCCATCGGAAAGGTTGTCTAGAAAACTCCACCCGGCACTCCCATGGAATGTTGCGGATTTTGCAATCTAGGACTTTCCGCGTCTGCCACGTAACGGAAGTGTCCTAGCCGTTTCCCACTTAAGATCGACCGGAATTGTTTGGTCATTTACTAACAGCGACTAGCGTCAGACCTGATCGATCTACTTTACGCAGAAACGCCTGGTCTGAAGCGGATTCATGCTGCACTTGGTTCAAGGAGAATGGGAAACGAGAGGGATGCAAGGCTCGACCTCTCTGCCAAAAGGCATAGTCCCATTCTGTTCCCCTAAAACAGCGTGAATCGGGTAATCGGTAATTCCAAGTCATCGTTCTCACTACTTGTTTCGGTGATGTTGATCATCCTTCTGTTCGTCGAAGACTTTGAGAAAAGTTCCCGGCTAACCGGGACCACCCATCCATAGGACGGACCCATGGTCCATCCTCCGCACTTTCCTCGGTTTGTTTTAGTTATGTAATTACCTACCACATTAGTTTGACATATACAAACAGCTTCTTTGATTAACCCTGTTATGCACTGGTTCCTTCACGTAATCTTATCACAGGACATAAAGAAAACAATGTCAAACAACTTCTTTGTTATCATTTTATCCTTTTATCTTTGAAATACAAGGGGTTCCCGCCCGTAGGCGTATTCATAATCCGCCCGAAGGCTATCCAGTAATCCACCAGGGATCATTAATCCAAGTTTCCGCCCGTAGACTAGTATGCCGGCCTCGAGATCCAATCCCGAGTCACGTTAGCCTCTTGTGCAGGGCCCGGAAGGCGAGGGATTTACGGCCAGAGCCCCCTCTGGCACCCAAGCGTCCTCCTGCTCCAAGTAGAACTCAACGGAGAGACCTCTCACGGCGGGTTCGGTCCACGTTCCCGGCGCGGTTAACAACCCCCTTGGTTAGGGTCAGGCAGGCAGTCGGGGGTAACTGAAGCTGCCTCTCCCTTCAGGCTTCAACCTGAAGTATTTAGATATATTTTCGTCCTTTAGTTCATTGAGCAAACAATGCAAACAGTGCTTTCCAAACTGTTACAAGAACAATCAATTTCCAATGGTCGTTCAGCTGGCAAACTGTTAAGGAGTGACTCCTTTTCTCCGAATGCAACCCGCATTCGATCCGGAATCAATTGCAGCTTGGCAAGATTCCTATCATTCTTGGGTTAGGGTCATACCCTACCAATACTTTAGGTTTTGTTGTGGTAGGTTCCAGCGACCATGTCGCTTTAATTTATTGTTTGGTCATTTGCTTCAAGGCGAACACCTAACCTTTCCTTTTCCTTGGCAGTTATTCCCCAAGAAAAGTGAGTAACAGGATGATTACTCATCCTCTTGTAAGTTAAATTCTTTCAATAACTTGCCAACCTCGTTTCGAGAGATGACAAAAACTCTCTTGTGGGCAAATCTCAAGTTTATACAAAGTTGCAGCTTTTTGCACATGTATTGCATCTATTCCACGGGATTATTCTACCCATTGTTTAGCGTTTTCCGGTCACGGAATTTACCTCCAGCCGAGTAGCAGGGTTTTAGGGTATCCTCCAAACCATTCCTAATTATGTTGGCCCATGGTCCTAGAAATAGGCAACTCCGTCGGAGTTTCATCATTTTGAATGATCCTTAGGATAAAACCTTAGATCATTTCATGCATGAACATCCAATTGCTTCGACATTTCGTGAACGTGTGTAAGATCTTTAGATTCGCGGGTTTTGTCTTGGCAACCAGTGTAAAACTAGGTCGAATTCTTATTGCACTAACCCCTAGTTAACACTTGGGATATCTATCATATCGACTCAATCATGCCCATACGAATCTTTGTGGTTTAGATTACTTTAGTCAACTCAAATATGCTTGTCTTGCGACAAGGATGATCCTTCTAAAGGTAATAACTAAATCTAACGGAGAACAATAATTACCAATACGCGTAAACATGCGATTTATTGCTTCTACGCATCACATGGTTCATGATAACTTTATCTTTCCTTGGTGTAGCAAAACCGCATGATAATCTGGAAGTTAACTTTTCCTAAGACATACTAGGATTTACATCAATTAATCATGCTTACAACCTTATAGTCTATACTTCCGAATCTTATGCTTTGACGAACCATGCAACCTTTCCTAAATGCAGCTTCTGATGAATGACGTTATCGCATGATGATTATGCGATACGCAACATTTCCCTAGCTATAATGTAGTTAACGAAGTTTATACCAAACTAAAGCTAATGTTAACTTAGTCCATACGATCATTTCCGTACTCTATTATTTCTTTTCGGATAATACTTTATGGTGCTAACCTTTCCTCATGAAATCATTACGAGAAGGATGTTGCCTAACATGCGGCACACGCTTATTCCTACCATGTCTAGGACAAAAGAGAATGCACTTATAAATTCCATTTCTTTGCCTAAGTTTAGACTCATTACTTTCATAAGGTACGAAAAACTACATGCAACTAGCCTTCTAAGGTGGATAACTCGTTCAAATTCATGACATATTTCAATCTTGCCTAATGTTCAAGAGATGCTTTATCAAATGTGTTTTTTTTTTCCAATTTCCATATGCTTTAAAATTAAGCGTAAAAATGCAATTTCCTTTATGAGCTAAGCGCACCTAATCATGCGAGAATAACTCGAAAGAACCTAGACTTGAGGGCTCGGGGAGATGTCCACTTGTATATTCGGAGATGAGCCTCCCGCGGTCGCACCTTCTGATCTTTTTGGGGCCATCGTAGTCGTAAATTCGGTTCTGATTTGCCTTGGTGGTTTACGAAATGACTAGCCTCGGGATGCAGCCTCCCGACCTTTGTCTTTTTCCCCGTATGCAGAGGATTCCTTTTCGGGATGGCGCTTGCGGAAAAGGCTTTAGGAGATCTTTAGGGAAAACCCCGGGTTGGCACGGAGTTGATTCTCGGATGACTTGCGGCTTCAAAGTCCTTTTACGAAAGCCTTTTTCAGAGGGTCTTGTGGGGTTCTTTACGGCCTTCACCTCCTCCTCTTCAAAGTCTCGGGGAGGGGTATGAAGGGGTCTTTTTGGAGATGTGGTAGGAAGGGGGCTTAAGGAGGCCCCCTCCTTAGAAGCTTCTAAAGAAGCTTGTGAGAAGCTTCTGCTTCTACAGAACATGTGGGGGGGGGGGGGGGGGGGTCGTGATCCAACGTGGCGGGGCGGCCTGAGATGGCCGGGCGGTCAGGGCGGCAGCGATGGCGGATCGTGGCGGTGGCTGGGGACCGGCAGCTAGCGGCAGACTGGGCGACTGTGCGCGGTGGTGTCGGCAACCTCCTCCTGCTCGGCGACCAGCATGGCGACCTCCTCTAGCTCCCTATCACAGCCGTCCTCCCCTTCAAGCTCTCCAGCACACCCCCTTGCTAGGGGGTGTTTATATAGGCATGGGGGGTGGGGAAGAGGGCCTCCACACACGTGGAGGACTCCCCCTCATGCAGTCCCACTTCACTCCCTCTTGGCCATTCCTCTCCCACTCCCTCTCCTCCAGCCATGCATCGGCTGGGGGAAGGGATAATAAAAATTTTTTTTTCCTTCAATTTATCCATTTGCCCCTTCCCAAGCGGTCGTTTCCTTGCAGTTTTCACGGTCCTCAACCTCGGTCATTAATTCACAATGCGGCGGCCTCGTGAATGGTATGGATTAAGTTACTAATAATTTACGAAGTAGGGAATACCTTTGCACAGGGTTTACACGGCGTGCAGAAAGTTAATATTTACGGTACGGGGTACGCGGAAATATTACATTCTCTCCCCCTTAGAAGAATCGAGATGTCCTCATCTCGAGATAAACTGGGGATATTGAAGATTGAGAGAGCTTTCATCCATCCAGGTAGCATCCTCTCCGGGATAATCTTTCCACTGGACGAGGCATTCTCTCAAGGTTCTAGATCTCAACTGTCTCTCCCTGACATCTAAAATCTTTTCCGGTCTTAGTTCAAGGATTCCTTGACTAGGCATTACAATTTGTTGGTCATCAAGTACATGATTTGGGTTGGGTACATACTTTTTCAAGAGACTAATATGGAATACATTGTGAACTTTTAGGTTATCAGGAAGTTGCAATTTATAAGCATTGGGTCCTAGGCTTTTGAGGATTTTATATGGTCCACAATACCTTGGACTTAGCTTCTTGCATTTACCTAGAGATAAAGAGCTCCTCTTGGGGCGTACACGAATAAAAACCATGTCTCCTTCTCCGAAGATCCTCTCTTGGCGTTTCAAATCCGCATATGCTTTTTGTCTATCTTTGGCTGCTTGTATGTCCTGTCTTATTGACCTTATTTGGTCATCCATGTCCTCCAACATTTGTCTTGAGGCTTCCACTCTCAGGGTAGGATCAGAAAAATTTAGGGGACTTTGACAATCATGACCATACAATGCCTGAAAGGGAGTCATTTGAATGCTCTGCTGGTAAGAAGCATTGTAAGCAAATTCTACTAATGGCAAGTATTGAATCCATCTCTTCGGCTCTCGACAGCAGGAAGCCCTAAGCATATCCTCAATGATTTGATTTACTCGCTCTGTTTGTCCATCTGTTTGGGGATGGTAGGCAGTGCTAAAACAGAGTTGGGTTCCAATAGCTTCAAAGATAGCTCTCCAGAAGTGAGAAGTGAAAAGAGAATCTCGATCGCTAATGATCCTTCTAGGTAAACCATGTAGCTTGAATATTTCTTTGATAAACACTCTTGCGATATCGGAGGCTTTATAGTTTTTCTTTACTGGAATCAGGTGTGCAACCTTAGTAAGCATGTCAACTACAACCATAATGGAGTTGTACCCTCCTTGGACTTGAGGTAAGCCCACCACAAAATCCATACTGATGAATTCCCATTTCATTTGGGGAATGTCAAGTGGTTGTAATTTTCCTGGCATCATGACATGTTCAGCCTTGATACGTTGGCAAGACAAACATTCAGTGACATATTTGAGGACGTCACCTTTGAGCCTCTCCCAATGGTAGCTTTTCCTAACTGCATTAAGAGTTTTTGCATAGCCAGGATGTCCTGCGAAAGGGGAGTCATGAGCTTCCCACAATATCTTCTGCTTAAGTGACTGGCTTGCTGGTATACATAGCCTTGTTCTGTAATAAACAAGTCCATTGTCAATAGAAAATTCATGATACTTGGCCTGTAACTTCGGATACTGATCCTTGGTAGATATTTCTTTTATCATTGCTTGGTAGGCCAAGTCATGGCATGCTTCCTCTCTAGCCAATTCGAGTATAGGGTTGCTTGGCATGGATACCTTTGTAGCCAGAGATCTGGCCGTTGATGGATTCTGCAAGATTAGGGAATTTAGGAATGCCTTGCGATTGAGTGCATCAGCAACCACATTCTCTTTCCCTGGTCGATACTTGATTTTGAAATCATATTCCTCCAATACTTCAATCCATCGACGTTGCCTCATGTTGAGCTCGTTCAGGGTAAAAATCCATTTGAGACTCTTATGATCGGTTACTAGAGTGAACTTATTTCCCAACAGATAGTGTCTCCAAAGCTTTAGAGCATGGATGACAACTAATAACTCCAGATCATGAGTGGCATAATTCTTTTCGTGACTCTTCAATTTCCTTGAAGAATATGCTACTGGATGACCTTCCTGCATAAGAACACACCCCAAGGCAAGAATGCTGGCATCAGTTACTACCTCGAACTCCTTATTGAGGTCAGGAAGTTTTAGAATAGGTGCTGATACCAAACATTGCTTCAATTGGTCGAAGCTATTTTGCTCGGGAGTTGACCATGTAATGGAAGTCTGCTTCTTTAGTAAGTTGGTAAGAGGTGCTGCAATCAAAGCATAGTTTTTGATAAAGACCCTATACCATCCTGTCAAGCCAAGAAAACTGCGTATCTCTTTGACGGATAATGGTATTGGCCATTCAAGCACATCTCTGACTTTGGCTGGATCTACTGATATTCCTTCTGATGATACTATGAATCCTAGATATTCAATCTGACGTTTGAAGAATGCACACTTCTTCATTTTTGCATACAGCTTATGAGATCTCATTGTCTCTAAAACAATTCGTAGTTGGGGTTCATGATCTTCTTCCTGTTTAGAATAGACTAAAATGTCATCGAAGAAGACAAGCACGAAGTCATCAAGATATGGTCTAAAAATATCCTGCATTAATCTATTGAAGGTGGCAGGTGCATTTGTAAGGCCGAATGACATAACCAAGAATTCAAAGTGCCCATATCTTGTATTGAGGGCCGTTTTTGGAATATCCTCATCCTTGATCCTGATTTGATAGTAGCCTGACCTGAGATCAATTTTGGAGAAGATCTTTGCACCTTGAAGGCGATCAAGAAGCTCATCTATTCTAGGAATAGGGTACTTGTTCTTGACTGTTGATTGATTCAACCCACGGTAATCAATACATAGTCGAAGTGTCCCATCTTTCTTTTTCTGGAATAGGACTGGAGCTCCCCATGGTGAATTGCTAGGCCGGATGTAGCCCTGATCTAACAGTTGCTTGAGTTGTTCCTTCAACTCAATAGCTTCCGGAATAGACATTCTATAAGGTCTCTTTGCAATTGGCGCAGCTCCAGGTATTAGCCTTATTTCATGATCAACTTCTCTTGGAGGTGGAAGTTCAGTTAATTCCTCAGGGAATACGTCAGCATATTCTTTTAGCCAAGAGGGTCCCTCATGAGACTCTTGCTTTTGATCTAACTTGTTGAGTTTGATCAAGTAAACAGGTAATCCTTTCCTAACCCCTTTTATGATCCGCGATACCTTGGCTAGCTGGATTCTCGGCACTCCTGCCTCACCTTGAGTCGTAACAAACTCTCTGTCAGAGTTTCGAAAGGAAACTTGACCCTTTCCACAGTGGATGTGGGCGTCATTGGGCTTAAGCCAATCCATCCCGAGTAGACACTCATGGATGCCTAAGTTCATGACTCTGAATTTGACTGAGGTTTTCTTTCCTCCCAGATAGAACTCCTCCTTAGCAGTTTGCCTAGCACAAGTTACCTCACGACCGTTTGCCAATTCCACAAGTACGGTAGGTGCTTCTACTGTGGCTATTCCTAATCTCTTAGCACATGCTGGTGAGATAAGGAATGTGTACTGCCACAATCAATCAAGGTTTTGAAACCTTTACCTTGATACTCTGACGGTGTTTGAATTACCGAGAACTGGCGATTCGGCCCCTTCTTGTGTAGAGCGGGATGGACCGTCGCTCTTTCGAAATCCACTTCCATAGTCGGATCTTCCTCTTCCTCTGCTTCACATCTTTGCCTATTGGTAATGCAGGCAGCTCTTCCCCTTCCACGGGCGGCGGCTCCCTGACCGCGGCCAATACCTTGACGGTGTCCCTCGCTGAGCTTGGGGCATTGCTTTTTGAAGTGACTGAGTTCATTGCAGTGGAAACATCGGATGTTTCGGCCATTACCGTGAGTAGGAACAAAGTTGTTGACGTTATTTGTCCTTGCTTTCTTTCTTTGTCCCTGATTGTGGCCTTGAACTCTCTTAACCTGGGGTCTGAATGCTCCTCTGCTTGGTTTGCTATAAGTCCAGTTCTTAATACTCCTTGGTTTAGCTTGCACTTCCTGAATTATAGGTGCCGCTCGAATGAGTGCATCCTGAAGGTCTGATGGTCGCATAGATTCGAGACGAGTATTTACAGGTGGATTTAAGCCTGCGCAAAATTTGGACACCTGCTGTGTCGTGTCCATTTGTGGCGCATACTTTAAGAGTGAGACAAACTTAGAGTAGTATGCGTCAAGAGTGAGTCCTAACTGTTTTAGCTCATAGAACTCATTCATTTTCTGAGTACGATATGCGGGTGGTAAATATCTCCCTTGCACGGCTTGCTTTAACTTCTCCCAGGTAACGGACCCCTCTGAAATCCCTTGATCCCTGCACCATTGTTTCCACCATAGTCTGGCTTCACCGGTGAGTTTTAATTTGGCGAGCATGGCCTGATTGGTTGGTGCAGTGCCAGCGGCTTCGAAGTAGTCCTCCATAGATTCAATCCAAATCTCAGCGTCTGACTGGACGAATCTGCCTCTCCCGTCAAACTCGGGTGGCTTAATCTGTTTGAGGAGGAACTTCTTCTCCTGGATCACAGTCGTACTTGCCGTAGGGGATGAATTTGGAACCTGTACCTGGGGTTGCGCCTGAGTAAAAGTTTTCTTAACATTATTATATAATAATTGACATTAGTTATCTTTAGTTCAACTATTTCGTAACTCATGAAGCTACTTAACTTTTTTGCAAAAACCTTGATGCACAATCGGATAGTGATAAAAAGAAGTCCTTATTTATATTTATATGGCATAGCCTCATACAACATCTCGAGTGATGATAATCCAATTATTACATCTAGTTTGGGGAGAACAACATTGTATTGGATTTGTCTACAGGAACTGTGTAATAGTAGGGTTTTGGGTCATGTATCTTTAGGAATCGATAATTCATCGGAAGTTCGGGATATCCTTTCCCCTGGAATCCATACTTCCCATGGCGGCCCAATACCTTAATTCTATCAGCTGGAATTACACGGGTTACTTCCTCATATACATATGAGTTTAATTCAACTCTACGACCCCGAATATGCAAGGTCGAATTTACGTGAGCTTCCACAAAAATGAACAGCTTCACGACTTTCAAATCTTCCAACCACTTGATCCTCTTCAAGTTGGTCTGTAGATAAGCGAACCGGTGGGCAGCTATGTAGTAGATTCCTGAAGACCCAGTCCATCTTCGCTCTATATATAGAGGTGATGGATTATAAATCTGCTCCAAGATGTTCATCATTTCAATTCTCTGCCTATAATGCGGAGAATGCATTGCAGTCATGAACATGATCCGGAACACCAAAAACTTGTTCCACGCCTCGTAATTCTGCAAGACAGTATTGAAGATGAGAAAATGTTTGGACAGGAACAATTTCTTTACTTCACTTCTAATGAAATCTTATGAAAACAATTCCATTGTAAGTCGGCTCTGATACCAACTGTAACGTGTCCAATAGAATCGTCCCGGACACATCTTAGCAGTCCATCGGAAAGGTTGTCTAGAAAACTCCACCCGGCACTCCCATGGAATGTTGCGGATTTTGCAATCTAGGACTTTCCGCGTCTGCCACGTAACGGAAGTGTCCTAGCCGTTTCCCACTTAGGATCGACCGGAATTGTTTGGTCATTTACTAACAGCGACTAGCGTCAGACCTGATCGATCTACTTTACGCAGAAACGCCTGGTCTGAAGCGGATTCATGCTGCACTTGGTTCAAGGAGAATGGGAAACGAGAGGGATGCAAGGCTCGACCTCTCTGCCAAAAGGCATAGTCCCATTCCGTTCCCCTAAAACAGCGTGAATCGGGTAATCGGTAATTCCAAGTCATCGTTCTCACTACTTGTTTCGGTGATGTTGATCATCCTTCTGTTCGTCGAAGACTTTGAGAAAAGTTCTCGGCTAACCGGGACCACCCATCCATAGGACGGACCCATGGTCCATCCTCCGCACTTTCCTCGGTTTGTTTTAGTTATGTAATTACCTACCACATTAGTTTGACATATACAAACAGCTTCTTTGATTAACCCTGTTATGCACTGGTTCCTTCACGTAATCTTATCACAGGACATAAAGAAAACAATGTCAAACAACTTCTTTGTTATCATTTTATCCTTTTATCTTTGAAATACAAGGGGTTCCCGCCCGTAGGCGTATTCATAATCCGCCCGAAGGCTATCCAGTAATCCACCAGGGATCACTAATCCAAGTTTCCGCCCGTAGACTAGTATGCGGGCCTCGAGATCCAATCCCGAGTCACGTTAGCCTCTTGTGCAGGGCCCGGAAGGCGAGGGATTTACGGCCAGAGCCCCCTCTGGCACCCAAGCGTCCTCCTGCTCCAAGTAGAAGTCAACGGAGAGACCTCTCACGGCGGGTTCGGTCCACGTTCCCGGCGCGGTTAACAACCCCCTTGGTTAGGGTCAGGCAGGCAGTCGGGGGTAACTGAAGCTGCCTCTCCCTTCAGGCTTCAACCTGAAGTATTTAGATGTATTTTCGTCCTTTAGTTCATTGAGCAAACAATGCAAACAGTGCTTTCCAAACTGTTACAAGCACAATCAATTTCCAATGGTCGTTCAGCTGGCAAACTGTTAAGGAGTGACTCCTTTTCTCCGAATGCAACCCGCATTCGATCCGGAATCAATTGCAGCTTGGCAAGATTCCTATCATTCTTGGGTTAGGGTCATACCCTACCAATACTTTAGGTTTTGTTGTGGTAGGTTCCAGCGACCATGTCGCTTTAATTTATTGTTTGGTCATTTGCTTCAAGGCGCACCTAACCTTTCCTTTTCCTTGGCAGTTATTCCCCAAGAAAAGTGAGTAACAGGATGATTACTCATCCTCTTGTAAGTTAAATTCTTTCAATAACTTGCCAACCTCGTTTCGAGAGATGACAAAAACTCTCTTGTGGGCAAATCTCAAGTTTATACAAAGTTGCAGCTTTTTGCACATGTATTGCATCTATTCCACGGGATTATTCTACCCATTGTTTAGCGTTTTCCGGTCACGGAATTTACCTCCAGCCGAGTAGCAGGGTTTTAGGGTATCCTCCAAACCATTCCTAATTATGTTGGCCCATGGTCCTAGAAATAGGCAACTCCGTCGGAGTTTCATCATTTTGAATGATCCTTAGGATAAAACCTTAGATCATTTCATGCATGAACATCCAATTGCTTCGACATTTCGTGAACGTGTGTAAGATCTTTAGATTCGCGGGTTTTGTCTTGGCAACCAGTGTAAAACTAGGTCGAATTCTTATTGCACTAACCCCTAGTTAACACTTGGGATATCTATCATATCGACTCAATCATGCCCATACGAATCTTTGTGGTTTAGATTACTTTAGTCAACTCAAATATGCTTGTCTTGCGACAAGGATGATCCTTCTAAAGGTAATAACTAAATCTAACGGAGAACAATAATTACCAATACGCGTAAACATGCGATTTATTGCTTCTACGCATCACATGGTTCATGATAACTTTATCTTTCCTTGGTGTAGCAAAACCGCATGATAATCTGGAAGTTAACTTTTCCTAAGACATACTAGGATTTACATCAATTAATCATGCTTACAACCTTATAGTCTATACTTCCGAATCTTATGCTTTGACGAACCATGCAACCTTTCCTAAATGCAGCTTCTGATGAATGACGTTATCGCATGATGATTATGCGATACGCAACATTTCCCTAGCTATAATGTAGTTAACGAAGTTTATACCAAACTAAAGCTAATGTTAACTTAGTCCATACGATCATTTCCGTACTCTATTATTTCTTTTCGGATAACACTTTATGGTGCTAACCTTTCCTCATGAAATCATTACGAGAAGGATGTTGCCTAACATGCGGCACACGCTTATTCCTACCATGTCTAGGACAAAAGAGAATGCACTTATAAATTCCATTTCTTTGCCTAAGTTTAGACTCATTACTTTCATAAGGTACGAAAAACTACATGCAACTAGCCTTCTAAGGTGGATAACTCGTTCAAATTCATGACATATTTCAATCTTGCCTAATGTTCAAGAGATGCTTTATCAAATGTGTTTTTTTTTTCCAATTTCCATATGCTTTAAAATTAAGCGTAAAAATGCAATTTCCTTTATGAGCTAAGCGCACCTAATCATGCGAGAATAACTCGAAAGAACCTGGACTTGAGGGCTCGGGGAGATGTCCACTTGTATATTCGGAGATGAGCCTCCCGCGGTCGCACCTTCTGATCTTTTTGGGGCCATCATAGTCGTAAATTCGGTTCTGATTTGCCTTGGTGGTTTACGAAATGACTAGCCTCGGGATGCAGCCTCCCGACCTTTGTCTTTTTCCCCGTATGCAGAGGATTCCTTTTCGGGATGGCGCTTGCGGAAAAGGCTTTAGGAGATCTTTAGGGAAAACCCCGGGTTGGCACGGAGTTGATTCTCGGATGACTTGCGGCTTCAAAGTCCTTTTACGAAAGCCTTTTTCAGAGGGTCTTGTGGGGTTCTTTACGGCCTTCACCTCCTCCTCTTCAAAGTCTCGGGGAGGGGTATGAAGGGGTCTTTTTGGAGATGTGGTAGGAAGGGGGCTTAAGGAGGCCCCCTCCTTAGAAGCTTCTAAAGAAGCTTGTGAGAAGCTTCTGCTTCTACAGAACACGTGGGGGGGGGGGGGGGGGTCGTGATCCAACGTGGCGGGGGGGCCTGAGATGGCCGGGCGGTCAGGGCGGCAGCGATGGCGGATCGTGGCGGTGGCTGGGGACCGGCAGCTAGCGGCGGACTGGGCGACTGTGCGCGGTGGTGTCGGCAACCTCCTCCTGCTCGGCGACCAGCACGGCGACCTCCTCTAGCTCCCTATCACAGCCGTCCTCCCCTTCAAGCTCTCCAGCACACCCCCTTGCTAGGGGGTGTTTATATAGGCATGGGGGGTGGGGAAGAGGGCCTCCACACACGTGGAGGACTCCCCCTCATGCAGTCCCACTTCACTCCCTCTTGGCCATTCCTCTCCCACTCCCTCTCCTCCAGCCATGCATCGGCTTGGGGAAGGGATAATTAAAAAAAAAATTGCCTTGAATTTATCCATTTGCCCCTTCCCAAGCGGTCGTTTCCTTGCAGTTTTCACGGTCCTCAACCTCGGTCTTTAATTCACAATGCGGCGGCCTCGTGAATGGTATGGATTAAGTTACTAATAATTTACGAAGTAGGGAATACCTTTGCACAGGTTTTACACGGCGTGCGGAAAGTTAATATTTACGGTACGGGGTACGCGGAAATATTACATTCTCTCCCCCTTAGAAGAATCGAGATGTCCTCATCTCGAGATAAACTGGGGATATTGAAGATTGAGAGAGCTTTCATCCATCCAGGTAGCATCCTCTCCGGGATAATCTTTCCACTGGACGAGGCATTCTCTCAAGGTTCTAGATCTCAACTGTCTCTCCCTGACATCTAAAATCTTTTCCGGTCTTAGTTCAAGGATTCCTTGACTAGGCATTACAATTTGTTGGTCATCAAGTACATGATTTGGGTTGGGTACATACTTTTTCAAGAGACTAATATGGAATACATTGTGAACTTTTAGGTTATCAGGAAGTTGCAATTTATAAGCATTGTGTCCTAGGCTTTTGAGGATTTTATATGGTCCACAATACCTTGGACTTAGCTTCTTGCATTTACCTAGAGATAAAGAGCTCCTCTTGGGGCGTACAGGAATAAAAACCATGTCTCCTTCTCCGAAGATCCTCTCTTGGCGTTTCAAATCCGCATATGCTTTTTGTCTATCTTTGGCTGCTTGTATGTCCTGTCTTATTGACCTTATTTGGTCATCCATGTCCTCCAACATTTGTCTTGAGGCTTCCACTCTCAGGGTAGGATCAGAAAAATTTAGGGGACTTTGACAATCATGACCATACAATGCCTGAAAGGGAGTCATTTGAATGCTCTGCTGGTAAGAAGCATTGTAAGCAAATTCTACTAATGGCAAGTATTGAATCCATCTCTTCGGCTCTCGACAGCAGTAAGCCCTAAGCATATCCTCAATGATTTGATTTACTCGCTCTGTTTGTCCATCTGTTTGGGGATGGTAGGCAGTGCTAAAACAGAGTTGGGTTCCAATAGCTTCAAAGATAGCTCTCCAGAAGTGAGAAGTGAAAAGAGAATCTCGATCGCTAATGATCCTTCTAGGTAAACCATGTAGCTTGAATATTTCTTTGATAAACACTCTTGCGATATCGGAGGCTTTATAGTTTGTCTTTACTGGAATCAGGTGTGCAACCTTAGTAAGCATGTCAACTACAACCATAATGGAGTTGTACCCTCCTTGGACTTGAGGTAAGCCCACCACAAAATCCATACTGATGAATTCCCATTTCATTTGGGGAATGTCAAGTGGTTGTAATTTTCCTGGCATCATGACATGTTCAGCCTTGATACGTTGGCAAGACAAACATTCAGTGACATATTTGAGGATGTCACCTTTGAGCCTCTCCCAATGGTAGCTTTTCCTAACTGCATTAAGAGTTTCTGCATAGCCAAGATGTCCTGCGAAAGGGGAGTCATGAGCTTCCCACAATATCTTCTGCTTAAGTGACTGGCTTGCTGGTATACATAGCCTTGTTCTGTAATAAACAAGTCCATTGTCAATAGAAAATTCATGATACTTGGCCTGTAACTTCGGATTCTGATCCTTGGTAGATATTTCTTTTATCATTGCTTGGTAGGCCAAGTCATGGCATGCTTCCTCTCTAGCCAATTCGAGTATAGGGTTGCTTGGCATGGATACCTTTGTAGCCAGAGATCTGGCCGTTGATGGATTCTGCAAGATTAGGGAATTTAGGAATGCCTTGCGACTGAGTGCATCAGCAACCACATTCTCTTTCCCTAGTCGATACTTGATTTTGAAATCATATTCCTCCAATACTTCAATCCATCGACGTTGCCTCATGTTGAGCTCGTTCAGGGTAAAAATCCATTTGAGACTCTTATGATCGGTTACTAGAGTGAACTTATTTCCCAACAGATAGTGTCTCCAAAGCTTTAGAGCATGGATGACAACTAATAACTCCAGATCATGAGTGGCATAATTCTTTTCGTGACTCTTCAATTTCCTTGAAGAATATGCTACTGGATGACCTTCCTGCATAAGAACACACCCCAAGGCAAGAATGCTGGCATCAGTTACTACCTCGAACTCCTTATTGAGGTCAGGAAGTTTTAGAATAGGTGCTGATACCAAACATTGCTTCAATTGGTCGAAGCTATTTTGCTCGGGAGTTGACCATGTAATGGAAGTCTGCTTCTTTAGTAAGTTGGTAAGAGGTGCTGCAATCAAAGCATAGTTTTTGATAAAGACCCTATACCATCCTGTCAAGCCAAGAAAACTGCGTATCTCTTTGACGGATAATGGTATTGGCCATTCAAGCACATCTCTGACTTTGGCTGGATCTACTGATATTCCTTCTGATGATACTATGAATCCTAGATATTCAATCTGACGTTTGAAGAATGCACACTTCTTCATTTTTGCATACAGCTTATGAGATCTCATTGTCTCTAAAACAATTCGTAGTTGGGGTTCATGATCTTCTTCCTGTTTAGAATAGACTAAAATGTCATCGAAGAAGACAAGCACGAAGTCATCAAGATATGGTCTAAAAATATCCTGCATTAATCTATTGAAGGTGGCAGGTGCATTTGTAAGGCCGAATGACATAACTAAGAATTCAAAGTGCCCATATCTTGTATTGAGGGCCGTTTTTGGAATATCCTCATCCTTGATCCTGATTTGATAGTAGCCTGACCTGAGATCAATTTTGGAGAAGATCTTTGCACCTTGAAGGCGATCAAGAAGCTCATCTATTCTAGGAATAGGGTACTTGTTCTTGACTGTTGATTGATTCAACCCACGGTAATCAATACATAGTCGAAGTGTCCCATCTTTCTTTTTCTGGAATAGGACTGGAGCTCCCCATGGTGAATTGCTAGGCCGGATGTAGCCCTGATCTAACAGTTGCTTGAGTTGTTCCTTCAACTCAATAGCTTCCGGAATAGACATTCTATAAGGTCTCTTTGCAATTGGCGCAGCTCCAGGTATTAGCCTTATTTCATGATCAACTTCTCTTGGAGGTGGAAGTTCAGTTAATTCCTCAGGGAATACGTCAGCATATTCTTTTAGCCAAGAGGGTCCCTCATGAGACTCTTGCTTTTGATCTAACTTGTTGAGTTTGATCAAGTAAACAGGTAATCCTTTCCTAACCCCTTTTATGATCCGCGATACCTTGGCTAGCTGGATTCTCGGCACTCCTGCCTCACCTTGAGTCGTAACAAACTCTCTATCAGAGTTTCGAAAGGAAACTTGACCCTTTCCACAGTGGATGTGGGCATCATTGGGCTTAAGCCAATCCATCCCAAGTAGACACTCATGGATGCCTAAGTTCATGACTCTGAATTTGACTGAGGTTTTCTTTCCTCCCAGATAGAACTCCTCCTTAGCAGTTTGCCTAGCACAAGTTACCTCACGACCGTTTGCCAATTCCACAAGTACGGTAGGTTCTTCTACTGTGGCTATTCCTAATCTCTTAGCACATGCTGGTGAGATAAGGAATGTGTACTGCCACAATCAATCAAGGTTTTGAAACCTTTACCTTGATAGTCCGACGGTGTTTGAATTACTGAGAACTGGCGATTCGGCCCCTTCTTGTGTAGAGCGGCATGGACCGTCGCTCTTTCGAAATCCGCTTCCATAGTCGGATCTTCCTCTTCCTCTGCTTCACATCTTTGCCTATTGGTAATGCAGGCATCTCTTCCCCTTCCACGGGCAGCGGCTCCCTGACCGCGGCCAATACCTTGACGGTGTCCCTCGCTGAGCTTGGGGCATTGCTTTTTGAAGTGACTGAGTTCATTGCAGTGGAAACATCGGATGTTTCGGCCATTACCGTGAGTAGGAACAAAGTTGTTGACGTTATTTGTCCTTGCTTTCTTTCTTTGTCCCTGATTGCGGCCTTGAACTCTCTTAACCTGGGGTCTGAATGCTCCTCTGCTTGGTTTGCTATAAGTCCAGTTCTTAATACTCCTTGGTTTAGCTTGCACTTCCTGAATTATAGGTGCCGCTCGAATGAGTGCATCCTGAAGGTCTGATGGTCGCATAGATTCGAGACGGGTATTTACAGGTGGATTTAAGCCTGCGCAAAATTTGGACACCTGCTGTGTCGTGTCCATTTGTGGCGCATACTTTAAGAGTGAGACAAACTTAGAGTAGTATGCGTCAAGAGTGAGTCCTAACTGTTTTAGCTCATAGAACTCATTCATTTTCTGAGTACGATATGCGGGTGGCAAATATCTCCCTTGCACGGCTTGCTTTAACTTCTCCCAGGTAACGGACCCCTCTGAAATCCCTTGATCCCTGCACCATTGTTTCCACCATAGTCTGGCTTCACCGGTGAGTTTTAATTTGGCGAGCATGGCCTGATTGGTTGGTGCAGTGCCAGCGGCTTCGAAGTAGTCCTCCATAGATTCAATCCAAATCTCAGCGTCGCCTCTCCCGTCAAACTCGGGTGGCTTAATCTGTTTGAGGAGGAAATTCTTCTCCTGGATCACAGTCGTACTTGCCGTAGGGGGTGAATTTGGAACCTGTACCTAGGGTTGCGCCTGAGTAAAAGTTTTCTTAACATTATTATATAATAATTGACATTAGTTATCTTTAGTTCAACTATTTCGTAACTCATGAAGCTACTTAACTTTTTTGCAACAACCTTGATGCACAATCGGATAGTGATAAAAAGAAGTCCTTATTTATATTTATATGGCGTAGCCTCATACAACATCTCGAGTGATGATAATCCAATTATTACATCTAGTTTGGGGAGAACAACATTGTATTGGATTTGTCTACAGGAACTGTGTAATAGTAGGGTTTTGGGTCATGTATCTTTAGGAATCGATAATTCATCGGAAGTTCGGGATATCCTTTCCGCTGGAATCCATACTTCCCATGGCGGCCCAATACCTTAATTCTATCAGCTGGAATTACACGGGTTACTTCCTCATATACATATGAGTTTAATTCAACTCTACGACCCCGAATATGCAAGGTCGAATTTACGTGAGCTTCCACAAAAATGAACAGCTTCACGACTTTCAAATCTTCCAACCACTTGATCCTCTTCAAGTTGGTCTGTAGATAAGCGAACCGGTGGGCAGCTATGTAGTAGATTCCTGAAGACCCAGTCCATCTTCGCTCTATATATAGAGGTGATGGATTATAAATCTGCTCCAAGATGTTCATCATTTCAATTCTCTGCCTATAATGCGGAGAATGCATTGCAGTCATGAACATGATCCGGAACACCAAAAACTTGTTCCACGCCTCGTAATTCTGCAAGACAGTATTGAAGATGAGAAAATGTTTGGACAGGAACAATTTCTTTACTTCACTTCTAATGAAATCTTATGAAAACAATTCCATTGTAAGTCGGCTCTGATACCAACTGTAACGTGTCCAATAGAATCGTCCCGGACACATCTTAGCAGTCCATCGGAAAGGTTGTCTAGAAAACTCCACTCGGCACTCCCATGGAATGTTGCGGATTTTGCAATCTAGGACTTTCCGCGTCTGCCACGTAACGGAAGTGTCCTAGCCGTTTCCCACTTAGGATCGACCGGAATTGTTTGGTCATTTACTAATAGCGACTAGCGTCAGACCTGATCGATCTACTTTACGCAGAAACGCCTGGTCTGAAGCGGATTCATGCTGCACTTGGTTCAAGGAGAATGGGAAACGAGAGGGATGCAAGGCTCGACCTCTCTGCCAAAAGGCATAGTCCCATTCCGTTCCCCTAAAACAGCGTGAATCGGGTAATCGGTAATTCCAAGTCATCGTTCTCACTACTTGTTTCGGTGATGTTGATCATCCTTCTGTTCGTCGAAGACTTTGAGAAAAGTTCTCGGCTAACCGGGACCACCCATCCATAGGACGGACCCATGGTCCATCCTCCGCACTTTCCTCGGTTTGTTTTAGTTATGTAATTACCTACCACATTAGTTTGACATATACAAACAGCTTCTTTGATTAACCCTGTTATGCACTGGTTCCTTCACGTAATCTTATCACAGGACATAAAGAAAACAATGTCAAACAACTTCTTTGTTATCATTTTATCCTTTTATCTTTGAAATACAAGGGGTTCCCGCCCGTAGGCGTATTCATAATCCGCCCGAAGGCTATCCAGTAATCCACCAGGGATCACTAATCCAAGTTTCCGCCCGTAGACTAGTATGCGGGCCTCGAGATCCAATCCCGAGTCACGTTAGCCTCTTGTGCAGGGCCCGGAAGGCGAGGGATTTACGGCCAGAGCCCCCTCTGGCACCCAAGCGTCCTCCTGCTCCAAGTAGAACTCAACGGAGAGACCTCTCACGGCGGGTTCGGTCCACGTTCCCGGCGCGGTTAACAACCCCCTTGGTTAGGGTCAGGCAGGCAGTCGGGGGTAACAGAAGCTGCCTCTCCCTTCAGGCTTCAACCTGAATTATTTAGATATATTTTCGTCCTTTAGTTCATTGAGCAAACAATGCAAACAGTGCTTTCCAAACTGTTACAAGCACAATCAATTTCCAATGGTCGTTCAGCTGGCAAACTGTTAAGGAGTGACTCCTTTTCTCCGAATACAACCCGCATTCGATCCGGAATCAATTGCAACTTGGCAAGATTCCTATCATTCTTGGGTTAGGGTCATACCCTACCAATACTTTAGGTTTTGTTGTGGTAGGTTCCAGCAACCATGTCGCTTTAATTTATTGTCTGGTCATTTGCTTCAAGGCGAACACCTAACCTTTCCTTTTCCTTGGCAGTTATTCCCCAAGAAAAGTGAGTAACAGGATGATTACTCATCCTCTTGTAAGTTAAATTCTTTCAATAACTTGCCAACCTCGTTTCGAGAGATGACAAAAACTCTCTTGTGGGCAAATCTCAAGTTTATACAAAGTTGCAGCTTTTTGCACATGTATTGCATCTATTCCACGGGATTATTCTACCCATTGTTTAGCGTTTTCCGGTCACGGAATTTACCTCCAGCCGAGTAGCAGGGTTTTAGGGTATCCTCCAAACCATTCCTAATTATGTTGGCCCATGGTCCTAGAAATAGGCAACTCCGTCGGAGTTTCATCATTTTGAATGATCCTTAGGATAAAACCTTAGATCATTTCATGCATGAACATCCAATTGCTTCGACATTTCGTGAACGTGTGTAAGATCTTTAGATTCGCGGGTTTTGTCTTGGCAACCAGTGTAAAACTAGGTCGAATTCTTATTGCACTAACCCCTAGTTAACACTTGGGATATCTATCATATCGACTCAATCATGCCCATACGAATCTTTGTGGTTTAGATTACTTTAGTCAACTCAAATATGCTTGTCTTGCGACAAGGATGATCCTTCTAAAGGTAATAACTAAATCTAACGGAGAACAATAATTACCAATACGCGTAAACATGCGATTTATTGCTTCTACGCATCACATGGTTCATGATAACTTTATCTTTCCTTGGTGTAGCAAAACCGCATGATAATCTGGAAGTTAACTTTTCCTAAGACATACTAGGATTTACATCAATTAATCATGCTTACAACCTTATAGTCTATACTTGTATGAGAACAAAAAGGCATAATTTAAGATAAGTGTAGGATGGAACCCAAGAGGGGTTGTGGGATCCAATGATTGGATATCTATCTCAAGGAAACAAGCTGCACAAGCTACACAATGTTGTTTACAAGTCTGTTTGTGAAAAGGATTGTTTCCATAGTAGCACTATTGTATTAAAATCGAATCTTATGCTTTGACGAACCATGCAACCTTTCCTAAATGCAGCTTCTGATGAATGACGTTATCGCATGATGATTATGCGATACGCAAAATTTCCCTAGCTATAATGTAGTTAACGAAGTTTATAGCAAACTAAAGCTAATGTTAACTTAGTCCATACGATCATTTCCGTACTCTATTATTTCTTTTCGGATAATACTTTATGGTGCTAACCTTTCCTCATGAAATCACTATGATCGAGCCTTGTATACCTCTCGTTTCCCATTCTCCTTGAACCAAGTGTAGCATGAATCGGCTTTGTCCCTAAAGTAGTTTGCTTGGGGTTCGTGTTGAATAGTGTGCGAGGGAGACGAGGAACGGAGAAAGAGAGAGGAGAAGAGAGACACGAGACACCGGAAGTGGAACCCCAGAAGTGCATCAAGTGAGCACACATAGTTGGAATATATAGAGGGGACGAGGGATGCTATATATAGAAAAAATATATATAGCTAATACCCCCACTCAAATAAAGGTCCCTAACTATGGATGAAAAAACCCTTGGCGGCTCAATGGAAAAACCCACAGCTCTATATAGCCCTACTGCTATATTAATATTGAAAAGATATTATTACAAAGTTGAAAGGAGCTAGATCACTCTTGAATATACAAGTGTCTGTTTGTAGGTATCGAAGGAGCTACATCACTCCTAAATTACTATAGATAAATGAAGGAGCTACATCAATCTTGAATTACAATAGATGAAGGAATCGAAGGAGATAAAGGGCCATGAAATTGCTTTATCTTGAGTGTGTATATAATCGGCTATGCAGCATAATCTATGACATCAAAAACTTAATAGAAAATGTTATATCAACATTAGAACACAATCACAATGTCATAAATCAACTCAGCAGCTAGAATATACGATAAAAATTCCATCAGCTCATCAACTAGAATATACGAAATAGCAACTGGCATACCACCAACAAATGGAAAGAAGAATGGATGAGATGAGCATTATCAAGACGAAAACATTAGCTGCAACATCAGCTCCTTAGCTAGAATAGATAAAATAGCAAGTAGAATAAACATAAGCTTGAACAGACAAATCAGCTAAAAATAATAACTCAACAGCTAGAATAAGGAACGAAACATGAGCTGGAATAACTCAACAGCTAGAATAATGAATGAAACATCAGCTGGAACAACTCAATAGCTAGAATAATAATGAAACATCAGCTGGAACATTTAAACAGCTGGAATAAGAATGAAATGAAATATCATCCCATTAGCTCGAAACATTTCTTATAAACAAAGCATGGAATAATTTCAACGCATTAGCTGTAATATAGATGAAATGATATGAAACGTGGCATGAAGAGCCAAAAATCAGCTGGAAGAAATAAACATTTAGAATAATCAAATGATGAACAAAATACCGACAATCATCAACTGGAATATAATGAGATGAATATTACGATCATTAAAATATCATCACCGAATCAACTATAAGCTGGAATACGATCATTAGTTGGAAAGAATAATAGATGAGATGCAAAAAAGTTATGAGCTGGAAAATGAAACATCAGTAGCTATATTATATCTGAATTCTTGAACCATCAAGTGGTGTAATGAAACCATGAAATATGAAATAGTAGCAACTAAAATGATGAGAAATTGTACTAAATTGTGCAAATGAAACATCAATAGAAATGTCATATTTCAATTCTAGCTAAAAAAGATGATCATTAGCTAGCATTATTTCAATTCATTAGCTAGACAAAACAAAATAAAACATAGCTAGAAGAGATAAGTATGAGAGCTAGAATGCTCAAGCTACTAGTAGCCTAAACTGTGCAAGTGAAAATGCAGCTGGAAAATGAAACATCACCTAGAATCTTATTAGCTAGAATAGATGAACATTGGCTGGAACGAAACATCAGCTTGATTATCATTAGTTGAATATAGAACCAAACATAAGCTAGATTACTAGTAGCTGGTTAGCTGGAATATAGAGGGAAATTATTCAAGCCACTTATAGCCTAAATGGTGAAGCAATAGTTGGTAAGAGAATATAGTAAACCATCATCCGTATGGTGAAACAATAGTTGGTAAGAGAATATAGTAAACCATCATCCGTATGGTGAAACAATAGTTGGTAAGAGAATATAGTAAACCATCATCCGTATTGGTGGAGTAATGATGAAATATGGAACTATCAAGTAAAGTAATGTTTAATAAGACACATGGAAATTTCATCAACTACAATGACGAGTAGATGAAGTTGGAGAATTGAAATATCCATAGTGAAAACAATGAAATAGTCTTATAGATGAAACAAAATGAAACATAGCTAGAAGAGACAAATCTAGAAGCTAGAACCATCAACTAGAGGAAGATGTAATATTTTCGTTTGAATAAAAATATTACTAGACCAACCTCCCGCACACCGTAAATTCGTGAAAAGATTATCTCCATTTCTGGTAGTTGATTTATGATCGTATGCAAAGGAGTACTCTGCATTGGTCAACCGGGACCGAGGATCAAAATCTGCATCACCTACGGGGAAAACTCCTCTTGGTAGGAGGCAAAAGGGGTAATGAATGGATATATGACTTTTTAATTTCTTTATAAAAATTATTAGCCTTCTTTCCCCCTGCCAAAGGCCGTGTTGGAGGGAAGGGAGTGAGGCGCGGATGACTAAGCTCGCCGCTGGAGCTTGTACAAGGGGTGAACCCATGCAGGATGCCGCATGGGGGAGGGGGAATCCCCCTCCCCTCACCTATAAAATCCCTGTGCCATGGGCGTAAGAGGGAGGGGGAAAGGCTGCCGTGGAGAGCCGTGCCATTTTGTTGGCTGTGAGAGAGGGTGAAGACGGACAAAAAAGAGGGAGTACGGGCTGCCATCGTCGTGAGTAGAGGGAGCGTGAAGAGGCTACCAGAGAAGGAGGAGAGAGGCCGTGTAAGCCTGTAGAAGACGTCCTAGAGGAGGAGAAGCTGAGTGCTACGTGGGAGGAGAAGGAAGTTGAGCCATCGTGCTGTAGAAGGAACCACCACCAATTCGTGAAGGGCCACCACTTGTACTGGAGGCCGTTGCTGCCATCACCGAAACGCCACCAGCAGCCAGCTGAATTCCCTGACACCATCCCACTTGACGACTGCCATCAAGGCCTTCCAATCACCGTCATCCACGTAGCCATTATTCTCCCTCTTCCCATGTCTGCACGCTTTAGAAGCTTCATAGAAGCTTCTTTAGGAAGCTTCTAAGGAGGCTTCCCTAAGCCCCCTTCCCACTACATTTCCCCCATAACCCATCCCTATCAACTCTCCCCCCCCCCCCACCCCCCAGGTCTTTGTAGAGAACAAGAGGGTTCCTTAACGCCCTTTCACACAGATCCTCCATAAGTCCATTATTCCCCTGGCTTTGAAGAGGAAGCCTATAAGGCCTTTTCTACCAAATCTCCCATAAGCCCCTAGGGCTAGATTTAAAGTCTCCACTCCTACAAGGTCCATCACAAGATCCCTTTCACGAACCCTCTCTTTTTCCAAAAGAAAGAAGGCCCAAGCTCCAAATCCTAAGGCCTTCCATAAGCTCCAAATCCCATATACCCAAATCCCATAGGCCCAAGTCTCATAGGCCCAGCCTTTTAAAGATCCGAAGTTCCATGAAGGTATCTCCTGCGTACAAGGGAGAAGGGCAAGATCTTGAGGCTACATACCAAGGTGAGTAAATTTATAGACCGCGAAGGCAAACTGGAAGCCAAAATCACGCCTACAATGTCCCCTAAAAAGTCACAAGACGCGCCTACGGGAGGATCTTCTCCTAGAATTTACGTGGATATTTCCCGGAGTCCACAAGTCCAGGTTTTATCTATTTGGATTCCACACAAAAGTATTAAATTAGTCACGATAACTTCATGGATTAGGAAGCACCCATGCATGTTCTAATTCACCTAGTCAATTGGCATAAATCTCATTCAACTGCGTAGTGGTTAGGAAAGATTGCGTAATTCTCAATCAACGTACAAATATTTCATTCAGAAATGAAGTTTAGGAAAAGGTTGCATGGGTTGTTTAACATAAAACCTTAAAACCTTAAAAGCATAAGTTGTGAATGCATATCCTAGTAGAATCAATGGAAGTTATGCGAATTTTAACATGTGCTTGGTCTTAATAAGAAAAGTTAGGGATTACGAATCTAGAGGATATGAATCGCATGTTTACATGATTTATGATGTATTACTACTAGTTTTTCCTCTCTTCGATCAAGACAATATCTTTAAGAATAGTTCATCATTATCATAAGACAAGTAAATTGGATTACCCAAGACACCTAATTCACAAAGGATTCACTTAGAAATGATTAAATCGATACAATATACTCCAAGTGCTAACTAGGGTTTATCACATTAAGGACTTGACCTAGTTTCACGCACTTGTTACCAAGGCGAACACGTGAACCGAAGGTCTTACCCACATTCACGGAATGTAGGGACAATTGGATGCTCATGCATAAAACGATCTAAGGTTTCTACCCTAAGGATCACTCGTTCAAATGATGAAACTCAGATTGAGTTGGAATTCCTAGGACCGACCTAGTGTAATTAGGAATGGGTTGGGTAAGAGGACACCCTAAACCCTACTTCTTGTCTAGAGACAATTTCGTGACCAGAAAACGCCGTTCAATGGGTGAAATGATCCCATGGAATAGATGCGACACTTGTGCAATAAGTTGCAACGTCGCATAAACTTGTGGTTTGTTCACAAGAGAGTTTTGCCATTTCTTGAAATGAGGTTGGCAAGTTCTTGCGCAAGTTTAACTTGTAAGAGGATGAGTAGTCATCCTGTTACATCACCTTTCTTGGGGAAAAATTTCCAAGTAAAGGAAAGTTAGGTATTTGCTTGGAAGCAAATGATCAATCAATAAATTGGAGCGACATGGTCGCCAGGATTTACTATTAATAAAACCTAAGGTATTGGTTAAGTTGGGTTAACAGGGTATGGCCCTAACCCAAGGACAAAAGGGTGAATAAACAAACCCTTGGGGATCTTGCCAAGTCGCAATTGATCCCGAATCGAATGCTGGATGCATTCGGAGAGAAGGATTCACTCCTTAACAGTTCGCAAATTAAACGACTACTGGAATTGATTGTGCTTGTAACAATTTAGGAAGCACTGTTTGCATTGTTTGCTCAAAGAACTAAAGGATGAAATGATATCTAATGCTTCAGGTTGAAAGCCTGAAGGGAGAGGTAGCTTCAGTTACCCCCGACTGCTTGCCTGACCCTAACCAAGGGGGTTGTTGACTGCACCGGGAACGTGGATCGAACCCGCCGCGAGAGGTCTTTTCGTTGAGCTCTACTTGGAGAAGGAGGACGCTTGGGTGCCACGGGGGGCACTAGCCGTAAATCCCTTGCCTTCCGGGTCCTGCACAAGAGGCTAACATGACTCGGGATTGGATCTCGATGCCCGAATACTAGTCTATGGGCGGAAGCTTGGAATAGTGATCCCTGGCGGATTACTAGATAGCCTTCGGGCGGATTATGGACAAGCCTACGGGCGGAACTCCTTGTATTTCAAAGATAAAATGATGAAATGATAATAAAGAATTTGTCTAACATTGTTTTTCTATGTCACGTGATAAGATTACGTGAAGGAACCAGTGCTTAACAGGAGTAATTAAAGAAGCTGATTGTTTTATGTCAAATTAATGTGTTAGATAATTACATAACTAAAACAAACCGAGGAAAGTGCGGAGGATGGGCCATGGGTCCGTCCTACGGTTGGGTGGTCCCGGTTAGCCGTGAACTTTTCTCAAAAATATCGAAGAAAAGTGGGATGATCATCATCATCAAAACGAATAACGAGAGCGATGATCTAGAGTTACGTCTTATCCTATTTTATGTTGTTTTAGGGGAACAGAATGGGACTATGCCTTATGGCAGAGAGGTTGAGCCTTGCATCCCTCTCGTTTCCCATTCTCCTTGAACCAAGTGCAACGTGAATTTACTTCGGACCTGGCGTTTCTGCGTAAAGTAGTTCACTCGGGTCTGATGCTAGTTGCTGCTAGCTAATGACCAAATCAGGAAAACCCTAATTCAGGTTGATCCTAAGTGGGAACAGCCAGGATACTTCCGCTATGTGGCAGACGCGGGAAGACCTAGATCACAAGTCCCGTAACATTCCATGGGAATGCCGGGCGAAGCTTTCTAGACATCCTTTCCGATGTACTGCTAAGACGTGTCCTGGATGATTCTAGTGGACACGTTATAGTTGGTATTAGAGCGAACCAACAAAGGACTTATTTTTAAGAAATTTTAATAAGAAGAAGTAAAGCAAATGTTCCTGTCCCAAACATTTCCTTACTTTCAATGCTGTCTTGCAGAATTATGAAGCATGGAACAGGTTTTTAGTGTTCCGAGTCATGTTTATTATCGGGATGCATTCCACGGATTATCAACAAAGGGTTGAGATGATGAACATCCTAGACCGCATTTACAATCCATCGCTTGTGTACATGGAACGGAGATGGATGGGTGTTTCAGGGATCTATTACATAACTGCCCATCGACCTGCGTACCTTCAAATTAACTTGAAGAGAATCAAGTGGATGGAGGATTTGAAGATCGTGAAGCTATTCATCTTTGTTGAGGCTCATGCAAACGCGACCCTACAGGTTGGAGGTCGAAGGGTTAACCAGAATAAGTATGTGTACGGGGAAGTGATACGAAGAATCCCTGCTGACTGAATCAAGGTGTTGGGACGTCATGAGAAGAATGGATATCAAAGGAAAAGATACCCTAATCTTCCAATGAACTATCGATTCCTAAAAATCGATGACCCCAATCCGTACTACTACTCAGTTCCTGTAACTGAATGCAACAACATCTTATTCTCCTCAAATTAATGTATCAGCTTATTCTATCGCCCCAAGAAATAATTGTACCTTGAAAAGGCTATGCTTATATGAATGGAATAATTTTTTTTAAAAAAATCAACGATTGTCTTGACCATGATTATTGATAAAGAAGTAAAGTGATTTGGTCACTTGGCTAAAGAAATACGCGGACGTAGTACTTGAAAAGTTAACAGAACTCCCGCTTCAAAGAGAAGTAGATCATGAGATCAAGCTAGTAATAGGAGCTGCGCCAATTGTGAAGAGACCCTATAGAATGTCTATACCGGAAGCAATTGAGCTGAAAGGAACAACTCAAGCAACTGCTAGATTAGGGCTACATCCGTCTTAGCAGTTCACCTTGGGAAGCACCAGTACTGTTCCAGAAAAAGAAAGATGGAACACTTCGACTATGTATTGATTACAGTGGGTTGAATCAATCAACAATCAAGAACAAAGATCATATTCCTAGAATAGATGAGCTTCTTGATAGTCTTCAGGGTGACAAGAACTTCTCCAAGATTATCTTAGGTCTGGTTACTATCAGATAAGAATCAAGGAGGAAGATATCCCAAAGACGACCTTCAACACTAGATATGGACACTTTAAGTTCTAGTTAAGTCATTAGGGCTTACGAATGTGCCTGCCACCCTCAATAGGATAATGCAGGATATCTTTTAGACCATATCTTGATAACTTCGTGCTCGTCTTCTTTGATGACACTCTAATCTATTCCAAACAGGAAGGAGATCATGAACCCAACTTCAGATTTTCCTTAAGACAAGGAGGTCACACAAGCTGTATGCTAAGATGACGAAATGTGCATTCCTCAAACATCAGATTGGTTATCTGGGATTCATCATATCAGCAGAAGGAATATCAGTGGAGCCGGCCTAAGTCAGAAATGTTCTAGGATGGCCAAATACCAACAATTGTCAAAGAAATATGTAGCTTTCTTGGATCGAGAAGATGGTATAGGGTCTTCATCAAAAACTATGCTTTGATTGCAGCACGCTTGACAAACTTATTGAAGAAGCAAACATTGCTTGGTCAACTACCGAACAAACTAGCTTTGATAAGATTGAAGCAAAGTTTGGTATCAGCACCGATCCTAAAACTTCTAGACCACAATAAGGAGTTCGAGGTAGTAACTGATACTAGAATGCTTGCCTTAGGATGTGTGCTTATGTAGGAAAGTCATCCTATAGCATAATCTTCAAGAAATCGAAGAGCCATGAGAAGAATTATGCTACCCATGATCTTGAACTTTTAGTTGCCAAGCTTTGGAGACACTACCTGCTGGATAACAAGTTTACACTAGTGACTGATCATAAAAGTCTCAAGTGGAACCTTACCTAGAACAAGCTCAACATGAGGCAATGTCAGTGGATTGAAGTGCTGGAGGAATATGATTTTGAAATCAAGTACCGACCAGGGAAGGAGAATGTAGTTGCCGATGCACTCAGTCGTCGCAAGGCATTCCTAAATTCTCTAATCTTGCAGAATCCATCAATAGCTAGATCTCTAGCCACAAAGGTGTCCATGCTGAACAACCCAATACTTGAGCTAGCTAGAGAGGAAGGATGCCATGATCTAGCCTATCAAAAGATGCTAAGGGAGATCTGTGTCAAGGACCATGAATAAAAGCTATAGGCTGAGTATCATGAATTCTTTGTCAATAGTGGACAATGAGAGCATGTATAGCGGCAAGCCAGTCACTTAAGTAGAAGATATTGTACGACGCTCAGGATTGCCCTTTCTCAGGACATCCTGGCTATGCTAAGACTCTCAACGCAATTAGGAAAAGCTATTATTGGGAGAGTTGGAAAGGTGGCATTTTCAAATATGTCGCTTCTTCAGTAAGTTTGTCAAAGGTGCTGCAATCAAAGCATAGTTTTTGATGAAGACCCTATACCATCTTGTCAATCTAAGAAAGCTGTGTATTTCTTTGACAGTTGTTGGTATTTGGCCATCCTAGTACATTTCTGACTTAGGCCGGCTCCACTAAGATTCCTTATGCTGATATGATGAATCCTAGATAACCAATCTGATGTTTGAGGAATGCACATTTGGTCATCTTAGCATACAGCTTGTGTGACCTCCTTGTCTCAAGGAAAATCCAAAGTTGGGCTTCATGATCTCCTTCCTGTTTGGAATAGACTAGAGTGTCATCAAAGAAGACGAGCACGAAGTTATCAAGATATGGTATAAAAATATCCTGCATTAACCTATTGAAGGTGACAGGCGCATTCGTAAGCCCTAATGACATAACTAGAACTCAAAGTGTCCATATCTAGTGTTGAAGGTCATCTTTGGGATATCTTCTTCCTTGATTCTTATCTGATAGTAACCAGACCTAAGATAATCTTGGAGAAGATCTTGGCACCCTGAAGACGATCAAGAAGCTCATCTATTCTAGGAATATGATATTTGTTCTTGACTGTTGATTGATTCAACCCTATGTAATCAATACATAGTCGAAGTGTTCCATCTTTCTTTTTCTGGAACAGTACTGGTGCTTCCCATGGTGAACTACTAGGATGGATGTAGCCCAGATCTAGCAATTACTTGAGTTGTTCCTTCAGCTCAATTGCTTCTGGTATAGACATTCTATAGGGTCTCTTCGCAATTGGCGCAGTTCCTATTACTAGCTTGATCTCATGATCTACTTCTCTTTGAAGCAGGAGTTCTATTAACTCTTCAGAAACTACGTCCACGTATTCCTTTAGCCAAGTTACCAAATCACTTTACTTCTTTATCAATATTCACAGTCAAGACAATCGTTGATTTAAAAAAAAGTTTTATTCCATTCATATCAGCATAGCCCTTTCGAGGTACAATTATTTCTTGGGGTGATGGAACAAGTTGATACATTAATTCGAGGAGAATAAGATGTTGTTGCATTCAGTTACAAGAACTGAGTAGTAGTACAGATTGGGGTCATCGATTTTCAGGAATCGATAGTTAATTGGAAGATTAGGGTATCTTTTCCTTTGATATCCATTTTTCTCATGACGTCCCAAAACCTTGATTCAGTCGGCAGGGATTCTTTGAATCACTTCCCCGTACACATACTTATTCTGGTTAACCCTTCCACCCCCGACCTATAGGGTCGCATCTGCGTGAGCCTCAACAAAGATGAATAACTTCACGATCTTCAAATCCTCCATCCACTTGATTCTCTTCAAGTTAATTTGAAGGTACGCAGGTCGATAGGCAGTTATGTAATAGATCCCTGAAACACCCATCCATCTCCGTTCCACGTACACAGGTGATGGATTGTAAATGCGGTCTAGGATGTTCATCATCTCAACCCTTTGTCGATAATCCGTGGAATGCATCGCGGTCATAAACATGACTCGGAACACTAAGAACCTGTTCCATGCTTCATAATTCTGCAAGACAGCATTGAAAGTAAGGAAATGTTTTGGACAGTAACATTTGCTTTACTTCGTCTTAATACAATTTCTTGAAAACAAGTCCTTTGTTGGTTCACTCTGATACCAACTGTAAGGTGTCCACTAGAATCATCCAGGACACGTCTTAGCAATCCATCGGAAAGGATGTCTAGAAAGCTCCACCCGGCATTCCCATGGAATGTTATGGGATTTGCGATCTAGGTCTTCCCGCGCCTGCCACGTAGCGGAAGTATCCTGGCCGTTTCCACTTAGGATTGACCTGAATCAAGGTTATCCTAATTGGTCATTATCTAGCAGCAACTAGCGTTGGACCCAAGCGTACTACTTTACGCAGAAACGCCAGATCCGAAGCAGATTTATGCTGCACTTGGTTCAAGGAGAATGGGAAACGAGGGGGATGCAAAGCTCAACCTCTCTGCCGTAAGGCATAGTCCCATTCCGTTCCCCTAAAATAGCGTAAATTGGTTAAGACATAACTCTAGGTCATTGCTTTCGTTATTCGTTTTGATGATGATGATCATCCCGCTGTTCTTCGAGATTTTTGAGAAAAGTTCTCGGCTAACCGAGACCACCCAACCGTAGGACGGACCCATGGTCCATCCTCCGCACTTTCCTCGGTTTGTTTTAGTTATGTAATTATCTAACACATTAATTTGACATATAACGATCAGCTTCTTTAATTAATCTTGTTAAGCACTAGTTCCTTCACTTAATCTTAGCACGTGACATAGAAAAATAATATCAAGCAAATTCTTTATTATCATTTTATCATTTTATATTTGAAATACAAGGAGTTCCACCCGTAGACTTGTCCATAATCCGCCCAAAGGCTATCCAGTGATCCTCACGGATCACTATTCCAAGCTTCCACCTATAAACTAGTATGCGGGCCTCAAGATCCAATCCCGAGTCACGTTAGCCTCTTGTGGAGGTCCCGGAAGGCGAGGGATTTATGGCCAGAGCCCCCCCTGGCACCCAAGCGTCCTCTTGCTCCAAGTAGAGCTCAACGGAAAGACCTCTCATGACGGGTTGGGTCCACGTTCCCGGCGCGGTCAATAACCCCCTTGGTTAGGGTTAGGCGGGCAGTCGGGGGTAACTGAAGCTGCCTCTCCCTTCAAGCCTTCAACCTGAAGCATTAGATATCATTTCATCCTTTAGTTCTTTGAGCAAACAATGCAAATAGTGCTTTCTAAACTGTTGCAAGCACAATCAATTCCAGTGGTCGTTTATTTGGCCAACTATTAAGGAGTGAATCCTTCTCTCCGAATGCATCCAGCATTCCATCCGGAATCAATTGCGACTTGGCAAGATCCCCAAGGGTTTGTTTGTTCACCCTTTTGTCCTGGGTTTAGGGCCATACCCTGTTAACCCAACTTAACCAATACCTTAGGTTTTATTAACAGAAAATCGTGGCGACCATTATCACTCCAATTTATTTTCTGATCATTTGCTTCCAAGAAAATACCTAACTTCCCTTTACTTGGCAATTTTTCCCAAGAAAGGTGATATAACAGGATGACTACTCATCCTCTTGCAAGTTAAACTTACGCAAGAACCTACCAACCTCATTCTAAGGAATGGCAAAACTCTATTGTCAACAAACCACAAGTCCATGTGACGTTGCAACTTGTTGCACAAGTGTCGCATCTATTCCATGGGATCATTTCACTCATTAAACGGCATTTTCTGGTCACGGAATTATCTCTAGACAAGAAGCAGGGTTTAGGGTGTCTTCTTACCCAAGCCATTCCTAATTACACTAGGCCGACAATGTTCCGGTCCTAGGGATTCCAACTCAATCCGAGTTTCATCATTTGAACGAGTGATCCTTAGGGTAGAAACCTTAGATCGTTTTATGCACGAGCGTCCAATTTTCCCTACATTCCATAAATGTGGGTAGGACCTTTGGTTTAAGGGTTTTGTCTTGGCAACAAGTGCAAAACTAGGTCGAGTCCTTAACGTGCTAAACCCTAGTTAGCACTTGGGTTATTTATCGTATCAGTTCAGCCATCCTATGTGAACCCCTTGCAGGTTAGGTGATTTAGATTTGATCTACTTGTCTTGTGACAAGGACGAACCATCCCTAGAGATGTTAATCTCGATCTTAAAGGAGAAAGCGAGTTGTAACATCTCACAATTCACGTAAACACGCAAATTCCTAGAATCATTTCCATGCTCTTCTATTTCTTACGAGGTTAATGACTTTCCCTAATGAATCATTCAATAAATATTTGTCTAAAAATGTGACGTGAGATTAATCTTTCCATGCTTAGTCAAAGGTGCACTTTAATAATTTCAACCTTATAATGATATGCAATAGGTGTTCTAGGCCGTCACTTTGACATGGACGACAAGGCAACATACTATTAAGGACGTTAAATGGATAGACAATTTCTTTATATGGAAAATACCAATGATCTAATTTCATGTCATGAACTAATTCTAATCATTGTTCGAATAGTTGATTTATTTCCAGTTGCATTTAACTTGACTAGATGATTTTGAGCATGCATAGGTGCTTCCTAATCCATGAAGTTATCGTGATTAATGCAATGCTTTTGCATGGAATCAAAATTAGTAAAAACCTGGACTTGTGGGCTTGGGAAGATATCCATGTGAATATTAGGAGAAGAACCTCCCGTAGGCGCACCTTGTGACTTTTTAGGGGCCATCGTAGGCGTAATTACGGACTTCCGATTTGCCTTTACCCTTACCTGATCGGTGAATTTACTTGCCTTGGTACGCAACCTCAAGATCTTGCCCTTCTCCCTCGTACGCAGGAGATCCCTTCCAAAGTGTGGATCCTTGAGAATACCGGCTTGCCGAATTTGGCCTTGCAGGGTTGGAGCTTGGTTTGTGGAAATGGGGCTCCTAGAAAGTTCTTGGAAATGGGGATTTTATGAATGGAGTTTCAAAAATTGAGGCCTTACGAGGGTGTTCGCGGAAAGGGCTCTTGTGAATGGGCCTTGCAAGAATGGAGGCTTTAAGAGTTCTTCTTCTCGTTCCCTAAAATCCTAGGGCCGGCCTTGTGGGTGATTGGTGGGAAGGGGCTTGTAGGAGTTACAATGGGAAGGATGGTTTTAAATTCCAGAGGGTAGAGTGGACTTAAAGAAGATTCAATGGGGAAGGGGTTAAAACCCGGCTAATATGGCTTTATGTGAGTCCATGAGAAGGGCTTTAAAAGAAAGCTGAGGGATAAAGTGGAATTACGAGGATTCAAGGGAAAAAGGGGCTTAAAACCGTCTAGTGTGGGAATCCATGGAAGGGATAAAAATAGTTTTGTGGGATGCAAGGGGAGAAAGGCTTAAATCCCCGGGTTTGAAAAAAAACCGGTTGTAGGGCCAATGGAAAAAGTTTTAAAGAATACCGGGGAGTAATAAAAACCCACTTGAGAAGGAAATAGAAAAGGGGGCTTAGAGAGCCCCCCCCCTAGAAGCTTCCAAGAAGCTTCTTGGAAGCTCCTGGACTACGAACGTGGCATGGAGATGGGAGTTTGCTGGCGGCTCTAGGCGACTAGATGTCGACAGCAGCAGCTAGCGGCTCTTCTGCGGTGGCAGCTCTTCCTCACAACGCAACACAAGGCAACGTTGCTCTCCTCTCTCTCTCTCTCTCGTCTTGGCGATGTCATGTCCCTTCCTTCCCTTTCACGGCAGTTCGTAGCTCTCTTCTCTCTCTCACGGTCTCTCACAATCAGCACACAACTCTCTCGTTTAGCCCCTCCTTACTTTCCTTCCTCCACAAGGGTTTATATAGGATAGAGAGAGGATACCTCTCTCTCTACATGGCCAGTTGCATGGCCCTTATCCCCTCCACGAGCTCCACCAACAAGCTTAGTCATCGTGCCTCCCCTCCCTCTCTGCCAGCACGACCATCGGGCTGGGGAAAGGAGGGGATAATTTAAAAAAAAATTGCTATTATCTAACTTAAGAGGAGATTCATATGCGGGAATATTACACGCATGTACTTTTGGAAGAGAAATTGAAGAGAGATGACGATAATACAAGGACATCTAAGAGTGACAAAAAGAAGTGTGGATTAGCCTAAAGCTGCAAATTAGCCACCTCTCAAGCATGTTATAAAAGGGGTTGGGGAGTAGCAAAAAAAATATAGCAAACAAGAAGGCAAAAGGAAGTGCAAACAGTCAAGATATAAGCTGCAATCTAAAAATGAGATAGCCCCATGGATGCCTTGGAAGATCGTGTAGTGAAAGATTCATCCATTGCATTTGTAGATTTTCTTAATACATCTGAAGAGGTTTATGAAGCTCATGTTTTACTTAATGGAGGGACTTGCAGATGGAGATTAGTAAAGTGTTGGATGCACATGATTTGCAAGATATGGCTATTGTTTTTGAAACAGTTCATGAGCTAGAGGGTTTACTGTATGGTACCACGTGAGTGTAAGGGAGGGGAGTTATTTAAGGGAATGAAGATATATTTTATAAGGTAAGGTCCCATAAATAGGGGGTAGATAAGGGGTATTTTCATATATTTCTTGCACGCAGGTGACGTCTCCTTATTACTACTAGTGAATCCCCCGTGATAATTCTCCATAACTAAAAAATATTTTGGATGCTTTGTTAGAGAAATTGATAGAAAATTAAAAGATGCTTCAAGATATGGAATGCTTCACTATTTTTTATGATGGTCAGCATGTATTGGATGCAATTGAGGCTTTATATTTTATGTGGTACACAATTGTCAGTATAAGTAGATTTCCATGCAATAGACACTAAAAGAGCAAGCATATTGCTATGTCTTTGTTGATGGGTGCATTGATAGCTTGTATATAGAGACTCAATAGCCTCTATTATATGATGCATACCCAAGACCCAATGACCCTAGAGTGGATGCTTGGTATGCTGTTAGAGTTGTGCACATGCTAGTCATTTTGATCTATGATCTAGGGGGACATCTTATTATGTGCATGATGAGTGACAAGTTAACATTATGGGTGTTTGAACCGAGTGGTGCGTTAGTGGCACATACTAGAGGATGTGCCCATTCAGAGGAGGGGGTGGATGTCATACCACTATGCAAACACAATGTGAAAAACCTTGGAGTGCATTATCATTCATCTTTCTTATGAGTCTTGAGAGTCAATGCCGTATTAGTCATTACTGTTAGTGTCAATAGTATGGCTAGTTTCGAAATACGGGAATTTTGGACAACTTTAGCCTATTTTTATATTTTGGATATTAATTCTTGTAAATATCCTAAAAAGCTATAGAAAACTTTCAAAATAGGATGACATGCAAAAAGAAAGTTACTTTTCAAACACTTTGGAAGATCTCATGCAAAAAAAGGGGCTGGCAAATTTGTGTAGCACATGATTGTAGTTTTTAGGTAGCAAACAGTTGTACTCCAAACTTGGAAGAAGAAGGAGTGGTTCGAGAGAATCCTGATCAAGTGTACTAGTGTTTTATCCCCTTCTGGAGCCAACAAAATCATGAGATTTTCCATGTGAGTAGTAGAGAAGAAGCTAGTATTTGGTGCGTGTTTTTGGTCTACCAGGGAGCTTTAGAAGATCCAATGCTTGGAGATTGCTTCCAAGAAGTCCTAGAGAAGGATTTTGTTTATCTTCTTAGGTTATAACAATACATAGTGATTTTAATAATTGAGCTTTGTCTTTATATTGTGTAAAGTCTTTGGTAGATTTGTACCTCTTTCCTATTCTTTTTCTTCTCTTTTGTCTCCTAATCTCTACTTCCTTCTCTCTCTAATCCCTAGTGGATACGAAATCTCGACTAAAACCCACTTGGTAGTGCTATAAGACATGGTTGGTTACCAAAGGGTATGTGTAGACTCATGGTATTGATTCTAAGGAGACATGCATAGACTCATGGTATTGATTCCTGAGGACACCTTTGCTCCACTGTGGCTGAAATGGCTACTATAAGGGATGTCATAGCAATGGCTATATCAAAAGGTCAGATCATGCATCAAATGGATGTTAAGAATTCCTTCTTGCAAGTGGAGTCACAAGAGGAAGCTTATGTGGAGCAGCACCTAGTTATGTGAATGAGAATCATGCAGATTATGTATATAGACTTAAGAAGGCCTTGTATGGGGGCTGAATCAAGCACCTAGGGTATGGCATGACAAGATTTCAGAATACCTTGTTAGCATTGGATTTCATAGAGTACAAGTTGATCACTCACTCTATGTATGTAAGAGTGATGTAGATATTGTGGTCATTACTATACATGTGGATGATTTGATCATTGTGGATGGTATTGACACAAAGATTGACAATGTGAAGGGCCTTCTCAAGGTTGAATTTGATATGAAGAATTTAGGAGAATTGTGCTATTTTCTCAGTATAGAGATTATCAAGCCTCTAGAGGGTATATGGTTGTCACAGAGATTGTATGCATTGGATATATTGAAGAAGTATGGTATGGCTAATTACAAGACTATCTCTACACCTTTGGCTATTAATACTATGCTCAGTGTACATGAGAGTGAATTGATTGAGGATATCATTATGTATTAGAATATTGTGGAAAACCTTATCTATTTGACAATTACTAGGCCAAACCTAGACTACACGGTTGGTTTGGAAAATCAATTTATGCAACTTCCATAGAAACGACATTTGGGTGTAGTGTGGTGCACATTATGCTATGTCATGTCCACATTGGATTGTGTGTTATCCTATGGTGTAGGTATACTATTAGAATTTCATGATTACATAGATACAAATTGGGCTAGAAATATTTCACATATGAGATCTACCACTAATTTTATGTTCTCCTTTTGTAGTGGTACTATTATTTAGAGTAGCTAGAAATAACCAACGATTGCCTTATCTAGTACAAAGGTAGAGCATACACGTACTGCAATTGCAACATGTGAGGTAGCTTGGTTACATAAGTGATTTAGGGATGTAGGTGAATAAGAAGGTTACCATCTATTATGAAAACCTTAGCATCATTCAATTGGCTAGGAACCTAGTCTATCATACATGGATCAAACACATAGAGGTCCATTACCATTTCATTTGGGAGCGGGTTCTAGTAGGTGATCTTGACTTGGTTTACATTAGCACAAAGGATTAAAATTCTGATATTTCTACGAAGGCCTTGGGAGCAACAAATCTTGGGCTCTTTAAAACTATGCTTAGAGTTCATGAGCTCATGTTGTTGAGCTATAGGGGGGGTGTTGAGATATTGAGCTCTACATGAGGTGGCATCCACTACATGCCTTGGTGATGTGATACAATATTATTCATTGGTGTGTTAGGTGACTTACATGAGGATACGTGAGTGATTCTATAGCTGCACTATACCCACGTAGTCCATCCTTGGTTATGGCACATTTACTATGCTACCTCTTTCTTCCTTGCCTATTCACACTTAGTGACCGCATTGTTGGAGGGGTTTTTGTTGAAAGGTCATATCCACTAGGGATTAGAGGTAGAAGGAAGTAGAGATAAGAGATGGAAGAGAAGAAAAAGAATAGACAAGAGGTAAACACGCCAAAGACAAAGCACAATGAATTGAATCAATATGTATTGGTAGAACCTGAAATCCTTTGTTTGCACTACTCAGAAGCACTCTCTAGGCATTAGAACTCCCGGAGCTCCTTCGTAGACCAAAAACGTGGATCAAAATAGGAGCTCCTTCTCTGCTGCTCGAAAGCCAAATCTGATGGCTCCATTGGATTCAAAAAGGGGGTAAAACCCCATGACACCTGGTCTAGGATCTCCTAGTTCACTCTTTCTTATTCTTCCAGTTCAAAGTGTAGTTTTTAGCCTGTCAACAACAACCACGATGTGTGCCATTTTGCCAATCTATATTTTTTATGAAAAATCTCATAACTGGCTGAAAACACAACTTGCTTTTTGCATGCCATTCTAATCTAGAAGCTTTTCTAACTTTTTCAAAATTTTACAATAAATAATATCAAAAATAGACTTAATTTATTCAAAAATCTAGTATTTTTGGACCATTCATGGCACTCACACTAGTACTAATGACTCAGATCACATTGACTCACTTGATCAATAAGAAAGTCGAATGATGATGTGTTCTATGCTTTTTCACCCTGTGTCTGTAAAGCATCATAACATCCACCCCCTCTGAACCTACACATCCTTTGGTATGTGCCAAAAAACCTATTTTTCACAAGATTCTAAGTCCTCCTCAGCCTCTACAACCATATCCTTTGCTTCTTCATCTTCCATATCTTCTTGGCTAGCCCCTGTATCATGGCCACTATTTTCTTCCAAATCTGGCAACTCATAGGCATTAGATACCTGTCTCTTGAATAATTTGATTCTTTTCCCTGCTACTAGAAGTTTTATGGATGTGCCATCCAGCTCATTTATGCATAAGTAGCATTATCAAACACATGTCTTACCACATAAGGTCCAAACCATCTTTTGGAGACTTTACGCATGGCACTATGCTGGTTGTCTAAACTGCTATCATAAACCAATACCCAATCTCCATCTTGTATGGTTCTTGGTCTCAATATATGTCTTTTGTCAAACTATTTCTTGTTTTGTATACTTGTTGCCCTTAATTTTGCAATTGTTGTCTCTATGTCTTCCGACTTTCTTTCCAACTGTCTAATGCGAAGGCCAACAACTCCTCTCGATTCAACTCCTCTTCCCAAGGTAGCACACTCCATGTGACTATCATCTCTTCTATCAGCATGATAGATTTTTGACCATACATCAATTCGGTAGGCATATATCCCATAATAGCAGTATGAGTTGTTCTGTCAGTCCACAAAGCATAAGGGAGCAATTGTGGCCACTCTTTTACCTTCTCTCCAAATGCTTTTGCCAATGCCTTCACAATAGGTGGATGACCTCTTTTACTTTTTCCATTTCCTTGAAGGTTATAGGCTGAATTTAAAGTATGCTTTATTCCCAACCATGAAAAGAAATCATGAGCTTCATCTGCATCAAGCTCAACCCTATCTGCATTAAATTTTTCCGCACAGCCATATCGATAAACGATCTATTCTAAGAGAAAAGTACACATAGCATTTGTTGTCTTAGTATGTAGAGCTCTCCCTTTCACTTGACTAGTTAAGTCTTCATGGGCAAGCACAAGATATCTCATTTTCTAAAGACATGTAGGCATCGTGAATAAATCCACCTCCCACTTAAAATGAAGAGACAATATCTTTCTTTGATCTTTGCAAAAGTACCCCAAACACCTCTATGACCAGCCCACAAGCTTTCATGAAATTCTTGCATAACATTTACTTGTGAAGTTCTATCACCCAAAACTTGCAATGGCATACCCTGTTCCTTTTTAGCATGTTTCCATAAGTATCCACCTTTCTCTTGATCTTCTTAAACTCCTCATCTGACCATTCATCTCTCTTTTTTAATGTCTATATTGACCAATTCTCAGCCACTCTCCTACATATTTGTCTTCCAGAAACACTTCTACACAAGATGCATAACATCTAAAGTGTCTTGTCTTTGTTGTTCAAGCTTCTATTAATGCTGAAGTAACACTTGCATTGCTAAATTCACTCTTACAAAATCATTTTCAACCGCAAGAAAGTCATTTTCTTCCTCCTCATCCATCATCCCTTCTTCATTCTCATAGCGTGCTCGAGATAATATGTATACCACTAGGTTATCTCTTCCTACAATATGCTGAAATTTAGGGTTCAAAGATTTGATGTATGCAATCCACCGGAGCATAGCAAGGTCTGGGGTAGCATAACTAGTAATCATATCCAATATTGGCAAACAATCGGTCTCAATGACTACATGAGCTCCCATAAAATACTCCTTATCACATTTATGGGCTATCACAATTCCCCATGATTCTATTTTTACCTATGGATATTTTCTCTGTCGCTCATTCAATACTTTATCGCCAAATCAAATTGCATATATTTTCACTTTATCCTCATCTTGCCCAATTTCCCATCCAATCCCGAGTGAGCTTGTATCAATAGTAATAATGATAGGCTTTCCATGTGAATAGTTAGCCTTTCTCAATGAAGGAGTAGATTTTAAGAGATGCTTCAATTTCTTCATTGCTTTGTTATGCTTCCTTTCCTAATGAAATCTTTGACCTTTCCTCAAAAGTTGATATAGAGCATCAGCCACATGTGCAAAGTGAGGAATCCATATCAAATAGAACACACATGCACCCAAGAATCTATGAACCTATGATACATTTATGCATACATCTTGCATTTTATCAATCCCATATATTATTGCTAGTGATGATATTCACCCATACGGCCCACACATATGCCCAAAAATCAAAACTCTTTAACTCCAAAGACATACTTTTGTCCAAAAAGAGTTAAGTGCACCTCTTCTAGACGTGTCAAAATCCTCTCACAATGCACAATATGGTTAGCAGAAAAAATGAGAGAAGAAGAGGAGAGAGAAAAGATGTTAAACATAATAGGGAAAGAGAGAAAGAGAGGGTGAGGGTGAGGGTGAGGGTGAGGGAGGGAGAGGAAGAGAAAAAAGGAAATGAGGGAGAGAGAGGAGAGATAAAAATCATTAAACCTAATAGGGAAAGAGAGAAAGAGAGTGTGAGGGTGAGGGAAAGACAGGAAATGAGAGAGGGAGAGAAAGAGAGAAAAGGAAATAAGACCTTACAATAAACTCATCCTAGGCTCATAGGGATTAGGCTAATCCTCAAAAAACCTAAGGGATATATGGCTAGAGAACCCTAGCACACTTGCACCTCCTAGCATAATGCCCTTCCTACAAAGAGACCTCTCATACATGGGGCTTGTCCTAGCCTCCACCATGCTCAAACTATCCCCTTGGTGAAGGGATCTAGCCACTAACCTTGGGGAAGGTTTAGTGTGTAACCAAATATCCACCTATGAGGGCACAAGAACTTTTGTAGAAGTATACAATGAAGGCAATGAGCCTATTAGTTAGAAAAACATTCATTTTTCAAAATGTAAATCCAAAAATAACTTTGGATATTCCATAAAAATCAATCTCTTCTTTTTAAAAAAATACAAAAAACTAAAATAGCATCATTCATATGCTTCACAAAAGAAGATGTGATCCACAATAACTTACCCTTGTTATGTTAAGTACAATAATAACTAGTACTAAAGATAAACAATTCCATCCCAAGTATATCATTATACTTTATTTATCTTACATTATTTAAAGTTACTAGTCCTGGTAGTACATTAGGTGATGAGTAGCCTAGGTAGTAAAGGTTCGTTTCTACATAACTTCTAGATTGTCCCTTATGTTCATCACCACAAGATCTCTTAGGAAACTCATCTTCAACTATAAATTTTAATTTAAAAATATCATATAATATCACTTGCAAGGAAGGATACTCTTTTATCATTAACCCTCTTTCATCCTTAGAATAGTCTTAGGAGAAAATTTATGCTCTAACAAGTATATATTTGAGCATAATAACTATTTTAAGGTTTCTTCCATGAGTACTAGCAGTATATATGCAACCATCAAGCTAGATATCATACTTTGGTATCTGTGGAGATCCCAATCTCATGCACTCATAGACATTTTAGTGTGCAATAGTGTGGAGAGAAGGTGGGAGAGTTGTAAATGATTGTAATATTCCCACCCGTGAATATTGACGTCCCGCACACGACGTAAACCTTGTGCAAAGGTTATCTTTTGCATTGAAATTATTGGCAGTGTAATGTGTGACCCGTACGCGTGAAATGGGGTCCTCCGCATTGGTAAATCAAAACCGGGAGTTCAAAACCGTAAGTCTCACAAAAACACCCTTTTGGGAGGGGCAATTTGAATAATTCAAGGCAATTTTTTTTATTTTTAACCCTTTTCCTCCAGCCGATGCATGGCTGGAGAAGAGGGAGTGTGGGGAGGATGGGGATATAGAAGTCGTGGCCTGCATGGGAGGGGGGGAACCCATGCAAGGGGGGCCACGTGGTGGAGGCCTTCTCCCCCCCCCATGCCTATATAAACACCCCCCTAGGAAGAGGCTAGGGGGAGGGCCGTGCAGAGAGAGGGATTAAGGATTGGAGGTGGAGATCGCCATGCTAGAGGTGGAGGTCGCCGTGCTGGAGGAGATCGCCGTCGCCGTGCTGGAGGTGGAGGTCGCCGTGCTGGAGGTGGAGGTCGCCGTTGCCGTGTTGGAGGAGGTCGCCGTTCTAGATGTACTGCAGCCGCCGTGCCGCTGGCCGCCTTTGACGCCGCCGTGAGGACCACCTACAATGCCTGCTGCCGTCGCCCATTCCCTGCCAACATCACCATGATCTTTCCCCCTTTCCGTCATCATAACTCTCTCCCAATCATTACCCCTCCCCTCTCCCACGTAATCTGTGGAAGCAGAAGCTTCTTAAGAAGCTTCTAAGGATTAAGGCCATAGGCTTTGATCCTACGCAACTACGCGGTTTTGAATCCGGTTAGGGAAATACCTATTCCCACGCAAGGAGAAGATAGCGATCCCCTAGCCGTCTCGAAAAGTGAGGGTAAAGGAGTCCGTAACCACGACTACAATGGCTCCCAAGAAGTTGCAAGGCGCGACTGCGGGAGGTTCATCTCCGAGCATACAAGTGGATATCTCCCCGAGCCCACAAGTCCAGGTTCTTTCAAGTTTATTTTCGCTTAAAGAAATGATTAGGTGCGCTTAGTTCCATAGGGAAGAATGCATTTTACGCTTATTTTTAATGCATGTGGCAGTGGTAAAAAGACATTTGATAAAGTATCTCTTGAAACGTTAGGCAAGGTTGAAGTATGTCATGAATTCGAAACGGGTTGCCCGCCTTAGGAGACTAGCTGCATGATGCTATTTTGGTACATTATCAAAGTAATGAGTCTAAACATATATTACTTAGGCAAAGAAATGGAATTTATAAGTGCATTTTTTCTTCTTAGACATGGTAGGAATAAGTATGTGCCGCGTGTTAGGCAACATCCTCCTCGTAATGATTTCATGAGGAAAAGTTAACACCCATAAGATATTATCCGAAAAGAAATGGAAGAGAGTATGGAAATGATCTTATGGGCTTGCAAGTGGCATGTAAAATGGAATAAATTATCACTAGCTGTAGTTTTGTATGAACTTCATTGTAGCTAGGAGAACGTTGCGTATTGCTTAGTCATCATGAAAAAAATGTCATTCATTAGGAGCCGCATTTAGGAGTCAAAGCATAAGATTCTAAGTATAGACAATAAGGTTGTAGGCATGACTATTTGATGTAAGTCCTAGTAGGACCTAGGAAAGTTAGTGTCCAGGTTATCAGGCATTTTTACCTTACCAAGGAAGGATAGGGTTATTGTGAACCATGTGATGCGTAGAAGCAGTGAATCGCATGTTTACACGTATTGGTGTAATTGTAACTATTAATCTCCACTAGATCTAGTTTATTACCTTTAGGAAAGGTTCATCTGTGACGCAAGACAAGTATATTGAGTTGACTAAGTCACCTAAACCACAAGGATTCTTATGGACATGGTTGGGTCGATATGATAGGTATCTCAAGTGCTAACTAGGGTTTAGTGCAATAGGAATTTGACCTAGTTTTACACTGGTTGCCAAGTCAAAACCCGCAAACCCAAAGATCTTACACACATTCACGAGATGTCGAATCAATTGGATGCTCATGCATAAAATGATCTAAGGTTTTATCCTAAGGATCATTCGTTCAAATGATGAAACTTCAACTGGGTTGGAAATTCCTAGGACCGTGGACCAATATAATTAGGAATGGGTTGGGTAAGAAGACACCCTAAACCCTGCTACTCGCCTGAAGTTAATTCCGTAACCTGAATACGCCATTCAATGGGTGAAATGATCCTGTGGAATAGATACAACACATGTACAAAAAGTTGCAACATCGCATAGACTTGAGATTTGTCCACGAGAGAGTTTTGTCATTTCTTGGAAATGATGATGGCAAGTTATTGCGCTAAGTTAACCTAAAAAAGGATGAGTAATCATCCTGTTACATCACCTTTCCTGGGAAATAGTTGCTAAGGAAAAGGAAAGTTAGGTATTTGCATGGAAGCAATTGACCAATCAATAGATTGAAGCGACATGGTCGCTGGAATCTACCATAACAAAACCTAAAGTATTGGTAGGGTATGACCCTAACCCAAGAATGATAGGAATCTTGCCAAGTTGCAATTGATTCCGGATCGAATGCGGGTTGCATTCGGAGAAAAGGAGTCACTCCTTAACAGTTTGCCAGCTAAACGACCATTGGAATTGATTGTGCTTGTAACAGTTTAGAAAGCACTGTTTGCATTGTTTGCTCAATGAACTAAAGGATGAAAAGATATCTAAATACTTCAGGTTGAAGGCCTGAAGGGAGAGGCAGCTTCAGTTACCCTCGACTGCCTGCCTGACCCTAACCAAGGGGGTTGTTAACCGCGCCGGGAACGTGGACCGAACCCGCCGTGAGAGGTCTCTCCGTTGAGTTCTACTTGGAGCAGGAGGACGCTTGGGTGCCAGAGGGGGCTCTGGCCGTAAATCCCTCGCCTTCCGGGCCCTGCACAAGAGGCTAACGTGACTCGGGATTGGATCTCGAGGCCCGCATACTAGTCTACGGGCGGAAACTTGGATTAGTGATCCCTGGTGGATTACTGGATAGCCTTCGGGCGGATTATGAACAAGCCTACAGGCGGAACTCCTTGTATTTCAAAGATAAAAGGATAAAATGATAACAAAGAAGTTGTTTGGCATTGTTTTTCTTTATGTCCTGTGATAAGATTACGTGAAGGAACTAGTGCATAACAGGGTTAATCAAAGAAGCTGTTTGTTATATGTCAAACTAATGTGGTAGGTAATTACATAACTAAAACAAACCGAGGAAAGTGCGGAGGACGGACCATGGGTCTGTCCTATGGATGGGTGGTCCTGGTTAGCCGGAAACTTTTCTCAAAGTCTTCAACGAACAGAGGATGATCGTCATCACCGAAACAAGTAACGAGAACGATGACTTAGAATTAACTATTACCCGATTCACGTTGTTTTAGGGGAACGGAATGGGACTATGCCTTATGGCAGAGAGGTCGAGCCTTGCATCCCTCTCGTTTCCCATTCTCCTTGAACCAAGTGCAGCGTGAATCCGCTTCGGACCTGGCGTTTCTGCGTAAAGTAGTTCGCTCGGGTCTGACGCTAGTTGTTGCTAGCTAATGACCAAACAGGAAAATCCAAATTCAGGTCGATCCTAAGTGGGAACGGCCAGGATACTTCCGCTACGTGGCAGACGCGGGAAGACCTAGATCGCAAGTCCCGTAACATTCCATGGGAGTGCCGGGCGGAGCTTTCTAGACATCCTTCCCAATGGACTGCTAAGACGTGTCCGGAATAATTCTAGTGGACACGTTACAGTTGGTATCAGAGCAAACCAACATAGGACTTGTTTTTAGGAAATTTTATTAAGAAGTAAAGCAAATGTTGTGTCCCAAACATTTCCTTACTTTGATTGCTGTCTTCCAGAATTATGAAGCATGGAACAGGTTCTTAGTGTTCCGAGTCATGTTTATGACCGCGATGCATTCCACGGATTATCGACAAAGGGTTGAGATGATGAACATCCTAGACCGCATTTACAATCCACCGCCTGTGTACGTGGAATGGAGATGGAAGGGTGTTACAGGGATCTATTACATAACTGCCTATCAACCTACGTACCTTCAAATTAACTTGAAGAGAATCAAGTGGATGGAGGATTTGAAGATCGTAAAGCTGTTCATCTTTGTTGAGGCTCACGCAAACGCAACCCTACAGGTCGGAGGTCGAAGGGTTAACCAGAATAAGTATGTGTACGGGGAAGTGATTCAAAGAATCCCTGCCGACCGAATTAAGGTTTTGGGACGTCATGTGAAGAAGGGATATCAAAGGAATAGATACCCTAATCTTCCAATGAACTATCGATTCCTGAAAATCGATGATCCCAATCCGTACTACTACTCAGTTCCTGTAGCTGAATGCAACAATATCTTATTCTCTTCGAATTAATGTATCAACTTGTTCCATCGCCCCAAGAAATAATTGTACCTCCAAAGGGCTATGCTGATATGAATGGAATAAAACTTTTTTTTTAAAAATCAACGATTGTCTCGACTATGAATATTGATAAAGAAGTAAAGTGATTTGGCCACTTGGCTAAAGAAATATGCGGACGTAGTTTCTGAAGAGTTAATAAAACTCCCACTTAAAAGTGAAGTAGATCATGAGATCAAGCTAGTAATAGGAGCTGCGCCAATTGCGAAGAGACCCTATAGAATGTCTATACTGAGAGCAACTGAGTTGAAGGAACAACTCAAGCAACTACTAGATTAGGGCTACATTCGTCCTAGCAGTTCACCTTGGGAAGCACCAGTACTGTTCCAGAAAAGAAAGATGGAACACTTCGGCTATGTATTGATTACAGAGGGTTGAATCAATCAATAGTCAAGAACAAATATCATATTCTTAGAATAGATGGGCTTCTTGATAGTCTTCAGGATGCCAAGATCTTCTCCAAGATTATTTTAGGTCTGGTTACTATCAGATAGGAATCAAGGAAGAAGATATCCCAAAGACGACCTTCAACACTAGATATGGACACTTGAGTTCTAGTTATGTCATTAGGGCTTACGAATGTGCCTGCCACATTCAATAGGTTAATGAAGGATATTTTTAGACCATATCTTGATGATTTCGTGCTTGTCTTCTTCGACGACACTTTAGTCTATTCTAAACAGGAAGAAGATCATGAACCTCAACTACGGATTGTTTTGGAGACGATGAGGTCTCATAAGCTGTATGCAAAAATGAAGAAGTGTGCATTCTTTAAACGTCAGATTGAATATCTAGGATTCATAGTATCATCAGAAGGAATATCAGTAGACCCAGCCAAAGTCAGAGATGTGCTTGAATGGCCAATACCATTATCCGTCAAAGAGATACGTAGTTTTCTTGGCTTGACAGGATGGTATAATATCTTTATCAAAAACTACGCTTTGATTGCAGCACCTCTTACCGACTTACTAAAGAAGCAGACTTCTATTACATGGTCAACTCCCGAGAAAAATAGCTTCGACCAATTGAAGCAATGTTTGGTATCAGCACCTATTCTGAAACTTCCCGACCTCAATAAGGAGTTCGAGGTAGTAACTGATGCCAGCATTCTTGCCTTAGGGTGTGTACTCATGCAGGAAGGTCATCCCGTAGCATATTCTTCAAGGAAATTGAAGAGTCATGAAAAGAATTATGCCACGCATGATCTGGAGTTATTAGCTGTCATCCATGCTCTAAAGCTTTGGAGGCATTACCTGTTGGGTAACAGGTTTACTCTAGTAACCGATCATAAGAGTCTCAAATGGATTTTTACCCAGAACGAGCTCAACATGAGGCAACGTCGATGGACTGAAGTATTGGAGGAGTATGATTTTGAAATCAAGTATCGACCAGGGAAAGAGAATGTAGTTGCCGATGCACTCAGTCGCAAGGCATTCCTAAACTCCCTAATCTTGCAGAATCCATCAACGGCCAGATCTCTAGCTACAAAGGTATCTATGCCAAGCAACCCTATACTCGAGCTAGCTAAAGAGGAAGCAAGCCATGACTTAGCCTACCAAGCAATGATAAAAGAAATATCTACCAAGGATCAGAATCTGAAGTTACAGGCCAAGTATCATGAATTTTCTGTTGACAATGGACTTATTTACTATAGAACAAGGCTATGTATACCAACAAGCCAGTCACTTAAGCAAAAGATATTATGGGAAGCTCATGATTCCCCTTTCGCAGGACATCCTGGCTATGCAAAAACTCTTAATGCAGTTAGGATGAGCTATCATTGGGAGAGGCTCAAGGGTGACGTTCTCAAATATGTCACTGAATGTTTGTCTTGCCAACGTATCAAGGCTGAACATGTCATGATGCCAGGGAAATTGCAACCACTTGACATTCCCCAAATGAAATGGGAATTCATCAGTATGGATTTTGTGGTGGGCTTACCCCAAGTCCAAGGAGGATACAACTCCATTATGGTTGTAGTTGACATGCTTACTAAGGTTGCACACCTGATTCCAGTAAAGACAAACTATAAAGCCTCCGACATTGCTAGAGTGTTTATCAAAGAAATATTCAAGCTACATGGGTTACCTAGAAGGATCATTAGCGATCGAGACTCTCTTTTCACTTCACACTTCTGGAAAGCTATCTTTGAAGCTATTGGGACTCAACTCTGTTTTAGCACTGCCTACCATCCCCAAACAGATGGACAAATAGAACGAGTGAATCAAATCATTGAGGATATGCTTAGGGCTTACTGCTGTCGCGAGCCGAAGAGATGGATTCAGTACTTGCCGTTAGTAGAATTTGCCTACAATGCTTCTTACCAGCAGAGCATTCAAATGACCCCTTTCCAGGCATTGTATGGTCATGATTGTCGAAGTCCCCTAAACTTTTCTGATCCTACCCTAAGAGTGGAAGCTTCAAGACAAATGTTGGAGGACATGGATGACCAAATAAGGTCAATAAGACAAGACATACAAGCAACCAAAGATAGACAAAAGGCATATGCGGATTTGAAACGCCAAGAGAGGGTCTTCGGAGAAGGAGACATGGTCTTCATTCGTGTACGGCCGAAAAAGAGTTCTTTATCTCTAGGTGAATGCAAGAAGCTAAGTCCAAGGTATTGTGGTCCGTATAAAATCCTCAAATGCCTAGGACCCAATGCTTATAAATTGCAACTTCCTGATAACCTAAAAGTTCACAATGTGTTCCATATTAGTCTCTTTAAAAAAATATGTACCCAACCCAAAATCATGTACTTGATGACCAACAAATTGTAATGCCTAGTCAAGGAGTCCTTGAACTAAGACCCGAAAAGATTTTAGATGTTAGGAGAGACAGTTGAGATCTAGAACCTTGAAAGAATGCCTCGTCCAGTGGAAAGATTATCCCGAAGAGGATGCTACCTGGATGGATGAAAACTCTCTCAATCTTCAATATCCCCAGTTTATCACGAGATGAGGACATCTCGATTCTTCTAAGGGGGAGAGAATGTAATATTCCCACCCGTGAATATTGACGTCCCGCACACGACGTAAACCTTGTGCAAAGGTTATCTTTTGCATTGAAATTATTGGCAGTGTAATGTGTGACCCGCACGCGTGAAATGGGCTCCTCCGCATTGGTAAATCAAAATCGGGAGTTCAAAACCGTAAGTCTCACAAAAACACCCTTTTGGGAGGGGCAATTTGAATAATTCAAGGCAAATTTTTTTATTTTTAACCCTTTTCCTCCAGCCGATGCATGGCTGGAGAAGAGGGAGTGTGGGGAGGATGGGGATATAGAAGTCGTGGCCTGCATGGGAGGGGGGGAACCCATGCAAGGGGGGCCACGTGGTGGAGGCCTTCTCCCCCCCCCATGCCTATATAAACACCCCCCTAGGAAGAGGCTAGGGGGAGGGCCGTGCAGAGAGAGGGATTAAGGATTGGAGGTGGAGATCGCCGTGCTGGAGGTGGAGGTCGCCGTGCTGGAGGAGATCGCCGTCGCCGTGCTGGAGGTGGAGGTCGCCGTCGCCGTGCTGGAGGAGGTCGCCGTTCTGGACGTACTGCAGCCGCTGTGCCGCTGGCCGCCTTTGACGCCGCCGTGAGGACCACCTACAATGCCTGCTGCCGTCGCCCATTCCCTGCCAACATCACCATGATCTTTCCCCCTTTCCGTCATCATAACTCTCTCCCAATCATTACCCCTCCCCTCTCCCACGTAATCTGTGGAAGCAGAAGCTTCTTAAGAAGCTTCTAAGGATTAAGGCCATAGGCCTTGATCCTACGCAACTATGCGGTTTTGAATCCGGTTAGGGAAATACCTATTCCCACGCAAGGAGAAGATAGCGATCCCCTAGCCGTCTCGAAAAGCGAGGGTAAAGGAGTCCGTAACCACGACTACAATGGCTCCCAAGAAGTTGCAAGGCGCGACTGCGGGAGGTTCATCTCCGAGCATACAAGTGGATATCTCCCCGAGCCCACAAGTCCAGGTTCTTTCAAGTTTATTTTCGCTTAAAGAAATGATTAGGTGCGCTTAGTTCCATAGGGAAGAATGCATTTTACGCTTATTTTTAATGCATGTGGCAGTGGTAAAAAGACATTTGATAAAGTATCTCTTGAAACGTTAGGCAAGGTTGAAGTATGTCATGAATTCGAAACGGGTTGCCCGCCTTAGGAGACTAGCTGCATGATGCTATTTTGGTACATTATCAAAGTAATGAGTCTAAACATATATTAATTAGGCAAAGAAATGGAATTTATAAGTGCATTTTTTCTTCTTAGACATGGTAGGAATAAGTATGTGCCGCGTGTTAGGCAACATCCTCCTCGTAATGATTTCATGAGGAAAAGTTAACACCCATAAGATATTATCCGAAAAGAAATGGAAGAGAGTACGGAAATGATCTTATGGGCTTGCAAGTGGCATGTAAAATGGAATAAATTATCACTAGCTGTAGTTTTGTATGAACTTCATTGTAGCTAGGAGAACGTTGCGTATTGCTTAGTCATCATGAAAAAAATGACATTCATTAGGAGCCGCATTTAGGAGTCAAAGCATAAGATTCTAAGTATAGACAATAAGGTTGTAGGCATGACTATTTGATGTAAGTCCTAGTAGGACCTAGGAAAGTTAGTGTCCAGGTTATCAGGCATTTTTACCTTACCAAGGAAGGATAGGGTTATTGTGAACCATGTGATGCGTAGAAGCAGTGAATCGCATGTTTACACGTATTGGTGTAATTGTAACTATTAATCTCCACTAGATCTAGTTTATTACCTTTAGGAAAGGTTCATCCGTGACGCAAGACAAGTATATTGAGTTGACTAAGTCACCTAAACCACAAGGATTCTTATGGACATGGTTGGGTCGATATGATAGGTATCTCAAGTGCTAACTAGGGTTTAGTGCAATAGGAATTCGACCTAGTTTTACACTGGTTGCCAAGTCAAAACCCGCAAACCCAAAGATCTTACACACATTCACGAGATGTCGAATCAATTGGATGCTCATGCATAAAATGATCTAAGGTTTTATCCTAAGGATCATTCGTTCAAATGATGAAACTCCGACTGGGTTGGAAATTCCTAGGACCGTGGACCAATATAATTAGGAATGGGTTGGGTAAGAAGACACCCTAAACCCTGCTACTCGCCTGAAGTTAATTCCGTAACCTGAATACGCCATTCAATGGGTGAAATGATCCCGTGGAATAGATACAACACATGTACAAAAAGTTGCAACATCGCATAGACTTGAGATTTGTCCACGAGAGAGTTTTGTCATTTCTTGGAAATGATGATGGCAAGTTATTGCGCTAAGTTAACCTACAAAAGGATGAGTAATCATCCTGTTACATCACCTTTCCTAGGAAATAGTTGCTAAGGAAAAGGAAAGTTAGGTATTTGCCTGGAAGCAATTGACCAATCAATAGATTGAAGCGACATGGTCGCTGGAATCTACCATAACAAAACCTAAAGTATTGGTAGGGTATGACCCTAACCCAAGAATGATAGGAATCTTGCCAAGTTGCAATTGATTTCGGATCGAATGCGGGTTGCATTCGGAGAAAAGGAGTCACTCCTTAACAGTTTGCCAGCTAAACAACCATTGGAATTGATTGTGCTTGTAACAGTTTAGAAAGCACTGTTTGCATTGTTTTCTCAATGAACTAAAGGATGAAAAGATATCTAAATACTTCAGATTGAAGGCCTGAAGGGAGAGGTAGCTTCAGTTACCCCCGACTGCCTGCCTGACCCTAACCAAGGGGGTTGTTAACCGCGCCGGGAACGTGGATCGAACCCGCCGTGAGAGGTCTCTCCGTTGAGTTCTACTTGGAGCAGGAGGACGCTTGGGTGCCAGAGGGGGCTCTGGCCGTAAATCCCTCGCCTTCCGAGCCCTGCACAAGAGGCTAATGTGACTCGGGATTGGATCTCGAGGCCCGCATACTAGTCTACGGGTGGAAACTTGGATTAGTGATCCCTGGTGGATTACTGGATAGCCTTCGGGCGGATTAAGAACAAGCCTACGGGCGGAACTCCTTGTATTTCAAAGATAAAAGGATAAAATGATAACAAAGAAGTTGTTTGGCATTGTTTTTCTTTATGTCCTGTGATAAGATTACGTGAAGGAACCAGTGCATAACAGGGTTAATCAAAGAAGCAGTTTGTTATATGTCAAACTAATGTGGTAGGTAATTACATAACTAAAACAAACCGAGGAAAGTGCGGAGGACGGACCATGGGTCTGTCCTATGGATGGGTGGTCCCGGTTAGCCGGAAACTTTTCTCAAAGTCTTCAACGAACAGAGGATGATCGTCATCACTGAAACAAGTAACGAGAACGATGACTTAGAATTAACTATTACCCGATTCACGTTGTTTTAGGGGAACGGAATGGGACTATGCCTTATGGCAGAGAGGTCGAGCCTTGCATCCCTCTCGTTTCCCATTCTCCTTGAACCAAGTGCAGCGTGAATCCGCTTCGGACCTGGCGTTTCTGCGTAAAGTAGTTCGCTCGGGTCTGACGCTAGTTGTTGCTAGCTAATGACCAAACAGGAAAACCCAAATTCAGGTCGATCCTAAGTGGGAACGGCCAGGATACTTCCGCTACGTGGCAGACGCGGGAAGACCTAGATCGCAAGTCCCGTAACATTCCATGGGAGTGCCGGGCGGAGCTTTCTAAACATCCTTCTCGATGGACTGCTAAGACGTGTCCGGAATAATTCTAGTGGACACGTTACAATGATAAAGGGGAATTCTATTGATGATGGAGAGAAGATGAGGTAGAAAAGACATTTCTATTCTTAGTGAGTGCAACCTACCTGTAGTATGGCATCCATGACCGATTGAAATTAGTAAGACTTTGAAATCCTACCTCGAGTATTATAACTATTGTTTTGTGGTGGATTTTCTTGCCATAAGTCAATGTCAATTTGTGCTTGTGTTCTCCACGGTTTATTGGCTGTGGGTGTTAAATGCTCTAGTCGGATCTCTCTCTCTTTCTCCTCTCTCTTCTCTCAACCCTTCTCTCTCCCTCAATCTTTCCTCTTTATCTCTTCCTATACTCTCCCTAAATCCTTCTGTCTCCCCTATCTCTCTTTCTATTTCTACCTCTCTCACTTCTCTCCTCTTCTTCTCTACTTTACTCTCTTCCTAACTCTTGTCTCTCTCTTCCTCTCTATATAAGTAGTCGTAGTCGTAGTTGTAGTCATGGTCATGGTCGTGATCATGGTCGTAGTCGTAGTCGTGGTCGTAGTCATAGTCATAGTCATAGTCATAGTACATATAGCATAATAAAGAAAGAGAAAAAGAGAGACATATGGAGGGAGAGGGGATAATGAATGGATTAAAAACAAAGAGAGAGTGGTGGCAAGGTTCGGTGCAACACCACGAGACGGGAAACACTCCGACATATATATGTTAATCTGTGGGTGGGTGGGTGGGTGGAGACTTTACATACGTTAATTTTTCCTGAGTTACAAGAGAAGAAATCCCTTCTCAAACAATTTAGGAAAGAAAAAAAGAATGATAACAAAAACAAATTGTTTGTCGTAACGTAGATAAAATGGAAAATGATGAAGGTCTTATTGTTCAAGATCATGAGGCGTATATTAATCACCGTGTCCCATGTCCTTACTCTCAATGCAAACTGGCAATTAGACGAAAATGCCAATTGTCTACAAAACACGTACGATGCTTCGGCAAATTTAATTTTGAGATCATTGATTAGACCATTGTGGATTTTCAGCAAACGGTAAGAAAAGTTAATATCAATTATGCATTGTACTTGCAAGCTAATTGAATACTATATACAAGAAGATTGGGTGTGGCTGGTAAATTTTCTATCCAGGGAGGTTACATCTCGTCCCAAGGAGGAGTGCACCCTTTACGGTCAATTAGAAGAGTGCATGGGCATGCGATGGATGAAGTGCATGAGCCAATCCACCACTTGGAAGGCACTACCCAATCTATAGCGTCAATACCAGAGGAGACATGCAGCCTTTCAAACCTACCTACAATCTTGGAGCCTGAGATGGAGGCAATGATCGATGCATTGATTCCCATGAATGTCGAGGCTTCTGATCCGCTTAGAGAGGAACCATCTATACCATTATATGATGGGTGCCGAGTATCTCTCTTGAAGACACTTCTTGCACTCCTTAATGTGCAAGAAAACTATGGGTGAAGCGATGTGAGTGTGACCTAGTTGTTCAGGTACCTTGTACGTACGCTTCGTCAATTTCTTTTCGGCACTATTATTAAAAAATTTTGTGCTTTTTCAAGGTGTTTTATGATTTTTTCAGGTTATTGAAATATCATATATTACCACCTGCAAATACGATGCCTGAGTATCATGATGATGCATGACATGCTTTACAAAAGCTTGGCATGGACTACAACAGCATCCATGCATGTATCAACGATTACATACTATTTCAAGGAGAATACGAGAATATCGAGACATGTCCAAAGTGTGGTGCTCACAAGTATTGACAGAACTTGCAAGGACAAACCATCCCTCAAAAAGTTCTTAAACACTTTCTGCTTATCCCCCACATAAACCACATGTTTTGTACATCTGGCATGGCGAGCTTGACAATGTGGCATGCGCAAAATAGGTCCACAGATGGAGTTCAACAAATATCAGCGGATTTACATGCATGGATCCACATTGACTCTACCTTCTTAGGCTTTGCCCGAGAGCCAAGGAATCTTCGGCTCGGTCTTCCAATGGATGGCGTGAACCCATTCAGTTTGTGCTCAACTTTTTACAGTGTGTGGCCTATAGTCCTTGTCAACTACAATATCCATCCATGGCTCTCTACGAAGAAAGGACATCTCATTCTTAGCTTACTCATCCCCAGCCACTACAAAGTCAAAATAATGGACATGTATCTTTGTCCATTAGTCGATGAGCTTAAGATTTTGTGGGAGGAGGGGGTCACCGTGCAAGATATGAGGAAGCACGATGGTCGACAGCCAGCTAATATTCGAGCCATTCTCATGTGGACGATGCATGAATTTCCGGGATTCGGAGAGTGCTCAGGTAAATAGGCTTTCGTTCTAGTTGGTAATATCTATATTTTATCTCGTTCAAGCTTGTATTTACTAGATAGAGGTGTTGGAACAAGTTTGGTTACCTCAGGTTATCATGCATGTCCATTGTGTGGGCCACAGTTAGAATCTCGAAAATCACAAACCATGAAGAAGATGGTATATCAAGGACACGCTACTTTCTTTCCAGAGGGTCCTGAACTCACGAAAGGTTTTCTTGGACGACCTCCAACGTGTATGAATGCCGCAAGTTGGTATGAGCTGTAAATGGTCCAAGCAGAGTCAGATCCAAACGGAATGCGACGGTTCTCAGTTTTCTACGAGTTGACATATTGGACCCACTTACAAATCAACCACTTGTTGGATTCATTGCATATTTTTAAGAATGTGGGCAGCTTGCTATGGGACCACATCACAGGAAAGAGAGACACTATAGGGGCATGAATGGATTTGAAGGAAGTAGGAAAGATGGAGGCGCTTTGGCCACAGTCGAGTGTTGATGGTCGGGTGCAGCTACCTCACGCTCCTTGGGTTTGGTCCACTAGATAAGAGCGCATTGTGAAGCAAGTAGTCAAGTCTATCCGCACTTCGACGGGTAGGATGCGTTCTCTTAGGTCTACATTTTCTAAAGGTGACCAATTATCAGGGCTAAAATCCCATGACTGGCATAAGATATGTCAATTTTGTACTACAAATGGATTGTAATTGGCGTGCGCATTTTACTATTTGGAGTGTAGCCATTGTTCATAATGCTTTCTCATTTGTGGCAGTTTGTACTACCGATCACGATTGTAGGATACCTTACTCCATAAATATGCGTGACCATTTATAGGTTGTTGACTTTGGTACAATGGATCTCACAGAAGGATATTAAGACGTCCTCTATTGAATCCGCGAGGGGGGAATCAATGGAGACGGTCCATCTCTTTGAGAAATACCTGCCTACCAGGATGCTCACGATACAAATCCACCTTCTTGTGCATCTTGTAGATGAAGTGGAGATTGCTGGACCCATCCATACGCGATGGATATTCTTCTTGAAGTGCTTCATGAAAACCTTGAAAGGCTTTGTGCGACAATGAGCTCGGCCAGAAGGTAGCATGGCTGAAGGTTGGTTGGTGTTTGAGGCGCTAGTGCATATTTCACAATGGCTACCAACGGTGGATCCAGACAACACAATGCTATGGTCACTGAAGGACGATGATAGACTGACCAGAGATGTGGTGGTTAAAAATGGTGTAGAAAAAAGAATGGATGTTACAATGGAGGAGAAGGTGAATCGCTTTTGTATGTTGCTAGAGCCCCAAGAGGAACACCAAGGAAAAGGGGAATTCTCTTGCAAGAAAATCTATCTTGTAACATCAAGAAGCTTTTTTATTAGGGTTTATATGATCACAATGAAGAAAAGAATACTAGGCACAACAAATCTTCATGCAGCATCATGTAGATCTCCCACGGATTTGATAGAATCAACCATATTTTTCAATATCTTCACAAAATCCATCAATAGAACAAAGAAAGCAAAGGAATACACCATCTTTGAATGGAAATACATCACATAGTATTCATCTTCAATATCTTCATAGTCTTCTCTCTCAATCTCTCATATACAATCACTCTGTTTTAGTAGAATTGGCTACCTCTGACTCTCTCTCTCTCTCCATCAATAGTACATCATATCCTCACTACAATCTCTCATAATCACTCACAATAATCCTTCTTAGGTCGTGGATACCCCTCCCAAGAGGTATGTCTGATATGAAGAGGCACTAGAGCCACTACAGTGTCCTTTCGTAGCTCACCACTGTCACTTCACTTCAGTCTTTACTTGAGTCTTCAGTAGCTACTTCTTTCACTTCTTTTAGCTCTTTTGCACTTGTATTCACCTCTTTCCAAGGCTAGAAAACTTTTCCAAGCTACACATACATTCTACAAAACACCTACAGAAGGTCTATAGAACAGTCACAATACAGTACCAGAACAGAGACAGAAGCTCTACAGAAGATCTATAGAAGGTTACAAAGGTCATCAAAACCTCATAACTCATACTCAAACCATTCCAAAATCTCAAAAACTATTCAATAAGCTTTCACAAGATCTCAATCTTCATCAATCAATACTCCATCCCTCCTTACAAAGAGAAAACAGAACAAAACAAAACAAAACAGAAGCTCAACAGAACTAATCAGGACCAATCAGAACATATCATAACATCATCAGAACTAAAAATACTGCTGAGAAAAATGAATATAGTTCTGGTATGCTTGACTAGCAGTTGTCCAATCTCCTGGAATTATTGGCCAGCTTATCTGAGGTCCTGTAAGAGAATCATTTGAGCTCCATCCCCTTCTTTTGGAAATCTGATGATCAAACCTGTCATAGTCACTAACTAACTGAGGTGGTTGAGATATAGAAGTGGCAGGAGATGGAAGTGGAATAAGGAAAAGTGGATGAAGAGATGGGTAGGCGAAATCATAAAAGGAGGAATAATTTTAAATTTTTTTCCACATAGCCATATCGACAAAAAATCTATTCTAAGAGAAAAGTACATACGGCATTTGTCGTCTTAGTACGTAGAGCTCTCCCTTCCATTTGATTAGTCAATTCTTCACGAGCAAGCACAAGATACCTCATTTTCCAAAGACCTGTAGGCATTGTGACCAAATCCACCACCCACTTAAAATGAAGAGACAATGGATATGCGGGTTGCAATCCATGCTGATGTCTCACAATTGAATACATTTGATATGTCATACATGTTTCCACAAAGTGAGAAACATCCTTATACATACCCTGCCACCAATATCTTTCTTTGATTTTTGTAAAAGTACCCCAAACACCTCTATGACCAGCCCACAAGCTTTCATGAAATTCTTGTATTACTTTTATTTGTGAAGCTTTGTCACCCAAAACTCGCAATGGCATATCCTGTTTCTTTTTAGCATGTTTCCATAAGTATCCATCTTTTAGGAAAAATCCATAGGCTTTCCTCTTACTCTTCTTAAACTCCTCATCTGACCATTCATCTCTCTTTGTTAATGTACTAAGATATTGACCAATTCTCAGCCACTCTCCTGCATATTTGTCTTCCAAAAACACTTCTACACAAGATGCAAAACATCTAAAGTGTCTTCTCTTTGTTGTCCAAGCTTCTGTTAATGCTGGGTTCTTCTATTTCTTTGTATTTGAGTTCTTTTGGCTTACACAACTAAGAAGAGGAAAACTGTTTTCAGCCTCCACCTCTGTGTGTATTCCCCCATTGTGCAAGCAAGAAAGCTACAAGTGAGACTCCTTCCTTCTCTCCCACAATCTTGACAGGGACTGCATATTACCAAACAAGGTGGTATTCGTCGGTTATTAGTAAAAGGGGATTCCCAGTTGATCCTGAATCAGTTAGATAGGACATACACAGTGCGGAATCCCATCCTTTGTATGTATCATCGAACTGCTATGACCCTACATGAAGAGTTTCAGAGAGTGTCTTTTCAGCTGATTCCATGTTATTGGAATCAGTTTGGGGACTCACTGGCAAATCTTGCTTATGAAGAAGACCTTTTCTTCAATTGGGGTCCTAGTTCAGATATCATCATCAATGATGAAACAGGACCCAGTCGCTTGTGGGGAATGTTATCAGAGCATGCAATATATGGCAGACGATGGTTGATATGGGTGATGCAAAGAGTAGTCGAGACCAATCTACCATTATTATCCTGGACCCATAGGTTAATTAGACAACATATTATGCGTACACCTCTTCCTATCTATGTAGGAGGGATGGGTCATAACCTTATGCATTTAGTTTAGGGCTATGAGCGAGTTTTCCTCCTTGGGAAGGAGCTTATTATTGAATATTTGTGCTATTCCAGGGAAGGATGTGTAGGTGTTATTCTTTTTTATCTCGTTAGGCCAAGAGGGTCAGTGTTGCAAGGTGTTAATGTTTTATTTCGTTAGGCCAAGAGGGCTGATCTTTTTTTGTGATGAAGTGCTTTATTTCATTAGGCCAAGAGGGCCAGTTGTCTATTTAGTGCAGGTGCGGTTAATGGTTTCTTGTTTAGTGCAGAAGCTTCTCGTAGCCCTATCCAGGTGATATCTCTCCTTTATGAGTACTGTGGTTGTTATGCTATATGTGTTTGTGTACTTGTAGGGGATTTTCTTTTCTTGTGGAGGATCAGCGTCCAAGGCATGAAGTCCCGAGGTTTAGGGTAAGTATGTTTGAGGGAGGTTTGAGTAGTCATTGCCTCCTGTAAAGATATTGTCAAGCACCGAAAGACCTGTTTTAGAAGGGAGTTCTAGTGACCCTGTTCTGCTAGCCTGCTATGTAGCCGTTCTAGTAGTTCTTGTTAGTTGTGAGACAATTAGAGAAGCGTGCCGGAAGAAGAAAATAATAATGATAAGAAGAAGCAAAAACCCTGAATATCTTAAAGAAAATAAAAATAAATACAAAGGTGTGTAAAAAGGGATTCTAACCCCTATAAAATAGAAAAGGAAAGAAAGGAAAATTTATAAGCAGTTGATCATTGCCTAGTGAAGGCCTGGTAGGTTCCTGGGGACGAGTCAGACCCAGGGCCGATGCCTTGTCTTCCTAGGGGTGGCATCTTGCTAGAAAAGAAGAAAATAAGAAAGGTTGGAGCGAAAATAAAAGTGAGCATCAAAAAAGGATTAAGTGTCGCCTTGCGAGGGCTTGGTAGGTTCTTGGGTACCGAGACAGGACCTGAGGCCGATGCCCTGTTCTCCTTGGGTCACTATGCTCAGCTCCCTCCTTTTTACATGCCCGAGTATGAAACATAAAAAACCTAAAACAAGAAATGCGCTACAAGAAAATATTTCTTGATCAGGCTATAGGAGTCCTCGCCTAATAGGAGCTCCTAGATGTGTTGTCCTTAGTTAGGTAGGTAGTTCAGACCACCACTTAGGGCAACCTCTTTGATAGTTATTTTAGTTTGGTCCTGTTGGAGCAGTTGGTCAGTGACAAGCTTCGGACCTTCTATCAGATTATGCTAGGCCTACTCCTTGTGGATGTCATGCCTTGGTTCTCTCAGGGGGTAGGGTGAGCATTGTGCTGTGTTTAGTATGTATCTATTTTGTATCAGCTTGATGCTTCCTTTGGTTGTTTTGTGCAGATCTGGTGTGGGATTCGACGGGCTGAGTCACCCTATCCCGTGGTCTCCAATGAGTGCGGAATTTTGATGCTGAGAAGTGATTAAGAATAGCTAAAAATTACAAATATCAAGGAAAAAATATTCAACGTCGAAGGCAGCGGCTCGACCTAGGACGATTTTAAGCGTCAAAGTGCTTTAAAGGCGCCCGAGCGACACTTGTTGATTTTTGATAATTTTTCAGACTGCTGTGCGGGTTGTCAAGAGTTACCGGCCAATGTGGGATATCAAGCCGGACGCCCAAGATTTTTTAGAGCTCGATTCGGAGTCCGCACGGGAAAATGGCCAAGAAACCGGTCAAGATTTGAAGAGATGGACAAAAGTTGGCCAAATGGGTAAGTGACCCTTAGGAGCCCAAAATGAAATGTTACATGAAATGTATGAAAAAAAACGTGGAGAGAGGAAGAAGAAGGCGTGGGCAGATCAGCGCCGATTTTTGCACTCCATCCTTGGGGATGGAGATGGCAGCCTACAAGCAACCTACCCAACCGACATTACCCCTGAATTACTCCTTCCCTGCTAACTCTATCGCTTGTGTTCGCCCATCAAATGGTGGCCTGGTTGGAAATCTCTGATTCTAGTCTTTCTCTCTCCTCCCTCTCTCTCCCTTAAGGGGTTGTTCTTGTGTGGAAGAAGACAATGAAGAATGATGGAGGAAAGCTTGTCCAGATGAGACCGGATTGCTTCTTGGTGGATGAAGATATGAAGAGTGCTGTTCTTGAAGATGCTAGACATTGAATGAGGGCTGACACGCAGTCCCATAGCAAAACCAAGATCCCGAGACACAAAGCCTAAGCGGTAATTCAATTTTTATAAAGAAAAAATTAGTTTTTATACTATGTGGGTGATGAAATATTGTTCCCATGGGCTGATTATGGATTATGTTGTTGTTTGCTATAAGTTTGATCAGTTTATGCTTAGAAAATCAGAAAATCATAAGTGTTATGACTGAAATTAATGTCATAAAACCCGTAAAACACGAGTTTAAGAGGCAAAATGGAGTTTTTTTGCAAAATAAAGGGAAAACATGGGATATAACATCAATAAAACTTGAAAATTTACTATCAAGGAACCTAAGGCCCACATCCCATAATCAATCTCAAATTCTAGTCATTTTTTATTGAAGAAAATAGAGGGAAAATACCAAAAAATTGTAAAAAATGGGTTTTAAATGGGAGAAAATTAGGAAACGATAAAAGGAAAATTCCAGAAAATCACATAAGTGTTTGTGCAATGTATAATGAAGGTAGAGCACGAGGTTAGCCTCGAAATGACTCTTACACCTATCAACAATTGCAAAACATTAAACGATTGGGTGAGAGGGGAGTTTGAGCGTTAAAGTACAATCTTAAATATGATTTATGTGTTGCATCATGGCTATAGGATGTTGTTTTAAAATAAAGGAAAAGGCAGCATGAGCGTAAGGCTCGGTGTCTCTCCTCATTTCAATACATAAACATTAGCATGGAAATCATGAAAAGATTGGTTTCTCACGATGCACAATGCTGATTTTCTATTGTTTGTGCACTAAACCATTCACATTATGCACTATGCATGGTTCACGGTATCGAAGGAAAAATCTCCTGGACTGCATAGCAATTGTTTTCTTAGGAGTTTGACCCACGATTAAGAGTGTGAGATTATCCAAATAAGGTAGAAGACACATGCACCAAGAAATCTTCTCACCTCTGGAACATTTGTACATATTTTCTGCATTTTACTGATAGCATCAATTTTGGATGGAGAAGGCTTTCGGCCATATGGTCCACACATATGCCCTACCACAAGAACTTCTTCAACTCCAAAAATAGATTTAGCACCTGAAAGAGTAAGATGGACTTCTTCTAATTTAAACAAGATTTGAGCACAATCATTAATATGATTGGAAACAAACTTGTGACATCCAAGTTCATTGAGTTCTTCATTCTTCTCATAAACTTTACATCCTTTGATTGGAACATCATCAAGGAAAGAAAGAGTTAATTGAGGAATATAATCCCTCAATACTTTATGCATGGCATTCATAATGTGAGCTACTGAATTCGTAGCCCCTTGAGGTAGAGTACACATGCGGACTAAGCCAAGAGGCGTCTTGATTGTGGTAATGTCTCGGCTTTCCAAAGCAAGCTGAAATTGGTCGTAGCCTGAATATAAATCTCTCATGGAATAGATTGCTCTACCTGTAAAGGCTTCAGCAAATTCATCAACAATTGGCCCTGAACCCACATTTCTAATAGTAACTTTATTGATAGGATGTAAATCTTGAATGAATCGCAAAGATCCATTCTTCTTAGGCACGGTAAACCATGGGTTGGAATATGGAGCTAAATATGGCTCCAATATTCGCATTTTTATCTTTTCATTTAGAAGTTCCAATAACTTAGGCAAATGAGCCCTTGGTACCGGAATTGGTTTAAGATTCCAAGGAACGTGTGGGACCGTAAAAATCACCATTGGTGTCAGAATGCTTGGATCCACACAGCCAATTTCATGTGGCTGAAATGAAAATGCTTTGTCATGATTCTTTAACATATGCATGAAGATTTGCTTTTCAACTGGCAAGAGGAAAGTGCCTTTACCAATTTTCAGCTCTTGTAGACTTTCTGTTGTAAATTGGTGACCAATATCTTTGGGATCAAGAAGGCTTGACTGTTTAGATACCCTTTCTGCCAGTCCTTTGCTTTCGGGTTGTAGAGGAGTAGCCACTGGCTTGACCTTTTTATCAACTGTCCTATACTTTGTTTCTACTCCTACTTCATCCTTGTTTGGCTGTCCAAACGTTTCATGATCTGCAAATTCTTGAATTATGTCATACATATCCAATGTACATACCTGTATGGACTGATTTTCAGCTTGATTTTCTGCATGAATGGCTGCATATATTTCAGCCATTGTATCATTATAATTCAGCCCATAGAATAGCCCTAAAATCTCTTCATCTTTAGGTAAAACATCAATTTGCTTTAGCTCTTTTTCCACATGACACAAATGCTTTCTTTTAAGCCCTATTCACGGCTGAAAACTGTTTATAATAGCCCACACTATTGGCTATAAAAACCTGCAAGTCAGCTTTTGGCCTTGCCTCCTTTATATGTGGAGGAAATTCTTTATGATGTGCCATAGCCTCCACTTATAGTAGTGCTACCCGAAAACCCTTAAATTATCGGGCATAAGGGGGAGCAGGATGATCTCTCAATCGATCCCTATTCTAATGATGATTTACACATACAATCAAGAATTGGACAGGTTTGTCATTATCCTTACTTCTTATCCGAGCATATGATGAACCATCATCAAGGGCCTTTGTCTCTAATCGAGACTCAGAAATAAATAGTTGTCCAAGAATGATAGGATAGCTGTAGGAATCTTGAACAAAGAAATGAAATTCATCTTTTACATTACCAATTGTAACTTGTACATAAGGGCATGCTGCATAAAGTTCGCCAGAAGAGTTGTTGGTTGCCTTCATGCACCATCCTGGGTGGGCCATCCGCCATTCTCATCGAGACTTCTTGGCATAACATTAATCTCCGAACCATGGTCTATAAGGGCAATGCATGGAGTCTCTTTTTCACCAATTTTAACAATGGTTTCAGTTAGTCGTCCTTGCCCAATGGGTACGGGACTAGTGACTACTAGGAATAAAGTGAGCATCACTTTCTTCTTGCATGTTGTGAAGATGAGATTCTTTCTTAAGCATGGGCTGCACTTTAGATTGAGAAGTCCCCACCATAATGGCTTCTTCAGCTTCTGCTTCATAAATGTCTTCATCATTGGCTTTTATGGCTGCAATCAATTCTTTGATTGCCTCCAATCAAATCCCTTGAGTTTTCCACTTCTCTTCATCCTGCAAATACACATGAAGTGCTTGCAAAAAATAATGCACAAATTCTTCAGTTTCCTCACCAACATATTGTCTGTTTCATTTAATTACATCAATTATTACATCATGAAATCCTCGTTTTGCAATTCCGAGAATTTCACCTAATGTAAATTCAATTCTACTTCCAAGAATCCTTTCTTCTAGGATCCGTTTAAGATCCGTTGTGGTCTCTATGTCAGATTGCAATTTGTAACTAGGATGTTTGCTTTTTTTGTTTCCTTCTATCTTCTTTGCTTGAGGGGCATCTCCCATATCAAGCTCTGGCAGTGGAGGATTTTTAGCAGCCTTCTATTGGTCTAGTTTACTTCTTGTTATGCATTTAGTTGGCCCTGAAGAAGAAGGACCCGGCAACATCTTCATCTCTTCTTCTCTTTTCTTCTATCATGGCTTCATGATTATTAATTTCAACTAATCGAGCAAAAGCTAAAAATGAATCAACTGGCATGGTCCAACCAGTTCTTCCTCAGATGCATTGACTAGCAGTAGTTAAATAATCTTTGGTTGCCTTACTTTGCTTCATGTGATCTAAGACCTGCATCCACACTTTAGATTTTTCATTAGATTTACATGCTTTAACAATTTCATTAGTTGGCTCAATTTGTAGCCCATAGGTTGTTGCATCAACAGCTGCATAGGCTGTTCTTGTTGCTAAATCCTCCAATCTTTTCTTCATGCCACCGTTGCCGAAGTTTGGCTCAAGAGGAAGCCCGGTTTCGGTTGCATGAATTTTACCATCCTTCCAAAATACTAATTTTTATGCTTCAGCTTCACGGAATGCACCGCACTCCCTCTTATCATGCTGTAGGCTATCACACTAGATATAGTGTCTTTTGAAGCCTTCTCGTACAGGCCTTTGGATAGTTGATCGTACCCTTTCTTCCACTTTTACATCAAGCCTTTCCACTTTAGAATTAATCTCTGTTAGATTAAGGTGGAGATCCCGCATGCTTTTAATTAGCTCATCCATGACATCCTTCTTTGGAGATAGAACAACAGAATTTCTTGGTTGCTCGGCCATAGAGATAGGAGGTCGAGAAACTCGAACATGCTCCTTCATGGATTCAGTTGGTGTAGGGGTTGATCCCCATCTTAGGCACAAGTACCACTCTCTTCAAGAAATCATATTAACTACTTCAGTGACATCATTCTAAGCAGTCTTCAATCCTGTCTCAAAGCCAGGGTCTTCAAGTTGATCAATTAGCTTCTCTTGAAGAGAAGAATCTGCAACTTTTAAAATTAATTCAATCTTCTGGCTTTCCATACCTTGTTGATCGTCAGGATCCAGTTGAGCAAATTTGCTTTCAAATTCTCGATGAAGAGTAGTGGTGGTTAGACCCTTATTGGGCCTTTCAACCCATTTAGTGAAAACTTTCTTTATCATAAGGCCAGAATCTTCAAGAAAAAATTCTTCTCGAAGAGCCTTCTTGAACACGAACCATCCCGCGTCTTTTTGGAAAAGACCATGAATTTGGTCCTAGAGACCATGCAGAGCCAGACGGGCAAAATAACGGCTCTAGGCATGTTGAGAAACTCCAAAGAAGACCATCTTGTCAGTATAGAGGCGGATAAAAGAGGACACATTTTGCCCATTAAATTGCTTGAGCTCTTGCCCAAAGCTTTAATGGCAGGAGCATCAATCCACTCTTCTTCTTGTCTCCGTTGTTGTTGCAATTGCAACTGTTGCTAAAATTGCAATTGTTGTTGTTTGCTTTCTTGCATCAGACGAACCAACTGTTGCAAGGCATCTCCTCCCGAACTTGATGACTCTCCCATTGGACTTCTTTTTCCACAGTGGACCTTCACGTCAAGTTCACCACTGTCATCGTGTTAAGGGTTGAAGGTCTACCACCCGGGGTTTAGTGCAAAAGAGGAGTATAGGATTCAAAGTTCAGGAAAGGGAAAAAGATTGGAGTTTGACAAGATTTGGGTTTTAGAAATGATTCAGATGTGGAAGAAGAATTCAAGCTTTTTCTATGTATTTAGCATACATGAATGGAATAAATAACTCTATCTTGATTACATCAAATGCTTTTGGATACATAATTCATTACATAAAGGATATAATCAGATTCTTAATCCAAATGTAAATATCAAATGCAAGCTCTAATGGCTTTTATCTCAAGTACATAGATGGATTTCAACTCTAGGAAACAAGTATTATGTTGGTAGGCTTCAATTACATTCAAGATTTGGGCCAATGATACATGAAATGCATTGAATGAGCATAATTTTAACTTCAACCCCATTTTAAAATAGAAAATTCCAACCCATAATCAAGCTAAAAAAGAGTGCATAAAATCATGAATAAGCTCCTCTAATCATTAATGAGATGAACTCATTAGCTATAGTACGAAGACATCAACTAGAAAATCATCAGTTGGAAAATATGATCATTAGCTAGCATTATTTCAATTCATTAGCTAGACAAAACAAAATAAAACATAGCTAGAAGAGATAAGTATGAGATCTAGAATGCTCAAGCTACTAGTAGCCTAAACTGTGAAAGTGAAAATGCAGCTGGAAAACGAAACATCACCTAGAAGCTTATTAGCTAGAATAGATGAACATTGGCTAGAATGAAACATCAGCTCAATTATCATTAGTTGAATATAGAACCAAACATAAGCTAGATTACTAGTAGTTGGTTAGCTGGAATATAGAGGGAAATTATTTAAGCCACTTATAGCCTAAATGATGAAACAATAGCTGGTAAGAGAATATAGTAAACCATCATCTATATTGGTGGAGTAATGATGAAATATGGAACTATCAAGTAAAGTAATGTTTAATAAAACACATGGAAATTTCATCAACTACAATGACGAGTAGATAAAGTTGGATAGTTTGTCTATATATAGCATCCATGGTCCCCTCTATATATTCCAACTATGTGTGCTCACTTGATGCATTTCTGAGGTTCCACTTCTGGTGTCTCGTGTCTCTCTTTTTCTCTCTCTTCCTCCATTCCTCATCTCCCTTGCGCACTGTTCAACACTCCAAAAGGTCTATACCCATATAAATGGAATAAGACTTCTTTTTATCAATGATTATCTTGATTGTGAATATTGATAAAGAAGTTAAGTGATTAGGTCACTTGACTAAAAGCTGAACTGGGCATGTTAAAGCATCTCGGATAATAAAGGGAGTCATGAAGTGGCTACGTGTCTATCTGATTAAGCTTAATAAGCTAGATCAGAATTAGGAGTCTAGTGAAGAACCTTCATGGCTAAAGGAGTACGCATATATATTTCCTGAAGAGCTGACAAAACTCCCGCCTCAAAGGGAAGCTGATCATGAAATCAAGCTAGTTCCAGGAGCTGTATCAATTGCAAAGAGGCCATATAGAATGTCCATCCTGGAAGCGATTGAGCTGAAGGAGAAACTCAAACAACTATTAGATCAGGGCTACATCCGCTCTAGTGGTTCGCCATGGGGAGCTCCAGTGCTGTTCCAGAAGAAGAAGGATGGAACGCTTCGGCTATGTATTGATTACAGAGGGTTGAAGCAATCAACCATTAAGAAAAAATATCCTATTCCAAGAATAGATGAACTTCTTGACCCTCTTCAAGGTGCGAAGATCTTCTCCAAGATTGATCTTAGGTCTCGATACTATCAGATAAGGATCAAGGAAGAAGATACCCCAAAGACGGCATTTAGTACAAGATATGGACATTTTGAGTTCTTGGTCATGTCATTCGGACTGACGAATGCACCTGCCACCTTCAATAGGTTAATGCAGGATATCTTTAGGCCATATCTTGATGACTTTGTACTTGTCTTCTTTGATGATGCCTTATTCTATTCCAAACAGGAAGAAGATCATGGACCCCAGCTTCGCATTGTCCTTGAGAAAATGAGGGCTCACAAGCTTTATGCCAAAAAGAAGAAGTGTGCGTCCTTCAAACGATAGATTGAATATGTGGGATTCATTGTTTCAGCTGAAGGAATTTCAGTAGACCTGGCCAAGGCTAGAGATATTCTGGAATGGCCAATACCAGCAACTGTCAAAGAAATACACAGTTTTCTTGGATTGACAAGGTGGTACAGGGTCTTTATAAAAAACTATGCTTTGATTGCAGTGCCACTGACGGATCTACTGAAGAAGCAAACATCGATTGTATGGTCACCTGTTGAACAATCAAGCTTTGATAAACTAAGAAAATCTTGGTATCAACACCTATCCTGAAACTTCCAGACCTCAGTAAGGAGTTGGAAGTAATAATTGATACTACCACACTTGCCTTAGGATGTGCGCTTATGCAAGAAGGTCATCCTGTAGCATACTCTTCAAGGAAACTGAAGAGCCATGAGAGGAATTATGCTACCCGCAATCTGGAGCTATTAGCTGTCATCCATGCTCTCAAGCTTTGGAGACAGTACTTGCTGGGTAACAAGTTTACCCTAGTGACGGATCATAGAAGCCTCAAGTGGATCTTTACCCAGAATGAACTCAACATGAGGCAACATTGATGGATTGAAGTGCTGGAGGAGTATGATTTTGAAATCAAATACCGGCCTGGAGTATGATTGAAGTTGCTGATGCACTTAGTCGCAAGGCATTTCTAAATTCTCTAATCTTGCAAGATCTATCAACAGCCAGATATCTAGCCACAAAGGTATCTATGCCAAACAACCCAATACTTGAGCTAGCTAACGAAGAAGCATGCCATGATCCAACTTACTTGAAAATGCTAAGGGAGATCCCTATCAAGGAT